>NC_092150.1:40496058-42896058 GCF_045791955.1 Oncorhynchus clarkii lewisi
CCTTGACAAACAGTATCTTGTGGAGAATTATTGTGACCTATTGGCAGAGCTTTCCTATTTTCCCAACAGCACTTATATCTCTCCTTGTCTATCCACACAGTTTCCACATTGAAGATAAAGAGTTCTGAGAACAGTCTCAGAAATACTCTGGGGTCCTTCTTAGTGTGACAACAGTAATCTGAGTTTTCAGGAAGGCAGGTGGGTCACACAGTCCTTCTAATGATGACACCCCACTATGTCAGTCTTAATGGTGGAAACAGGAGAGTTAAGTGTCTTAGCCACCAGGCCCCATCAAAGGGCCACAGCTGCCTCTGTAACCAAGTCAATTTCTCCAGATTAAGGGTAGATGGAGAGGCTGACGTGCCTGAGGGTCATCCCTCTCCGCCATAGGGTGAAGAGAGGAGGAGGGGGAGGAGAGGAGAGGGAGAGGAGCAGACACATGCACAGATAAGGCTCTACCTGTGCAGTGCACATGCCCCTTTGTCCTTTCAGACTCCAAAGCTCCCTTTTAATTTCCCCCCAAAAAATTGATTTATTAATTATTTCTCATCTAATCCTGAATGCTGATTGGTTAAAACCGCATTCCAGCCGGTGTCTATTCCACAAGTTACCACCGGCTAAATCTATGATGTTAAAATGCCTATTTACTCTGATTCATCTGACTGCGCAATCCACTGTCTCATCAGCCCAGCCAAGCAATTTATAAACTTGATCTGTTATGGATATATCCAAATACATTTCACTAGAAAACAACTTAAACAAATACAAATGCAGCTACTTTGCTGTTATTCTGGCTTCCATTTTTGACGTGACTGTAAGTTAGCCGTAGTTTGCTAGCTAGCAATCAATGGATAAGAACGTTGCCAGCCAGTATGGCAACCAAACTCATAGAACGAATGACCAGCCGGCTTAGGTAGCAACCCTAGATTTGTGCCGGCACTATATCTTGTGGAAGAATGAAATAGTATGAATGAATTAATCAAAATACATTTTTAATGAAAATATATCAAACATTATTTGAATATGTTGGTAACCCGTAGTATAAACCTGATAATGCCGTTGAAGCCGGTATTTGGATATATTGTCACCCGTGCCAGTATAGAGCGCATTTGGAAAGTATTCAGACCCCTTGACTTTCTGCACATCTGTGACTCAGCCACCCGGATTTGGTCTTATGTAGCAAAATTTGTAATTGGGTTTTTTACATTGGGAAAAAGTAGAGACTCAGAGCTACAAAATGGCATTTCATACAGTACACTGCATTTTTGAGGAACAATGGGAAAGTAATTCTGCTTTGTAAGTTGATAAACTTGTTAACTCGCTTTTGAGAAAAGGGCCTTTGAATGTTTTGGTACCTACTCGAGAGCTCTCCTTTGTCTACACTCATTCAGCATTGTTCACACCCTCTTAAGCCAGCCCCACCCATGTCTTTAAGGATTCACATGTGAGGTCATGTGCTAAACAGTGATTAGTGTAGTAAAGATTAAGACTAAAAGTGGTAGTAGCCTACAATAAGGAAAAATTCCAGCTAAACAGAAAGTGTCCAGATGTAAAGATACCTTATTAGAAAATTAATGAAGTAAAAGTATGTCACCCAGTAAAATACTACTTGAGTAAAAGTCTAAAAGTATTTGGTTTTAAAATACTTCAGTAACAAAAGTAAATGGAATTGCTAAAATGTACTAGTGTACAGTGGCAAGAAAAAGTACAGTGCCTTGCGAAAGTATTCGGCCCCCTTGAACTTTGCGACCTTTTGCCACATTTCAGGCTTCAAACATAAAGATATAAAACTGTATTTTTTTGTGAAGAATCAACAACAAGTGGGACACAATCATGAAGTGGAACGACATTTATTGGATATTTCTAACTTTTTTAACAAATCAAAAACTGAAAAATTGGGCGTGCAAAATTATTCAGCCCCCTTAAGTTAATACTTTGTAGCGCCACCTTTTGCTGCGATTACAGCTGTAAGTCGCTTGGGGTATGTCTCTATCAGTTTTGCACATCGAGAGACTGACATTTTTTCCCATTCCTCCTTGCAAAACAGCTCGAGCTCAGTGAGGTTGGATGGAGAGCATTTGTGAACAGCAGTTTTCAGTTCTTTCCACAGATTCTCGATTGGATTCAGGTCTGGACTTTGACTTGGCCATTCTAACACCTGGATATGTTTATTTTTGAACCATTCCTTTGTAGATTTTGCTTTATGTTTTGGATCATTGTCTTGTTGGAAGACAAATCTCCGTCCCAGTCTCAGGTCTTTTGCAGACTCCATCAGGTTTTCTTCCAGAATGGTCCTGTATTTGGCTCCATCCATCTTCCCATCAATTTTAACCATCTTCCCTGTCCCTGCTGAAGAAAAGCAGGCCCAAACCATGATGCTGCCACCACCATGTTTGACAGTGGGGATGGTGTGTTCAGCTGTGTTGCTTTTACGCCAAACATAACGTTTTGCATTGTTGCCAAAAAGTTCAATTTTGGTTTCATCTGACCAGAGCACCTTCTTCCACATGTTTGGTGTGTCTCCCAGGTGGCTTGTGGTAAACTTTAAACGACACTTTTTATAGATATCTTTAAGAAATGGCTTTCTTCTTGCCACTCTTCCATAAAGGCCAGATTTGTGCAATACACAACTGATTGTTGTCCTATGAACAGAGTCTCCCACCTCAGCTGTAGATCTCTGCAGTTCATCCAGAGTGATCATGGGCCTCTTGGCTGCATCTCTGATCAGTCTTCTCCTTGTATGAGCTGAACGTTTAGAGGGACGGCCAGGTCTTGGTAGATTTACAGTGGTCTGATACTCCTTCCATTTCAATATTATCGCTTGCACAGTGCTCCTTGGGATGTTTAAAGCTTGGGAAATCTTTTTGTATCCAAATCCGGCTTTAAACTTCTTCACAACAGTATCTCGGACCTGCCTGGTGTGTTCCTTGTTCTTCATGATGCTCTCTGCGCTTTTAACGGACCTGTGAGACTATCACAGTGCAGGTGCATTTATACGGAGACTTGATTACACACAGGTGGATTGTATTTATCATCATTAGTCATTTAGGTCAACATTGGATCATTCAGAGATCCTCACTGAACTTCTGGAGAGAGTTTGCTGCACTGAAAGTAAAGGGGCTGAATAATTTTGCACGCCCAATTTTTCAGTTTTTGATTTGTTAAAAAAGTTTGAAATATCCAATAAATGTCGTTCCACTTCATGTTTGTGTCCCACTTGTTGTTGATTCTTCACAAAAAAATACAGTTTTATATCTTTATGTTTGAAGCCTGAAATGTGGCAAAAGGTCACAAAGTTCAAGGGGGCCGAATACTTTCGCAAGGCACTGTATGTGAACCCTTTGGAATTACCTGGATTTCTGCATAAATTGGTCATCAAATTTGATCTGATCTTCTACTAAATCACAACAGACAAACAATAGTGTCCTTAAACTAATAACACACAAATTATTGTATTTTTTTTGTCGATATTGAATACAAAATTTAAACATGCACAGTGTAGGTTGGATAAAGTATGTGTACCCCTAGGCCAGGGGTGTCAAAGTCAAATGGACGGAGGGCCAAATAAAAAAATCAGCTACAAGACGAGGGCCGGACTGTTCGAATGTTCATTGAAAAATTTTTAAATGACGCATATAGTCTAGTGAACCTAATTGAACCTACTGAAAACCTAACAAATATATTACAATATGATCAGATAAATAAAGCAATATTTTCTTATGGCTCTGTCAGTAATCTTTAATTTTCAACAGACACAAAAGACAAATTTCCTTTATATAAATATCCCCATAACATGAACATTAAATGAAAGAAACCGGTATTCAAGGCACCATCAGTAGACTATATTTTCTATTTTAGCAAAAGTGGGCTAAATTTACTTCAAAGAAAAAACAATAATAGCAATTTTCTATCATCCACTCAACTGAAATATTTTTAAAATATAATTGGATTGAAATACAAAAAAATAAAGTGCAAAAATCTATTAATCAAAAACAACACTTTGTTTAAGGAGAAGTAACATGCAGTGAAAACAAATATTAAATTTTAACTTTTAAACTTGAACTGAGTAAAAACTCTAAATATGTGATTGCACAGTAATGTTCACTTGTTTGAGGTTGAGGGTGATACTTGGTGGTGTCCCATCTTTTCCACAAGTTCATCAATGTTCGGGGTAAGGCTCTGAGCTGAAGAAATCCTCAGAATTGAGTGGAGGTGTTCAGCAGTAAGTCGACTTCTGTGTGATGTTTTGTTCAGGTTCATCAAAGAAAACAGTTGTTCACACAGGTATGTGCTGCCAAACATAGACAACGTTTGAGCAGCCTGGATGCGCAGCTGGGGCATTGTGCCGGGGAGGAAACGGGCGAACTCCGCAGCACCCACTGCCGCATATTTTGCCCTCAGTGCATCATTGCATTGGAGGTCAATCAACTCCATTTGGAGGTTTGGTGGTGAGCTTTCCACGTCAACAGCAAATGGGTTACCGAGCAGTTCCAACCTGCTTTTTTGTGCTTCAAAGTCAGCAAATCGGCGTCGAAAGTCAGCGGCAAGCATACCTATTTTATCAGCCAACTGTGTGCTCGGGAACGCACTGGTAGAGAGCTTCTCTTTCATGGTCTGGCAGCTGGGAAAGTGGCTCAAATTTTCTTTCCGCATCTGCGTCTCCCACAGAGTCAGTTTGGTTTTAAATGCCTTCACTGTACTGTACATATCAGAGATGACACGATCCCGACCCTGCAGCTGCAAGTTTATTGCATTCAGATGACTCGTAATGTCACACAGAAAAGCCATTTCACACAGAAACATTTCGTCTCGGAGTTGTGTTGTGTCTTTCCCTTTGCTGTCCAAGAACAGACAAATCTCCTCACGAAGCTCGAAACATCTTTGAAGCACCTTTCCCTGGCTTAGCCATCGCACCTCTGTGTGATAAGGCAAATCACCATGCTCCGTTTCTAACTCCGTCAGAAATGCCTTGAACTGGCGGTGATTCAAACCTTTGGCTCTGATAAAGTTAACTGTGCGCGTGATGATGCTCATTACATGCTCCATTTTCAAGGCTTTACCGCACAACGCTTCCTGGTGTATGATACAATGATAAGCTGTCAGCTCACCTGTCGCGTTTTCCTCTTGCATCTTTTCCCGTATCTTCGCCACCAGTCCGCTCCTGTGTCCACACATCGCAGGTGCTCCGTCGGTTGTCAAACCCACGAGTTTTTCCCAAGGCAGCTCCATCTCATTTACACATCTTGACACCTCTTCATACAAATCATGCCCCGTAGTTGTGCCATGCATAGGACGTAAAGCCAAAAACTCCTCTGTCACGCTTAGGTTGGAGTCCACTCCGCGGATGAAAATTGACAACTGGGCAATGTCAGAAATGTCGGTGCTCTCATCCACAGCCAAGGAATATGCAATAAAATCTTTTCCCTTTTTCACAAGCTGCTCTTTTAGATTGATGGACAACTGGTCTACTCTCTCGGCAATGGTGTTTCTGCTCAGACTCACATTTAAAAAGAGTTGCCTTTTTTCTGGGCAAACTTCGTCACAAACTTTAATCATGCAGTTTTTGATGAAATCCCCCTCCGTAAATGGCCGGGCTGATTTAGCGATCTCTTCTGCCAAAATAAAACTGGCCTTGACAGCAGCCTGGCCTTGTGATTTGGCTTTTTTGAACAGAGCCTGTCGAGATTTGAGGCCTCGTTTTAATTCCTCTGCCTTTTGTAGCCTTTGTTCCATGTCCATATTCTTGTTTTTGTCCGCGTGTTTCGTTTCATAATGTCGTCTCAGATTATACTCTTTCAGTACCGCCACACTTTCTCCACACAGAAGACACACAGGTTTTCCAGCTACCTTCGTGAACATATACTCCGACTCCCACCTTGTTTGAAACCCCCGGTTCTCAGTATCCACCTTCCGTTTTGCCATTTTTGATGGGTATCTGAAAGTTAATTTTACTGTGATGCTGACGACTGCTGTGCCATTAAATATTGAAATGAAGCAGCCTACTGCTCGGTGCGTCACCTTTGCATTGTGGGAAATGTAGTATTGGTGCGTGTAAAAGATCTGCGGGCTGCCGGCTTGCTGCGGGCCGGTTCTAATAATAAATCAAGATCATCCCAGGGGCCGTAAAAAACCTTCTTGCGGGCCGGATGTGGCCCGCGGGCCTTGACTCTGACATATGTGCCCTTTTATTTTTTTTTATTTTTATTTCACCTTTATTTAACCAGGTAGGCTAGTTGAGAACAAGTTCTCATTTGCAACTGCGACCTGGCCAAGATAAGGCATAGCAGTGTGAACAGACAACACAGAGTTACACATGGAGTAAACAATTAACAAGTCAATAACACAGTAGAAAAAGGGGAGTCTATATATACATTGTGTGCAAAAGGCATGAGAAGGTAGGCAAATAATTACAATTATGCAGATTAACACTGGAGTGATAAATGATCAGATGGTTATGTAAAGGTAGAGATATTGGTGTGCAAAAGAGCAGAAAAATAAATAAATAAAAACAGTATGGGGATGAGGTAGGTGAAAATGGGTGGGCTATTTACCAATAGACTATGTACAGCTGCAGCGATCGGTTAGCTGCTCAGATAGCAGATGTTTGAAGTTGGTGAGGGAGATAAAAGTCTCCAACTTCAGTGATTTTTGCAATTCGTTCCAATCACAGGCAGCAGAGAACTGGAACGAAAGGCGGCCAAATGAGGTGTTGGCTTTAGGGATGATCAGTGAGATACACCTGCTGGAGCGCGTGCTACGGATGGGTGTTGCCATCGTAACCAGTGAACTGAGATAAGGCGGAGCTTTACCTAGCATGGACTTGTAGATGAGCTGGAGCCAGTGGGTCTGGCGACGAATATGTAGCGAGGGCCAGCCGACTAGAGCATACAAGTCGCAGTGGTGGGTGGTATAAGGTGCTTTAGTGACAAAACGGATGGCACTGTGATAAACTGCATCCAGTTTGCTGAGTAGAGTGTTGGAAGCAATTTTGTAGATGACATCGCCGAAGTCGAGGATCGGTAGGATAGTCAGTTTTACTAGGGTAAGTTTGGCGGCGTGAGTGAAGGAGGCTTTGTTGCGGAATAGAAAGCCGACTCTTGATTTGATTTTCGATTGGAGATGTTTGATATGGGTCTGGAAGGAGAGTTTAGAGTCTAGCCAGACACCTAGGTACTTATAGATGTCCACATATTCAAGGTCGGAACCATCCAGGGTGGTGATGCTGGTCAGGCGTGCGGGTGCAGGCAGCGAACGGTTGAAAAGCATGCATTTGGTTTTACTAGCGTTTAAGAGCAGTTGGAGGCCACGGAAGGAGTGCTGTATGGCATTGAAGCTCGTTTGGAGGTTAGATAGCACAGTGTCCAAGGACGGGCCGGAAGTATATAGAATGGTGTCGTCTGCGTAGAGGTGGATCAGGGAATCGCCCGCAGCATGAGAAACATCATTGATATATACAGAGAAAAGAGTCGGCCCGAGAATTGAACCCTGTGGCACCCCCATAGAGACTGCCAGAGGACCGGACAGCATGCCCTCCGATTTGACACACTGAACTCTGTCTGCAAAGTAATTGGTGAACCAGGCAAGGCAGTCATCCGAAAAACCGAGGCTACTGAGTCTGCCAATAAGAATACGGTGATTGACAGAGTCGAAAGCCTTGGCAAGGTCTATGAAGACGGCTGCACAGTACTGTCTTTTATCGATGGCGGTTATGATATCGTTTAGCACCTTGAGCGTGGCTGAGGTACACCCGTGACCAGCTCGGAAACCAGATTGCACAGCGGAGAAGGTACGGTGGGATTCAAGATGGTCAGTGATCTGTTTGTTGACTTGGCTTTCGAAGACCTTAGATAGGCAGGGCAGGATGGATATTGGTCTGTAACAGTTTGGGTCCAGGGTGTCGCCCCCTTTGAAGAGGGGGATGACTGCGGCAGCTTTCCAATCCTTGGGGATCTCAGACGATATGAAAGAGAGGTTGAACAGGCTGGTAATAGGGGTTGCGACAATGGCGGCGGATAGTTTCAGGAATAGAGGGTCCAGATTGTCAAGCCCAGCTGATTTGTACGGGTCCAGGTTTTGCAGCTCTTTCAGAACATCTGCTATCTGGATTTGGGTAAAGGAGAACCTGGAGAGGCTTGGGCGAGTAGCTGCGGGGGGGGGGGAGCTGTTGGACGAGGTTGGAGTAGCCAGGCGGAAGGCATGGCCAGCCGTTGTGAAATGCTTGTTGAAGTTTTCGATAATCATGGATTTATCGGTGGTGACCGTGTTACCTAGCCTCAGTGCAGTGGGCAGCTGGGAGGAGGTGCTCTTGTTCTCCATGGACTTCACAGTGTCCCAGAACTTTTTGGAGTTGGAGCTACAGGATGCAAACTTCTGCCTGAAGAAGTTGGCTTTAGCTTTCCTGACTGACTGTGTGTATTGGTTCCTGACTTCCCTGAACAGTTGCATATCACGGGGACTGTTCGATGTTAGTGCAGTCCGCCACAGGATGTTTTTGTGCTGGTCGAGGGCAGTCAGGTCTGGAGTGAACCAGGGGCTATATCTGTTCTTAGTTCTGCATTTTTTGAACGGAGCATGCTTATCTAAAATGGTGAGGAAGTTACTTTTAAAGAAAGACCAGGCATCCTCAACTGACGGGATGAGGTCAATGTCCTTCCAGGATACCCGGGCCAGGTCGATTAGAAAGGCCTGCTCACAGAAGTGTTTTAGGGAGCGTTTGACAGTGATGAGGGGTGGTCGTTTGACTGCGGCTCCGTAGCGGATACAGGCAATGAGGCAGTGATCGCTGAGATCCTGGTTGAAGACAGCGGAGGTGTATTTGGAGGGCCAGTTGGTCAGGATGACGTCAATGAGGGTGCCCTTGTTTACAGAGTTAGGGTTGTACCTGGTGGGTTCCTTGATGATTTGAGTGAGATTGAGGGCATCTAGCTTAGATTGTAGGACTGCCGGGGTGTTAAGCATATCCCAGTTTAGGTCACCTAACAGAACAAACTCTGAAGCTAGATGGGGGGCGATCAATTCACAAATGGTGTCCAGGGCACAGCTGGGAGCTGAGGGGGGTCGGTAGCAGGCGGCAACAGTGAGAGACTTATTTCTGGAGAGAGTAATTTTCAAAATTAGTAGTTCGAACTGTTTGGGTATGGACCTGGAAAGTATGACATTACTTTGCAGGCTCTCTCTGCAGTAGACTGCAACTCCTCCTCCTTTGGCAGTTCTATCTTGACGGAAGATGTTATAGTTGGGTATGGAAATCTCAGAATTTTTGGTGGCCTTCCTGAGCCAGGATTCAGACACGGCAAGGACATCAGGGTTAGCAGAGTGTGCTAGAGCAGTGAGTAAGACAAACTTAGGGAGGAGGCTTCTGATGTTGACATGCATGAAACCAAGGCTTTTTCGATCACAGAAGTCAACAAATGAGGGTGCCTGGGGACATGCAGGGCCTGGGTTTACCTCCACATCACCCACGGAACAGAGAAGGAGTAGTATGAGGGTGCGGCTGAAGGCTATCAAAACTGGTCGCCTAGGGCGTTGGGGACAGAGAATAAGAGGAGCAGGTTTCTGGGCATGGTAGAATATATTCAGGGCATAATGCGCAAACAGGGGTATGGTGGGGTGCGGGTACAGCGGAGGTAAGCCCAGGCACTGGGTGATGATGAGAGAGGTTGTATCTCTGGACATGCTGGTTGTAATGGGTGAGGTCACCGCATGTGTGGGGGGTGGGACAAAGGAGGTAACAGGGGTATAAAGAGTGGAACTAGGGGCTCCATTGTAAACTAAAACAATGATAACTAACCTGCACAACAGTATACAGGGCATATTGACATATGAGAGAGACATACAGCGAGGCATACAGTAATCACAGGTGTTGAATTGGGAGAGCTAGCTAAAACAGTAGGTGAGACAACAGCTAATCAGCTAGCACAACAACAGCAGGTAGAATGGCGATTGATTAGGCAGAGAGGGTCGGATTAACTACACACAGAGCCTAAGTGCGGCTGGGGCCGACAGATAAAACATAAACAAGCAGAATGGATTACCGTGATTAATGGACAGTCCAGCATGCATCAGCTATGTAGCCAAGTGATCAGTGTCCAAGGGGCAGCGGTGGATGGGGCAGGGAAGCTGGACTGGCGAGTGATTATCCAGGTTAGAAAACTAACAATGACCAAATAGCTTGTAGCCAGTTAGCTGGTTAGCTTCTGGAGGTTCTTGAGTGTGTTCTAAAAATGTAAAGATAATAGCGGTTCCGTATCACATTGGGTGAGGCAGGTTACCGGAAGGTATAAACAAATTAAAAATCGAAAAGGGATAGAAAGTAAATATGGGTTCAGTGAGTGTTTGGGACGCGGCGATTCAGACGGTTAGCAGGCCTGTGCTAACAAGCTAACAGTTAGTAGACGGTGCTAAACACGGTAGCAGTTAGCGGACCGGGCTAAACAAGCTAGCAGTTAGCAGGCCGAATTTGCATGCAAGGAGATAGCAAGGGCTAGAGAGTTAGCCTTTGGGGACGTCGCGATGGGGGTATCTGTTTATTCCTCTTCATGCAGTGACATCGATGGACCGGTCGTGGGTCTGTATATTGTAGCCCAGGAGCTCAAAATGTTCCGTTTGCGATGGGAATCCGGGGATGAAAAATAAAATAAAATAATAAATAGGTCCGTTATGCTTTGGTTAGAGTCGCGTTGTTCGAACTGGCGAGAGCTTTCCGAGCTAAAGGTTAGCTGATGACCGGTTAGCTGAAGACCGCTAGCAATGTTTTGCTGAAGCTGGTAGTTCGTTGGCTAGCTTCAGTTGAGGGGTTCCAGGTCCGAAGTAAATATAAATACTTTAGGAAAAATAGCTACGTTGGGTGAGGCGGGTTGCAGGAGAGTATTTAGAAGAAGTTGAGGTTCAGCAAAAAGTTTTAAAGATATGTGAAGAAAAAAACGAAAACAAAACAAACGATATATACAAGGGACACTACACGACAATACGTCCTACTGCTACGCCATCTTGGACCACATCTGTCTGCCCTAGGCTAATGACTTCTCCAAAAGCTAATTTGAGTCAGGAGTCAGCAAACCTGGAGTCCAATCAATGAGACAAAATCAGAGATGTTGGTTAGGGGCTGCTTTGCCCTATACAAAACACTCACGAAAATTTAGTTTTCAATTCACAAGAAGCATTGCCTGATGTGAATCATGTCTCGAACAAAAGAGATCTCAGAAGACCTACGATTAAGAATTGTTGACTTGCATAATGCTGGAAAGGGTTACAAAAGTATCTCTAAAAGCATTGATGTTCATCAGTCCACGGTAAGACAAATTGTCTATAAATGGAGAAAGTTCAGCACTGTTGCTACTCTCCCTAGGAGTGGCTGTCCTGCAAAGATGACTGCAAGAGCACAGAGTGTCCTAGAGTGTCAGCTAAAGACTTACAGAAATCTCTGGAACATGCTAACATCTCTGTTGATGAGTCTACGATACGTAAAACACTGAACAACAGTGGTGTTCATGGGAGGACACCACGGAAGAAGCCACTGCTAATAAAAAAAAACATTGCTGCACGTCTGCAGTTTGCAAAAGTGCACCTGGATGTTTCACAGCGCTATTGGCAACATATTCTGTGGACAGATGAAACTACAGTTGAGTTGTTTGGAAGGAACACACAACACTATGTGTGGAGAGAAAAAGGCACAGCATAACAACATCTAAACCTCATCCCAACTGTAAAGTTTGGTGGAGGGAGCATCATGGTTTGGGGCTGCTTTACTGCCTCAGGGCCTGGACAGCTTGCTATCATCGCCAGAAAAAGGAATTCTCAAGTTTATCAAGACATTTTGCAGAATAATGTTAGGCTATCTGTCTGCCAATTGAAGCGCAATAGAAGTTGGGTTATGCAACAGGACAATGACCCAAAACACAGAAGTAAATCAACAACAGAATGGCTTCAACAGAAGAACATAAGCCTTCTGGAATGGCCCAGTCAGAGTCCTTGATCTCAACCCGATTGAGATGCTGTGGTATGACCTCAAGAGAGCAGTTCACACCAGACATCAAGAGTTTGAAACAGTTTTGTAAAGAGGAATGGTCCAAAATTTCACCTGACCGTTGTGCAGGTCTGATCCGCAACTACAGAAAATGTTTGTTGGAGGTTATTGCTGCCAAATAATGGTCAACCAGTTATTAAATTCAAATTCAAATTCCAACCTGCACTGTGAATGTTTACACGGTGTGTTTAATAAAGACATGAAAACGTATAATTGTTTGTGTGTTATTAGTTTAAGCAGACTGTGTTTGCCTGTTGAGACCTAGATGAAGCTCAGATCAAATTTTATGACCAATTTATGCAGAAATCCTGGTATTCCAAAGGGTTCACATACTTAAAATCCCTTAAACCAGACGGCCCAAATGTTATTATTTTTATTTATTTATTGACGGATAGCCAGGGCACACTCCAACACTCAGACATAATTTACAAACAACGCATTTGTGTTTAGTCTGTGTGATATGTCACAAAATCATGTTACGACCACACATGTCAATATTCATTTTTATATATCAATATTTTACTCTGTCCGGCGGAGCGTAACTATGATGTGGGGGACCGGGAGTTGTTAGCGGTGGTCAAGGCCCTGAGGGTGTGGAGACACTGGCTTGAGGGGGCTAAGCACCCCTTTCTCATCTGGACCGACCACCAGAACCTGGAGTATATTCGGGCAGCGAGGAGACTGAATCCACGTCAGGCAAAATGGGCCATGTTCTTCACCCGATTCTCGTTTACTAGACCAGGCTCCCTGAACGTAAAGGCTGACGCACTGTCCCGTCTTTATGACACGGAGGAGCGGTCCACCGAGCCTACTCCCATCCTTCCAGCCTCGAGGCTGATGGCACCAGTGGTATGGCAGGTGGACTCGGACATCGAGCGGGCGTTACGGGCGGAGCCTGCCGCTTGGTGTTTGGGACCAAGTGATTCGGTGGGCTCACACCCTACCCTCCTCGGGTCATCCTGGGGTGGCGAGGACAGTGGGGGGCCTCCAGGGGAAGTATTGGTGGCCCAATTTGGCTAGGGACGTTAGGGTTTATGTCTCTTCCTGTTCGGTGTGCGCCTAGAGTAAGGCTCCTAGGCACCTTCCTAGAGGGAAGTTACAACACATCCCCGTTCCACAACGGCCATGGTCTCACTTATCAGTGGATTTCCTGACCGATCTTCCCCCGTCTCAGGGGAACACTACGGTTTTGGTGGTTGTGGATCGGTTCTCTAAGTCCTGCCGTCTCCTCCCGTTGCCCGGTCTCCCTACAGCCCTACAGACTGCGGAGGCATTATTCACCCACGTCTTTCGGCACTACGGGGTGCCGGAGGACATCGTTTCTGATCGGGGCCCCCAGTTCACGTCCCGGGTATGGAGGGCGTTCATGGAGCGTTTGGGGGTCTCGGTCAGCCTGACCTCTGGTTATCACCCCGAGAGTAATGTTTCTCTCTGTTTCCTGCGCCTGACTTCTTCCTCCACTACACCCCGGGCATTACACCAACTGATTGGCAAACATACTGCAAATTAAGAAATCATGTGACTAAACTAAATAAAAATAAACTACACTATGAAACAAAGATAAATTATATAAAGAATGATAGTAAAAAGCTTTGGGGCACCTTAAATTACATTTTGGGGAAAAAAAGCCAACTCGGCTCCGTCATTCATTGAATCAGATGGCTCATTCATCACAAAGCCCACTGATATTACAAACTACTTTAATTACTTTTTCATTGGCAAGGTAAGCAAACTTATGGATGATATGCCAGAAACAAACGCTGACACTACACATCCAAGTATATCTGACCAAATTATGAAAGACAAGAATTGTACATTTGAAATCTGTAAAGTCAGTGTGGAAGAGGTGAAAAAAATGGTTGTCTATCAACAATGACAAGCCACCGGGGTCTGACAATCTGGTTGGAAAATTACTGAGAATAATAGCAGACGATATTACCACTCCTATTTGTCACATCTTCCATTTAAGTCTACTAGAGAGTGTGTGCCCTCAGGCCTGGAGGGAAGGTAAAGTCATTCTGCTGCCCAAGAATAGTAAAGCCCCCTTTACTGGCTCAAATAGGCAACCAATCAGCCTGTTACCAACCCTTAGTAAACTTCTGGGAAAAAAATGTGTTTGACCAGATACAATGTTATTTCACAGTAAACAAATTGACAACAGCATTTCAGCATGCTTATAGGGAAGAACACCCAACATGCACAGCACTTACACAAATAACTGATGATTGGCTGAGAGAAATTGATGATAAAATGATTGTGGGGCTGTCTTGTTAGACTTCAGTGCAGCTTTTGACATTATCCATCAAAGTCTGCTGCTGTTATGGCTTTAACTTGTGTTATGGCTTTACACCCCCTGATATAATGTGGATAAAGTATCAAGGCACAAGGCGAGGCCCAGATGCAGACACAGGAGGCAGATGGTTGGAGTATTACAATGAGTAATAATCCTAAGGGGTAGGCAAGAGAATGGTCATGGACAGGCAAAAAGATCAAAACCAGATTAGAGTCCAGGAGGTACAGAGTGGCAGACAGGCTCGTGGTCAAGGCAGGCAGAATGGTCAGTCAGGAGGATACAGAGTCCAGAAACAGGCAAGGTTCAAAACCGGGAGGACTAGAAAAAGGAGAATAGCAAAAGGAGTATGGGAAAAACACGCTGGTTGATTTGACTAAACATACAAGACGAACTGGCACAGAGAAACAGGAAACACAGGGATAAATACACTGGGGAAAATAAGTGACACCTGGAGGGGGTTGGAGACGAGTTACTTGTCTAACAGAACACAGAGGGTCTTCTTTAATGGAAGCCTCTCAAATATAATCCAGTTAGAATTAGGAATTACCCAGGGTAGCTGTTTAGGCCCCTTGATTTTTTAAATGTTTACTAACAACATGCCACTAACTTTGAGTAAAGCCAGAGTGTTGATGTATGCGAATGACTCAACGCTATACACGTCAGCTACTACAGCGACTGAAATGACTGCAACACTCAACAAAGAGCTACAGTTAGTTTCAGAGTGGGTGGCAAGAAATAAGTTAGCCCTAAACTTTTCTAAAACGTAAAGCATTGTATTTAGAACAAAACACTCACTAAACCCTAAATGTTGTAATAAATAATGTGTAAATGTTGAGTGCACCGAGCTGCCTGTCTAAACTACTGGCACACAGCTCGGACACCCATGCATACCCCTCAAGACATGCCACAAGAGGTCTCTTCACAGTCCCCAAGTCCAGAACAGACTATGGGAAGCACACAGTACTACAGAGAGCCATGACTACATGGAACTCTATTCCACATCAAGTAACTCATACCAGCAGTAAAATTAGATTAAAAAAAACAGATAATGGAATAGCAGGGACTGTGAAGCAACACAAACATTGGCACACACACACACACACGCACACACGCACTATACATACACATGGATTTAGTACTGTAGATGTGTGGTAGTGGTGGAGTAGGTGCCACAGTGTGTTGTGAAATATGCAAATGTATTGTAATGTTTTTAAAATGGTAAAAACTGGCTTAATTTTGCTGGACCCCCGGAAGAGTAGATGCTGCTTTGGCAGAAGCTAATGGGGATCCATAATAAATACAAATACAAAATACAAATACTAACAAGCCACACTTGCGAGGAGTTAAAAAGTAGATTGGACCTGGCTGCATAGGGTCAGAAGGATAGTGCACCTGAAAACAACAAAAGAAGATGAAGATAAATTACAATCAATTGTCTCATCCCTGTCAATCTGTCTCTACACCTCTCAGTGAAATGTATTTGCCTGCCTCCCCTATATATACAGTGCCTTGCGAAAGTATTCGGCCCCCTTGAACTTTGCGACCTTTTGCCACATTTCAGGCTTCAAACATAAAGATATAAAACTGTATTTTTTTGTGAAGAATCAACAACAAGTGGGACACAATCATGAAGTGGAACAACATTTATTGGATATTTCAAACTTTTTTAACAAACCAAAAACTGAAAAATTGGCCGTGCAAAATTATTCAGCCCCTTTACTTTCAGTGGCGCAAACTCTCTCCAGAAGTTCAGTGAGGATCTCTGAATGATCCAATGTTGACCCAAATGACTAATGATGATAAATACAATCCACCTGTGTGTAATCAAGTCTCCGTATAAATGCACCTGCACTGTGATAGTCTCAGAGGTCCGTTAAAAGCGCAGAGAGCATCATGAAGAACAAGGAACACACCAGGCAGGTCCGAGATACTGTTGTGAAGAAGTTTAAAGCTGGATTTGGATACAAAAAGATTTCCCAAGCTTTAAACATCCCAAGGAGCACTGTGCAAGCAATAATATTGAAATGGAAGGAGTATCAGACCACTGCAAATCTACCAAGACCTGGCCGTCCCTCTAAACTTTCAGCTCATACAAGGAGAAGACTGATCAGAGATGCAGCCAAGAGGCCCATGATCACTCTGGATGAACTGCAGAGATCTACAGCTGAGGTGGGAGACTCTGTTCATAGGACAACAATCAGTCGAATATTGCACAAATCTGGCCTTTATGGAAGAGTGGCAAGAAGAAAGCCATTTCTTAAAGATATCCATAAAAAGTGTCGTTTAAAGTTTGCCACAAGCCACCTGGGAGACACACCAAACATGTGAAAGAAGGTGCTCTGGTCAGATGAAACCAAAATTGAACTTTTTGGCAACAATGCAAAACGTTATGTTTGGCGTAAAAGCAACACAGCTGAACACATCATCCCCACTGTCAAACATGGTGGTGGCAGCATCATGGTTTGGGCCTGCTTTTCTTCAGCAGGGACAGGGAAGATGGTTAAAATTGATGGGAAGATGGATGGAGCTAAATACAGGACCATTCTGGAAGAAAACCTGATGGAGTCTGCAAAAGACCTGAGACTGGGACGGAGATTTGTCTTCCAACAAGACAATGATCCAAAACATAAAGCAAAATCTACAATGGAATGGTTCAAAAATAAACATATCCAGGTGTTAGAATGGCCAAGTCAAAGTCCAGACCTGAATCCAATCGAGAATCTGTGGAAAGAACTGAAAACTGCTGTTCACAAATGCTCTCCATCCAACCTCACTGAGCTCGAGCTGTTTTGCAAGGAGGAATGGGAAAAATTTTCAGTCTCTCGATGTGCAAAACTGATAGAGACATACCCCAAGCGACTTACAGCTGTAATCGCAGCAAAAGGTGGCGCTACAAAGTATTAACTTAAGGGGGCTGAATAATTTTGCACGTCCAATTTTTCATTTGTTAAAAAAGTTTGAAATATCCAATAAATGTCGTTCCACTTCATGATTGTGTCCACCTTGTTGTTGATTCTTCACAAAAAAATACAGTTTTATATCTTTATGTTTGAAGCCTGAAATGTGGCAAAAGGTCGCAAAGTTCAAGGGGGCTGAATACTTTCGCAAGGCACTGTATATATATATATAGTCAGCAACCATCTTCTGGTAGACAGACTGCTCACTCTGAACAAGCAGAGATGCTGCTCTTGCTTCTTCAACTTGGCTGACTTAACAGCTTCTGGCAGATCTGAAGACCTGATAGTTGTTCCTCTGGCACTGCCAGCACAAGTCTGTCCTCGGCTTAGTGCTTGAGATGTGGGGCAGCAATTTTCTCCACAGATTCCTGAAGGAAGACAGCTCGACTACACGTACCTCTGGAAAATACAGAAAAAATGTGAGATCAATAAAAGTAGTGCTAATCATGTTGGAGGTCAATTAAATAATCAAAATGTGTTTATGCTTTACATACCAAGGGTTGTCATTGATTCCTTGTAGAGACGCCACACTGCTACTTTTGTCACATGGGATGGCAGCAGCTTTCCACCAAAGTGTTTGTGTCCTGGGTGTGCGTCCTGGTAATACTATTGCTTTTTCCTCTGTGTAGTTGTTGATGAAGTTCACCTTTCGCAGCAAGTCCTCATGCTTCAGTTGTAACTTGTGCAAGCTTGGGACAGCTCTCTATTTGATGGGAGGCATTAGACCATTCTCCTTGTATGACTGGTGGAGGAGAGTCAGGCGTGTTCTACTGATGCTAAAATAAATTCCAGATACTAATGTTACACACACTTCATACATGTAAATTAATGTTCGCTAGCAAGCCAGTCATCTAACATCTGATAACTTAAGCTAGCTAACAGCAAGCTTTAACTTGGGGTATTTTGTTTAGACATGTAACATTAATGTTAGCTCGCTAAAAAAATTTACTAAAATACTAATCCATAAAGTAAAGTTAGCAAGCCAGCCTTCAAACTGCAGCTGGCTAGCTAACAGCAAGCTTTAACTAGCAACACAAACTGATTGTCATAGCTAGCTAAAGTATAAGCAAAAAAAGAAATGTCCCTTTATCAGGACCCTGTCTTTCAAAGATAATTCATAAAAATTCAAATAACTTCACAGATCTTCATTGTAAAGAGTTTAAACACTGTTTTCCATGCTTGTTCAATGAACCATAAACAATTAATTAACATGCACCTGTGGAACAGCTAACAGCTTACAGCCGGTAGGCTATTAAGGTCACAGTTATGAAACAAAGGACACTAAAGAGGCCTTTCTACTGACTCTGAAAAACACCAAAATAAAGATACCCAGGGTCCCTGCTCATCTGCTTGAACGTGCCTTAGGCATGCTACAAGGAGGCATGAGGACTGCAGATGTGGCCAGGGAAATAGATTTCAATGTCCGTACTGTGAGACGCCTAAGACAGTGCTACAGGGAGACAGGACGGGCAGATGATCTTCCTCTTCCAGAGGCAGACCACGTGTAACAACACCTGTACAGGATCGGTACATCCGAACATCACACCTGTGGGACAGATACAGGATGGCAACAACAACTGCCCAAGTTACACCAGGAATGCACAATCCCGCCATCAGTGCTCAGACTGTCCGCAATAAGCTGAGAGAGGCTGGACTGAGGGCTTGTAGGCCTGTTGTAAGGCAGGTCCTCACCAGACATCACTGGCAACAACGTTGCCTATGGGCACAAACCCACCGTCGCTGGACCAGACAGGACTGGCAAAAAGTGCTCTTCACTGATGAGTTGCGGTTTTGTCTCACCAGGGGTGATGGTCGGATTTACGTTTATCGTTGAAGGAATGAGCGTTACACCCAGGCCTGTACTCTGGAGCAGGATCGATTTGGAGGTGGGGGGGTCTGTCACGGTCTGTGCGTTAGAGGGAAGAAATCCTCCTCCCTCATGTGGTACCCTTCCTGCAGGCTCATCCTGACATGATGAAAGCTTGATGAAAGCTTCACGGCAGACTGCAACCCCTTTTATTAAATAAGACGTCCTGTGTCTTATTTCTTCTACCAGACATTCCACCGATTTCAAAACTCTGTCAACTTCTTCTGTGAAAACAACACTGTTAATTGTCGCCGTTTCTTCTCCATCACTGTCATCAGAAGACTCTACAATGTCTTCTTCAATTAAAATGTTTTTAGCTAAATCTGGGATTTCCTCATCGTCTGATTCAGAGAGAGTCCGCATGGCACGATCGTCCTCCAGAAGGTAGTCCATCACAACTTTTTCCCACTGACCTTTGTCAATAGCGCCTGATAAATTCAGGGCAGCAATGTTATTGAAAGCAGTAGCAACATATTTGCAGTTCTCCATGTCTAACATTATATCTTTCGAAATAACTGCAGTAGAAAGGATTATCTATGCATTACAAGCAGCTCATTTTATAGACACAAGATGCAACACCGCAGACTTATCCAAACTCATCTCTCGGCATATCCAGCCCACTCATTATCTCAGCCAATCATGGCTAGCAGGAAGGTTGCTGGCTTTTTCTGTGGCTAAACCAACTAGGCTCCTAACTTTACAATTTTATTCGAATTTACATATAGCATACAAGTTTGACATTAAGGCACATGAAAGTTTACATGTTCAAGAAGGCATTTATACCAAAAAACACATTTTTTTATTGAATTTAATTTTAATTTTACCCCTTTTTCTCCCCAATTTCGTGGTATCCAATTGTTTAGTAGCTACTATCTTGTTTCATCGCTACAACTCCCATACGGGCTCGGGAGAGACAAAGGTTGAAAGTCATGCGTCCTCCGATACACAACCCAACCAAGCCGCACTGCTTCTTAACACAGCGCCATCCAACCCGGAAGTCAGCCGCACCAATGTGTCGGAGGAAACACAGTGCACCTGGCAACCTTGGCTAGCGCGCACTGCGCCCAGCCCGCCACATGAGTCGCTGGTGCGCAATGAGACAAGGATTTCCTTACCGGCCAAACCCTCTCTAACTCGGACGACGCTAGGCCAATTGTGCGTGGCCCCACGGACCTCCCGGTCGCGACCGGTTACGACAGAGCCTGGGCGCGAACCCAGAGTCTCTGGTGGCACAGCTGGCACTGCAGTACAGCGCCCTTAACCACTGCGCCACCCGGGAGGCCTAAAAAACACATTTTGATAAAAAAATATTTTTTAACGTTCAAAAGCCTCTCCTGTGAAGTCGTGACTTGTGACATACGCCTAGTTTCCTGAAACGGGTTATTTTCCTGAATACTTTACAACCATATTCTAAAATCGATTAAATGTTTTTTCCCCTTTATTAATGTACTAATTGTATTAATGTACACACAATAATGACAAAATAATGACAAAACAAAAAGAGGCTTTAAGAAAAATGTTTTCACTTCCATAGATACCAAACAAAAAGACGGACTGGGTCGCATCCTTGGCAACCAATCTGATAGAACGAACGATCCGCCGGCTTGGGTAGCAACCCTAAATTTGGGTCAGGACGGAAGGATGAAATGAAATAAAATGTTATTGGTCACATACACATGATTAACAGATGTTAATGCGAGTGTAGCGAAATGCTTGTGCTTCTAGTTCCGACAGTGCAGTAACATCTAACAAGTAATCTAACAATTTCCCAACAACTACCTAATACACACAAATGTAAAGGGTGTGAATGAGAATATGTACATATAAGTATATGGATGAGCGATAGCCGAGCGGCATAGGCAAGGTGCAATATATGATATAAAATACAGTATATACATATGATATGAGTAATGTAAGCTATGTAAACATTATTAAAGTGGCATTATTTAAAGTTGCCTTGTTTAAAGTGCCTACTGATCCATTTATTAAAGTGGCCAGTGATTGGGTCTCAATGTAGGCAGCAGCCTACCTGAGTTAGTGATTGCTGTTTAGCAGGTTGATGGCCTTGAGATAGAAGCTGTTTTTTAGTCTCTCGGTCCCAGCTTTGATGCACCTGTACTGACCTCGCCTTTTGGATGGGAACGGTGTGAACAGGCAGTGGTTCGGGTGGTTGTTGTCCTTGATGATCTTTTTGGTCTTCCTGTGACATCGGGTGCTGTAGGTGTCATGGAAGGCATGTAGTTTCCCCCAGTGATACGTTGTGCTAACCGCACCACCCTCTGGAGAGGCTTGCGGTTGAGGGCGGTGCAGTTGACATACCAGGCTGTGATACAGCCCAACAGGATGCTCTCGATTGTGCATCTGTAAAAGTTTGTCAGGGTTTTAGGTGAAAAGCCAAATTTCTTCAGCCTCCTGAGATTGAAGAGGCGCTGTTGCGCCATTTCAGTTTGTCTGTGATGTGTAAGCCGAGGAACTTAAAACTTTCCACCTTCTCCATTTAGTAGAAGTGATCGAGTGTATTACACCGGCGCATAGTGCAATCAATATGGTGATAGAATTTAGGTAGCCTTGTTCTCAAATTTGCTTTGTTAAAATTCCCAGCTACAATAAATGCAGCCTCAGGATATATGGTTTCCAGTTTACATAGAGTCCAGTGACGTTCCTTGTGGGCCATCTTGTTGTGTTGTTTGTTTGCTTGAGGGGGAATATACACAACTGTGACAATAACTGACGAGAATTATCTTGGGAGATAACATGGCCGGCATTTGACTGTAAGGAATTCTAGGTCGAGTGCGCAGAAGGACTTGAGTTCCTGTATGTTGTTATGATTACACCATGAGTTGTTAATCATGAAGCATACACACCCGCCCTTCCTCTTCCCAGAGAGGAGTTTATCTCTGTCGGCGTGATGCATGGAGAAGCCCAGTGGCTGAACCGATTCCTACAACATATCCTGAGAGAGCCATGTTTCCGTGAAACAGAGAATGTTACAATCTCTGATGTCTCTCTGGAAGGCAACCCTTGCCCGAATTTCATCTACTATACATTGTTGTTAAGAGACTGGACATTGGCTAGTAGTATACTCGGGAGTGGTGAGCGATGTGCACGTCTATGGAGCATGACCAGGAGGCTGCTCCGTAATCCCAGAAGCCGACCCAAAACAACGGCGTTGTTTTGGGTCGGCTTCTGGGATTAGGTCCATTGTCCTGGGTGGTGGTCCAAACAGAGGATCCGCTTTGGGGAAGTCGTATTCCTGGTCGTAATGTTGGTAAGTTGACGTCGCTCTTATATCCAATAGTTTTTCCTGGCTGTACAGTTGTGGCCAAAAATTTTGAGAATGACACAAATATTAATTTTCACAATGTCTGCTGCCTCAGTTTGTATGATGGCAATTTGCATATACTCCAGAATGTTATGAAGAGTGATCAGATGAATTGCAATTAACTGCAAAGTCCCCCTTTGCCATGCAAATGAACGGAATCCCCCAAAAACATTTCCACTGAATTTCAGCCCTGCCACAAATGGACCAGCTGACATCATGTCAGTGATTCTCTCGTTAACACAGGTGTCAGTGTTGATGAGGACAAAGCTGGAGATCACTCCGTCATGCTGATTGAGTTCGAATAACAGACTGGATGCTTCAAAAGGAGGGTGGTGCTTGGAATCATTGTTCTTCCTCTGTCAACCATGGTTACCTGCAAGGAAACACTTGGGTTCATCATTGCTTTGGAAAAAGGGCTTCACAGGCAAGGATATTGCTGCCAGTAAGATTGTACCTAAGTCAACCATTTATCGGATCATCAAGAACTTCAAGCAGTTAAATTGTTGTGTAGAAGGCTTCAAGGCGCCCAAGAAAGTCCAGCAAGTGCCAGGACCGTCTCCTAAAGTTGATTCAGCTGCGGGATCACCACAAGTACAGAGCTTTCTCATGAATGGCAGCAGGCAGGTGTGAGTGCATCTGCACGCACAGTGAGACAAAGACTTTTGGAGGATGGCTTGGTGTCAAGAAGGTTAGCAAAAAAGCCAATTCTCTCCAGGAAAAACATCAGGGACAGACTGATATTCTGCAAAAGGTACAGGGATTGGACTGCTGATGACTGGGGTAAAGTCATTTTCTCTGATGAATCCCCTTTCCGATTTTTTGGGGCATCCGGAAAAAATGTTGTCCGGAGCAGACAAGGTGAGCACTACCATCAGTCCTGTGTCATACCAACAGTAAAATATCCGGAGATCATTCATGTGTGGGGTTGCTTCTCAGCCAAGGGAGTGGGATCACTCACAATTTTGTGTAAGAACACAGCCATGAATAAAGAATGGTACCAACACATCCTCCGAGAGCAACTTCTCCCAACCATCCAGGAACAGTTTGGTCACGAACAATGCCTTTTCCAGCACGATGGCGCACCTTACCATAAGGCAGTCCTTCTCAAATAGTGGGGCGCGCCCCCCTGGTGGGGGGCTCGGAGCGATGCCAGTGGGGGGCGCGTGTGACCCCGGGGAACATTCTTTTTTTTTACCGCAGGGAGTAGGTTTTTTTTGCACCGAACAAGAGCACACAGCACAGAGCAGGAGATATGAAGTGCAGATAACAAACCCTTAAGAAACACCATGGAAAAATATTTAATAGGGATGAAAAGAAAGGCGGACAGAGACTAAGACGAGGAAATATGATGAAGCGTATGTAGCGCTTGGCTTCACTGTGACTACGGTGGGGGGCGAGGAAAGACCGGTATGTTTACTGTGTCTAAAAATGTTGGCAGTGGACAGCATGAAGCCAAATAAATTAAGGCGTCACTTAAAGACATCACACCCCAACCACGCTGATAAGCCGCTTGAGTTTTTTCAGCAAAAACGTGCAGAATATTGCCAGCAATCGTCCCGCTTTGTGAATGCTACTTCAGTAAACCAGCACTGTTAGCATCATATAAGGTGGTGTACCAAATTGCTCAGTGCAACAACCCCACTCCATAGCAGAGGAGCTGATACTGCCTGCAGCATTAGACCTGGTCTCTGTCATGCTGGATGACGCAAGTGCTGCAAAAATAAAAGTACTTTCCTGAAAACAGTTCCCAATATGACTGGGTGAGAGATCCTTTCAATGCACCAACTCCAACTAGTTTCTGCTCTGCAGAGGAGGACCAGTTCATTGATATGACATCTGACTCCACATTGAGACTGAGGTTCACATCACAGACACTGAGTGAATTCTGGCTGAGTGTAGAGAAGCAGTATGCACTCTTAGGGCAGAGGGCCATGGGCATTCTTCTTCCTTTTGCAACATCTTATCTTTGTGAGACTGGCTTCTCTGCTGTTGCTGCACTGAAGACCAAGTACAGGTCCCAGCTAAACATTGAGCAGGAGCTGAGAGTTGCAGTATCATGCTTCGAAAAGCTGTGCTCTGCAAAACGTGCTAATTTTTATTTAAAAAAATCAGCACAAATTGTTTTATTCATTTTTGTTTTATAGGTCAAAGTGTTTCATATATTGTGCTCCTGAGTTAATTTTGCTGGTCAATTTAAATGTATTATTATTTATTGATTATATTTTATTTTATTTTTCAGTATCAAATACAATGGATACAATGTTATGCCGAGGTGTACGATTTTATAGACACATGATACTATTTACAGTCATGGCGGAGAGTTGGGGGGCACGAAATGTTTACTTCTTCCTAGGGGGGGCGTAACAGAAAATAATTGAGAAGCACTACCATAAGGCAAAAGTGATAACTAAGTGGCTCGGGGAACAAAACATCGATATTTTGGGTCCATGGCCAGGAAACTCCCCAGACCTTAATCCCATTGAGAACTTGTGGTCAATCCTCAAGAGGCGGGTGGACAAACAAAAACCCAAATTCTGACAAACTCCAAGCATTGATTATGCCAAGAATGGGCTGCCATCAGTCAGGATGTGGCCCAGAAGTTAATTGACAGCATGCCAGGATGGATTGCAGAGGTCTTGAAAAAGAAGGGTCAACACTGCAAATATTGACAAATATTGTCAATAAAAGCTTTTGACTTTTCTGAAATGCTTGTAATTATACTTCAGTATTCCATAGTAACATCTGACAAAATTATCTAAAGACAATGAAGCAGCAAACTTTGTGGAAATTAATAATTGTGTGATTCTCAAAACTTTTGGCCACGACTGTAAGACTTAAGATTTCCTGGGGTAACAATGTAAGAAATACTACATAACAAACAAAACACTGTACAGTTTCCTAAGGACTCGAAGCCAGGCAACCATCTCTGTCGGTGCCTACTGAATAAATTAATCAAAATAACGTTTTTTATGAAAATAGGTCAAACATTATTTAAATATGTCGGTAACCCGTAGTATAAAAGTGACAATGCCGTCGAAGCCGGTATTTGGAGGATATATTGGCACCCTTGCCAATATACAGCACATTTATTCAGATCCCTTGACTTTCTCCACATTTTATTATCTTACAGCCTTATTCTAAAATTGATTAAATTGTTTCCCCCCTTGTCAATCTTCACACAATAATGACAAAGCAAAAAGATGACTTTATGTGCAAATGTGCAAATTTATTACAAATAAAAATCTGTAATATCACTGGGTCTCTGGCAACCAATCTGATAGAACGAATGACCAGCCGTCTTGGGTAGCAACCCTAGATGTGTGTCGGACTTTATATTGTGGAAGGATGAAATAGTATGAATAAATGTATCAAAATAAAGTTTTTAATTCAAATCTGTCAATCATTATTTCAATATGTTGGTAACTTGTTGTATAAAAGTGATAATGCCGTCAAAGCCGGTATTTGGAGGCTATATTCGTACCCGGAGCAGGTTTTCATCAAGGATCTCTCTGTACTTTGCTCTGTTCAGCTTTCCCTCGATCCTGGCTAGTCTCCCAGTCCCTACCGATGAAAAACATCCCCACAGCATGATGCTGCCACCACCATGCTTCACCGTAGGAATGGTGTCAGGTTTCCCCTAGACATGACGCTTGGCATTCAGGCCAAAGAGTTCAATCTTGGTTTCATCAGACCAGAGAATCTTGTTTCTCATGCTCTAAGAGTCTTTAGGTGCCTTTTGGCAATCTCCAAGTGGGCAGTCATGTGTATTTTACTGAGGAGTGGCTTCCATCTGGCCACTCTACCATAAAGGCCTGATTGATTGAGTGCTGCAGAGATGGTAGTCCTTCTGGAAGGTTCTCCCATCTCCACAGAGTAACTCTGGAGCTTTATCAGAGTGACCATCGGGCCCGTCACCCCCAATTGCTCGATTCATCTAATCAATTTTAGAGTAAGGCTGTAACAAAACAAAATGTTGAAAAGGTCAAGGGGTCTGAGTACTTTCCCAATGCACGGTATGTACAGTTGAAGTTGGAAGTTTACATACACTTATGTTGGAGTCATTAAAACTTGTTTTTCAACCACTCCACACATTTCTTGTTAACAAACTATAGTTTTGGCAAGTCAGTTAGGACATCTACTTACTGCATGACACAAGTCATTTTTTCCAACAATTGTTACAGACAGATTATTTCAATTATAATTCACTGTATCACAATTCCAGTGGGTCAGAAGTTTACATACACTAAGTTGACTGTGCCTTTAAACAGCTTGGAAAATTCCCCAAAAAATTATGTCATGGCTTTAGAAGCTTCTGATAGGCTAATTGACATAATTTGAGTCAATTGGAGGTGTACCTGTGGATGTAATTCAAGGCCTACCTTCAAATGCAGTGCCTCTTTGCATGATATCATGGGAAAATTAAAAGAAATCACCCAAGACCTCAGAAATAAAATTGTAGACCTCCACAAGTCTGGTTCATCCTTGGGAGCAATTTCCAAACGCCTGAAGGTACCACATTCATCTGTACAAACAATAGTATGCAAGTATAAGCACCATGGGACCACGCAGCCGTCATACCGCTCAGGAAGGGGACGCGTTCTGTCTCCTAGAGATTAACGTACTTTGGTGCGAAAAGTGCAAATCAATCCCAGCAAAGGACAGCAGCAAAGGACTTGTGAAGATGCTGGAGGAAACTGGTACAAGAGTATCTATATCCACAGTAAAACGAGTTCTATATCGACATAACCTGAAAGGCCGCTCAGCAAGGAAGAAACCGCCATTAAAAAGCCAGACTACAGTTTGCAACTGCACATGGGGACAAAGATTGTACTTTTTGGAGAAATGTCCTCTGGTCTGATGAAACAAAAATTGAACTGTTTGGCCATAATGACCATCATTATGTTTGGAGTAAAAAGGGGGTCCCTTGCAAGCCGAAGAACACCATCCCAAACGTGAATTACGTGGGTGGCATCATCATGTTGTGGTGGTGCTTTGCTGCAGGAGGGACTGGTGCACTTCACAAAATAGATGGCATCATGAGGAGAGACAATTATGTGGATATATTGAAGCAACATCTTAAGACATCAGTCATGTTAATGCTTGGTTCGCAAATGGGTCTCCCAAATGGACAATGACCTCAAGCAAACTTCCAAAGTTGTGGCAAAATGGCTTAAGGACAACAAAGTCAAGGTATTGGAGTGGCCATCACAAAGCCCTGACCTCAACCCTATAGAAAATGTGTGGGCAGAACTGAAAAAGCGTGTGCGAGCAAGGAGGCCTACAAACCTGACTGAGTTACACAAGCTCTGTCAGGAGGAATGGGCCAAAATTCACCCAACTTATTGTGGGAAGCTTGTGGA
This sequence comes from Oncorhynchus clarkii lewisi, assembly GCF_045791955.1. Taxonomy (NCBI): domain Eukaryota; kingdom Metazoa; phylum Chordata; class Actinopteri; order Salmoniformes; family Salmonidae; genus Oncorhynchus; species Oncorhynchus clarkii. The sequence goes on from NC_092150.1 coordinate 40,523,883, forward strand.
AGGCTACCCGACACGTTTGACCCAAGTTAAACCATTTATAGGCAATGCTACCAAATACTAATTGAGTGTATGTAAACTTCTGACCCACTGGGTATGTTAATGAAAGAAATAAAAGCTGAAATAAATCATTCTCTCTACTATTATTCTGACATTTCACATTCTTAAGATAAACTGGTGATCCTAACTGACCTAGAACAGGCAATTTTTACTAGGATTAAATGTCAGGAATTGTGAAAAACTGAGTTTAAATGTATTTGCCTAAGGTGTATATAAACTTCCGACTTCAACTGTATGTATATACAGTGGGGCAAAAAAGTATTTAGTCAGCCACCAATTGTGCAAGTTCTCCCACTTAAAAAGATGAGAGGCCTGTAATTTTCATCATAGGTAGTACACTTCAACTATGACAGACACAATTAGAAAAAAATCCAGAAAATCACATTGTAGGATTTTTAATGAATTTATTTGCAAATGATGGTTTGAAAAAATGGTATGTTACGAATTATGTTATGAATGGTCTGTGCGTTGACCTGGAGAGGAGAGATGTCTTGCTGGGTAGAGAGGTAGAGCTAGAATGATGTCCCCAGCATGTGGGAAAAAACAGCCAGAGCAAGGTAAGAGCATCTCTGTCTGTCTGATACCACTGTGGGTGGCAAGATGGAGAGGATGCTGGTCTACATTAAGGTTTAATGCCAGGTTGCTTTGTTTTGCTTTTCTCTGTAATATTTAAGATGGATTTCATTATCCAGCCACTCGGCAACTTATAGTACATATCATGCGGTCACATATTTCTTACATCTCTTTTTTTCAATTAAAAAGTTACTGCTACAGCAACTTTCAGCGGATTTCTCCCCTGCAGGTTGTTTCGAAATGTAAATGGAAATGTTGTCCAATTCTCTGCGTCTTAGAACCATGCTATGTCTCTTTCTCCTTCTCCTCTCTCTCTCTCTCACCCACACACACAGAATCCTGCCAAGTTGCACTTGTTTTTTTGTTTTTGTTTAGCTGTGAAGAGCGATGCGGAGTTGAGACACTGTTGGCGAAATTTCCTTTTGTCGGATAGCTGGCGTCAAAGTCATTCAAATGGATGAGTTACGTGGGTTTATTGGTTGAGCCTTCTTGGGTGTGTGACGTCACACAGGTACGCTGCAGAGACATTTGTTTTGCTTGCTCGCCGGCATGAGCAGTGAGCACCGAACGACTTGGAAAACCCAGCTTCAGCTTAATTAATTGGGAAATAAATGAAAGCCTCACTAGCTAGCCCCCAATCTATTTTAGTTTCACTGTGCAATCATTCATAAAATGAGTCCACGAACTGTTATTTTTACCTTTCCACAAACCTTCTGTTGCTTGATATGAGCAGTTCAGCCAAATGTATCAAAGAATAGGAAATCCACGATTAGTTGGCTATAATAGTGGTTACTGCCTACAGCTGAGGGAAGTTGTTTTGAGTAGGGTGTGCTGACCAATATAAATAATCACATTTATAATAAATCATTGCATGCATCTATGCAGGCTAACAAAATACAATTCCTAATGTCATGAGTAGCCTAAGCATAGGACAGGATTCGGTATCAGTAGTCACTGCAGCCTAAGTTAATGTAACTCATGACTGTTGTGAACAGCAGGCACATTTCTTTGTAATGCGCAATCACACCGCGTGTGTGAGAGAGAAACATGAGAGGGGTGTTATAACTAAATTAGGTAACACAGGACTGTGCCTAATAAAACTGAGCACAAAAAGAGGTTTCAACACACCACCAGACTGTTCACCGTACCATCTGGCCAGCTGTCACACCGTCAGTTACTGAACCTTTCAACCAGGAGCACCAGAGTGAGAGTGAGTGAACACCAATGTAGCGAAGCCTATACAGTACTCTGTACCCTACACAGCGCCGACCACAGAGTACAGGATGCAGGCCCGGGCGGACGATCAAATGCACTAGTCAAAGAAACAAGTTACAATTAGCATTTGTTCATCTCCACCGTTCTCCAGTGTCTATTCCTGGTTCTTGTCAAATTAAAGACAGGCGGGATTGTTCATGAATTCACTAATCGTCTAGTCGTAAAAGCTTTCTAACAGCCTATAAACAAATATCAAAACTCTCTTACTGAACATAATTGTTTGGGGAAATACTTCCTCCAGTGTGTCTGTCAGCATGCGCAGTGCCGCAATAATCTTTATCTTTATTTGCATCTCATCTGAATAAAATGACATTAAAACCCATTTAATCCAGCTCCCTGGTGCAGCCAGACACATCAGAATAGTCACATGAAGTCATAATGATGTGTTTTGCAATGCAAAGCACCGCCTCTATCTGCTCTGCCGGACCCTCGCTGGAGTCGAGGGGGTCCCCTACGCCTCAACTCAGACTAGGCCTGAAATATCAGCCCTGAAATAACACTTGATGTAATTATTTTCCAAGGAAATCTACGCGAGTCAGATAGTGGGGCCAATTTGAGGCTTGATCCAGCATTGCTAAAAAAAAAAGGACAAACTAAATCGAGAGAATCCAGCCCCATAGGCTTTAAAGGGACAATCTGCGATTGCTACATCCATGTTTAGACTTTTAAATGAATGATGTATACCCATTGATTCTTGAAGAATCGAACTTATAAATGCCTCGTGAGCTTAGTTCAACTGTCATACTCCATCAGAACCAACAATATGAGCTTGTTTTACTCCTTTATTTGTAAACAATGTAATTGTAGGCAAATACTATAGAGCCTCAAAACATGATTAAAACTATAATTTTGACGTCATGGATGGTCAGTCCTTGTATCTATAGCTCTGTCTATGCATTTGAGAGTGTTTACATTTCTCCGGCCTCATCCCTCTGCTGTTTACTAAAACAGGGGCCTAGTGAGCTCTTTGTTGTTGTTCAAACTGCAGATTGCCCCTTTAAGGAAAGGAGTAACATTTGTCAGCAAGAGAGAAAGAAGCGGAGGCTGTTTAGAGTAGAATGAGCTTGTCATTATACAACAAATGTAGCAGCAGAATTATCTCAGATTCAGTTGCAACTGCCAGAAGTAGATGCTTCAGAAATACAATGAGATCAGAGATTTTGGGAGGTATCTTTCTATGGCTGCTAAGATGTTTTAACACAAAGACAGAAAGAAAGAAAGAAAGACAGAGCGAGAGAGAGACTGGTATGTGCACAACCTACACAGCATGCAGGCAGGCAGAGCTTAATCTGCATTATTTAACACCTCTCATTAACCTGAGCTCCAATACGGCAGGAATCAATAGCTACGCTGAGCTGAGAAACACAGCTTCAGAGACTGGCTGTTTGTGTGTGTGTGTGTGTGAGTGTACGTACAAGTGTGTGTGTGCACTGCTCATTCCTCTCATCTCTCTCTCCCTCCTCCCCGTCTGTGAAAGATATATGGGGTACAGGGCAAGATATAATTGCAGATGTGGACCGAACACATTTACTGAGAGAACAAACTCATCTAGCCTGGAGAGGGAGACTGCTATTGCACTGATTCTCCTCTGTCTGTGGTGTCACATGTTAAATAGCACACGCTGCTCTGTGTTTTGTATGAAAACACCCCCCACCCATAGACAGATATGTGATGAATGGGTTGCACTTAATCGGACATCAATATGCCTTGATTATGAATCATATACAACCTAATGTTATGCTATACTGTAAGTAATAGCATAACATTAGAACAGCACTCACCTGAGACAGTATCTCATTACAGACAGGCCCTTTGGACAGAGTCCAGGCCACACAGTGCACTGTAAGTCACCTTTCAACCTTCATTCACCTGGCTGCAACTCCTAAACCCAAACTCGATTGTATATTTTCAATAGGGAAAGAGAGAAGGAAACAGACATAGTACTGTATGGGAAAACAGAGGGCAGAGAGAGAAATTGAGAGAAAGATAACGTGCAAGACTGAGAGAGAGAAACAAGAGAGAGACGAGACAGAGAAAGAGAGAGATAGAGAGAAAGAAATTAAGAAAGAAAGAAAGAAAGAAAGAAAGAAAGAAAGAAAGATGATCAAACAATGTAAAGTGCCAGCTCAAATTGACTAGAGAGGAGAGACTCCTGGCTCTGAGATTTTCTCCAGGTCATCAAGCATCTCGTCAGGCATCTCGTCAGGCAGACGTGACCTGCTCCGCAGCGTGCACACACACAGGCACTGTGCCATGCCTCCACAAGCATGCATTTCGCTACACTCGCATTAACATCTGCTAACCATGTGTATGTGACAAATAAAATTTGATTTGATTTGATTTGACACTGGGCCTACAGAGCATTTCACAGCTCTACTTGGGGTTGTCTTTGGTAAAAAGGTAGGGTATAGGCTCCCCTCCGGTGCTTTAAGCCCAGCGCCATATGTGCTCACAGAGTGTGCTGCATTGGGGGTTTCCATAGGCAGTGTGGCATGAAGACCCGGTTGCATGAATATGCCAGAGTGATGCTTAGTACCTGACTGTGATGGCTGCTGGGGAAGGGAGGCTGGCTGACTGGATGGCTGCCCCTCCATCTGGGCCCTCGTGCTCTCCATCTCCTCCACCTCCTATCTCCTCCTCCCTTTAGTGTCTTCCTGCTCTGTATGCTACCACAGTGACCATGAAAAGAGCCCTGCATCACTGGGTTGTCAGGTCTATGGTCAGTTCAAGGGCCCTACGCTTGTTTACATATTTCCAAAGTACTTTAGCAAAGTAATTTGCTAAAGACAACTAAAAGCCAAAATAAAATGTAATCTAAGACAGCTTTGACTAACCTTGCCCAAAACTAATAACTAGCTGCCTATTGAAGTCTCTTCTCTTAGATAAGGTGGGAAAGGTGTTAAACCGTGTGAAAAGTAAAGCTAACAAAGGCCAGGTTCTTTCCTTTCCCTTTGAAAGCAGATTGACATTAAGCTCAGGATTCAGTTTGAAAGTCAAACACACCGTCCTCTTCTGCATTTTTTATTCTCCTTAAACTTCACTGCATTAACAAAGTAGAGCCTTCTCTGACCTTGAGGCTAACTTCCAGGTTTTCTTTTGGTGTTCTTTTGATGTGTTTTCTCAGTCGAGACTGACAAAGAGCTAGCAGTCATAGGGAGGAAGGCAGGGGCTAGGAAAGAACGCACTCGCACGGCGAATGAAGGAATGGAGGGATCTGTCAAAGTCCATCTCTTCAGATTAACGGAAGCAGGGGGGGGGCACTACTCTCTCTCCCCCCCCCCCCCCCCCCCTAAAAAAATCCAGTGGATGGAGGGATAAACTGAGGAAGAAGGGAGAAAGGAGAAGGGAGAAGGGGACTGTGTGACCAGAATGCTAGAGGAAATGTCTGAGCAGATGAGGGTCACTTTGTTCCACAGCCAACATTTGGCATCTGGGTTCTCAAGGACTCCTCCGTGTTCAGGATTTCACTCCAACCAGTCTCCTAAATCATATCGAATTGAGTACTGTAATTCCGACAGGTTTTCCCCATGTCTCAAGATTGAGAAGAAATACATAGACAGGAAAAGAGGGAGAGAGAGAGAGAGAGAGAGAGACAGAAAGAGAGAGCGAGGGGGGGGCAAAGAAAAATAGAGATAAGGAGAACGAAAGAGAGAGAGAGCGAGAGTAATACACGAGAGGACAGATGCCACCCGCTAAAGAGGCTTCACGCTTTTGCCTGACAACTCATTGTGAAGGAAGGCCTTCACAGGTACCTGCCAACTCTATTTGGTGTGGGAGGGCCGAGTATGAGAGAATGGATGTATGAATGTTTATGTTTATATGTTTATCCTTTATTCTACTGGCCAATAAATAAGCCTGGATCATAATCCATATCTAATCACCTTGCAGTTAGTGATATGCATAATTTCATCACTACCCCCTGACCCATTATTCTTAACTATTTGTATGAATTGGAGTTATGTGCTTGAATTTTCTAGTGTTATTATTTGGTTCCCTCTCTCTCCTCCCTCTATCTCTGAACACAGAGGAGAATTTTATATATTTGGGTGCTATGGGGTGGGACTTCAAGTCTCCTGGGTTCCAGGCCTGGGGGGGAACATGAGTATTGCCACCCATACAATGTTTTTGTTAGTTTCAGCCTGAGGGCCATGTATTTGTAATAAACATCCCTCAACTTTCGCATCAGAGAATGTGGTCCTGCGATTCCTTTTATACATATGGTCCAGGCAACAGACTGTCTGTGACACTCATCCAGACAATTCCACTGATCTATCGATCGCTCCATATGTTGAGTCTGAAAATGCCAACCCTGGAAGTCGTTTGTGCTGACGTCAAAATGGGGACATTTTACAAGACAAATTCATCAGCGATTTGGATCGTCTCAAACCAATCAAAGTATCAAAGCCAATAACGTGATTCTATACATAGACCATAGTAATTACTACCCAGGGTGTAATTGCTTAATATGACCACTAGGGAGCACACCTCTCATGCCCTCTCTTGGTCCTCATGGTGGTATCAGGAAGCAGCGCATGTTTTCTCCCCATGTACACAAGCCCTGTCAGTGTGATGATTGAGCTCTCTATACATTGAAGAAACCATATTATAAATTCATAGCCCAACAATCATCTTACCAATTTCAGGTAAATGACAGCATGTCAGTGTCTATACTACAGGTCTTTCTGAAAGGTGTGTACTGATTTGATTGCCCTCTAAACATGGTTGACCATGGAGACCGAGTCTGATGCTGTGCTCTCTTACCTTTGTGGGGCCACGCTCTCTTACTTCTGTGGGGCCACAGCCCTCCAGGTAGGGTGAGGCCGGTTGGACGTACTGCCAAATTCTCTAAAACGAAGTTGGAGGTGGTTTATTGTCGAGAAATTAACATGAAATTCTCTGGCAACAGCTCTGGTGGATATTCCTGCAGTCAGCATGCCAATTGCACGCTCCCTCAAAACAAGAGACATCTGTGGCATTGTGTTGTGTGACAAAACTGCACATTTTAGTGTTGCCTTTTATTGTCCCCAGCACAACGTGCACCTGTGTAATGATCATGCTGTTTAATCAGCTTCTCGATATGCCACACCTGTCAGGTGAATGGATTATCTTTTGCAAAAGAGAAATGCTCACTAACAGCAATATAAACAAACGTGTGCTCAAAATTTGAAAGAAACAAGCTTTTTGTGTGTATGGAACATTTCTGGGACCTTTTATTATAACTCATGAAACATGGGACCGACACTTTACATGTTGCGTTTATATTTTGGTTCAGTGTAGATAAATACAGGGTGGCGCTATTCCTGGTGTGCTCATAAGTAATCTTGTGTGAAATGATTTAGGCAACTCTTGACTGGCCATGATTTTAACTGCAGCAAAGAGGTATAGCCTATGTAAGTATAATAGATTAACAGAACTGCAATATTAAATACAAAAGTTCAGCAAGGAAAAGCCTAGAAATAATATGCTTTACCCACTAAATACAGCCCGACATCTCTTGGATGTCTTTGTTTTTGTCCTGTCTAGACGTCTTTTTTTGCAGGGTGGCATTTATTGTCATGAATCTTGCCCTGGAGGCAGCACTGCGGAGTTGTCACTAGCTGGCACAGCCACAAAGTCATAAAATCTGATTTTAAACCTAACCCTAATCTTAACCACACTGCTAACCCTAATGCCTAACCCTAACCTTAAATTATGACCAAAATCCAAATTTATGTATGCATACATTTTTACGATTCAGCTGGCCCATCTAGCAGATATCGCTCAGTTCTGCCTCTGGAGCAAGATTCATGACAATAAACTTTCATCTGCTCTTTTTTTTGGTGCGGCCAAAACAGGCATTGATTTGAACAACTTCCACGTACGTTAATTTTGGGTCAGCTCCAGACCAAATCTGAACCAATCATAGACTATGTTTGGTTCAGATTTGGTCCGGTCCAGACTGGCGTATATTTGGCCCAAGCATAGATGTCTATAACTAGTTCAGATTTGGTCCAGACCGGCATTGATTTGGCCCAGACATAGATATCTATGTTTCACAAGTTTGGACAGCACAGTGCCTTAGAACACAGTAGAGTACAGCACCTTACAGTACAGTGAATAACAGTAAAGTATAGCACAGTACAGTAAAATACAGCACAATATAGTAGAGCACAACAGTGTACAGTAGAGTAAAGTAAAGTTCAGTACAGTAGAGTATAGTACAGTATAATGTACTCTATTTTTCCCTCCTTTACTTGAATGTACTCTACTGAATTATTAAATGTTTTATCCCTTTGCCTCCCCAAATTCGTGGTGTCCAATTGGTAGTTACAGTCTTGTCTCATCGCTGCAACTCCCATACGGACTCGGGAGAGGCGAAGGTCGAGAGCCGTGCGTCCTTCCAAATAACAACCCAACCAAGCCGCACTGCTTCTTGACACAGTGCCCACTTAACCCGGAAGCCAGTCGCACCAATGTGTCGGAGGAAACACTGCACACAGGGCAACCGTGTCAGCGTGCACTGCGCACGGCCCTTCCACAGGAGTCACTAGTACGCGATGGGACAAGGACATCCCTGCCGGCCAAACCCTCCCCTAAACCGGACGGCTCTGGGCCAATTGTGCGCCATTTAGCTACTAAGGTAGCTAAACAACAACATATCAGTCATAACAACATAAAAACATTTCTGTAACCGCTACTGGGAAAGTTATTGTAGGTGAAGTGGTCTGTTGGTTTATTCTGTATGTATGTCAGAGTTTGAATATCATCGCTGCTGTTTTAGAACTTTTGAAAAAGCTAACATAATTGCATGTGACATATGGGTGCAATAAGAAATACTCAATGTTGCAATCTTCAATTGGCTCCTCTTTGTGATATTACATGGATTAAACAAATATTATTGTGATATAATGCTTACTTCATAGAGAATATATGTGCCATAGAATCAATGAGCGGAACATTTGTATTGTCATTTTGCTTCCTGGGTAGTCATTGAATACCGATGTCTATATTATTGAAAAACATATTCTACAATAAACAGAATCCTTGGCCTCAGTAAAGTGATTAATTTGTATGCAGAGGAATTAAAATAACATTCTGGATATTCTTAACTCCATTAATGCAGAAACCTGAATAATTCAAGAGCAGTTATGACTGAGGGAGTAAAGATAACTGCTAGATACTGTAAATGTGAAAATATAATTCGTTTCACTTTCCCCTCAGCTCTATGGTGACACCATACTCTGCAAGAAGAGCTCTGCTCGAGCCACCTGAGGCGCATGCCGTGTGTAATTAACATCTACATTGTGCCTCGTTTCTCTGTCTTGTCTAAACTCACCTTGGTGTGAAAACAGTTTAACCGCCCTTCTCGGTTTCACCTGTGTCAAAAGTCATGTATTACACTGTGTTTAATTTACACATAATTTTAGTGTTTACATGGTGTGTCACAAACTGGATAAAGGGGTGTAGTTATTCCTTCATTATGAAAATTATGTAATATTCCATATTTGTTTTGGAAAGTTTGGACATACAAATCACTCATATTTTTTGTTGTTGAAATTAGTGCATAATTAATTTGATAAAGGGAAGACTAAAATAAACGAAATTGGAAAATACCTTAATTTATCCAACTAGTAGTGTTTACTGTCAAGTGCGTGTGCTCCGTGGGCAGGAGGGGTTAACCTGGATTAAATGTCCAAGTGATGACGTTGGAGAAGTATGGAGATTCGCAACGTTGGGAAGCCCAATAAAATGTGGTGTGGTCTGCTGTCTGACGGTAGGTAGGGCAAGTTGACTGTGGTGTGAGCAAACATATCCTACCACAGTAGCTGTCTCACCAGCCAGGAGCCCAACAGTGTCAGTGCGACTCGCCTCTGTTCTCGGAAACAACCCTGTCAAACGTCAGAGAACAGCGGAGAGTTTAACGTTTCAAAAGTCTCGTCTCCCTGCTCAGAGGAATTTAGGGTATGTGTGTCGTCACAGCCAAACGAAACAGTGCACTTCGACAACGTTAACAACTTGTAAAGTTGGAAATACAGCACTGCAACGGCGTGGAAGACATTTCTCATAGATGTCCACTCAATTGGAAAGAGGCCTACAGCTAGAGAAGATCAGACTTAATGCGCTGAAACTCGAATTGGGTGAGGAGATTGATGTTGAGAGTCTTGACGGATGCCTGCCCGAGGGGCGGCACGGCGACGCGGAGAAAGGAGCGAAGGTGGCCGAGGAGCAGACAGCGACGCTGCGCAAAATGACCCGCAGCCCCAAATGCGCCCGCTGTCGGAACCACGGCGTCGTGTCTTGTCTCAAAGGCCACAAACGCTTCTGTCGCTGGCGTGACTGCCAGTGCACAAACTGTATGCTCGTGGTGGAGCGGCAGCGGGTGATGGCTGCGCAAGTCGCCCTGCGGAGACAACAGGCGACAGAGGTGAGCCATGCGGCAGGGACATTCGTATTATACTGGTGGGATAGAATTTAAGAAAGATCATTTTTATATAATCTAGGCCAAAATGCTGTAACCCTGTGAGCAGGACCAGCGAAATTAAGGACTATGAAATAACACATATGGATAAGCAAATTAATATGCATTGCTATTTTCCTTTAGTGATAATGAAAACAAAAAAACGATATTGTTCACTTTTACATAAAAACCATAGGCTGTTTTTGCTTAACATTTCTGGATAGTTCATGTTAAAAAAAAAAAAAAGTAAGTTATTCCACTCATAAAACGAATTTGTTTACACAGCATTTTGTCATATGAATTATAGGCTTTACACCAGGGAAACTAACATATCATTATTCTGTAACAAACTAGCCTATAATATATCACATGGCTATGGCTATGACCGTACGCCTACCATGTACAGTACATGCCTGTATTTACTGCTCTAGTGTTTTTAAGATATATTGCCTTAAGTAATTTCGCCATGGGGTTAATGCATACAGTGCTTTCAGAAAGCATTCAAACCCCTTGACTTATTCCATATTTTGTTGTGTTACAAAGTGGGACTAAAATGGATTTAAGTCATTTTTTTTCAATGATCTACACAAAATACTCTAATGTCAAAGTGGATTGAATCTTTTTTTTCTTCTCACCTATCTACAAACAATACCCCACAATGACAAGGTAAAATACTGTTTTTAGATTAAAAATATATATATTGCAAATGAAAGAAATATCCATACTTTGTAGAAGCAGCTTTGGCTGCGATTACAGCGTCTTGGGTATGTCTGTATCAGCTTTGCAGATCTGGATTTTGGGATTTTTCTCCCCATTGTTCCTTGCAGATTTTCCTCAAGATCTGTTAAATTAGATGGGGAGCGGCGGTGACCAGCAATCTTCAAGTTTTTCCACAGATTTTCAATGGCCCAACCAAAGCCCTGACTTTAATATTATGTAAATATAATTTAATGTATGTTACTTCTACCCCGTTCCTTTGCAGGGTAAGAAAGTGATCAGGGGAGCAGCCACACCATTCCGTCGCACCGCTTATCAGCGCTACACCAGAGCACCTAGCATCTTAGCAAAGAGTATCCTAGAGGGTAGGTATCAGTGATAGGCGTGCTTCAGTAGGTGATCTGGTCTAGCTAACAGTAGTCTATCCTATACAGTGCCTTCAGAAAGTATTCACATCCCTTGAATTACAAAGTGGGTCTAAAATGGATTTAATAGTATTTTTTCCTCCAACAATCTACACAAAATACTCTGTAACGTCAAAGCGGAACAAAATGTATAAACATTTGTAAAAATAAATAAATAAATAAAAATAAACACTAATATATCTTGATTAGGTAAGTATTCATCCTCAAATCAAATCAAATGTTATTTGTCACAATGCGCCGATAACAATAGGTGAAACCTACCGTGAAACCAACAAAGCAGTTCAAGAAATAGAGTTAAGAACATTTTTACTAAATAAACTAAAGTAAAAAAAACAAAAACAATAATGATGCTATTTACACAAGGTACCAGCACCGAGTAAATGTGTGGGGGGGTACAGGTTAGTCGTGGTAATTTGTAAAGTGACTATGCATAGATAATAAAAAGCTAGTAGCAGCGGTGTAAAATCAAAGGGGCAGGGGGATCAATGTAAATAGTCCAGGTGGCCATTTGATTAATTGTTTAGCAGTCTTATGACTTGAGGGTAGAAGCTATTAAGGAGCCTTTTGGTCCTAGACTTGGCGCTCCAGTACTGCTTGCCGTGCGGTAGCAGAGAGAACAGTCTATGACTTGGGTGACTGGAGTCTTTGAATTTTTGGGGGGCCTTCCTCTGACAGCGCCTAGTACATAGGTCCTGCATGTAAGGAAGCTTGGCCCCAGGGATGTACTGGGTCGTACGCACTACCCTCTGTAGCACCTTAGGGTCAGATGCCGAGCAGTTGCCATACCAGGCGGTGATGCAACCGGTCAGGATGCTCTCGATGATGCAACTGTATAACCTTTTGAGGATCTGGGGACCAATGCCAAATCTTTTCAGTCTTCTGAGGGGGAAAGGTGTTGTTGTGCCCTCTACTGTCTTGGTGTGTTTGGACCAAGATAGTTCATTGGTGATGTGGACACTAAGGAACTTCAAACTCTCTTCAAACTGGGGGCGGCCTGTCAGGAAGTCCAGGATCCAGTTGATGAGGGAGGTGTTTAGTCACAGGGTCCTTAGTTTAGTGAAGAGCTTCGTGGGCACTATGGTGAACAGCATGCTCACATACAGTGAGGAGAACAAGTATTTGATACACTGCCGATTTTGAAGGTTTTCCTACTTACAAAGCATGTAGAGGTCTGTATTTTTTTATCATAGGTACACTTCAACTGTGAGAGACGGAACCTAAAACAAAAATCCAGAAAATCACATTGTATGATTTTTAAGTAATTAATTTGCATTTACAGACCTGATAGTTTTTCTTTAAAAAGCCCTCCTGTTCTCCACTCATTACCTGTATTAACTGCACCTGTTTGAACTCGTTACCCGTATAAAAGACACCCGTCCACACACTCAATGAAACAGACTCCAACCTCTCCACAATGGACAAGACCAGAGAGCTGTGTAAGGACGTCAGGGTTAAAATTGTAGACCTGCACAAGGCTGAGATGGGCTACAGGACAATAGGCAAGCAGCTGGTGAGAAGGCAACAACTGTTGGCGCAATTAGTAGAAAATGGAAGAAGTTCAAGATGATGGTCAATAACCCTCGGTCTGGGGCTCCATGCAAGATCTCACTTTGTTGGGCATCAATAATCATGAGGAAGGTGAGGGATCAACCCAGAACTACATGGCAGGACCTGGTCAATGACCTGAAGAGAGCTGGGACCACAGTCTCAAAGAAAACCATTAGTAACACACTACACCGTCATGGATTAAAATCCTGCAGCGCACGCAAGGTCCCCCTGCTCAAGCCAGCGCATGTCCAGGCCTGTCTGAAGTTTGCAAATGACCATCTGGATGATCCAGAGGAGGAATGGGAGAAAGTCATGTGGTCTGATGAGACAAAAATAGAGCTTTTTGGTCTAAACTCCATTCGCCGTGTTTGGAGGAAGAAGAAGGATCAGTACAACCCCAAGAACACCATCCCAACCGTGAAGCATGGAGGTGGAAACATCATTCTTTGGGGATGCTTTTCTGAAAAGGGGACAAGACGACTGCACCGTATTGAGGGGAGGATGAAGGGGGCCATGTATCGTGAAATCTTGGCCAACAACCTCCTTCCCTCAGTAAGAGCCTTGAAGATGGATCGTGGCTGGGTCTTCCAGCATGACAACGACCCGGAACACAGTGCCAGGGCAAAGAAGGAGTGGCTCCGTAAGAAGCATCTCAAGGTCCTGGAGTGGCCTAGCCAGTCTCCAGACCTGAACCCAATAGAACATCTTTGGAGGGAGCTGAAAGTCCGTATTGCCCAGCGACAGCCCCGAAACCTGAAGGATCTGGAGAAGGTCTGTATGGAGGAGTGGGCCAAAATCCGTGCTGCAGTGTGTCCAAACCTGGTCAAGAACTACAGGAAACGTATGATCTCTGTAATTGCAAACATAGGTTTCTGTACCAAATATTAAGTTAGGCTTTTCTGATGTGTCAAATACTTATGTCATGCAATAAAATGCAAATTAATTACTTAAAAATCATACAATGTGATTTTCTGGATTTTTGTTTTATAATCCGTCACTCACAGTTGAAGTGTACCTATGATACAAATTACAGACCTCTACATGCTTTGTAAGTAGGAAAACCTGCAAAATTGGCAGTGTATCAAATACTGTACTTGTTCTCCCCACTGTAGGTGTTCCTTTTGTCCAGGTGAGAAAGGGCAGTGTGGAGTGTGATTGAGATTACGTCATCTGTGGATCTGTTGGAGCGGTATGCGAATTGGAGTGGGTCTAAGGTTTCCGTCATGATGCTGTTGATGTGAGCCATGACCAGCCTTTCAAAGCACTTCATGGCTACCGACGTGAGTGCTATGGGGCGGTAATCATTTAGGAAGATTACCTCCACTTTCTTGGGCACAACGACTATGGTGGTCTGTTTGAAACATGTAGGTATTACAGACTCGGTCAGGGAGAGGTTGAAAATGTAATTGAAGACACTTGCTAGTTGGTCCGTGCATGCTTTGAGTGCTCGTCCTGGTAATCCGTCTGGCCCACATCGGCTATGGAGAGCGTGATCACACAGTTGTCCGGAACAGGTGGTGCTCTCATGCATGTTTCAGTGTTGCTTGCCTTGAAGCGAGTATAACAGGCATTCAGCTCATCTGGTAGGCTTGCATCACTGGGTAGCTCTTGGCTGGGTTTCCCTTTATAGTCCGTAATAGTTTTCATGCCTTGCCACATCCGACGAGCGTAAGAGCCAGTTAGTAGGATTCAATCTTAGTCCTGTATTGACGCTTTGCCTGTTTGATGGTTCGTCTGAGGGCATAGCGTCATTTCTTATAAGTGTCCGGATTAGTGTCCCGCTCCTTGGAAGTGGCAGCTCTAGCCTTTAGCTCGGTGGGGATGTTGCCTATAATCCATGACTTCTGGTTGGGATATGTACGTACAGTCACCTTGGTTGACGACGTCGTCTATGCACTTATTGATGAAGCCGGTGACTGAGGTGGTATACTCCTCAATGGCATTAGATGAATCCCGGAACATATTCCAGCCTGTACTAGCAAAACAGTCCTGTAGAGTAGCATCCGCATCATCTGAGCGAGTCACTGGTACTTCCTGCATTAGTTTTTGCTTGTAAGCAGGAATCAAGAGGATAGAATTATGGTCAGATTTGTGAAATGGAGGGCGAGGGAGAGCTTTGTATGAGTCTCTGTGTGTGGAGTAAAGATGGTCTAGAGTTTTTTTTCTCCTCTGGTTGCACGTGACATGCTGCTCGAAATGAGGTCAAATGGATTTAAGTTTGCCTGCATTAAAGTTCCCAGCCAGTTGGAGTGACGCTTTTGGATGAGCATTTTCTTGTTTACTTATGGCCTTATACAGCTCTTTGAGTGTGTTCTTAGAGTCAGCATCGGTTTGTGGTGGTAAATAGATGGCTATGAATAATATAGGTGAGAACTCTCTTGGTAGATAGTGGGGACTACAGCTTATCATGAGGTATTCTACCTCAGGCGAGCAATACCTCGAGACTTCTTTAATATTTGGCATCGCGCACCAGCAGTTATTGACAAATAGACACACACACTTGCCGCTCGTCTTATGAGAGAGACATAGCTGCTCTGTCCTGCCGATGCATGGAGAAGCCAGCCAGCTTTATATTATCTGTGTCGTTGTTTAGCCACGTCTTGGGGAAACATAAGACATTACAGTTGTTTATGTACCGTTGGTAGGATAGTGTTAATCGTAGATCGTCCAGTTTGTTTTCCAACTGCACGTTGGCCAATAATACAAAGGGTAGTGGTGGTTTACCTACTCGTCGGCAAATTCTTACAAGGCACCAGACCTCTTCATGCAGATAACAGGGATTCGGGCCTTGTCTCGTCAAAGCAGTATATCCTTCGCGTCAGACTTATGAGTTACAAACAATGCGACAAAACAAACAAAATAGCACAGTTGGGTCAATACATGTTAAAATCCCCTTTGGCATCGATTACAGCGGTGAGTCTTTCTGGGTAAGTCTAAGTGCTTTCCACACTGGGATTTCGTGTGAAATCCCTGAGCGGGTTCCTTCCTCTCTGGCAACTGAGTTTGGAAGGATGCCTGTATTTTTGGTAGTGACTGGGTGTATTGATACTCCATCTAAAGTGTAATGAATAACGTCATGCTCAAAAGGAATATTCAATGTCTTTTTTTATTTTTTATTTTTTAACCAATCTACCAATAGGTACCTTTCTTTGGGAGGCATTGGTAAACCTCCCTTGTCTTTGTGGTTGAATCTGTGTTTTAAATTCACTGTTCGACTGAGAGGCCTTACTGATAATTGTATGTGTGGGGTACAGAGATGAGGTAGTCATTCAAAAATGATGTAACCTTTTACTGCAGTGGGCTAAATCAGGTTCACACAGAGTGTTTCTTGGTAGTCTTAAACAAATCTGTTTTGACACAGAAGTATACACCACACACACATGGTTATGGGCTTAAACAAAATAAGACACCTGTATCATTTTGAGTTTTCATCCCAATATTACACTGTATACCACAGCATTGTTGATTACTCGTTTCTGATTGGCTAGGAATGCATTCTAGAATGGACATTAAAACCCAATAACGGGACAGTTGCAAAAGATATCAGAACAGTTGGAAAAAATATCAGGACAACTTGCAATCATGACCAAATAAACCAACAACCACACAAATGGAAATAGGTTACATTGTAAACGCAGGTCCAATAAGGAAAGAACATATCTAGCTAGCAAAGATTTGTTTTTGCAGAGAATTCTTTTTTGGAGCATCTGATGACCTAACATGGTGAGTGATGAACATGAATTTATCCTGTCCCCCTCCACCACTAATGCTGTCAAATCCTTCCACGTTTCTAGTTTTACCAGCTGTTTTTAGCAACTGATTTCTGAATTTGGTTTTCATATTGGCAGGTTTGCTAGCAACAAACTATTTAGCTATTTTCTTGCCTAGTGTTTGACATGCAACGCAATCTCCTCGTAATTAACAGTCAGTATTGACGAGTTTCCGGACAAGGAGGCAAACTTTACTAGCTATGCCAAGCAAAATCAGGCATTATCAGCTCATTGTTATGTATGTATCCAAATGAATGTGAATATAAAACAGCTAATTTGCTGTTATTCTGGCTGCAGAGGTCGTGAATGTGTTAGACGTAGCTAGTTGGTTAGCTAGCAAGCAGGGGATACGAATGTATCCAGCGAGCATGGCAACGGAAGATAAAGAACGAACGACCAACGCGTCAATAAATATCGAACTAATCGAACATATGACTGGGTCGTGTCTCTAGCAACCAAAAGATGAGAAAGTATGAATGAACTTCTTTTTTTTAAATGAAAATATCAACAAACAAAATGTAATTTCTACCGGTAAATATGTGCTTATCGTTGTTTTCTTTGTCAACTGTGGTATAAGTGGGATAAAAGCCTCCGTTCTGTACATTACCTTGGAAAAATGAACTCGACTCTCTCGTTCGGATGTATCGTCCATTATTTCCAAGGTAATGTACAGAACGGAGGCGTTTAGCCCTTAGTTATATAAAATACATCACTGAAGATTGAACTATAACACCATCTGACATATAAACACCAGATACATTTAAAAAAATATATATATATATATTCTATATATATATATATATATATATATATATGAAAGTACAGAGTGAGTCCTTGCAACTTATTATTTGTGACTAGTTAAACACATTTTTACTCCTGAACTTTAGGCTTGCAATAACTAAGGGGTTGAATACTTATTGGCTCATGACATTTCAGCTTTTAAAACATTAATCATTTGTAGACATTTCGAAAACATAATTCCACTTTGACTTTATGTGTAGGCCAGTGACAAAAAAAACTACATTTAATCCATTTTAAATTCAGGCTGCAGCACAAGAAAATGTGAAAAAAATGTTAAGGGGTGTAAATACTTTATGAAGGCACTGTAGATTAGAGGATGAAGCTTCATTAGCATCTAGCTCATTACCCCATCTCCTGTCTCAGACCAGACAGTGGGCTACACCACACGGGATAAGTCAGTAATTACACTGCCTGTTTCGTCTATAGGGACTAGATCTGTTTGTATTTTATTTATGGTAATTAAAATTATGCAAATGGTGGTTATGGAATTACAAGCTGTGTTTACCAGCGAGCGACTGGGAGACAAAATGATGAGGTCATGTTACCTCTACGTTCCCCTGAGTAAGCACATGAACATGTACACACACTAGAGCAATGTCATCACAGTTGTGTTTAGAGCATCTACTTTGGCTTTATGAATTTCAACTTCATTTACCTAAATAAAGTTGGTAAATTAATGTGTTCATTGTTTAACTTCCTATTTGGTAGATTTAAGTTATTATAGTGAAACAGACTGTGTTCTCAAGGTAATCATTATACAACTTAATGACATCAGTGTTGTACATTACCCAATAGGGTACAAACTCCCTATGGCGGAGGACGGCCCCTGGTCCAAGCGACGTCACTTCCCCTCTGTCAGTGCCAGGATGAGGAAGAGGAAGGCGTTTGCTGATAAGGAGCTGGAGACTGTGATGCTGGAGAGAGAGCTGAGACAGAGAGAGCTGGAGGACATATCAGGTCTCACCCTGCTTCACCCCCCGGCCCTGGCAGTGATGCCCGCCTCCCCCCACCACTGCTGCCCACACAAGGACCCTGGGGCATCCACCTACGTGCCTGTGTACAAATACAAACCGGGCCCTGTGCTGTATGAGTGTGACTTCCACTGTTACCAGGAAGAGCTCAAGGCCAGATCAGCAGAAAGCGGTTATAATTATGGTCAGTTCATGTCAAAGTGTAACTCTAACTCTGGGGTTCTGGAACACATGGAGCAAGCCAGGGAGAGAGCACTGGAGAGCTGGGAGTGCTCCAGGAAGAGGGAGAGCTGTCGAGAGCCGTTACCCGTGCCCTTACTACAACTCCAACAGCGGGGGAGTAGTTATTCTGAAGGCTCAGCTGATCTGGACAAGGATAAGGCCGTGCCAAAATGGGTCAAAGACGATCCAACCGTTCCAACGGCCATCATGCCAAAAATAGCCATCACACACTCTGACTTTCCCTCTGAACCAAAGCATATGTTTCAGGGAGAGGTAGAACCCTACAAACCCAGCAGGTTCCCAGAGCCTCACTTCCTCACACCCAAGGACTGGTCAGCAGGTGGGATTAGGCATCATGACGGGCCTCAGATCAACTCAATGAAACCCACAGTGGTGAGGCGGCCATTACCGTTCTCAGTGGAGTCATTGCTGAGGGCCTGAGGAACTCATGTCCATAAGTGCATTTTCTATTAACAACACTGGTTACTGTAAAATGCATAACGAGTGAAATAATGTATTTAAGAAAATAAGTATACCCAAATCTATGTCAGTATTTAGTTTTAAAAAATGTGCTCAGCATTTTTCAAAGGATTGTAAGATAGTATTTTTAGAGCACAAGATACATTGGGATCCAAAATAAATGACACCCTTGATAAAGATGAGCAATGACTGTTGTATAAAGTAAATAATAAAGATTCTGTGCTATAATGTGCAGTGCCTTCAGGAAGTGTTCATACCCCTGGACTTTTTCACATTTTTCTTGTGTTGCAGCCTGAATTCAAAATTGATTTAATTGTTGTTGTTTTTCTCACCCAATACCCCACAATAACAAAGATTTTTTTGTTTGACTAAATACAGAAATATCTCATTTACATAAGTATTCACACGCTATGACACTTCAAATTGAGCTCAGGTGCATCCAATTTCCTTTGAACATCCTTGAGATGTCACCAGAACTTGATTGGAGTCCACCTGTGGCCAGTTCAATTGTTTGGACATGATTTAGAAAGAAACACATCTGTCTAAGGTCCCACAGTTGACAGTCTATGTCAGAGCAGAAACTATACCATGAAGTCCAAGGAACTGTCCGTAGATCTCCTAAATATAATTGTGATGAGGCATATACAGTACCTGGGAAGAGTGTAAAACAATTTCTAGTGTTGAAAGTTTTCAAGAGCACAGTGATGACCAACAACCCATTGACCACTCGGACAGAACTGCATAGTTCCTTGGCTGACGTGGAAGAACCTGCCAGAAGGACAACAGTCTCTACAGCACTTAACCAATCTGGGCTTTATGGGAGAGTGGCCAGACGGAAGCCAATCCTGATATAAAAGAAACATGACAGCACACCTGGAGTTCAGGGGTGTGAATACTTATGTAAATGAGATATTTCTGTATTTCATTTTTGTTTTCACACATGAAAGTTCTTAGAAAAAAGTCAAATAGATAGCTCAGTGATTGAACTGTTGCCCAACGCGTTTGTTTCGAATCACAGTATCCACACTGCCTGCTCCGGTCCTCCCTCTCAGGGCTAACACTGTCAAAATAAACTCTGTGGTGTTCAAAAATCCCTTTAATTCTAAAGAAAACTAACAGAGAAAGGAGTACATGGGGAGGCAGGTGGCCTGCAGCTCTCAGAGAGGGAAAGAACATTAGAAACCAAAGAGAAACACCTCCAAGCCTGTTCAACACTTTTCTAGTCCCCTATATACATGTTATAAAATACATTAATACCAAACAATTGCATCATTCCATGCCTTTGTTCAAAAATAGAACACACACACACACACACACACCCTTTCTTTAGTCAGATCAGACAGAGACAGGATAGGGAGGGGCTGGTGCCAGCAATACCTACCCAGCAAACCAACATTTGTCCTACTGTATGAATGTTCCCTGAACATTCATTATGTTGCGGCAAATGTTCTCCTAACACAAAAACTATCCAGTTGTGCTGATGATTATACTATCCAGTTGTCTATATGATTATAGATTGTATAAAACATTCGCCTGATGTAGCAAGACCCTTCCAAGAACGTTGCTCTCACATTTTGTTGTGGTGGTATGCTATAAAAACATTACTGGTACATTGTGTTATTACATTACCTGGAAGACTAATGAGAACATTTGGGCAATGTTCTGTGGTGGTTGATACAGATGTTGTGCACAACCTTCCAAGGATATTTTGTTTAAACATTTTCTGAAAGAAATGTTGGGATGTTATCATCCTATTGTTAGACAAAGCCCTAACTAGAACTAGAGTCTTGGGAATCTTCGCTAATGTTCTGTGAATGTTCCAGGTTTGCTGGGTAGGCAACATACGCTGTTCTTTATGCTACGCCAAGCTTGACGCTACTTGGGTTTGTTTCAACCCGCAGCTGATCTGCATCCTTCACTATGTTTTCTTTCTTCTCGCTTTCTTGTCCTCCATTGTAACCTGGGCGATATGAAAGCCAGATAGTTTTGACAACTCTGGACTGTGTGGCGTCAACCGTGTGGCGATAGCACACTGCTCCGGTCTTTGTGTGTCGCTCACTATCTCAGCACATCTCGGAATGCAGAAAGATAGGACTTTCCCTCTCTTTTCTCTCTCAGGCCTTTCATAGACAGTAGGCTCTGCATTGAAGAGAAAGAGGTGTGCCCACCAGTGCCAATGACAGACAGAACAGAAGAACGTGGTGTCTGTGTCTTTAATTTAGTCTATCAATGTGGATTTAGCAATATTAAGACGTTGCGGAGGGCAGAAATTACCATTCTCACCGTAGTAGTTAAACACAAGCACCCCTCACTAAGGGAGATAATGACTCGTGTAAAGAATAATACATGGGATATAAATTTAAAAAATTCCCTCGCAAAGAGGAAGACCCAATCATTCATCCCCACATTCCATTTTGGGGCATCTTTAGAACGGCTAGAATGGTGTGCTGTGGGTTTAATAGATTGTGACTTCACTCAGAATGCTAGTCGTGTCCCATTTCTCATTAGGATTGTGTGGGACAGAAATATTAGCCATATTGTTCCCTGTCTGCTCTTTGGAAACGTCTGAATCGGCTTCCTATCGGCAGTTTATTAAAAAAAAATCTTTGTTTGGCCTGGGTCGTGCGTGCGTGCGTGCGTGCGTGCGTGCGTGCGGCCAGTATCTGACAGAGCAGTTCGATGCTGTTTTAAACACAAACCGATTCATAACAGCTCTACAAAACAGCTTCAACCTCCAGTCTTTTGTCACCCACCTTTTGGGCTGCTTTCAGATTCCTCCGCCCGCTTATACCTCTTTTCCATTTTAGCCATATTCATTTCAGAGAGATGGTTTTAAAAAGCTTGCTTTGGCCCTCAAACTCTGCTTCCTTTACTAAACACACCGCTGCTTGGCTTGTAGCAGACCCTGACCAAACTGTTATTTCAAACACAGACCAAGCCTCTCTCCAACCCCAACCTCACAACCGCCACAGGTTTACTTACTCTGCTGGCCTAGCGCAGCGCCTAGCATGAAGCCACCGGCCCGCAATGTTAGTGTAATGTATATAGTAGTGTCTGAGATCCCCTGACAGGTCATGAGCAACGATTAGTATCAGAGACAACATGGAGGCTCTTTGATCCAGCTCCTCTGACTCTGATTTTCTGGATTCGGCCCTGTTCTTGAGTTTGGCAGGCAGGCTCACACCCCGGAAGGTCCCGGAGCCCTGGCTGTCCCAGTTCAAGAACTCTGGCCCTCTACCTCAACCCTCTCCCTCTGCTAGGAGTGCTATCCCTCACAGTGTGGGCGGGCTGGACAGTGACCACTCGTACTTCACCCTCTGAGCCAAGTTAAATAAAGGCCAGTTGTATGGAGTCACGTGCCTCAGAATATACCAAGACCAGTTAAAAACTGAAGGTACTCCAATGCAACACAGTATACACGACGTGTTGCACAGTAAAGCGAGCCAAAGTAACGGCCCAGTAAAAGAAGCAAAGTGGGTCAGTATAACGACACAGTGTAACAGACACAGAAACTAGTGAACAAAACAGTATTTCTCAGGACAATTTTTTTTCTCTCACTTGGGATCAAGCGGAACAGGACTGTCCTTCTCTGATCTCGGCTTCGAGCCTCTCCTAAATATACACTTTCTGGTTTGGTCTAACCACCCCACATAACACTTGCAGAAGCACAAACACAAGCACTTAGTAATAGACAGGCTGTGTAACTGAGACAGCCTTGGCGCAATAGACATTTCACAGCTTTAAAAACATATTTGAAACCGTCCATATAGAGTCTCTCTCTCTCTCTCGTCTCTCCCCACAGACATCTATCTACCTGCTTGGGGATTTTCCATCCATCCACTTGGGTTGAGTGGGAAACTCCCCCCTCTGCCACTCTCTTCTCAGGCCAAGTGAACAGCTAACAGCCCCTGGCACCCACAGTCGCAGCTGTGCAGCGATACTGTTACCTTCACTTGGCCACTGGAGCTCTACCTCTGCAATATTACAAACCACACCGCAACCTCTCCTCTGTCAGCCTGCCTCAGCCCCTTTCAGCCGCACAGGCCAACAGGACCGAGGGCTTACATAGAAGCTGCTGGGTCACGTGCAGTTATGAAGATAACAATTATGATTATGGTTGATGGTGATGATGATGCATTGTCATTTGGCGCCAGTGACCTTCACCTTCATCTCATTTCGTGATAGGGTTAAATCACCTCTCTATCGCCAGATACAGTGACGCACCACTTGTGACTCAGGGGCGTACCATTTGCATCCGAAATTGATCACTGCGACACGGAGGTGAGAGGATCTCTCTGCCTTATCCCCACCACAGTGCTCTCGGTTTAACTTCATAGTTCGCCCCAGCCTCAACCCTCACCCCCTTCACCCTCCATGCCAGGGCAGAGGCATGCCAGCACAGCCAGTTCAATACTTTTATTGGCAGAGGGTGCCAGTTGTAACAGTCCTGAAAAAAGCCTTGATCCTCCACCCTGTGAACCATTAGCGCGGTATTTACCCAGCCTGGTTCTGATTCTACCCCCAGAGTAACCCACACCAACAACATGCCTAACATATTCCCAGTCCCAGTAAGGCAATCCACCACAATGTTATTTGGGTCTCCGTCTGTAAAGCTCCTATGCTGACTTATTGGCACACTCTTAAGAATGATTGATTACCACGGGGACCAATCTCGTAAAAGGGGAAAAGTGGAGGGTTATTGACATATAAAACTATGTTTTGATGTCGGGTTACGAGACCTCTGGGGAATAACAGCTGGCAGAAGCTGAGAGCTAGGAGGGTGGGGTGCTGGAGCAAGGCAAGATGGCAAGATGTAATATTGTATGAGAAAATGTGCTGTATATGACTGACTGGAAGGCGCCACAAGATTGTGTTAGCCCGCTGAGCTAAAGCCTAGTCATTAGCGCATTAAGCAGCTGGCCCTCACCTTCCAATAACAACAGCTGTTTAAAAGCTATTTAGGGTTCCAGACATACTGTAGCTAACCATAGTTTACATAGCTAACCATCCACCTTGATCCACACACAAAGAGCGCCAGCAGAGAGAGCGGAATACCTGTGAGTGGTTAGAGTCTGGAATACAATTTACTCTAATAGCTGTGGCAATATATAATGTCAATAAAAGGCTGCTCTTATCCATCTCAGGTTTCCATGCAGCATATGTTAGGATAATTCACAGGGATCAAACAGGCCTCCCTATTCCAGTCCTGTGTTTTGACTGGAGATCAATATTCCCGGATGATGAGGTGAAGGAAGCTTGTCTGTTTTTAACTTGAATTCTAAGGTCCCTATAGGTATCCCCCCCCCCCCAACAAAAATCATTTGATAAAATATTGAATTTGGCTTCCTTCTTTTCATTCTGTCATTTAGTTTAGTATTGTAGCATAACCACAATGTTGTTAATCCATCCTCAGTTATCTCCTATCACAGCCATTAAACTATGTAACTGTTTTAGTTACCATTTGCCTCATGGTGAAATCCCTGAGCGGTTTCCTTCCTCTCTGGCAACTGAGTTAGGAAGGATGCCTGTATCTTTGTAGTGACTGGGTGTATTGACACTCCATCCAAAGCGTAACTGATAACTTTACCATGCGCAAAGGAATATTCAGTGTCTGTTTTGTTTATTTTCACCCATCTATCAATAGGTGCCCTTCTTTGCGAGGCATTGGATCTTTGTGGTTTAATTTGTGCTTGAAATTCACTTCTCGACTGAGGTACTTTACAGATAATTGTATGTGTGGGATGTAGAGATGGGGTAGTCATTCAAAAATAATGTTAACCACTATTATTGCACACAGTGAGTCCATGCAACTTATTATATGACTTGTTAACTACATTTTTACTCCTGAACTTATTTAGGCTTGCCATAACAAAGGGGTTGAATACTTAGTGACTCAAGACATTTAAGTTTTTAATTTTTAATTCATTTTAACCCGGTAAGGTTAACTTCAGATAAGTCCCCGGTCGTAGAGCAAAACGGAGAACACCATCGTGTTTGTGAGAACCTCCTCTTTTCCATATCAGTTTGTAGCCCAAACAGTTCAGATGCGACAGACGTTTTCGTGAGAAGACCAACGAATGTCTCCTGTTCTGAGAAACAGCTCTGCAGTTCTGCCTCTTTCCACTGAAGATGTGGAAGGCCAACATAGGCGGAAACGTTGGATTGAGACTCATGCAAAAAAAAAAAAACAGACATCTCTAGCTGAAACAGACATATTTTGATTGGGATATGTTAATTAGATTGACAGTCAACCCCAGTTTAACGTCTGGTCATTATGTGTCACACACAGATAGGCTGTTTTCTTTTTGAAATGAAACACTTCCTTTTAATTTGATCGCTAAGTCTCTGTTTTGACAGATGACCTTCACGAGTATGTTTAGCAGATCCATAAGAAGCTGAACATTGAGTCAAGCCTGTAGACCGGAGTAACCCACGCCTGCTCGATGCTCCAACTGACTGACCACATTCAACACGAATGATTCTGTATATCACTCTACATCTTGTATAAGGTTACTTGTCATGATAGTGCATAAACCGATTTTTACGTCTAACTCGGTCCAGTGCAGGCTAGGGCAAAGCAGCATGACACAGCATGAATGAACACAGGTACAATCATGGTGTAGAATTACAGACATCAATCAGAAAGTCTTCCACTGACACTTCATTTACTGAAATGGAAAGAGACGGGGATTCTACTCTCTGAAGGTGATGGTATCTATTACTATGCAACGGTGTTGACTGCCTCCCGTTTATGTGGTGCTTGTGGGAAAAGGCTGCACTTGATTCAGATGAGTAGGACTACGCATTACTTCAGGCTTTCCACCGGTAATGAGGAATGCCTTCGAGAAAGACTATGGGAACCATAGACTGTTTCTCCTATGGAGGAGAAGATCATTTACACTCTCAGAATGGTACACACACACACACACCGCACCGGCTGTGTGGGCACACGCACGCAAATACCACACACGATCACAGTCTCACTACAGAATGAGACGTTCGTCCACGTGCTCCAAATTTCGCAGTTGCTCCACGCACAAACGTGTTTTTGTTGCTCCTGCTGCTCTGTATCTTTCCATTTCTCCAAAACATTATTTAAAACATTTGATTTAATTTATTTAAACTGGGCAAGTCCGTTAAGAACGAATTCTTACTTACAATGACTGCATACTCCGGCCAATCCGTACCCTAACCCGGATGACGCTGGGCCAATTGTGCACCGCCCCATGGGACTCCCGATCACGGCCGGTTGTGATACAGCCCAGGATCCAACCCAGGTCTGTAGTTTAGGCGAGGTGCTGGGTAGCGGAGTAGAACACTTGAAAAATAAAAGGAGGGCCGCAAACTCTAGGAGCTCAGATGCAATAATGTAACAACCTAATAACCAACGTTTTGACAGACAAGTTGTCTTCATCAGGGTGTAATGACAAACACTGCAGGTCACTAGTTTAATATAGTGTCAAAGGACACACAGGTGTCTGTAATCATGGCCGGGTGTGTCTTGATATCATTGGTTAATTTAGAGATATCAATAGAACATGCAAAAAAACATGAATGAATAGCGTACGATCATTGATACAATTTGGCTACACAGGCCTACAAACATTTACAATGAAACGCAAAATCACAACAATCACAAGAATGGCTTCAGATCAAAGTCTACGTCGAGACCGAAGGGGACCAAGGGTTTTTTTTGTGTGTTTTTAAAAAATATATATTTTATTTTTGCATTTTCCAATTAAGAACATTCAAAACAAAGTGAAAAGATATTAGACAACGATAGGACAAAGTGACAGTAACAGACGAGCGTAACAAAAAAAAGAAAATAATAATAATTATATAAACAAACATACAATAAGGAAAATAATAATCACGAGACATTGGATCACCTGCCGTAGGCTACATATTATACATTACGTGTGAAACATTATGAGGATTATATATAGATTCAATCAATGAGATGTGGGGGCAGATTGGACCAAGGGTCTTTAAATGAAAGATCCAGGCAGCCTCTCGTTTTAACAATAAATTGTCGAGGTCACCCCGTCTCCTAAGGAGGGTGACGTGTTCGATGCCGATATAACATAGGGACCAAATCGAGTGGTTCGCTTCCAAAAAGTGGGCCGCAACTGGGTACGTCGAGTTCTTTCACCTAATGGTGCTACGATGCTCCGAGATTCGTACTTTTGAATCACGCTTCGTTTTACCCACATCTTTTTGTTTACCACAAGGACAAGTTCTAAGATAAGTAAGTGCCTTAGTAGAGCGCGTGATAACACCTTTGATTGGGATCTGTTTCCCTGTTTGGGGTTGTGTAAAAAGGATCTACATTTGAAGATTTTGCATCTGAGCTCCTAGAGTTTGCAGCTCTCCTTTTCTTTCTCAAGGGTAAAGTTTAAACATTCATTCCAAATGGTTAAGGTTTGGGGTAGGGTTAAAACCAAAACATTGAAAACATTGTCCTCGACTGGGGTCGAACACGCAACCTTCTGATCCAGATTCATGGGATTACCCATTACCAGCCTAATTGATGGTAATAACGCTCAATGTTGCCCCTAGTGGCTGGTTTAATAGTCATTTCCCGACATCCTCAGGATATGTATAGACGACCAATTTCCACATCAGTCTTGAACAACTTGGCTGTGCAAGCATGCACACACGCACACACAAATACACACACTCTCAAACAGACTCTCAAGGAAGACAAAAGATAACACACACTGTCCTAGTTTCTTATAGAATCACTCAACCACACACACTTACTCCATAATACATACTCTCTGCTCAGACACACACAGATGTACACACACACTCTTGTTAAACAGTCACCAACGTCATGGCAAACTTAAACTGAGTCGTCTCGCACAGACAATCATGAGAGTGGAGAGTGGAGTAGAAACAGTTGCTCTTTATAACCAGCTAGCTCCGTGTCAATATTACTCTTTCCCCCTCAGTGCACACAGCACAGGGCTCTGTTTCCCCACACCATCAGGCCTACCTGCCTGCCGGCCTTCAGCCTCTCACCTTCCCTTCCGACCTGGGGCTGTCTTTGGAGCCTGCTCTGTTTCTGCCACACACACACACGCACGCACACACACACACACACACACACACACACACACACACACACACACACACACACACACACACACACACACACACACACACACACACACACACACCTGCTTCAACAACACCTCCACCTGAGACACATACACACGCAGGGATACACACAGGGACACGGACACACAAAACCTGCTTTCATACATCCATTTCAGACACACACACCACATTCACACACAGCCTAATCGTATTTGTCACTACCACTCAGGCCCCCTTCCCTCCTCCCCTCTCCTTCCACTCCACCCACACTTGGCTGATGGCTTTTTCCCCAAAATATTTGGGCTGTAACAGAAGCCGTTCTGTCTTGTGTTTTCACTTCAAACAAACCTATTAATCACCTTAATCGCCCTCAATTAACCCCCCTGCACCAGATGGTCTCTCTGCACGTCAGACCAAGAGGAACCAACCGCTCGGCGCTCGCCTCCGTCGCCCCCCAGCCGGCTCGACCAAACAGGTGATAAATCACCCACAAGGCACCTCTCCTGCGCCAGCGCAAGGTAATTCATATAACATCACTGTACCGGATGACAAAACATTAGCCACAAGGAAAAGGCCATTTGAAAACTGGATGGGAGAGATGGGTGGATTTGTTAGTGTCACTGGCTTTGGGAACAGGGGAAATCCCCAGTGTGGAGTGAAGAGAAAGGTAGAGAGAGAAAGAGGAGGGGGGGATGAAGAGAAAGAAAGAGAAAGGTAGAGAGAGAGAGAGAGTAGAGACAAATGAAAGGCACTGAGCGATGTTTTACGCTTGAGCGCCTTGTATCCCCTTTACTGCAATAACTTATTGAGTTACTTACACTGGTGCTCTGCCAAATGTTTGATATCTAAGACGAAAGTATGTCGCTTTGAACACATACTTACAGATGGCTCTCTCCTGTTACAACACTGAGAGGCTTGGATCATCACAGACTTCGGGGAGGCAAGGCAGTGTGTTGACAGGTGGGACAAGACTAGATTTAATAAGAGACAGTTGTAGCAATTGCGATGTGACATTTACACCCAACGCCTGTGTGTGTCATAGTCCATGGAAAAACTCAAAAAGAAAAACAACTGGATGGGTGTGAATCACGTAACGCAATTCCTTATCACACAGATACAGAGACAGCATTGACAAATTTTAGTTGTCAATGCAACAGGACCTTACCGTGAAATTCTTACTTATAACCTTCAACCAAAAATGTAGTTCAAGAAATAGAGCTAAGAAAATATTTACTAAATAAACTAAAGTGAATTCAAATTAAAACAATTAACACACAAGAAAATTACAGAACAACAACGAGGCTATATACAGCGGCTACCGGTACCAAGTCAATGTGCAAGATTACAGGTTTGTCGAGGTAATTTGTAAAGTGACAATTCATAGATAATAAACAGCGAGAGTCACTATCATAATAGTGTATAGCGGACAGAAAATCTAAATGACGAACAGGAAGGAGAGAACATGGCAGACTCAAGCTAATGTTTTCAGCTAGTGCGTTAGCTAGTGTCTCATTGAGTTGATTGTGGTATCATTACACGTGAAGACTCTGCTATACCGTTATAAATCCACCTTGAGACCTATTTAAACCTCCACCCACTCACGGACCTGTGATCAGTCAAGCCCTTGGTTGTGAGTAAAGCCCCTGACACCCAGTCTCACAGCCCTGTTATGGCAACAGCTCTTCTAGAAGGCTGTGGTGACAGGTAGATGGTCCTGGAAGAGCATAGCGAAGGGGGTAATTGTCAGGCTTTCTTAGTCACTGAGTGATTCTTAACACAATGGGCACAGGTATGTTTCTTGTGTATTCAGTAGAGATGAAGGAGTAGTAGGGGGACTGTTTGCTCATTTTGGCTGAGACCCAACGGGAGTTTAATAAGACACACTAGTTCAGTGGATCACTAGGCCTTAGCTCTGAACACAAAACATGGCTTATAAAGGGTTGATTGGATAACTAGCTACGTCTCAGAGTATATGCAGGGTTAATCAGCAGAGGCTTGACAACATGGTTCTGCTGAGAGCGTAATGGTTAAACATGTGTTGTGGGGATTATACCAATGCACAGTAGACCGTCTCTATCCCTTTGAACCAGTGCAGGAGAGTGAGACAGACTTAAAGACACACGCGCACACACACACACACACAGAGGGCCCTGTGGGAGTCGTTACGGACCAGAGGTCGATCAGGCCAATGTTCACACACTTCCCCTCCGAGACCTTTTAAATGACACTTTCATTCCATCACATAGGTTATATACAGTACAAAAATACTGTATCAAAGTATAAAAGGAAATCATTTCCCTTTTTTTTAGCATACAGTTTTTGAATTATTTATTTTATACAATCTATTTATCAAGGTTGACAATTAATTATGGACCTGACTGTATGTGCATACTGTATGTATTCACAGATGAGCCTACAGACAACCCTTCCTCCAGTGTATTAACAGCTACTTTATAGAGACAGGAGAGTTGTGACCTTGGAAATATACGATACATCAGATTGTGTAACAGCGTAAGAGTGTGTTTGATTCTTTCAGCAAAATAATTATTTATTAGAATTATTTATTATTCAAATAAAAATGTACAGTGTATGCGGAAAGTATTCAGACCCCTTGACTTTTTCCACATTTTGTTTCGTTACATCCTTATTCTAAAATTAAATAAGTATTCAGACCCTTTGCCATGAGACTCGAAATTGAGCTCAGGTTCATCCTGTTTCCATTGATCATACTTGAAATGTTTCTACAACTTGATTGGAGTCTACCTGTGGTAAATTCAATTGATTGGACATGATTTGGAAAGGCACACACCTGTCTACTGTATATAAGGTCCCACAGTTAACAGTGCATGTCTGAGCAAAAACCAAGCCATGATGTTGAAGGAATTGTCCATATAACTACGAGATAGGATTGTGCCGAGGCACAGATCTGGGGAAGGGTACCAAAACATTTCTGCAGCATTGAAGGTCCCCAAGGTTTACAGTAGCCTCCATCATTCTTAAATGGAAGAAGTTTGGATCCACCAAGACTCTTCCTAGACCTGGAGAAGAGCCTTGGTCAGGGATGTGACCAAGAACCCAATGGTCACTCTGAAAGAGCTCCCGAGTTACTCTGTGGAGATTGGACAACCAGGTGCGATGGTGTGGGGTTGCTTTACTGGTTTTGATTTTGATTTGATTTTATTAGGATCTCTTTTAGTCCCCATTTGGACTAATCTTCCAAGAGTCCTTAACATGTAAAATACAATTTATAATACAAACACACTTTCACATATAACACACTATTACAAACATACATAATACACTAGCATAATGACCCAATAAATACTCAATCTAAAAAAATATTCTTATAAATAGACTTCATCTACTATAGTCCCACAACATTTCTATATACTATATTTAAATTGTTTTTAAATAATTGTTAAACTTATATATTGAAAGGTTTCTAGTTTGCTCAGTTAATTTATTCCATTTCTTTATTGCTCTAAATCTAAATGTTCTTTGCCCATTTCTTTTTTCTGTCTGGATAACACATAGATGGTGGACAATCTATTCCTAGTATTTACGGAATGTCTGTCTCTTACCAACTGAATACCATTGTGAATAGAACTTGGCCGTTTTAAATGATGTATATTATAAAATAAGATAAGCATGTTTTTTTCAATTATCTTGTCGATTGATAACCAACCAAGAACACTGCGCATGACTGCAACAGAAGAACCATATCGCCACCTTAAAACATGCTTTATTCTGTGCATTCTGCAGCCTCCTAACTTCACTAGATGATGCATTTCCCCAGACCACCGAACAATAGTTAACTTGACTCTCAACCAATGCCTGTGTTATTTGCTGAAGGATTTTCCCTGGTAAATATTTAGCTATCCTTCTGATTATGCATGCTGTTTTAATATTTTTTTTTACATAGATTAGTTATTTGAGACGACCATGATAAGCAGTTGTCTAGCTGCACTCCCAATAGTTTGGTTTCTGCCACTTCTTCAATTTGTACTCCTCCCAAACTTAATTGTATCCCATGCTGTTTTGGCCTTTTCCTAGTTGAACAGACCAACATAACTTTGGCTTTCTTGGTGTTTAAAGCAAGTTTGTTTTGGCAAACCCATTTCCTGATAATCTCCAAATCTCCTTGCAAAGCTTGCTGTACCTGTTGAACCGATTGTCTTGCTGCATAAATTGTAGTATCATCTGCAAATATAGTAGCTTGAGTTTCAACCAAGGCATAGGGAAGGTCGTTGGTGTATATTAAGTAGAGAAGTGGCCCAAGGCAGCTGCCCTGCGGTATTCCACAGTTTAACACATTAGGGGAAGAAAATGAACCATTGATATAGGTGGACTGTTTCCTGTCAGTTAGATATGACTGTACCCAATTCAATGCTACCTCCTTAAAACCATAATGCATTAATTTTGTCAAAATATTTTCATGATCCACTAAATCAAATGCTGAACTGAAATCTAAAAATAGTACACCTACAAACCTGCCATTATCCATAGCATTGAGCCACTGGTCAGTCATGTCAACCAATACAGTGGTAGTGGAATGGTTTTTGCGGTAAGCATGCTGATTGGCTGTAATCAGATCATTATTTTCCATATACTCCCACATTTGTCTACTCACAATACACTGGTGACACTGTCAGTGATTTCTTTAGAATACAAGGCACACTAAACCAGCATGCCTACCACAGCATTCTGCAGCGATACGCCATCCCACCTAGTTTGTGCTTAGTGGGACTACTACTACATTTGTTTTTCAACAGAACAATGACCCAACACACCTCCAGGCTGTATACGGGCTATTTGACCAAGAAGGAGAGTGATGGAGTGCTGCATTATATGACCTGGCCTCCACAATCACCTGACCTCAACCCAACTCTTTCAAGACTGTCGGAAAAGCATTCCTGTTGAAGCTGGTTGAGAGAATGCCAAGAATGTGCAAAGCTGTCATCGAGGCAAAGGGTGGCTACTTTAACACATTTTGATTCCATATGTTTTATTTCATAGTTTTGATGTCTTCACTATTATTCTACAATGTAGAAAATAGTAAAAAAAATAAAGAAAAACGCTTGAATGAGTAGGTGTGTCCAAACCTTTGTCATATTTCCATTTTTAATTTGTAATACATTTGCAAAAATTTCTAAAACTTGGTTTTGCTTTGTCATTATTTGGTATTGTGTGTGGATTGATGAGGAACAAAAACGATTTAACCCATTTTAAAATAAAGCTGTAACGTAACAAGATGCGGGAAATGTAGAAAGGTAACAAAAGCTCCCTTTTTAAAGTTGGAATCTGTATTTGCGATATTCCAACAATAAGACGTTACTTCAAACAAAGAGCACTGTTTTCATTTGTTGGACACCATTGCACGAGTGATGTAACAGTAGAGTATGTACTACAAAAATGTTTTACCAGGAGCTCCTCTCCTCCGTTTAATAAACAAATCAAAACAAATATATCTGGGGCAGCCAGTGGCACTATTTCTACTAATACGGATTTCAGCTTTAACAACAACAAAAAACTATATCACTAGCTATGTTTCCATGAACTTGTCCAGTGAATTTTTTGTCGACATTTACAAAGTTTGCATGGAAAGTACAATTGCCTGCTTTTCTATTGAACTATCTTGTGTCACTGAAAACAGCTGGACGTAATGACGTCACACCTTAAAATATTGTATAAAATAAGAATGTGAAATGTCAGAATAATAGTAGAGAGAATGATTTATTTCAGCTTTTATTTCTTTCATCACATTCCCAGTGGGTCAGAGGTTTACATACACTCAATTAGTATTTGGTAGCATTGCATTGCCAAGTCGCAGTTGTAAATGAGAACTTGTTTTCAACTAGCCTAACTGGTTAAATAAAGGTGAAATAAAAATAATAATAAAAAAGTAGTCCTCCTTGCTCGCACACGCTTTTTCAGTTCTGCCCACAATTTTTCTATGGGATTGAGGTCAGGGCTTTGTGATGGCCACTCCAATAAGTTGACATTGTTGTCCTTAAGCCATTTTGCCACAACTTTGGAAGTTTGCTTGGGGTCATTGTCCATTTGGAAGACCCATTTACGACCAAGCTTTAACTTCCTGACTGATGTCTTGAGATGTTGCTTCAATATATCCACATAATTTTCCTTCCTTACAATGCCATCTATTTTGTGAAGTGCCTCCTGTCCCTCCTGCAGCAAAGCACCCCCACAACATGATGCTGCCACCCCTGTGCTTCACGGTTGGGATGGTATTCTTTGGCTTGCAAGCCTCCCCCTTTTTCCTCCAAACATAACGATGGTCATTGTGGCCAAACAGTTCTATTTTTGTTTCATCAGACCAGAGGAAATTTCTCCAAAAAGTGTTTTTATGCTGTTTCTTCCTTTCTTCTTCATTGCTGAGCGGCCTTTCAGGTTATGTCGATATAGGACTCGTTTTACTGTGGATATAGATACTTTTGCACCTGTTTCCTCCAGCATCTTCACAAGATCGCTTGCTGTTGTTCTGGGATTGATTTGCACTTTTCGCACCAAAGTGCGTTCATCTCTAGGAGACAGAACACATCTCCTTCCTGTGCGGTATGACGGATGCGTGGTCCCATGGTGTTTATACTTGCGTACTATTGTTTGTACAGATGAACGTGGTACCTTCAGGCGTTTGGAAATTGCTCCCAAGGATGAACCAGACTTGTGGAGGTCTACAATTTTTTTTTCAGAGGTCTTGGCTGATTTCTTTTGATTTTCCCATGATGTCAAGCAAAGAGGCATTGATTTTGAAGGTAGGCCTTGAAATACATCCACAGGTACACCTCCAATTGACTCAAATTATGTCAATTAGCCTATCAGAAGCTTCATGACATACTTTTCCTAGACTTTTCCAAGCTGTTTAAAGGCACAGTCAACTTAGTGTATGTAAACTTTTGACCCACTGGAATTGTGATACAGTGAATTATAAGTGTAATAATCTGTCTGCAAACAATTGTTGTAAAAAATGACTTGTGTCATGCACAAAGTAGATGTCCTAACCGACTTTCCAAGACCATAGTTTGGAAAGGAATTTGTGGAGTGGTTGAAAAACTAGTTTTAGTGACTCCATCCTAAGTGTATGTAAACTTCCGACTTCAGCTGTATCTGTTTCATGTCTCAGGTAGCCTTCAAGAGCTAGCATGGACGGAATGCAAGAATTGACAAATACTTGTCATAGGCCTATTGTAATTATCATG
Organism: Oncorhynchus clarkii lewisi; assembly: GCF_045791955.1. Classification (NCBI taxonomy): domain Eukaryota; kingdom Metazoa; phylum Chordata; class Actinopteri; order Salmoniformes; family Salmonidae; genus Oncorhynchus; species Oncorhynchus clarkii. The sequence goes on from NC_092150.1 coordinate 40,559,478, forward strand.
TGCCTAAGCCTACTTATCGTCAGAGTCCGTTTCATGGTGAACCTTGCACTCATGTAATAAATCTGAAACCCTTTTTCAAATTGCGGGCATTCTTGAAAGTCAAGACAATCCTTGCCCTGCAAAGAAACATTATTTTATTGGTGAGTAAATAGATTTTCCAAGCAGTAGGCATTTTCGTGATGACATCACGGGCCCGCAACTTCAAAATGATTCGACAATCACCATTTATTTGAAAAACACTGTTTCCATCATACATTTTCTCAATAAAGGAAGTTTGACAAAAATAAAAAAATACACCCCTGTCGAACGGATAAAATGATAGTCGATATTTCAAAACATGTCTCCTACATCTGACGTGTCCGTTACATGGCTTATTGAGTCGAATAAACCTGGTTCAATGGAAACCTGCCTACTCAGGATTGAAAGGCCAATTTACTGACACTGAATATAGTGTTGTGAATATTGACTGAGTAGCAATCAGAGGCAGTGGAAGGTTTTACTCACTGACGGCTTTAACTCCACTCTCTCCTCACCATGTCCCCATCATTAACACACCGAGTAAAGAGTACCGACTCGAGACTATTATTTATCAATCATTATCGTGTGTGTGGAGGGAGGAAAGCCATTCCCTTCCCTGCTAGTTTCCACTGAGTATAGTACTCAATCACTGCCCTCCTAGTCACGGACACCATTTCCCTATGTGGTGCACTACTTTTGACCAGGGCCCATAGGGTTCTGGTCAAAAGTAGTGCACTATGTAGAGAATAGGGTGCCATTTGGGGTGCACACCAAATTATCAGCAGGAATTAAATTGGCTGCTGAACTACCACCACTCTGAACCATGAGAAAATACAGCTCCAGCAGCTGACAAATGGGGATAGTTTTTTCCCCCAAAATGACAGAGTATTATGAGGTTGTGGATGGATGGCTGACAAAAATAGGTCTGACATTAACAAGCTCTGTTTAACTTAAGGGGTTCATGCACCGATGAGAGGAGCTGCTCTGTCGATTTTGGATATTGTGTTCCACTTAAGCAGCCTGGGCTTTTCCTGAGTGGGGCACGGCACGCAGAACAGACTGAAACACTGAATCTACTTTCAGCTTTCAGGGGATTTCACATTGTCCGTTTTCTCGTGATTTATTAAATGAGAATATTGACTTGCATTGCACAATGATACAGTATATGCATTAACCTTTTTCACCTACTGTAAAGTCACAGGAACTTATGAACATATGCTACAAGCTGAGGAGCCTCGTTAAGACAATCAGAGTGTAGATTCTCTCTGTTTGTTTGTCATCACCCTCTCCTCTCTGTCTAGTAATGTTACACCTAACAGGGTCACAATCTGGGATAATTTAGGTCAATATGTATGGGGCACACACACACACACGGGACATCTCTCTGTGCTGGGAGAGAGTGGAGAGAATGGAGATACTGGGACTTATTGTAACTCCTGTCATAGGTGGAAGTAGGAGAGGACCAAGGTGCAGCGTGGTAAGTGTCCATGTTCATATTTATTATAACTCAGAACACTAAGACCAAAATAACAAAAATAGAACAACATGAAACAGTTATGTCTGGTGCAGACACAGAGACAGAAAACAACTACCCACACCCATAGTGGGAAAACAGGCTGCCTAAGTATGGTTCTCAATCAGAGACAACGATTGCCAACTGCCTTTGATTGGGAACCATACCAGGCCAAACACATAGAAATACAAAACCTAGAATGCCCACCCCAACTCACGCCCTGACCAAACTAAAACAGAGACATAAAAAAGGAACTAAGGTCAGGACGTGACACTTATAGGATTGTCAGACTGGGTGTCAGCCCTGATGCCTCCACCCCTCCTTCTCCTATCCTATTCTCCCATCACTCCATCTCCCTCCAGCCATCTCAATCTATCTCAGCCCTATCACTGACATGGTTCTGCACTGCTCTGATCTACCTGTTGTTGTCTTGTTTGGATGAGGCTGATGCTATCCTAGCTCTGTGGGTAAAACTACACTGCGTCTGTCTGTCTCCAGAATCACAGTATAATAAGTGCCACAGTCTCACCCAGTAATTGTACAGAGAAAACACAGAGGAAATAACTATCACTGTTTCAAATCCTTTTCATTCACCCAAACGAACTAACATAATAAAACATCCCCATAAAAATCTATACGTTTAAGCTAGAGAGATGTTTGTTTTGCACGGGCTGTGTCACAATCCACCTATGTCCCCCTTCCGCATCTGTAGTAGAGAGTGGCAGAGCTACAGCCCCTGTTTGTCAGGCCAGGCTTCTTAGTTTTACGTCTTTAGTTTTCAGAAGGATTTGGCCTAATAACTATTATAACCCAACTATGGAAAGGGGAGACACTTACGAACGCGATAGTGTTTTCTGTTGTGTCACAGGACTTGTCTGAAGGTAATCCCGGTATGGAGGTAGTTTTGTGCCCCCTCAAAGGGGGTTAAATACAGTGAACGCCGAAAGTATTGGGACAGTGACAATTTTGTTTTTGTTTTGACTGTGTACTCCAGCACTTTGGATTTGAAATGATACAATGAAAGTGCAGACTGTCAGCTTAAATTTGAGGGTATTTTGACCCATATTGGATACCATACCCCCAAGACATGCTAACCTCTCACCGGTACAATAACAGGAGAGGTAAGCTTTTTTTTTGTGGGTGTATAATATTTATGCCTCTGTAACTTTCTCACTCACCATTATTCATGATTAATTCAGGATGATCTGTAATCATGGTAGCATCCACATTCATGTAGAAGTGTGAAGAAACATATTCGATTCTTATTTGCAATAAAAGTGACTCCAAAATGACACAATACATTTTCTACCATTCATTTCTATCGGGCACAAAATGTTTTAAAACGCAACCAAACAAACAGCAAATGCATCCAAAAAGTTTGTGGAGTCACAAGCTTGATGTAATCATTGCGTGTAAGGAATATGGGACCAAATACTACACGTTTGACTACTGTAATACACATCTAAGTGAATTTGTACCAATACCTTTAGTCCCCTAAAATGGGGTGTGACTGTGGACAAAAAGTGCTGTAATTTCTAAACGGTTCACCCGATATGGATGAAAATACCCTCAAATTAAAGTTTACATTTCGCCCCTGAACCCCAGTCATTGGGTGAGTTCAAATCAAACGGGCTGGAGTACAGAACCAACAACAACAACAAAAAGCAAGAGAACCAGAACCACAGAGAGAGAAACATTGAGGAGAGATGACATGAATGATAGTAGGATGATATAATAAGATGGCCTATTAGGTTGATATAGTTGTTATCAATGTGGACCAGCCTTGGTGTTATGCTGTACCATCCTCTAGTCATCACAAGTACTTAACCCGGTCGTTACCGAACAACTCTCAGCCCTCCACTAAGAGATGTCATCTACCCAGCTCACCTAATGCCAAGATACCCAATCAGATATCTGGGTTAACAAAACTCCACAAAGCTTCTACATTATGCCTACAGCGGCCTGGTATAACTCAATTACCCCCCAGTACAACATTTAAACCAGCCTAACCCTATCACCGTCCTGTCAGAGTCTGGCAGTAGCAGAATAGCAGTGACACCCCACAGACAGAGGTAGTCTTAAGAGGCAGAACACATGCCTGAACAAAGGAGGCCACTTGAGTTGAGTATGTCTCTAAGTGGAGGGGGATATTGCTATAACGCGATACTCCAAATTGAGTCAGACGTGACAGGTAGTGAGTCACCAATCTTCCTTCCCTCCCAGGTAGAATCCAACTCCCAAGGATGGAGGGAGGGGAGGAATGGGCCTCGATCTCTGTTCTTACCTGTCCGTTCCTGCAGTCGACCACCTCGGTTTGGGATCAGCTTAAACGGTCTCTCATCTCCCCTCTATCTGTCAGGCTCCAGCATACGGTCTATGGGCTCCAGACATCACCACTCAGTTCAGCTCTGAACAAACAAATCGGACTTCGACCGACAGTTAACATGACAACGCGTCTCTTGCTGATAGCAAGTCAGTGAAGCTCTGACTGGTTGGCTGAATTGTTTGCATATTTCTACTCTGTGGTCTGGTGACGGTTGAAAATATAAGGGAAAAAAAGCATAATCTCCTTTTTGAGTTCAGTTTTTTTGACCAATGTAGCTGTCTGCAGGGGTAGACCATCAATGATGACATTTGTCATGTTGGCCATGATGTCGGTCCCATTTATTGTATAATAGAGCACCCAAAACAACAGGAGAAAAAACAGAGAGAAACTGGACACTTGAAAAGAGATAACAGTCTGAGTTTCCCTGCAGCTCGCCATCTCTTTGAGAGCACGACAGCCATTGCTGCCAAAGCAGTTGATCCCTGCCCAAACTGGACGGATACACAACACATGTACAGAGCATATGGAGGGAGATGCATGGAGCCATTATGCACTGATAGGCTAGCGATCACATGAAAAAAAACAAAGATCTTAGATGAAGCCTATTACCGTACTTTATGGACCTTGAATAGTGCTTAGCAGATAACCAGCTGGCAATGTATGGCTCGTGTGTGTGTGTGTGTGTGTGTGTGTGTGTGTGTGTGTGTGTGTGTGTGTACCGCGGTGAAGCAAAAACTTTTGATGCCTGCATCACAGCTCACTTTATGGACTGAGTTCATTGTCAGCTAGTCATTTTCTGACACTTTAACAGGAGAGTTGTAAGATGATGCACTGCCAAGCCACTGCCAGGTGAAAAGTGTGACGATTGGTTGTTGGCAGTCGCCGCGGCATCACAAGAGCTGGCCGCAGACCAGAGCTCCATGTAAAGCCATTCCTCATGAGGTGTGTGTGTGTGTGTGTGTGTGTGTGTGTGTGTGTGTGTGTGTGTGTGTGTGTGTGTGTGTGTGTGTGTGTGTGTGTGTGTGTGTGTGTGTCCATGCATGTGTTGGTGTTCATGGATGTTTTCCAATATACTGTTCTGAAATTTGCCAGTCAGAACTTCCTTCCCGGTAGGAGTGTGATATGAAAGCTGAACTAACAGTATGGTAGTCCTCCACTCCCTCCAACCCATACTAACACATACCCACCTACACACACAGAGCTACAACTGTGTTGCAAACATCGATTAAATCCCAAACATCGACTAAATCCCAAACATCGACTAAATGGAGAATTCAACAAGTTGGTGTTACATAAATAAACCCGTATGTTTGAATTAGATTGAAGATGAGTGTGTGTCTCCACAACATGTTTCTGACATTTGAAGAGTAATGTTGCCAGGCACTACAAAGTGAGGTGTCACCCAGAGATATTGCTTCAGATCACGGAGGACTGACAGAGGGAGAGCAACCTACAAGCTGTCCTAGATATTCATCCGCTCAGGTTAACAGGGCTCAGTGTGTTCTTGCTTTGAGATAAACAGGAATCAGCGAAGCAAACAAAACCCTGCCAACATGAAGCACCAGACAAATAGCCTGTTAACCCATTTATCTCTGTAGAAGGCTGCATTGGAGAGAGGTTGAGATATCAAAATAGTTTGAAATTGGAGTTCTCAGTTATTCTATAGATACACAACATGACCGAAGGTATGTGGAAATCTGCTTGTCAAACATCTCCTTCCAAAATCATGAGCATTGATATGGAGTTGGTCCCCCCTTTGCTGCTATAACAGCCTCCACTCTTCTGGGAAGGCTTTCCGCTAAATGTTGGAACATTGTGAGGGGGCTTGCTTCCATTCAGCCACAAGAGCATTAGTGAAGTCGGGCACTGATGTTGGGCGATTAGGCCTGAATCGGCATTCCAATTCATCCTAAAGGTGTTCAATGGGGTTGAGGTCAAAGCTCTGTGCAAGCCAGTCAAGTTCTTCCACACTGATCTCAACAAACCATCTGTATGGACCTCGCTTTGTGCACGGGGGCATTATCATGCTTAAACAGGAAAGGGCCTGCTCCAAACTGTTGCCACAAAGTTGGAAGCACAGAATCATCTAGAATATCATTGCTTGCTGTAACGTTAAGATTTCCCTTCACTGGAACTAAGGGGCCTAGCCCGAATCATGAAAAACAGCCCCAAACCATTATTCCTCCTCCACCAAACTTAACAGTCGGCAATATGCATTCGGACAGGTAGCGTTCTCCTAGCATACGCCAAACCCAGATTCGTCCGTTGGACTGCCAGATGGTGAAGCGTGATTCATCACTCCAGAGAAAGCTTTTCTACTCAGTCCAATGGGGGCGAGCTTTACACCACTCCAACCGACAGTTTGGAACGCTTAGAGTTGACCGGGGAAGCTCTACCAGGTCAGAAATTTGACAAACTAGCACGTTGGAAAGGTGGCACTCTATGACAGTTGCAAGTCACTTCAGCAATGCCATTCTACTGTCAATGTTTGTCTACGGAGATTGCATGGACGTGTGCTCAGTTTTACACTCCTGTCAGCAACAGGTGTGGTTGACATAGCTGAATCCACTCATTTGTAGGGCTGTCCACATACTTTTGTATGTATAGTGTGATTCTATGATGGACACGCTCCATTTTAATGTTCTGCGCTTGGTCTTTTAACGCAAACAGAGAGGACTGTGTGTAGTTCTAATAAGCTGTCTGGGAGTCTATTTTCCGTTGACAATTACACCAATCTCCATTTAATCTGCTTAGAGAGCAACCAAATCAAACAATAGGGGTGCTCTACCGAGACCTTTTTATCGATTGAGTTTCAAGTTACATTTGCCACATGCACAAGTACAGTGAAATGCTTAACTTGGAAGCCCTAACCAACAGTTCAGTATTCAACATCGAATAGTATTACTATTATTGTTGAAAAAACCCCCCAGAATAAATAAGAAATGAGAGAGTACGCTAAACACAAAGTCAGTACCACATGTACAATGTGCAAGGATACTGGAGTACTGAGGTAGGTATGTACACGTAGGCAGGGATTAGGAGAAAGTAACTGGTAGCAGGATAAATAATATTACAAATAGAAAACAGTATGGCAGCAGCGTAAGTGGTGGGTGAGTGTGTGTATAAGTGTGTAAGTGTGTCAGTGTAGGCGGATATACAGTGCATTCGGAAAGTACTCCGACCCCTTCAATTTTTCCACATTTTGTTAAGTTACAGCCTTGTTCTAAAATTGATTCAATTGATGAGGAAAATAATGAATCTACACAGAATAACCCATAATGACAATGTGAAAACAGTTTTTTTTTTATGTTTGATTTTTTGTTGTTGAAAGAAATACCTTATTTACATAAGTATTCAGACCATTTGTTATGAGACTCGAAATTGATCTCAGGTGCATCCTGTTTCCATTGATCATTCTTGAGATGTTTCCACAACTTGACTGGAGCCTACCTGTGGTAAATTCAACTGATCGGACATGATTTGGAAAGGCACACAGTGCATGTCAAAGCAAAAACCAAACCATGAGGTCGAAGGAATTGTCCGTAGAGCTCTGAGACAGGATTGTGTTAAGGCACAGATCTGGGTAGCACAAAAAAATGTCTGCAGCATTGAAGGTCTTGGAGATTACCAAAAGGCACCTAAAAGACTCTCAGACCATGAGAAACAAGATTCTCTGGTCTGATGAAACCAAGATTGAACTCTTTGACCTGAATGCCAAACGTCACGTCTGGAGGAAACCAGGCACTGCTCATCACCTGGCCAACATCATCCCTATTGTGAAGTATGGTGGTGGCAGCAGCATCATGCTGTGGGGATGTTTTTCAGCAGCAGGGACTGGGAGATTAGTCAGGATTGAGGAACAGATTAACAGAGAAAAGTACAGATGAAAACCTGCTCCATTCACCTTTCAACAGGACAACGACCCTAAGCACACAGCCAAGACAACGCAGGAGTGGCTTCGGGACAAGTCTATGAATATCCATGAGTGGCCCAGCCAGAGCCCAGACTTGAACCCGATCAAACATCTTTTTTATTTTTTTAATTTTTTAGCTTTATTTAACTAGGCAAGTCAGTTAAGAACAAATTATTATTTTCAATGAAGGCCTAGGAACAGTGGGTTAACTGCCTGTTCAGGGGCAGAACGACATATTTGTACCTTGTCAGCTTGGGGATTTGAACTCGCAACCTTCCGGTTACTAGTCCAACGCTCTAACCACTAGGCTACCCTGCCGCCCATCTCTGGAGAGACCCGAAAATAGCTGTGCAGTGACCCATCCAACCTGACAGAGCTTGAGACGATCTGCAGAGAAGAATGGGAGAAACTCCCCATGTACAGGTGTGCCAGGCTTGTAGCGTCATACCCAAGAAGACTCGAGGCTGTAATGGCTGCCGAAGGTGCTTCAACAAAGCACTAAGTAAAGGGTCTGAACACTTATGTAAAAGTGATATCAGTTTTTTATTTGCAAACATTTCTAAAAACCTGTTTTTGCTTTGTCAATGGGGTATAGTGTGTAGATTGATGATGGAAAATGCAATGTAATCAATTTTAGAATAAGCCTATAACGTAACAAAAGGTGGAAAAAGTTAAGGGGTCTGAATACTTTACTAATGCACTGAACATATCAGAGGGCTGAAAAGTGACTGATAGCAGGAATATATAAATACTTATGGTAATATACATGTAAACAGGAGTAATAGTGACCAGTATCAGGCTAAATAGATACAGTGGGGAGAACAAGTATTTGATACACTGCCGATTTTGCAGGTTTTCCTACTTACAAAGCATGTAGAGGTCTGTCATTTTTATCATAGGTACACTTCAACTGTGAGAGACGGAATCTAAAACAAAAATCCAGAAAATCACATTGTATGATTTTTAAGTAATTAATTAGCATTTTATTGCATGACATAAGTATTTGATCACCTACCAACCAGTAAGATTTCCGGGTCTCACTGACCTGTTAGTTTTTCTTTAAGAAGCCATCCTGTTCTCCACTCATTACCTTTATTATCTGCACCTGTTTGAACTCGTTACCTGTATAAAAGACTCCTGTCCACACACTCAATCAAACAGACTCCAACCTCTCCACAATGGCCAAGACCAGAAAGCTGTGTAAGGACATCAGGGATACAATTGGAGACCTGCACAAGGCTGGGATGGGCTACAGGACAATAGGCAACCCCAAGAACACCATCCCAACTGTGAAGCATGGAGGTGGAAACATCATTCTTTGGTGATGCTTTTCTGCAAAGGGGACAGGACGACTGCACCGTATTGAGGGGAGGATGGATGAGGCCATGTATCGCGAGATCTTGGCCAACAACCTCCTTCCCTCAGTAAGAGCATTGAAGATGGGTCATGGCTGGGTCTTCCAGCATGACAACGACCCAAAACACACAGCCAGGGCAACTAAGGAGTGGCTCCATAAGAAGCATCTCAAGGTCCTGGAGTAGCCTAGCCAGTCTTCAGACCTGAACCCAATAGAACATCTTTGGAGGGAGCTGAAAGTCCGTATTGCCCAGCGACAGCCCCGAAACCTGAAGGATCTGGAGAAGGTCTGTATGGAGGAGTGAGCCAAAATCCCTGCTGCAGTGTGTGCAAACCTGGTCAAGAACTACAGGAAACGTATGATCTCTGTAATTGCAAACAAAGGTTTCTGTACCAAATATTAAGTTCTGCTTTTCTGATGTATCAAACACCTATGTCATGCAATAAATGCAAATTAATGACTTAAAAATGTGATTTTTTGGGGTTTTTGTTTTAGATTCCGTCTCTCGCAGTTGAAGTGTACCTATGATACAAATTACAGACCTCTACATGCTTTGTAAGTAGGAAAACCTGCAAAATCGGCAGTGTATCAAATACTTGTTCTCCCCACTGTAGATACTAATAGTAATGGCAATCAATAGTTAATAAACAGCAGCGTAATGGTAAGCATTTCAGTGTTAGTCGAGACCTGTTATTTACGAATCGTGACAAATACAATTTGACTTGGTAATAATGAACCTAATCAATAATCATTTTAGCAGCAGCGTAGGTGTGAGGGGGAGCAGTAGTTGTTAACCATTTACTAGTCTTATAGCCAGGGGATAGAAGCTGTTTAGGGGTCTGTTGGTCTGAGCCTTGATGCACCGATACCATCTGCCAGACGGGAGCATGGAGAACAGTCCATGTCTCAGGAGGCTGGATCCTTCTGAAATTTGTCGGTCCTTTCTCAGACACCGCCTGGCATGTATGGGGCGACAGGTAATAATAATACATTTTAGTACCCCTTTCAGGGTACTCAAGGACATCTTGCATTAAAAGATGGCCTATATAAAAGCAAGTGCAGCACATAAGATCATGAAATCAATTGCATCAATCAAAGTAACATTTCAATCAAAGAACAAGACGAAACAGGACAGATAAAAAGAGGATGGAGGGGTTGGGTAGAGTAGAGTATACAAACCTGGTTTAGGGTAAGGTTGTGGGTTCACATAGGTATACTGAGAATGCACAGAATGGGGGGGGGGGGGGGGTAGAGGTTTTCGGCATCCTTGAAGTCTGTTTTTAGGAGGTTTTTGAAAGTGTCTGCATGTTGTATGTGTGGGGGGAGTGCATTCCAGAGCCTGGCTGGGCACCCTTGGTGGAGAGGCGTAATGGGGGGGGGGGGGGGGGGGGGGGGGACAAGGAGACCATCAGAGGAGGAGGGAGAGGGAAGCTGCTTAGACAGGGAGAAGGTCTGAGAGGTAGGAGGGTGCCAGGTTGTGAAGGGCTTTGTAGGTGAGGAGTGTCTTAAAGTTAATAAGGGATTGCACATGGAGCTATTGTAGATTGATGAGGATTAGTGTGATGTGTGGGTGAAGATTCTGGCAGCAGAGTTCTGGACCAGTTGAAGTCTGTTGGTGAGTTTGGCGGGGATACCAGTGAGCAGTGTTGCAATAGTCCAAACAGGAAGTGACGAGGGCATGGATGAGGGTTTTGGTGCTGGAGTGTGAAGGTGAGGGGCGGAGCCTGGAGATATTGCAGAGATGAAAGAACGCTGTCCTGGTGATGGTTTTTATGTGGGGTTCGAACGAGAGGGAACTGTACAGGAAGAAACAGCGGTTTGTATTGACAGAGAGAGTGGAAACTATGGTGATGTTGAGCTGTTTGGAGAGAGGGGTAGCCTAGCGCTTAAGAGTGTAGGGCCGATAACCAAAAGGTCGCTGGATTGAATCCCCGAGCTGACTAGGTGAGAAATCTGTTGACGTGATCGTAGTCCTTTACACTCGCGCTCGCACATGGCAGATTTTGGCAATAATAAGCACCTAAATTGGAACGTCGTGGCTGTACAGTAACATGCTATACATCAGAGCGCTGCGCTTCACAGTGCTGTATGGGTTTTGACTGACAGCCATTCTGAACTTCAGTACCACGCACCACAAGAAGTTGCCTCCACCCCTCCTGATAATTGGGCAACCTTTCCAAATGTTTTGTTGTCGGAGTGAGGGAAATGCTGCAAATTAAGATTACTCTGCATTTTTAAAGAGGAGATGTTGAGGAATATAATAAGCAAGCCAAACACCTGCGAGTCCAAATGTGCACTTCACATTTCCAAATCATAAAACTCAAGTCGGCTTTGACAGAGCCAACGTTTATGATCACTATGTTTGATAAACAGTTCCAAGATGACGTAGCGTCAAACCCTTCAGAACCATTGTTCTGAACAGAATGAGGCTGTTTATTTATTGTGAAGAAAATTTTCTGCTGAACATGCACCTGACTGCACTCATGACTCCTTTCGGTTCCGTACCCAAAATCACTCTGAATTGCCTTGTGAAAGCCTAACAATGTAGGATCGTATTTGATAACTTAACCAGTCATGTTGGCAATAGAACAAGCTTTCAAATGATGCCCGCCTGACCCAGTTTGCGATTTATAATAGACCATTTTTGGATTGCGTAAACAACAACAGTAATTGTTCCAAACCACACAACTACAAGTGGTGTGCTTGCTGTAGTTCCTCAACGGCACAGCTAGGAGAGCTCAAAAAAGTACCGTATTAGTTGAAGACTCTTCTTTGAGTCATTAAAGTGCATTGAATTTGCTTAAGGAACTGTGTGGCCACTTGAGACACCAGTAAGTCCCTCTCACTCAAACGCTTGTCATTTTTGTTGTTTTATGTTGCACCTACCCCACATTTTCCAGGAAGTCTTATCATGTTGCTGAATGTAGGCAGAGCATTTTCAGATTACGTTATCAAAATATGAGGGAAAAAAGTACAGTGAATGTAAAATGCACATAAAATCAACAGTTGAAATGTTTGGATTCAGTCTTGTGTCCAGGTGAACTGTTGTGTCTTCACCATTGGACTGATCCTTTCTCCATCATCTCCAAACGGTTCCTTTTCACTTGCTACCTTATAGGCCAATTCCCGAGTGTAAAGGGTTAAGCAAGGCACTTAACACTAATTGCTGCTGCAAGTCGCTCTGTAGATACCCTTACAGGAAAAAACACATTAATTACACATGTGGTCACGTGATCTTGCGTCACGGTAACATGTTACAACCTGTAAAAGCAACGTGACAACATGAAACAGCGCATGTGAAAACATGGACTGGTGAAATAAATGTGTCAAAAATGGGGGTGCAGCATTTTAACGTGATAACATGAAGCTACGCGTGACATTTGAACGTTTTTCACATGTAAAACTGCTAATTCAATTTTCACATGCAAATGTTTTTCGATTGAAAATACAATTCCACATGTGAGAGTTAGATTTTTACTGAAAAGTTTTTCACAAGGGGGTGAGAAGGTGGTGTTTACATAACAACTGACCTCACATGTGTCTCTTTTGTTTTCACATTTCAGCTCAAGATGTGAAAACAGCTATTTCACGGGTTCTTAAGGATGAGGGGCCATGCCAAATCATTTCAGCCTCCTGAGGGAGAAGAGGCACTGCCGTGCCTTCTTCATGACTGTTCTGGTGTGAGAGGAGCATCTTGCTTCCTCAGGTGATGTGGACATCGAGGAACTTATAGTTCTTGACCCTCTCCACAGAGGCTCCGACGTTGTGGATGGGAGTGTGCAACCGCCCCTGTTGAAGTCCAAATGGTGTTTGTTGTTACTATTATTTTTTATCTTTCTTGTTTTTTTTTTCTTTTCAGTGCAGTCTCTGAAAACCCTTAAGGCTTTTCTTCTTTTGGTCTTTTTGTTAGGCTTGATTGGTCCACCTGTCTGAAGAGCAGAGGAGACTCAAGACAGACCATTTTAGAGAGGTGCACATAGAGAGAGAGGAGATGGAGGTATGAGGAGAGATGGAGGGATGGGAAGAGGTGGAGGGTGCAGAGCCTCAATTTGGAATTTTTATTAGAGCTAATCTGATAAATTAATAATCTAGACATCAATGTGAAGCTATGGAGAACATGCCACTCCTTGTATCGTCACCTAACCTCGACACAACCTCACCACTTTAACTCACCCTTTGTCTTACCACCCTTCATACCCCTAATCTCTCCCCTAACTCCCTCCCCCCCTACTTTACCCCCTGGTCTATCCTCACATCCACCTCCTCAGAGACAGAGAGAGACATGGAGACAGGGTCAGGCCCCTCCCTCTCTAAGGAAATCCCAATCCCTTTTTTTTGTTGGCCCGCTGTAAGTGGGTAGCTGCCCTGACAGACGTGATGTCTAGCTGGCCTGTCACTGCGAGTGTGTGTGTGATTTCTGACATGAATTACACTGTTAATATAAACATGGCTGCTTTCTAGTCGCCGGCGAGAGGGAGGGCAAGCTTTTAAGAGATTACACGCCAGGTGCTGAACAGGAGGACAAGACAGAGCCAGTTACAGCCAGGGCAGAGCTCTCCTGTCAGTGTTGAAGTTAGTTAAAGTGGATGTAACTGTTATATGAGATGAAAATTTAAGGACATGTCTCATGTCTGGATGAGTCCCATTTCACGAGTCACTTGTCATACAATGGTAGCCTACCATGATAGCCTACGGATTAGCTTGGCAAATAAGATATGCTCACTAACAGGGATGTAAACAAATTTGTGAACAACATTTTAGAGCAATAAGCTTTTTATGTGTATGGAAAATGTTTGGGATTTTTTATTTCTATAGCTCATGTGTCATGAGATCGACATGGGATCGACACTTTACATGTTGCGTTTATATTTTTTTCAGTGTACAGTGCCTTGCGAAAGTATTCGGCCCCCTTGAACTTTGCGACCTTTTGCCACATTTCAGGCTTCAAACATAAAGATATAAAACTGTATTTTTTGTGAAGAATCAACAACAAGTGGGACACAATCATGAAGTGGAACGACATTTATTGGATATTTCAAACTTTTTTAACAAATCAAAAACTGAAAAATTGGGCGTGCAAAATTATTCAGCCCCCTTAAGTTAATACTTTGTAGCGCCACCTTTTGCTGCGATTACAGCTGTAAGTCGCTTGGGGTATGTCTCTATCAGTTTTGCACATCGAGAGACTGACATTTTTTCCCATTCCTCCTTGCAAAACAGCTCGAGCTCAGTGAGGTTGGATGGAGAGCATTTGTGAACAGCAGTTTTCAGTTCTTTCCACAGATTCTCGATTGGATTCAGGTCTGGACTTTGACTTGGCCATTCTAACACCTGGATATGTTTATTTTTGAACCATTCCATTGTAGATGTTGCTTTATGTTTTGGATCATTGTCTTGTTGGAAGACAAATCTCCGTCCCAGATTGTATTTATCATCATTAGTCATTTAGGTCAACATTGGATCATTCAGAGATCCTCACTGAACTTCTGGAGAGAGTTTGCTGCACTGAAAGTAAAGGGGCTGAATAATTTTGCACGCCCAATTTTTCAGTTTTTGATTTGTTAAAAAAGTTTGAAATATCCAATAAATGTCGTTCCACTTCATGATTGTGTCCCACTTGTTGTTGATTCTTCACAAAAAAATAAAATTGTATATCTTTATGTTTGAAGCCTGAAATGTGGCAAAAGGTCGCAAAGTTCAAGGGGGCCGAATACTTTCGCAAGGCACTGTATATAATATAGATTGAATTAATCATATCCCCATGAACATCAACATCTCTCTCTCTCTGCCCTGTCCCTCTCCTCTATGCCTGCAGTGACCTGTGACCTCTGGGATGAGTTCTGCTGTCATGACTTCCTGTCACCTGTGAGGTATGCCAGGGGACGTGGTCAGGTTAGGGCATGGCCCCACAGGTGGATCCCCTTCCTGAACAAAGATCACTCTGCTCTTGTCAGGAATGTGACATGGAGGACGACCCGGTCTCTTCTGCCATCCCTCTCTCAACAGCAGTACCATTCAGAAGAGGTGAGGCATGGTGAGCCGTGGACGCTGCGCTGGTGTCATTAGCCCTGAGCTAAACGCAGGTTGGCATTTATTGTCAAGAATCTTGCCCTGAAGGCAGCTCTGCAGAGTGGTCACTAGCTAGCACAGCCACAAAGTCGTAACGTCTGATTTTAAACCTTAACCACACCGCTAACCCTAATGCCGAACCCTAAATGATTTTTTGTTTTCATTAATTTTTACAATATAACCAACTTTCTTTGCAGCCTCCAGGGCAAGATTTGTGACAACAAATGTCAACCTGCGCGCTAAGCTGTCCTGCTATGACAACAAAAATATGAAATTGATTTGTCTCCCTCAGGCAGCCTTTATTGGATATGAATTAATTTGGTTAATGTTACGTCAAACATATTTAATAAGGTAGGATATGCCTCCAACCCATTTCCACTTGTTGAATTTAAGACTTCAAGGCATCGGCGTAGTTAGGGGTGGGCTTCTAGGGCTGCAGCCCTGAGTTGTTTTCAGTGTAGCCCCTAACCTTTTGATGGTCAAATAATTGTGAAATTGCAGCCTGTAAAAAATACCATGCAAACGCCTCGGAACAGGCAGGCAGGCTGTTTGACTCTGCACACAGCGGTTTCTAAAGCCAGCATGGCATGTTGTATCTGTTTTCTCCCTATAAATTTGGCTCTAGCGTGTGAACGGCTTAGGCTATTAGCTAAAATGACCCCAAAAATGAAAGCTAAGACCCCTAGGAACACACAGTATGTGTGCCTTCTGTTTCCCTCCACAACGTTCACAAGCCGTGCATAAGTCGTTAGAAGGGACTTTGACAAAACCACAGAATGACTGGAGTAAATTCATTAAATTGTGATAATCTTCCTAGAAATTTGGCTCCAGCCTTGGAGCGGATCGGGCTACTAGCAATTATGACCCCGTTCCTGAAAGTTAAGACATATCTTGTGTTCTAAGAAAGATGAACTACACAATGATTGCCTGATGATCTTCCTTCTGCTTTCCTGAATATTCCAATACTTGTACGATGCATGTTAATCACCGGAAGGCATACTTAATTCAGACTTAAATTTGGCATTGCCTGATTTGACATATCTTTGTGTTCTTTATAAGGCCAGATTCAAAGGCGTCATCATTTTTCCTTTACAGCTTTGTTCCAGGGTCCTAAAATAGAAAAAAAAAGAAAGAAAGTGTGATGGTCCATTCTATCACTATTTGAAAAACAAATATGTGTTAACAGGGCAGTAAATATAGTACAGAAAATGCACATATTAAGAGGAATGGAATGTACTTTCGGCATTGTAAAGGTCTGCCACATCTCTCCTTGGAAAGAAAACCGACATTGGATTAGGATGATTTGTCCGACAACAATCGTAAGCGTGCTATTTTATTTGACTGAACTGTACACTCACCATACAGTTTATTAGGTACACCACTCCATTCACGAAACTGGATCGCTTGAGTCGCGTGGCCTGGCTTGCGATAATAAAGCAGGCAGACAGGTATCCAGTTCCTCTTTGATTAAACGCGAGACTGGGCAACATGAGTGACCTAAGCGACTGAGTGTGGTAGGATCGTCAGATCCGGTATCTCAGAAACAGCCACCCTCCTGGGGCTTTTCACGAATGGTAGTGTCTAGGGTTTACCGAGAACGGTGGGACAAACAAAGACACATCCAGCCAGCGGCAGTCCTGTGGGAGAAAACAGCTCATTGATGAGAGAGGTCGGAGGAGAATGGCAAGAATCATGCAAGCTAACAGACGGGTCACAGACAGACAAATAACGGCGCCGTGGGTGTTCAGAATGGCATCTTGAAACGCACACAAATCATGAATCCTTGACACGGATGGGCTATTGCAGCAGACGACCACTCCAGGGTCCACTCCTATCAACTAAAAACAAGAAGAAGCGGCTCTAGTGGGAACAACATCACCAACACCGGACAATCGAGGAGTGGAAAACAGCCTGGTCCAACAAATCAAGGTTCCAGTTGCATCATGCTGATGGCAGAGTAAGGATTTGGAGTAAACAGCATGAGTCCATGGACCCATCCTGCCTGGTGTCAAAGGTACAGGCTTGTGGTGGTGGCGTACTGCTGTCCAATCTGCAGCAACTGTGTGATGCCATTGCGTCAGCAAGGACCAATATCCCTGTGGAACGTTTCCGACTTGTAGAATCAATGCCCCTGAGAATTCAAGCTGTTCTGGGGGCAAAGGGGGTCCGACCCAGTACTAGATGGTACTGGTGATTGTATAGGAGAGAGAGAGAAAGCGAGCTTGGGTAAGAGTGTGATTCTTGAAGCAGTTTGGCTCATTGGACATGTCAGAAGCCCCGTTTATACCTGGTTCTAACATGTGTCCGTTGTCCTAATCTTGTCCCATTCTGATTGTGCTCAATTTTTTGGACATGTGTAGATGATTAAAAGACACATCGTGATTTGATTGTGATCAGACCTTCCTGACCACCTCCGGACGTAGTCAGTCACACATTGTTCCTGGATCTGCACAGTGAATCCATTTAAATCACAATTATCCTGTCCTCTACAATCATTGACAGGTTACGCCATTGACTTATGGCATCAATATGTGTCTTAAAAAAAAAAAAAAGATTAAAATAAATAAATATGATGACTACCTGCATTTAGGATGTTGAAATTCCTTTTTCTTCTGGGTGAGACCCCCAGACCCCCCCAGACCCCTTTGTGCTAAGCCCCCAATTTCCTCAAATCCTAGCAATGCCATTAACCGAATCAATGGGATGTTCAGCAGACACACACACACGCACCCGAGGGTGCCCCGTCTCTCCGCCTCTCTCCTCTAATGCCTCTAGCTAATCAGCTCTGTTAGCAAACAAGGCAGAGAGAGAATCACCAGCCTCCACGCTCCCTGTCTCACTCCAGGCCAGTGATATTAATGAAGATGAGCTAGTGTAGTGAGGAGGGCAAATAGGAGGACAAATTAGATTAAAACACGACTACATAGCGGAGGGCAGAGGAGCGCCATAGATGAGTGAGCTCACATCACCCACTACTGCAACCCGGTGGAGAAACCATGCAACTGCCTGAGACAAGAAGAGAGCAGAAAGCATACAACACTTATGAAAGTGCCTCTTGCCTTTGTGGCCCCAAAAAAAGATACCAGTCTGCAGGGAAGGGTAGACTATAAAGTAACTTTGGTCAGATATCTATTCTACAACAAGGTGTATTCTAATCGGTGCAGCTCTAATCGGCTGCGCTCAATCAGTGAGAAAGTCTACTGAGAAAGTCTACTACTGGAGGCACAACAGGGAGATTTGAGAAAGGAGTAATGGTGACATAACAGTGAGATCTGATCTGAGGACGGCTTTCCCGCGACTGGGGTGTCTCCACTGCACCTCACATAAACAAATCACAAGCATCAGCTCTCTGTCTCTGTCTGTCTGTGTGTGTCTGTCTCCAGATAAACGTTCCCCTGCGATCACCTGTCCTGCTGGCTCCATTGTGAGTGTAGTATGTATACATGGCTAGACTGCATGGCACAGAATGTGTGGGCAGTGGTGCCTGCCCTGCTCTACCAAACACAATAGGCCATAAGAGGAGGGCTGTGTTGAGAGTTGTGTTCAAAATGGAGTGGTGGATGCCTGGCAGTCACAGACTGCACTAGGCTCAGGGGCTCCAGGTACAAACCCCAGAGAAATCATTTTCTCACGGTCTTAGGTCTTCACTGGAGATAGCAAAGTCTATGTACAACACTGTCTTCTATGGGCTCTCTTCTGTACTGGCTGATGAGCAGGGTTAGTTGGGATTCGTCACTACCTTAACATCATCTCTAAGGTAGTCTTGTTTTCTTGTTCATGTGATAAAAATATAGCCATTTATTTTTTCTATCACTATTTGATTTGGTTAGAATAAATTCCAAAGAACCGATTCCATTACTCCTAAGGAGTCTGGTGCACAACACGCTCCCTATTTCATAAAAACATCATTTATGAAAAATAAAATACATTTACAGTGTCAAAGTGCTATTTGATGAGACATTTCTACGGTTCCCTTTGATTCTCATCCACAACCACTCGTGTTCCAAAGGTCATGTTCAGTAAATGAAAAGCTACCCAGGAAGTTCATTCAAATTACAGTTCTAAATTCCACCACCAGTGTGTTGTTCTTTCCCCTTAGTAAGTAAATATCAGTGGAGTTCATTAGTGGTCATAACTAAGTGGATTAGAGAGTGTGAAGGAATAAAACGCAGGCTCTTGTTAGTTCTGTGTTGGATTAATCAGGGAGAAAATGGCTGTATTATACTGCACATTACATCATGTTTAATTAGCAGGCTAGTTGGAGGGCAATTTGTAATTAGAACATGGCCTCGTCAGGAAAGGTCAAAAGCTGTTGATTGCCATGGCGCAGAGTTGGACTGTCTACTATGGAAAGGGTTGTGAATATTGAGCCGTTATTGGCTTTGATACTGAGCCATGTTCTGGGGCACAAACTCTCGATCTCTCTCTACTTTGCACACACATTAGTTCTAAAAGACATTATATGGAGTATACAGTTGCCATAAAATCTAATGTTCTTTTCCATGGCCTTTCTAAATAATAGGTATATTCAAACAAGAGGAACTAGTTACACATTCTTCCATTATGGCCTGAGGATGTGAACTACATCAAAATGCCAACCTGACAATCTAAAAATTGCCCTCTCTCTGTTCTCTGATCCAGAATGCAAAGGGAGAGAAAGTGACTGACTTGACATTAACATGGATGGACATTGTGACAGGGGACAGAGGGTTGTGCTTGACATGACACACCCCGAGTCCCTCACACACAAAGAGAAATATCACAAACATGAGACACAAACTCTCTGTCTCTCTCACACACACACACACACACACACACCCCTACTAATTTGCCTCTAGATGTTCCCAATAACAAAGCTGCACTCTAACACAAGCTGATTCTCAAACTCCCTGGGAAGCTAGTCCATTTTTCCTGTTATTACTTACTATATTTTTCATTATTTTCCAGAGACAACAATAACCCTTAAATCAGGTTACGACAATGGAAGGGAGAACAGCAGAGGATCTCTGACTTTATTAACTTGTCTCTTTCCATGAGGGAAGCAGTGACACAGAACCAACCCGCAGAGACACACACTGCTCAGAAACCCTCAGAAGGGGGGGGACAATAATGATTGTCTCAGAACAGGAGGAAGGAATGAGGAAGGGACTAAGGAAGACTGGAGGAAGGGAAATGAAAGGGAAATGAAATAAAAGGCCTTATGTGATGGGACAAGTGCAGGCGCTTCAAAGCCGTGAGATTGTCATCGCTGCTTTGCAAATATACCAGTGATCCTGAGGGACCCATCCAACCAAATGCTCCATTTACAAGAGGAAGTGTGTGTGCCTTTGTAAAATGTGCATGTGTGTGTGAGAAGCCCTGATCGTGACACTACAGATGGTAGACTAACTCAAGCGTAGTTCTGCACAATCTGAAAACCTCAATTTGGTTTCCAAGCATTGTGCAGTCAGTCACTAGACTGTACTTTCTCCCATTACTGTTAAATATTCATAACAGTTAACCCAGTAGGCTACGTACAGCACATCAGCAACACAGAGACGTTAACAGATGGAGATGGGGAAAGAGCAGCTGAACACTAAAGCGCTCCAAGTATCTTCTGCCAGTGTCTGCATGACAAAGACTATGTCTCAAATTGCACCCTTTTCCCTATATAGTGGGCTACTTCTGTCCAGGGCCCATAGGGCTCTGGTCAAAAGTTGTGTGCCGTGTAGCGAATAAGATGCCATTTGGGACAGTGTACATCTAAAACATTCTGATTGGCGAGATTGGGGGGGGAAGAGAAAAAATAATCAAGATATGAAGACAAAAAAAAGTAAGATTGATAGCCACTCGCAAAACCTAGTAAGCTTACAACATAAACCAAAGACAAGACAAATGGGTCTCTGTGAAAACTCGGAATCAATATCAAACACAACGGTCTTTGAAATTAAATCAACAGCAGTCTGAAAAACAAAAACTCACAGACTGACCAAGCAATAATCTCAGGGTATATATATATATATATATATATTATTCGTCGAGCCTATCAGATATAAATATAGCCTTAGAGAAGAGGTCGGCCGAGGACAACCAAGGTCTTGTATTGGAACTGGACACCACCTCTGGCAGGGTTATATAGAGGGAGCCCGGGGATCCTCATGTCAATACAGCTATGACCTTGTCATCACATTCTACTCATGCAGCCAGGCCTAAATATATATATTTTTAAAACACGTACTGAACGGAGAAGCTCGTGTAAAAGGTTTAAAGCACCTAACGTTTGATATAGCATCTCTAGATATCAAACAAGCAAACTTGGCATGCATTTTACAATATTTTCTTTGATGTTTTTCAATTGCCAACGTTGGAGTAAATTGATTTAATGGTGGCCTACAAGACGGAATGTACTCTCTTCACTAGCAGGGCAAGAGCACAGTAGACTACAGCCCCTGTAGCTCTGAACAGAAATACATTTTTAATTTCATCCACGGCTGACTGAAGGAAAATGTGTACTGTGCGCCCTCGTGTGGCCACTAAATACCTGCACATTCTGAGATTCTGTTTACTGTTGCTAGGCAACGAGAGAACTAAAGAAGACTTGTTGCGATTGAATGTTAGTTTGTATTTCGAAGGCTGGCTTTCTACGAAGTTGCATACTACGTGGTCTCCCGTGTTCTCTCTGGATTGCGTCCGAATTTACACGAACCAGGATGGCAGCGGCTAAACAACCAAAAGAAAAGCACCCTGTGGATATTGTTCATCAGAACGCAATTCACGTCGAGACCATAAAGAAGGAGAATAGGAGCCAACGATTGTACACGCTATTTAGCATAAACCCGTACAAAAGACGTAAGCACATTCGACCGCCGTAGAAAGGTTTGCGTATTAATGTGAACCGATGAGGAATTTCATGATGAACAACTACTGTAATTGATTGTGTCCAATCTCTCCTACTGTGTCATAAACTAGTATCACAGGAATGAAACCACTTCGAAAGCTTTAGCTATATACAAACTCAAAGTACTGGAAAAAAATAAATATATAACACCTAGCTATCACCACACAATTATGAAATACAACCTCCTGAGTTGACAGCCTTTTATGCTTTGCCGACACCTCTGCTGTTTAAGATCACTCAGTTAGTAACATACTGCAAGGACAATACCAGGACGACAAGAGCTTCAACCAGAGGAGTCTGCTCAACTCAGTTTAGGGCCACCAAACTTGTCCCGAAACCTTTTTCAGTCAGAGCGTCTGGATTATGGAACACCCTGCCAACCAGTGAGAGAGTATTTTTGCTAGCTTCAAGGTAGACCTGAAAAAGTGTCTAGTGTAAAACCAGTCATGTGAAGATTAAGGCATTATGTTACTTAAAATGTCAGATACTGTAGGACCAAAAGAATTTCAACTCTGAACTGGTATCATTATATTGTATATTTTTGCCTGTTTTGATTTGTTTTACATATAGAGATATATTAAGCGTTATATTGTAATGAAGTATATAGTTCTGTCCGGAACTACATATATCAGCTATCTACCTAAATCTCTGACAAATAAACCAATAGTCATCTTCTTTTATTTCTCAGTTCATGTTTTGACTGACAAGCCTATGGCCAGCCCCACCCACGACAACATAGAGGAGGATCGTAAGTATAATGGCTAACTTTTCAATATTATCAGAGATGTTGGCCAGTCTCTTAGATTATGTCCCCCCCCCCCCCCCCAGCTGCTTTCCTGAAGATCATCCACAGGGCTTGTTTGGAACCAACCAAGAAATACACTCACCCCCAAACGGAGAGCCAAGAGATAGGCTGGACATCCAGACCTCTGGTAAGAACTTCCACTCTGTGAGTGATTATGAGAATACGTTTCAAAGTTGTGTCCCCCTTTAGTGTCCTTAGCCTGCTCTGGCATTCCTACAATCAAATTTGTCCTAAAATAGCTTTTTTTTTGCCCTGTCAAGATTGCTTCAGATCGCAGTGATAGGAGACTGAACTGGCCACGGCAGAACTCTGAGATCACCAAGTACATGGATGCAGCATGGCGTCTGAAAGAACAGACACAGAACCTGGGCTAGATCTCCGGCCTACTACAAGCCTCAATTTGGATAAACTACCGGATCATTGGCCTCTTTGCTGGATATTGATTGAGAAATATTAAGTGGAAACATGGCTATGAAGAATATTACTTTACTGTCCCAAGCAAACAACTGGTTGCAGACAGACCTACTGTATAATGTCAAACACCATAACGTCTTTCAGAAAATAAATATTGAACTAGTACAAATCATTTGTCAAAAAGAAACAGGAGCAGGTATAGCCTGGTCCCAGGTCTGTTTGTGCCCTTGCCATCTCCATTGTGGTCATTATTGTCAAGCCAAACATGACACCGCATGACAATGAGTGACAAGGAGTTTGTATCATACCACAGAAAGGCACTCAAATCAAATGCACTGAATACAACAGGTGTAGGTAGACCTTACCATGAAATGCTTACTTACAAGCCCTTTACCAACAATGCAGTTCAAGAAAGCTTTAAGAAAATATGTACTAAATAAACTAAAGTAAAAAAAATATTTAAAAAAAAGAATCAAGGAACTTACATAATAGCAAGGCTATATACAGGGGGTATGCATCGTTAATAGACAGTGAGTAGCAACCGTGTAAAAACAAATATAAATAGTCTGGGTAGTATTTGATTTTTTTGTTCAGCAATCGTATGGCTTAGGGGTAGAAGCTGTTAAGGAACCATTTGGTCCTAGACTTGGCGCTCTGTTGCCGCTTGCCATGCAGTAGCAGAGAGAACAGTCTACGACTGGAGTCTGACAATTTTTGGGGATTTCCTCTGACACCGCCTAGTATATAGGTCCTGGATGTCAGGAAGCTTGGGCCCAGTGATGTTCTGGGCCTTACGGTCAGATGCCGAGCAGTTGCCATACCAGGCGGTGATGCCGCCTGGTATAGCCGTAAAACTTCTTGAGGATCTGGGGACCCATGCCAAATCTTTTCAGTCTCCTGAGGGGGAAGAGTTGTTGCCGTGCCCTCTTCACAACTGTCTTAGTGTGTTTGGACCATGATAGTTTGTTTGTGATATGGACACCAAAAAACTTGAACTCTACACCTGCTCCACTTCAGCCCTGTCAACGTTAATGAGGCCCTGTTCGGACCTCCTTTTCCTATTGTCCACGATCATCTCCTTGGTCTTACTGCCAGTGAGGGAGGGACTGTTGTCCTTGCACAACACTGCCAGATCTCTGACCTGTTGGTGATCAGGCCTACCATTGTTGTGTCGTCAGCAAACTTGATGGTGTTGGAGTCGTGCTTGGCCACACAGTCGTGGGTGAACAGGGAGTACAGAAGGGGCCCCAGTGTTCAGGATCAGCGTGGGGGCGATCCGTCAGGAAGTCCAAGATCTAGTTGCAGAGGGAGGTGTTTAGTCCCAGGGACCTTAGTTTAGTGATGAGCTTTGTGGGTACTATGGTATTGAACACTGAGCTGTAGTCAATGAACAGCATTCTCACATAGGTGTTCCTTTTGCCCAGGTGGGAAAGGGCAGTGTGGAGTGCGATTGAGATTGCATCATCTGTGGATCTGTTGTGGCGGTATGCGAATTGGGTCTAAGGTTTCCAACATGATGGTGTTGATGTGAGCCATGACCAGCCTTTCAAAGCACTTCATGGCTACCGATGTGAGTGCTACGGGGCAGTAATCATTTAGGCAGGTTATCTTCGCTTTCTGGGGCACAGGGAATATGGTGGTCTGTGTGAAACATGTAGGTATTACAGACAGTCAGGGGAGGTTGAAAATGGCAGAGAAGACACTTGCCTGCCAGTTGGTCAGCGCATCCTTTGAGTACATATCCTGGTAATCAGTCTGGCTCCGTGACTTTGTGAATGCCAACCTGTTTATAAGGATCGGATCCTTTTTTTCAATTTTCACCTAAAAAATGACAACACACACCGATCCCATAAAGGTTGAATGTCTTCCTCACATCGGCTACAGAGAGCGTGATCAGTCATTCGGAACAGCTGGTGCTCTCATGCATGCTTCAGTGTTGCTTGCCTCGAAGCGAGCATAAAAAGGCATTTAGCTCATCTGGAAGGCTCACTGGGCAGCTCGTGGCTGAGTTTCCCTTTATAGTCCGCATTAGTTTTCTAGCCCTACCACATCCGACGAGCATCTGACCCGGTGTCGTAGGATTCAATCTTAGTCCTGTATTGACGCTTTGCCTGTTTGAGGGCACAGTGGGATTTATTCTAAGCGTCCAGATTAGTGTCCCCCTCCTTGAAAGCGGTAGCTCTAGCCTTTAGCTCGGTGCAGATGTTGCTTCTCATCCATGGCTTCTGGTCAGGATATGTACATACGGTCACGGTGGGGACGACGTCGTCGCTGCACTTATTGATGAAGCCAGTATACTCCTCAGGCTAAACCAGGGGTTATTCTTGTGCCAAATAAAAAAAAGTTTAGATTTAACATTTACCCAGATCTATAGAAAGTAACACATTGGCCCATCACATATTAATACTATTGATAGATGTTAAAGGCCAAACATGACAGCTGTTCAATATTACAAAATATCATGTCACTAGGGGTAGTGAATCAGTGTCAATTCGCAGACTTGAAAAATTGCGGATTTTGCTAAAAATCTATAAGTATTAACAAAAACTAAATGACAGCATATATTTATTGAAGTGGCTTGATCATTTTAATCAACATCACAAAATAGCATCAAACTTACACGCGATACAACAATGTATAAAGTTTTATTTTAAAACAATTTTTTTTTTTTTTTTTTTTTTACAGGCAGTAATAAAAGAAACAACATGTAATTGTCTTTTAATGTCCAAATTCATGTTTGGGGTTTTAAACCACCCCTCTGCAGAGGGAGTGTAGCAGGGCAGCTATTGAATTTGGCGTATATGGTACGGTTCCGCTCAGTCAGGTTGTGCACAAGGTGACATTCCAAAGCTCACATGCAGCCAAGTCCGCATTTAGCCTCAGCGATATTCTAGGAAAGATCATTCTGAGGGCAGGATGCAAGTGGACATCTTGGGTCATAGTGACACAAATTCCTTCATATCAGTCCACTGCCCCAAGGGCTCAATAACAGTTGGTGTGTGTGATTAAGTATAGAAAGAGAGCACTTCTCTTTAATATATGCGCTGGGATGCAATGTGTGTAACCCAAGACTGATGACGAGGTGCAAACCTGGCTGATGTCATAGACCGAGGGACCAATCAAACTGCAGGACCTTCAGCACTCAACTCCTTAGGAGCGACCCTTCATCTTCTTGCGTGCATTCTTGCCCGGTCGTTTCTGAAGAATCACAAAACATATTAGAAAAGGAGCAAAATTACAAAATAACTACAATTTCAAATAACATAACAGGGAAAAATGTGATTAAACAATCAATTATTTTTTACTTTATTTCAAAATATGATCAATGACGTCTGTCAGTCACTTACAGTCCCTCCTTTGGAGGGGCCCCTTCCTCCTTTTCCTCCAGGTCCCGCTTTGCCTCCTTTCCCCCCCTTTCCTCCTTTCCCATGAGCCACCTTGGCACGAAACCCTGACACATCATTGTGACTGTCCTTGGTGTTCCACTTGGTTCCACTCTTCTTTCCGCCAAAGCCAAACCTCTGGTCCTTATACTTCCTCTTAGCATTGGGGCTGTCAAGTCAGATGTTTGAGTCAAGGTACAGTACACACAAATGTGTTGTAAAAAGCACTGAATACAAATTAGTATAGGTAGGTAGTGGAGAATAAGCATTGGTGCACAACATTCACATCTGTGTGTGGCGTCTTACCCTTTTTTGTTCATGGCTTTTTTATCAGGTGTTTGGCCTCCTGCTGTTTTCCCTGATCCTCCTTTAGCTGGAGCTCCTCCTTTAGCCGTCTTCTGATCTCCTTCCAGGAAGTCCAGTTTGTCAGTCATGCCTACGAGAAAGGAGGGTGTTTAAACGTCATGAATCACATTGGGCAGTTTTAGCAGATTGCTGTCAACCAGAGCCACTTAATAACAACAAGTGTGAACAAGTTGGGTCGTAGGCCACAACACATACAACTGAGGACCTACCTTTTTGATACTTCTTCACAGCATACATCATGGCCTTCTTCTCCTTCTGTCTCTTCTGAATAACCTCCACTTGCACCTACAGGACAGATTTCATATGACTACTTGTACCAAGATGACATAATAAAAAGTTACATGCCAGTGAGACCACCACTGCTGTCCTTTAAGGAAAAAAGAGATGGGAGGAGAGGATACAGACCTTCTTGCCGTACTTCCTCTGTTCTCTTAGTTTCTTGGCCTTTTCTGACTTCTCCATCATTGTCTGCTTCATGATGAGTTTCTTCCTGATCTGTGGGAAAAGACAACGGATCGCATTATTCATGACCACACCAGTGTTTCAGTGCCAGTAAAATGTCAGAATTTGCTGGACAAATGTGAGATTCAACAGCCATACCAATAGAAATCCATTTGAATGCCTCCACGTGTAAGATAATGTTTTATTAGGAGTGCCCGCTGGTGATTTATTGACACGACACCACTATGGAAGTGATTGCACTAATAATGCAAGAATGATAGGCCACCACGGGTACGTTAGCGCCTTGCATAAAGCACGTCTCCCTCTGTCCATCTGGCTAGTCAATATCTGCTGTTTCAGTGTCAATTTATTTTTTCAACTTGTGCCTTTATCCTTGTGAAAGTAGTTAGCTAGCTTGATTTGCATTTCTTACATTTTTCCTTCTTCTTTTAAACGGCCAACTACTCGACCAGACATTAGATTAGTGGAAGAGGAGGAAATCAAAATGACTTCATCATAATACTCCTTGGTGGACTTGCATGACACGTCTCACCTGTATGCATACAGTTATGTCCGTCATAGTCTCACTGGTGCAGGAAACTTTGTGGGCCAGTACCATGATACAATGCTGCTAGTTGGCAAGCGAGAGCTCAAGACAGACTGGCAGATTAGAGATTATGCAATAACAAGACAACCTGAACCAACCTCCATGCATAGCCAATGTGATTTAAAGAGGATATTGATTTTTGTCAGGATAATTTGTCAAATAATGTTTTTAAGCATTAAAAAAATTATTATATATCTGCCATAAACAGGCAATTACGGAAAAGTAAAACAACTCTTTTCATAACAGTTTTGGTGTCAGAGATTTACCCATACCTGATGCAATTAACATTCACATAGACATGGCAAGATATCTCTGGGTCTAAGGCTACGTCAGGGCATCCTACCTTCTGCATTTGCTGGTCCGACTTGGCCATCTCTGCAAAGTAGTCCTCAGGTCTCTTGGTGGCTATCTTAAGCTTCAGGAGCCGGGGCATCGCCTCCAGAACAGCGGCTTGGGCTTGGCGGTAGCTGGAGGACATCACCGTAAGAGAGGATGTGTTACAATTGCCATAGCTTAAAGAGCATAAAATTACACCAACGTCTCTCTTCAGTATGATACAAATGGATTTTTTTATTTATTTAACTTGACAAGTCAGTTAAGAACAAATTCTTAATTACAATGACTGCCTACACTCGCCAAACCCTAACCAGGACGACGCTGGGCCAATTGTGCACCGCCCTATGGGACTCCCGATCACGGCTGGTTGTGATACAGCCCGGGATCGTACCAGGGTCTGTAGTGACGGCTCTAGCACTGTGATGCTGCGTCACTCGGGAGCCCCACACCCATGTATTCAACACCCATGTATTGGGGCAATACACTCACAAGAACATCTCTCTCTGGAAGTCGTCATCCGGGTTGAGGTCTCCGCTAGCCTTGTTGTCAAGTCTGCCCTCGGACTTGGCAACGATGTCATCAGCTGGGAGATTGACCATGTCCAGCCTCTCTACCCAGGGTAGTGTGTTCTTACGGAAGTCGGCGAGGCACTGTTTCAAACCCTCCTGTACACAACCATGAAGAAAATAAGTATTAGAAAAGCCACCTGTGATTCACATACTAGACAGGGCAACACCAATTTGGGGACTTCTGGTAGATTAACAAAAATCGCAGCACGTTTTTGGACTCATTCAGCAGTTTTACCTTATTAAGTACAATACCATTGGAAACGAACGTTGAAAGTTATTTATATTCCTAAAACTTACAACAATACTAATCAAAAAAAATTTTTTAAAGACAGTGCTGCATTTTTATTATAGTGGGTCGCCAACGCAGTTAGTGTAACACTTTTGTTAATCACTAGGGTTTCTGTTAGCCAGTAATAGCCGGCTTTTGGCAACAACAACAAAAAAGCCCCTAAACAAAATAAGAACTGTCGCAGGTCAATTGTCAGGGAGAAGGGAGAAAAAGTCCCATTGCAAAATAAAGCTTTTTGGCCTATTCATTGATGGAAATACCAGTCGATTAGGAGTGTAACGGTACATACAGTGGGGCAAAAAAGTATTTAGTCAGCCACCAATTGTGCAAGTTCTCCCACTTAAAAAGAGGAGGCCTGTAATTTTCATCATAGGTACACTTCAACTACGACAGACAAAATGAGGGCGCCTTGGTTCTTCAACAGGTGACTGGCTTAAATCAGAGGGAGCGGTGGCTGTGCTAACAGTGCAGCTAACGGTGGCTTTGGAGCAGCTAGCAGTGACAAACTGCTCTGGTGCTCCCTCACGTCGTGGCTCACAATTTTTTCTCTCTCCGACTCATCTTTCTTATCTCCCTCTTCTTTGGCCCCCTCAGACAGGGTCTGGATTTTCATTTTCTACCCGCACTCTTCTCTTGATCAGAAAACAGTCCATCGCAACGGGGCGAGATGGGTGACTAGCTAGCTAGAAGTTAGCACACACCAGACACACGTCATAGGGGACACGAGCACGCAGCCAGGGATCGGATTGGAACAGAATCTCAGAGAGCTGGGACCAAAGTAACAAAGCCTACCATCAGTAACACATGCCGCCAGGGACTCAAATCCTGCAGTGCCAGATGTGTCACCCTGCTTAAGCCAGTACATGTCCAGGCCCGTCTGAAGTTTGCTAGAGAGCATTTGGATGATCCAGAAGAAGATTGGGAGAATGTCATATGATCAGATGAAACAAAAATATAACTTTTTGGTAAAAACTCAACTCGTCGTGTTTGGAGGACAAAGAATGCCGAGTTGCATCCAAAGAACACCATACCTACTGTGAAGCATGTCAGGCAGCTGTCAGGCAGTCCAGAACCCAGTTGCACAAGGTGGGGTTCAAATCCAGGGCCCGGGCTTAATGATGAACTTGAAAAGCATTCTTACATAGGTATTCCTCTTGTCCAGATGGGATAGGGCAGTGTGCAGACGATTGGATCGTCTGGGGATCTATAGGGGCGGTATGCAAATATAGGTGGGTCTAGGTGTCAGTTAAAGTGGAGGTGATATGATCCTTAACTAGCCTCTCAAAGAGGTTAAGCAATGGAATTTTTTTTTTGCCCCCACTGTATATATAAGAACAAATACTTATTTACAATGACGGCCTACCCCGGCCAAACCCTAATGACGCTGGGCCAATTGTGCATCGCCCTATGGGACTCCCAATCACGTCCGGTTGTGATACCGCCTGGAATCGAACCAGGGTCTGTAGTGATGCCTCTAGCACTGAGATGCAGTGCCTTAGACAGCTGCACCACTTGGGAGCCCCAAAACGAATCATAATCTCTATGGGGGTGCCACAGGGTTCAATTCTCGGGACGACTCTTTTCTCTGTATATATCAATGATGTCGCTCTTGCTGCGGGTGATTCTTTGATTTACTTCTACACAGACGACACCATTCTGTATACATCTGGCCCTTCTTTGGACACTGTGTTATCGAACCTCCAAACGAGCTTCAATGCCATACAACTCTCCTTCAGTGGCCTCCAACTGCTCTTAAATGCTCGTAAAATGAAATGCATGCTCTTCAACCGATTGCTGCCCGCACCCACCCGCCTAGCATCACTACTCTGGACGGTTCTGACTTAGGTATTTATAGTTGTCCACATATTCTAACTCTCCTTCCAGACTCACATTAAACCTGTTTGGGATAGGTGGAATTTTCACATTTGGATGAAAAGCGTGCCCAGAGTAAACTGCATTCTACTCAGTCTCAGTTGCTAATATATGCATATTATTAGTAGATTTGGACAGAAAACACTCTGACGTTTCTAAAACTGTTTGAATGATGCCTGTGAGTAAAACAGAACTCATATGTCAGGCAAAAACCAGAGAAAAATCCAACCAGGAAGTGGGAAATCTGAGGTTTGTAGTTTTTCAAAGCTTGGCCTATCAAAAACAGTGTCTATGGGGTCAAATTGCACTTCCCAAGGCTTCCACTAGATGTCAGACGTCTTTGGAAACTTGTTTGAGGCTTCTACTGTAAAGGAGGGGCTCATAAGGGCTCATTGAGTCAGTGGTCTGGCAGAGTGCCACATACTCGTTATGCTCGTTCACATGAGAGGTAGCCCTCGTTCCATTGCTTTTCTACAGACAACGGAATTCTCCGGTTGGAACATTATTGAAAATTTAGGTTAAAAACATCCTAAAGATTGATTCTATACATCGTTTGACATGTTTCTACAGACTCAAACAGAACTTTTGGACTTTGTCTGGACCTAGTGCTCGCGTCTCATGAAGATGGATTACTGGGCTGAACGCGCTAACAACAAGGAGGAATTTGGATTTGAACAACAAATCAAGCATTTATTGTGGAACTGGGATTCCTGGAAGTGCATCATGATGAATATCAAAGGTAAGTGAATATTTATAATGCTATTTCTGACTATTGTAGACTCCAACATGGCGGATATTTCTTTGGCTGAACGTTACTGAACGTAACGCGCCAATGTAAACTGAGATTTTTGGATATAAATATGCACTTTATCGAACAAAACATACATGTATTGTGTAACATTATGTCCTATGAGTGTCATCTGATGAAGATCAAAGGTTAGTGATTAATTGTATCTATATTTTTGCTTTTTATGACTATCTTTGGCTGGAAAAATGGCTGTGTGTGTTTTTGTGACTTGGCTCTGACCTAACATGTTGTGCTTTGGTTGTAAAGCCTTTTTGAAATCGGACACGATGGGTAGATTAACAAGAAGTTTCTTTCATTTGGTGTATTGCACTTGTTAAGCATCTCCAATCCCAAATTAAATCTAGAATCGTCTTCCTATTTCCCAACAAAGCCTCCTTCACCCATGCTGCCAAACATACCCTCGTAAAACTGCCTATCCTACCGATCCTTGACTTTGGCAATGTCATTTACAAAATAGCCTCCAACACTCTACTCAGCAAACTGGGTGTAGTGTATCACAGTGCCATCCGTTTTGTCACCAAATCCCCATATACTACCCACCACTGCGACCTGTATGCTCTCGTTGGCTGGCCCTCGCTACATATCCGTCGCCAAACCCACTGGCTCCAGGTCATCTATAAGTCTTTGCTAGGTAAAGCTCCGCCTTATCTCAGCTCACTGTTTCACCATAGCAACACACACACGTAGCACACGCTCCAGCAGGTATATCTCACTGGTCATCTCCAAAGCCAAAACCTAATTTGGCCACCTTTCCTTACAGTTCTCTGCTGCCAATGACAAACCAATTGCAAAAAATAAATAAACACATATATATTTTTTTTTTAATCACTGAAGTTGGGGACTTGTATCTCCCTCACTAACTTTAAGCGGCAGCTATCAGAGCAGCTTACCGACCGCTGCAGCTGTACACAGCCATCATCCAACCACCTACCTCATCCACATATTTGTTCTTGTTTTTCTGCTCTTTTGCACACCAGTATTTCTACTTGCACATCCTCATCTGCACATATATCACTCCAGTGTAAATTGCTAAATTGTGATTACTTCACCACTATTGGCCAATTTATTTCCTTACCTTCTTACTTAATTTCCTCACACTGTATACATGTTTTTCTATTGTGTTATTGACTGTATGTTTGTTTATCCCATGTGTAACTCCGTTGTTGTTTTTGTCACACTGTTTTGCTTTATCTTGGCCAGGTCGCAATTGTAAATGAGAACTTGTTCTCAACAGGCCTACCTGGTTAAAATAAAGGTGAAAAAAAAAAATGAATACAAACAGTGACAACGGTTGGCTGTTATCAAAGTGATACATTTGACAGTCAAATTTGTGTATTGGTGTGTGGCAAATTTTATGGAGAGTCCTACCCGAATTATTCGCGCCATTTGAGAAAGAAAATTATAGCTGCATTCTAAGTCCTGCAACCCCAAGAGTGTATGACACAAATAAAAATGTATCCGTTTAAGCAATTGATAGTGTGTAATGTTGACAAATCTCTAATAACAGTATGTAATCCCCCCCCCCCCCCCCCCCATCAGCGTGTGTAATGTAGTAAGTAACACACTGTCCACATCATGGAGTAACGTAATATAAATGAGAGTAAAACAATTCAATAACTTAATTTAGGATGATGGTAAAAATGAAGCAAACGCAGACTTTTTCAATAATCATATATCTCACTAGTTTAACCATTTAGAGAGAAAAAAATGATCCTGAACAGTTTAACCAGGCTTAACGATTATAGCCTACATAGGACGTAAGTCTTTGGAAACAATGGTGGGTTGCGCACTCACCACATTGTTGACAATCTTCTTCGGTTCTTGTGTTGTAAAGTTCAATCCAGGCTTTAACAAACCCTTTGCAAATGCATCTTGAAGCTAATGAAAAAGAAACACAGCAAATGAAAGCTTTTTATAACCTAGCTAAAGTAAAGTTATCAAAGACATCGCTAACTAACGTTAACTACTATTTAACTTCGCTAATGTTAGCTAGCTACCAAGCACGACGCTATAGAATATCCAGTTACCTCTCCGTCAGATAATTCGCTGTCATCCTCCTCAGACGTCTCACCTAATTGCTCGTCATCTTCGTTAATATCCATGGTATTTTTAACGAGAATCATTGGATACAAACAGTTATTTAATGTAAAAGCGGTGCTCACATGGAGCGGTTCACGTGGGAAGGAAGTGGCGGCTTTAACAGTCCTCCGAAAATATCTTCCGGGGAAACACTCAGCCCGAATAGATCAAAGATTCCTACGCGACGTTTCTTTTTGCAGTATTTACAGTTTTCCTGAATTACAACTCGTGGAGAAAAAAAAAAGACCAGAAGAGTCAGGACAAAAAAACATAATCAATTTATATTGATATGGGTGTATGCTTTAATCATTTATATTATTTGTTTATTATGCAATTACGCATTGTATGAATGCTTTTCCATAGTGATAGAATGTAACAATAACATTCTATTCATATTATATTATATCCCACGCCTCGGAAAAAACATAGCATGTTAGTCTCTGAATGTTTCAATGATTTAAAAATAAATAATGAATAAGGAGTTGTGAGGAATCAACCATTCCCCCCCCCCCCCCCCCCAATAAAGGTAAGTAGCTTAGTTAAATAAGAATAATTTCTTTTCAAAGTTCAATGTATGGTTCCAGGTAAGGCTATAAAAATTTGCGTATTGTAGATCAGGAGTTGTAGATGTAAATGTACAGGTCCAATAGCGCAATTTCAGATCAAAGTGAAAAGGATCAATATGGTCTTAAATAATTTAATTAGTCTCCTTAAGAGTTTTGCTTGTCATATTTTAAAGATCAAAACCCTTCTGAATTCGTTTTTTATTCTTCTGTCCTTTCACTGGCAGATTTTAGTCTGCAGCTTTGATTTGACAACACTCTGATGTCTGCAGTGGTGGCCCAGTGCCACTACAGCTTTGGTTTGCAGAGGGGCGTTGCCAATAACCTGTTCTACTTTGATGAGCAGACTGTCATCTTCCCATCCGGGAATAACTGTGTTCGTTATAACATTGATCAGAAATGGCAGAGGTTTATCCCAGGTATCTGCATGCTCACATCTCAGGAGTACAACAATATGGCTAAGGTCAGGGTGTGTTATAGTTGTTTAGTGTCTCTGACACTACATCACTTTCTCTGAAATCTATTCATAGACTAATTTAAACCTGGCATACTTTTTGTTGTTGTTGCTGTTAACAACCTGTTAAAGATATCCAACTTCCAGTTATGTTGTCTTTGTGATTCATCTTTGATTTTGCTCATTAGGTTTGGAGAGGAGTCAGGGAATGTATGCCCTGGCTATCAGCTCAAACCGCCGCTACCTGGCGGTGTCGGAGCGTGGAGACAGGGCCACCATTACGGTGTACGACCTGCAGCACGAGCAGAGCCGGAAGAGGAAGGTGCTGAATGGAGGGGACATCCATGTCCAGGAGTTTGTCTCCATGGCCTTCTCCACCGACTCCAAGTACTTCATTGGCCAATCAGGAGCGCCAGACTACACCCTCTTCTACTGGATGTGGGAGAAGCAGAAGGTCATGGCCATGGTGAAGACCACTGTGGCCACTAATCCAGTCAACCAGGTGATGTCGGACTGCTCTCTTGTTATTGGGGCCAGGGAAGAGTCGTTGGCAAGGAAATGGTGATGTGGAATGATCCGCATGTTCATTCAAAATTGCAGTGTTATTTTTCCATAGATAAGGCAGGGTTTCCCAACATGGGTGCATGTTGTTTTTTTCCCCCTAGCACTGCACAGCTGATTCAAATAACAAACTTATCGTCAAGCTTTGATTATTTGAATCAGATGTGAGTGCTAGGGCAAAAAACAAAACGTGCACCCAGGGAGGGCCCCAGCACTGACATTGGGAAACCCTAAGGTAAGGCAACAAATCGCATTCTGGGTCCTTGCTCCTTACTCTGTTATAGTATTCACTCTGTAGCTGATCACACACATACTTATTTACTTTCAAAAGCTATATTATGATGGCACTGTCTCACACTCAACACTCTTAGAAATGAGGGTGAAGGTGCTATGGAAACATAATACACTCTTTGGAAAAAGGGTTCCCAAAGGGGTCCTACCTGGAACCAAAACGGATTCTACCTGGAACCAAAAAGGGTTCTCCCATGGGGGCAGCCGATGAACCCTTTTGGAACCCTTTTTTCAAAAAGTGTATTATGTTTCCAGGTCAGCTTGAACCCATACGACAACACCCAGATCTGTGTAAGTGGGAATGGGGTCTTCAAGCTGTTCCGCTATGCAGAGGGGGTTCTGAAGCAGTCCACCTTCCATAAGCAAGAGACCCATAACTTCCTATCCCATGCCTGGATGTCTGAGGAGAGGGTGATTGCAGGGACAGAAGCTGGGAGGCTGATGGTGTTTGAGTCTGGAGACCTCCGATGGGACATGAGTGTGACCACCAAGACCACCATGCCACAGGACCCAGACAGGTGGGCATAAGGAGAGAGGCTTGTGCTGACACAGTAATAACCTACCTATCTACCAGGAAATAAAATGTTACCAAATTAGCTGTTTTAGAAAGTTAGACCAATCTAAAGTGCTCTTGGATATCATACCACAGAGGCAGTTAGAATCCAGTTTGAGCAACTTCTTTCATTGCACAGGGCACAGAACAGATGTCACACAATTTCCATGCCTGCTGTGTTTCTTTTTACCTGCACACCTAAGAAGGTGAAAGCTGAAACGTCTGTGTATGTTACCCTCCTAATGCCGTAA
The DNA here is from genome assembly GCF_045791955.1 of Oncorhynchus clarkii lewisi. Classification (NCBI taxonomy): domain Eukaryota; kingdom Metazoa; phylum Chordata; class Actinopteri; order Salmoniformes; family Salmonidae; genus Oncorhynchus; species Oncorhynchus clarkii. The sequence continues at coordinate 40,596,193 of NC_092150.1, forward strand.
TAATAATAATACAAATAAAATGTTTTACAGTGCAGAGGGAAATGATGAAGAGACCCCTCAGTTGCCACGGGTTACAGTCATCACAGCTTACTCAAAAGGCTTTGCCTGCTCGGCCGGTCCTGGGACTGTGTATCTGTTTGAGAGAACCGACGACAAGGACAACTACAGGAAGACCAGGGAGATCAGGGTGACAGAATTTATTTCGCCAAACTATAACAATCACTCAAGCGAGCTGTATACTGCAAATCTACGCACCTTCTGTACAAATAGACTATTTGTAAAGAGGTTTCTGATAAAGTCTCTGCCTTTGTATTTATGCTTGTGTGTTTTGTATTAATGTAACTGTGTTGGGTGTGCATGTATATGTGTGTGTGTGTGTGTGTTCATGTATGTGTTCCATTCAGATCCCCTCAGACCAGTGCAGTCACGAGCCCAGCCATGCAGAGCAGCAGCAGATCGTCTCTCTGGTCATCAGTCCATCAGAGGAGACAGTAGTGACCAGCACAGATCGTGGTCAGCTCTACAGTATCACCCTGTCCTCTGCTGAGATGAGCAAGGGGGAGCAGGTCCAGTTTGAGTTCCTGTCCCACTCTTTCCACTCTGGGCCTATCACCGGCCTGTCCGTCTGCATCCGCAAGCCCATCATCGCCACCTGCTCCCTGGACCAGTCTGTACGCATTTGGAACGTTGAGACCAAGTAAGAGCTGCGGGTTTGACAATCCCTTTTAATACAGATTTTCTGGAGTTTATGTCAAGTCTATACAGTGTCCCAGCCTGTGATGATTAACTCAGCTCCTTTGTTGTTTTAGACACTGAATGGTAGTTACAGTATGTCTGAGAAAAAAAAATATTGGCTGGCTGTTAGGTTTTCTAGAGCCTATATTAGGTCTGTTTTTAGAGCCTATATTAGGTCTGTTTTTAGAGCCTATATTAGGTCTGTTTTTAGAGCCTATATTAGGTCTGTTTTTAGAGCCTATATTAGGTCTGTTTTTTAAAGCCTATATTAGGTCTGTTCTTTAAAGCCTATATTAGGTCTGTTCTTTAAAGCCTATATTAGGTCTGTTTTTAAAGCCTATATTAGGTCTGTTTTTTAAAGCCTTTATTAGGTCTGTTTTTTAAAGCCTATATTAGGTCTGTTCTTTAAAGCCTATATTAGGTCTGTTCTTTAAAGCCTATATTAGGTCTGTTTTTAAAGCCTATATTAGGTCTGTTCTTTAAAGCCTATATTAGGTCTGTTTTTAAAGCCTTTATTAGGTCTGTTCTTTAAAGCCTTTATTAGGTCTGTTCTTTAAAGCCTATATTAGGTCTGTTCTTTAAAGCCTATATTAGGTCTGTTCTTTAAAGCCTATATTAGGTCTGTTCTTTAAAGCCTTTATTAGGTCTGTTTTTAAAGCCTATATTAGGTCTGTTCTTTAAAGCCTATATTAGGTATGTTCTTTAAAGCCTATATTAGGTCTGTTCTTTAAAGCCTATATTAGGTCTGTTTTTAAAGCCTATATTAGGTCTGTTCTTTAAAGCCTTTATTAGGTCTGTTTTTTAAAGCCTTTGTTAGGTCTGTCTCCTTTCCGTTCCCCCCCAGCACCCTCGAGCTGTATAAGGAGTTCCAGGAGGAGGCGTTCAGCATCGCCCTCCACCCGTTTGGCCTGTTTGTCATGGTGGGCTTCTCTGACAAGCTGCGACTCATGAACCTGCTCATAGACGACGTCAGGACCTTCAAGGAGTTCACCGTGCGAGCCTGTAGAGAGGTCAGAACGAAGAGTTCTCAGTGCCAACAGTGCCTCATTGTCGATAGCTGAACATCACTGGTACTCAAACATTGATTTCTAGCTATTCCAGCTCTTGCAGTGTACTGTACGCTTTTTCCTTTTAGTGTGCCTTCAGTCACGGAGGACACCTGTTTGCTGCGGTCAATGGAAACATCATCCACATCTACTCCACCACTACGTTCGAGAACGTCCTCAACCTCAAAGGACACAATGGGAAGGTTAGGAATGGTACACTGGGGGAGGGCACTGATGGTTTACCGTGTGATTCATCATCAGAGAGTAAGACCCTAGCTAGCAAGCTCCAACTAGCCCACTAGCAGCCCGCCTCCGGCATATTTTCTCGCCCACATCTGGCAGCCGCTTGACCAACCACAGTTCCAGTAGGCCTCACCTCAGGCCAACAGTTCCTGGCCATGTGACCTGACCAGGAAAAACATTTTGGCCCTAGTTATAGCTTTAGGGTCGCAGAGATAACGTGACCGCAAGTGGGTATTTTGTTTGAGGCTCGCCTGTCTCCATCTACAGGTGCGCTCCATAGCCTGGAGTGGTGATGACAGCAGGCTGGTGTCGTGTGGTATGGAGGGGGCTGTGTACGAGTGGAACACCCTGACCAGCAAGCGGGAGTCGGAGAGCGTCCTCAAGTCCTGCAGCTACACCAGCGTCACCATCTCCCCTGACGCCAAGACTATCTTCGCCGTGGGGACCGACTGTACCCTGAAAGAGATCCAGGCCTGTCAAGTGAGACCCAAAATTTTTTACATGTTTCTTCCCTCTAGGGAGTTTTTCCTGTACGTTGCTTCTGCTTTGCTTGCTCTTTGGGGTCTAGGCTGGGTTACTGTAAAGCTTCTCTTGACAACTGCTGATGTAAAACATTAGATTTAAATTGATTTGAAATGTCAGATACTCTGACAACTGCGTATTAGTTTTGAGATATAGTCAGTTATAATGATGCTATAAAATTATATCAGGTTTGTCTTGTAATCAAATCAACAACAACAAAATTCACATGCGAGAAGTAACACAAGAAAATTAAATAACAATAACAAGGCTATATACAGGGGGTACCGGTACCGAGTCAATGTGCAGGGGTACAGGTTAGTCGAGGTAATTTGTAAAGTGACTGCGTAGATAATAAACAGCGAGTAGCAGCAGTGTAAAAACAAAGGTGTGGGGGGGGGGGTTGTCAATGTAAATAGTCCAGGTGGCCATTTGATACATTTTTCAGCAGTCTTATGGCTTGGGGGTAGAAGCTGTTAAGGAGCCTTTTGCTCCTAGACTTGGCGCTCCGGTACCGCTTGCCGGGACTGGAGTCTTTGACATTTTTTGGGGCCTTTCTCTGACACCACCTAGTATATAGGTCCTGGATGTCTGTAGCGCCTTTACGGTCAGATGCCAAGCAGTTACCATACCAGGCGGTGATGCAACCAGTCAGGATGCTCTTGATGGTGCAGCTGAAGAACATTTTGAGGATCTGGCTATAATAATAGCTATAAGATGGTTTTAATAATTGAGGGGTGCAGTTAGAACTTATTAGCCAGTTCTTATTCTTAGTATGCAGAAGTTTCCTTCAAGAGCGGTACTATGCTGAATGTTTTGAGTTAATATTTTATTTCCCTTAACTCTTCATTACATTGTTTTGATGGTGTCAGTTTCCAGCTGTGTGAAGTGAAGTTCTGAAAGGGAAATAAATAGTGTTTCCCTCTCCGTCATAATGACTGGGGCCAGAGAGTTGACGGCCATCTTTCTGACAGTCTGTGAAAATAATCAGGGAAGAGGATACAGTCCGTCAGATAGAGGCCCTTTGAGTTATTCTGAGCTGCTGGAGCTTGGAGAGAAGAACCCACAACAATCATAAGCATCTCAATTTGGAAGAGTTTTATCCAGTCCTGAATAGATCAGTGGTTTTGTTGGATGTTGGATGCCTTCATCCTTCCCCATTAGGCTATTTGCATTCCAAGTGTTGGTGAAGTAAACAACTTTCACTGACAGAATATCCACTTCAATAAATGAGTCCCTCGGGGTAACTTAGTTCTACTTAAAAATGTACATGTACACTCCTGGGTGAGGCTGGCATAATAATGTTAATGTTATGCATGAATATTAACAACACTTTACCTCTGCTGCATTTGTTTCTCGCCATCCCTTGATAGTACCCTTTATATGGTAGTCTTTATATGGTAGCCTTTATATGGGCTTTTCCTGGTTAAATAAAGGTAAAAAAAAAAAAAAATTGGTAGCCTTTATATGCACATCCACTGTGTCCTCATCCCCTGGCTGTCCCTTCTCTCTCTCTGTCAGATCCTACGTGAAGTGCCCGCTGAAGATGTGGCTTACACCACCATCGCTATGTCCCGTTCTGGGCGCACGCTCTTCACTGGGACCTCCATCGGAACCATCAGGGCCATCAAGTACCCCCTGTCCACCCAGAAGGACTGGATCGAGTACCAGGCCCACTCTTCACCTGTCACCAAGGTAAGACTTGCAATACCTTCACAAAACAGTAAAATACTGTGCATTGCAATGGAACACTACACAACGCATCACAATTTGAGCGATTACTGTGTAATGAACCCACAACAACACAAAAACCGACACAACCTTTTTTACAAGCATTTCGCTACACCCGTAATAACATCTGCTAAATAGGTGTATGTGACCAATGAAATTTGACTTGATTAGATTTTTGATGACGCGCTGAATTCAAGATTGATGACAAAGGCCATTGATTTGAGTGCATTCGGGAAAGTATTCAGACGCCTTGACTTTGTCCACATTTTGTTACGTTACAGCCTTATTCTAAAAATGATTCAAATAGTTTTTCCCTCATCAATCTACACACAATACTCCATAATGACAAAGCAAAAACTGTTTTTTTGAATTTTTTGCAAGTGTATAAAAAATGTAACACTGAAATATCACAGTTACGTAAGTATTCAGACCCTTTACTCAGTACTTTGTTGAAACACCTTTAGCAGCGATTCCAGCCTAGAGTCTTCTTGGGTATGACCCTACAAGCTTGGCACACCTGTATTTGGCGAGTTTCTCCCATTCTTCTCTGCAGATCCTCTCAAGCTCTGTCAGGTTGGATGGGGCGCGTAGCGACACAGCTATTTTCAGGTCTTTCCAGAAATGTTCGAACGGGTTCAAGTCCGGGCTCTAGCTGGGCCATTCAAGGACATTCAGAGACTTGTCCCGAAGCCACTCCTGCGTTGTCTTGGCTGTGTGCTTAGGGTCATTGTCCTGTTGGAAGGTGAACCTTCACTCCAGTCTGAGGTCATGAGCGCTCTGGAGCAGGTTTTCATCAAAGATCTTTCTGTACTTAGCTCTGTTCATCTTTTCCTCGATCCTGACTAGTCTCCTAGTCCCTGCCGCTGAAAAACATCCCCACAGCATGATGCTGCCACCACCATGCTTCACCCTAGGGATGGTGCCAAGTTTCCTCCAGATGTGATGCTTGGCATTCAGTTCAAAGAGTTCAGTCTTGGTTTCATCAGACCAGAGAATCTTGTTTCTCACAGTCTTAGAGTCTTTAGGTGCCTTTTGGCAAACTCTAAGCGGGCTGTCATGTACATTTTCCTGAGGAGTGGCTTCCGTCTGGCTACATAAAGACCTGATTGGTGGAGTGCTGCAGAGATGGTTGTCCTTCTGGAAGGTTCTCCCATCTTCACAGAGGAACTCTGGAGCTCTGTCAGAGTGACCATCTGGTTCTTGGTCACCTACCTGACCAAGACACTTCTCCCCTGATTGCTCAGTTTTGCCGGGCGGCCAGCTCTAGGATGAGTCTTGGTGGTTCCAAACTTCTTCCATTTAAGAATGATGGAGGCCACTGTGTTCTTGGGGACCTTCAATGCTGTAAAAATGTTTTGGTACCCTTCCCCAGATCTGTGCCTCGAAACAATCCTGTCTCGAAGCTCTATGGACAATTACTTCAACCTCATGGCTAGGTTTTTGCTCTGACATGCACTGTCAACTGTGGGACCTTATATAGACAGATGTGTGCCTTTTCCAAATATTGTCAAAAATATTGAATTTACTACAGGTGGACTTCAATCAAGTTGTAGAAACATCTTAAGGATGATCAATGGAAACAAGATGCACCTGAGCTCAATTTCAGTTTTTTATTATTTCTAATCGCCTTTTGCTTTGTCATAATGAGGTATTGTGTGTAGATTGATGAGGAAAAGTTTTATTTCGTCCATTTAAGAATAAGGCTGTAATGTAACATAATGTGGAAAAAGTCAAGGTGTCTGAATACTTTCCGAATGCACTGAACGGAGGTGTTGAAGTGTGTGTCCTCTCTGTGTTCAGATGGTGATCACTTTTGATGACCAGTACCTACTGACGGTTTCTGAGGACGGCTGTCTGCTCATCTGGAAGATCATAGACAAGGAGGGCCGCGGCCTGAAGAGAGACAAGGAGATCACCTACGCTGAGGAGATCCTCATCACCAAGTCAGACCTGGAGGAGAAGGTAGCCCACCATGGGGATTTTTGGAGCATTACACTGACTTGATACATGGGTTGGGTGTGTTCCATTATTGTAGGTTTGCGAGGGCTATGGTCACTCCTACTCTAACCTGATTAATCACATTATCCCTGTCCTCCTGTCCTCTCGTCCTCTCCTCTTCCTCCCCCTCTCCTCCCCTGCTCTCATGCCTCCTTTTCTCTCTTCTCCCACTCACTTCACTTCACTGCTACTACTCTTCTTCTCTCTCTCTACCTTGTCCCTCGCTCATTCTCTCCCTCACTACCTCCTGTCCTCCTATAACAGAACCAGGTGATGTTAGAGCTGAAGACACGTGTGGAGGAGCTGAAGATGGAGAATGAGTACCAGCTCCGTCTGAAGGACATGAACTACAACGAAAAGACCAAGGAGCTGTCAACTACATTTGTTCGGCAGATGGAGTCGCTCAAGACCAACATACAGGTGAGACAGAGAGGGCTTCAAACATAATCAGTTACCTACCTCAAACAACTTAACTAAATAAAGTACTTAATTTTAATAAATAACCGACATGAAACAAACAAGGACAGCGTCTGGACAGGGGAAACATAACGAAAGTAATGCTGACACAGCGATCAAACTGAGAAACAGACAGATATAGGAGGTGGCATTCAACAAAGTAATGGCGTACAGATGAGTCCAAAGAAGTGCTGATGCGCGTAACGATGGGGACAGGTGTGCGTAATGATGAGCAGCCTGGCGCCAGGGAGGGAGAGCAGGCATGATAGTACTCATCAATTTGATTCAATTCATTTAGTAAATTAGAGTGATGAAGCTACATGTATATGGTAAATAAGCTCTGAGATAAACACTAATATGGTATGAACTAGTACGGGAGACCGGGGCAATTGTAAAAGGGACCTTGAATTTCTCCAAACAGAAACAAGCTAGAGTGATGAAACTCTCTCAGCACATGCCCATTTAGGTTCTCTCCCTCACTATTTGCAGCTGAAAGTAGTTTTTACGACTGCTGAATTTTTCTTATACTGTCTTGAGCATTAATGTTCAAGAATTCAAGCTATCATCATTTTCATCACTATATGTTGGCTAAACATTGACATTGAAATGTTTGACATGTCACTATTGTTGTCCCTTGCTAGGCACATGAGATTTTGTCATTGCTACTGGGTTGGTGGCAATTGTAATGCAGTGTTAAAATAAACCCTAGCCAAGCAGCCAATGATGAAAAAAAGTTATATTAACTTTAGGATTGTACGAATTACACATTAATTATATGTGACGATCGTCTGAAGAAGTAGACCAAGGTGCAACGTGGTAAGTGTTCATGATCTTCAATACTCAGAACACCAAACAAAAACATGGCGGCTCCGTGCCATGGATCCTTACTGCAGGCTCCGGGCCATGGATCATCACTGGAGGCTTTGTGCCATGGATCATCACTGGAGGCTTCGTGCCATGGATCATCACTGGAGGCTTTCGTGCCATGGATCATCACTGGAGGCGTCGGGCCATGGATCATCACTGGAGGCGTCGGGCCATGGATCATCACTGGAGGCTTCGTGCCATGGATCATCACTGGAGGCGTCGGGCCATGGATCATCACTGGAGGCGTCGGGCCATGGATCATCCCTGGAGGCTTCAGGCCATGGATCATCATTGGAGGCTTTGTGCCTTAGATCATCACTGGAGGTTGGGTTCGTGGAGCTGGCACAGGATATACTGGGCCGTGGAGCCGCACTGGAGGTCTGGAGCACAGAGCTGGCACAACCCGTCCTGACTGGATGCTCACCCTAGCCCCGCAACTGTGGGGCGTTGGCACAGGACGTACTGGGCTGTGGAGACGCACCGGAAACACAGTGCGCAGAGCCGGCGCAGGATATCCTGGACCGAAGAGCCGCACTGAAGGCCAGATGCGCTGAGCCGGCACCATCCGTCCTGGCTGAATGCCCACTCTAGCTCGACAACTGTGAGTAGCTGGCACAGAGCGCACCGGGCTGTGCATGCAAACCTGTAACACACGGCGCAGAGCCGCATAACATGGTGCCTGTCTAGTCACTCTCCCCACGGCAAGCATGATGAGTTGGCTCAGGTCTATAACCTGACTGCGCCAATCTCCCCGTGTGCCTCCCCCAAAAGATTGCCTTTGCCTCTCGTGCATGCTTCGTCGTGCCAACTCCTCGTATCTTCGCCGTTCCGCCTTTGCTGCTTCTAGCTCCTCCTTAGGACGGCGATATTCTCCAGCCTGTGCCCAGGGTCCCTTGCCTTCCAGTATCTCCTCCCATGTCCATTCCTACAGAAAACGCTGCTTGGTCTTTTTGTGGTGGGATCTTCTGTGACGATCGTCTGAAGAAGTAGACCAAGGTGCAGCGTGGTAAGTCTTTAATACTCAGAACACCAAACAAAAACAACAAACGGAATAACGAACGTCACGTTCTGCTGGCTTCACAGAGCTAAAAAAAAAAACAAGATCCCACAACATAGGTGGGAAAACAGGCTACCTAAGTATGATTCTCAATCAGAGACAACGATAGACAGCTGCCTCTGATTGGGAACCACACTCGGCCAAAACCAAAGAAATACAAAACATAGAATGCCCACCCCACATCACACCCTCACCAAATAGAGAAATAAAACATCTCTCTAAGGTCTGGGCGTGACATTACATTTTAAAAAATACTTTAAATAGCCTTGGAGTACTATAGATTGCCAAAGAGGTGATAAACATATATTTCCATTTAACCAGGCAAGTCAGTTAAGAACAAATTCTTATTTTCATTGACAGTCTACAGCAGCCAAACCTGGGCCAATTGTGCACCGCCCTATGGGACTCCCTATCACAGCCGGATGTGATACCCTGGTTCGAAGCCAAGCTGTATCTGTAGTGACACCTCTAGCACTGACATGCAGTGCCTTAGACTGCTGTGCCACTTGGGAGCCCAATATCAGTTGGGCACCATCAGACTATTCAAATGTTTTGAGAGGAACAGAATGACCATGCAGAAATAAGGATGTTACTGTAATTATTGGTTACACTCACATGAAAAAAATACTATAGTATATTATGATATAAATACTATAGTATTCACTGTTTTTATAGTCACGTGCCTCAACCTCCAGCTGCGTACCCCCTCTAGCACCAGGGTCAACGCACTCTCAAATGTTGTTTTTTGCCATCATTGTAAGCCTGCCACACACACACACACTATACGATACATTTATTAAATATAAGAATGAGTGTGAGTTTCTCCTCAAGGAGAAAGCCTCCACTTCTATGTCGAAGATAATATAACAGATATACTATTGTAAATACTACAGTAATGTCTGCAAAAACGCTACAGTAAATAGTACAGTATATTACAGTCCGCAAAAACCCTATAGTAAATACTACAAAATACTACAGTCCGCAAAAAACCTATAGTAAAATACAAAAGGACCAGGGCACAGGGCACAAATAATAATATTATAATAATAATACATAATTTTGCTCTTTATTTAGCCATCTTACATATAAAACCATATTTGTTAATCAATAATTGTGAATAACTCACCACAGGTTAATGAGAGGGGTGTGCTTGAGAGGATGCACATAACTCTGTAATGTTGGGTTGTATTGGAGAGAGTCTCAGTTGTAAGGGGTGCGTAACTGGTGGCAGGGAAGTCAGATGCAGGAGAGCAGAACTAGGTAATAGCCGGAGCAGTTTAGTTCCAAAACCAACAGCATCAAGAAAATAACAGCTTGGGTACAAAACCTGACGCGCACCTGTCAACATGTGCACAAGTACTTACAAACAAACAATACCACACAAAGACATGGGGGGAACAGAGGGTTAAATACACAACACGTAATGTGGGAAATGAAAACCAGGTGTGTGGGAAAACAAGACAAAACAAATGGAAAAGTGGATCGGCGATGGCTAGAAGACCGGTGACGTCTACCGCCGAACACTGCCCGAACAAGGAGAGGAACTGACTTTGGTAGAAGTCGTGACAGTACCCCCCCCCCCCCCCCCCCCCCCTTGACGCGCGGCTCCTGCAGCGCGCTGACATCGGCCTCGGGGACGACCCGGAGGGTGAGGCGTAGGGGCGATCCGGACGGAGACGGTGGAACTCCCGCACCATTGAAGGGTCCAACACGTCCTCCACCGGAACCCAGCATCTCTCCTCCGGACCATACCCCTCCCAGTCCACAAGGTACTGAAGTCCCCATGCCCGACGCCTCGAATCAAGTATGGAACGAACGGAGTACGCCGGGGCCCCCTCGGAGGAACCTCCCGCACCTCAGACTCCTGGAGCGGGCCAGCCACCACTGGCCTGAGGAGAGACACATGGAACAAGGGGTTAATACAGTAATCGGGGGGGAGCTGTAACCTGTAACTCACCTCGTTCAGTCTCCTCAGGACTTTAAATGGCCCCACAAACCGCGGACCCAGTTTCAGGCAGGGCAGGCGGAGGGGCAGGTTTTGGGTCGAGAGCCAGACCCGGTCCCCCGGTGTGAACACCGGGGCCTCACTGCGGTGATGGTCTGCGCCGGATTTCTGGCACAGCATGGCGCGCTGAAGGTGAACATGGGCGGCGTCGTCCACCGCAGGACGGTCGTCCACTGCAGGAGCCTCGGTCTGACTCTGATGCCAAGGAGCCAAAACCGGCTGATACCCCAGTACGCACTGAAAGGGGGCGAGGTTAGTGGAGGAGTGGCGGAGCGAGTTCTGGGCCATCTCTGCCCAGGGCACGAACGCTGCCCACTCCCCCGGCCGCTCCTGACAATAAGACCTCAGGCATTCCCTTGGCAGCAAGAGCCTTTCAGTGGATGCTGCCGCGTCGGGAGCAACTGCTTGCACGTGCGTTACCACTCCACTATGTCTCCCTGTGATGGCATTTGCGCCATCAGTACAGATACCAACACATCTTGACCACCAATGTCCATTTGATGTCACAAAGGTGTCCAGTACTTTAAAAATATCCTATCATGTTGTCCTGATTTCCAGAAGAGGATGTCTTCCTTAATTGAGCCCCCATGAATGCAAAGGACATATACCAGGAGCTGTACCAGGCCCGCCACGTCTGTTGACTCATCCAGCTGTAACGCATATAATTCACTGGCTCGTATACGAAGCAGTAATTGTTTCAAAACATCTCCTGCCATATCACTGATGCATTGTGAAACAGTGTTGTTTGATGAAGGCATTGTCTGTATAGTTTTTTTGAGCCTTTTCCCCCCAGCATTGTCCCAGCCATATCCGCGGTAGCAGGAAGAATTAAGTTCTCCACAATAGTATGGGGCTTGCCACTCGGTAGCTCACCATATAAGACACTTCTAGACCCTTATTATTAATGGTATCTGTTTCTTTTATACACGTCTTACTATTCAAAAAACTCCAGAGTCTTATTTTTCAAATTGTCATGTTTCGTTTCTAAATTTCTGCGAGAGAGTAACGGTTAATGTGATTGGATTTTAATTATTTGACTTGGCTTCCTGTATTTGACATTGTGTTGTTATTTCGCTGAACACTTGATGGTTTCATTTTATTTTTGGCAGTGAAACGAGGCTACTCTGGCAAGAAAAATAACTCATCCAAATGTATAGCCATGTTGGAAAATATAAATGTACTCCCCAGTTTGGGAATACCTGCTCTACAGTATACTACAACATTCTGTTGTTAGTACTACACATGATCCACAGGAGGTTGGTGGTAACTTAATTGGGGAGAACGGGCTCGTGGTAACGACTGGAGAGTTATCAGTGGAATGGTATCAAATACTGTACATCAAACACAAGGTTTCCAGGTGTTTGATGCCATTCCATTTGCTCCGTTCTGGATATTATTATGAGCTGTTGTCCACTCAGCACCCTCCACTGACATGATTTAGGGATATTGCAGGGTGTAGTATAGTATTCTACAGTTTACTTAAGATTTCTATTGTAAGTACTGTAGTATTCTATAGTAAACTGTAGTATTTTTGTGGGCGTATATATAAATAATAATATTTATTTCAAAAGCATTACTTATGTCTATGATAATTCATAAACATTCGTTTTTTAAAAAGTTAAGTGAATGTATTTGGTTTATTTTTCAGGAGTTACATTTGACCCCAGCTACTGTTACTGAAACAGATGTATTCGTTCCTTATATATATATAAAAAAAAGTGATCGGCCTAGTTCAAGTGGCCTCAATTGCCCCTGGTCTCCCCATTTGATTTACCTTGTACCAAATAACTCTGAGTCTGTTTACTGTACTGTACTGTCTTCGGAAAAAAAAGGGTCCCAAAAGGGTTCTTTGTTGGGGGATAGGGTTCTACCTAGAACCTTTAACATCCTAAGGGACCGTTTTTGGAGGATAATTCTTTGTAAGGCAAGAAGGGTTCTACATAGAACCATATATCATATTTCACAGCATGCGCTAATGAAGGGTGATTTTCAGAATAGTTTGTTTAAATATCTATGTTTTTCCATGTACAATGATTGGTTGATTATAAAGAACATTCTAGGTAGAACCTTCTGCAAATGGTTCTACCTAGCACCAAAAAGGAACAAAACGAAGAACCATTTATGGTTCTACTTAGCACCTTTTTTTCTAAGCGTGTAGCTCAGTATAATACTTTTAACACGGTTTAACTTTCAAAAGTGTTCTACTCTCATTATGGTATGCACTGAGTGTACTTTGCCTTGTAAGAGTCGGCCTTGATAAGAGCTACTGCTAGATCGATACATGGAAATGAGAATTGAAAGTGGCTCTGGCTGGGCTGGCGTAAAGGGAACACCTCAGTGAGGTGCATGTGCAGAGATATCCCTCTCCACCTTTCTTCATCCCTCTCTCCATCTCTCCCGTCAGATCCTAAAGACAGAGAGAGACAATATGGAGGTAGCTAATCAGGAGACCATGTTCGAGGTCATGGAGAAACACTCCAAAGAGCTGCAGGATATGGGTAAGTTCTGTTCTATTCTATGCTATTCTCAGTTATTGTCCATCTTTCAGAAGAAAACAAAAGTGACCTTTAAGTTTGTAGTTAAGAGACTTGAATGAGACTTGAATGACTCCCATTGCAGTGTGAACATTGACAGCAGCACATGATAGCATTAACTGTGTTTGATCCAGGGTCCTCATTGGATATCCTCTCTGTCTCTCTCTGCGTTCCCTTAGAATCGGCCAACAGTCAGAAGCTGATGCTGGAATATGAGAAGTACCAGGAGCTGCAGTTCAAGTCTCAGCAGATGCAGCAGGACTATGAAAAGCAGCTGCAGCAGATGGACGAGAGCAAGACTGCTGCCCTGGAGGAGCTCACCCTCTACTACGAGGGAAAGATGCAGGAGAAACTACTGGTGCTGGAGCAGGTAGTGGATACTAGGATGTCAAGGGGTTGTATGGGGATGTTTGGAGATGGGATTTGCGGCTTTATATAGAGTCCACACAGATAGGGTCCTGTTTTTTCCCCTCACCAGGAATAACCTGGGGTTAGCGCCCAGAGTTCTCCCTGGTCAGATCATGTGGTCCGGAAAAACTCCTGGCTTTACTTCAAGGCGATGTAGTCTAGTCAGGCATTTAGCGGCAACCTTCACCCTCCCTTCTGTCCTCTCTTTCTCCTCTCCTCCCTGCTGTGACACTGATTGGAAGCGAAGAGACAAATGAATATCGGAGCACCAGGTTCTCCGATCGAGGATGTCTGCGGAATCTTTAAGGAAATACGACGTCAACTCCCATCATTGCTAATGGGGGTGTGAGTGGCGGGGTGGGGTATGTGGGGGGCGCAACACTGGGCCTGCATAACCACCTCATTATTTCATTCTGAGAGAGAGAGAGAGAGAGAGAATATTTTAAGATCCCCTTTATTGGGTAAAGACCCCACACTACAATACATCACATTACCATTTAGCCCTCAGATGTCATACTCAAGAAATAATCACGAAAGCACAGCAAGTTGACAAGACACTAGAAGAGAACCCTCCTGGAAGGATTCACAGAACACTTCGTTCCCCCCCACCCAATACATTCCCAGAAACGTTTGTAAAAAGTCTGATGGCAAACCATCAATACCAGGGAGACCAGAGGAGATCTGTATAACTGCAGTGGACAGTTCCTGCAGAGTAATGTCCGAGTCCAAAGCAGCTCTCTGCTCAGGGCCCAGTTTAGGAAGTCCTTGAAGGACCTGTGCAGTGCACACAGAGTCACAGTCTTCCGCCCTGTAGAGAGCAGAATAGAAATCTCCGGCATGGATTTGCGCTGCAATACCGACCACTCTAGATTAAAAAAGAAAGCGCAAAGAGCAGCCATATCCCCGAGAGAGAGAGTAGCAAAACGAGACTTCTCATGTAAGAATGACCCCAGTTCATGTATTTCCCCCAGTAAAGTTATGTCTAGAACAGAGCCATTCTGAGTGAGCAGTTTCAGTTCAATAGTTTATATTCTTGACAGTTTTGTCCATCATCCCTTGTGGCTCAGTTGGTAGAGCACGACGCTTGCAACGCCAGGGTTGTGGGTTCAATTCCCACGGGGGGCCAGTATAGGAATGTATGGCCTCACTCTTTACTGTAAGTCACTCTGGAAAAGAGCATCTGCTGAAATTGACAAAAAAAGAATCTAAATAGTAGATGCAGAAGTATACTGTTGATGAAACACACATAATTGGGCCTTCCCAACCTTCCACCATTGACTCTAAGTTCCCCTTTGTAGCTCTCCACAGGGAGCTCTCCACATAATCACCTTAATATTTAACTCTGTAGAGAGAGAGAGAGAGGCACACATGGAATGCAGAGCATCTCAGTAGCCTAGTCCTGACTGGGGTAATTGAGGATGTACTAAAGGTGCATAAACAAACACCCAACAATGGGATTATCCATCTTCACAGATGCCACGCTAGGATGGCCTAACCTCTGTCTGTGTTGTGAGGCAGAGCTCCCGTTCATACCGTCTTTATCGCGCTCTCCTTCTGCCCTTCGATCTCGTGCCCCCCCTTTTTCTTATCCTCACTCTCTGTCCTTTCACCTCTCTCTTTCTCTGTGTCTCATTCCTTCTCTTCCACGTAACTCTTCCCATTATACCTTGCCTTGTTATTTGCTACCTCTTTCGCCTTCCCTTTTTCTTTCTCGATCACATTTTTTTTTTTAAATACAGAGCGACTAACTGCGTTCATCTTAAGATACACCACATGACCAAAAGTATGTGGACACCTGCTCGTCAAAACATCTCTTTCCAAAATCATGGGCATTAATATGGAGATAGTCTCCCCCTTTGCTGCTATAACAGCCTTCACTCTTCTGGGAAGCATTTCAACTAGATGTTGGAACATTGCAGCTGGGGCTTGCTTCCATTCAGCTACAAGAGCATTTGTGAGGTCGAGCACTGATTGTTGGGAGATTAGGCCTGGCTCGCAGTCGGTGTTCCAATTCATCCCAAAGGTGTTCGATGGGGTTGTGGTCAGGGCCCTGTGCAGGCCAGTCTTCCACACCGAACTCTACAAACCATTTCTGTATGGACCTCGCTTTGTGATTGGGGGCATTGTCATGTTTAAACAGGAAAGGGCCTTTCCCAAACTGTTGCCACATAGTTGGAAGCACAGAACCGTTGAATGTCATTGTATGCTGTAGCGTTAAGTTTTCCATTCACTGGCACTAAGGTGCCTAGCCTGAACCATAAAAACAGCCACAGACCATTATTCCTCCTCCACCAAACTTTACATTTGGCACTATGCATTAGGGCAGTTAGCGTTCTCCTGGCATCCGCCAAACCCAGATTCGCCCGTCGGACTGCCAGAAGGTTCATCACTGCAGATTCATCACTGCAGAGAATGTGTCTCCACTGCTCCAGAGTCCAATGGCAGTGAGCTTTACAACACTCCAGCAAACGCTTGGCATTGTGCATGGTGATCTTAGGGTTGTGTGTGGCTGCTCGGCCATGGGAACCCATTTCATGAAGCTCCCGACGAACACTTTTTGTGCTGATATTGCTTCCAGGGGCAGTTTTGAACTCGGTAGTGAGTGTTGCAACCAAGGACAGACGAGGTACGCGCTACACGCTTCAGCACTCAGCGGTCCCATCCTGTGAGCTTGTGTACCACTTCGCTTTGTTTCTCCTAGATGTTTCCACTTCACAATAACAACACTTACAGTTGACGGGGGCAGCTCTAGCAGGGCAGAAATTTGACGAACTGACTTGTTGGAAAGGTGGCATCCTATGACGGTGCCACGTTGAAATTCACTGAGCTCTTCAGTAAGACCATTCAACTGCCACTGTTTGTCTATGGAGATTGCATGGCGGTGTGCTCAATTTTATACACCTGTCAGCAGCGGGTGTGGCTGAAATAGCCAAATTCACTAATTTGAAGGGGTGTCTACATGCGTGTATATATACTGTATAGTGTAGCTAGGTGAGACATCCACATCTCAGTATTCTTTTAAATAAAGTAGCTATCAGCAAAACCAGTACTGGTAGAACAAAGTCAAGTATTAGTACACGAAAGGCAAGGGTGTTTTTTATTTTTTTGTGGGGGGTGAGGGGTGGTTGCTGTGGGAATATTTAAGTTACTCTTTAAAGAGGGTAGGGTTTCAGATGTTTTTCGAAAGATGGACAGGGACTCTGCTGTCCTAGTGTCAGAAGGAAGCTTGTTCTACCATCTCCCACTTATTTCTTGCTCCCTCCCTACCCTCTGTAGTGCCAGGAGGAGTCTCGTATCCAGGCGAGGGAGTTTGAGGAGAGCAGGAAGCAGATGGAGGAGGATGGGGACAGGGAGATCCAGGACATCAGGGTCCGCTACGAGAGGTGGCTGAGGGACGAGAGGGAGACCAACATGCGCATGAAGAGAGACACAGGCATCATGAAGAAGAAGGTAGAGACATGATCTTCTCGCTCCCACTCCTCCAATCTCTCTCAAAAGTTTCCTTGATTCCTTTTGTCCTTTTGTCCTCTTGCCTTCTTCTCAGAACATCAGAGGGTTAAGAGGAGAGCATTGGAGGAGAAGATCAGAGGCTCCTCTCCAATGCTCTCCTCGCTTTCCTCTGATAATTTGAGAAGGAAGTGGGGAGAGAACGGGAGGATGCAAGATTCACCCCTACTTTGCTTCCAAGTCCCATCCCATCCTACACACCCCACTCAACCCTCTCCCACCTAGCCCCTGCCTGCCTTTTCATCACACCTCCCAGTCAGCTCTTCTCTCCCAGCCTGCAGTGTGGTAGATCATAATTACAGCCAATCAGACTGCAAGCAGGGCATGTCCGTCTGTCCACAGTTAGGCTCTAATGCACTCCCTCTGCATGCTCACTCAATATCACAGGGATCACTTTAATGGAAAGGGATGACGTTGAATCAGATCCTCTGCACATTCAGCCGTCCTATACACCCGGTCCCACTCTGTCTATATGTTGTCTTTTCTCTGTCTTTTTTTTTGTCTCCTTTTTTTTTTACTATCCAATATGGTTTTGGATGTGGAGGCCTTGTTATGGGTTATGGAAGCTAAAAAGAATATGACCGTTGTGTAAGGGACAATGAGTTATGAGGACTGGTGACTGATGACATTTTCCTCCTCTACCCCTCCCTCCCTCCCTCCCTCACACACACACACACACTGCAGTTCAGCAGCCTCCAGAAGGATATAGACAACAGCAACGTGGAGAAGGAGAGGATGAAGTTGGAGCAGCAGAAGCTACAGGCCATCGTCAAGTCCTTGGAAAAGGACATCCTGGCTCTGAAGAAAGCGATCCAGGAGAGGGACGAGACCATCCAAGACAAGGTGAGTGAGTGGCTGGGGTGAGGGGTGCAAGAGGTGCAGGGGGTACAGCAAGATGCCGAGGAAAGGAGAGGGTTAGTTTTGTTCCAAAAGCAGCGAGGCAGAAATGATTGGTTTGCCTCCAAGGTATGCAGAAACATGGAAGGTATAGGTGACTGGACGTCACTGAAACTGTCAAAACACTGAGGAAGGAACAACAGTCCGTTTTGTATAATGGAGATCTACTCGTATGATTGTGTTCCAGTTCAATTTGTTCTAATGGCCCTCTCTCAGAATCAAACACAGTCAACTCATACGCTGTTATAGATTGTCCATCAAAAAGTTTCCTCTCCCCCAGCCAGCCATTCATCCTGACTGAGTCCCAGTGCCATGCATCACACCAGACGAGGTGACTGTAAGACCCCCCCCCCCCCTCCCCCCGGCGCAAAACAGCACTGAGCCTTGAGAAATGAAGGTCCACTAATGACTAATCCCACTCAGACACCTGCTCTGTGAGCACGAACTCACATACGCACACACGCGTACGTGCATAGGTGCACACACGTGCACACAGGCATGCACAACATGTGCCAGCGCGTAAAACCTCCTTGACAGCACGCATGCTGCTGTTAGCGCTATTGATGTGTGAGACACTGTAGCGTGTTATTTCCCTTAAAGAGCATGTACATATTTTACCATCAGTGTTATGAGGGGTAGACAGGGGAGAAAGGCATTTGCATCTCTCTCTGTTGGCTCTTTGTGCATAGAGGGAAACTTAATTAGTGTGTAAATGTCACAGATGCTGTCCTATGAAAAGATCACCCCCCCTACACGCACACACACACACACACACACACACACACACACACACACACACACACACACAAGATTAAACGGTTTCAAACAGCTAATTGGACAGGGAGTAAATTCAAACAAAATGGTTCTGCATCAAAAGAGGATCCCCTCAGTTCATTTGAAACACCTTCCTCTTCATGAATAAAGATTCACACTCAGCAGCAATAACCTTGGCATCTGTTGTTCCTATGCTCTCTTGTCTGGTTTGCTCGCTTGTCTCTAACGATAATGCATTTGAACATTAAGAGGCGCTGCCCAGAAGTTAAGCCGAACATTTAGATTTGGATCACCAAAGGGCTTTTATTGTTGAACTACCTATACAAAATTACATTTCCTATCAATTTCATGGGATCAAAGTTTGGAAGAGGACCATGAACATAATTGAACTTGAAAAAAGTCACTATAAAAATCTCATGGCTGTTAAATGTGTAGTCTGTTAGTGTGAATACAAACTTAACTTTATACAGAGATCTGAAGTCTATTTATGCTTTCTTACCAACTCCTATTGTTGTTGCGTGACAATGAGTTGGCAAGACAGCACAAACAGATCTGGGACCAGGCTAAAGTCTTGTCCTGTTCCTGTGTACTGTAGGAGAAACGCATCTATGATCTGAAGAAGAAGAACCAGGAGCTGGAGAAGTTTAAATTTGTCCTGGACTACAAGATCAAAGAGCTGAAGAAACAAATAGAGCCCAGAGAGAATGATATCAAGGAGATGAAGGAGCAGATCCACGAGGTGAAACAAGATGGCTTCTCTTCTTCCTCCTTTATCAGCTCTTTAACGGGATAACTGCCATTTTTGAAATTGTTAAAAACCATCACTGAAATGTCCCTTGAATACATGCATTCTATCGGCGGTTGTCCACAGTAGGCTAACTGAAATGTCTCTTTGATTAGAATGAGAATTCAATATTCACAGAAAAAAAAATCAGTTCCTACTTTTGCACTTGTCACCATTGATATTTTTTTAAAGTGCCTGCCAACTTCAGGCCCTTTTCATCAACATGGAAATGAGCACTGGGGTCCATATCGATTTAGGGTTGATCAGGGTTTAGATGAGTCCTATAGATCAGTTGTGTGAGATAGAGGGAGGTGGGAGAGAGTGGAGAATATGGAGATCAAAGCTATGCCCCCCCCCCCCCCCACACACACACTCTAACTGCACTCACACTCGTATTTTCCTACTAGCACTGACTTCACACATAACTACTTAATGCGAGAATTTTGTTTTACTTACCATGACTGTGATAATGTGGCTGTCTCGCCTAGCTGTCATTAGATGACTGCACTAACTGAGTTGCTCTGGATAAGAGTGTCTGCTAAATGTATTTTTAAAAACGATGTAAAAAGGCTATTGGCTTCCGGT
Organism: Oncorhynchus clarkii lewisi; assembly: GCF_045791955.1. Taxonomy (NCBI): domain Eukaryota; kingdom Metazoa; phylum Chordata; class Actinopteri; order Salmoniformes; family Salmonidae; genus Oncorhynchus; species Oncorhynchus clarkii. The sequence continues at coordinate 40,616,339 of NC_092150.1, forward strand.
GACTTGTAGATGGAGGAGGAGCTGGATACCTTCCACAAGAAGAACACTCAGGGAGAGCTGGACATCGCTGAGCTGAAGCTCAAACTCACCACCACTGACAAGGAAATGCACAAGGGCCTGCAGAAGGTGTGTACTGTATACGTAGCAAGAGAGAGAGAGAGAGAGATAGAGAGAGAGAGAGAGAGAGGTCCATACGTTTATATTTGTGCCTTTATCTTTGTCTGAAGATCAGTGTCACCCAATGTGTCTGACAAGTTCACGATCTTCACCCACAGTCTCACCTCCATCCCTCACTTTTCCTCTCTTCTCCACGATCTTCGCCCACAGTCTCACCTCCATCCCTCACTTTTCCTCTCTTCTCCACGATCTTCACCCACAGTCTCACCTCCATCCCTCACTTTTCCTCTCTTCTCCACGATCTTCACCCACAGTCTCACCTCCATCCCTCACTTTTCCTTTCTTCTCCTTCTCAGGTGAGAGATGTGGAGGCCCTGGTACGCAGGTTCAAGACGGACCTCCATAACTGTGTGGGGTTCATCCAAGAGCCCAAGAGGCTGAAGGAGAGCATCAGAGACCTGTATGACCGCTACGCACAGCAGAGTGACGTGGTGAGACAGCGTTGGCTACTGTGTGTTCCTGTTAAGAAGTAGTGAATGAATACACATCTTTAAATGGCTGCTCTTCATGTCTCTCAGCTGGATAAAGTTAGTGTGGACCCAAACGTTCAGATGGAGTACGCTAGGCAAAGGGACCACCTGGAGAGGAACGTGGCGTCCCTGAAGAGGAAGCTGGCCCAAGACAGCGTGGTCCACCATGCTGACAACGTCAAGATCATGCAGGTGACAGAGACGAGACTTCTCAGAAAGGACTATTGGGTTAGGTGGATAAGTGTGTCTGTGTGCCCAAAACTATTTTCATATAATTTGTGGATTTGGTTTCATTCCCATTTATAATGACACCCTAAAGCTAGGCTTGTCGTTTTAATGTCGTAGTCCTTGACTGGCTGTCAGACAGACGGACGGACTAATTGACTGACTGGATTACTTGATTGCTTAATTGGATAATTGATTGGTTGCTACAGGAGAACGTGACTCTGATCAGTGAGGTCAACGACCTGCGGCGGCAGCTGCATCTGGCGGACTCCCAGGTCCATGACTACAAGAGTATGATGGGAAAGAAGGGCCTGAAGCAGACCAGCACACTCAAGGGTGACCTCTTTCTCTTCTCATCTCTCTGATTTACAGGAAAGAGAATAGAGTGCAGCTTTCTACTCATTGGAAAGATTGGTTGAGTTAAGTTCCCTGAACTTTTCTTTGAAGTAGAGCGTTCATATTTCTAGCCACTGGGTGTCACTGTGTGTATAGTCTGTATAATAACTTTTTATATTCATATACAGTTGAATCCAGAAGTTTACATACACTTATGTTGGAGTCATTAAAACTAGTTTTTTCAACTACTCCACAAATTTCTTGTTAACAAACTATAGTTTTGGCAACTCGGTTGGACATCTACTTTGTGCATGATACAAGTCATTTTTCCAACAATTGTTTACAGACAGATTATTTCACTTATAATTCACTGTATCACAATTCCAGTGGGTCAGAAGTTTACATACACTAAGTTGACTGTGCCCTTAAACAGCTTGGAAAATTCCAGATAATTATGTCATGGCTTTAGAAGCTTCTGATAGGCTAATTGACATAATTGAGTCAATTGGAGGTTTACCTGTGGATGTATTCCAAGGCCTACCTCAGTGCCTCTTTGCTTGACATCATGGGAAAATCAAAAGAAATCAGCCAACACCTCAGAAAGACAATTGTAGACCTCCACAAGTCTGGTTCATCCTTGGGAGCCTTTTCCAAACGCCTGAAGGTACCACGTTCATCTGTACAAACAATAGTTTGCAAGTATAAACACCATGGGAACACGCAGCCGTCATAACGCTCAGGAAGGAGACACGTTCTGACTCCTAGAGATTAACGTACTTTGGTGCGAAAAGTGCAAATCAATCTCAGAACAACAGCAAAGGACCTTGTGAAGATGCTGGAGGAAAGGGGCACAAAAGTATCTATATCCACAGTAAAACGAGTCCTATATCGACATAACCTGAAAGGCTGCTCAGCAAGGAAGAAGCCACTGCTCCAAAACCGCCATAAAAAAGCCAGACTACGGTTTGCAACTGCACGTTAGGACAAAGATCGTACTTTTTGGAGAAATGTCCTCTGGTCTGATGAAACAAAAATAGAACTGTTTGGCCATAATGACCATTGTTAAGTTTGGAGGAAAAAGGGGGATGCTTGCAAGCTGAAGAACACCATCCCAACCGTGAAGCACAGGGGTGGCAGCATCATGTTGTGGGGGTGCTTTGCTGCAGGAGCGACATGTGCACTTCACAAAATAGAAGGCATCATGAGGTATTATTGTGGGAAGCTTGTGGAAGGCTACTTGAAACGTTTGACCCAAGTTAAACAATTCAAAGGCAATGCTACCAAATACTAATTGAGTGTATGTAAACTTCTGACCCACTGGGAATGTGATGAAAGAAATAAAAGCTGAAATAAATCATTCTCTCTACTATTATTCTGACATTTCACATTGTTAAAATAAAGTGGTGATCCTAACTGACCTAAGACAGGGAATTTGTACGAAGATAAAATGTCAGGAATTGTGAAAAACTGTAAGTGCTTAAGAAGTGGGTGTCTGGTCACTGTTTCATCCTAAGAAGGCATACGTTGTTTGGGGTAAATCCTAAGAATTTAGGGTAAAGTCCTATTGGTTTACTTCTACTTCCCAATAAAGTAACTCCTGCATGATCTCACTCTGTATTTGGTCCCTATATCCAGCCCTGCTGTCTCCCAGGGCCAACCCCAGTAACATGGTGGTCCATCTGAATGAGGAGGACGAAGGGGACCGCATCATCCAGCTGCAGCGCCTAGAGATCCAGAGACTGAGAGAGGAGATACAGGTCCTGATGAAGATACACCCCTACAGACCCCCCTCTACCGCCAAGCTACCCTCCCTCCAAACCAACACATAACCATCACCACCACCACCACACCTACAGACCCACCTCCACCGCCAAGCTACCCTCCCTCCAAACCAACACATAACCACCACCACCACCCCTACAGACCCCACTCCACTGCCAAGCTACCCTCCCTCCAAACCAACACATAACCACCACCACCACACCTACAGACCCACCTCCACCGCCAAGCTACCCTCCCTCCAAACCAACACATAACCACCACCACCACCCCTACAGACCCCATCCACCGCCAAGCTACCCTCCCTCCAAATCAACACATAACCACCACCACCACCCCTACAGACCCCACTCCACTGCCAAACTACCCTCCCTCCAAACCAACACATAACCACCACCACCACCCCTACAGACCCCACTCCACTGCCAAGCTACCCTCCAAACCAACACATAACCACCATCACCACCCCTACAGACCCCATCCACCGCCAAGCTACCCTCCCTCCAAACCAATACATAACCACCACCCTCTCTCCAAACCAATACATAACCACCACCACCACCCTCTCTCCAAACCAATACATAAACACCACCCTCTCTCCAAACTAATACATAACCACCACCACCACCACCCTCTCTCCAAACCAATACATAACCTCCTCACCACCACCACTCTCCCAACACACAGACCCATGCAGTATAAGACCTCCACATCATAGTAAAAATAATTTAAAGAAAATGTTTGCATATTTAAAGTGCCTTTTAGCAGTAATCATTAATGGCATTTTTTTTTTTTTTAAAGCAACTTGGAAATAAAAAGTAGAACAATTCCTATTTGAGTTTTCTACATATTTTTTTTATGAGATGGGGCCCATTGGAGTTTTCAAAAGTGAATGGAGGCTTTTCTTGTCAGGGTGGATCAAATCAATAAGCCATTGTGTCTGACTGGAAATGATGAACGTTTTATGACAAGCTATTCATTAACAAGAACATTGACATTGTTGGGTATTGTTCATCAAAAACCGTTTTCACCATATTGATTCCATATTGTATAGGCTTGTCAGTAGCCTTTTTGTGTTTTGATTGAGGCATGTGGTGTGCATATTTAACGGGGCTGCCCGGTGAAATGGTATTCCTTCTTATTACAACCATAATAATGGGATATGGCAAAAAACGATATGCCTGTCATTCTCTGGCTCTGAAAAAGTATTGGGAAAATCCTATTTTGTCTGTTTGCTCCGTGCTATCTCAACCGTGCATAACCCCCTTCATGAGATGTGGTTATAATTCCAGCCTAGAGCGCGGGCTTTCCCCGTGGGACGTCGGCGAAAGGTCGCGCGCTGCACTGTAGCCCAAGTAGGATAACTGCATACGTGGAGTGTGTCTGAAAGTGTAGCCCGATCAGCTCTCGCCTCCCAAACGGCGTCGCTGCGGCGTCTTGTGACCAGACCTGCAACAGGGATAGTCCACTCGACCTGAGCACTGTTCCGGGAGCGAGAGGCACACACTTTCATCGCCCTCAGTGGCTCCACACCGCAGAAAGGTAGTCTAGTCAGAGTTGTGCGTTGATTATCGAGACGAGACGGTTTCAAACAGTTTCTGCACGCACTAGATTAGCCGCGGCATATGGTTGGGAATTGGAAATAGCTCCCGGCGCACGAGCGCAGATCTGTGTGTGGAGCGGTTCCGTTTCACGCCACTGAGAAACGGGGATTAAGAGCGACAGGGAACGTGTCAGCAGCACGGACAGGTAAATAACGTACTGAATATAAATGCCAGACAGACGGTGAATGAATCGCACAGTCGTTTCGATAAAATTACCAGTCAAATTACCAAAAGCACGCTGTAACTTTCTATTATAATATGAATCCATGCACCTCCTTTTTAGTTTCTTTCTGGGCTACTTAATTGAAGTAGGTAGTCAGACCACTGCATAGACGAGCCTATTTCCCATTTTTAAAATGTCCAGTTAATAGAGGTGAAGGAGTTCATCATGTGACTGTTATTTAGCTTTAATGACAGCCTAAGGAAATGTGTTACTGTATGTTTATTGAAATGTCTACCATGTCACCATTCTCATGAGACAATTATCACAGAGTCGGCTACATCGGAGAGTTAGCTCACTGCAGTTGCAACACATTGAATTCAAATAACCCGATGTATTTTCTGAAAGAGTCCAAGCCTATTTTCATGAAAGTTATCTCCCATGAAAATACATTGTTGCTCATAATTGAGATATTCCTAAAAAAACAATTAAGTGAGAAATTGGCCACTTGCCTCCCCCCCCCATAAAGGTATTTCTAAAATATTTAATCATGGTTATTAGCTGTTTGATATAAGGTTTAATTATTAGTACATTAACAAATAGTGTGAACAGACCAGTGACCTTATGGTACATTTCTTACAGACAAAAAACATACTCCTTATCCTGTCCATTCTTCAGTCTACATATGATGCAAATAATTTAGCATATTCTGTTTTCAGGCACATTTATGCCATACTGGAATAGCTGAATGAATATGAACCTTTTATTGACCGACCAAATGGGTGGAACAGGACTGAATTGTCTCGTGTGTTTTGACTTAAGTGAACCAGGAAGTAGCCTATACTGTAACTTGTTTCTGTCAATATCACATCCCACCCTAACCTTTGGACCACAGTGTTAGTGTTGTCCTCCAACCTCTGAACACTGTTATGATGTAGCTGTGTCATGGACGATGACTCCACTTTTATAAAGCTACCATACAAAGCAAAGGTCAATGCGTGCTTGTGTATGGCAGGGAGAAACAGAGAGAATGAGAGAGAGAATAGTAAGTGAACGGGTGATGTTTAAGGAGCGTGCGGGTCCATGTACAGTGGATGTCGGAAGTTTACGTACACCTCGGCCAAATACATTTAAACTCTGTTTTTCACAATTCCTGACATTTTATCCTAGTAAAAATTACCTGTCTTAGGTCAGTTAGGATCACCACTTTATTTTAAGAATGTGAAATGTCAGAATAGTAGTAGAGTGATTTATTTCCGCTTTTATTTCTTTCATCACATTCCCAGTGGGTCAGAAGTTTACATACACTCAATTAGTATTTGGTAGCATTGCCTTTAAATGGTTTAACTTGGGTCAAATGTTTTGGGTAGCCTTCCACAAGCTTCCCACAATATGTTGGGTGAATTTTGGCCCATTCCTCCTGACAGAGCTGGTGTAACTGAGTCAGGTTTGTGGGCCTCCTTGCTCGCACACGCTTTTTCAGTTCTGGCCACAAATTTTCTATGGGATTGAGGTCAGGGCTTTGTGATGGCCACTCCAATACTTTGACTTTGTTGTCCTTAAGCCATTTTGCCACGACTTTGGAAGTATGCTTGGGGTCATTTTGAAGACTCATTTGTGACCAAGCTTTAACTTCCTGACTAATGTCTTGAGATGTTGCTTCCATATATCCACATAATTTTCCTTCTCATGATGCCATCTATTTTGTGAAGTGCACCAGGCCCTCCTGCAGCAAAGCACCCCCACAACATGATGCTGCCACCCCGTGCTTCACGATTGGGATGGTGTTTTTCGGCTTGCAAGCCTCCCCCTTTTTCCTCCAAACATAACGATGGTCATTGTGGCCAAACAGTTCTATTTTTGTTTCATCAGACCAGAGGACATTTATCCAAAAAGTACGATCTTTGTCCCCATATGCAGTTACAAACCTTAGTCTGTCTTTTTTATGGCGGTTTTGGAGCAGTGGCTTCTTCCTTGCTGAACGGCTTTTCAGGTTAAGTCGATTATAGGACTCGTTTTACTGTGGCTAAAGATACTTTTGTACGTCTTTTGCACTTTTCGCACCAAAGTATGTTCATCTCTAGGAGACAGAACGTGTCTCCTTCCTGAGCGGTATGGTGGCTGTGTGGTCCCAAGGTGTTTATACTTGAGTACTATTGTTTGTACAGATGAACGTGGTACTTTCAGGTGTTTGGAAATTGCTCCCAAGGATGAACCAGACTTGTGGAGGTCTACACATTTTTTTCTGAGGTCTTGGCTGATTTCTTTTGATTTTCCCATGATGTCAAGCAAAGAGGCACTGAGTTTGAAGGTAGGCTTTGGAATACATCCACAGGTAAACCTCCAATTCTCTCAAATGATGTCAATTAGCCTATCAGAAGCTTCTAAAGCCATGACATAATTATCTGGAATTTTCCAAGCTGTTCAAAGGCACAGTCAACTTAGTGTATGTGAACTTCTGACCCACTGGAAGTGTGATACAGTGAATTATAAGTGAAATAATCTGTCTGTAAACAATTGTTGTAAAAATTACTAGTGTCATGCACAAAGTAAATGTCCTACCGACTTGCCAAAACTATAGTTTGTTAACAAGAAATTTGTGGAGTGGTTGAAAAACAAATTTTAATAACTCCAACCTAAGTGTATGTAAACTTCCGACTTCAACTGTATGTGTGCGTGTCACCGATGTACAGTACCAGTCAAACGTTTGGACACACCTACTCATTCCAGGGTTTTTCTTTATTTTGACTATTTTCTACGTTTCTGCACTATGAAAGAAAAGTGTCAAACAAATCAAAATATATTTTATGAAGTTCTTTAAAGTAGCCACCCTTTGCCTTGATGACAGATTTGCACACTCTTGGCATTCTCTCAACCAGCTTCATGAGGTAGTCACCTGGAATGTATTTCAATTAACAGGTGTGCCTTGTTAAAAGTTCATTTGTGGAATTTCTTTCCTTCTTAATGTGTTTGAGCCAATCAGTGGTACTTTGAAGAATCTCAAATATAAAATACATTTATTTGTTTAACACTTTTTTTTAGTTACTACATGATTCAATATGTGTTATTTCATAGTTTTGATGTCGTCACTATTATAATACAATGTAGAAAATAGTTCAAATGAACGAAAAACCCTTGAATGAGTAGGCGTGTCCAAACCGACTGGTACTATATGTGTATGACACAGATTGTGTTCTGGCTTGTGCTGTGTTAGGTAGGTTGCAGCCTGGAACCCTGTGAGGATCAGGTTGTAGGTTAGTCTCCTGTTTCCCAGAGCAGGGAGATGTAAATATGCTGAAGGCTGCCTCTAAACCCACACAGCTACACCGAGATTAAAAAGGAAAAGTTGAACAAAAAAAAACATAAGTAAACCAGTTTCCTTTCCTGCAGAGTGGAGCAAGGCAAGGGAGACAAGACGCGACTGCATGTTAATTGGTGATTTGATTAGTGGTTTAATATTGCAGCTGTGCTCAGTACAGGCATACTGGGGCCAAGGACTCAAACTCCCTGTGTTATCAGGCAGGCCGCTAGGAGAAAGCAACACAGAAAGAGAGAGGAAACAGTCTGCATCCTAGGATAGAAATGCTGTTCAGGGGCATACGGTTACCGTGTGCTTGTGTTCTGTTGTTTCTCCATCCAGTTTTCAGAAGAGCTAGAGCCAGGTGTCTGAGACCAGCAGGCTGGAAATACCAGTGTTTTAAGTTTGTACGAGTCTCTTGACAGTGTCCAATTTAAAATAGCATTAAAGCAAATTTGGGATGGTGTGACTAAACCTAACTGAACCGAACCTGCCCTCCCAAACCTCGCTACATCTCTCTATCGCCCTTCCTCTCCCATTGCCGACTGAAGGCATCCTGGGTCTGATGTCTGAGGAGGACACAGTGACAAGGAGACCGAGACACAGGCAGTGAGTCAGCCCATTGTCCCCTCACTGTGCCTAGCCACAGAGAGGGTCCCCAGGCCCCCGACTGGAAAGTGACAGGAACAGAGACACGGCCTGAATAAAGAACCATTCACAACCTCTGTCTCTTTCTCCCACTCCATCTCTCTCTCTCCTTCCCTCTCCTTCTCTCTGTGTACTTACTAACCTCTCCCCTCCCTCTCTCATCTCTCCCTCACTCTCTCCCTCAAACCCTCATTGTCTCTTTTCCCCTCTCTCCACCCACCACGCCACCTCTACCCAGAACATCTCATCCCCAGACGCCTGCCTGCCGCCAGCCCCTAGCAGCACCAGCCTCACAGCCTCCCGGCCCCCATGGCACTTGGCACTGATTCCCACCACAAGGACAGATGGTGCCAACCCTGACCCCTCTCCTCGCCCGTGGGGGACCACACCGCCACAGAGAGACCGCCCATTGACAGGAACAGGAAGAGGGAGCTCTGTCGCCACGGCAACTCCTAGCCCCACATCCTCTCCAAGGGCCTCAGATAAACACATTCACACAGCAGGACCTCGGTGAGGTCCCTGTTTTGTTTGTCTCCGGCTAATTTGTGCCTTTGAGATTTCACCACCATCAGACTTCTTCTTTAGGCATTCCATGCCTGTTTAGACTGTATGAGAATGTGCTGATGGACCAGGACCAGTGCAGGAGTACGACATTAGTTTGCTGAAAGCCAGTGAAACTTCATCCTGTCTGGGACTTCTCCTCTTTCCCTCCTGGCTGGCCTGGCCTCTCAGGCCTGGATGAATTATTAAACGGACTCTACAGCCAAGCTCAGGCTCAGTGCTGCTGGGAGCTCTATAGGCCTCTTTAAACCCTTGCTGATTGAAGGGATCGGAGTCACGGGGTCACAGGTCAAACGACACTGCAAAGAGAAAAGAGGTAGAAGCAGTTTCTGCCGTTTTAACTGCAGATCAAAGCAAAACCTCTGCAACTCTCTGGCTCTCTTGACTCTCCTCTCCTCCAGACAGAAGTCAAACAACACACAATTCTGTTTATTCTTTACTGGACATTATTATTATATTGAACCCATTAATTCTTGATCTACAGACTGATTACCATATAATGGCCGACTCCTATATTAAAAAAATAAAAAAGGGAATAGCACTTCCAACATAAAATTAGACACTAATGGCTTGGTGGGATGAATTCAGCAGGGCCAAGTAACAGAGGAGGGAATACGGTGTCCCTAAAGCATAGCAGGTAATTGGAGAAAAGCACAGCTTCTCTGTCGAGCCGACCGACAGACTGACCTTCAGGCTGAAAACTCGGAACCAAAAAGGCATGAACTGACTGATTTTTTTTCAAGGCTTACGGTTATCTCTGGGATTTCATCATCATTATCACAGAGAACATTTGCATAACTGAAATATGCTGCACTGCACACAACTACCATCAACATTGTTGGGTGCAGACGTTTGGGAGAAGCCATTGTCTGCACCTGTCTGCTAGACAATACGGAAGGGAGACTACAGTAGAGCGCAGGGAGAGAAAACAGAGGAGCAGATGATAAAGGTATTTATATTGAGGTTAGTGTAATCTGGGTGATATGATGGAGAGGTCAGCTGTGATAAGAGAGAAGTCAGAAAGGCTTAGAGAGAGAGGGGGGGGGGGGGGAGAGGGAGGGTAGAATGTGTACAGGTGTGTGTGAGTGAGTGCATGCGAGAGAGAGAGAGAGGTGTAGGTGTGTGAGTATTGTTTTTGTCCAGCTCATATGCTACCTTAATTACTGCCTTCTATTCCTGTTCTGTCACTGGCATCAGATCCAAACCTGCTGGGATTTAATTAGTGACTCAACAACACTCACTCACACTGTACACCTCTCTCCCACACACTGCACACCATGTTCTCACACGGTACACACATCCACCTCACAGTTATGAACTGAAACCACGTCGAACATTGGGAGTCCAATAAACACAATGCGCTCTGTGTAATTAAGTATCCCTTCACTTCACACCTCATGTGAACGCCTTGTCTCAGTGTGATAGTCCCTGTGTGTTGGTGATGAGGGCTCATCACACCCTGCTGCTGTTCAGCTCCGGCAGACAGGTCGTGTTTGTGTAAGCAGGCCTGCCGCTCTGCGCTCGCCTCGCGCCTCGGCTCGCGCTGCTGACTTTGATAGTAAACACGCTGACAGGCTTTTAAAGACAAGCTGTCTGCGGCGTAACCTTGAGAGTCGCTGGGACTACAGGAACAGCTTATTGATAAAGGGATGAATACTTCGGCCCCTTTGTCGCTTGCGCCGCTATCTTAGAAACATCACCCCCGGGGGAATAAACAAGAGGTTGCTTTGCTCACAACACGGAGGACGAGACCTGGGTTACTACACATAGCTACAGGGTGCTGGTCTGCATGCACAGGAGGAGTGCACCGTAAAGATGACAGGCCATGGTATGAGAGGGAGAGAAAGGTGCGGAATAGAAAGTGTGTGTGTTGTTTGTTTGATTAGCCTCTGATAGTGGTCTCACCTGATTGCCTCTGTACACATTTGCGGAGTGAGAATGAGGGGGTTTCAGGTTGCCATTTCAGCAATATGGTTTCAGTCAGTCCAAACACCTCTCTCTGCAGGCTACCTCTGTTTATATGGCAGGAGCTCTACTGTTTACAGCTGCTGTGAAGATGGCATATGCCGCAGTGTGTGTGTGTGTGCGTGCGTGCATGTCAGCAGGTGGCTCTTATCTTCCCTGTCTCTCCTCTCCCCAGGTATCTATCAGGCTCCATCCTGGTCCCATAGCTCTGAGGGTTCAGTGACGGGCTGTCCTCTCAGGCTGCAGTGGATTACATGAGGGAACCTGTGATCCACAAATAATACCTGTAATCCAGTGAAAAGGAACTGTGATCCGGAGAGAGGCCCAGTGATCGATCCACCAAGGGCTGCTGTGATTCACTGAGGACTGAGAGTTTCAGAGAGTAGGAACTATGACCCGGCACTGAGCGTACCAGTGGTCCAGGTTGTGTTCTGCCGTGCCGAGCGTGGCCGTCAGGCTGGGAGAATCAGGATGCCAGAGCTGGAGGACTTCCCCCCGATGCGGGATGACCAGCCGGCTGGTCCTGACCCGGACCAGATCCAGCGCAGCATACTGGACGAGCAGGTAGAGCTGTGGTGGTTCCGCGACCCGGCCAAGTCTCTGCTGTGCTACGCCGTCGCCGTCCTACTCATCCTGGGCTGCGGCCTGGGAGGCATACTCCTCCTCTCCACCACGACCAGCTTCTCTAGTGACTGGCGCATGGGAGCGGGCATGGCTCTGTGTCTCTTAGCCCTGGCCGTCCTCCTCAAACAGCTCCTGAGCTCCGCCGTGCAGGACATGAACTGCGTCCGTAGTCGGAGGCGGATCGATATCCTGAAGAGCGGAGGGCTGTCGGATCTGCTAGTGGTTCTCATCACAGGGCTGTGTCTGGTGGTCTGTGGGGCCGTACTGCTGAAGCTGGCACTAGGACACCACATGCCCAAGCCCGGCGTAGCCCTTAATGATATGTACATCTCTGGGGTGGTGTTGTTAGCTGGAGGGGGGTCAGCGGTGGTGGGGGTGGGAGTGTACACGGGGGTGGTGTTCCTGTTGGAGAGGACGTGGCCGGGACAGAGGTTCAGGGATAGGGCCATGGGGGTGTTCACTATCTCTGGACGACACATGGACCAGGGTAGGAGGGAGACCACCTCTAGCTTGGCTAACCTCATCTGACCTGACCACCAGAGACATGGCATGGGATAGGTAGCCCAAAACAGCAGATGACCGCAACACTCATATGGCCCTGGGAGGGACCAATGGACATCACATGTGAAGATGGAATTTGAGCAAAGTGGCCGCCTTTGGAGCAACTAAGTATCAATTCAATTTTGCAGGTCCATGAATTGCAATATGGGATAGAGAGCTGTGTCTACACAACATGTTATATTTTAATGATTGGCCATCCTTGGATAATTACTTATGAGATGGAACCCCAGCAGAGCACTACTCTCTATAATGTGAAATAAACAGAATGACAGTGACACAGACACTGGTCCCGGACACAGAACAAAGATTAAGATTCATAATGTGTCTAATCTAATAGTATCATCCACTACAAAGCAGTTGGTGAAAAAGCTGCTGTATGGAATAATCATATCATAGAATAATGTAAACAGGTTACTGTACGAAGTGATTTCCTGATAAATGTCACATTTTGTCATCTTTTTATGTCACAGGTTTACAGCTGTGTTGGGTAGTCAAAGGCCTTGCAACTCTACGAAGAATCTGAGGAGAATGCCATTGTCGCCTGGTTGAATGGTACAATATGGTTTAATTGAACAAAGCATCTGTGTGTTTGCGTGTGTGTCTGGCCCTCGCAACTCCTTATCAGGCAGTACATGTGAGCTGTCTGTCGCTCAGAGACAATAGGGGTCACTGAGGCGGCCATTGTTGTTGTACCGACGGCCGGCCAGGCCAATGGACAATGGGCAGGCTGTGGATCGTAAGGGGTTGGCGTCGCCCAGTACGGCTTTCCCTTACCACCCTCTAACACACACACACACACACAACAGCGGTGGCAGCGACTGTGGCTGTAATCCCTCATTGACAAGGGACTGTTCTCTGACCTGAAGTCTCTCTCTGTCTCTGCTGTGCAATGCTATGCAGGACATGCTCTTTAGGTGGTGGTGCCAAGTAGGTTTGTGCATTCACGACAGAGAGTGCGAGAGATGACCGCCATGAAACAGTGATGGGAGAGGAAGCGAGAAAGAGAAAACAGTACAATATAGTGACACGAGAGAAACCAGACGAGAAAGAGAGACCGAGCTAAACCCTCAGGTGCAGTCCACCTTTTAGGCCATAGGGGGTTCATACTCACAAACGTGTGCTTAATGTGCTTAAACTGGCAGTTTAGACCTTAGGTTTAAAATGTCTATCTGCTAGCTTTTCTCATAGGCAAACCTGGCACAATTGGCCATCTGGCTACCATGAGTCCTTTGTATAGTGAACAAAAATATAAAACGCAACATGTAAAGTGAAATAAAAATAAAAGATGACCCCAAATTTTCCATACACATAGAAAGCTTATTTCTCTCAAAGTTTGTGCACAAATTTGTTTACATCCCTGTTAGTGACCATTTCTCCAGGTGAGGCATATCAAGAAGCTGTTCATTTAGCATGATAATTACACAGGTGCACTTTGTGCTGGGGACAACAAAAGGCCACTCAAGTTTTGAGGGAGTGTGCAATTGCCATGCTGACTGTAGGAATGTCCACCAGAGAAGTTGCCAGATCATTTAATGTTCATTTCTCTACCATAAGCTGCCTTTAATGTCGTTTTAGAGAATATGGCAGTAAGCCTAACTGGCCTTACAACCGCAGACCACATGTAACCACGCCAGCCCAGGACCTCCACATCCAGCTTCTTCGCCTGCGGGATCGTCTGAGACCAGCCACCCGGGACAGCTGATGGGTTTGCACAACCAAAGAATTTCTGCACAAACTGTCAGAAAACGTCTCAGGGAAGCTCATCTGCATGCTCGTTGTCCTCACCAGGGTCTTGACCAAATTGCAGTTCAGCGTCGTAACCGACGCCAGTGGGCAAATGTTCACCTTCGATGGCTACTGGCACGCTGGAGAAGTGTGCTCTTCACAGATGAATCCCAGTTTCAACTGTACAGGACAAATGTCATACAGCGTATATGGCGATTGGTTTGCCGATGTCAACATCGGGCACGGTGCCAGGATTTTTTTCTCTCCCGGTGCTAAGGGGGGGGGGGGGCTTGAACAATACGTGGGGGTGCTAAAAACATTTTCAGGACTATTTACAAGTGCATTTATTCCTGACAATTGTGCATTGGTAATAATGTTTCGGATGAAATGGCTATCACAAGGTCAGAAATGAAATGACTAATATCCAAAGTGCAGCCACAACGAGAAGTGCAATGCATTTAGCCGATGCCTGTTAACTGTGCACACACTGGCTATCAGCACAATCTTAGTGATTATATTTCTATTGCAAACAAAAATAACTTGTAGGCCGATGACATATATGCGTCCGGCTGTGCATAGGTTATAATGTTACCAATTAAATGAAAGGAATAATATACACATTGCAGCCACAATGAGAAGTGTGTTGACCCTATGCCTGTCAACTTTGCCCACATGTGTGTAAAACGAGCTGGCTGTCATCACAATCTTAGCAATTTCTATTGCAAACATACTTGTAGGCCGACTGGCCTGCATCTTCTCGTTCCATCCAGATCCAGATCAGCGCGATTGAATCATGTTCCCACCACCGGGCAGGCGCGCTCTGTCAATGAATAAAAGGTATTTCAGTTACTCCCCAAGTGTTTGTTTTATAGAAGGACGATACGACGATACGTTGAGTCTATAATCTTCTGCACATTCAGGGCCTTGGTTCTTTCTGCGTGTATGGACAGGCAGGCAAGCTTGCTGAGTCAAGGGTTTGCCCAGTATTTCATTCTGTATATCATGATGCGTGTACTTAGCATTTCTAGGATTATCTGAGATTTTCTTTGTCGAATTTGCCTCTGACCTGTGAAAGTTCAAGGAAGTTTCCCTCTCTGTGAAAGTCCCTGGTATGCAGTAAAACGCAATGACTCCCCAACTGCTCTCATATATTCTCTGTTCTCTGACTATTTTCGAACGGCCATCACTTAGAGCATGGCATATTGTTGAGCCAGACTCTTTCTGAATAGTCCACTCATTCCCATGCTGTCATTCCATATTTATGCTCCACACTAGCATTGTGTGTCTTGAACAAACTTGTGGCCTTCTTCCAGTTCTGGTAGCCATCGTGGGTAAATGCTGCCTTCTCTCCACCATAGTTTCCTGGACGTTGAAAATGGCGGCATGCAAAGCAGAAAGCATGGTCCTTTGAGATAGAATATTCCAGCCATTTGAAATCCTCATACCATCTACGATTGAAGTAGCGATCCTGCAGTCCAACTTTTGTGGCTGGATAATGCCGAAGAAGAGGGCGCCTTGGTTCTTCAACAGGTGACTGGCTTAAATCAGAGGGAGCGGTGGCTGTGCTAACAGTGCAGCTAACGGTGGCTTTGGAGCAGCTAGCAGTGACAAACTGCTCTGGTGCTCCCTCACGTCGTGGCTCACAATTTTTTCTCTCTCCGACTCATCTTTCTCATCTCCCTCTTCTTCGGCCCCCTCAGACAGGGTCTGGATTTTCATTTTCTACCCGCACTCTTCTCTTGATCAGAAAACAGTCCATCGCAACGGGGCGAGATGGGTGACTAGCTAGCTAGAAGTTAGCACACACCAGACACACGTCATAGGGGACACGAGCACGCAGCCAGGGATCGGATTGGAACAGAATCTCTGGTTATTAACTTTGACATATTTCTTTATTTAAAAAAATAAAATAAATACTAATGCTTTTGAGGGGGCTTAACTGGGGCTATGCAGATTTGTGATGTAGCTATAACCTCCCCTAGCCCCGGTGTAGCTCCGTGCCTGGTCAACATCGTGAACAGAGTGTCCCTTGGTGGGGTTATGGTATGGGCAAACATAAACTACGGACAATGAATACGATTGCATTTTATCGATGGCAATTTGAGTGCACAGAGATACCGCGACGAGATCCTGAGGTTAATTGTCGTGCCATTCATACGCCGCCATCACCTCATGTTTCAGCATTATAATGTTGCAAGGATCTGTACACAATTCCTGGAAGCAGAAAATGTCCCAGTTTTTCCATGGCCTGCATACTCACCAGACAAGTGAGCATGTTTGGGATGCTCTGGATCGATCTATACGACAGTGTTCTCACCAATATCCAGCAAATTCACACAGCCATTAAAGAGGAGTGGGACGACATTCCACAGGCCACAATCAACAGCCTGATCAACTCTATGCGAAGGAGATGTGTTGTGCTGCATGAGGCAAATGGTGGTCACACCAGATACTGACTGGTCTTCTGATCCACGCCCCTACTTTTTTTTAGAGGTACAGTATCTGTGACCAACAGATGCATATCTGTATTCCCAGTAATGTGAAATCCATAAATTAGGGCCTAATGAATTTATTTCAATTGACTGATTTCCTTATGAACTGAAACTTGAAATTGTTGCATGTTGCATTTATATTTTTGTTCAGTGTATGTTCGGTAACAAAATAAAGAATCTTAAAAATGGTAGAGACACGATCCAATTCCATTTCTTATTAAACTAGGTCAACTTGGCCACCAGAGGTCGTTCCCCTTGGTCTGTTTTATTTTATTTTTTATTTCACCTTTATTTAACCAGGTAGGCTAGTTGAGAACAAGTTCTCATTTACAACTGCGACTTGGCCAAGATAAACGCATAGCAGTGTAAACAGACAACACAGAGTTACACATGGGGTAAACAATTAACAAGTCAATAACACAGTAGAAAAAAAGTCTATATACATTGAGGAGGCATGAGGAGGTAGGTGAATAATTACAATTTTGCAGATTAACACTGGAGTGATAAATGATCAGATGGTCATGTACAGGTAGAGATATTGGTGTGCAAAAGAGCAGAGAAGTAAATACAGTGGGGCAAAAAAGTATTTAGTCAGCCACCAATTGTGTAAGGTCTCCAACTTAATTTTCATCATAGGTACACTTCAACTATGACAGACAAAATGAGGAAAAAAAATCCAGAAAATCACATTGTAGGATTTTTAAGGAATTTATTTGCAAATTATGGTGGAAAATAAGTATTTGGTCACCTACAAACAAGCAAGATTTCTGGCTCTCACAGACCTGTAACTTCTTCTTTAAGAGGCTCCTCTGTCCTCCACTCATTACCTGTATTAATGGCACCTGTTTGAACTTGTTATCAGTATAAAAGACACTTGCCCACAACCTCAAACAGTCACACTCCAAACTCCACTATGGCCAAGACCAAAGAGCTGTCAAAGGACACCATAAACAAAATTGTAGACCTGCACCAGGCTGGGAAGACTGCATCTGCAATAGGTAAACAGCTTGGTTTGAAGAAATCAACTGTGGGAGCAATTATTAGGAAATGGAAGACATACAAGACCACTGATAATCTCCCTCGATCTGGGGCTCCATGCAAGATCTCACCCCGTGGGGTCAAAATGATCACAAGAACGGTGAGCAAAAATCTCAGAACCACACCTAGTGAATGACCTGCAGAGAGCTGGGACCAAAGTAACAAAGCCTACCATCAGTAACACACTACGCTGCCAGGGACTCAAATCCTGCAGTGCCAGACGTGTCACCCTGCTTAAGCCAGTACATGTCCAGGCCCGTCTGAAGTTTGCTAGTGCGCATTTGGATGATCCAGAGGAAGATTGGGAGAATATCATATGGTCAGATGAAACCAAAATATAACTTTTTGGTAAAAACTCAACTCGTCGTGTTTGGAGGTTAAAGAATGCTGAGTTCCATCCAAAGAACACCATACCTACTGTTAAGCATGGGGTGGAAACATCATGCTTTGGGGCTGTTTTTCTGCAAAGGGACCAGGACGACTGATCCGTATAAAGGAAAGAATGAATGGGGCCATGTTTCGTGAGATTTTGAGTGAAAACCTCCTTCCATCAGCAAGGGCATTGAAGATGAAACGTGGCTGGGTCTTTCAGCATGACAATGATCCCAAACACACCGCCCACGTAACGAAGGAGTGACTTCGTAAGAAGCATTTCAAGGTCCTGGAGTGGCCTAGCCAGTCTCCAGATCTCAACCCCATAGAAAATCTTTGGAGGGAGTTGAAAGTCCGTGTTGCACAGCAACAGCCCCAAAACATCACTGCTCTAAGGAGATCTGCATGGAGGAATGGGCCAAAATACCAGCAACAGTGTGTGAAAACCTTGTGAAGACTTACAGAAAACGTTTGACCTCTGTCATTGCCAACAAAGGGTATATAACAAAGTATTGAGATAAACTTGTGTTGTTGACCAAATACTTATTTTCCACCATCATTTGCAAATAAATTCATTAAAAATCCTACAATGTGATTTTCTGGATTTTTTTCCTTCTCATTTTGTCTGTCATAGTTGAAGTGTACCTATGATGAAAATTACAGGCCTCATCTTTTTAAGTGGGAGAACTTGCACAATTGGTGGCTGACTAAATACTTTTTTGCCCCACTGTAAATATAAACAGTATGGGTATGAGGTAGATAAATTGGGTGGGCTATTTACCGATAGACTATGTACAGCTGCAGCGATCGGTTAGCTGCTCAGATAGCAGATGTTTGAAGTTGGTGAGGGAGATAAAAGTCTCCAACTTCAGCGATTTTTTTTTTTTTTTGCAATTCGTTCCAGTCACAGGCAGCAGAGAACTGGAACGAAAGGCGGCCAAATGAGGTGTTGGCTTTAGGGATGATCAGTGAGATACACCTGCTGGAGCGCGTGCTACGGGTGGGTGTTGCCATCGTGACCAGTGAACTTAGATAAGGCGGAGCTTTACCTAGCATGGACTTGTAGATGACCTGGAGCCAGTGGCAACAAGTAAAGTGTGCCAATATTTGCATGATGCATCTTTGACTTGGCTATTGACTTTTTTTTACGGAAAGAAATATGTAGGAGGATTATACGTTTATATTCGTAGCTAATTTTTTTTTTTTTAAAGGATGGTGGTTTTGTCATACTTTACCTCTATTTTATGCTTTCACTGACTGATGGTGCAGTCTGCTAAGGTGGTATGCTCAAAGTTTGGAGGATGAGACTGCTGAGTTCATATTTCACTAGTGGCAACAATGGGGGTGGGGGATAACGCTTCTACTGGTCATCAAGTCAAATAACGTATATTTCACAAATTAATCATTATAAATTGTATATTAAACATTGTAGGTCTACATTTAGGCGTACAAGTCCATGTAATGTAATATGATTATTAGGTCCTTGCAGTGTGTTTGTCTACTAGTCTGAAGAAAGATGTGGCTCGTTATTAAATTAATTCTTAATCTTAATATTCAAGGTGTTGTCTGCACTTCTCGTCTCAACACACTAACACAAATGTAATTCTACATTTTAAAAGGGACTTTTTTTATGTGGGATTCTATAACCTTTGCTGCATACCTGGTCAACTATCAGGAGGTAGATTTCCTACACTGAGATATTTGACCAGTCATTCACATACCAAGTTCCGTTGGACTTCTGTTAAAGGGATAGTTTGGGATTTTCCAATGAGGTCCTTCTCCAGAGTCAGATGAACTTCTGGATACCATGTCTGTCTGTGTGTGCAGTTATGAAGGAAGTTGCGCAATTGCTAACTAGTTTTGGTGCAACGACAAAGTCTAGCTGTTCCTGTAAACTTCCGGTCATTGTGCTAAGCTAGTTAGCATTTTCTCGCGAAACTACCTCTAACTTTATACTGGACGCAGATACATAAAAATGGTATCCACACATTCATCTGACCCTGGGTAAGTAGATAAAGGGCTTCACCAAAATCGTGAACTACCCCTTTAAAGGACGCTTTTATGAACAAGTGTTGGATCATGTCGAACTGCGTCGACAATTTGAATTGGCTGATACGGAATTTGTTCCCGGACATAATCATGCTGTTCAGCTGGTCATACTTAGCATAGTGGCTAATTGTGCCAGGTTTGCCTATGAGAAAATCTAATAACGAGACATCTTAAACCAAAGGTTTAAGTATGGACCCAGGGGGTTCAGCTCGTCTGTTCCCATCTTTCAATTGATAAAATACAAATTTCACTGATAGACGAAAATAACTAGAAGAGAAAGTACAAAGACATTTATTTATTTATACATAGGTCCTTTTGCCTCCTATTGACTTACATATGGTTAATAAATAAGATATTGAGAGATTGAAAAACACATATACTAATCATTAAAACCCCACTGGAGAGAATATCTGAAAGAAAATCGTCATATTTGTTCTGTTCCTCAAACAACTATTTTACAAGGAAAGTGTAGTATGGGATTTCATACAGTAGGCCTACACACCGCAAACTCATGCACATAACAAATTGACTGTAGCGTCTAGTCTGGGCTGAACCTTTCAACTCTATTCCTCTGGCAGAGACCCAAGGCTGATATGAGGGGTTGGTGCCCAACAGACTAACTATAACTATACCAAACAACACCTGCTTTGGAAAAGTTGGGTGTTTTTTTTTTTATGGAGAAAAATAAAATATAAAAACCATTTTAACACATTTTGGCATACAATAGCCAGGCAAGGTCTTGTTCATACTGGTCCACCTGTATTTCTGGAGGGTTATTTCTTTCTTTCATGTATTTTCCTCAAGTGATCTGTTTCCGCCAGGTAGATAAACTACTTCCTTGTCAGTATAGCAAAAAGAAAAATAATTCCTTCAGTCTTTTCCATATAGTTAGTTGTAAGCTGAGTGCAAATACAAAGATGGCAATATTGTTTATTTTGTATTACTTAGTAATCGGTGATCTGACCAGCTCGGTGTTCATTTCATGAGACAGAATGCTGTTACAGAACTGACACCACGATAACATCAACTGACAACCACACCCACCAGATACAAGTTTATCAGTGCTGTGTAAAAGCCACGTTTCAATGTTCACAGACTTTCAACCATGTCTCACACCCTGAATTCTTACGGTAAATTAAACACACTGTGCCTTGAGAATAAACAAACTATACAATTTTTACAACACGACCAATAGGGAAAAACTCCTACATTCATTACTCTATAAACTGAGAAAACATGTCTCCAGATGCTGTAAAACTTTTGCCAAAGGTGACACATCAGTCGAGTTCTGAATGGAAACTATGGGAAGGTCTCAATTGCCTACTCCTCGCGTCGTCTCTCCTCGTCTCCTTCTCAAAACCCATTGGAGGAGATGGTCAGAGGGGTGGGACCACTGGCTTCCTCATCCAATGGGGTTTGAGGAAATGACAGAGAGAGGACGAGAGGAGTATGCAATTGAGATCGTCACAGAGTCTTTACGGTACTCAATGTCTGCAGATCAGGGGCATGATGGCTGCCTGGTCCTTTTGGAGAGTGGGGAAAATTGTTACCCTTTCCTTGTCCTCTGCTGTCCCTCACTCCCAGGGAGCCAGAGAGAGGGGGAGGGAGTGAAGATCCATTCGTCTGGCAGCAGGCTTGCCCTTAGTTTGTCCGAAGTTGGTAATCTGCCAAAAGAGGGAGATGTAACAGTAATACATTAACACTGTTCTATGTATCATCACTTTGCCCCTGCACTGTGGCTGATCACATTAACGCTGTTAGCATCTAAACCCACAAAACTGGGGCTCGGCGTGCCTGTGGCTTCTGCCGAGTCCCCAACAACCGGATGTTCAGGTTTTCAGGGGGAAATAAAAAGAGAGCCTTTGACATGACTTCCGCTTTTGGATGGGAACAAGGCGACACATCTTAACTCCTCCAAATTTCCTGGATTGGTTGGACAGTCAAAAAAGAACATCCCCCTACAATTCTCGTCAAGACCAGTATGTCGGGGATCTCGTTTCATGCATTTGCTACGTTAGGTTAGAGTGACAGTGATCACATTTGGGTCAGTGGAGCAGTTATAAATGGCATTACAATAACCACTTAGAACTCGCTTATGAATAAGTCAACACTGCCAGTGTAAGGTATCTGAGTGTGGTGCGCCTCTCTCTTTATCTCTCTCTCTCTCTCCCTTCCTCTCACTCACTCTCCATCTCTCTCTGCCTCCATCCCTCTCTCTCTCTACCTCTGCTGATTACAGTGGAAAGGTGATAGTCACCTTGGCATGCAGAGTGACAAGTGACACGGAGAACCTAATGGCACCAAGGCATAATTCCGATCCCCCATGCCCCAGCTTTATAAGGAGAGAGGTAATGGATATGAAAGCTGGGTTCACTACTGGGCCGTATAGTGCTGAGATAAGGAGTGTGTGTTTGTGTGTGTCTCACCTCCACTCTGTGTTATGTAGCGTACCCACGGTAACGCCTGATAGCCGCTCTTCTCAATGATCTTAAGATAGCGTACCTGAGGAGGAGCAAAGAACAGTTACATAAACAACAGACACACACACACCACACATACTGGTGAGACTGCTCCTTCCAACCTGTATGCACTATTCAATGAAACTCGTGTGGCTCTACGAGGGTTCACGTTAACAGAGATAAAATGGGTTCGGTTAACTTACCTGGATACCAGATACAGTGAAATAGGGGATCTCAAAGTTGACAGTGATGGGCCTCTTCCCCTCCAACTCATCACTCTCCACACTAGGCAGCCCAAAGTGAGCCCTCATCATGTACTCCTTGCCTCCCTACACACAAAACACACACGATCACACACTTTCATTGGGAAATTTGTGGCATTTCTCTCCGGTAGGTTTCTTTGTAACATACCTGATCTTAACAAAACAAAACTAGCTAGACTATACATTCCTATACTTGTAAAACTCTCCTCACACCTGCACTAGGGCAGGATACATCTGCAGTTCACAGGACTGCCTTGTCCAATCAAGGTAAAGTAAACAACTACAGAGGTGACTTGGATGTCGTTGGTCACACATCGAACCCATTCCCCTACCACACATCACTATAACACCACTACACAGTTATTAAAACTGTCCGTGCGACTCTGTTGTTTTTCAAAGCCAGGAAGGATGTGGGTTTACAGCAGCAGAGAGAGCTGACAGTCATATGCTGAATGTAATGTTAATAGTCATGGGGTTGAGTGCAGTATCCTTATCGGTCTTTATCAATATGAAGTGTTGGGGCGTTTTATATTTCCTCTAAAGCTGTTATCAGTCATTACTTGGCTAACCTCCCCTGGGTTCGTCTGGTGGCAGTGTAAAAACATGCTATCTATAAAATGTGCTGCTTCCTGTGAGAATACAGTATGTACTGTCTTCCGAGAATGGTAGGACAAGACTCTATTTTTACTATTTAGTTCCCATTCAGTCGATAATTACACACGGGGTTGTTCCACTTCAAAAAGCTCATGTTAGTGTTCCTGCAACATTATTTTGTTGAAATATAATTTCATCTCTAAGAAATGAAGTTAATTGATTGCATCCAAATTGGCCATTTTCATTTATAGGATTCATATAATATTTAATAAATATAGTACCTAACAGTCGCTTTGGACAAAACTTTTTTTGACTAACAAAGAGTTAGATATGAGGAATCCAAAGGAATGGTCAATAGCCCCCCCATGGACACCCTACACCCTACGTCAATCCCACCCCAACAACGAGTAGATAGTATCAGTTCACTGTGTCTGACAGTAGTACGGAGCTGCGGCTCTGAGTATTGTTTCTTCATCCTATGTAATGTATTCCCAGTGAAATTTGTGACTTTTAAAAAAATCCTCTTTGCATTGAAGTTGTTAGGTTTATGTCCCATCCTAAATTCTGTTATTACCAGAATGTTAAAGGGATAGTTCACCCAATTTACAAAATTAAATTGGTTTCCTTACCCTTTAAGTAGTCTATTGACAAGGTATGAAAGTAACCCAGGCTTTGGTTTTGTTGGCCACTGTTTCAAATGCTAACTTTTTAGCATTTGTGGCACAAATCCAATGCAAGTCAATGGTACCTATATCAGTAATTTCACGCTTCATGTTTAAATCATACTAAAGTATCTAAAAAATAAGTCAATGATGCTACTTATAGATTATTTGGAAATGAGGTGTGAAAATGCTAATATAGGTACCATTAACTTGCATTGGATTTGCCACAAATACATACTTAGCATTTGAAACAGTGGCCAGGTAAACATAAACCAAAGCATGGGTTGCTGTTATACCTTGTCCATAGAGGAAACCAATATGTCATTTTGTAATTTAAGCGAACTATCCCTTTAACATTAATAGCAGGAACAGCACCATCTTGTGGTCAAAACCTGGTATTATCAGGATGTAGGATGGGACATAAACCTAACAACTTCAATGACTTATTTCTATGAACGGGGGAGAAAAAAATATATATACCAAATTCACTGAATACATTACATAGGATGAAGAAACAATATTCCAAGCTGCAGCTCCATACAACTTCTCAGACATAGAGAACTGATACTATCTACTCATTGTTGGGTAGGGATTGGTGTGGGTGGGACTTTTAATCATTTATTTGGATTCCTCATTTTATTTAAAAAAAAGTTTGGTCCAATCGACTAAGGCAATATATTTACTGAATATTATATGAATCCAATAAATGAAAATGGCCAAATTGAGTGCAATCAATTCGTAATTTCTCAGAGATCAAGTTATATTTCAACAAAACAATGTTGCAGGAATGCAAATCCTAACTAGAGAAACGATTTCAGAACAATCGGAGATGGTGGGTGTGATGGCTTCCTGAAAGGACATGGAATGACACCATCGTATGGTAATGAAGAGTTACAACTGTTGTATAGCCCTTGTATTACTCTTGGGTGAGCAAGGCTTGAACAAATAGCATCTAAAAACACATGGTGACTGTTACAATATCTATGATAATAGCAGAGGATGCACGAACAGGAATGCATCGACTGCCATCTGCAATAGGTTATTAGCATAGTAATGTTGAGTTTATCTCATGACGCTAGCTGTGTCCATGTAGGCTACTTACAGGGAAGGACTTGATGTTCCACTGCACCACGCTCTTCTCGGGAAGATACTTGCAGCTGCCTGTGCTCGTCTTGAATTTAGGCGAGTCGGCGTCGCTGGGCACGGGTACCATGATGGCTACGTTGTTGGCGGTGGAGCGGCTCTTAAACTGACTCTTGGCCTGCAGGGTGGAGGGGAAAAGGTAAGGGTCACAGGGTTACCGACAAGGACGTGCAGTGACATAAAGAGGGGGAGGGGGGCAATTTATGTGGTAAAACCCGCTTTTACACTACAGCGATGATGACACAGTCATGAGGAAAGAAACACAGTCATGGACATGGAACGGAGGCTATTGTATTCAGAATTTCCTGTTCAATTATTAACTTGCTATGAGTTTAAGGGTGAGGAAACAGTCCCAACCCAACGGTTTTCGCACATTGAAGCAAAAAATGGAAACGACATGGATCTGTGTCTATGTACTTAAGAGTCTGGAACTATGCACTTAAGAGAGGTCAGTGTTGGAGCTACTGGTGAAACACAGTAGATGTTGACAGTTTGACAGTGAATGATGGTGGACATCCTTTACCTTAACCTTGATCTCAACTCGGCTGTGGGAGAACTTCTCAATCACACTCTCGATCCATATAAGAGGCTTCACCTGTCACGGAAAGGCCAGGAGAGGAGAGAGAGAGAGAGAGAGAAGGTCATCAGGTTAACATTGGGCAAGGGAGGGTGTGTGTGTGTGTGTGTGTGTGTGTGCATGTGTGTCACTGACCGTGGTGTTGAGGCGGTAGGACATGAGCTCACTCTCTCCGTCCGGGGGGATGAAGGAGATGGTTCGATCGTTCTCGAAGCGAGACAGACGGACACACTGATGGAACTGGACGTCTTCCAGCTCCACCGTCTTACTCTTCTCTCCTGGTACGACACACAGGCAAGGAGGGGGCTATTGTATGCTATGTCCTAATACAGTCAACTTCTGAGAAGTGCAAAATCTCAATAGCAGTCCATAGCAGTTCACCAGTCCCAGTTAAAATACTGTACATTCCGCACACCTTATTTGCCTCAGATACTAACTTCAAAAAAAGGCTAATCTCCTGTATGTTCCACTGTCATCCTTCCTGATCTGAAAACTCACAGTGACACTGGACACACACCACTGTTTCTTCTTCATAAGGACTTTATAAAGAGTTCCATCAATCAGCTCTTGCAAGAGAAAGCTTCGGGAGACCACTCTCTTCAGCAGTGGGCTAGAAAACAATGTCATGGCAATGTGGATGTGTGCCGTAGTGAGAAAGCCTAATGTTCTTGTTGTTTCCCCAGAGTAAATGGTCCAGCGGAGCTGCTGTTAAAAGCTCTTTATAATGAATCAGGGCCACTGGGCTTTCACTTAAATCCCCCCATGAACCTAGAAAGAATAACCCTGTCCATACAGCAACGGCTGTATAGAAATGGACAGCCATCGACGATAGCATGTGACACCATTCATTCGTATGTGAAGACTCAACAGTGCACCGAATCCAAACTAAGTCGGTTAATAGTATGGATACAGAGAGCTAGAACACCGAGTCAAGTCTTTGGAGAGACCTGTTAAGACAGCTCAAATCCCGGCAGGTAAGCCCTTGGGAGCACTGGTCCACGACACAGGTATGATGTCCCATGTTGCATCATCACTGGGTAACTGTGGAAAAGTGAAAAAGGAGGCACAGTCCTTTATGTTTTGGCTCTAAGGGGGTGTACACAGTCCCCTGTGGTTCACCCGAAAGGCTGTGCCATCTCCCTAACGAGGCAACAGAACACTCATGTATCCATATCAGATAGGAAATCCTGCGTTTGATTTGTTTTCCCAATTTGAACTGTTTCAGCTCTCGTATATCTCTCATGTCTCATCTCTCACAATCTACTCAAAATCTCTCCCTGTACGCATGTGTCTTGATTTCCCTGCACGTTTCATCTGTATGCTTTCCTCATACCCAGATTTGACTGTCCTCACTCTCCCGTCTCTTCCACAAAACTGTATGTAGTAACGGGCTCTGACCAGAAGAAGGAGATGTTTAACCCATGTCTGTTCACGCGTAGAAAGCCAGTCGCAACAGTAAGCGTGACTTCACCTTGAAAAAAAAAACTGCTTGTTGGTAATCAAGCACACAAGCATTTTTTGGTTGAAAGTTACCTTCGGTTTTGCAGTGGGGTGTCTCTTGAAAGGCATCCATACGTATGACGCGCACAGACACAGATCAGTAAACATACAAATAAGAAAGATATTAAAGTGTGCACCTCCTCCTCTGGTTATGGTACAATAGGGTGAGTGCAGAAGCCCATTTTAAATTCTCATGTTTATCTATTCATTGTTTGTCGGAGTAGTTTTCCTTTTCTGTTCCAGACATCCCACTCCACTTCCAGTCCGTGGGCAGCATGCACATGTGAGGAGCCGTCCAGGGGGCATCTTTCATCTGCCAACAGCAGCAGTAGCCTCGGGGAGGGATTAGCAATAGGGCTAGACCAAGGAAGAGTAATCCACCAGACGCCCCACAACCAGGGCACATGAGGGGTGAGAACAGGGACTGGGGCGGTGAAGGTGGGGGGGTGTAGGTAGGGATGGGGAGCAGTGGAGTGGTGGGAGCAGGGATGGGGAGAGGAGGCAGGGGGAAAGGGGGTGAGTTGGGCAGGATTGGGAGCACACTGAGATTTTGAAGGGTGAGGATTTGACCATGGGAGTGGAAGATAATTGTCCATGTTACCTATATTATGACCATCGCTCTCCAAGTCTGAAGAGTCCGATTATTTGGGTGGTGTCCGTTTACATACTTGTAGGATTGTGTTTGTACAGTTTGTGTACTTGTGTGTTGTGTGTGTGTGTGCGCACTGTAACGGAAAACAGTCATTTATATGGTATTTTTGTGTATTATCAACAGTAAAATGTTTACAGCAGCATACTATAGATTGTGGTGCATTGTGGGAATATTTGGTGGACGGAAAAATAATTGCTGTATTTGGAATGATACTGTAATTCCATTCCACAAAATACAGTACCGTACCATATTTTTTGAGCTCCAAAAACCTTTTGACCACTAGTGGGTGCATGGTATTGTTGTTTCTGGCTCTTTAAAATGCAGTATTTTGAAGTGTCCTTTATAAGAGGCTACATTTGTTGCACGTGTTAGTGAGAATACCAATTTCAACTAGTATGTGGTAGTAGTACCCCATCAATTTAAAATGTATGGGGGACAGATTGGAGTGTCAGCAAGTCTTAAACCTTAAATGGTAGAGCATTTTGCCATGTCCTTTTGGTCTGGTTTGCCTTGTAGTAGCCGCCAGTTTGGAAGCCTTTGTTAACCTGCCCTGTAGAAGTGCAGGTGATATAAAACACATTACCCAGCAGCCAACCTGTTTGCACCAATTCAATGTAAAAGTAAAATACTGTGAAATACAAACACCATATCCCCTCAATGAATTTCATCCATCCATCCATCCATTCATTACGAATACAGTAGCTGTAACTTTTTTTCTTTAGTATAATAGAGCCAATTCTATGGTATTGTAGTGTGTGTCCTTAATTAAACAGTATTTGATTTGATACCATATTTATATTACAGTATGTGTACTGCAATAAGAAATACAGGAACTAACTTGCCTCTTCGCTGCCTGCAAATTACTAAATCAATTAATGGCAACACCTTACAGTGTGTGTGTGTGTGTGTGTGTGTGTGTGTGTGTGTGTGTGTGTGTGTGTGTATTATACTGCATGTGTTTTTACTCACTTCCTGTGATCTCGAAGAGCACTTTGTCGTTGAGGCCCAGTCTGAGCTCTGGCATTCCAGACAGAACCACTTTGAGCTTGATGCTGCCCATGATCTCACTTCGCAGGACACTGCCGGTCGCACTTACCTTGCACAGGGAGACAGACAGGCACGGTTACATTAAAGGGAAGCTGGTTGAAAAGGGCCTATGTTGCATCGACATTAGTCAGAAACGTTGATTCAAGTGTACAAATTTACTACAAAGTGTAATAGCATAATTTTTCATAAAGTCAGTATTTTCCCCAAACAGAGATTTGTGAGATTTTCCTAGATACAGTGGATATTTGAGGGTTGGGTTTTGATTTCAATAATGCCCACTAACACAGCATGGTAACGCCTAGGGAGAATTGTCATGCACGGAGAAACATCTGCGCTGATTGTGCTCTATCCAATCGTTTACATAAAAGATAACACATTGCCAATGTTATGTTGAAAGAACACTTGGCCCCTAAGCCCTTTATGGAGTGACCACTTGCTACTAGCTAGCTTAATTGACAAACACAGAGATGGAACTTGGGCAATGATAAACAGTGTGTGGTTTGTGCGTCACTCACGATAGTTTGACAGCTTGCTGCTGAGGTTGTGGATGCAGCAGCAGCTGACTCGATACTGTCTACCTAGTTTTCATGCAAATCTTTTAACTTGAGAAATACTGCACCAAACACCGTTGCCTGATGTAAAATTGTGCAACTAAGACCTCCTCGGCAAAAACTTTCAAATTAATTAGAGATTTCTTCATTTATCTTCGAATAATTCGGACTATTTTGAGGGTGAAATGTTTCTACCAGGACTCAAGAGGGACAAACAACAATAACTCCCCAGGGTACAATATAGCAAACATAACACACCCCCCCAAGATGCAAGTCTCGCTTTTTCTTAATGAGAAGCAGAAAAACCCAGGCAGAATCGGGGAGTTCAGCCCCCCTTTAAATAGGGAGAGACAACAGCAGGACATTTACAGTTGAGATAGTCTTGCGTTACCACACTCGCAATGCGAAGTCTCCTTCATCACAAAGGAACCAAAGAAATCAGGAAACCCTGGAATTCAATATAGAAATGACAAAAGGAGTTTTAGAAAGGATGAGAGAGGAATGGAAAAGAATGAGAAGGTATGTTGGAGAATGACCTAGAGAATGAAGATGAAACAATGTATTGTCAAAAAAAGGGAAAGCCAGCTATCTAATTAAATGATCATGTGGCATGGAGAGGCCCATCAGACTTGCTCTTCCTTACAATTAGTCAGTTATTAGCCAGTTATTAGTCTCTGTCTCTGACCCCTGGGATACATAAAATGGGCTCAAGGGGCTGGTTACGTGTCAGAACAAAGAGCCGTGGGTATCCTGGTGTAACACCGTTACAACAATCCTCCGGTTTCTGTGGTAAGGAAATCTGAAATCATTTCCTCCCACTTCTGACAATTAATTTTGGGGCTCCCGAGTAGCGGTCTACGGCACTGCATCTCAGTGCTAGATGCGTCACTACAAACCCTGGTTCGATCCCGGCTGTATCACAACCGGCCGTGATCGGGAGTCCCATAGGGCTGCGCACAATTGGCCCAGCATCGTCCGGGTTAGGGGAGGGTTTGGCCGGGGGAAGCCTGTCATTGTACAAAAAAAAATTGTTCAGCTTCTCTGACACAATGCTGATTAATACTGTAAATCTGACCTGGTTTCTTAGTCTGCACACTGCAAATGATTATCAAATCGTTAAATATACAGTAGAAGTCACAAGTTTACATACACCTTAGCCAAATGTTTAAACTCAGTTTTTCACAATTCCAGATATTTAATCCTAGTAAAAATTCCCTGTTTTAGGTCAGTTAGGATCACCACTTTATTTTAAGAATGTGAAATGTCAGAATAAAAATAGAGACTGATTTATTTCAGCTTTTATTTCTTTCATCACATTCCCAGTGGGTCAGAAGATTACATACACTCAATTCGTATTTGGTAGCATTGGCTTTAAATGGTTTAACTTGGTTCAAACATTTCTGGTAGCCTTCCACAAGCTTCCCACAATAAGTTGGGTGAATTTTGGCCCATTCCTCCTGACAGAGCCGATGTAACTGAGTCAGGTTTGTAAGGCCAACTTGCTCGCGCACGCTTTTTCAGTTCTGCCCACAAATTTTCTGTAGGATTGAGGTCAGGGCTTTGTGATGGCCACTCCAATACCTTGGCTTTGTTGTCCTTAAGCCATTTTGTCACAACTTTGGAAGTATGCTTGGGGTCATTGTCCATTTGGAAGACCCATTTGCGACCAAGCTTTAACTTCCTGACTGATGTCTTGAGATGTTGCTTCAATATATCCACATCATTTTCCTACCTCATGATGCCATCTATTTTGTGAAGTGCACCAGGCCCTCCTGCAGCAAAGCACCCCCGTGCTTCATGGTAGGGATGGTATTCTTCGGCTTGCAAGCCTCCCCCTTTCTCCTCCAAACATAACGATGGTCATTATGGAAAACAGTTCTATTTTTGTTTCATCAGACTAGAGGACATTTCTCCAAAAAGTATGATCTTTGTCCCCATGTGCAGTTGCAAACCGTAGTCTGGCTTTTTTATAGCGGTTTTGGAGCAGTGGCTTCTTCCTTGCTGAGCGGCCTTTCGGGTTATATCGATATAGGACTTGTTTTACTGTGGCTATAGATACTTTTGTACCTGTTTCCTCCAGCATCTTCACAAGGTCCTTTGCTGGGATTGATTTGCACTTTTCGCACCAAAGTACGTTCATCTCTAGGAGACAGAACGCGTCTCCTTCCTGAGCGTTATGACGGCTGCGTGGTCCCATGGTGTTTATACTTGCGTACTATTGTTTGTACAGATGAACGTGGTACCTTCAGGCATTTGGAAATTGCTCCCAAGGATGACCCAGACTTGTGGAGGTCTACAATTTTTTTTTATGTCAATTAGCCTATCAGAAGCTTCTAAAGCCATGACATCATTTTCTGGAATTTTCCAAGCAGCTTTAAAGGCACAGTCAACTTAGTGAATGTAAACTTCTGAGCCACTGGAATTGTGATACAGTGAATTAGAAGTGAAATAATCTGTCTGGAAACAAATGTTGGAAAAATGACTTGTGTCATGCACAAAGTAGATGTCCTAACCGACTTGCCAAAACTATAGTTTGTTGACAAGTGGTTGAAAAACTAGTTTTAATGACTTCAACCTAAGTGTTTGTAAACTTCCGACTTCAACTGTATATCAGACTATTAGAAATCTAATTTGAACAAAAATGGATCTACCCTGGAAACAATGTTTGATGAATTTGTTACCATTCCGCCAATTCCGCTCCAGTCATTACCACGAGCCCGTTCTCCCTAATTAAGATGCCACCAACCTCCTGTGCCGCACGCCTGGAGTTTTTAAAAAGGCACGTGAAAGACTCAGAGCATAAGGAAAAAGATGCTGTGATGCAATGTTTTTTTTACTGAATGCAAAGCACAATGTAGGATATAACCAGGCACAGCGTCAGAGCTTCAGAACAAGAATGTGAAACTCCTTGAGTGGCCCAGCCAAAGCCCAGACTTGAATCCCATTGAAAATCTGTGGAAAGACTTGAAGATTGCTGTTCACCGCCTCTTCCCATCTAACTTAACAGAGCTTCAGAAAATCTGGAAGGACAAATGTCAGAAAATCCCCAAATCCAGTTGCGCAAAGCTGATACAGACATACCCAAGATGAGTCAAAGCTGTAATCGCCGACAAAGGTGCTTCTACAAAGTATTGACTCAGGGGTGTGAATACTTTTGTAAATGAGATATTTCTGTATTTCATTTTCAACAAACGTGCAAACATTTCTAAAAACCTGCTTTCACTTTGTCATTATGGGGTCTTGTGTGTCGATGGGTTTCTAAAAATATATATTTAATCCATTTTGAATTCAGGCTGTAACACAGCAAAATGTGTAATGAGTCAAGGGGTATGAATACTTTCTGAAGGCACTGTAGTACAGTAGTAGATGTATATACAGTAAAGCATAGTAAAACTATATACAATAAAGCTCAGGTGTATTTTTGTCTCTGCTCATACAGGAGTAATAAAGGCTTTTTTAATCAGGGGGTGCTGGCTACTTCCTGCGGGCGGCTATAGGAAAACCTGGGACTATTTTAGACTTAGTCCCTGTTACCCTAGAGCAGTTTTTTCCAACCCTAGTCTTCGAGTACTGCCAAAATTACACATTTTTATGTAACCCTGGACAAGCACACATGATTCAACTTGTCAACTAATTATCAAGTCTTCGAAGAGTTGAATACGTCTTTGTCCAGGGCTACGACAAAAATGTGTACTGTTGGGGGGAAACAGTGCCCTTAGAGAGACCACGTTATTAAACAAATACAATAGTCACAGACTGAAATCATAGTGCAGACCCTCACTAGCACGTTGTGGCTACTGTGTTCGTGGTACACTAGGGACCTTTTGATAGTACCCATTATTAATTACAATACTTGAGGTGTTTTTTACTGACATCCGAGTGAAAAGCCTCCTCACCAGCAGGTTAACGGACTCGATGACATCCATGAACACCTCGTTCTTCCTGTACTTGATGCCCTCTGACCTCCAGGACACTGCATTGGTGACGGTGGCGGGGGGGCGAGGGGCGCCCACATCCAGTTTGTGACCCTGCTGGGTGATGTACCTGCAGAGAGAGGGGTTGAGGGGAGAGAGGAGAGGACAGATACCATGTAAGCTTCTTTAGAGGAAAAAGAATGCTGTCGTCGCTACCTCACTTTCCAACTAAGGTTCGAGAACAGAGGAGAAAGCAGAATATGACAAATATTGAAGTAGAATCCAAGAATGTGAGGATCAGTACAAAGATGTTTGTTTTCTAGGTGATATCAATCTTTCTATATATATATATTCATGATTAATGAGCTTATGATAAGATACCCCAGAATAGAAAGTTAATTATATTAAACCTCACTGGATTAGATAGATTAATGAAAGGATTTGTCTTGGGTTGTGAGCAGGTTAGTCATGGGTGTAATTGGAACAAGGGGGTTTACATTGTGATTCTATTGTGATTGTAACCAAAAGACTAAAACGGCACAAAACTAAAACACTAAGGCTCAAATCATCCTGAAGTGCATTTTGTGTGCTCATTTAAAGGTGCAATCTGCAATAGTTCAAGTTGACCTCAGACTGTCAGGCCTTGTACCCATAGCTCTTTGAGAGTGATTACATGTCTCTAGCCTAGCTCCATCCCATTGTGTCTTTAAACACAGTAGACCTTGTATGTCTATTGTCTACTACTGGCTGTACTATCAATACCATATGCTGCAGGATGATGTGATGAGACGGGGAGTGGGTAGGAGGGAGATGATATACAGTACCTATGCAAACACATGACCGTTTATTCCGTAGGTGGAACACCTGCCCGCTGCCTCTACCTCTCACTGACAAACAACCAGGGTGACAGACAGCAACGCCACCTTAAATACACACACACACACACACACACACACACACACACACACACACACAGTCCTGCCGCCCGACCTGTAATCCCACCAGATGGATCTCTCCTCTGCCTGCATCTCTCCCAGCTCTCCCTGAGGTAATGACAGACTGATCCAATCTCAACCATAGATCCTTCTGATGCCTGCAGACTTTCTCTCCTTGACTACCCTTCCCTGGGCTCCTTTGAGAATCCCCTTATTGCTCAGCTTGAAAGAGGCTAGCGTGGTTCAAAATGTGTCTGCACATTGCAAAGGCACCGAAAGCCGCCCCCCAAAATTGCCCCAAAAAATGACATTACACTGGTTTGAATTCACCACTTGACACAGGCCATGGTGACCTCATATAGTGTTTTATGGTAATCTCGTGTGATACAGGGAGATCATCTCGTCTCAATACCTCATCTTGACTCAAGGAGAGTGGAAAGAGGTGAAAGTCAAGTTGGAGACAATTGGGCTTGTTAGGTGTGTTGGTTTTAGTCTAGATTCTCCCCAGAAATGCTAATGATGTATCCAACAAGAGCATCTGAGTTGGTGGGAAAATCGACAGTCATACTACAAAACAACACACACAAACACACTCCTTCTCTTTCACATACACACAAACAGGGGAAGACAATTGGAATGGTAGCCAGGCCAGGGCCCGGTTCTCTCAAAAGCATTTTATGGCTAAATTCACCATTCGATCCTTCGTAAGAGCATCTTTACATTTCTGAGCCGTTTCCCAAATCTGTCTTTATTAATGTTGCACTTGAAAGCGATCGTAATCTAAACGCTCAAAATCTAAAGACCACTCGTAGAACAGCTAAATGCGTTGTTAGATCACTGTTTGCCCTCTGCCCCTCCCGCGTCACTTTACACACAGAAAATCTTCGCTAAACATGGAATGAAGATGTTTATTTTGTCTCTGTGACCTCCAAAAACATCATAGTTTAACAAGTTAATTATAAATAGCCTAAAAAGTTTGCAATGATTCAGAGGGGTTGGGTTAAATGCGGAACACACATTTCAGTTCAGTTGTACAACTGACTAGGTATCCTTTCCCAATGTAATAAACAAGCAAAGCAAGGATGTAAAAATGGAAACCGAGAACCTAATTATATGAGTGCTAAATTAGACTACATATTGACATCTCTTTCATGTAAGTGCAATCGATAGATAACTAGTATTAGGTCATTAGGCTACACCTCGGCTACATTATCTGAAAGCTCAAGCATTTCACTGTAGCCGAACCAATAACTTGAAAAGGTTATCATCATATCCTACATATCCTAAAGCTTCCATTTTTCTGCATGTTATTGGAGAGGAGGCATTGGACATTTACATTTACAACTTGACGTTGACTGTGCTAATGGCTAAATAAATGAGGAGTACTTTGCACCAAGCCAGAACGTTACGTTTGAGAGATACACGTTTTTCTCTCATGATCAGAAACCGGGAGTCAGTTTTGACCAGTATTTGGCTGAGCTGAACACACTGAGCAAAACGTGTGAATTTGAAAATCTGAAAGACTCACAAGTGAAAGACAGGATGGTCTGTGGCCTACTTGATAATGGACCCGAGGAGAGATTGCTGCGTGAGCAAGATGTAACTGTGGATAAAGCAGTGAATATGTGTGCAGCAGCTGAAACCACCAGAGCACAAGCTAAAGAGCTGTGCAGGGAAGAGACGTCAGTGCATGCAATAAAAAGAGAGGAGCAATACACACAACGCCTTACAAAACAAAAACAAGCAAAAGAGAGAAATCAAAACACTACATGTGGAAAATGTGGATTTATCCATAAGCCAACAAAAATGCCCTGCATATGGCAAATCACGTAACAACTGTGGGAAAGATAATAATTTCTCAAAATGCTGCAACGCTGAGGCTACAAAGAAAAAGGTTCACACAGTCGAGGAGATGGAAGAATTCTTTGTTGATTCTGTGGAAATATGCAATGCAGTAAATGCTGAATGGATTGTGCCATTGACTGTGAATTAAACTATAATACCATTCAAGCTTGATACTGGAGCACAGGTAAACCTGTTGTCTCTGGATGACTACAAAACACTGAAGGTGAAGAGCAAAATACACCCGGTGAAAAGTAAGGTTACTGGTTATACTGGGGAGAACGTACCATTCAAAAAGGTAGCTACATAGTAACTTTACAGCACAAAGATAAACAGTTCAGAGCACAGCTGCTGATTGTGGAAAAGAGTGTACAGCCTATTCTAGGAATCAATGCATGTGAAAAGCTCAATTTGTTGAAAAGAGTGTATGTAGTGACATCACAGACTGAAAATGACCAAGAATCACTACTGGCTGAGTATAAGGGTGTGTCTGAGGGTCTTGGATGTTTACCAGGAGAACACAAAATATGTACTGATGACAAAATTACTCCAGTTGTGCATGCATGCAGAAAAGTTCCATTTGCACTGAGGAAAAAACTCAAAGAGGAACTCGGACGCATGGAAAAGATGGACGTCATCACAAAAATGGATGAACCTACAGACTGGGTAAGCTCACTGGTTATTGTGGTGAAAAAGAACGGCGATCTCAGGATATGTCTAGACCCGAGACATCTCAACAAAGCAATCAAGAAAGAGCATTTCAAGTTGCCAACCAGAGAAGAGATAATGTCGCAGTTCGCTGGAGTAAAGTGGTTCAGTAAGCTTGGGAATGGGAATGGTCCCATGAACAGGAAAACTGCTTCAAAAACCTAAAGAAGACCATCACAGAAGAGCCAGTGCTCCGGTTCTATGATCCAGAGAAAAGCACAAGGATTTCTGCAGACGCGTCAGAGTTTGGCCTGGGAGCAGTTCTTCTGCAACAGCATGACGACACATGGCAACCCGTTGCTTATGCGTCCATAGCCTTGACAGGCGCAGAGACAAGGTATGCACAAATAGAGAAATAACTACTGGCAAGCACATACGCTTGCGAAAGGTTTCACCAATACGTCTACGGACGAGACTTCGAAGTAGAAACCGCCCACAAACCATTGTGTCAATCATGTCTAAGCCACTGAATGATTGTCCAATGAGAATCCAGAGAATGTTGATCAGACTGCAAAAGTATGATGTGAAGATGATCTATACCCCGGGAAAGTTCATGTTCGCCGCCAACACTCTTTCTCCAGCAGTTGACAAGGAGAGCTTCGACACACAGAAGACACTGAGATTCAGGCCTACGTCGACATGATTGTAGCATCACTTCCTGTGTCTTCTGAGAGATTGGAGCAGATCGAAAGAGAGACCGCAGCTGACCGAACAATGACAGAGTTGAAAGAAACAACACTGATAGGATGGCTTTCACAGAAAAACAACTGTCCAAGGAGAATACAGGATTACTGGATGTGCAGAGCAGAGCTCACCGTTGTGGATGACATAGTGTTCAAAAGCAACAAGATTGTCATTCCCATGACACTACGCAAAGAAATGCTACAGAAAATACACGAGGGCCACTTGGGTGAGGAAAAATGCAAACAACGAGCACGAGAAGTAATGGACTGGCCAAGAATGAACCAGGAAATCAGCCAGACCACTGTTTCATGTGAACTGTGTTTGACCTACAGGCCAAAGCAGTAAGCAGAGACGCTAATGCCTCATCCAGTACCCAACAGACCCTACTACAAAGTTGGAGTTGACCTTTTTGACTGCAATGGCAAAAGTCACATTGGTTGTGATTACTCAAACTACCCATGCAGTAGCAACACTGCCAACTACCTCCAGCAAAGCTGTAATCACCTACCTGAAATCAGTCTTTGCAAGACATGGCGTTGCGTCTGAACTGTACTCGGACAATGGCCCGCAGTTCTGAAGTTCCGAATTCCGATCGTTCGCTAACGACTGGGGATTCCAACACCACCTCCAGCCCCAACTACCCAAGGTCCAACAGCTTAGCAGAGAGTTCAGTCAAAATTGTCAAAGGTCTGATGAAAAAGGCACACGATGGAAAGGAGGATTTCCTAAAGAAATCTGATGATCTACCGCAGCGCACCGCTGCAGAACGGACTTTCTGCTGCACAAATGTTGATGGGACGTCGCATCAGAACCAACCTACCCATCCATGAGGACTTGCCAACACCCAGAGGTGCTCACAAAGTCAAACTTGCAAAGGAAAATTAGAAAGACAAACAAAAACAGCGTCACAACAAAAGTCCAAGACACTTACCTGAACTGAAACCTGGAGATCATGTACGACTCCGAGACATCACTACAGGAACCTGGATGCAGCCAGGGCATGTGCAGAGAGAAGTTGCACCGCGATCCTATGAGATCCAAACGGAGCATGGATCACAACTGAGACGAAACAGAGTGGGTCTAAGGCTGCAGCCATTCACTCAAGGGACCGAGGATAATCAGGAGGATACTGCTGAAGCGTCAAATGCCTTTAGAAATGGACAATTCAGTCAGAACACCCTGACTAACAATGAACGCTGTCCAACTGTTTCAGGAAGCACTTCAGCAGAACGACCAAAAAGGACTTTCAGAGCCCCTGAAAGGCTTATTGAGAATTGCTAAAAAAAAATTAAAAAGGGGCACCTCGACTGAATGTTTGGTTTATGTGAAAAGAAATAGGGCCACAATAGAGTATTGTTGGACAGACTATATTTAGTTTAAATATATATACACAGTGCCTTGCGAAAGTATTCGGCCCCCTTGAACTTTGCAACCTTTTGCCACATTTCAGGCTTCAAACATAAAGATATAAAACTGTATTTTTTTGTGAAGAATCAACAACAAGTGGCACACAATCATGAAGTGGAACGACATTTATTGGATATTTCAAACTTTTTTAACAAATAAAAAACTGAAAAATTGGGCGTGCAAAATTATTCAGCCCCCTTAAGTTAATACTTTGTAGCGCCACCTTTTGCTGCGATTACAGCTGTAAGTCGCTTGGGGTATGTCTCTATCAGTTTTGCACATCGAGAGACTGACATTTTTTCCCATTCCTCCTTGCAAAACAGCTCGAGCTCAGTGAGGTTGGATGGAGAGCATTTGTGAACAGCAGTTTTCAGTTCTTTCCACAGATTCTCGATTAGATTCAGGTCTGGACTTTGACTTGGCCATTCTAACACCTGGATATGTTTATTTTTTAACCATTCCATTGTAGATTTTGCTTTATGTTTTGGATCATTGTCTTATTGGAAGACAAATCTCCGTCCCAGTCTCAGGTCTTTTGCAGACTCCATCAGGTTTTCTTCCAGAATGGTCCTGTATTTGGCTCCATCCATCTTCCCATCAATTTTAACCATCTTCCCTGTCCCTGCTGAAGAAAAGCAGGCCCAAACCATGATGCTGCCACCACCATGTTTGACAGTGGGGATGGTGTGTTCAGGGTGATGAGCTGTGTTGCTTTTACGCCAAACATAACGTTTTGCATTGTTGCCAAAAAGTTCAATTTTGGTTTCATCTGACCAGAGCACCTTCTTCCACATGTTTGGTGTGTCTCCCAGGTGGCTTGTGGCAAACTTTAAACAACACTTTTTATGGATATCTTTAAGAAATGGCTTTCTACTTGCCACTCTTCCATAAAGGCCAGATTTGTGCAATATACGACTGATTGTTGTCCTATGGACAGAGTCTCCCACCTCAGCTGTAGATCTCTGCAGTTCATCCAGAGTGATCATGGGCCTCTTGGCTGCATCTCTGATCAGTCTTCTCCTTGTATGAGCTGAAAGTTTAGAGGGACGGCCAGGTCTTGGTAGATTTGCAGTGGTCTGATACTCCTTCCATTTCAATATTATCGCTTGCACAGTGCTCCTTGGGATGTTTAAAGCTTGGGAAATCTTTTTGTATCCAAATCCGGCTTTAAACTTCTTCACAACAGTATCTCGGACCTGCCTGGTGTGTTCCTTGTTCTTCATGATGCTCTCTGCGCTTTTAACAGACCTCTGAGACTATCACAGTGCAGGTGCATTTATACGGAGACTTAAATACAATCCACCTGTGTGTAATCATCATCATTAGTCATTTAGGTCAACATTGGATAATTCAGAGATCCTCACTGAACTTCTGGAGAGAGTTTGCTGCACTGAAAGTAAAGGGGGCTGAATAATTTTGCACGCCCAATTTTCAGTTTTTGATTTGTTAAAAAAGTTTGAAATATCCAATAAATGTCGTTCCACTTCATGATTGTGTCCCACTTGTTGTTGATTCTTCACAAAAAAATACAGTTTTATATCTTTATGTTTGAAGCCTGAAATGTGGCAAAAGGTTGCAAAGTTCAAGGGGGCCGAATACTTTCGCAAGGCACTGTATATATTTTTCAGAAAAAAAATTGGGGGAATGAAATGTGTGTTATTGAAAATTGCATGTTATGCAGGTTGAGTAAATAAATGTGATGTGACATGTGTAGTTACATAGAAAAGTAGTTTTATTTTAAAGGAAAGAAGATGTGTTGTTATGTGTTAATAACATTTAGACTACGTTACCCAGCAGGCTATGCGGGAGGCGGATGGTTAAAGAAGGCCTTGCATGGCTAACATGGAGTTTTCTAGCTGAAGTATATGTTCATTAAAAGTAGTTAAACCTACGCCCAAGTTTGTCATTATATAAGGAACAAACATAACATATTGATATTTTCTAAATAGCGAACAAGGCAATGAGTGACTTTGAATTTGGCCTTTATTCATTCTTTATACATTCTTAAGAAATGCAGGATTTAGCCTACATAATCAAACATTGTATACAAAATATCCCGGAAAAGAACACTAGCCTTTATTGTAGGGAATAATTTCAGCAAGGGACAGCTCCTGCAACGGCACAGTTAAATTCCACTTTGTAATGAGTGCATCGTTAAAACAGTCATAAGCCTAAATTCCATTGCTATCGAGAAATTGCGCCCAGGTGGGCAGTATTTTAGGCTAAAGGGGGGGGGGGTTATTTTGAAAGTGCCTGGTTGGGGGGAGATGGAGAAGCAGGGGAGGAGCGTCGGGATGTGGTGGAGGGGCTCCTTGGCGAAACGAGGAGCAGAGCTGAGCTCGTCTGTCTGGGTGTCGAGTGGAGCCAGCTGACAGTGGCATTGTGTATGTGTCAATGGGAGACAGGCTAGCGATTATCAGCCCTATTCAGGCCCACATTCACAGACAACACAGACAACACACTGATAAAGACCTCATCAAAGCTCAGGGCAAAAACACATCTTCATACATCCACATCAGACAGTCACCATATTATCAAAGTAAACCATCTGTTTGAGCAATTATAAAAAGACAAAATTATATTATATGATGTTACATACAGGCTTTCAATTAAAGTGTAAGACTAATTACAAAGAGGTAATTAAGCAGACAAAATAGGCAGATTGCCATGGTAGTCTGGACTTAATTAGGTGAACACTGAACCTTCTGCCAGAACATGGCACCATTCCCAGGGGCAAGTAACAGAACAGGAAAACAAAGTCGTGTTAACGAGCTAAACCCTCTGAACCCTATAGGCTACTGTATACTGTCTGGCACTAGCCTAGATTCTAGTCTTTTATGGCATCAAACGGCAAGCCATCTAGTAGAGAGATTAGTAGACAGAGGTGTTGACTGACTCGAACTGACTCTACTCTTTAGCAGAGAAGAAAACATGACATATAAAGTCGTATTAACATGCTAAAGCAGGGTTTCCCCAAACGTTTTTGACCCGCGACCCCATTTTGATGTCTGAAAATTATTTTTTCATGTCGCAATAATGTAATTAACAGCCCATGTTAACTTTTTTATTTGGGGCTATGTCCGTCAATTGAAAAACATTCTAACTGCATTTCCGATTGTGAGTTGAGAAGACAATTGTATACTTTTAATGTGGGGCAGTCAATTGCAAAGGAGTAATGTCTCTCATCTCACCACCGCCAATGAGATGTGTGTGTGCTTGATGCGTGTCGCGTCCGAGCTTCTCAACATCAGGGGGCGTGGTCGACAGCGCGCACTTCATCTCTGCTGTCACATCCAATCTGGATCCTATTTGGTTTTAATACAGACGAGAGCACTGAATCCAGTTTAACATCGATATGAGCTGGCGAAGGGTTGCCTACCATGTGATTTCGAACCAACTGGGAACTGGGAATACTAAGTCAAATCATGACGTCAGGGATGAAAGTCAGAGCTCTAGAAAGAGGCCCGAGTTCCCTAGTTGGAATTCCGAGTGGGATGACCGTTCAAAACTATTTTTCCCCAGTCGGAGCTCGTTTCTTTCAGAGTTCCCAGTTGTCTTGAACGTAGTGAAGTTGGAGATTTCCGAGTTCCCAGTTCTGAATTACCAGTTGTTTTTAACGTGTAATTAATGCTCAGAGGGAGACGGCAGAGTATTTCCTTTGAGACAGGAACCAAGCCTCCTCCGTAGTGAACTGTAAATGCGTTGTCTGTAGCATTCGGTCACATGACGGCTTGATCAGCTGTACGATTTCATTTACCGACATGTCAACTGAGCCAGGATCACAGTGAAACGGATTGGGAAGTAGGTCAGTCCCAAAGTGCTCTTCCGAGCATGGGAGGTGAGCAGCCATCACTCGTGTGGGACACACTGATGTTGTTTTCTGTTGTTTTCTTTTCATTACACAGAAAGTCAACCAAGTCAGATTTTTTACATCCATTGTGAATGACAAAAGTTCCTCTCTCAGTGTGAAAAAACTTTCCAACACCCCCTCAATAACCACCAAGCCTCGGTGTGAAATAGAACAGTCATGCTCTGATCCCACATCTCTACATAGTTTTGCGAAAAGGCGCTCGCACAATTGATGTGATTTGATGTAGTTTACAATTGAAGATACCTGCTGCAGTATATCTCCGAGTTCCGTGCTCAGCTCTTTTGCCACCTTTTTCTCTCGGTTTATCATACAATGTGTCCATATGTCAGAGGGAGACGCATTCATAACTAGAGTGCAGAGGCCTGCCCGCCGTCCTGTGATAGATGGCGCCCCATCTGTGCAAAAGCCCACCATTCGATCCCATATGGAATCACTTTTTTGTCAATATAGCCACGCAGCACACTGAACATCCCCCCTATGTCGTTTCATGCTCAGGAATCGCGAGACAGAACAATATGTCCTCGTGAATAGCATCCCCCGACACGCATGGGCATCTCGGCCCTCACAGCTAACGTCAGTTTGAAGAGCATACGCTGGGGAGTTTGAGTCGTTCAGTCAGAGTTTCCTCTTGATTGCAAGCAATAGCATACATTTTTCAGTTAACAGTGCTATCTGACAAAGGTATTGATGCGAGTTTCTCTGCCTCTGCCTCCCCACACATTCTTTTCACCATATCAATTGCAGCTGGTAATATCAAAGTCTCTGCAATAGTGCGTGGTTTCATATCCAGCCTAGCCATTCACCGTGGGAATGATTCAAGTGCAACGGTCAAGGCCTTTTTCCATGATCTAAGGGCACTCCCTTTAGATTTGAATAATTATCATTTAAATTTTTATGGTTAACCATAAATTTAATTAATTTTTATGGTTAATTTTTATGGTTTTATGGTTACAATAATTTTTAGATACAAAGACGATATTATAATATATACACTGCTCAAAAAAATGAAATAACACATCCTAGATCTGAATGAATGAAATATTCTTATTAAATACTTTTTTCTTTACATAGTTGAATGTGCTGACAACAAAATCACACAGAAATTATCAATGGAAATCAAATTTATCAACCCATTGAGGTCTGGATTAGGAGTCACAGTCAAAATTAAAGTGGAAAACCACACTACATGTTGATCCAACTTTGATGTAATGTCCTTACAACAAGTCAAAATGAGGCTCAGTGGTGTGTGTGGCCTCCACTTGCCTGTGTGACCTCCCTACAACGCCTGGGCATGCTACCTCTGGCGAGCACATGGAGGGCTGTTTTCATCCGTGAAGAGCACAGGGCGCCAGTGGCGAATTTGTCGATCTTGGTGTTCTCTGGCAAATGCCAAACGTCCTGCACAGTGTTGGGCTGTAAGCACAACCCCCACCTGTGGATGTCGGGCCCTCATACCACACTCATGGAGTCTGTTTCTGATCGTTTGAG
Organism: Oncorhynchus clarkii lewisi; assembly: GCF_045791955.1. Taxonomy (NCBI): domain Eukaryota; kingdom Metazoa; phylum Chordata; class Actinopteri; order Salmoniformes; family Salmonidae; genus Oncorhynchus; species Oncorhynchus clarkii. The sequence continues at coordinate 40,660,720 of NC_092150.1, forward strand.
CAGACACATGCACATTTGTGGCCTGCTGGAGGTCATTTTGCAGGGCTCTGGCAGTGCTCCTCCTGCTCCTCCTTGCACAAAGGCAGAGGTAGCGGTCCTGCTGCTGGGTTGTTACCCTCCTACAGCTTCCTCCACGTCTCCTGATGTACTGGCCTGTCTCCTGGTAGCGCCTCCATGCTCTGGACACTACGCTTACAGACACAGCAAAGCTTCTTGCCACAGCTCGCATTGATGTGCCATCCTGGATGAGCTGCACTACCTGAGCCACTTGTGTGGGTTGTAGACTCCGTCTCATGCTACCACTAGAGTGAAAGCACCGCCAGCATTCAAAAGTGACCAAAACATCAGCCAGGAAGCATAGGAACTGAGAAGTGGTCAGTGGTCACCACCTGCAGAACCACTCCTTTATTGGGGGTGTCTTGCTAATTGCCTATAATTTCCACCTGTTTGGCCCTGTCCGGGGGTGTCCTTGGATGGGGCCACAGTGTCTCCTGACCCCTCCTGTCTCAGCCTCCAGTATTTATGCTGCAGTGGTTTATGTGTCGGGGGGCTAGGGTCAGTTTGTTATATCTGGAGTACTTCTCCTGTCCTATTCGGTGTCCTGTGTGAATTTAAGTGTGCTCTCTCTAATTCTCTTTTTCTTTCTCTCTCTCGGAGGACCTGAGCCCTAGGACCATGCCTCAGTACTACCTGACATGATGACTCCTTGCTGTCCCTAGTCCACCTGGCTGTGCTGCTGCTCCAGTTTCAACTGTTCTGCAGTATTATTATTGGACCATGCTGGTCATTTATGAACATTTGAACATCTCGGCCATGTTCTGTTATAATCTCCACCCGGCACAGCCAGAAGAGGACTGGCCACCCCACATAGCCTGGTTCCTCTCTAGGTTTCTTCCTAGGTTTTGGCCTTTCTAGGGAGTTTTTTCTAGCCACTGTGCTTCTACACCTGCATTGCTTGCTGTTTGGGATTTTAGGCTGGGTTTCTGTACAGCACTTTGAGATATCAGCTGATGTACGAAGGGCTATATAAATAAATTTGATTTGATTTGATTTTGACCTGTTGTCTATTCCATTTGCGCAACAGCATGTGAAAATGTATTGTCAATCAGTGTTGCTTCCTAAGTGGACAGTTTGATTTCACATAAGTGTGATTGACTTGGAGTTACATTGTGTTGTTTAAGTGTTCCCTTTATTTTTTTGAGCAGTGTATATATATATATATATTTATTTTTTTTCTCAGGATTTCGTAAATTCTCCCGCATGCCCCATTTTCATATCAAGTGACCCCACCTGGGGTCACGACCCCTAGTTCGGGAACAGCTGAGCTAAGGCCTTTGAACCTTATACTGTAGCCTACTAAGCAATATGGTAGTCTGTTGGATGGTAGTCTGTTTTAGCATTGCCCCTGTGTTGCAGTCTAAAATGCCAAGCCTTCCAGGCCAGACTGTAGTCTTGACTGTAACCGGGTCCTCTACTCACTCTTGCAGGATCTTGCTGTCTGTGGTCTGGGGAAAGCCAAAGTCCATGACCTCGTCCATCAGCTCATACACAATCACAAAGTTGTCACGGATGCTCTCCTCCTCCAGCTCCTTAAAGTACTCCTTAAACACCTGCAGATTTACAGACAACTTAAATACAAGATCAATACAATACCAGAATAGTAAGCACAGTGTATTATAGTAGGTATTGTCAGTGAAGCACACACTCACCTGCACTATTTTGTAGAGGAAGGAGTATACCAGAGCAGCGTTGGCATTCTTCTTGGTCATTGCCACCACTAAAGGACGACTGTTAAGTACGTACTACACTGTTGAACAGAAAAGGGTACTGTGCCACTGCTGTTTTAAATCTATCAAATGGAACATTGTAAATTAATGATACATACCGATTGACTCTTGAAGAATATAACTTAGAAATGCCTCATGAGCTTAGTTCAACTGCCTTAACCCAAAGTATTAGCTTGGTTTACTCCACTATTATTCTACAATGTAGAAAAGAGTCAAATAAAGAAAAACCCTTGAATGAGTAGGTGTGTCCAAACTTTTGACTGGTACTGTACACAGCACGACATCATGAATCTGCATGCATGCAGTGAGGGTGTGAACTGTGAATTGTGAGATACGTCTCGTGAGCGAGACAGAGGCTGAGACAGACGGCCTGACCGGCTGAGCAGTAACAGGACTTCCTGTTTGGACAGGATACGGTAGAGGTTGCTGTGTTTGATCCACAGGAAGTGTGAGGAGCCGCTGGTCACCAGGGGCGACGTGTCCGCGTCCTCCTCCATCCTCATCATTATAGGCATGAAATGGTCGATCTCATTCATGTCCATGTTTCCCATGTAGTTACGACTTATCAACACCTACAAGGAAAACACATAACATGAAAATAGAGGGTGAAGATTTGCAACATGTCCATGTTGCTCTTGGAGTTACGACATATCAACACCTGGCCAATTAGATAACGTGACAAAGGGCATTGTAACACATTGATGTACAGTCATTTTCTATTCAATTCAGTTCATCTTCATTTAGATTGAAATATACTATCTAAATGTTTTCCAAGGAGTCCATAGTGGAAGATATGCAACAGTACAAATGGAAAAAGATCCAAAAATGGAGCCATATGTCCTTCCCCTCGTTCTAACGGCTCAGCGGTAAGTTGTGTAACATCATAAAATTGTCTGTCGAAATGGGCAGCAGCCTCTGCCAGGAAGACCACTATTCAGAAACAGTAAATAACTAGTCATGTGATCACAACACTCAATAACAGCATTGTGCAATATACACTGGAGTGGCCCGAGGGAAGCATCACTTTCTCTCTCTCTCTCACACCTATGTCTTATTATACTTGTGAGCAGTGGCAGAGCTCCGCCTGTTTTGAGCCCCACATTTTAAGCCCAAAAAATTAAAAATTAAAAAGTGCCAGTTTTGCATGTTATTTCAGCATTAACACGTGACACATTTCAGTTGGTAAACAATGTAAAAAAATAAATAAAAAATAAGTAATTGCGTCAATAAAGCCGTTGTTTTGCTTTCTTGAGTAAGGCAGCTTCAAAATGCAGGTGTTTCAGCCTAGCTCAGTGCTTTCTGTGGTGATAGGGAAGCAAGCGGAAAATACAGAGCGAAGGTGTTGGTAATGTTCTCTAGTTGCACCGTGATTGGCTCAGTGTTCCGTCACTCATGGGGACACCACGTCACCGCCAAGTCTACGGGTAAAGCTAAAAAATTCAAGCCCCTTGGGTGCTGCCATAGAGTTACATTGGAAGTGCCCATCCAAGAAGGCTCAAGGTCATTGGCAACAGATAAAATGACGTCAAATCACGTTACATCTACAGTAGCTTTGATTGGACGGACTGATGATGTCAACATCATACTTAAAATCTTAGCTAGCTGTCATCCTCATGAATCAAGTTGACAATCTTTTGGCAAATCCTTTTTAATCCTTGTCATATAAAGAGAAATAATGAAGAGAAATGAAATCAAACGTATTGGTGCTAATCGGTCATAAACATTACACAACAAGTTGGAAATCGCAAATTCAACAATGAGTGGTTGGGAAGGAATCCGTGGTTAACTACAAGCATTGCAAAGCAATCACTAGCCTGCTATTCAGTGGAGTGGCTGTGTGTGTTGCCCTAAGGGGATTAAGGGTCTCTTTTCCAATAAAAAAACTATAAACATTCAACATTGGCCATGCTGTCAATGAAGCATGATTTGTGCCGTGCTCAAAGCTGTATACTCAGAACTGCGAAATCTGACTTCAGGGAGTTCAAGACAACTGGGAACTCTGGAAAAATTAGCTCAGACTGGGAAAATAATTTTTGAACGGTCATCCAACTCGGAATTGAAAATCCCGAAGTTGTGCCTCTTTCTAGAGCTACGACCTGAAGATCACTGACATCATCATGATTCAACCTTGTTTTTTTACAGAGTTCCCAGTTGTCTTGAAAGCATCAAAAATCCAGAGAATGCCAGACTTTGATAACAAAATTTGCCCACGAAGGAACACCGCGCCAACTTCATGTTCAAGTGAGCACAGCACGACAAGGTGTGTCCAAAAATGTATTGTATGCTGATGCATAAATTATGTAATATGCCAGAGAGATATGTATGCTTTAGATAAGAAAAGTAATACTAAGTATATGTTGTGTGGTAAACTGTTAGTAGCTCATGTGCCTCACCCTAATAATTTGGTCTATTTTCCCCTCTTAATTTCGCCTACTGTTCTGACTTGGTGGTGCACATTAGCCTATAACCTGTTTTAGAGAAAAGTAATCAACAAATATTGTAAGAGCTTTCATTGTCTGCTTACAAGGTACAAATCTGTCGTTCTGCCCCTGAACAGGCAGTTAACCCACTGTTCCTAGGCCATCATTGAAAATAAGAATTTGTTCTTAATTGACTTGCCTAGTTAAATAAAGGTAAAATAAAAATAAAAATGATATGCCCCCTTTATTTATCCTTCGGTTCTGACTTGGTGTACAGGGAAAACACTGTAAGAACGTACCATGTTCTGAACTCTGTTGCTGTACTTTTCAAAAGTGCTGAACAAATAGTTGTATTGACTACATCCGTCCTAGCTCGATGTCTTAATCGAAATTACGGATTGCCTCTTGTCGTCCCTTTATGCCATAGTTTGTACGTCTCAATTGTCTGTAGAAACCACAATTGTTTAAGCAAGTCAACCATATCATGTTTTTTTAAAGGCAGTAAATGAGGCTGAATGAACTGTTTCGCTGCCAAACAAGGCTCCGCTGATAGCCAGGTGTAGCAGTGGTATGGTGATGGGGCTGCTGTTGGGACTCTGCTGTTGGGACAGCTTTATGTAGGCCCTAACAGTTTGTGGGCCCCATTTGTCACCGTTATAGTGCAATTAATGTATTGTTGAGTGTTGTGTAGTGGCTTTGCTGACATGCATCCCACAAATATTTATTTTTTTGCCCCACCAAGATTTACATGATAAAATCACCACTGCTTGTGAGGACTTTTGGGGACCAACAATTGATTCCCATTCAAAATCCTATTTTCCATAAACCTAAGCCTAACCATTACCCTAACCTCCAACCCAAACTCTAAACCTAACCATTACCCTAACCTTAACTCTAAACCTAACTGCTAACCCTAAACCTAGACCTAAGCCTTAAATAGCCTTTTTACATGTGAGGCCGGCAAAATGTCTTTCAATTTTAGTTGGTTTCCTATTCTTTTGAGGACTTCTGGTACTCACAAGTATAATAAAATGTGTACACACACACACACACACTCATTTCAACACCAATAACAAGATGAGTCAGTATTGAGAGTCGCTGGGCTGGAGCCCTCACACTCTGAAATAAGTGTTGAAAGAGATCAAAGCCTATGCTTGAGGGATCTCACACACTGAAGACATGGCCTACAACCCTCTGTACTAGAGGGGCCTCTGTGCCGGGGAGATCACACAGGGCAGAGACAACAAAAGAGGAGGAAATAACAAATAAGACAAAGGAAATACCAAAATGAAAAACTCATCACACAGTGAAAGGATATGGACAGGCGGAACCCCAGACAGACGGACAGACATTTCAAAGGTTGTTGCACATAAAAAGCAGTCTGCCCTTGCAGGAAACACAAACACTACCTGAATGTTAAGAACGTAGAGGAAAATGATAGATTTCAGTGTTCACAATTATTACCATTTTGAGAATAAATATGGCTTTGGAGGACGTGTTTGGCTTCTGCTTAAAATGTACATTAAACTGCCATTGAGGTTCAAGGAAATAAAAAGTTAAAATATTGTTCAAAACCCATTTGTCGCCAACCCTTCATCATGGCCATTGTAAGTTCCTCATTCCTGTTTTAATCCCCAGCCACTGTCTGCAGTCATCCTGAGCTAACAAACCTCACTCCAGCCACCTTTTGTTTTTCATTAAAACACTTTCTCTGTTGAACCATTACATTTGTATTCTGCTAGCCTAGACTCCAGCCATGATACAGTGTTGGGGGTCTGGGTACCGTGAGACTAATATTCTGATAACTTTAAAAAGGTGAACCTAAGGACGGACACACACACACACACACACACACACACACACACACACACACACACACACACACACACAGCAACTCCAATGGAGTTAGCCAGTGCATCTTGCTACAGTACTGCAGAGACCAGACACAGACAGATCTGTCAGAATGCTGCAGTGATGTGGGAAGTGCTAGAGATTGAATGAGAGACATGTCTGGGAATATGAAAGCAGGCTTATGGTTCAAGTTCAGTGCCACTGTTGGCTGACAAATAGTAAAACACATTGGCCGACTATGAGGGCCTGGTTTATTCACTCACAGACACAGACACACACACCATATCCCCTTAAAAATGATGGGATGATTCAGCCAGGGGACGTTTGTTTGGCAATGGGACACTGGTTATTGTCAATGAGGCATTGTTTACAATGTTTGCAATCAATGTGAACTACAGTCTCTGTATGACATCTCAGTTAAGGTAAACAGACCAGAGATCCCTCAGGTTCCATCTCAAATGGCACGCTATTCCCTACGTAGTGCACTACTTTTGAACAGGGGTCAAAAGTAGTGCACTGCATCAGGAATAGGGTACCGTTGGGAAACAAGCTCAGTGATTTAGAGGTAAACGTTCCATGAAAAATCTATGACGCTACCAGAAGGTCTAAAATGACTTTCCCCGCCGAGAATGACATGGTTTGACAATCAAACACACACCATGGCCACTATATTTCACCTTGAAAACAAATGTCAGGTTATATTTATGACCATGTCCCATCACATGTCAGGCTATCTATACATTGCGCTGCCTAGTTTCTCATACAGTGCATTCGGAAAGTGTTTAAGACCCCTTTCCTTTTTCCACATTTTCTAACGTTACAGTATTATTCTAGAATGGATTAAATACATGTTTTTCCTCATCAATCTACACACTATACCCCATAATGAAAAAGCGAAAACAGGTTTTTATAAAAGGTTAGCTAACGTTTTACAAATGAAAAACAGAAATACCTTATTTACATAAGAATTCAGACCCTTTGTTATGAGACTCGAAATTGAGCTTAAGTGCCTCTTGCTTCCATTGATCATAATTGAGATGTACCTACAACTTGATTGGAGTCCACCTGTGGTAAATTCAATTGTTGGACATGATTTGGAAAAGGCACAACTGTCTACATAAGGTCCCACAGTTGACAGTGCATGTCAGAGCAAAAACCATGCTATTAGGTCGAAGGAAGAGTCCGTAGAGCTCAGAGACAGGATTGTGTCGAGGCACAGATCTGGGGAAGGGTACCAAAACATTTCTGCAGCATTGAAGGTCCCCAAAAACACAGTGACCTCCATCATTCTTAAATGGAAGAAGTTTGGAACCACCAAGGCTCTTCATAGAGCTGGCCGCTCGGCCAAACTGAGCAATCGGGGTTAGAACCTCAGACTTGGGCCAAAGTTTACCTTCCAACAGGACAACGACTCTAAGCACACAGCCAAGACAACGCAGAAGTGGCTTCAGGACACGTCTCTGAATGTCCTTGAGTGGCCCAGCCAGAGCCCAGACTTTAGCCCGATCGAACATCTCTGGAGAGACCCGGAAATAGCTGTGCAGCGACGCTCCTCACCTCACAGATCTTGAGAGGATCTCCCCAAATAGACGCGTGCCAAGCTTGTAGCGTCATACCCAAGAAGACTCAAGGCTGTAATCGCTGCCAAAGGTGCTTCAACAAAGTACTGAGTAAAGGGTCTGAATATGTATGTAATTGTGATATCAGTTTTTAATTTGTAATAAATTTGCAACAATTTCTAAAAAACTGTTTTTGCTTTGTCATTAAGGGGAATTGTGTGTAGACAGATGAGGGGAAAAAAAACTTTTTTAAATCCATTTTATAAAGACTGTAAAGTAACAAAATGTGGAAAAGGTCAAGGGGTCTGAATACTTTCTGAATTCACTGTATATTACTTAAGACAGCAAACATGAGAGTGTAGTTTAAAAGTAGCCTAGTGTACACACATCCAGAATTGCATGTGCAAGGTACACAAAGTAGAGTAACGAAATAAATGCTCCAGTTGTTTAATTCGCTCATTAAAACCGCTTGGGCTCATTCATCAGTGTGTTGGTGTAAACGTTTTATTTCAAATACATGATTGTAGTCAGTGTGAAAAACAAAGCAGCCATTTATCAGCATAACAATATATTTCAAAGAACAACACATTCAGTTGACCAATACAGCATAAAAAGCGACCTTCATAACATCTCAAACTTCAAGAACAAGCACACAATGCGTTGATACAGAGACTGTATCCAGACACTCTAGCCTCGAGCGACCGATCGATGGATAGATACATAGATAGATATCCTCAGCCTCCAGTACAGCCCGTCTGGGTTGGTTTTAGCAGGGAGAAGGCCTGAGGGCAGAAAAGGCTTTAGCACTGATAGGGATCCAGGGACCCATCCCCTTAATAACAACCTCAGGATCTCCTTCTCCACAATATTATTACCACAACCACACAAAGAAGGGAGGTCAGGTTTGGCTTGATTAGCCTATAGTCTGCTGTCTGAGTGAGCAGGTAGCCCAGACTTTGTATGCACACCTCTAACCATGAACGAGCCAATTAAACTAGGCTATTAATGCACCTTATCTTGTGTTCATAGAGTTGCCTAATAAGACATTAAACGTGACATGCCAGTCCAATGGGGGCAGATGACGCTAGTTTCTACTTGACAGTAAGGCTGTTTGAGGGACATTTATGTTTTTTCTTTCAGAAATGCTTTCTTGAACACGTTAACTTTTATGTGCCTTAATTACAAACTTGTATGGGATCCGTAAATATTCATTTTGATTTGATTTTATTATGAGCCTAGTTTAGCCAATGAGAAAGCACTTAGCTACATGTGACCCACCACCTGGATTAGGTCATATGCAGCAACATTTGAAATAGTTTTTTACATTGGACAAAAGTAGAGACTCCAGGCTAGAAAATTGTATATTGTGCACTGCAGTTGAGGAACAATGAGAAAGTAATTTTGAAAAACGTGTAACCCCACTGTTGAGAAAATGGCCTGTGAATGTTTTGGTACACCTACTGGAGACCTTTTCTTTGTCTACACCCATTCAGCATTGTTCACACCCGTCTCTTTGAGGATTCACAGTGTTGTAAACAACCAAAGATTTCAAGACTAAAAGTGGTGAAAGTAGTAGCAAAAATAAACTTCTAGTCCTTGGCCTATATCCTAATCTGATTTTGGTGCAGGTCATGTTGTTCTTCACATTACCGTCTCTGGTAAACACACACTATATCAAATCAAATCTAAGTTTATTCGTCACATGCCCAGGATACAGAAGGTGTAAACAGTACAGTGAAATGGTCACTTGCAGAGTGGAGTCTTTTGTTTCGACAAGTAGCTAGCTAAACAATTAATCATAATCCCTACTCTTAATTACACGTTCAAAACAACTCGGAACTCATATGGAAAGCTGTGAAAGCCTGTTTGCAGATGAAGAGAGAGGTCCCAATGAATGTCCCAAGACTGAGACTAAAGGGTATAACCTATACCATGGATTATACAGTATGTTAGCAAATGTTGTATACAAAAATGCAGTTAAAACATCACACACAATGTGTGTGTGTTCTATAACAGGAGCAGGTCAACCCTGCTGGAGGTCTGCTGGGTGTGCAGGGTTCTGTTTCAGCCCAGCAATAACACACCTGATTCAACTTGTCAAACTTACTGTAATGAGTTGATAATCAAGTGTACTATTGCTGGTCTGGAACTGACGTCTGCTCACCCCGTAAAGAGCAAGGGTCAGTGGAGCAAGGTTGGCTACCTCTGGTATATAATTATGTTTGTTGTTCACCTGAAAGGATGCTTTAGTAATAATAACCTACTTGTATTACTCAATTATCTACTGTTGTTTAGACGGTAAAGAACTAGTGTCAATGTTGATTAATCACAAGTCACAATCCTGCAATAAATAGGGGGAGGAGTGATAACATTATCACGTATGTGCTGGCTGTTTAAACTAACTGCACATCTTTATCAGTAGAATCCTATCCTGCCTTGAATGGAAGAGTTTAGTTCTTCTCCAACGCCATCCATCCACGGTGAGCCTGTCCTGCACACTGCTACTTTTTTTTTTAAAACAAGTTTTGCCATCTGTGCTGTCCACGCCTATACTGGGAGTCTCCTATCCTCCTCAATTGTTCAAGTCACCAGCCTCCAATGGTGTTGAACCATCATAACGATATTGAAATAATCTACCTAGCATTGATTAAGGTTAAAAACTGGGTCTGTGCCACCCCATTTAAAATGTTCTGGACACGCCACTGCCTACACTGTCCTACATCTGCTGAGAATGTGTATAAGTGATTGAGAAATAACTTGTCAAGAAATTCGTTTTATTTGATGTAGGTGTAGGGTTCAGAGAGTGCTGAGGTAGATTGCTATTTCTCTGCCGACAAAAAAAAAAAACGGAAAATTGAGCCGATCACGAAGTTAAATAGCTGTGTTGTGAATGTAATGTGACATTGACGTATTCAGAAATAAACAACGACATTTAGTTGTAAGTAATCAAAGATAATAAACAAGTGTGTAATTTTACTATAGCCTGCCCTACCGCTATCTTTCATATTTGTATCTGCGCTTATAGTTTTACGCACGGATTACTGCGCTACACTGGCAGGTGCAACCTGTGCTCAGCGCTGTTGATCTCGATGCCTTAACAATAAACTTCTCCGCCACGTAAACTGTCAAATCTCAACTCACCTTGCCTTTAAGATCCAGAATAAATATAGCAGACGCCGACATCCTGATAAACGAATAACGGACAATATACTGATGTTTTGACGTTCAATATCCCTTACAACATTTTATCCACTCTCTCGCTCTGTTGTCTAAACCACGCCACGGCTCTTTTCCGGGTAGTATTTCGTCGTCAGACCTGTCGAGCAGCTTTCAACCCAACAGAGCATGCAAAACCAACCCACCGTGTGGACAGTCAGTCTGTGCGCGAGTCGCTACATCAATGAATGGGTTTACATACCACGGTATCGATTATCTTCTGTTCTACTGAGGTTATGCATAAACTACTACCAGGAGTGTTTGTCTATTGTCCTATATAAAGCATTGTTATACCTTATTATAGATCGATGCATACCTGTGTTTCAAAATAATTTGATGGCTTTTTCTACAGAAATGTGCTATTGAATTTAAAAACGTTTATTTGATCTACAAATGTATGAAAGTGGAGTGCAAGCACACCCAAAAAAAAACAAATTATGCCTGAACTCAAAAAAGCAAACTCAAAACAAATTGATTGATTATTTGATCCACTTTGTATAATAATTTTCAAACATATTTGTATTTCAAGTCCGTACAAAGTCAACCCTACTTGGAAATCCAATGAAAGACTCACATCCACAGGTACCCTATTGCAAAGCTACATTGAGTTGGCTCTGCTCTGAGAGAGATTGCTATTGTCAGTTTTGTATTCATCTGTGACTGTTTTTTTCCCTCCCAAGATGATGGAGATAGACATTGTCATGTCTTTGGCTATGCCGGATTAAGTGATATGACATGCTATTCTATAAAATAATTTCTCCATAATTAATATTACCTGATTGAGCTAATCAGTAATTAACTAGAGAGTTGGGGCACCAAAACATTATATTTATAGAGCTGTTATCTTCCGTATAAACTTAAAGACCTAGTAATATTTTACATCAATAGCCGTCAATATTAATCGTCATCTTAATTCAGTCTCATCTGAAAGTTGTACATTCTTGGTTATCTGCACGAACCCTGGCTAACAAGTTGAATCAGCAATACAAAATTGGGTTTAATTATTTATTTACTCAATACCAAACTAATCACACAGAATTACACATACACATAATTAAATCATAATTTGATTACAGATTACGTCATAAAGGAAAACGTCCCTAGCGGGAAGGAACAGATATGACAGCTTGTTACACAAAATAAAAGGGGCTAGGTTTGAGTGAAAGAGCGGGAAGACTGAGGAACAAAGGGCGAAGCTGTGCTATCGTAAATACAGTATCTTATGCATTCTAAATTACCGCCCATTTGGAAAAGGAAAATGCAATAAATATTTACTCTGAGCTGTGCTTCGGTAGGTTGGTGGTAGATGGAAGGCCGTGTTGTCCAACCGAGTCCTTTGTCCTTTGAAGAATGTCTCTGCTGGTAAAGTGGATACGTTGTAGTAACGTCGTTGTGTGGTAGATGGAATACTCTGTCTGTTCCTTCCTAACCTGAATTTGCAGCTGCTGTTGCTAACTCAACGGCTAGGAGGTATCACTTCTGTAGTGAATAAGAGTTCAAAGTTCATACCATTCGCAACCAAAGCTCATGCTGATGTTGGCTTCGTTCTGTAGTTATTATCTGAACCATTCTGACATCAGACCGCCGTCCTCACATCCTCGGAACAGGAGGTTATATTGTCGTCAAGGCTTTATATAGTAAGGGAGAGGAGGGCGTGTTTGAAAAGTTTTACAGCCCATGTCCCTTCACAGGGGCGGGCCACTGATTGTTTTATGAAAACCCAAATCTCACATTTTAGAAGCTAAAATCACATTTCATCCCATCACGAATAATTTCATATTCAAACATTTATATTGAATAACAATTCAATGTGAATCCGATAACTCTGATGTGTAGACTTTCCACTGTAGAGTTTATGTCATCTTATCATTGATGAGAATGTCTCAGATGACAACCGAACTGACATCATATTCATTAAGTACCACCGCATATGCTCAATTGGTCGGATTACCAGAATGTAGTTCATTTCCCCCCACCTTCTGATGTTCCCAGAATCTCTATGTTAACCAAGGGTTTTGCAAATGTAACATCAGTAGGGTAGAGAGAGGAAAAAGGGGGGAAGAGGTATTTATGACTATCATAAACCTACCCCCAGGCCAACGTCATGACAACATGCATATATTTAATATCAGCATTGGCCCTAATCAGTGTCCAAATTGGCTACAGTAACCTCTCTCTCTCTCTCTGTATGTATGTCTGTCTGTCTTTCTCTCTAATTTCTCTCGACCCTCTTTCTCCCCTCCCATTCCACCTCTTCTAGCCAATGGAAAATACCATGTCATCCTCCTCCTCCTCCTGCAGTTCCAGTGCCCTCTTAGCCCTCTCCCTCTCGCTGGCTTGTATGTAGTTATCCTCTATGAAGCCATCATCATCATCCTCCTCATCCTCCATGTACATCTCTCCCTGGGGGACAGCAGCAGGGTGGGTGCTCCGTGCCTGTCCCCCATGGTTGTGCATGGAGAAGCCTACCTCCAGGCTGTTGGGGTCACACTGGCTGGCTGTGTCCCCCTCGATCAGCCGGGTGTGACGGTAACTGGCCAGGTAGCGGCGGACCAGCTGGCATTTGGCCAGGACAGCGATGAGGAGGGAGAGGGAGATGGCCGTCACCAGTACTGCTACCAGGTACTGCCAGCTTTTGGAGAAACGGCTCTGACCACCATCCTCACTGCCTGTTGGGAGAAGGAAATAGCTTTTACTGCTCAAATCATTATTATTATGTTCACTGCCAAAACAGCAAAGACCACGTGAGTAAGAGTGACAACAGATAATAGATACTAAGTACATAGAAATGAATTGATATAATGAAGCAGATGTAAGTTATATAACTGAGATCCATACCATTAGTTGGTGTCATTGAGTTAGCTGGAGTTGGGCTGGGATGTTCAATGACCTCTGTTAACAGTTTCCTATGGAATGGTCTTCTAATTCCTGTCGACGTATCATCAGAGCCATGGTCAAGCTCTTGGTTCCCATTGAGATCCAGGAAGGATATAGTTTGAGCAGAAACAGACAGGGGGGCTTGCAGTATGTTGTGCCCCAGAAACAGCTTCCCTAACCTGGGTAAACCCTGCAGAGCTCCAGCCTCCATGGAGGTCAGTTGGCAACCACTGAGGTCTAGTATCTGCAGGAAGGGCAGGCTGCAGAAGTGGCCTTTTTCCAGCAGAGGGAGGTAGTTTCCTGAGAGATTTAGGTTAACCAGCTGATCCAACCTCTGTAGTTGTCTGAGGTGTTGAGGGTTAGTAAGGTTCAGGTGGTTATGAGAGAGGTCCAGTGCGGTTGCATTGTTCCATATCTCTGTTGGAATATGGGCCAGTTTCCTCCAACTGCAGTTAAATGATGCCTTGTGAAAGAGATGGACAAGATTGGTCAAGCCAACCCTTCCAATTTTGTGGTTGCTATTTTGCAAGAATCAAGAAGAGTTTTGAAAATAATAAATCAACTTCAGGATTTTCTCCCTAAAACCATTGTATGGGTGAATTGAAAGGCAATTATTAAAATGGTGATGTTAAAATTCACGAGGAAGGTCCTTCCACCAATTCAGTACCTTTTGAGAAGTGTAACTTGGTAAGAAAAAAAATTAAAGTTTGATTTCACCTAATTATAGCATTCTGTCATAAAGAGCACATGTTCAATGTCATAAAACCAGTTTTCCCATCTCAAGAGGTGACATTTTTTTTAAATGGCTCTAATAAGTGTCTATTAAGTGCCTTTGTAGGACGTCATCGTAAAAAAGAATTTGTTCTTAACTGAATCACCTAGTTAAATAAAGGTCAAATACATCAAATTTTTAAAAAAAGAGCCAAATAAACAGGGTTCACCGTAACAGGGTTGACGATTTCTTCTTAAATCAGCCATAAATCCCCTTGTTAGAGGGGGAATGGAAGCTTCTTGTGTGCAACAGGGAATTTTAAAAAAAGTGTACAATTCTTCTTTTTTTAAACATATCTAGCCTGTCTACCTATGGGTACCAGGGTTGACGTGTTATGCTTGATCCGCTCCGTTTTCCACCACAAAACACCAGAAAATGGCCAAAAAGAGTAGAACCAGCTCATTTGCTTTTAGTCTATGATTTGACTATTAGATGTTCAATGTTTCTTTAGAAATAAATATTTAAAAAGGAATAGTTTCACCATATCAAAAAACGAGAGTTCAGTTCACATAACAGGGTTGACCATAAAACGAGGGACAGACGTAAATGAATCACCAATCACATTAAATAAATAATCTTCAGACATGACTTTGTCAAAACAGCAAAATCACTAAAAGGCTCTACAATGATAATGAAACGTGGAGAAATGTTAGGATTAAGGGGGTTCAAATCTTCCTAAGGGTTGACGGAGGGACATGTCAAATTTATTCAACTAAAATAAATCTGATTTATTGAATTGTCCATGTGGTGTATATTAAAGGGCACTTTATTTAATAAAACAGGCTTTTAAAATTCAATATTAGTGCACAATGTCTACTGAAAAAAATCAAAGACCCTCATTTTGTGGAATGACCCAGGAGTCTTTGCAACTGTCTAGTACTAATGACTAAATATTGAATGTAATCACTTTAAAACAGAAGGATAAAGAAAACCATCTAATATTTAACGGATCAATTTGTGAAAAACAAATAGATTTTGCTGAAAGAAGCACAATCTTGACATATAATTCTAATGTTGATATCCTATAACGAAGTAGACGTGACTCCCAGAGGTAACACTAGTTTACTGTATGATCAACAACGGGAGAAGTGTAGCACAAACAGGAAATTCTCCATCGTGTCATCCTCATGTGACTGCTTAGAACTAAACAAAGGGAAGAACATGGGGAGAAGGACAAAGCTGTGTGTGTCTTTCTTACCGTGCCAGTATTGACAGTACACGGGCCAACAATGTGACCGTGAAGTGTGTTCCAACTAACTGTTCCCCAGAAACACAAAACCACACACAGACCGAGGCCCCAGGACCCCATGGTTCCCTACTTCCTGTAGAAATGACAAATAGAGAAACACAATACATATTAATCAGACTGAAAAGTAAGTCAGAACTAGAATTGGACTGCATTTGTGTAGCCATTATAACCTGACTTACGGGGCCTATGACCTAACTGAAATATACCTGACCAGGAAAAACTACTAGCCCTAAAAAAACACCAGAATTGGGTTGAAAAACATAAACAGTTTTTGACATGTTCAATCAAAGCTGCAACCAGTGACCTCTGTGCTCTTCTGTAAGTGAATATGTTAAATGTACATTTGTTTGCATGCGATGTTGATTCATGCTGTCATAAATGACTTATTGCACTCTGAAGATGTCTATTGGCATGTTCTCACAAAGACAACAGTCCGTCCATACCAGCTTAGTGTTTCCACCAGTTTAGTGTTGTACATTTTCCATGAAGATGTGTGTACACACTTTCTATGCACTAAAAAGTTGATTTGAAGCGTTGAGTTATATAATGAAGAGCTTTTCACACACAATAGCAATAGCTTTTGTTCTGCAGAGTGCTCTTACGTAGTTCTTCTTAGAACCATTTGTATCTTCCTCTCTCTTTATTTTTTTACCCTGCCTCTTCTGTTTTCAGAGTTTTCTTGGCACCATGGGGATTTTTCACAGAGGGGCCAGGCTGGCTGGTCGGTCTGCCATTAGGCCTCTTCCCCTCTCCTTCTCCTGCTATTCAGCTCAGCATTGTTGGCTGTAAACACCAGAGTGGGGCTCTTTTTATCTCTTCCTGTCCTCACACAGCCAAGGCATAAAAACAACACGCCAGGCCTGGGAGCTATGGAAAGCCTAGGAGCCCACAAGGGGCTGTGTGTGTAATAGTAGGGTGTGTGTATGTGTGTGTGCGTACAACTAGCGTGTGTGCATGCTTGTCTGTGTGTCTGCATCTGCATTAGCGTTTGTGACTGCATGAGTGTGCACTGTATGTTTAAGAGTAGGCTTTGAGGGCTTCCCGGGTGGCGCAGTGGTCTAAGGCGCTGCATCGCAGTGCTAGCTGTGCCACCAGAGACTCTGGGTTTGAGCACAGGCTCTGTCGCAGCCGGCCGCGACCGAGAGGTCCATGGGGCGACGCACAATTGGCCCAGCGTCGTCCGGGTTAGGGAGGGTTTGGCCGGCAGGGATATCCTTGTCTCATTGCGCACTAGCGACTCCTGTGGTGGGCTGGGCGCTGACCAGGTCGCCAGGTGTACAGTGTTTCCTCTGACACATTGGTGCGGCTGGCTTCCGGGTTGGATGTGCATTGTGTCAAGAAGCAGTGCGGCTAGGTTGGGTTGTGTTTCAGAGGACGTATGGCTCTCGACCTTCGCCTCTCCTGAGTCCGTACGGGAGTTGCAGCGATGAGACAAGACTGTAACTACTACCAAATGGATACCATGAAAATTGGGGATAAAAAAGGGGTAAAAATAAATCAATATATTAAAAAAGAGTAGGCTTTGAAAGGAGTGCCAAGGAGCTCTTTGACCACCACACTACCACACCTCCCTCTCTCTCACACACTCCCATCCCTGCAGCCCAGTGCCACCTCTTGCTGTTCTGTAATGGGTTGCCTAGGTCCTGTCCTTCTCCTCCCTCTCCTCTCTGAGTACAGAAGTCACACACAAAGCCATCCTGCATCTGATCTCCCGGTGCCACTGATCAAGTCATCCTTCCACCTTCCTCCACCTCCTCAGTCCTCATTCATGGTGCCAGATATATATTTGTGTTATTTGTTTTGCGTTTTGCGTAGGAATTAAGCGATGCCATTGTTTGTCAAGAATGAAGGACATGGTTTGATCATACAGTGATTGGAAAAACAGCTGGCAAAGAGAGAGGGAGGATGTTTATGAGGAAGATGTTTTAGGCATGCAATAGGGTGGTATTCTTAACAATAGTTATTCTTTACTTTGAAGGAGTTTCACATCTACGACTGCAACTATGTGAATTCTACTGTTTGTCCTAAACAAAGAAAGTGGTAATGGGTACAATCCTTTCTAACATTTGCTTAAAGGCCTACACACTCTGCAATGTCATCAATAGAGCCAAGCTACTACTGTAAACAAAAGCACCATGAAACTGATATATTTAGCTTTGGAGGTTAGTCAGATAGCAGAGTAATACATTTGATGGACTAATACCTCTTACCAGTGTTGTGTTCAAGACCACCTAAAGTGAGACTGATTCAAGACCAAGACTAGAGGGGGACAAGGGGTCTGAACCGAGTCAAGCCCGAGACCATAAAAATGAAAGTCCAATTCAAGACCATGATTGTAATTTTGTCAAATCACCACCATAATAACAGTT
This sequence comes from Oncorhynchus clarkii lewisi, assembly GCF_045791955.1. NCBI lineage: Eukaryota > Metazoa > Chordata > Actinopteri > Salmoniformes > Salmonidae > Oncorhynchus > Oncorhynchus clarkii. The sequence goes on from NC_092150.1 coordinate 40,678,820, forward strand.
CAAAATAATAACAGTTTTTCTGTGCTCATATTTCAGACCAACAAATTGATTTTTTTGACATTCAGAATAGTGAAAAAATGCATGCTGAGGGAAAATAGAGCCACTCTACAAATGATTGCTCACCCAAACACAGTGGGGAACGGAAGGCTTTCTACGCCTTCAGAGAAGGGCTAAGGATTTATAAAATAATGATTATAATATAACTATAATGATAACTATATTACTATTTTCAATGATGTTCTAATTTAATTGCTTCAGTTTTTGTTGGAATGGAAAGGGTTAACACTGAAGAGAAAAAAAAGATCCAATCAGGATTTTTCTTTGCTGGTCTCTGGGGAGATAAATCTAGCTAGCTTAGTCAGCCATTTATCTAGGCCATCAGAACCTAGATAAAGGCATCTGCTATTCAACTGTATTAGAGCAAAATAAAATTGGCGTGCCAGTGGAAACAACCAATCACATTTTGACTTAATGAGTGGGACCGTTTTTACTAAAACTTATGGAAACATCTGCCTTCTTGAAAGCCAACAGGTCACTGTGCAACAGCTTGTAGTAGTTTTCCCACGGTCTAACTAGCTAGCTTTAGTTGTTGGCTAGTTTGCAGTGGCTGCTGCAGGTGTTATCAAAGAGGATGTTGTTACTAATTTGTTAGCTTCTCCCTTTCAAGAATAACTTTCATCAAGAAGTTAAGTTTCAAATGATCATCTGCTGAGTAGAACTGTGTTTTTTTGTTGCAGCTCTCTTGCTGTTGTTAGCTATCTCTTTGAAAATAACTCGTGTGTGAAACATTGTTCCATTTAAAGTGGAACTGACAGCATTTTAACAACATGACATCTTATTAGAATCTGTTCATACACACACCAAGGAAGATTTTTTTTTTTATCTGACAAGCGACTACTTAGATACAGTATGGTCATTTTCATAAATTCTTAGTATGTTTTGGAATTATGTATACCAAGGCATAGTGGCTGTGCATTTGGTGAAGTAATAGAAACTGCAGTAAATAAAACGGAATAAAAACATCTGTCTTGTCCAGGACCGGAGTCTACACAGACCGGTGCGCTATAGCCAATCAGGGCTACAGTGGACCTTCATACACACAAGCCATTTGCCACATGGGCCTGCCATAATTCACTTTCAACTGGACTGTGTGTTCATAGGCATGACTTTAGATCATTAGAACGCATTCGCCAAAAGCCACAAAATACACCTGAATGGATTTCTGCAAATGTATGTATTGATCAAACAACAATGAACAGGTAGTCTCTCTCTCCCTCAGTTATGCACATCAACAAGATCAACAACTAATGCTAGCCAGAGCAAGATGAGCTCAAATCTAATGAAGAAACATTAGACAAACCCTCATAAGTTTTCAGCTTGTTGGCCGTCAGAATTTCTCTGATAAATGATGGGGGAATTGTAGCATCCTTGTGTATAGCCACTGAAAAACGATATGAGGGGGAAAAAATCAGTCACTCACCCACTCATCCTCCTAGCAGCTAGCTCGCTATCTAGCTAACTTTAGGCTCCGTGTTTTTAGCTAGCTACATAAATAGATACACTAGCCTATTAGCCAAATTATGACTGACTTGTGATCATTGCCCTTGCTATTTTGATTGAATTGACATTCCCAGCGTTAGTTACATTTTGCCCCCCCCTCCCCACCCCCACCCCAGAATATTCAGTCATTGAAACTGAAACAGTGCATCCCGAATGGAGGCAGCAAACAATGTACCGGGCCAGCTGTGATTTACAACCTAAAGGCAATATATTTTTGACTACCAAAAAATGTATTAGTGCATTATAATAATCATGCATTGAAATGCATGCATCTGTTCTGCCAACAATGCCTTAGTATACTTCTTGGAACGTTAAATAAAAATACACAACTATTTTTAAAACCTCTTATAAAGTTGGTTTTGAAGCATACTGGGAATTTAATATTTTTTACTGATATTATGATTGTCTGTTTCATATCTGTTAAAGCGCTGTCAGTTACACTTGAAACTTTAGGTCACTGATTGCTTTGTGTGCTAAACATGAAATGTTTTTTGCAATGGGAAGTAATAGTTGTACATTTCGATTGGGAAATGCTTAATGGTTTTTGTTTACTTATGATTGGGACCTACTGACTGCTGATCCTTTACCATCATGCTGTGTGTGACTGCTGTCTTTCCATTGGCCCTATGCAGTGGTGTAGTGGTGCCTGGAGAAGTCGGTATGCTCTAATTTAACAAAAAAGTTCCCAATGAAAAACCCTGTCTGAAAAATCCTGTTTTCCTGGGGTTTTTTGTGAGTTTTTCTATGGGTTTTTTCATTTTCCCCCCATTTTTTTTAATATTGAAAAAAAATATACACATTTGATGGTCTAAATCCACAACAATGCTTCAACCACATTAATCTGATTGGGTGGGCCTGTAAGGGCCTGGCTTCCCAGTGGGTGGGCCCCTGTCCATCCAGGCCCATTCATGTCTATGCCCCTGATGCAAACAGCACACAATGACAATTGCACATCACAAATAGCCAACTAACCAACACTTCGGACTAAACTTTTTCAATACCTGGTTTGCATACCAATCGTTGCCTTAGTTTGTATTTGCTGGTAGATATCATACGTGGAAACGTCTTTCCTACCCTACCGGCTAGCGATTTTGTGTGCTGCTCCATGCTAAAAACAAATTGAGAGCCTTTTTTTTTCTTAACTCATGCTGCCTGCAGATGATATTCCGCTGAAACTAGGCTGTGTGTTTGGCGTGTGAATATATCTCACGTGCCTTGCGATTGTGTAGGGAACTTTGCATGATTTCTCTATCGTAATAAAAGTCGTAAACTTCCACTACCCTACTTTGAAATGGATTAAGAACTGAACAAAAGAGAGCATACTGTTTACACCTGCGTATACCCTCTACTACACCACTGGGTCTTTGTGTTTTACGAAAAGTGCACCCTCCTACATGAGTAAACTGATATTACGGTTGCTGTCCTTTCAGACTCACGAACCTGTCACACACTGAAGGCGAATATGTTTGGCACTGCGCAAACATGTCTATAATAGATATAAAGACTGTTAAGATATTCATGTTTCATATTTGGCCTGTCGAAGCGGTTTTATGCGCTGACTGAATGGAACATGATAATTAGGATTTTTTTTTTACTCCGCTGGTCTCGGGAAGAAATGACGAATCCTCACTGTCCGAGTACACCGAGACAAGACCGAGACGCTCAATATGTAGTCTCGAGGACGGGATCGAGTACTACAACACTGCTTCTTACCTTTTTTAGCGCTCTACTTCTCCATTGTAATGTAACTGGATCTCACCACAACATCCTGCCTGAATGAACAATGGTTTACATTATTATCAACACCCTGGCTGAAAAGTCAGCGGCTGTCAAAGGTTTAGCCTTATTTTGTGTGGGCATGACTGACTGGTAGAGCAGCATTGGCTTGCAATATGATATCTCACTCAGAAATGGACCCATGCGTCTATGTATTTATTTCTCTCTCTCTCATGAATCTACTTTCATTTTAATATATATTGCCATATTCATCCAAATGTAATTAGTGATATACAGTATACTAGTTGAGATTGTTCAAAAGGTTCTTTCCATTTGGTTATTATACTAGTAAGTTGTCATAGTAGTATATAGCAAGATACTGTAATTAGTGAATGCACTAAAATATCAACAGGTGGACCAGGGAAGTCATATGACCTCAGTGTTGACAAATGTAAACAAGGTAACAGCCCAAAAGGGAAAGGCTTTGAGAAAGTCCACTCGTTAGAAGTGTCCTACCTGGTCAGCCTGGTCAATATGTACCTGAAACTCAGGTGCGGAAATGACCCTCTTCCTTATAGCTCACATTGAAGCAGCATTGTCACTGAACATTTGTTTTCACCTTTGCTATAAAATGGAGTCTGAAAGGGGTGCGTTCACCTCAATCATGTTGCGAAGGACAAGTCAATGAGTAACTTTGTAACTACATAGGTGCACTCGCCTCCTACTTTCACTAGACCTGGCCTCAGTCAATATTGCCATGCAGTAAAGGAAGGTGGTTGCTTTGAAATGACATGCTTTGTCCTGCATGTCCTACTGTTTACACACAATAGCAGTCTGTTCTACAGATAACACTTTCCAGTCATCTGAGTTCACAGCTGAGAACCCATGTTATTTACACATCAATACAAATTCATATTTACACATTACATAGGCCTACTTATCAAAACACGGTCTATCCACAGTCAGGGTATGATATAGCACAGACAATACTGTACATTTAAAACCAGTTATTAAATGTAACTAAATGTGATCTATGTAACCCCAAAATAAATGATTTATCACGAGAGGCCCATAAAAAAATAACTAGTAATTGAGCATACTCCAAGAAAGGTTCAAATCTAAACTTTCTGGTAAAAAAAAGTTAGGAATTCCTGAGGTGTAGTCCCTTTTGAGGACACAAGCTCAAATGCACAGTACAAATATGAAAAATATTTTATATTGTATTTCCTATTGAACAAAACTGTCAAATCAAATTATAAAACCACTAACTATAAGATTTCACCTTCCTTATAACTGTCAAATACATATTTGTATGTTTAGTGTTGTGCATATTTTCTAAAGGTCTCTCTTGATCAAAACGTCTGCCTCCATCGCTGTGAACTAATCACATAGCTCTAGCTTGGCTTCCTGAACTCGTTAGGAACTCACCTTTCATCTCATAATAATCTTGTCCGTCTATGACAAACAGCAAGTGTTTCCTTTCTTTAAAATCTATTCATTATTTTTAGATTAATGGCTATATATCGATATATATTCGATATATCGAATGTGCTACCGTGATGAAACCGCTCTCTCCTGCTGCACTACAATGTAACGATTGTAGGATTCAGCCAGGAGTCTGTGTCCGTGTGAACAAGGGCTATTGCTCAATGCAAGCCATTTCGATCGATGGAATACACAGATCGATTTATAAGCTAAAATATCGGTCGGGACTAGAACCACACAGGTCCCCTTTACGTCCCCTTTACATTTTATTAATAAATGGCAAATTGGATACCCCACAGACACACCTTGCTTTGATCTCATAAAACCACCTCATCTCTGAATGTCTTGAGGTGAGAGAGGGGAACCGAAAATATATGTGTGAAGCGTTTTTTGTGTTTAGTTAAGAGGTTTCAGCCTTGAGGGAGAGAGCAGGCCTTCTGCAGCCCTGGAAGGAAAAGAGGGGTGACTCTGGAAACAATAGGGCCACATCCCAGCTTGCTCCAAACCTGCAGCATGCATTCCACGCCTCAGAACCTCTGTGTGCTTCTAGCAAGTTTCTAAGCGGCCTCAGTTGGTTTTAGGGCAGGCAGACGGGCAGGATAGTAGGGTCATATTTATTGGGAGGGTTTCAGATTGAGGAAATGTACGGCTTTCCTACACACAAAATGTACGCCATTCCTACACACGCCTGTCCTATAACCTCAGTATTTGCTATTCAGACTTACCTTATTCAGTCCTGTAATGCGCTCTACAGATGTGCCTACCTTCAGGGGAGGACTGGGACACTAATTAGTTCCTGGCATTTTGATCACACCAGCCCACATCAATACATGCACCCCCATCCCCCTACCACCCACCCAGCTGGCAACCAACCATACACACACACACCCCATCCCCACATGTACACCCTACAACTGACCCGACACACCCTACTTAGACAAAGGCAGTAGTGCTGACACAACATTGGCAGTACAGTACAGCGTTTCTCAACTATTTCTGTACCAGTGACTGACGAGACATGGTCCTCCTCCTCTTTTTTGAACCAGCTCATGTTAAAAGCAAATACAATATGTATTTGCTGGAGATAAAACTGACCACTATAACCTTGCCTCTGCTCTAGCCATTTTGTTTTCCTCCATGTTGTGGTGTCTATCTGTCTCAGCATCTTCTCTGCTGTCACTCTGTTCTTCTTCTTTTGTTGTCTGTCTGTCTGTCGGTTTAAGACTTATACAGTTGAAATTGGAAGTTTACATACACCTTAGCCAAATACATTTAAACTGAGTTTTTCACAATTCCTGACATTTAATCCTTGTAAAAATGCCCTATCTTAGGTCCTTCTTAACACCTTTGAGCCAGTCAGTTGTGTTGTGACAAGGTACACAAGATAGCCCTATTTGGTAAAAGACCAAGTCCATATTATAGCAAGAACAGCTCAAATAAGCAGAGAGAAACGACAGTTCATCATTACTTTAAGACATGAACGTCAGTCAATCCGGAAAATGTCAATAACTTTGAAAGTTTCTTCAAGTGCAGTCGCAGAAACCATCAAGCGCTATTATGAAACTGACTCTCATGAGGACTGCCACAGGAAAGGAAGACCCAGAGTTACCTCTGCTGCAGAGGATGAGTTCATTAGAGTTACCAACCTCAGAAATTGCAGCCCAAATAAATGCTTCACAGGATTCAAGTAACAGACACATCTCAACATCAACTGTTCAGAGGAGACTGTGAATCAGACCTTCATGGTCTTGCTGCAAAGAAACCATTACTAAATGACACCAATAAAAAGAACAGACTTGCTTGGGGCAGGAAACATGAGCAATGGCCACCGGTGTAAATCTGTCATTTGGTCTGATGAGTCCAAATTTGAGATTTTCGGTTCCAACCGCTGTGTCCTTTTGAGATGCGGAGTAGGTGAACAGATGATCTCTGTGTGGTTCCCACCATGAAAGCATGGAGGAGGAGGTGTGATGGTGTGGGGGTGCTTTGCTGGTAACACTGTTGGTGATTTATTTAAATTTCAAGGCACACATAACCAGCATGGCTACCACAGCATTCTGCAGCGATACGCCATCCATCTGGTTTGGGCTTAGTGGGACTATCATTGGTTTTCAACAGGACAATGACCCAACACACCTCCGGGTTTGTAAGGGCTATTTGACTAAGAATGAGAGTGATGGAGTGCTGCATCAGACGACCTGGCCTCCACAATCACCTGACCTCAACCCAATTGAGATGGTTTGGAATGAGTTGGACCTCAGAGGGAAGGAAAAGCAGCCAACAATTGCTCAGCATATGTGGGAACTCCTTCAAGACTGTTGGAAAAGCATTCCACTTGAAGCTGGTTGAGAGAATGCCAAGAGTGTGCAAAGCTGTCATCAAAGCAAAGGGTGGCTACTTTGACAAATCTAAAAATGTGACCTGTTTCAGGAAACCATGTGTATGTTGTGGGTCACTACTTCACAGGAGAGCCGTTTGAACGTAAACTTCTTTTTTTTTAATTATCAAAATGCTTTTTTTGTTGTTGCAGAAATGCCTTCTCGAACATGTGAACTTTCATGTGCCTTAATTACAAACTTGTATGCCATCTGTAAATACAAATTAAATTGTTAAATTATGAGCCTAGTTGGTTTATCCACAGAAAAAGCGAGCAACCTTCCCGCTAACCATGATTGGCTGAGATAATGAGTGGGCTGGACCTGCCGAGAGATGGATTGGTCTGCCATATAGCATGCTTCTGTCTATTTGAACTGGTCAGTATGTCTAGGTAATCCTGTCTAACGAGGCTTTTAAAAAAATGTATTGCATAGTAAAACTGCATAAGCCTAATGTCAAGTTAAAGTCTACTGTTAGCTAGCTAAAGTTACGTACATGCTCTCCACTTTCTGTAGGATTGAGTTTTGAAATCAGTGGAATTCGAGTATGATAGCTAAGGAGATGGAGAAAACACCTGTCTGCGGATTTCATCTTTAAACTAAGGGCAACCATGGTATCCGACAGGAGACATGTCCATCCATGATGTAAGATAGTCTAGGTAGCTACATTTTCAGATAATACACGTTTATAATTTTGACAGAAAGTGGCTTCATTTCATGTTAAAGTGTACTGTTAACTAGTCAATGTTAGCTGGCTGGCTCGCTAGCTAACGTTACGTGTATGATCTTATTATTCATATCTCATAGCCATTTGCTTGACTAGTTATAGCCTAATGTTAGCTAGTTAATATTGAATCTGGTTGGTTAGCTACCTGAAGATTCATGCAGGGTAGTAACGTCATGAGTTGGGATTATGGTTCATTGTTTACCTAGCTAGCTACATGTCTTAACAAAAGACTCTCGTCTGAGTGTGCCAGAGCGCAGAATAACTGATGAATTTACAAACGCTCAACACCTGTTGAATATGGCCGGAGTCAGTAAATGTCTGCAAAAAAGCATAAATAAATAGTTTCCAGCAGCACAGTTATAGTCACCAATGCTCTGGATAACATGAAAGAAATTGAACCAGCTCTGCTAGGGCGAGTAAAACGGTCAGAATGGGGTGTTCTCTCATTATGTGTCTGGAAGTAGCTAGGAAGCCAGCCAATGTTAGCCAGTTAGCTTGGGTGCTTGAATGCTGTTGTCCGTTCGTTAACTCAGAGTTCTGACCTCACATTCTGACAGCACAGTTACAGTCACCAACGGTCTGGATAACACAACAGCCTAACAAGCTCTGCTAGTGCGAGTAATGTTCAGTGATCTGTTCTCTCATTTGTCTCTGGAAGTAGCTAGCAAGTTAGCTTGGGTGCTTGACTGCTGTTGTCTTATGGCTGCAGGGGCAGTATTGAGTAGCTTGGATGAAAGGTGCCCAGAGTAAATGGCCTGCTCCTCAGTCCCAGTTACTAATATATGCATATTATTAGTAGTATTGGATAGAAGTTTCTAAAACTGTTTGAATGATGTCTGTGAATATAACAGAACTCATATGGCAGGCAGAAACCTGAGGAGAAATCCAAACAGGAAGTGAGAAATCTGAGGTTGGTAGGTTTTCAACACAGTTCCCATTGAAATCCCCTTGAGATATGAATATGCACTTCCTAGGGCTTCCACTTGCATTCCGTTGCTCCTCAAGACACAAAGGAATTCTCCGGTTGGAACTTTATAGAAGATATATGATAAAAACATCCTAATGATTGATTCTGTACTTAGTTTGAAATGTTTCTTCGACATGTAATATCACTTTTTGAAGTTTTTGTCAGAAGAAAAGTTCGACCAGCACCAGCGTTTGGATAGGTGTACCAAACGCGCTAATAAAAGTAGCTAATTGGACATAAATAACGGACGTTATCGAACAAATCAAGCATTTATTGTGGACCTGGGATTCCCGGGAGTGCATTCTGATGAAGATCATCAAATGTAAGGGAATATTTAGCATGTAATTTATGGTTTATGTTGACTAAAACATGGCGGCTAATTTGACTTGATTGTTCTGAGCGCCGTCTCAGATTATTGCATGGTTTTCTTTTTCCGTAAAGTGTTTTTAAAATCTGACATTGCATTAACTACTTACATCTGCTTTCCCAGTAATTTTTTGTTAGCAATCTTTGTTGAAGAAAGCCACCAGGGACGGGTGGCCCGCGTCAAATTCATCATTGGAACCACTTGATATGATTGGTCATATAAAAGCCTTGGGACCTAAATGCATATTGAGTGCTCTAACTCCCCCTTGTGGCGGTCTGAAGCAATGAACCATGACGCTGGGTATCTCTAAGTCCTGCGGTGTAAGGTCCCTACTATTAAAGGAGGAACCACGGTATGCAATTAGGCAGAAATGGGTTGTCGCCAGCGGAACGGCAATACAGGATCAACACGAAGAGTTGTCTTTATTGCGGGACTCTTGGTCATTTTGTGTCCTCTTGTCCTTTAAAAGACCAGGCTCACCGGTAGGAGCGAGTACTCTGGTGGGCCATATGGAGAACTGTTCTGCTTCCCTTGCTCGCACCCCTTTTCATGCCATTCTACTGTGGGGAAACCAGTCTAAATCTCTCAATTGGCTCATTCATCCCCCTCCTCTCCCCTGTAACTATTCCCCAGGTCGTTGCTGCAAATGAGAACGTGTTCTCAGTCAACTTACCTGGTAAAATAACGGATAAATAAAATTTAAAAACTGTTCAGAACCGCTACCACTAATTTACTCGGCCTTCAAGCCACTCCAGGGGGCCACTTTTCCAAGCTGGATCTACGGAATGCCTACCACCTGGTGCGGATACGAGAGGGGGACGAGTGGAAGACCACCTTCAACATGGGCAGCGGCCACTACGAGTATCTGGTCATGTTTTTTGGCCTCACCAACGCCCCTGCTGTGTTCCAGGCTCTGGTAAATGATGTTCTCTGTGACATGTTGAACCGGTTCGTCTTTGTCTACATTGATGACATCCTTGTCTTCTCCCGCTCTCCCCAAGAAAATGTGCTCCATGTCCGGCAGGTTCTTCAATGCCTTCTGGAGAATCAGTTGTTTGTGAAGGTGGAGAAGTGCGAGGTCCATCGCTCCACCATCCCCTTTCTGGGTTACTTCATCTCTCCTGGGAGTGTCCAGATGGACCCCTGGAAGGTGAGCGCCGTGGTGGATTGGCCTCAGCCTACGTCCAGGGTGCAGCTGTTTCCTGGGGTTTGTCCATTTTTATCGCCACTTTATCCGGGGTTACAGCCCCTTGGCTTCCCCCCTGTCTCCACTCACCTCTACCAAGGTTCCATTCACGTGGTCCTCTGCCAGTGACCGGGAGTTCCGGGACCTCAAACACTGCTTCACCACTGCTCCTATCTTGGTTCATCCTGACCCTTCCCTTCAGTTCGTGGTGGAGGCCGATACTTCAGATGTCGGAGTGGGAGTGTCCTGTCCCAACGTTCTGCCCTGGACCTTAAGCTGCATCCCTGTGCCTTCTTCTCCCACTGCCTCAGCGCCACGGAGAGGAACTACGATGTGGGGAATCGAGAGCTTCTCACGGTGAAGATGGAGCTAGAGGAATGGAGGCACTGGATGGAAGATGCGGAACATCCGTTCATTGTGTGGACCGACCACAAAAACCTGGCAGATAACCGGATGTTTGTGCCTGACGCTGTCCTGGAGGAGGCCCATTCCTCCAGGCTTGCCTGCCTTCCGGACTCCCGTCAGAAACCTAGCCTTCGTGCGACAATGCTTTTAGTGGCCTACTATGGTTCCGGATGTCGCCGTTTTTGTCGCACTGTCTGTGCTTAGAACAAGACTCCTCAGCAAGCTCCGGCTGGTCTTCAACCACTGCCTGTCCCTCACTGTCCCTGGTCCCACATATCCCTGGATTTTGTCTCGGGTCTCCCCCCATCTCAGGGCAACACTGCCATCCTGACTATAGTCGACCGGTTTTCCAAAGCTGCCCACTTCGTTCCTCTCCCCAAACTACCCTCGGCAAAGGAGACGGCCCAGCTCATGGTGCAGCACGTCTTCCGGATCCATGTACTGCCCATGAACATGGTCTCTGACCGGGGTCCTCAGTTCTCATCCCGGATCTAGAAGGCATTCTGCACCCTCATTGGGTCGTCGGCCAGCCTGTCCTTTGGGTTCCACCCCCAGTCCAATGGCCAGTCATAGCGAGCTGACCAGGATCTCGAGACTACTCTGCACTGCCTTGTCTCCGCCAACCCCACCACCTGGAGCCAGCAGGAGGTGTGGGTGGAATATGCCCGCAACACCCTTCCCTGCTCTGCCACGGGCCTATCGCCATTTGAGTGTTCCATGGGGTATCAGCCCCCACTCTTCAATGAGCAGGAGCAGAAGGTCAGCATACCTTCTGCCCAGATGTTTGTACACCGCTGACGTCGTACCTGGAGGAGAGCCCGGTCGGCCCTCCTCAAGACCACCTCCAGGTATCGACGACAAGCGGATCGCCATCAGACCCCGGCTCCCCAGCATCGTCTCATACAGAAGGCATGGCTATCTACCCGGGATCTGCCCCTCCGTGTGGAATCCTGCAAACTCTCACCCCGGTTTATCGGCCCGTTTCCCATCTCTAAAATTATTAGCCCCTCTGCCATTTCGTCTTCTGTTGCCCCGTACCCTTCATATACATCCCACCTTTCATGTGTCCAGAGTTAAACCCATGTCTCACAGCCCTTTGTCTCCTGTTTCCAGGCCCACCACTCTCCTCAATCTCATCGAAGTCCAACCGGCATACACGGTGAGGCGTCTCCTGAAGGTTTGACCTCAGGTCAGGGGATTCCAGTACCTTATTGACTGGGAGGGTTATGGCCCAGAGGAAAGGTGCTGGGTCCACACCAGGGACATCCTGGACCCAGGCCTCATCGTGGATTTCCAACACTGTCACCCCGGTCAACCAGGTATACGCCCAAGTAGGACGTCAAGTGGACGCCACACTGATCTGTTTCACCTGTCTTTGTGATTGTCTCCACCCCCTCCAGGTGTCGCCCATCTTCCCCATTATCCCTTGTGTATTTATACCTGTGTTCTCTGTTTGTCTGTTGCCAGTTCGTTTTGTTTCGTCAAGCCTACCATTTTTTTCCCCCTCTGTTCCTGTCTCTCGATTGTTCCTGTTTTCTAGTTTTTACCTTTTCTGCCTGCCTGCCGTCCTGTACCTTTGCCACACCTATCTGGATTACTGACCCCTGCCTGCCCTTGACCTGTCTTTTGCCTGCCTCTGGATTAATAAACTGTTGTTAATTCGACGTTGTCTGCATCTGGGTCTTACCTGAAACGTGATACAGCATCCAGCCCAATATCATTGTGAATAGGTTTAGAAGTTATTTAAAAGAGAGCCCACGGAAATAAAATGGTGATTAAATGCATCAGTGATGAGGTAATGAGGTGTCTGAATTAATTTGTTGTGGCAAAGAGGAAGAAGTAGAACCCTTCAGGATTTAGCCAGGTTATCATTTTAATCCAAAAGAGTGGTTATTTAATAATCAGATTTATTCATTCACAATTATTCCTCAGTTGCTTAAAAGCTTGCCAGTCCGGGCCTAAGCCTGTGTTCCTGGCCTTGAACCAAGCATCATCACTTTTTTGAATCACTTCTGATAATTCCAGTGTACCAAGCATTCAGTCTACCTTTAACCTTATTTTTTGAAGGGAGCATGATAATCCATTGGCAAAAAGAATTCTCTTTGTGATGATGCAAGCCTTTGATTTTTGTATTCTCACATCACTAACACAAACATTTGGGGATCAATGAAAGAAAGTAATCTAAATATATGCATACTCGTCTCAATTTCAGCACCAATTGATATATTTAAAAATACTCTGATCTTGTAGATTATTTAAGTTTAGGGAAGTCTTTATAAATCATTTAAAAAAAAACTGGTTTTGAAAAAGACAGAAAACGGTAGTTTGAGTCATTCTGAAAATTACCACATTCAGTTCTTCAACCCTTGCTAATGTTGGATGATTAATGTATATAGAATTATAGTAGGGAGAATACTGTACTCTACCCTCATCTATTACCTGCACTAACCATGGAACTGTGTGATGACACGACCAAGTATTGCGCCATGCAAACGGTTTCAGCTTGGTCTGCGCTCCGCTCCATAACGATTTAATTTAGCCTACATGTCTTTTTTTTTATACATTATCAACTGTTACTAAGGATCCTCAGCCACAACTACACGTTCATGCCAGCGATTACAGAGGAAGCAACACATATTTTCTTTATGGAATGACAATGTAGGTTGTACCAACTGAAGCGAACTAACAGTAAATTGGCAGTTGAATATGTGTGGTTATTATGCCTACTGACGGTCGATACTGATAGTGGCTAATATTTAACATGATAGGAAACAGAGAAAGTCAGGGTAACCTAAAATTTTAGAAATTGTTGAGTGGCCATCCCTTGAGGTTAAAAGGCAGTACAATTAAAAAATCTGCATAATGGCACAGCATTTCATAAATTGATATGTTGATATGCTTCAGTTTGCTGCCATATGACTGTTTTTTCCATTTGTCTAAAATAGATGCCATTGAAATGTATATTTATATTTAAGATTCCCTTGTCCAAATGGATTACTCATCTACTTGCTCTTATAAATGGCTCTTATCAAGTTGTATATTGCAGTGCACGAATGGTGTTATTTAAGTGCAATATCTGCTTTTTCCACTAGGAAAAGATAGGTTGGCTAGTCTTTAATCATTGTTTCCTCAATGAATAAAGGTGGTGGAATTGTTAGGGAATTAAGTCGAGGTCAGAATATGCTGTATCTGTAGAACACACCTCTGTCACACCTTCATTTATTCCACCTCCATCCCAAACGAATAGCGGGTGAATAGCATAATGATTGTTTGTTTTTGTCTTCCTTTGCAAAACAAAATCTGCTCCGATGTGCCCTAATTAATGTGACCTTGCAATCTGGCCACTCAGCAGTCAAGCAATCAGGTTTCTCCAGGGGTCGAGTGCTGTTTGTCCCACTGGTATGGTGGTTGCCTCTTTTAAAGAAGGGCAAATAACAACACATGTACATGTGTATAGTATATTACAATGGAGGGCTGGAGGGGTTCTAGCTGTTTGCATTTCACACTTAAAATGTCATTAAGAGATTAGATTAGACCTGCAGTTTAGATTCAATACCAGAGCTGACCTTCCACTGCCTGTGCATCAACATGCATCACTATCAACACATCACACTGTTCTTAGATACCTCATCTTTAGCTTTTGGGAACTACATAGTCCCTTCTCCCTGGGCGGAGGGCTGAGCAAGCACCCAGAAGACCGAGAGGAGACCCACAAGATTTCCTGTCTCTGCCCCTGCTCCAGGCTGCCCATGCCTGGTTCTGTCTGACTGGGCTGCACACTGGGTGAATCCTGCCCTGCGCTCCAGCCACTTCCTAAACACATATCAGCACCTGCAGCACAACGTCCTGTGCTCAAGAGCATTCCACTGGCTAGAGCGCGAACTGACTAGCAGAGCTCATGGTTTTGTCTCTCTCACTGACATTCTTTAGCTCTGTCACTCTCACTTGTTCGCTAATTTCTTCTCGCTCTTTTTTTTGTCCTGAGTTAAACTTTTCTCTCATTTTTATCTTCTCCTTCCCTTTGTTCTGTGTCCTCGGGAACACATTCTGTTTCTTTTTCTCTTGTTTTATAGCCCTACTGCTATATTTACTACTCCCTTCTCTATTTATTTTTTGCTTTCTCTCTCTTTTTCTCTCCCCCTCCCTTTTGTCTTTCAGCCAACAACTCTCCAAAGTGTTATTCAACTTCCTAATCGACGGTAATATTCCAGAGACATTTTGGCTGGATAAAGTATCACACCACTCCCCTTCCTTGTTAATAATAATATTCCGATGGGAAAGCTATTCTATTCCTGTAAGCCTAATTACAATTTCAGCCTATCAGGCTGAGAAAGCTAGAATTTTAGTAGAACTAAAAAGTGCTGATTTGATGGCTACTCATACAACACACACAGTAATACATGTTGTTATGATTAGCACTTCCTTCGTTTATCTGTTGATTTTCCATAATCACATCAGTGGAGGTTTTGGGTGGTGTGTGTGTGGAGTTTTTGGGTGGTATGTGTGTGTGTGTGCGTTTTTGGAAAGTACATGCTTATGAGAGTGTATATGCAGACATTAGGTGTGGCCATTGTAGATTCAGGTTTGTGCAGTAAGAACAGTCTCCGTGCCTTGCCCCTGTTTGGTGCTCTGTTGCCCCGGAGCTATGGGTTAACCCTGTTCCAGAATGGGACCCATGTCACCCAATCCTCCTCCTTCCCCACCCTCACCCTCTCCTTAACCCCATCCTCCCCCTGCCCCACCCTCACCCCGGGGCAGCAGCTGGGGGGGCTCGCTGGGCCTAATGAGTACCATGTTGTCTTTCCAGGACAGGACAAACTAAGGGTGGGAGGGTACGGCTGGAAACATGGCGCCCGGTTTCCAAGTACATGGAGCAATAAAGTGGAGGCTATTTCCACTCAACTGTCACAGTACAGAGGAAACACAGAACGTGTCTAGAATGGTTTGTAATGAGAGAAGCCAGTATAAAAACCATTGCACTGTCTCAGTCCTTGTAGAGATCACTGAACTGTAGAGATGCACTTTCTTATTGATTGATAACTGATAAGTTGGTGGCAATGGGTTGTGGAATTACATGAATGTCACGTTCGTCATAATGATCAGACCAAGGCGCAGTGTTGTAAGCGTATATTTTTCTTTTTTTAAGAACGAACACTGAACAAACGAACAAAATAACAAAACGAACCGTGAAGCTAATATGAGTAGTGCAGTCGGGCAACTAAACATAGAACAAGAACCCACAAACACAAAAGGGAAATGGCTACCTAAATATGATCCCCAATCAGAGACAACGATAAACAGCTGCCTCTGATTGGGAACCATATCAGGCTACCATAGACATACAAATACCTAGACCTACTAAACCCCTAGACATACAAAAACCCTAGACAATGCAAAACGAGCATACCCACCCTCGTCACACCCTGACCTAACCAAAATATAAAGAAAACAGAGATGTTAAAGGTCAGAGCGTGACAATGAATGCCAATTACTTAATTGGAAAAATGTGTAATTATAAGTTAACAAGAAAGCTGTCTAGTAAATCAATCTGATGGAAAAACATAAATATGTATTGTCATTCTACACATAAAAACAACAGTTTTACTGCAGCTGGAAAAACCTGGGATTGGGCATCGGATAGGTCATAGGATAGCTGTGTGTTGTGTTGAGCATGCTGTAATATATACCCTATCTGCATGACTCAACACATTTGTTTGGCGATAAGAAGACTGCTGAGGAACAGAGGAAATGGGAAGGATGGAGCAAAACCGAGCAGAGCATTCTTTCCATGGGCACTTCACTTGATTCATGAGGAGTGTGTAGTGTTTCAGCTGAATGTAAACTGTTTTATCACTGCACATTGTTTTAGAGTCTTAGAGTGATACTGACATGATATGATCATGGTGTGTGTGTGTTTGTGTGTGTGCAGCTTGCAGGACCCTAGACTGTTACAAGGCCTTACCCCCAATGCTGAGTGCCAAGCAGAGATGCACCTTACCATGTTTACAGTCTTCGGTATGACTCGGCCGGGGATTGAACTTGCAAACCTTCCAATCTTCCAATATACTACATACTAGCTATCAAAGCATTTAGGATGGTGGTTCACTCTACATTATGCTTACCTTATATCCTCTTTCCAAAAGACAGTGACACACGCCAACCTCACATCCCTCTGCTGACTGTCACTTCACTCGGTGTCACCCCATCTGACTAACCACAACACTGTCTGCATCTCCTCTGATGATGGAGGCGGCTGGGTGGAGGCTGTTTATTATTACACAGAGCCGTGGCCGGATAACTTCTCCAGAGCAGGCGTGGGATTCGCTGAGTGGTTTATTCCACTGGCTGCCCGGAGGAGCGGGAAACATGACAAGGCAGGCGAGATGACAAGTGTCATCACCATGCACCATGGTAAACACACACACACACACACACACACACACACACACACACACACACACACACACACACACACACACACACACACACACACAGACACACAGACACACAGAGAGAGCACTAGAAGTCTCCTTGACTTGTTGTTCAGCCATACTGATGACAGATAGACAGCACTCTGACTATGAAAGTGTACAAAACACAGGAGCCCCACGGCTTGAGATTCCGAGCCCGGCCATAGATTTCACTTCTTTATCTCTGGGTAACTTCCTACATGTTATATACACACTGAGAGAGGTTTAATGTAATCACTGGTTGCCCTGAAGCCCCCAGGGGTCTGGGTTAGGGTCCCAGGAGTCGATTTCCTTCCCAGACTGAGGAGAGGGGGCAAGGGAGGTAGGTGGTCTCAAGGGGCCAGAGAGGTGTACACTGCACCCCTACCCCAGTTCACAGGGGCTTGCGCGAGTGAGTCAGTGCATGTGGAATTCTGCCAGCTCTTCACACAATGGGTGGAAATGGGAATTTAATACAAAAGTTCTCACAGTCTCAAGGACCTTACCCCCTCCCTCCTCCTCCCCCTCCTCCTCACTTTCACCCCCACTCCCGACACCACTAAAACCACAACTAAATGTCCAAAAAGTACTAAAACATGGAGGGGAGTGCACAGCTATAAATTCACCTCTACGGTTTGAGATTTATTCACAGACCAGCTTTTGTCCACTAGATTTTGAGGTTTGGTGTTTTCAATTCAGATTACCTTCAAGTAATACAATTGTAATACAGTTACAGTGCAATATGCACGATAATGGTTGCTACTGTCCAGCATATCCTACACTCTTGGGGAAAAAACTGCTGTCTAAGAACATAAAAGGGTTTTTCCGGCTGTCCCAGTGGGAGAACCCTTTGTGTTCAAAAGAGTTCCACCTAGAACCAAAAAGGTTTCTCCTATGGGGACATCCCGAGAACCCTTTTTGGAACCCCTTTTCTAAGAGTGTATTGCTCTTTACAATAACAGTAACAGAATACAATCGTCATGTGATATGAGCCAATGTAAACTCCATAAACTTGATTGTTTGCTCTCCCACTGATGACCTTGTGCGAGGCAAGCGGAGAGACGGAGCGCTTTGCCTTTTGTCTGGCGGTGCCATCTAAAGCGAACCCGAAGTAATCAGCAGAAATCGCTCTTACAACAAACACTACTGATAATTACCTCAGGACAACAAAAGAGCTCGCTGGACAATGGACCATGTCTGAGGAGGGCCTGGGTTCCACCGTTTATATCCCCCTAAAACACATCCACGCAGGAAAGCACACACGTACATGCGCACCACACATCCATGTAAATGTATGGGTGCGCACACACACACACACACACACACACACAAACACACACACAAGCGCACACGCAAACACCCTGTCTCATGCTTCTTGAAGCCTCACTGCAGCCAGCAGTCAAAAGTAACTATGTTGACACAGCATCCAGTCTTTTCCCCTGTGGGCTTCCTCTCAGAGTCCACTCTCCCTGCAACTAGCAAGATGTCTGTTTGTCTCCCTGCATGTCTGTCTGCCCATGTGTTCTACCCTCGCTCCAGCTACCTCCTGAGAGCACATGAATGAAAATGATTTATTTATTTGCATTTTTATTTTCTTCTGGGAACTAGTGGTGCAACGTTTTTCATTCTTTCTGGGAACAAGCAGTGGTAATTCGGTACTGATGCAAACAAAAGAAGTGTGGAATTCACGTGACCCTGAGAGAGTCTAGTAGTGTGGCTGATGAGATGAGTCTCTGTCCTCATTGTCTTCAGAGATAAGTCGGGTCTTGCGAGCGTCATTTTTGTGACCTTGTGTCGGGGAAATAGGAAGGCCCTATTAAGGTGATGGTCTATTTACATTTATCAGGGACATGGAGGTCTCTGTCATAGAACCAAAGACCCAGCAAACCTGAACCAACACGGTATAGTCCTCTGTTTAGATAGTATCCAAATCTAAACGTTCTGACCTGGAGACATAACAATAGTCTCCTGCTCTGGGCACCTCATCATAGTCTTTGTATTTTCCTGTGTGTGATCACATACAATGGCACAGTGAAACGTTGTTTCCTCACCTATTTCAAGCTGTTTAGTACAATGCCATAAAACAAGCATAACAAGTGAATTGTAGATTACATCAGAAGAGTATTTATCTGAACCAAACCCTCAGAAATAATTACGCTCCGTATAAATCAGTTACATGTAACTAAATGCAATCGAAAATGTGACCTACGGTCATCCCCAAAAGTAACTATT
Source organism: Oncorhynchus clarkii lewisi (assembly GCF_045791955.1). NCBI lineage: Eukaryota > Metazoa > Chordata > Actinopteri > Salmoniformes > Salmonidae > Oncorhynchus > Oncorhynchus clarkii. The sequence continues at coordinate 40,698,289 of NC_092150.1, forward strand.
TATCATGAGAGGGCCATAAACATTAACTAGTAATGCTGCATACTCCAAGAAAGGTTAAGATCTCACCTTTCTGGAAAAAAATAGTTGTAAATTGCTGAAGTGTTGTCACTTTTGAGAACTCTCTCATTGAATACAGGACATTTCAAACAATTAGAAGTTGGGTCAACTTCAATTGTCTGGGGCCATCAGGAAAAATAAAGAAAACGTTCCATTTCAAAGCCTGCCCCTCCAGAAATGAGAGAAGTGTGTGGTACTTTAGTGTTTCTCATAATGAGTGTTAAAAAGTGAGAGAATGGACATGATCCATCTGATTGCAGCTGTAAGCATAGATACAACAAGCAGAATGTTCATAATCTTTTGGACCCTAACCGAAAGGTTGCTGGATCGAATCCCGAGCTGACAGGGTATATTTCTGTCGTTCTGCAAGGCAGTTAACCCACTGTTCCCCATGCGGCGATGACGTGGATGTCGATTTAAGGCAGCCCCCCCCCCCCCCCCCCCACACCTCTCTGATTCAGAGGGGTTGGGTTAAATGCGCAAGACACATTTCAGTTGTGAATGCATTCAGTTGTACAACAGACTAGGTATCCCCCTTTCCCTTCCCTGTCATCAGACTGGTTGGAGCAGTGAAGTAGAGGCCAAATGACCACAATCTGCGGGATCACAACTAACTTACTTGAGGGAAAGAACACAGCTATTACATTACCCGGCTGTTGTTATTTCATAGATCTGACTTTGAAGTTTCGGAAACATATCTGCAGAACAACAAAATTGTGCATACTATTTGCATGGCAAAATGATGCGTCAGCATTGTGCATGTAGAAGCAGAGAGTGATAGAATATGTCTGAGAGAAATTAAAAACGCATGCATTTTTTTTTGTTTTTTTTTGGGCATCTTCAAAAAAGTGTGCAAATACATAAAACAATGAAGGCATTTGTACCTAGATACATTTTCTATGATTGACTAACAATGCATTTGGTGGACAAATGGAAATTGACTGTGCAAATAACTTAAATTCTATGACAAGTATAACGTCTACTCTATTAAATGGTGCAACATTCTTCTCCAGTTCCTGAAATCAAAACCAATCTTGGCTGGAGAGTAAAAGCGACCTCTTTCCCCTCGTGACGCTCTTCCTTCCTCTCCCACCCAGAGTATCCCCATTTCACGAACAACAGATTCAGAACATTTAGATTGGAGAGGAGAATGTGAAACGGCCTGGAACAGAAACAGGGACAGAGTTATCGTCAAAAACAATTGCTGGAATTTATGGAAATGCGCAAAGACGCGCGCGGTTCTTTGGCACACTGGGGACCATCGATGGAATGTAGAAGTGTCTACTTTTAAGTCAATCATTGGATTAGACACAATTGATTTCGGAATTGTCGCTGTGAGGATTACAATTATGATATACGTCTTATTTTTGTTGTGCCTCGTCCATGTGTCAGGTAAAAGTCAAACTATCTTATTTGTATCCTAGGAATAAAAGGTCAATCAATTGTTATCTTCTAAAAATACAGTACATGACTCAAGGTGCTTGTCCTTATTATATTAATAATGTCGACAGAGAGTGTAACCGACAGTAACCCCAGAAAGTATAACTTTTGCACGGCAAACCTAACTACGATTTCTGAACATCAAAATGAATTTGACACAACAAATGACGGGCTACAATAAAAGTCAAAGTGAAAAGCAGAAGGCAGCAGCCTCTTGAGAGAGCAGGATCTCATAGCAGTTTCCTGCCATTGTTCTGTAGATCAGGGCTAGAATGCCACAGGGATAGAATGCCACATTTGGATTTAATGGAGCAAAATGACCCACCATATGACTGGTTTTGTTATTTAGCTCACAATGATTTAAGTTGGGGGGGAACTGATCCTAGGTCAGAATGTAACTGGAATGTGTCAAAAGGTTGTTGTGTTATGCCTCGCCTAAGGCCTTCAAATTAAAATCTGGGCCTCAAGCCAGTTCCACTGCTTATTTTCATTATTTCCTTGAAATCAGGCACTGATTTAGACCTGCGACACCATGTGGGTGCAATTAATTATTAGGTAGAACAGAAAACCAGCAGTATTCTGGACCTAAGGTCTAGTAATGTTCATTTGGATTAAAATATATAAACTGATCTCACATCAGATTGTAATAAGCAATAGGTCATTACAGTAGCTGCCCTTTGTTGTTTTATCTCATAACAGTTTAGATGACTGTATCAAATGAGTGGCGCCATCTCGTCCCTACAGGTGCGGTGACAGACCTGACCGTCATCTCCAACGCTGAGGCCTCCACCCCTCAGCTCTTCTCCATCTCTTGCCTCACTGGGGAGCGGGATGCAGCAGAGCTAGACCTGGACATCAAGAAGGACAACAGCATCCTCATCCTCTCCTCACGGCCACGTTACAGAGTCAAAAGGCCCAAGACCAAGGAGGTGGTGGCGAACGAGTTTGTGGGTGTGATGGACCTAACAGGCATCTTCTACTGCCATGCGTCCCAGGGAACTGATCCTCTTATAAACCTGGGTAAAGTGACTCTCATCAACAACTTTGCCAAAGGTAAGAAAGAGGCTCTAACTGAAAGAGAGTGTGTGTGTGTGTGTGTGTGTGTGTGTGTGTGTGTGTGTGCGTGCGCGAGAGAGAGACAGAGAGTTAACTTGTCTTCTTCTGTATTGCTCCTATCAGCCCTATTTGTCCCGGCCCACCTCACGGTGACAGCAAACAGAGGAGACACAGTTCACCTGGCCATGCAGGTCCTGAGCTCCCAGAGACGAGACGTCACCTGGAAATACAACGGTGAGTCACACAGGGATGGAGGGAGGCATGGATGGGTGGATGGATGGATGAAAGGCAGGCATTTATGTGTGAGCAGGGAATAGATTCATCTAAATGAGACGATGGCAATATAGGCATTGTTGAATCATTCCCTTTGTATTTTAGAAACAAGTATCAAGTAGCCCCACCATGTGGATTATAATGTGTTCACATTATTAAGAGCTTGTCCTATGTGCTGACTCGCTGTGTCGCAAAACCAGGTAACTATCACTACACGACCCACTGGGGTGATGTATCCAACAGTACGGCTGTACTAACCCTGGAGGATGTGGCTAAAGCCAACGAGGGCATCTACAGTGCCAGCTTCGTGGGAGACAGTCCCATCAATGGAGCCTGGATGAGGCTGATTGTCAGAGGTGCAGTAGGGCTGTTCTCATTACACACACCTCCCACAAGACATACACACTTGATATGTGTGGATGATGGTGTTGATACACTTTACTGATGGTACACTAGTCTGTGCTGTTGTTTATCTATTTTCCATCTGGATAGAAGCTTGACCAATAAGTTTTTTTTTTTTTTTTCCTCTGAAACATTTTTGATTGGTTGTGTCTTTGAATGCACATTATTAGTACTCAGTTAATAGTGTTATTAATGTGTTTATTACTACTGACCATTACAAGAGTATGTATGGTGATTCACATATGGATGACGTGCTTGTATCTGGGTGGGTTGGCCACTGACGCTCCTCCACTGTCCTGCACAGACTGTGGCAGTAAGAAGTGGGGTGCCGACTGTGACAAGGACTGTCCAGAGTGTCTCAACGGAGGGGTGTGTCACCACCGGGACGGGGACTGCATCTGCTCACCGGGGTTCATGGGGATGCGCTGCGAGACAGGTGGGTGTGTGTGTAAGGGGGGTGGGCAATATGTTTAAAGCATAAGATTATAGTGTGTGTGTGAGAGTGCGTATAAGTGCATGTTTGTAAAGACAAGTATATTATATTGCCAAACTGTCTGAAGAAACTGTACCTGTACTGTATCTATGTGTACTGTATTCCCACCCAGCCTGTAGAGAGGGAATGTTTGGGCTTAACTGCCAGGAGTCATGCAAGCCAGAGATGGACTGTAGAGGGCTGAGGTTCTGCCTGGCTGACCCTTACGGATGCTCCTGTGCCAGTGGCTGGTCTGGGAACCACTGCAACAGATGTGAGTGTTAATTTGTTATGCAGTGCATTCGGAAAGTATTCAGAGCCTTTGACATTTTCCACGTGTTGTTACCTTACAGCCTTATTCTAAAATGTATTGTTTTTTTCCCCTCATCAATCTACACACAATACTCCATAATGACAAAGCAAAACAGGTTTTTAGACATAGGGATGTAGGGATAGTGCCAGGTTTCCTCCAGACGTGAGCTTGGCATTCAGGCCAAAGAGTTCAATCTTCGTTTCATCGGAACAATTAGTCTTGTTTCTCATGGTCTGAGAGTTCTTTAGGTGCCTTTTGGCAAACTCCAAGTGGGCTGTCATGTGCCTTTTACTAAGGAGTGGCTTTCGTCTGGCCACTCCACCATAAAGATCTGATTTGTGGAGTGCTGCAGAGATGGTTGTCCTTCTGGAAGGTTCTCCCATCTCCACAGAGGAACTCTGGAGCTCATTCAGAGTGACCATCGGGTTCTTGGTCACCTTCCTAACCAAGGCCCTTCTCGCTAGATTGCTTAGTTTGGCCGGGCGGCCAGCTCTAGGAAGAGTCTTGGTGGTTCCAAAATTGTTCCATTTAAGAATGATGTTGGCCACTGTGTTCTTTGGAACCTTCAATGCTGCAGATATTTTTGTTACCCTTCCCCAGATCTGTGCCTCGACACACTCCTGTTTCGGAGCTCTACGGACAGTTCCTTTGAACTCATGGCTTGAATTTTGCTCTGACATGTACTGTCATCTTTGGGACCTTATATAGACAGGTGTGTGCCTTTCCAAATCATGTCCAATCAATTGAATTTACCACAGATGGACTTTTACCACAGATGGACCAATCAAGTTGTAGAAACATCTCAAGGATGATCAATGGAAACAGGATGCACCTGAGCTCAATTTCGAGTCTCATAGCAAAAGGTCTGAAAACTTATGTAAATAAAAATAAAAGTATTCTGTTTTTTATTTTTAATACATTTGCAAAACTTCTAAAAACATATTTTTGCTTTGTCATTGTGGGGTATTGCATGTAGATTGATGAGGAACTGTCACGTTTGTCGTAATAATTATCGGACCAAGCTGCAGCGTGATCTGGGTTCCACATCTTTCTTTGAAATAAGTGAACCACACAACAAAACAATAAAGACTGCGAAACGTGACGACAATGGACTGCTGACATGCAACTACACATAAACAATATCCCACAAACCACAGGTGGAAAGAAATCACCAACATAGAAACAAAACTAGAACCTCACATAGAAATTATAAACTAGACTAACCCCCAGTCACGCCCTGTAACGGCTTTCTTCTATCTCCTCCTCGGATGAGGAGGTGTAGCAAGGATCGGACCAAAATGCAGCGTGGCTATTGCAATCCATGTTTATTTAATAATAAAGAAACACGAACTTTACAAAAACAATAAACGTAATGTGAAAACCGAAACAGCCTAAACTGGTGCAAACTAACACAGAGGACACTAAGGACAATCACCCACGACAAACTCAAAGAATATGGCTGCCTAAATATGGTTCCCAATCAGAGACAACGATAAACACCTGCCTCTGATTGAGAACCACTCCAGACAGCCGTAGACTTTGCTAGATCACCCCACTAGCTACAATCCCAATACATACACACCAAAACCCCAAGACAAAACACACCACGATACAAAAATCCCATGCCACACCCTGGCCTGACCCAATACATGAAGATAAACACAAAATACTTTGAGTCTGGTTGACTGGCAGATCTGGAAGAGTCTGGTTGACTGGCAGATCTGGAAGAGTCTGGTTGACTGGCAGATCTGGAAGAGTCTGGCTGACTGGCAGATCTGGAAGAGTCTGGCTGACTGGCAGATCTGGAAGAGTCTGGCTGACTGACAGCTCTGGAAGAGTCTGGCTGACTGACAGCTCTGGAAGAGTCTGGTTGACTGGCAGCTCTGGAAGAGTCTGGCTGACTGGCAGATCTGGAAGAGTCTGGCTGACTGGCAGTTCTGGCTGCTTCATGCTGACTGGCTGCTCTGTCTGCTCCATGCTGACTGGCTGCTCCATGCTGACTGGCATCTCTGGCTGCTCCATGCTGACTGGCTGCTCCATGCAGACTGGCTTCTCTGGCTGCTCCATGCAGACTGGCTTCTCTGGCTGCTCCATGCAGACTGGCTGCTCTGGCTGCTCCATGCAGACTGGCTGCTCTGGCTGCTCCATGCAGACTGGCTGCTCTGGCTGCTCCATGCAGACTGGCGGCCCTGGCTGCTCCATGCTGACTGGCGGCCCTGGCTGCTCCATGCTGACTGGCGGCCCTGGCTGCTCCATGCTGACTGGCGGCCCTGGCTGCTCCATGCTGACTGGCGGCTCTGGCTGCTCCATGCTGACTGGCGGCTCTGGCTGCTCCATGCTGACTGGCGGCTCTGGCTGCTCCATGCTGACTGGCGGCTCTGGCTGCTCCATGCAGACTGGCAGCTCTGGCGGCTCCATGCAGATTGGCAGCTCTGGCGGCTCCTTGCAGACTGGCAGCTTTGGCGGCATCCTGCAGACTGGCAGCTCCTTGCAGACTGGCAGCTCCTTGCAGACTGGCAGCTCCTTGCAGACTGGCAGCTCCTTGCAGACTGGCAGCTCCTTGCAGACTGGCAGCTCCATGCACACTGGCAGCTCTATGCACACTGGCAGCTCTATGCACACTGGCAGCTCTATGCACACTGGCAGCTCTATGCAGACTGGCAGTTCTGAACAGGCGGGAGACTCCGGCAGCGCTGTAGAGGAGGAAGGCTCTGGCAGCGCTGAACAGAAGATGCGCACTGTAGGCCTGATGCGTGGTGCTGGCACTGGTGGTACTGGGCCGAGGACACGCACAGGAAGCCTGGTGCGGGGAGCTGCTACCGGAGGGCTGGGGTGTGGAGGTGGTACTGGGTAGACCGGACCGTGCAGGCGCACTGGAGCTCTTGAGCACCGAGCCTGCCCAACCTTACCTGGTTGAATGCTCACGGTCACCCTGCCACTGGGCTATGCAGGCGAACCGGAGACACCGAGCGCAAGGCTGGTGCCATGTAAGCCGGCCCAAGGAGACGCACTGGGGACCAGATGTGTAGAGCCGGCTTCATGGCACTTGGCTCGATGCTCACTCTAGCCCGGCCGATACACGGAGCTGGAATGTACCGCACCGGGCCATGCACCCGCACTGGAGACACCGTACGCACCACAGCATAACACGGTGCCTGCCCGGTCTCTCTAGCCCCCCCGGTAAGCACACAGCGTAGCCATACTCCCTGTTAGCCCTCCCCCAAGAAATGTTTGGGGCTGACTCTCGGGCTTCCTTCCGCGCCGCCGTGCTTGCTTTGCCAACTCCATTCTCCGATAACCTTCCGCGCACTGCTCCATCAAATCCCAGGCGGGCTCCGGCACTCTCCCTGGGTCGACCGCCCACCTGTCTATCTCCTCCCAAGAAGTATAGTCCATACTGTCCTCCTCTTTGGGCTGCTCCTGTTGCCTCTTCTCCTGCTGCACCTTTGGGCGGCTACACTCCCCTGGCTTAGCCCAGGGTCCTCTCCCGTCGAGCATTTCCTCCCATGTCCAGAAATCCTTATTGCGCATCTCCTCTTTTCGCTGCTGTTGCCCGTTACCACGCCGCTTGGTCCTGTTGTGGTGGGTGATTCTGTAACGGCTTTCTTCTATCTCCTCCTCGGATGAGGAGGTGTAGCAAGGATCGGACCAAAATGCAGCGTGGCTATTGCATTCCATGTTTATTTAATAATAAAGAAACACGAACTTTACAAAAACAATAAACGTAATGTGAAAACCGAAACAGCCTAAACTGGTGCAAACTAACACAGAGGACACTAAGGACAATCACCCACGACAAACTCAAAGAATATGGCTGCCTAAATATGGTTCCCAATCAGAGACAACGATAAACACCTGCCTCTGATTGAGAACCACTCCAGACAGCCATAGACTTTGCTAGATCACCCCACTAGCTACAATCCCAATACATACACACCAAAACCCCAAGACAAAACACACCACGATACAAAAACCCCATGCCACACCCTGGCCTGACCCAATACATGAAGATAAACACAAAATACTTTGACCAGGGCGTGACACGCCCTGACCTACTCTACCGTAGAAAATAAGGGCTCTCTATGGTCAGGACGTGACAGGATTTTTTAGTTATTTAATACATTTGAGAAAACGGCTGGAACGTAACAGAATGTGGAAAAAGTAAAGGGGTCTGCATACTTTCCGAATTAACTGTATGTAGGGCTATGGCCTATCTTAGATGGCCCAATTAATATTGATTGTAATTGTACAACCGACCTATCAACATGACTGCATGTGTTGAAATAGATACACAGAGTACATAACATGCCAAGCCATATCAGGTAGCAATTCCATCACGACAGATCCCAACACCTTGGTTTTCCCATCCTAATGTCACCTCTCCCCCTCTTCCCCAGTCTGCCACAGGGACATGTACGGGGCAGACTGCAGGCTGCGCTGTAAGTGTAAGAACGGTGGAGTGTGTAACCACTTCAGTGGATGCCAGTGTCCCACTGGCTGGAGAGGACGGCACTGTGAGAAATCAGGTAGGTAAGCATTCCTTCCTCCTCCTCTTCCTCCTCCTTTTCCTTGCCCTCCTCCTCTTTTTCATCGCTACTGACACTACCAACATCCATACTAATAACGCCATCACCAGTAGCAGTAGCATCTTCATCATCAACACCATTAATCATCACCTCATTTATCTTCCTCTTCATCATCTGTTTCTTTCCCATCAGACCGCGCCCCCCAGATCTTGGACATGGCCAGTGGTCTAGAGTGGAACCTTCACTCCAGCCCCAAGATCCTGTGTTCCGCCACAGGCAACCCCCTGCCCAGCCACGGCAGCATTGAGCTGCGCAAACTGGACAGCACTGTGCTCAAGGTAGAGGCAATGGAAGGATGGGCGGCCATTTTTACATTTGATTATTCAATTACTGGGAAACAAACTGTGATGGTGTAGTCAGTGAGATTTGTGAAATTAAATGTTTTTGTAATAGTGAAAATATGTAAATATTTTTTATGATAATGTCAGTTGGCTCAGCATTACATCAGACTGTAAGCAGCCTTATCAAAATATTTTTGGACCTCTAATTCAGGCGTCTCGTACTACCATGGACTCCAATAAGAGCACAGCCCAGTTTGATATTCCCCGTCTGTCCACTGAGCATGCTGGGTTATGGGAGTGTAGGGTTTCCACCAATGGGGGACAAGACTCAAGGAAGTTCAACCTCAGTGTCAAAGGTGAGAAGAAAAAAGTATTTTACTGGTCTATATCAGTCAATGTGGGGTGCTTAACATTGAGGGCAGATTTCCCAGACAAAGATTAAGCCTAGTCCTGGACTTGAACATGCTTTTTAGTCCAGGACTAGGCTTGATTTGTGTCTGGGAAACCAGCCCTAAATATACACTGAGAAATGGTCTGGCGATAAAGATTTAATGTTCTGGTTGAGACTCATCAGATCACCCATTACTCAAATTCTCACCCACTTTTACTCCCCTCTCTCACCAGAGCCACCATGCCCCAGCACCCCTCCCAAGCTGCTGGAGAAGAGGAGTAAGCAGCTGGTGGTGATGCCTGTGGAGTCCTACAGAGGAGACGGACCCATCGACTCCACCAAGCTCCTCTACAAGCCCATGGAGACAGGAGACTCCTGGTCCTCCATCATAGGTGCATACAGATGGCGTTTGATCTCATGTAAAGTCATGGGAGTTACAACTACTATCCTGGCAACATAACATATCATCCATTTCACAGGAAAAATTGCCTTGCCTAAAAACAACGCAAGACAATTTGCCAATTTGTCATTATCAATATTAGATCCCTATTCTATATGGCTAATCCTGTCTGATTCTCTATGTTTCTGTGTTCCTGTCTTTTAGTGTACAGTAGAGAGCCTATAACTCTGATGAATCTGAAGCCATCTACACGCTACCACGTCCGTGTCCAGCTGACCCGTCCTGGGGAGGGAGGGGAGGGGGCTCTGGGGCCTGAGGCCATCATGGAGACTGACTGTCCAGGTGAGCAGCAACAGTATGCCGGGGTTCGTTTTTGCGGTGTCGAAATGCAATAGTCAGAGCAGAGGTTTGTAGGTAATTGGTGATGTTGTGTGTGTGTGTGTGTGTGTGTGTGTGTGTGTGTGTGTGTGTGTGTGTGTGTGTGTGTGTGTGTGTGTGTGTGTTTCTAAGTTGTTTCTAAGTTGTAGTAGAGCTGAGTGCAGGCTCTAAATCTGAAATTCTTTAATTCTGTCTAGTAACCTAATCAGAATGTTCTTTGCCCATCTGTAAACGAGAGGCTGTGTCTAAGTAAATAGGAGAAGGAGAAAGTATCCCAGGCTGGAGGACCTTTCCATGACTGCGTGTTCTGTGTTGCTGCTGTAGAGCCCACTCTTCGACCAGAGATTGACTTCAGCTCGCTGGAGGGCCGCAACGCCACTGTGCGCTGGCTGTTGCATGGCAACGCGGACAGGGCCAGCGGGTTCTTAGTGCAGCTCTTCGGGCCCTCCCCCTCAGGAGAGAAGCTGAGAGAGGAGACCACCCTGCTCAATGTGCTCTCCACCAAGTTCTACAACCTGCAGTACCACCAAGACTACACAGTGGTCGTCAGGCTGCTCAACTGTGGCAGTCTGGGGCCCGCCTCTAAGCCGTACAATATCCGCATAAACAGCCAGGGTAACTAACAAGAGCTCCTCCTATTGACTTAGCAGTGAGTGTTGACGACTGTCATTGGTGGATGGTTGGTGGCTCCCCCCTGCCCTCATATTGTGTCATATTTAAAGATGGGTGCATAAAGGAAAGGACATTTAGGAATGGATGACTTACTAAGGAACTACAGAAAGAAATTCAAGCACTTTAATGGTACAATTTGGCAATCGCCATGTAGCCTAAGCTAACACCTTCTGACCAATACTAACCCAGCTGATGTCTCCTCTCTGTCCCTCTCCTCCCCTCTTTCCCCCAGGTCCCTCATCCCCTCGGAACGTCCAGGCTCTGCCCCTGTCTGTGTCTGCGGTGCAGGTGAAGTGGCAGCCCCCTGAGGACCCTAACGGGGGCATAGTAAAGTACATCATAGAGTACCAGTCGGTGGGACAGGGCAGCCTGCACCCCTGGGTCGACACAGACGATGGCAACAAGACAGCTAAAGATGTGACAGCGCTCAACGGGAGTACTCTCTACCAGTTCAGAGTGAGGGCCTTCTCTAAAGTACCCGGGGAGTGGAGCAAGTTTGTCCATGCCAGGACCCAGGGAGATGGTGAGAGACGGTTTAAAACAAAAACATGTATGGAGTAAAAGGTGTTAAACAGGTTTAAAAAAAGGCTTCAAAGTACATGGATTTAAAGTTTTCCACTTGAAAATCAAAGTTTTTTTTTAACCTTTTCAGTCCTCAAAAGAGGTCAAATGTCAAGGTTTGTTTGAATGCCACACGATCTGTTGTTTAGATCAAGCAATGCTGTAATCCCAAATGATTGCCAATCTTTCCCACTCGTTTGGGATTGAAGTGTAATGCTGGATGTAAACAACAGATCGTATGGGACATGGACTCATTTTGACATTTGAACACATTTGAGGTCTGAAAATGTCCCAAAAACGTTGAGTGAAATTTTAGAGTGAACATAGATTTTTGTTGTTGTTGTGAACTATCACTTTAAAATGTGAGGATACTTACATAATAAACAGGGTATTGTCAATGTTCATCTGCATAAGAGTGTGCATCTCCTCATATCACCTCTCCCTCTAGGTCCCCAGGACTTCACTCCTACCACCCAGGGTGTGGGGGGGCTTCCAGGCAGTGAGGGCTACCATTTGTTGGTAGCTGTGGTGGGGTCTGTGACGGTCACCTGTGTCACCATCCTGCTGGCCCTGCTGGCTCTCTTCTGCATCCGCAAAACTCTGCTCAAACGCAGACGCACCTTCACTTACCAGTCTGGATCGGTGAGAGATAGAGAGAGAGGACTCACAAACACACAAATACGCCATAAAAAAGCACCTAAACTGCAGTACCAGTCAAAAGTTTGGACACACCTCCAGGTTTTTTCTATATTTTTACTATTTTCTACATTGTAGAACAATAGCGAAGACATCAAAACTATTAATACCACATATGGAATCATATATTAACCAAACAAGTATTAAACAAATCAATATTTTATATTTGAGATTCTTCAAAGTAGCCACCCTTTGCCTTGATGACAGCTTTGCACACTCTTGGCATTCTCTCAACCAGCTTCATGAGGTAGTCATCAGAAATGTTTTTCAATTAACAGGTATGCCTTGTTAAAAGTACTTTTGTGGAATTTCTTTCCTTAATGCGTTTGAGCCAATCAGTTGTGTTGTGACTAGGTAGGGGTGGTATACAGAAGATAGCCCTATTTGGTAAAAGACCAATTCCATATTATGGTAAGAACAGCTCAAATAAGCAAAGAGAAACAACAGTCCATCATTACTTTATGACATGAAGGTTAGTCAATCCAGAAAATGTCAAGAACTTTCTTCAAGTGCAGTCGCAAAAACTATCAAGTGCTATGATGAAACTGGCTCTCATGAGGACCGCCACAGGAAAGGAAGACTTACCTCTGCTGCAGAGGATAAATTCATTTGAGTTACCAGCCTCAGAAATTGCTATATAAATGAATGCTTCACAGAGTTCAAGTCACAGTCACATCTTAATATCAACTGTTCAGAGGAGACTGCGTAAATCAGGTCTTCATGGTCAAATTGCTGCAAAGAAACCACCACTAAAGGACACCAATAAGAAGAAGAGACTTGCTTCTGCCAAGAAACACGAGCAATGGACATTAGACTGGTGGAAACCTGTCCTTTGGTCTGATGAGTCCAAATTTGAGATTTTTGGATCCAACCGTCTTGTCTTTGTGAGGCGCAGAGTAGCTGAACGGATGATCTCTGCATGTGTAGTTTCCACCGTGAAGCATGGAGGAGGAGGTGTGATGTTGAAGCATGGTGGAGGAGGTGTGACGGTGTGGGGCTGCTTTGCTGGTGACACTGTCTGTGATTTATTTAGATTTCAAGGCACACTTCACCAGCATGGCTACCACAGCATTCTGCAGGGATATGCCATCCCATCTGGTATGCGCTTGGTGGCACTATCATTTGTTTTTAGACAGGACAATAACCCAACACACCTTCAGGCTGTGTGAGGGCAATTTGACGAAGAAGGACAGTGATGGAGTGCTGCATTAGTTGTCTTGACCTCCACAATCACCCGACCTCAACCCAATTGAGATGGTTTGGGATGAATTGGACCGCAGACTGAAGGAAAGGCAGCAAAACTGTCCAAACTTTTGATTGGTAATTTATATTCCTTCACTAACAAGTTGGATAACCTGATTAGATAAATAAACATTCCACACTATCTCAAACTTCACATATAGACATGTTATGAGAAACACACCTCAAATCTGATCATTTCTATGCTTTGATTAAAAACAAATCCAACAAAATTATCATTGAAACCCGTAGGGAGAGGAGACCATCCTCCAGTTTAACTCTGGGACCCTGACCCTGACAAGGAGGCCGAAGCCTACCTCTGAGCCCCTCACCTACCCCATCCTGGAGTGGGATGACATCAAGTTTGAAGATGTGATCGGAGAGGGCAACTTCGGACAGGTCATCAAGGCCATGATCAAGAAGGACGGGGCCAAGATGAGCGCTGCTATCAAGATGCTAAAAGGTAGTAGATACCACACACACATGTACCAACGCACGCATGCACGCACGCAGGCAAGCACTCACTCACACACCAGTGGTGGTCGGTGATGTTTAAGATGGAGGATGGATGATATATTTTTTATGAGCATGGACTTATTTCTATTACAGCATATTGGATGACTGTCATTCATATTCCATTCACCCAGCTCAATGTAAAATCGATAGGGTTAGCCTACTACATGACACTTGAATTTTCCCAATACCCATCATGATGTTGCTACAACTTAGTCTATGAATGACAGTTTACAACGTAGGTGCACAGGTTGAGAGAACATTTTGAGTAATCAAGGTGACAGACAGTGACACATTCAATACCGGCTTGCACACTATTGCTTGCATCTAGCTGATATAGGGTGTAATCATTAGTCCAACAGTTGCAAACAAGAGTTTCTAATGGACAAATTCCGGTATGTTCATCCCAATTTTGTTCCGTTTGCTTCCGTTTAAGAAACGTTTTTCAACAGAATCGGCGGAATGAATACACCCCTGATCACACGCAAACACAGTTCACTTTCATAGCAGCCACATACAAACAGTATAAACATTTTGCTTGTTGTATAATTCCTTCTCGCATCTACACTCTCTCCTCTCAAATTTTCCCTTCACTTGTGGACTTCAGCTGTCTGTGACCAGGGGAAAAAACCTTTCCAAGCCAAACCTAATAACTGCTAACCACTAAACACAGCCTACATCGTTGTCACCATATTAGCTAAAGACATTAGAAATGTCATAGTCAACATAGCTAATAGAACTAACGTGTTAGTAAACCCGCTACAATCATGCAGTACAGTATACAGTCAGCATCAGTTTAGCAATTACACCGGCGGGCCCCGGTAGCAATAAATGAATAAAACCAAAAGCTTACCATGACTTGGAAGAGTTCCAGTGTTGGACTGCCATAGCCAGCTAGCTAACATAGCATCCCTCTCTGTTTGAGCTGGGTGTTTGAGTAGGCTAGCTAAGTGAAAGTGAGAAAAAAAATCTCTCTCTCGCATCACATTCATTTTTAAAGAAATGAATTTGTTCAAAACTGTTCAACTATTGTTTTTCGCTCTCTTTGCGTCAACTACTGACCACATTTTATGCACTGCGGTGCTATCTGTAGCTTATGCTTTCAGTACTAGATTCATTTTCTGATCCTTTGATTGGGTGGACATCATGTCAGTTCATGCTGCAAGAGCCCAGATAGGTTAGAGGATGTCATCTGTAAGTTGTCATAATTACTGTGTAAGTCCATGGAAGGGGGTGAGAACCATGAGCCTCCTAGGTTTTGTATTGAAGTCAATGTACACAGAGGAGGACGGAAGCTAGTTGTCCTCCGGCTACGCTATGGCCCTACCCTACAGAGTGCTGTTGAGGCTACTGTAGACCTTCATTGCAAAATAGTGTGTTTTAATTAATTATTTGGATTATTATGTGAATATACAGTATCGTTCAAAAGTTTGGGGTCACTAGAAATGTCCTTGTTTTTGAAAGAAAAGCAACTTTTTTGTCCATTAAAATAACATCAAATTGATCAGAAATACAGTGTAGACATTGTTAATGTTGTAAATGACTATTGTAGCTCGAAACGGCAGATTTTTTTAATGGAATATCTACATAGGCATTCAGAAGCCCATTATCAACAGCCATCACTCCTGTGTTCCAATGGCACGTTGTGTTAGCTAATCTAAGTTTATAATTTTAAAATAATAATTGATCATTAGAAAACTCTTTTGCAATTATGTTAGCACAACTGAAAACTGTTGTTCTGATTAAAGAAGCAATAAAACTGGCCTTTAGACTTGAGTATCTGGAGCATCAGCATTTGTGGGTTCGATTACAGGCTCAAAATGGCCAGAAACAAAGACTTCTTCTGAAACTCATCAGCCTATTCTTGTTCTGAGAAATGAAGTCTATTCCATGCGATAAATTGCCAAGAAACTGAAGATCTCGTACAATGCTGTGTACTACTCCCTTCACAGAACAGCGCAAACAGGCTCTATCCAGAATAGAAAGAGGAGTGGGAGGCCCCGGTGCACAACTGAGCAAGAGGACAAGTATATTAGAGTGTCTAGGTTGAGAAACAAATGCCTCACAAGTCCTCAACTGGCAGCTTCATTAAATAGTACCCGCAAAACACCAGTCTCAACGTCAACAGTGAAGAGTCGACTCCGGGATGCTGGCCTTCTAGGCAGAGTTGCAAAGAAAAAGCCATATCTCAGACTGGCCAATAAAAATAAAATATTAAGATGGGCAAAGAACACAGACACTGGACAAAGGAACTTCATTTCTCAGAACATCAATAGAATGACGAGTTTCAGAAGAAAGTTCTTTGTTTCTGGCTATTTTGAGCCTGTAATCAAACCCCAAAAAGCTGATGCTCCAGATACTCAACCAGTCGAAAGAAGGCCAGTTTTATTGCTTCTTTAATCAGAACAACAATTTTCAGCTGTGCTAACATAATTACAAAAGGGTTTTCTAATGATCAATTAGCCTTTTAAAATGATAAACTTGGATTAGTTAACACAACATGCCTTTGGAACACAGGAGTGATGGTTGCTAATAATGGGCTTCTGAGCGCCTATGTAGATATTCCATAAAAAATCTGCCGTTTCCAGCTACAATAGTCATTTACAACATTAACAATGTCTACACTGTATTTCTGATCAATGTGATGTTATTTTAATAGACAAAATATTTGCTTTTCTTCAAAAAAACAAGGACATTTCTAAGTGACCCCAAACTTTTGAACGGTAGTGTATGTGATGTATATTTAGTATAGTTTTATCTAAAAAGGATATATATATATTTTTAAATGTTTCACTATTTTTATTTTTATGAAATTCACTGAGGAGGATGGTTCTCCCTTTCCTCCTCTGAGGAGCCTCCTTTGACACACACTTACTCTACCACACAAGCATGTACACACACACACACACACACACACACACACACACACACACACACACACACACATCAATAACTCAGTCAAAGAAACAAAACACACATTCTAACACAGTGATATAATGTCACAAAGCTTCTTTCTCTGTACACGTTTGTAACTTGCTGTGTGTGCTGTTTTGTTTTAAGCAGAGTTTGCCTCGGAGAATGACCACCGGGACTTTGCAGGAGAGCTGGAAGTGTTGTGTAAACTGGGCCAACATCCCAACATCATCAACCTCATAGGAGCCTGTGAAAACAGGGGTGAGCACACCACCTACTGGCCATGCTGGGCAATGCTCTTATTTGATACTATACTAAAGTATGGACATTGTAATCTCAAGGGAAGACTTCTAAAGTACTGTATCTCTTTAGGAAACATTTAAATAAATAAGTCTGTATTCTTATATGATAGCTATAGTATTCTGATAGTGATTTTAATATTTACATTTGAAACTCTGTTACACTACATTGTGTTAACGTATAGCCTTACTTTATATACGTTTGGACCAAGCTCTGAGCATGACATTTCTATTTCCTAGCCACTTCTGACAGTTTTGGGAAATAATTGAATTGCCTGTTTCACTTTGTATAAAGATCTACGATTGATAACATATGGTGGGGAGGAAGTTTAGAGTGGAAAGTACATTACCGGAGATAAAAAAAAAAATATATATATATATATATATACATCCTACTAAACCACCGTGGTTCTCAAGTAGCCTTGACTTAGCACTGGTGGTTCTCTCTCTCTCTCTCCTTCTCTCTCTCTATACAATTATGATGATTACAGCACAGAACTTGAATTCTATGTCTATGGATTACAGTATGATACTCAGTTAATGCCTTCCTGCCTTGAACATGATATTCTTATGGAGGCACAAATGGAACTGTTAGCGGGCGTAGGTGTGTCTGTGATGGCCAATACAGCACGGCTTGGAACACTGCTCGTCCAATCAGCATCCAGGATCCAAACAACCAGTTTTATAATGACGATCACAGCACAGGACGAGAATTCTATTTCTATGGAATACAGTATGACACTCCATTAATGCCTTCCTACCTCTCCATGGCAAACTTTAATGCAAACGGTGTCTCGCTAAACAAACTTCTCCATACAGTGTACCAGTAAATCATAAACGTTCTTTACTTTCCTTACTTTCCTGCTTCTCTCTACCCGTGTAGGGTACCTGTACATTGCCATTGAGTACGCCCCATATGGAAACCTGCTTGACTTCTTGCGTAAGAGCCGGGTCCTCGAGACAGACCCTGCCTTCGCCAAGGAGCACGGCACAGCCTCCACCCTCACCTCACAACAACTGCTGCAGTTCGCTGTCGACGTGGCCACTGGCATGCACTACCTTAGCGACAAACAGGTAGAGTATACACACGGGCATAGCTGTGGGAAGGAGCAGTGCAGAGGGTGCGGTAGCACCCCCTGAAAAATCAGAATTTAAAAAAATGTATTGAAGAAAAAAAACACACAAAAAAGTAATGGACTTGGCCTTTACTAGTCCTGTATTAGTGGACCAGTAAAAAAGGTATATTACCAAACTTGGATATAAACAACATCGAATTGGAAACACCAATTCAACTACTTCCCGTGGCTATGCACACAGGTACAGTTGAAGTCGGAAGTTTACATACACTTAGGTTCGAGTCACTAAAGCTTGTTTTTCAATCACTCCACAATTTTATTGTTAACAAACTATAGTTTTGGCAAGTCGGTGAGGACATTTACTTTGTGCATGGCACAAGTCATTTTTGCAACAATTGTTTACAGACAGATTTTTTCACTTATAATTCACTGTATCACAATTCCAATGGGTCAAACTTTTACATACACTAGTTGACTGTGCCTTTAAACAACTTGTAAACTTCTAGAAAATTATGTCATGGCTTTAGAAGCTTCTGATAGGCTAATTGACATCATTTGAGTCAATTGGAGGTGTACTTGTGGATGTATTTCAAGATCCTACATTCATACTCAGTGCCTCCTTGCTGGACATCCTGGGACAATCAAAATAAATCAGTCAAGACCTCAGACCTCCACAAGTCTGGTTCATCCTTGGTAGCAATTTCCAAATGCCTGAAGGTACCACATTCATCTGTACAAACAATAGTACGCAAGTATAAACACCATGGGACCACGCAGCCGTCATACTGCTCAGGAAGGAGATGCATTCTGTCTGCTAGAGATGAACGTACTTTGGTGCGAAAAGTGCAAATCAATCCCAGAACAACAGCAAAGGACCTTGTGAAGATGCTAGAGGAAACGGGTACAAAAGTATCTATAGCCACAGTAAAACGAGTCCTATATCGACATAACCTGAAAGGCTGCTCAGCAAGGAAGAAGCCACTGCTCCAAAACCACTATAAAAAAAGCCAGACTACTGCACGTGGGGACAAAGATCGTACTTTTTGGAGAAATGTCCTTTGGTCTGATGAAAGAAAAATAGAACGGTTTGGCCATAATGACCATCGTTATGTTTGGAGGAAAAAGGGGGAGGCTTGCAAGACAAAGAACACCATCCCAACCATTAAGCACGGGGGTGGCAGCATCATGTTGTGGGGGTGCTTTGCTGCAGGAAGGACTGGTGCACTTCACAAAATAGATGGCTTCATGAGGTAGGAAAATCATGTGGATATATTGAAGCAACATCTCAAGACATCAGTCAGGAAGTTAAAGCTTGGTCGCAAATGGGTCTTCCAAATGAACAATGACCACAAGCATACTTCCAAAGTTGTGGCAAAATGGCTTAAGGACAACAAAGTCAATGTATTGGAGTGGTCATCTGTGGGAAGAACTGAAAAACCGTGTGCGAGCAAGGAGGCCTACAAACCTGACTCAGTTACACCAGCTCTGTCAGGAGGAATGGGCCAAAATTCACCCAACTTATTGTGGGAAGCTTGTGGAAGGCTACCTGAAATGTTTGACCCAAGTTAAACAATTTAAAGGCAATGCTACCAAATACGATTTGAGTGTATGTAAACTTCTGACCCACTGGGAATGTGATGAAAGAAATAAAAGCTGAAATAAATAATTCTCTCTACTATTGTTCTGACATTTAAAATAAAATAAAGTGGTGATCCTAACTGACCTAAGACAGGGAATTTTTATTTGGATTAAATGCCAGGAATTGTGAAAAACTGAGTTTAAAAGTATTTGACTAAGGTGTATGTAAACTTCTGACTTCAACTGTATGCCTGTGAACTCTAAGTTGCGTCCTTGAGATGGGAGGGTGGTTGCCAATTATATGTTGTTTATATCCAAGTTTGGTAGTATCCTTTTTTTTTTTTTTTACAGCAATGCTATTCAATACACAAATGATGATTGATAAATAAGTGGGAATCTACAGGATCCTACATCAATGTAGATTTCCTCTCAGCATAAATTCATATGATATTCCCAGATGTGAGCTTCATATTTTCACCCTCTCCTCTCCTCTCTCTCTCTCTCTAGTTCATCCACAGAGACCTGGCAGCGAGGAACGTTTTAGTGGGAGACAACCTAGTGGCCAAGATAGCAGACTTCGGTCTGTCCCGAGGGGAGGAGGTCTACGTCAAAAAGACCATGGTGGGAGCTCAGTCACAGCGCATTAAGGAACAATAGCTAGGATTCTAGTGTGTATCATCATTGGTCAGCCAACATCAAGTAGCACATTCTGAAGAGAATGTGAAAATGTTGCACGGTGTCTCACACAAGAGCACTACTTACACTCTGTATGCATTTGGACACAGAAGCTACATTTTTATATTTGTCTCTTTACTCCAGCATTTTGGATTTGAGATGAAATGTTTAATATGAGCCGACGATACAGATCATCACTTTTCATTTGAGGGTATTTTCATGCATATCTGTTGTACCATTTAGAAATTAAATCACTTTATGCATCTAGTCCCGCCTTTTGAAGAAGTCCAAAGTATTTGGACAAATTCACTTAGTGTATTCAAGTAGTCAAAAGTGTAGTATTTGGTCCTATATTCCTAGCACACAATGGCTACATCAAGCTTGTGACTCTACAAACTAGTTGGATGCATTTCCAGTTTGTTTTGGTTGGGTTTTGGGTTATGTTTTGCCTAAAAAATAACTGAATGGTAAATGGAGTGGACTGGAGTAAGTGAGTGGATAGAGATAGATAGAACACTTCTAAATTCATCCTGATAATGCCATGATTAAGAAACAGAAATAATGAATCATGAATAATGATGAGTGAGAAGATTACAGAGGCTACAACAAAAACAACAAATTAATTAGTGATATATTGGGGGGGGGGGGGGGGGGGGGGGGTGATCCTTGCCTCTAACTTTCTCACTTGTCATTACTCACAATTCAGCCATGATTATCCATAACCACATTAATGTAGAAGTGTTCAGAAACGTCTTCTATTCTTACTTACAATAAAATGGACTCCAAAATGACACATTATTCACCATTTTGTTGCTATTTGATCAAATATAATCCGAAAGACAACAACAAAAAAAACTGCAAATGTATCCAATGAGTTTGTGGAGTCACGAGCTTTGATGTAGTCATTGAGTGCAAAGAATATGGGACCAAATACTAAACCTTTTGAAAAAAATTGCTGGAGTATAGAGCCAAATGCTAAAATGTTGCTTTACTGTCCAAATACTGTACATGTGGAGGGGAGAGTATGTCAGAAATGGGAAATAAGTCTGACATAAAAGTATCAACTGAAGAGGGCAGTAGTGTGTTTGACATGGCAACAAGTTACCTTACAAGTCCAATGTTCCCTTACAGCTAGTGATGAGAAGAGAGAAGCACAGGACTTGGACCATTATAATTCTGTACCAGACATACTTCATACTGTCAGTTAAAACCAAATTTGACAACTGAATTATACCACGTTTTCCAATGGGATGTCTTGGCTTTTTCTCTTTGTGCTGCAGGGGAGGTTGCCAGTGCGTTGGATGGCGATAGAGTCCCTAAACTACAGTGTGTACACCATCAAGAGTGACGTGTGAGTATCTGACTGGGAAACGTATATTCAACTATACTGAACAAAAATATAAACGCAACATGTAAAGTGTTGGTCCCGTGTTTCATGAGCTGAAATAAAAGATCCCAGAAATGTTCCATACGCACAAAAAACGTATTTCTCTCAAATGTTGTGCACAACATTTGTTTACATCCCTGTTAGTCAGCATTTCTCCTTTGTCAAGATAATCCATCCACCTGACAAGTGTGGCATATAAAGAAGCTTATTCAACAGCATGATCAATACACAGGTGCATCTTGTGTTGTAAACCTTAAAAGGCCACTCTAAAATGTGCAGTTTTGTCACACCTCACAATGCCACAGATGTGCCAAGTTTTTAGGGAGCGTGCAATTGGTATGCTGACAGCAGTAATGTCCACCAGAGGTATTGCCAGAGAATTTAATGTTCGTTTCTCTACCATAAGCCGCCTACAACGTTTTAGAAAATTTAGCAGTACACTCAACCAACCTCACAACCACAAACCTTGTGTAACCACACCAGCCCAGGACCTCCACATCCAGCTTCTTCACCTGCGGGATTATCTGAGACCAGCCACCCGGACAAACTGTCAGAAACCGTCTCAGGGAAGCTCATCTGCGTGCTCCTCGTTCTCACCAGGGTCTTGACCTGACTGCAGTTCGGCTTCGTAACTGACTTCAGTGGGCAAAGGCTCACATTAGATAGCCACTGGCACGCTGGAGAAGTATGCTCTTCACGGATGAATCCAGGTTTCAATTGTACCGTTTTAGATGGCAGACAGCGTGTGTGGCGTCATGTGTGCGAGCGGTTTGCTCATATCAACGTTGTGAACAGAGTGCCCCATGTTGGCAGTGGGGTTAGGGTATGGTCAGGCATAAGCTACGGACAATGATCACAATTGCATACATTTCACCCATTGAGCATGTTTGGGATGCTCTGGATCGACGTGTACGACAGCGTGTTCCAATTCCAGCCAATATCCAGAAACTTTGCACAGCCATTGAAGAGGAGTGGGACAACATTCCACAGGCCACAATCAACTGATCAACTCTATGTGAGGTGGTCACACCAGATACTGACTGGTTTTCTGATCCATGCCCATACCTTCTTTTTTAAAGGTATCTGTGACCAACAGATGCATATCTGTTTTCCCAGTCATGTGAAATCCATAGATTAATTTATTTCAATTGACTGATTTCCTTATATGAACTGTATCTCAGTAAAATCTTTGAAATTGTTGCATGTTGCGTTTTATACTGTATTTTTGTTCAGTATAGAACAAATCTTTAATTTATCTTTAGACACTTATGCCATGTCTTACACAGCTTCCGGTAAGGGCTAGAAGAAAATACAATGCCAGCAGTCACATCATTTCGCTCTCTCTCTCTACCCGGCTGTCCAGAACAACAAATCATGTTCCCCTCCATTCTCCTCCCCCCCAGCCTAGAGGCATGGCCGGCCCACTCATTAGGCAGGATTAGGATTAGGCTTTTTAGGTGAGCGCTGATGCCACCCTGTGATAAGCAGTGGCCCACTTTGTCAAAGGCAGGGGCGCAAAGTATTTTGCTTTGTCCATTCCCAGCTCTCCTCTCCAGGGTGCTGTTGGAGAGACACATTACTGCTGCGCTACCACACAACGTTCTGTCAAAGAAAAAAAGAAACTCTAACAGAAATCACCTAGCAGGTCGGAGGATGTGATAGAACGAGTATTGTGGCCTTTTCTGTAGTCTACAGGCTGGAGATAAAAACCGTGCCGGTTTCTCCTATCAAATAGCCAAACCTAAAATGGCGCCCAATCAACTAAAAAAATGTGCTGTCATGTTAACAAACAATATATCCTAAAAACAGGACTGGTCAAAGTAGAGTGAACAATATGGAAACGGAACGTTACAACTGTTGTCCATGAGTTTCACCCCGTTGTCATGATTAGTGGTTTCAAGTTTGCACCTGTACATTTTGGACAAGCTGATCGTAGCAAAAAAGACAATAGGCCCGACTTCTGCATTCCCTTCTATGTAAACACATTGCAAATAGGCTCACGATAACTCCTGATAAAGTTGGAGAGCTGATATTCAGAGCTTAAATAACCACATTGATTAGTCACAGGAATCAGGACTAATGAAGCCAATGCAACAGCTTGTTTTACAAATGGTTGGCCTACCACATGGACGGGCGTTCATAAAATTCCATAGTGAGCGACATGGATGGGCGCTACACCACAGTAAGCACGAGTCAATATCTTTTTGTGGTGTTTTACAAATGTTTGGCCTACCACATAGACGGGCATTCATAAAATGTTATTTCAGTCAAGCTGTAAGCACGGACCAACACTGACGCTTTTTGGATGTCTTTTTTTTGGTGCTGACCGGCCTTGATTTCTACATCCACGGTGGCTGGTTTTTGGTGCAGTCCTGACCGGCCTTGATTTCTACATCCACGGTGGCTGGTTTTTGGTCTGGTCCGTACTACATCTGAGCCAGTCGTAGACGTTTATGTTTGGTTCAGATTCTTTCCGGTCTGGACCAGCCTTGACTTGGCCCAAACATAGATGTCTCTAAATGACGTATTTTCAACTTTCATTCAGAATCAAAAAGGAACCTGATTTCAATGTCCGGAAGATACAAATTTTCAACATCTGGAAAATACGTATTTTCTACTTTCATTCAGAACTTAAAATGAACCTAACTTCATTGTCTGGAAAATATGTATTTTAGACGTCTTTGACTTCATTTTGCTTACTGGGACATTTTTAGTTTTGCAGGGGCACATATTTTGGTCTTGCCTAGGGTGGCACAATGGCAAGGACCGGCCCTGCCAAGAGGAGCATAGTGGAGCGGCCACACTACCACATAGAGCCTGTCAAACACAGACTATTTATACCCGGATCAGAATTGACTGGAAGGCCTGAGGACAGCTACAGGAAGTGGAACGAACGAGGCTGGTTAGGTTAGCAAAGAGGAGAGACGTTTCTGTAGTAAACATGTTGTTAACAAGCTTGCTGCAGCACTGTGTGTGTGTGTGTTGAGCCTTGTGTTGAAGAGAGCAAAGGCACTAATTTGGTGACACACCACAGAATATAAACAAAGATAACCAGACCGCTACTCTGTGTTTATGTTCTAGAGAAAGGTAGAGCGAGAGAGAGAGAGAGAAAGAGAGCAAGCGATAGAGGGAGAGCAGAAGAGATTGTTTACCTCAAGCTGAGTCAATGGGTTCATCATTGTATTTGTACAGAGTGACTGGCAGTTAACTGATTAACTTGCAGTGAGTTGGCTACATTGTCTTGTTAGTTGACAATCACATAGTCAGATGGTGCCTCTGTACAGATACTGAAGAGTACTTGTTGTTTCTCTCTCTGCTTTTACAGTTGTGAGGCTGCTCTAAAGTCCTCTGCTTTTACTAGGATGCGTTTACATTTCGTGCTATTACAAAATTATTCGGTATCAGTCAGTTGCATTCACAAGCTAATGTAAAAATATGTCATTAACATATATAAATAATTGAATTACAAGGCCACTAACTGTTCAATATCACTTAGCTCTTCCTCATTCTCTTCCTATATTTTCCCTCTCTTTCCTCTCCCTCTTTCTTTTTCTCAGGTGGTCTTTCGGTGTACTTCTATGGGAGATAGTGAGTTTAGGTAAGTTGACGTATAGTGATGCTGTGCGAATGTTGTACATATTATTAAATGAGGAATAGTAATAGCCCATATTCCTAGCAATGTGGGTTGTCACAGTGAGAAAATATATAACCAGTTCCCCCACAGCTTTCACACCAGAGAGAGAGGGGGAAGGTTCCCCAGCTGAGAGTTAACAGAGTAGGCATGCACAGAGAGTCAGCAGGACATCCCCCCTCACTCTGGGAAATATACTGTATCACATGAAAGGAAACATCTACTTTGCATGCCCGCCTGATGATGATGATGATGATGATGATGATGATGACAATCATGACCATGACAAAGAATGACTAAGACAAAGATGAGTCAATCAACTCCTTTCTCTGTGTCATTGTATCAACGTAAAAGTGATCCGTTCCCCCTGTTCTCTCTTTGTGTATCAGGTGGTACTCCCTACTGTGGGATGACCTGTGCTGAGCTCTATGAGAAACTCCCTCAGAGCTACAGGATGGAACAGCCCAGGAACTGTGACGACGAAGTGTAAGTGATGACCTGTGCTTGGACCTGTGTGTTTGTGTGTGAGAGAGAGGGAGGGAGGGGCTGTGTATATGTGTATACTGTTTGCGTGCACCGTTATAGTTGGTTCATTGTTTTGTTTTTTTCAGGTATGAGTTAATGAGGCAGTGCTGGAGAGACCGGCCGCATGAGAGACCTCCTTTCTCTCAGATCTCTGTACAGCTCAACAGGATGCAGGAGGCCAGGAAGGTAAGGAGACATTCACCTACAGTTTCACTTAGGACTCATCTTTTCAATAAGCTAGCAATTCCCTGATCTATCCCATAGGGCACAGAGGTAACCTGGTTCCAGACCTGTTTGTGTTGTCTTTCAGGAGTTGGCTGAGAGGGTCCTAGTTAGATAGAATTCCTCTTCAAATTGCATTCCTCACCCTAGTTCTCTAAATCATTCTACAGGCGTGGCCAAAAGTTGAATGACACACATATTAATTTTCACAAATTCTGCTGCCTCAGTTTGTATGATGGCAATTTGCATATACTCTAGAATGTTATGAAGAGTGATCAGATGAATTGCAATTAATTGCAAAGTCCCTCTTTGCCATGCAAATGAACTGAATCCCCCAAAAAACATTTCCACTTCATTTCAGCCCGGCCACAAAAGGACCATCTGAAATCATGTCAATGATTCTTTCGCTAACACAGGTGTGAGTGTTGACGAGGACAAGGCTGGAGATCACTCTGTTATGCTGATTAAGTTCAAATAACAGACTGGAAGCTTCAAAAGGAGGGTGGTGCTTGGAATCATTGTTCTTCCTCTGTCAACCACGGTTACCTGCAAGGAAACACGTGCCGTCATCATTGCTTTACACAAAAAGGGCTTCACAGTCAAGGATATTACTGCCAGTAAGATTGCACCTAAATCAACCATTTATCGGATCATCAAGAACTTCAAGGAGAGCGGTTCAATTGTTGTGAAAAAGGCTTCAGGGCACCCAAGAAAGTCCAGCAAGCGCCAGGACCGTCTCCTAATGTTGATTCATCTGCGGGATCAGGGCACCACCAGTATAGAGCTTGCTCAGGAATGGCAGGAGGAAGGTGTGAGTGCATCTACATGCACAGTGAGGTGAAGAATTTTGGAGGATGGCCTGGTGTCAAGAAGGGCAACAAAGAAGCCACTTCTCTCCAGGAAAAACATCAGGGTCAGACTGATATTCTGCAAAAGGTTCAGGGATTGGACTGCTGAGGACTGGGGTGAAGTCATTTTCTCTGATGAATCCCCTTTCCGATTGTTTGGTGCATCCGGAAAAAAGCTTGTCCTGGAGAAGACAAGGTGAGCACTACCATCATTCCTGTGTCATGCCAACAGTAAAGCATCCTGAGACCATTTATGCGTGGGGTTGCTTCTCAGCCAAGGGGGTGGGCTCACTCACAATCTTGCCTAAGAACACAGCCATGAATAAAGAATGGTACCAACACGTCCTCAGAGAGGAACTTATCCCAACCATCCAGGAACAGTTTCCAGCATGATGGAGCACCTTGCCATAAGGCAAAAGTGATAACTAAGTGGCTCGGAGAACAAAATATCAAAATTTTGGGTCCATGGCCAGGAAACTCCCCAGACCTTAATCCCATTGAGAACTTGTGGTCAATCCTCAAGAGGCAGGTGGACAAACAAAAACCCACAAATTCTGACAAACTCCGAGCATTGATTATGCAAGAATGGGCTGCCATCAGTCAGGATGTGGCCCAGAAGTTAATTGACAGCATTCCAGGGCGGATTGCAGAGGTCTTGAAAAAGAAGGGTCAACACTGCAAATATTGACTCTTTGCATCAACTTTGTAATTGTCAATAAAAGCCTTTGAAACATATGAAATGCTTGTAATTATATTTCAGTATTCCATAGTAACATCTGACAAAAATATCTAAAGACACTAAAGCAGCAGACTTTGTGGAAATTAATATTTATGTCATTCTCCAAACTTTTGGCAACGACTGTACACAATTAGAAAAAAAGGTGCTATCTAAAACCTTAAAAGGTTATTTGGCTGTCCCCATAGGAGAACTCTTTGAAGAACTAGTTTTGGTTTGAGGTAAAAAAAAACTTTTGGTTTGAGGTTGAACCATGTTCCATGTACTGTCGAGCCCTTTCCACAGAGGGTTCTACCTGAAACCAAAAAAGGTTCTACCTGGAACCAAAAAGGGTTCTCCTATGGGGACAACTGAAGAACCCTTTTGGAACACTTTCTTCTACGAGTGTACTATCTAACTACCATCGTTTCTCCTAACCTCCCTCCCCAGGCCTACGTGAACATGGCGCTCTTCGAGAACTTCACCTACGCCGGGATAGACGCCACGGCCGAGGAGGCCTGACTACCAGCCCCCACAGCCCCCGGCAGGTCACGTAGCCCACGGGAGAGGCCCCGGGGCTCAGCCCTGCGTTACTGCCGCCCCCCAGCTGCTGCCCAACGTGGGAACGGATGGAGTAGCAGACGATCCACCTGGACCACAAGGGTAAAGAGGGAGGACTGTGAAAGGACACTGTGGGGGTCTTATGGGGGCTGGGAAGGGAGATGTGGAACTGGACACTGCAGTCCTTTCTGAAGGAAAGTATAGAAGAATGAGGGGCTGCATGACGTGCTTAACAACCCTGCCAGGTGGGTTGGCGGTTGGGGCTGAGGGTTGCCTTTGGGCGTATTTGGGAAATGTGACAGTAGTCTTGGGACACGTTGTGGTCCTTGTTTGAAGGACAGGATGGACAAGGAAGATGCTCCATGACATGATACTACACTGCCGGAGTCACATGCTATTACACTGCCAGAGTCTGATGGGTGCTCAATGAACTTACAAGCCCTTCATCAAAACGGAGAGAGGACTTTTTTTGTGGACATATGCTCACACGTGTAGTTAGCTGTCCATTCTGAGATGGATCCGACTGGGGGAGAAAAAAAACAATGTTGCACTTGTCTATTCACTTATTTCTTGTTTTGTTGTAGGGGAGAGTGGGGTAAGTTGAACACTTTTTTACATTCATCATCACTCAGTTAAGGGAAATATAGTATCTTTCCATCAACGATATCTACATATATTTCCGGATGTTGTGTATCCCTGGAAATAATAAATATGCATGTAAACATTAGTTTTGAAAACATAGTGTGAGCAAAAAAAGTGGTCTCTTGGTGCCACCTACCTCTGTACTGAATTAACTATTACCACTACATTTTTTAAATCATCAAGCATATTTTAACACAGGCTTAACACCGAACAAACACTTTATTCTCGTTTTTGACACTTTTAACATAGGCCCTGTCGTCACCTCATATCCCAGTGATAATGCCATGCATTATGCCTGGAAAGAAAACACTTGAATTTGCTCAACTTGCCATTGGCTCAACTTAACCCAAGGCAAACATTTTGACTATATTAGCCCACACAGCTACAAGGATGCACTTTCATGCTCGGTTTAGGCCCTCATTGTAACGGTTTTCTTCATCTGAAGGAGAGGCGGACCAAAATGCAGCGTGGTGGTTATTCATGTTTTTAATAAAGACAACTATACATGAAATAACTAACAAAACAAGAAATGGGAAAACTCAAAACAGCCCTATCTGGTGGAAACACAGAGACAGGAACAATCACCCACAAACACACAGTGAAACCCAGGCTACCTAAGTATGATTCTCAATCAGAGACAACTAATGACACCTGTCTCTGATTGAGAACCATACTAGGCCGAAACATAGAAATACCCCAAAACATAGACTGCCCACCCAACTCACGCCCTGACCATACTAAATAAATACAAAACAAAGGAAATAAAGGTCAGAACGTGACACTCATATTGAAGCTCCTGTAGGGCGGTGCACAATTGGCCCAGTGTCGTCGGGGTTAAGGTTTGACCGGGGTAGGCCGTCCTTGTAAATAATAATTTGTTCTAAACTGGCTTATCTAGTTAATTAAAGGTTAAATATAAAAAAATGTAAAAAATCTAGAAACCCCAACTGATGCATAGAACAATCTTAAAATGATCTACTTTGGTTTAGATAAAAGCATCATGAAATCTCTAACACAATAAATGTATTTGACTTTTTTTTTTACCTAACTTGCTTATCATTTTTCCCCCCATGTGGTTTCTTCCTTCACAGACTCCGTGAAATGATGACCTCTTCCTAAATATTAGGTCAAAAATGATTCATTTTGTGTATTGTTTCCTAGAAACAAGGGTGGCTCAACTTACCCCACTCTCCCCTGTATCGCTTGCTTTACATAAGTATGTACCTCCTGTACTGTATTTGTTCCTTAACGTGTCCTTATCGAATTATATCATCCTCTTGTAAAAGTGTAGTATAAATCTTTTATACAGACAATTTGTTTACCTTTGTGACATACTGTATGCTACCTGTATCCCTTTGGATGGTGTATCTACTGGAACTACTCTGTGAGAAAAGGTTTTGTTTTCAGTTTTCTTTAATATAACCTCTCAGTGGTGACTGACTGGACTGAGGCACATAAATAACTTGAGCTTTGAATCTTAAGTAGTACATTTTACTCTTTCATCCCCCCCCCCCCTCCCCTGCTGTTGGATCTAGCCGGGAACCCGGTTTTGTGACAATGACATGATTTTGGAGGTATGCCAATGCGAGACTAGATCTAACCCATCAACTATGCCCCTATTGCCACTGTTTCTCAGAGTCCTGAAGTAAGGTAGAATAAAGTGTTGTTTTTACTCATGGTGGAGAGTGGGGGCACACTATTGGCTTACTATTGTCCCTCTGAATGTCAGTGTGTTTGGTGTCAGGGCTAAACCGCAGCCCAGGCTCTGCCCGGGGAGGTCTGAGGTTGACAGGGTCCTGGCCTCTTCCCTGGTGCAGAGAGCTGATCTTTTAGGACATACACCGAGACCAACACACAAACACAGAGCCTGGCCTCTTCCCTGCTGCAGGGAGCTGATCTGTCAATGTATTTCCTCCTGCTGACAGGCAAAGCACTGAGGACTGACACGCAGGGCCCCGCTGACTTGAGCTTCCTGACAGCAGAACACACACACACATACCGTAGACGGTCACACACACACAGACACACACACACACACACACTTGTTTTACCAAACAATTGATTCCCATTCAAACCTCACCTTCACCCTGAACCTAACTCCTAACCCTTAACCCTAACGGTGAATGTGCTTAAAGATGGCGGCTCCCATGTACTTACCACAAATGCATAGTTTGCTAAGTTCGCCATATTCTACATTGCTCTCCATTGGCACAGAAAACATTATCCAAGATGGAGTCAGTAAAAAAAATGATGAAAAGGTAGATTGTGCTGATTTACTGGCACATTGAACCAGAGCATTGTAGTTTAACTCTGTGGGTAGTGCTAAAACGATGACATCATATCTGAATTCCTCCATCTTGATGTACCTTTGCCATTCTAACCCTAACTGTAAACCTAAAATAGCCTTTTTCCTTGTAGGGCCCTTCAAAATGTCACCACGAATTTTCCTTGTTTTACTGTTCTTAGGACTTCTGTCCCCACAAGGATAGTCAAACCAAAAACACTATAACATAAACTGGACCTAAGAGACAGTGCACACAGGAGAAACGCACAGCTGTATCCTACTATCGACACAGATGCCCCTTTCGAGCGATTTAAGATTTCAGCCCTTCTACCAGGAAATAGGAACTGAAAAAGAAGCACCCCTGTCTATCATCCCTGTCTGCGGTCCTCTTTGAGGCAATGCTCCAGCTGGTCCTATGGACCTAGCTGTCTCCGGTCAACTGACCAATAGATTCGTTGGAAGAGATAGTTGCTGAATTGTGGTCACAATGTGTTGACACAGTGCCTTCAGAACGTGTTCACACCCCTTGACTTTTTTCCACATTTTGTTATCTTACAACCTGAATTTGAAATGGATTACATAGAGATTTTGTGTCACTGGCCTACACACAATAGCCCATAATGTCAAAGTGGAATTATGTTTTTAGAAATGTATACAAATGAATAAAAAATGAAAAGTTGAAATGTCTTGAGTCAGTAAGTATTCAACCTGTCTGTTATGGCAAGCCTAAATACGTTCAGGAGTACAAATGTGCTTAAGAAGTCACATAACATGTTGCATGGACTCACTCTGTGTGCAATAATAGTGTTTAACATGATTTTGGAATGACTTCCTCATCTTTGTACCCCACACATACAATTATCTGCAAGGCTCCCCAGTTAAGCAGTGAATTTCAAACACAAGCTTTGTTCGAATACCCATACTAACATACTGTATACTACATACAGAATGAGAATATACAACATACTATATACTATTAGTTCATTTTAGTATAGTGTTAACAACCGGTATCCTTTCAGTTGAGTGTACTAGCGCTATGTCTGTCTACCAGAAGCATAAATTCAGCAGTTATTTTGCGCTCTGGCGCACTCAGACGAAAGTGCTCTGAAACCGGAGTAGATAGCCAAAGTGAATTTACGAACACACCCGAATGTTAGCATATAGTTAATATACTGGCAAGTTCGATGTATTAGTAGCCAACAAATTGTCAGCCAGCATGACATGTAACGTAACTTATTTGAAAAGTCATTACTTTATTACATTGCTCAACATTTTCTTAACATGTGTTTAATAATTAGTTAGCAATGAATTTGTATCCACTCTCGTCGGACTTCGGCTGTATGTTTTCCACCATTTTCTTCAAATCTGAAAAAGTTATGAAGCCACGCCCATATTCGGAAGAATTGCATTATGGGCCTAACTGTCCACTGCTTGTATTTAGGCGAATGTAGTACGACATCCGGGAACTTCTGGCATACTAACTATATCCATACTAGGACCAACAAGCATACTACATACTCAATTTACTTCACAAATAGTAGGGTTATTGCGGTTAGTATGAGTATTCGAACACAGGTACAGATTCAACCACAAAGACCAGGGAGGTTTTCCAAATCTTCGCAAAGAAGGGCAGCTATTGGTAGATACATTTTTTTTTAAAAGACATTGAATCTCCCTTTGAGCATGGTGAAATGATTAATTACACAATAGATGGTGTATCAGTACACCAAGGGTCTACAAAGTTACAGACCTCCTTCCTAACTCAGTTCCTGCTCAGGGATTTCACCATGAAGCCAATGGTGACATTAAAATAGTCACAAAGTTTAACGGCTGTGATAGGAGAAAACTGAGGATGGCTCAACAACACTGTAGATACTCCACAATACTGACCTAAATGACAGAGTGAAAAGAAGGAAGCCTGTACAGAATAAAAATAGTTTAAAAAAACATGCATCCTGTTTGCAACAAGGCACTAAAGTAATAATGAAACAAATGTGGCTAACCAATTAACTTTAAGGGCCTGAATACAAAGTTTTATGTTTGGGGCAAATCCAATACAACACATTACTAAGTAACGCTTTCAATGTTTTCAAGCGTATTGGTGGCTGCATCATGTTATCGGTATGCTTGTAATCATTAAGGACTGGGGAGTTTTTCAGGATAAAAAAGAAACAGAATGGAGCTAAGCACAGGCAAAATTCAAGAGGTAAACCTTCCACCAGACACCGGAGTTGCTTAACAAGTAGTCAGTGCATATTCCTGAGTGGCCAAGTTAACATTTGATTTAAATCTACTTAAAAATCTATCGCAAGACCTGAAAATTGTTGTCTAGCAATGATCAACAACTCATTTGACAGAGCTAGAAACATTTTGAAAATAATAATGTGTGGAAAGCTCTTAGATACTTACAGAGAAAGACAGCTGTAATCTGTGCCACAGGTGCTTCTACAAAGTATTGACTCAGGGGTGTGAATACTTATGTTAATTAGATATTCCTGTATTTCATTTTCAATACATTTGCACACACTTCTAAAAACATATTTTCACTTCGTCATTACGGTGTATTGTGTGTAGATAGGTGAGAAAAAAATGATTTGACCCATTTTGAATTCATGCTGTAACACAACAAAATGTGAATAAGTCAAGGGGTATGAATACTTTCTGAAGGCACTGTATGTGTCATATAACTGACTTTTTCTGCAGACTCTGAATAAAGGATGACATGTTCAAAGATTTCCATTTCATCTGAGATGTTTGGTGAGAGAGTTTAGAGTAGCCATAATGGCTTATAGTGTAAGAGAGGTATGTATTGAGTGTGTGAAAAATATCAACTAAGTTTACAATGTGTGTCAGAGGCCAACCTCTCTTTCACCCCCATCTGGGTGCCGGACTGGCTCAATCCACACAACACACACTTCCTGTAGCATGAGGACCTGTCAGATAGGGCCTCCCCTCATTACTAACCCCCAGACCACAATGCTGTGTTGACACACAACACACTGACACTCTCGGACATAGAAGTTAATGGATAGTGATGGGGTAGGTTAGACATACCTGTCTGGATGTAAATGTCATGGATCTCAATCTCTGCGTCTGGCTCTGGACCATATTATGCTGGGTGGATGTTCTGGGGACCAGGGATGGGGCTGTCCCTCATCTGTCAAAGAAAGGTATGACATTGGAGCACCTGTTTTATCTTAAACAACAAAATCCGATAACAGTAGTAAACTGTCCACCAGTATGTACAATATCTGAAATAGTGTCACTGTCAAAGCTTCACAAATCAAGGCAATAATGTCGATCCTCTCACAGCTGTCCCTTGTTCTCTGCTGAGGATTTATGCCAATTCGTCTGTTAAGCACTGATATGACATGTTCACAAACAAGTGCATCGGTAGACTAAAGGAAATATAGAACTTTCAGAATACAGAAAGTGTCACAGTAAGCCACAGAAAAACGCATCATACTGTGACACTTTCTGTATTTTTGAAAGTTCTACATTTTGAAAACTTGATCGCTGACATGCAAAACGTTTTGGTACTTTATCAACAGTGGACTAATGAAACAAATACCAAATGATTGTTTTTTTGAGTAGTATTTTCCTTTAACGACCTGGGGAATTCTATGTTAACGTGTTATACTAAGTGTTATACATTATACGCATCATTTTTATGACACAGTATATTTCATGAAACCCATCCTATCGGTATGTACTACACTCCATAACAGATGTTCTGCTGTTGGCGGATGATGCAAATCCAAAGTGTTTTACCAGGACACAGTATGACTTCACCTGTTTCTGGGAGATGCCAGACAACAAGTCTTATGACTTCTTCTATAGTAACGATGAGTATGCTCAGTGTATTCTGGTCATTCACAAAACAACAATAATTTCAGCAAGAAATGAAATACACTAACAGTAGAAGTGGACCTGACACTACACTCCATTCTGCCTGTCACCGATGCCAGTCATATTCTCTCTGTCTGTTCAGTCGGGAGGAGAAGAGGTGTAATCTGATTCTCCAGAGGACAGAGGAGGGGAACGTCCTTCATGTCTGCTCCTTCCCTCCCTCTGAGGTCTTCCTGTTCACCTTCACACACATCAGAGTGATGGAGGGCAGCTCCAACTACACACTATACGCACGCACGGTCAGCGTCGAGGACCAGGGTGAGAGAGAGAGCGAGAGAGAGAGAGTGAGAGAGCGCGAGAGAGAGAGCGTGAGAGAGAGCGAGAGAGAGAGAGAGAGAGAGAGAGAGAGAGAGAGAGAGAGAGAGAGAGAGAGAGAGAATGCAAATTTTAGTCGTTTGAAATCTAAAGTTCTTACTTCCCAGTAATGGCATATCCTTTCTGCTTCATTCTTTCTTCTCTCTTATTTCTCCTCCGCCTCTCCTCAGTTCTCCTGGACCCCCCTGTGAATGTATCCCTTCACCCGACAGGGCAGACTGGGCAGATCCAGGTGGAGTGGCACACACCCAGAGAGTGGGAGAACAACATGCAATATGTGATACGTTACTCCTCCCAGAGCCTGAGGGAGAGAACTGAACTGGTAGGCCTACTGAAACTCGAGAACATCACCAATTGAACCCGTGAAACACGAAATCAACACCAATTTAACCCGTGAAACACGAAATCAACACCAATTCAACCAGTCAGATTAGCTGCAAAGGGAAAAAGACAGATGAACGGCTGGTAAAAAAAAAAAAAATCTAGCATGACTGGGACATTCACTATTAGTTTGTCTACTCAACTTGATGGTTGGCTACAGGGCTTCCATTTGTGTCAGAAAGTCATCATCACCCAAACCCCATGCTGGTGTAGAACTCCTATGATATCTGTACCCTCCCTGTCCCCAGATAAAGCCATTGAGGTCCCAAATCCACAGCCTGGTCTCTCTGGCGCCAGGGGAGGTGGTCAGCGTCCAGCTGAGGGTCAAACCCAACGGCTACAGCGAGAAAGAGACCAGTGGTCATTGGAGCGACTGGTCGGTCCCCAAAACTGCCATGGTTCCTCAGAGTGCAGGTCTGTGGTAGTGTTGCTGTAAATGTGGTGTAGAGAAAGTAAATATGGTCACTTTACATGACTGAGTTAGGTGATGGAGTTTTACTATAATTTTTCCCCAGCTGATATCTCATTGTTGTGCCACACTTCGGACCTGCAAAACATCACCTGCCAATGGAATGGGCAGGCCTACAGAGATGATACCTACACCATATACTACAAGCTGGGACCCAGGTATTTACAAATTAATTTCTCCAAAGAGCTTAATGCAAAGCCCTCCTCAAAGTAATCTAAATGTAGTTTTACAGCCAAAACATGATCATTGGCTATTAAACCTCTCTTGTTGTGTATTCTCTGCAGTGAAAGTGAGGACTGGAGAGAGTGTATGCAGAATGAGAACATCTCCTACCATTGCAGTTTCCATGGAGCAGAGTCCAGTGAGATACGGGTCAAACTCAGCGCTGGTCCTGCTACTCCCAGGCGGACCTTCTACACTGAGCCTTTCAGACTCAACAACAGCAGTGAGTCACACTGATAAAATACCAACTGGCAGCTGTGAAATCCTCCCTTCATTAAAAAAGGAGGCTACCGTCTAACGGTATTCTACGTTTCCATTGAGTAAAAAAATGGAAAGTGGTCGAGTCTAGCATGCCTCTTGCTGTATTGCTGACAATGAAGTAAGATATTGATAGTCATCTGTAACAGACAGTGCACTCTGTATTGCTGGACATGCACTAATCATCTCTGCAAAACTCCTGTTATGTCTCTCTCTCCTCTCCCTATGTTGCGGTCAGTTCAAACAGCCCCTCCTGGGAGGCTGAGGGGACAATGGGAGAAGGGCAGGCTGTGTCTGAAATGGGACACACCCTTATTGGCCCTGTCTGTCCACCTGATGTACCAGCACCGCTACCAGCCTCGAGAGGAGACTGTCTGGAAGGTACAGTATTATCTAAATGATCTTCTTCTGTTTACTTCATTCTGTTGTGTGGTAGAACCCTGCCTCTGTCCATATGGCATGTAAACAGAGAACGACATGTTTTGTCACGAGTTTGTATTTATGCAGTACAGTACACATACCAATCACCCACCAATAACTGGGTGCAATTGTGTGTTGTCCTCTCTCCCCAGCTGGTGATCCTGCCGGGCCCAGAGACCAGTACCTGTCTAGACATTCAGACTGGAGTTCAGTACTATATCCAGGTCAGAGCCAGACCCAACGGGTCAGTCTACGCTGGCTACTGGAGCGACTGGTCACCCCGACTCACTGTGGACACGCCCTCAGACATAGGTACAGTAAAACAATCACTTATTATGTTTAACTTCTGGAGATATCCTCCTTTTCAAACTCTTCTAGAATTATTTAATGTAACTCAACAGGTGCCCTCATCTCCTGCATCCCTCTCATGATGCTCGTTGGATCAGTCGTCTTTATCTCCATGTTCTCCAGGTATCTCAGGTAAAATGCATTTTTTAACATTTTGTTTCATAACAAAAAATCTGTTTTTACCATGAATGTATTCTTACCACCCTATTCATGGACATGTGTCCTGAAACATGTTATCTTCTTCCACCAGTAAGCTCAAACAGTATCTGTGGCCACCAGTCCCAAACCTTGACAAAGTACTCCACGGCTTCCTGACAGATATCAACGGACAGACTTGGGTAACAACGTAATTCATTACAGTACACCGTGGATTAACGGACCTAGATCAATTGAAAGGGTCAAGTTTTAACAATTAAATGTGTTCAATATGCACATTTAGTTTATCGTTGTGCACACGCATTGGAAACCATTGGATCTGAGTATGTCTGTACGCTCCTGTGTGACCTCCATAGGACCCTCCCTTCAACATCAAGCAGTGTTCAGAGGAGACCCCAGCTTGTGTCGTGGAGATCATGTCTGAGAGGGAGGCTCCAGGCAGAGGGATGCTTCCTTTACTACTCTCCCCAGAGCAAGGCACTTCAGGCGGGGAGGAGGAGAGCCTGCCTACCCTGGTCCTGGAGGTCAGTCCGGACTACGTGACCCTGACCACGGATGACGTCATCCCCCGTCTCGGAGGGAACGAGTACGTGTACGATGGGGAGGTGGGGGCGGAGTCTCAGAGCCTGTGGGTGGGGGGAGAGGAGGTGCTCCAGGTGAGGTGTCACTGCTCCTTTCCTAGGTCCTCCAGCTTCCCATCATCCTCCAGTACCACGGACATCCTCAACCACTCCTACCTACTGCTGGCCGAGCACCCCATTAATAGACTGGACTATCCAGGGCAGCAGTGCGCCCCCCAGGGCAGCAGGGTCTATGTCAACCTGGAGGACACAAGCTCAGCAAACACAAATGCCTGATTGGCACTCTGGCACAGCACAACACAACAAGGGCACACAAATTCATGAAAAAGACATGGGGAAAAATAGATGAAACCAAGTACAAAATACAAGGGGGAGGCTTTAAATATCAAATGTGCTATTCTCAAAACAAGGATGTATTTAGGATATTCAACTTTGCACAATGCTGGATGAAATATCTTTACGTGCCTAGGAAAAATGTAAGACACAGCTCAAGTGTGCTTGTGGATATAAAAGGGGTTTCAGAATGGACAGTTACAAAACATCAACACAATATCCATTACATCACTAATAAAACAGGTCATTGAATATGTCATTCATTTGTAGCATGTACAGTACATTGTAAAAAGGTGTGACTATTATTATAGATTTAGTTTGGGATTTGTGGGATAACATGCCAGGTGTACCCAAATCTGGATGAACTGAGAGGGACTTTGATATTTTCCTTGGACATACTCTAAATATGTATCTATTTTGCTTGTCTTACGCCTGGCTGTACAGTATATGTCTATCGTTATCTTTTCACCCTACAAACAATGCTTTCTTCATTCTAGCCATGTCTGGAAAGCCATACCTGTGCGAGTAACGTGTTCAAGTAATGTACATGAAGAATGGAAAAGTAAACCTGCAAGTATTGTTAAATATCTTTATGACATTTGTATAGTCAAACAAAAAAGAATACAGAAAATCATAAAACAAACAAGAGCAACATTAAAATGTTTGAATAAGGATAAATGAGGAAGTTAAATGGCTAACTCTGATGAGGAACTCTAGTTCTCCCATCAACACAATGAGTTAACGCCAGATCTAAATATCCTTCCAATAGTTTGTGACAAGGGTAATTTTCAGCAAACACACACAAAACCAAGTATGTCATGATCTCTTGTGTGCTTGGATTAGAACAGAATTCCATAATAAAATACGATGCCGTTTCCCTTTCAAATGCTTCCAAAAACGAATGGTGCTGACAACAATGACAACATTGAAAAGCATTCGTAAAATAAATATTAAAAACAGAGGATCCTTGTCCTTAAAAAAAACAACCTCTGCCTCTCAGAAGACAGCATCAAACCAAACTGTGAGCCTCTAAAAGAGCCACCATATCACCTTGTATACAGTGCCTTGCGAAAGTATTCGGCCCCCTTGAACTTTGCGACCTTTTGCCACATTTCAGGCTTCAAACATAAAGATATAAAACTGTATTTTTTTGTGAAGAATCAACAACAAGTGGGACACAATCATGAAGTGGAACGACATTTATTGGATATTTCAAACTTTTTTAACAAATCAAAAACTGAAAAATTGGCCGTGCAAAATTATTCAGCCCCTTTACTTTCAGTGCAGCAAACTCTCTCCAGAAGTTCAGTGAGGATCTCTGAATGATCCAATGTTGACCTAAATGACTAATGATAATAAATACAATCCACCTGTGTGTAATCAAGTCTCCGTATAAATGCACCTGCACTGTGATAGTCTCAGAGGTCCGTTAAAAGCGCAGAGAGCATCACGAAGAACAAGGAACACACCAGGCAGGTCCGAGATACTGTTGTGAAGAAGTTTAAAGCCGGATTTGGATACAAAAAGATTTCCCAAGCTTTAAACATCCCAAGGAGCACTGTGCAAGCGATAATATTGAAATGGAAGGAGTATCAGACCACTGCAAATCTACCAAGACCTGGCCGTCCCTCTAAACCTTCAGCTCATACAAGGAGAAGACTGATCAGAGATGCAGCCAAGAGGCCCATGATCACTCTTCATGAACTGCAGAGATCTACAGCTGAGGTGGGAGACTCTGTCCATAGGACAACAATCAGTCGTATATTGCACAAATCTGGCAAGAAGAAAGCCATTTCTTAAAGATATCCATAAAAAGTGTAGTTTAAAGTTTGCCACAAGCCACCTGGGAGACACACCAAACATGTGGAAGAAAGTGCTCTGGTCAGATGAAACCAAAATTGAACTTTTTGGCAACAATGCAAAACGTTATGTTTGGCGTAAAAGCAACACAGCTGAACACACCATCCCCACTGTCAAACATGGTGGTGGCAGCATCATGGTTTGGGCCTGCTTTTCTTCAGCAGGGACAGGGAAGATGGTTAAAATTGATGGGAAGATGGATGGAGCCAAATACAGGACCATTCTGGAAGAAAACCTGATGGAGTCTGCAAAAGACCTGAGACTGGGACGGAGATTTGTCTTCCAACAAGACAATGATCCAAAACATAAAGCAAAATCTACAATGGAATGGTTCAAAAATAAACATATCCAGGTGTTAGAATGGCCAAGTCAAAGTCCAGACCTGAATCCAATCGAGAATCTGTGGAAAGAACTGAAAACTGCTGTTCACAAATGCTCTCCATCCAACCTCACTGAGCTCGAGCTGTTTTGCAAGGAGGAATGGGAAAAAAATTCAGTCTCTCGATGTGCAAAACTGATAGAGACATACCCCAAGCGACTTACAGCTGTAATCGCAGCAAAAGGTGGCGCTACAAAGTATTAACTTAAGGGGGCTGAATAATTTTGCACGCCCAATTTTTCAGTTTTTGATTTGTTAAAAAAGTTTGAAATATCCAATAAATGTCGTTCCACTTCATGATTGTGTCCCACTTGTTGTTGATTCTTCACCAAAAAATACAGTTTTATATCTTTATGTTCGAAGCCTGAAATGTGGCAAAAGGTCGCAAAGTTCAAGGGGGCCGAATACTTTCGCAAGGCACTGTATATGGTCAGATTCATTGACACAGTAAGGGGTGTCTGTGGGATTCATGTTCCCAGTCCTGAGTGGTACAGTAGTATTGGCTGTGGTCAAGGGCAGGCATGGGACTATGTGGTCCAACAGTTGACATGGAGAGTTTCAGTGTGAGAGAGGGATCTTGGTTCTCACAAATCAATACATTGATCAATTGACAGAGAAAGTGCTGATAGAGCCAGTTTCCTTTCCCTATCTGGCTCAGGAACTGATATACTTACAGTTTAATGCTTGACTGCAACTGAAACCTGGTGATACTGCAGCTCTCCTGAACTGAGATGTTTTGTTGTTGTTATGTTAGGACCAACCTTGTCAGAAAACACAGGGTGGACCCCTGCCTGGACCCCTGGTGGTCTCTCTGTCGGCCTTGTGTGCGTAGAGCACGTCGTCCTGGCTGACGTCGAGTCTGACCCTCTGTAGTACGTCTAGATGGCTGGCCTCCAGCAGCAGCAGACAACACGCCCTCGGGTGCTGACACACGGCTAGACCCTTGGACACACTGATGGGCTGCAGGCCCTCCACACGACACAACGCCTGGTGCTGCACTAACACCTAGAGGGAGGGTGGAGGACTTTAGATAAGGGAATCTCTGGAAAAATTCACAATGCCGGTAAAAGAGGGAAAGATGTGTGTTGAGCAAGAGCTGTAGTAAGTCAATGTTGACTTCAGTAGGGTCTATACCTGTTGGAAGGTGACCGCCTCCAGTCACAGCTGCCTGAACTCAGCGATGACCGCCCTCAGGAAGAGCTGCTCCTACACCAATGCACACCGAACACACATCGATTTCACATAGATCGACAGCTCTCTGGGCCAATGGGAACCAATTGACAGCTCTGTGGGCCAATGGGGTTTATCTTACCTGATGGCTTTGATGTAAGAGGAAGAGAACTTCTCATCCAGGGCCTCCATCACATGATACCCACCAATCTTGTGGAGGACGGGAGAGGGACATCGGTCGTAGACAGACACACCACTCACCGATAGGTACTGCCAAATAAAACACTTCACAGTATCACTGGCAGACCTTTCCAATCCATGGTTCTAATCGATGACATTAACTGATCAATTAAGAGGCAGGAAGAAAAACAAACAGAAGGACTGGAACGCAAGGACCTGAGTTGTGCACCCCTTGGGATGGATAATAAAATGACAAAAAAAGGCCTACCTTTCTAGAGATGAGCTGCAGAGCATCCTCCTCAAAGGCCTTGAACTTGTTCAGTCTGGACATGATGATCAACTGCAGCTGTACGGATGGAACGACATCCTGGTCAGGCCCTTGACACACAAACAGAGAGAGAGACACACACACACACACACACAGTTTTAAACACCGTATGATGTAGTTAAACACACTCAAACACTTTCATCCACACTGCACACACCATTAGAGTTGCACGAATGCAAAATTACACTTCATAAGCAATACAGAAACAGAATATATAAAGTTGAAGACCTGTCAGAAGCTCATTAGTAAGCTCCTTAATAAGTACAAATGCATATGTAATGAAGGTAGAGGTGATTGCGAGCTTGGACACACCAGTAGAACAGCGCCCTCATGTGGTGGTGGACGTGGCGCCTCTTTGGCCAATCAAACAGGTTGTACATGACGTTCTGCTTCCTGGTCCACAGCAAGTCCAGCTAAGGAGTGGAACACAGGGTCAGTCATAGAAATGGAATGACTAGAGCAAGCATCCCCATTCAAGTCAATGATGTGTAATTCTATTGCGATGGGTCCAAGAAATGTGTAGAGAAGAAATAATGAGACAAATATGGAATGGGCATAATCCTCTGTCTTGATATCTATCATCGGCATCTCCCACTTGGGGTCAACAATGGTTACAACCAAAATAAAAAGACATTCTAATATCCTTACAGAGTCGAGACAGAGTCCTTCTTGGGGGCGGGGTTACTGAAACTCTTTTCCAATAGGGCTGCAGTTATTTTTTTATTTTATTTGACCTTTATTTAACTAGGCAAGTCAGTTAAGAACAAATTCTTATTTTCAATGGCGGCCTAGGAACAGTGGGTTAATTGCCTGTT
Source organism: Oncorhynchus clarkii lewisi (assembly GCF_045791955.1). Lineage (NCBI taxonomy): Eukaryota > Metazoa > Chordata > Actinopteri > Salmoniformes > Salmonidae > Oncorhynchus > Oncorhynchus clarkii. Next base: position 40,741,499 of record NC_092150.1, read on the forward strand.
CAGGAGCAGAACGACAGATTCGTACCTTGTCAGCTCGTGGGTTTGAACTTGCAACCTTCCGGTTACTAGTCCAACGCTCTAACCACTAGGCTACCCTGCCGCAGTGTGGTCCGCAGTCGCCTTCTGGTCAGTTTTTGAAGGAAACCCGATCAGGACTTACACTGATACACTATATATATAAAAAGTATGTGGACACCTCTTCAAATTAGTGGATTTGGATATTTCAGCCACACCCGTTGCTGACAGGTGTATAAATTCCAGCTCACAGCCATGCAATCGCCATAGACAAACATTGGAAGTAGAGTGGCATTACTGAAGAGCAGTGACTTTCAACGTGGCACTGTCATAGGATGGCACCTTTCCAGCAAGTCAGGTCGTCAAAGTTCTGCCCTGCTAGAACTGCCACGGTCAACTGTAAGTGCTGTTATTGTGAAGTGGAAAAGTCTAGGAGCAACGACGGCTCAGCCGCGAAGTGGTAGGCCACACAAGCTCTCAGAACGGGACCGCCGAGTGCTGAAGGGTATAAAAATGGTCTGTCCTCGGTTGTAATACTCACTACTGAATTCCAAACTGCCTCTGGAAGCAACGTCGGCACAAAAACTCCTTGTCAAGAGTTTCATGAAATGTGTTTCCATGGCCGAGGGATGAATCTGGGTTAGGCGGAAGCCAGGAGAACGCTACCTGCCTGAATGCATAGTGCCAACTGTGAAGTTTGGTGGAGGAGGAATAATAGTCTGGGGCTGTTTTTCATGGTTCGGACATTGTAGACGATTCTGTGCTTCCACCTTTGTGGCAACAGTTTCGGGATGCCATTTCCTGTTTTAGCGTGATAATTCCCCATGCACAAAGCGAGGTCCTTACAGAAATGGTTTGTCGAGATCGGTGTGGAAGAACTTGACTGGCCTGCACAGAGCCCTGACCTCAACCCCATCGAACAACTTTGGGATGAATTGGAACACCGACTGCGAAACAGGCCTAATCACCCAACCTCACTAATGCTCTTGTGGCTGAATGGAAGCAATTCCACGCAGCAATGTTCCAACATATAGTGGAATGTCTTCCCAGAAGAGTGGAATCTGTTATAGCAGCAAAGAGGAGACAAACTCCATATAATCCATATGATTTTGGAATGAGATGTTTGACAAGCAGGTGTCCACATATTTTTGATAATGTAGTGTAGTTCCTCCACAGAATTACGTTTCAGTGGACACGCCGCTCTGCTGGGGTACGGATGTAAAAATCCCTCAAAATCTGCCATTGGCGCCTATACAAATTAGCCCCAAGGTTGCCTTGTTAAATCGGGTTCATTCTCTTAAATAAACACCATGACTGGTTTCTCATTAGCTGGGAATGTTGCTTGAAATGTTCGACACAACACACTTTGGTGATATTGTGATTTTGTAATAGACTGTCATAGACCCAATTAAAAAAGTAAACATTGGTCGTTGATTATGTAACTTTTTTTACATGGTGGGGTTGCAAAAAAAAAGTGAAATCAAAATGGGGCCGCGGACATGCAGATAGTTCATTAGCACGTCTGTCGGTTTTCCGTGCTGTAACATGGAAATATGTGGGAACCCTCAAGGCGTCCGCAGCCATAGGTTTGTTTTGCTCCGAGCAGAACTTGGCCCGGCGAAGTGAACGTCTGTGCTTGCATGCTACCTTATTATAATACCTTCGTTTGAAAAACTAGAGAAAAGCGGCAATATTGCGGTTTGTCCCTCTTGAAACACCGTAGCAACAAATACACTTCCTCAAAATTGTCAGAATTAATCAAAGTCGAGCTATTTTACACCTAACTAACTCAATTTAAAAAATGTGCATGAAAACCAGTCTTCTGTTGTTGAATGACAACAAACACTTCATTGAATAATCCCTACTGCTGACCAATCACCAATGAAGGGCATAGACTTTGGCTACTGAACTGTGACAAGCCTCAAGAGAAATTGTACAAACATATACGGAAGTTGAATTACACATTCAAAATACATATTTAGCAAATAACATAACCAAGCACATAGGTTTAAGAAAAGGAAATAGAAAATGAAAAAAATACATATTTATATATAGCTAGCATGCTAACCTTATTCAGCTAATGTTATCTGTTGTTGCTACACCTTATTCAAAAGATTAGCCAGCTGGCTATAGTTGGTTCTGGAGCTGGATTTGTCATAAGCAATTTGTGAAATGTTCACCAGATGGATAGGGGAAACCAGTATCTTTGACTTTGCCATCTATTGTTATAGCCAAAGTCCTGGCATATTTCATAAATTGCAGCTCTGAATCCGCCATAGATATAGAAAAATCAATATGGATAGCCTAATTATAGAACGATTTGGATTAGTGTCACGTTGTTCTACATTGTAATGGACACGGTGCCACCTTCGGTAGGCTGCTGGCAGGCTATTCAGCTGCTATAGCAGTGATAAGTCAGCCTGTGCTCATGTCATGGTTCTCACAGCTAGGGGAAGTCAAATCATAGGCTACAATGACTTTGCTCATGATGCACGCCGCAAATGATATGTAAAACCACCCAGTTTATAATATAGGACAAACACTTGTGATTTCTAGCTGCACCAATCAAAAGCAGTGAAGCGTGGTCACAACCATTCATCTTGGGGTGGTGGGGGGAGCGGAGTTCCAAAATGCAATACATGCAAGTTTACCATTTATAAAATGGTCATATACACTCAGTGTACAAAACATTAAGAACACCTTCCTAATATTGAGTTGCGCACCTGGTCAGTCTATGACATGGAAAGAAAAGGTGTTCTTAAAAAAATGTTTTCTACACTTAGTTTAGTGTATATAAACTCAGCAAAAAAAGAAACATCCTCTCACTGTCAACTGTGTTGATTTTCAGCAAACTTAACATGTGTAAATATTTGTATGAACATAACAAGATTCAACAACTGAGACGTAAACTGAACAAGTTCCACAGACAAAACCGTGACTTGTCAGTGAAGAGCACTTTTTGCCAGTCTGTCTGGTCCAGCGATGGTGAGTTTGTGCCCATAGGCGACATTGTTGCCGGTGATGTCTGGTGGGGACCTGCCTTACAATAGGCCTACTGGTGTAACTCGGGCAGTTTTTGTTGCCATCCTGTACCTGTCCCGCAGGTGTGATGTTCGGATGTACTGATCCTATGCAGGTGTTGTTACAAGTGGTTTGCCACTGCGAGGACGATCAGCTGTCCTCACTGTCTCCCTGTAGCCCTGGCCACATCTGCAGTCCTCATGCCTCCTTGCAACATGCCTAAGTCATGTTCATGCAGATGAGCAGGGACCCTGGGCATCTTTCTTTTGGTGTTTTTCAGAGTCAGTAGAAAGGCCTTAGTGTCCTAAGTTTTCATAACTGTAACCTTAATTGCCTACCGTCTGTAAGCTGTTAGTATCTTAACGACCGTTCCACGGGTGCATATTCATTAATTGTTTATACTTTATTGAACAAGCATGGGAAACAGTGTTTAAAAGTTTTACAATGAAGATATGTGAAGTTATTTGGATTTTTACGAATTATCTTTGAAAGACAGTGTCCTGAAAAAGTGACCTTTCTTTTTTTTTGCTGAATTTATATAATTTTTCGCTGATATGAAAGATAGCGTCAGGGCTTTTAACAAACTTCCTCGGCCAGAAAATACTATTGTCAATATGTGCTAACTAGCTAGCTGCCATCCTCACAAAGCGACAGGAACTCATATCTGAGTAAACGGCTAAATTGATCAAATTCCAAGCAGTTAAAAAATAAATAAAAGACAGGGCAAATAATAGAGCTAAATGAAGATGCACATATAATGCAGCCACAGGGCTCCCGAGTGGCGCAGCGGTCTAAGGCACTGCATCTCAGTGCAAGAGGCATCACTACAGTCCCTGGTTTGATTCCAGGCCGTATCGCATCCGGCCGTGATTTGGAATCCCATAGGGCGGTGCATAATTGGCCCAGCGTCGTCCGGGGTAGGCCGTCATTGTAAATGAGAATTTGTTCTTAATGGGTAGGCCGTCATTTTAAATAAGAATTTGTTCTTAACTGACTTGCCTAGTTAAATAAACTTTAAAAACAAAAATAGTTATCCTTAACTCGTGTAACACCTTACACGAGAAAATTGCGTGTTTGGCATGTGACTGAAAAGTTTCATCCAATGAACGCCTTCACAATCTGCCCCGGAAGTGTAAATTGTTGCACCGGAAGATATACTGTAAAAATGCGAATTCGTTTCGCACAGGAAAACATTTTCATTCCGTTTTGAGCTGTGAAGATGGCAAATAGGACGGTTAAAGATGCCAACAGTATACATGGAACAAATCCACAGTACTTGGTAGAGAAAATTATTCGTACTCGGATCTATGAATCAAAATACTGGAAAGAAGAATGCTTTGGACTGACGGGTGAGTTGTGGCCATAGAGAATGATAGAGGCCCTGTGTGGCCAAAATGACTTTTTAGCATGGGCCGCGCCATTGAGGGCTTCCACCATTTTAAAGTAGTCAAAGTAGTCAACCGGGTGGGGATTCCTATGGTTTTTAGCCTCAATGACACTGCCCATAGACGCAATAATAACACAGATATAAGATGAGTCCTCTAACAATCTCTATGGTCTTAACTAGCTAATGCTAGTTAGCTTGAAATACAAATACCACAAATGTAAACAGAAAGTGCGCTAGTTAGCATCTAGTCAATTTGACCCTGTTACATTTGATTTGTTACTCTCAATTGAGGTTTGTGCACATCAGAAGTAATAGCTAGCGAACTATGCCTGGTACATATTGATTATTTATTCTCACTGGTTTCTCTCTGATCAACAGCTGAGCTTGTCGTTGACAAAGCCATGGCGCTGAAGTTTGTCGGTGGAGTTTATGGCGGAAATATCAAACCTACACCGTTCCTGTGTCTCACTCTGAAGATGCTGCAGATCCAGCCAGAGAAAGACATCATTGTAGAATTTATCAAAAACGAGGATTTCAAGTAAGTTTTGGCTTTCGGGCAGGTTGTAGTATACGAAGCATTTCTGTATTTAGTGTTTAAAACTTCTCATTTATCACTATCTTCTAACTCCCAGCTTGACAAATGTGATTTAAAAAAAAATCGGAACCTAAATACCTTACACACCCATTGTGGCAACCTCACTGTGATGGTTTCCACACCATAGATATGTCCGCTTGCTTGGCGCCATGTACATGAGGTTGACTGGGACATCAGTGGATTGCTACAAATACCTGGAACCACTGTACAACGACTACAGAAAAATCAAGAGTCAGAACCGAAATGGGGGTGAGTGTTTACGTGTATCGTGGAGTGATTATACAATGAAAAATTGCCTACTTTTGAGGTAAATGGCACTTTCTCCTCTCACCCTCTGTTTCAGAGTTTGAGCTGCAACACGTCGATGAGTTTATTGATGAACTGCTACACTCTGAGAGAATGTGTGACATAATCCTTCCCAGGCTTCAGGTAAGTCTTCTACCCGTGTACGTGCTCACGTGCGTTGTTTCACTGACCTAGATCACTGATTTTGTGTGTGTGTGTGTGTGTTGACTACAGAAAAGGCAGGTTCTTGAGGAGGCGGAGCTGTTAGACACACGCATCAGTGCCCTGGAAGAAGACCTGGATGAGGTGGAGACCAGCGAAGAGGAAGATGAGGAAGAGGAGAAGGTAGTAGTCTTAACTTTATCCCCCTATCCACCAATAAACTGCATAAGCTAACTGTACATTTGCATAAACTTACACTAGTGTAAGAAGAATTCTGGGTGGAAGAATTCTGTTTCACTGTCCATTTCTGTCTCTGTCTGCCTGCCTGTTCAAATGTCTACAGACAGAGAGAGTTCAGACCCCAGAGCCCCACAGACGGAGTTACCGAGACAGCGATCGTCCTCGCCGCTCGCCCTCTCCACGCTACAGACGCAGCAGTCGTTCACCCAGACGGTAACTAACCAGCCATGCGTGTATCTCAGTTTATAGTAGGGATGTAATGAATGTTTAAGATATGAGTGTGTCGATCCGCGAGACCCCAAACCGATCCAATTCTAGCATGCGTCAGTCATAAAATTGATTCCAACGTTACAAATCACTTCCTTTAAAAAAAAAAGCTCATTTTCTTTCTACTTTCTGAAAATAACATATTTTGTGACAACTAATGTCATTTTTAGATTTCTTGGGTAATGTTAATAACTTCCATAACGGGGACCACAATCACTTTGTGAACCGCACTGCATGACCAAAAATGGAGAGAAGAGAAGCTCTGTAAAAACTTCCAAATGTTTTAATAACTTTTAGTTTTTTTAGACCGGGGAGAAATCCGAAGTTGTGCTTTTCACTGAGTGTACAAAACATTCGGAACACCTTCCTAATATTGAGTTGCATCCCCTTTTGACCTCAGAACAGTTTCAATTAGGTGAGGCATGGACTCTACAATATGTCAAACATTCCATGTTGATGAATTAGTAGGTGGTGATTTAAGATCAAAAGTGTGGGGGCAAACATGCATGCCTCCCCTGGTTCAGTTTAGGTGCCGACATACACCAATAGATGTCTTGAAAGCTTCCTAGTTCGTAGTCATTTCCTATAACATCTTCAAGACACTAAAGATTGTGCATCCTTTTTATTCCGTCTAGGAGGAGCAGATCACCTAAGAGACGAAGGTATGTAGCCATGTTTTCTGCTTGGATTCTTCTCTGCTGGATTTCATATTTTCCTTTGTTTGAATTCCAAACGGATGGTATTGAATATAATAACACAGAGCCTACTTGGAAGTGTTTTAAATTATACATGAACTGAGACTTAATTCACTAGGGTCCATGTTACTTGCAAACGGTGCCCTGTATGAATGCCGCGTGCATTGCTTGTCTCCCCTTTGCACAACAGCCCATCCCCCAGGCGAGAACGTCACCGCAGCAAAAGCCCCCGTCGCCACCGCTCCCGAGAGAGACGTCACCGCTCAAAGTCCCCAGGTATCATAGCGATGGCTACCATACCGTCCTGCAACGCACAAGATTTAAAAAGTCAAACCAGTGTTTATATTTGTGTCGTGTGACATATTTTCAGCTGTACTCATTAAACTTTAAGATGTTTGGAACAATCGTTCCCCCTGCCCAGTCTGACCTCGAGCTGTCTCTATTTTGTCCCAGGGCATCACAGAAGCCACAGGCATCGCAGTCACTCCAAAACCCCAGAGAGGTGAGTGATGAAAGAAGAGAAAGATCCTCACCACTATTCTAGGATCTCCAATATAAAATAATATTTAAAAAAGCTGCTCTGTGTTCATAGTGTAGTTGAACTGTCTGAATACCATCAAATGAGAGAGGGAGACATTTTAGTGAATATGTCACCAACGTTTGTCTTTCTTCATCTCTATTCAAGGAGTTCAAAAAAGAGCCACAAGAAGAGTCGAAGAGGAAACGTGTGATCCACTTTGTATTTTGTTCTCTTTGATAGTTCCCTTTTCTGACTTGGACATTAATGTGACCAAATTTGTACGGAATCCCTTGTATTTTGTTTTAGAAAGTAATTGCATTTTAAGATATTTTCAGACCATGTAGCAGAAAGAATCCATTTCAATTTTATTTCTAAAATCTGCAGCTCATATAGAACTGTCCACAACCCTATGTATCAGTGAATAAAGTTGCTTGGTGGTTTGAACATAAGACTGAGAATGTCATGTCTGCACAGTCTCCTTGTATGCATTTTCTGGCCAAGCAGGTTAGGGACCATGGTAACAATGGTTGTTAATCCCAATTATATTAGTTTTACCAAAACCATTATTGTAAAAACAATTGGTAATGTGATGCGTCTCACTACAGAAGTTGGGACATAGTTGCATATTATTATGGATGTCTGTCATCAATGCATATGACGATGTCCTCGTTTGGATGTGTGATTTGTTTGTGGTATGAGTTACACCCTGAAAGTGTTAGCCACATTTATACAATTAACTTATTTTATGTGCTTTTGACAGAACATTTGTCACAAATTGCTTAACAGTAACCCGGCTGCGACCAAAGACGATGGGCGGGACTCTGTTCCGTTTTTATCTATACGGGGACACAGGATTACACTCCCAAGACAGGAGATGATAATAGGACAGTTTCACAAGGTTAGTCACATGCTCCGTTATGTGGACCCACAATAAAAATGTCCCATTATTTAGCAAGAAATTCCCTTCTCTGATCTTCCTCAACAATTTTAGACTCTTTCTACCATATGTTAGAATTTGGTATTTCTGCTGCCTTCTTGTAATAATCAATTGATCCATTGTAATCCTTAATGGAGGAATACAGGTATGTAGCGTATTGGTTGTAGAGCAACTAACTTGGATGGTTCCTGTACGCTGGCGAGTAATTCCTCATAGATCTGATTGGCTAATTCCCTCTTGTCAATTCTTGATTTTGCGGAGATGCTTGCAAGCTCCAGTTTGACCTTAATTGACGTCTCTGGGTAGAGTAAGACCACATCCATATAGAGATTGATGGCTTTGTTGATCAAGCTCTGCCTCAGACTGTCACCCTTAGACCATCTACCTCCTGAATTGATTTTCTGTTTGTAGGACTTTGCAAGCCGCATTTTTCAGGTAACGCACATTTGGATGTCTTTCCAGAGCCTTGTGTGCAAGGTCCATCTCATCATCATGTGAAAAATATTGCCTGTAAAAGCAAAGTAAGGGTCTAATACCATTATAGCAGCTGACAGGCTTCTTTAAAATTTGTTTCGCTAGCCATTGTGCTTCCTCTCTTCTCACTTGGCCACTCCTGCCAAGTCTTAACAGGTAAACACTTGCTACATACAAGTTGTCTGGATTGTGTTCCTTGGCAAGTCTCAAGTTCTCTAGATACTCAGACTCCTGTCTTTTAGAAAAGATAACTGAGTCTAGGGCCAAGACGTGGCTCGATTGCCACTCCTTTCTTCCAGGCTCCATCCTAATAGCCATTTGGAAGTACTCTATCGCTTTCTGTCTTTTGTCCTGGCCACACTTCATAAGGGTCCAGGCTTTTTCAGCACATACCTCAGGGTGCAGTTCTCCCTGGGACGGTGAGAGGTAATCCCGTAGCAGTGCCTCGACCTTTGTCACATACCCCTGGCTCTCTGCCAGGTTTATCCAGGTGATAGTGAACTCAGGCTAGGTTTCCATAGTGGACCAGCAGCCAAGGACCCATTGTGTCTAAAGGACTGTTTTGGTGAAAGGCCTCCTCTGCCTTATTACTGAGGCACTGCAGGGCCATGTTAGTGTAGCCCAGGGTGTGGTGTGCATGAGCCCACAAGTTCTGACCCAGCCACGGATAGCTCTCGTCGCTGCCAATGTCCTTCAGGTGATCTCTGATACTGAGCAGCTTGCACCTGCTGACCTCCAGCAAGGTGAAGTGACACTCCAGCTTCTCCAGTTTAGTCCTCGGGGCTGTCTGAGTAGGGCTGGTTAAAACAAGGGTTTGAACAGGGCAATCCCATGGCAACGTAATTACATTGAGACTCGGGATGTTTCACTTTAAAGTGTATACCAAACAAATACCATTGATTTCAAAATGTGACAACTCATACAACTATGAACAAGGACGACTTTGAAAAAGTTCCACCTGAAAACTTTACAAAAACACATTTACAGGAAGAAATGTGCAGATAATGTTTGGCAACAGAATTCATCTGAGGGAGATTTTACTGTAATTTTACAAAAAAGTGCATCAGCATAGTTTTTCCAGTAAATGTTTATTTTATTGTTCAAAGTAGACATTGTGCATAGAGTTGTATGGTTTGTTAAACTATAAAAATCATTGGTTTTTGTTTGGCATACATTTCAAAGTGAAAATTGTAGTTGCAGCGTAATTCCTTTTCATGGAAATGAACAACATTAAACTGTAAACATTTTAGCAGAGACTCTTATCCAGAGTGACTTACAGTAGTGAGTGCATACATTTTTGTACTTTTTCATACTGGTCCCCTGTGCGAATCAAACTCACAACGCTGGCGAACTTGCAAGCGCCATGCTCTACCAACTGAGCCACACTTTTAAGCATCGAGAGTTAATGTGACACAAGTCCATCTACATTTAGTTATTTTACATTGAAAACGATTGGATCTGCTGTTTTGTGGTAGATGTTTTATTTACAGAGTACTTACGTCATAGTTGGGCAGTCGAGTAATTATTGTGGATGTCCCTGAGTTTCCTGGACAAGTGAGTGTCAGTGAACAGTTATTCTGCCCTGGAATTGCGTTCCCATGCAAAACTAGACAGATCGCTAATACCTGAGTCTTCAATAAAACTCCCAATGCGTGACTTTTCTTTAGAGAATATATTGAAAACGTTTATGTTGTTGAACTGCAAAAATACAGAAAATAATATACTTTAGTATTCAAATCACATGGACATATTGTAGCTGAACATCATACATTTCAAGTCGAAGTTCCCATGTCTGGCATGACGCCAAACCAGATAGACAATTACCATATGAGTAGCAACTAGCCAACTCCTTTCATTACTCTATTAATGTGCAAACACCTCTGTACAATAACAAAGCATATTACACTAGAAACAGTAACAATAGTATGTTTTACAATTCCCATACATGACGCACGAGCAAACTAATACACCTGACGGCAAACATGAAAGGCAAGTCAATTTGCGTTAGTAAATGTAACCAACTAACATCGATAAGAAAGCAATTATATCAATAACAATGCTGGCATCACTAGCAATGTGATTGAATTGAACTTACAAACAAATATTGTCCGAGGCTGAAGCGTGACGTTGTTTTCAGCTGTTGTCTGCGTGCATGACTACTCTACTTCCCGTTTCCGTGCATTCCATCTAAGTACCAGAAAGCTCCACTAGGGGGCGATTGGAACACAATGAAAGTCCATTTAAACCACCATAATAAAATAATCTGTTACCTTTCTCGATACATTGCAGTCACTGGGAAAATATGAGTGTCACAGGCAATGTTCCTTCCAAACTGCGCACGTGCGCGGGCGCGCAGCTCACCCGGGACTGCAGCCAGAGGAAATATCAGCCAGCACTGAGAAGCATGAGATTGAACTTCACTCAACTTTCTAGTTTTCCCCTTTAGTTAACACTATCAACTTTTCCCTTGAAAAGCAAATCAGGTAAAGAGTTTTTTTCCCGTGTTAAAGGGGTGGTGTTGTATTTTGAGACAGGTTTGAATAAATTAAGTAGCCAATAAGCAGCAGGTAGCATAATTTGTCTGAATCGCTGCAATAATGTTATGGGAATAATAATGCACTTTATTTTGTAAAGTGGTTTCTTGCATCAAACAACACATTTTCAGTCACCTCCTTGTCTGAAGGACAAGTGGATAAGACCTGCATGTTATTTTCCAAAAGTCTCATGGAATGTAGGCCTACATGGAACACCACACATTGCCTGCTACTGTAGCCTGAATGATAGAACAGCTATTTCCATGTTAAAAGGTTATGGGGTGCATTTTATCCATTGTTTTTGATGGTAGGCCACTCTTATAGGCCTACATTATGATCAAATAGCCACAGTAGCCTACTTGGACACTGATATAAGGGTAACCTAAAGCGAGTACAGCCTCAGTGTTCACTGTAAACGCTCACCAAAAGTTGCAAATCATTTTCACAACTTTCAAATTTACGCGTTCAGCATACCTGAAATTTGCTCAGTGTCGGAAATAATTAGAGGGAACATTGGTCACAGGGATGACGTTTTTCTCAATACATTGCAGTCAATGGGAAAAGATGAGTGTCACAGGGTCAATGTTTTTTTTTTTGTTTCTCTCATGTCTGTCTCCCACTCTACCTCCTCTTTTTACTCTCTCGTTCTCTTCTCTCTCTCCCCCTTCTTCCCCTTTCTTTCACCTCCTCCCCCTCTTTCCACTCTCCCCATTCTCTCTCTCTCCTTCTTTCCCCTCCATTCTCTCTAATCTATCCTTCTTCCCCCCTCCACCTACTCTCATCCCCCTCTTCCTCCTCTCTCTCCATCGTCCCTCCTTCACCCTCTTCCCTTCCCTCACTCCCCCCCTACCCCTCCATACTTCTTTCCCTGCCCACTCCACTTCTCATCTCTCGCTCCCTCTCCTTCCTCTCTCCCACCTCTGTTTGTCTGTTGACTTCTTCCTTCCCTCCCTCTCTCCCTCCCCCTCCTCTCATCTCTCTCCGCTCTCTCCCTCATCCCTCCTTCACCCTCCCCTCTGTCCAACTCTCTCAGTCTTTCCCTCCCCTCTCCATTCTCTCTCCCTCCATTCCATGCCTCCCCCATCTCTCTCTCTCTCTCTCCCTCCTCCCCATCTTCTCTCTACCTCCTCTCTCCCACAGACAGGCTCTTAGTTTCTAGAACTGCAAGACCATAGTGTCCAGTGGAGGCCAAAAGGGCTTTTGGGTCGAGTCAAGGGTGTTAATACTTATGTCAATGAGATATTTCTGTATTTCATTTCCAATACATTTGCAACATTTTCTAAAAACATGTTTTCACTTTGTCATTATGGGGTATTGTGTGTAGATGGGTGAGATAAAAATGTGTTTAATCCATTTTGAATTCAGGCTGTAACACAACACAATGTGGAATAAGTCAAGGTGTATGGTGTCTGGTGTCTATAATACTGTATGTAATAAGCTCACATAGTTGCTGTCACAAACTCCAAACTCCACACAGTTGTCACTGAATAGTTGGATATTCATTTCCCACTGAGCAAATCCTTTCTGTACTTAGAGTTAATATAAATACATTTTCATCAGGGTTTTACATTGGAATACTTTTTATTTATTGACATTTGTCAATAAAACTCATAAATGCAACTGTTTATGTTAATGTTTTGTATTCTACGTGTAGCCCTTGTTATCCTGAAAAGAAAATTGTAAAACACTTCGTTGTGGGGTGAAAAATAAGGGCTGGACATGCAGATATAGTGGGGCAAAAAAGTATTTAGTCAGCCACCAATTGTGCAAGTTCACCCACTTAAAAAGATGAGAGAGGCCTGTAATTTCCATCATAGGTACACTATGACAGACAAAATTAGGGAAAAAAATCCAGAAAATCACATTGTAGGATTTTTAATGAATTTATTTGCAAATTATGGTGGAAAAATAAGTATTTGGTCACCTACAAACAAGCAAGATTTCTGGCTCTCACAGACCTGTAACTTCTTCTTTAAGAGGCTCCTCTATCCTCCACTCGTTACCTGTATTAATGGCACCTGTTTGAACTTGTTATCAGTATAAAATACACCTGTCCACAACCTCAAACAGTCACACTCCAAACTCCACTATGGCCAAGACCAAAGAGCTGTGAAAGGACACCAGAAACAAAATTGTAGACCTGCATCAGGCTGGGAAGACTGAATCTGCAATAGGTAAGCAGCTTGGTTTGAAGAAATCAACTGTGGGAGCAATTATTAGGAAATGGAAGACATACAAGACCACTGATAATCTCCCTCGATCTGGGGCTCCACGCAAGATCTCACCCCGTGGGGTCAAGATGATCACAAGAACGATGAGCAAAAATCCCAGAACCACACGGGGGGACCTAGTGAATGACCTGCAGAGAGCTGGGCCCAAAGTAACAAAGCCTACCATCAGTAACACACTACGCCACCAGGGACACAAATCCTGCAGTGCCAGACGTGTCCCCCTGCTTAAGCCAGTACATGTCCAGAGGCCCTTCTGAAGTTTGCTAGAGAGCATTTGGATGATCCAGAAGAAGATTGGGAGAATGTTTAAAGTTCAATCGTACCTGAATAAATTATACTGCTATCTTTAGGACATCAGGCACCATCAGTTTGCTCTATCAGTGTTGCTGTGGACAGGTTAATTAGTAATTAGGGAGGTGTATTCATTGTTCAGCAATTAATAATTAAAAGTGGCTGCATGGTTCTGCAGATTTGCATCTTGTTCAGCATTCTTCTGTCACATTTTGTCCAAAAGAAAATTCTTACCAAGCATTGACCCACACAAGGCATAGGTGTTCATTTTAAAATCGAAAACGTACTTATTTTAGAAGATAATAGCTTTAGCTAGCGAAGTGTAGACATATGTGCTCATTCTAAAATCGAAAACTTACTTGACAGTGCTTTTCCCGCCTACCCTCTTGGAGCTGTAGCTGTGACTCTTCAGTTATTCATTCAAATAAAAATCCTGTTTGGAGCAATGACATCCCCGTGTCACTTTTGAATGATCAATGTAGCCTTTTCTGAAATATAAACTGCTGTCTTTTTTAAAAAGAGTAAACTCACTGGCCCATATGACATACAGTAATTGCCCTCTTTTAACATTCACCTTTGAACTCTGAAATCAAGTATGTGGCTGGACAAAATATAAAATGTAATCATTCTTACGTGTACTGTTTGGGCGTCAATTAGGGTGTTGTCAGATACTGTACAGGTGGATATTTTGCAACATGTTGATGAAAGGTTGATTGTTTCATGATCCGGTCTGTTGTTTTTTTGTTTTTTTTTAAACCTTTATTTAACTAGGCAAGTCAGTTAAGAACAAATTCTTATTTACAATGACGGCCTACCAAAAGGCCTCCTACACATCACGACAAGAGACACCACAACACGACATGGCTTGTTTCAGGATGCAATACTTTATCTTTATGACTTCTATGAAAGGGAAACTTGAAAATAGAACACATCTCGTGACCAGACCAAAACTGACTCCACATGAAAAAGGAATTAGATGTCAATAGATCTTCTCTTGGCCTACTCCTTTCATCTTCAATGACGTGAAAGAAGTCATACTACCATATAAAGTAGATGAGATCTGTTTTAGATCCTCAGCTTCCTGAAGTAAATGATGCTCTCTATCAATAGTAGAGGTAAATTATTCTTCAATTCAATTACAACCCAGTGAACATAAAACAGGAGTGCAAAGCAACTTCTATTTTATAAGACCTTATTGTGTAACTAATCTATTTCTTATTCTTTGGCGCTCCCTGCTGACCATAACATTGTTTAACATAGCTTGCATTTTTTCTGTGTAGTACCACATTCTGACCAGTTTGAAGAGCTGTTTGTGGAATCCTGAGTAGAGGCAGGAAAGATGTATGCTACCTTTCATATATACATTCACTGATGCTACCAAAGCACTTAGCTTGCCTGGCTAGCCAGACTCCTTGCTCCGGCCAAACGCTACGCCACGTGAATGACTAGCCTCACAAAGCCACCTGATCCTGCGAGCTTACATAAAATGCAGTGCAGCGTTTTAATGCAGGGGAGAACAACTACCCCCTCTCATTGAAGCCACAAAGTTCAAGGCCGACCGACTTCATGGTACCAATAATTACTTCTATTACACCAGATGTAAGTCCTTGAACCGATTATTTACAAAAATCAAACACAGGGCCTCCCGGGTGGTGCAGTGGTCTAGTGCCACCAGAGACTCTGGGTTTGAGCTGCTTTGTCGCAGCTGGCCGCGACCGGGAGGTCCATGGGGCGACGCACAATTGGCTTAGCGTCGTCTGGGTTAGGGAGGGTTTGGCCGGTAGGGATATCCTTGTCTCACTAGCGACTCCTGTGGCGGGCCGGGCACAGTGCACACTAACTCCTTTGGTAGGATAGTCTTGACTGGATCCAGTTTATTCTCCAATGATTGCACGTTGGTCAATTGGACGGATGGTAGAGGCGGGTTAACAACTTGCAGGTTAATTCTCACAAGGCATCTAGACCTGCATCCCCTGTATCTGCGTCTTCTCTTCACAGGAATTTGGGCCTGGTCGGGTATCTGGAGTAAATCATCCGCGTCCGACTCGTTAAATACATTTTTTTTTTGGGGGGTGCAGTTCAAGATGAGTAATCGCTGTTTGATATCCAGAAGCTCTTTACAGTCATAAGAGTCAGAAATGACAGAAATATTATGTACAAAATAAGTTACAAATAACTTGAAAAAACACATTAAATATTACTATTATACATTTTATGCATACAAATTATACCCATACACCTGATGACCATGTCAGCGTGCATGCGCCCGGCCCGCCACAGGAGTCACTACAGCGCGATGGGACAAAGACTTCCCTGCCGGGCCAAACCCTCCCCTAACGGACGACGCTGGGCCAATTGTGCGTCGCCTTATGGGTCTCCCGGTCATTACCGGCACGGGTATCGAACTAGCATCTGTAGTACTGCGGTGTGGTGCAGTGTCTTAGACCTCTGCGCCACTCAAGAGGCTCCATCCACAAAGTTTTTAATGCTTATCAATTGCCTTGCACAAAGTATCAAAATACTAAAGTACTACTTAAACAGGACTCTTAAAGAATTTAATTGAAATGTTAATTAAATTTTTTTGATCACAGAAACAATGAGAAAATGTGTAAAAAGAAATAAATAATGAAATGTTATATAAAGCAGCCCGTGTAATCATCTGCCAGAGAGTAGCCCCAATCGGCCCGAGACCCAAGTAATACATTTGGGCCAGATAAGTCACACCGGAATCGCCCCGCGCTCAATCCCTGCATCCTAGCCGAGATGGAACAAGAGGAGTGAGAGATACACTACCGTTCAAAAGATTGGGGTCACTTAGAAATGTCCTTGTTTTTGAAAGAAAATAAAATGTTTTTGTCCATTAAAATAACATAAAATGTATCAGAAATACAGTGTAGACATTGCTAAGGTCCTTGTGTAATGTGATATTGTACCCTAGCCTAATTGTCCTTTGTATATTATTTATATACACTTGTGTTCCCACATGTACTTCCAGTATTGATTTGTTGTTAAAAAAAAAACTCTGCCCTCACGCACGCTGGTTTGGTGCTTGTTCATTGGGCAACAATGTTACCAAAAATAATACAGCAATTACAATATACAATCTACTATTTTAACAATGTACCTGATAGAAACAGCACAAAATTGCACGGCTCACCATCTAACTCTGCACTCCTGGTTTAGTGCTTGTTCACTGGATGGGTGTGGATGATTGATTGTCCACAACGCAAGAAGAGTACTGTTACACTCACACTCCAGTACAGTAGGAAGCGGTGTAAGCATCCCACGATTGCGATACGCCAATACACATTTGAGGACGAAGAAGAAAGAATATTTAATGAACCTCACGTCACTAAAGCTCGCAGGATCAGGGTGCTTTGCGAGACTAGCGGCCGATAGAGCAGCGGAAGAATTTAGTGTGAGAGTCGTCAGTCTAGCAGTTGGCAGCCGATAGCCAGCTTCCATTTACAGAAAAGCAACTCCAGCGATTGTCCTGCAAGCTACGGCCGGCGTAAGTGTTGAGTTATTACTTGCTAGCTAGATAGCTACTACAATTTAACTTGAGTTGTTATGCAAATAGACACATATCAGACAAACAGTCTGCAACGACTGCTCTTGTTACCGTTAGCTAGCCAGCTAACGTTAGCTGCATTGGTTTGTTAAAACCTCATTACCGTTCTCCTGGCAGCAGGATATTGTTCTGGCAGGATGATCGCGGATATTTATTCAAAATAAGAGTCCCCATACAAAGACATGCTAAACTTTGGCAATATCGTTTTTTTCCACTCTAGTGCAATACAACTGTTTTCACAGCGTTGCAACAAAAGAGGCAATCAGAAGTTGAAACAATAACAAAGCCTAGTCCCTACAGTTTTTTACTGAAACAGGGAAGGGATGGGTATGGAGAAGTGTTCCACTCTCAACTTAATTGACCGAGCTATGGATGCAAGGACGGACCATCCATGTTATCAAAAGGATCGTTTTAAAGCTAAATTATTGGAACATATGGGCAACTTTTATTTTTTATATTGTATTATTTATACCAGATTTCTGTAGAAAGTGTACACCAGTACTAGTATGTTGAAAGTTATTTTGTAAGGCTACATGTTGCCTAGTTAAATAAAAGTCATGTAAATAAATACACTTTTAATAAAATACAAATATATATGTAATTGGAACTACTCCAGTCTACAAAACTTTAATTGGTCTATTGTGTTGGGCAAAGGGTTTAATAGAGTGTGCTGGTGACTCCTTGTTCCCCCTCACTCCATTCACTGCAATGCAATACGCTGCATATGAACTACATATCGGCTTATAGAGAACAAAACGACTCTGCCGATGTAAAAGTAGGGTTGGGATTACTCGGTAGGGTCTGTAGATATGGTGTTATTTCTTGGGGGACTGAGATTTACATACCCAGCAGCTCTTTCAAATTCACCCATTCCAGTGGTCCAATGAAATAACTGTAGGCCTATAAATTACATATTGGCTTACATAAAAATAAGTCCTGTCTAAAAGTGGGGTTGGGAGTACTCTAGGATCTGTAGAAACTATATATAGTGTTATTTCATGGGGCACTGAATAATACGTAGTGTTGCTGACCTTGTATGCCACCCATTACATTGGCCACAATGCAAGTCACTGTATATGCATTACATATTGGGTTAAAGATATATATTTTTTTGTTACAAATTATTTGTGCCAATGTAAAAGTGGAGATGGATGTGTTTTAGTTGTCGCTGGTTGGCCATCAGGTGAGGTTTTAGGCTGGGGTCCCTGGAGATCTGTCCGACCTTGTCCCCACCACCATTATTAACCTTTCTGGCGCAGGCGTTCCGCTAGCGACCCAACTCGACAACATCCTGTGAAATTGCAGAGCGCCAAATTCAAAATACAGAAATAGTCATAATAAACATTCATAAAAAAATGCAAGTGTTATACATTGGCTTAAAGATTAATTTCTTGTTAATCCAGCCACTTTGTCAGATTTAAAAAAGGCTTTACGGTGAAAGCATACCATGCTGAGGACAGCACCCCGCATACAAAAGCATGAAAAACATTTTCCAACCAAACAGTCAGAAATGGCGATAAAATAAATCGCTTACCTTTGAAGATCTTCATCTTTTTGCAATCCCAAAGGTCTGTTACACAATGAATGGTCGTTTTGTTTGATAAAGTTCTTCTTTATATTCCAAAAATGTCTGTTTATTTGGCGCGTTTGATTCTGAAATACACCGGTTCCAACTCGCCCAACATGCCTACAAAGGATCTAATAATATACCTGTAAACTTGGTCCAAACATTTCAAACAACGTTTCTAATCCAACCGCAGGTACCCTAAAATGTAAATAATCGATACAATTTAAGACGGAATAAACTGTTTCCAATGCCGGAGAAAAACAACACGGCGCGCGCTCTCATTCACGCTCACCAAAAGACTAGAGTCCACCTGAGAAAGAACTTAGAAAGAATACGACAACTTTTTCATTTTTCAAAAATAATAACATTGAACAATTTCTAAAGAATGTTGACATCTAGTGGAAGCCATTGTCTTGGAAATTGTTTGTCATGTTTTGACGCAACTAGTAATGGTAATTAAGGATTTACCCGAGTCCACTTCAACAGAGCAGCACAGAGAAGTTCTCTAAATGCCTTTCCTGCGTTATAAGGTTGTTGCCAGGAGCTAATAGACAATGTCCGGGATAAGGCTTTGTGGGGTACAGCATTGAAGCTCTAGCTCCAGGAGTGGAAGCCAAAAGCCAGGCCAGCATGACCTGTGCGACCCTTGCGATTTGGCATCGGCACAATGCCATCCACTAAGGCACCAAGGTGGGAACCACCAGCACAAACTGAAAGAAAAGGACGCACATTATATTTAGAGATGAATGCTAAGTTTTTGTGACACTAATTATTTTATGCAAATGAAACCACTTCTCACCTCATTATTTGAGATCTGTCTCTCCATCCCCTGGTGCATGTTTTGGTTTTTGCCCTAGCACTATACAGCTGATTCAAATAATCAATGCTCGATGATGTTGGTTATTTGAATCATAAATTCCTTCTTGCATTCTTCAACACTGATTAAAATGTAATATATTTTCAATGAGTTGGCCATCTTGCAATATTTTGAAATACAGGCTTTTATTTGAAAGGTTTCCTCATTACCATAGGAAAGTGACATCTTCTTTAGTTTTGCTAGCAAAGAAATTGTTAAGACCTCCTAGCTAGCCAAATACAGTATTTATGGGTGTGATGAACCTGTGGTGGTGTTTAAAAAAACAAAAAAACTATTATAATAAATATTTCCTTTTTTTTTTATATCCTTCATTAGTTCATTTGAATTATCTTGGTGTGTTGGCTAGTAGTATAACAAATTAGTAGCTATGTTATGTTTATTAACATTAATGGGATATTTATTTTGCACAATCAAACATTTGTTGTTATGCTACCGTTCGCTAACTGTGCACATAAACTAGCTAGCTACCGCATTCTTCAACTTCTGCTCTCTCTGCTTTCAAGATGACGAGGTGATTGCAGCTAATTGGTCACTGAAACTGGTCATCAGCTTGGACTGGATGCTGTGTAGGCATATGCGTTATTGTTGTAACGTGCTCAGCAGTAGGAGGTGGCGAGGGTTTGCAGTCTAGTGCCACAGTCAGGTATGGACACCTGGACACCGAATCCTCGAGCAAAACCGTTCATCCCTCGCCAGCAACGGAGCCTCTATCTCACCTGGAAGTACAAATTAACTAACAAGCGAGCTCTCCGCCGAGGCTGCCAGGTGAACCCAGATACATGTTGTTTTGCCAGTTCAGCTACCATTCACTGTCACTTTTGGTTACCCTACATTTTGAGGTATTTTTGAGAAATCAACTTGACTTTTTCCTCTGTGCAGGCTGGAGCGGTTCTATTTCTGCTGGTCACAGTCATTGTAAATATCAAATTAATCTTAGACACAAGAAGAGTAGCCAATGAGGAAGAGGCAGTGCAGGAGTATGGTGAGTTCTTGTCAATTCTTCCATTTGTTTCACACTTTTCCATTTTCGATGTCAAAAGCTGTTTCTCACTTACTATAGCCTAACAAAGTTGTTGATCAATGGAATTCGTACTGCTGAGCAATGTTACGTCAACTTATGAAGCAACTTTCCACAATTCAAAATGGCTGAACTTTCCCATGCTCGTTTAAAGACGACGCCCTGCCCAACATGGAGACCCCGCGGAAGACGGCAAGCGGTAGGAAGGTCCTGGACATTGAGGTGTACTCCAGCCGCTCCAAAGTCTATGTGGCAGTGGACGGCACCACTGTGAGTACTTGTAGGCATTTCACTATAAGCCTACCCTTTTCACACTACTGAGCCAAACCCAGCTGAACTCCACTGGCCAAGGTACGTATCCTCCGTAGTTTCTGGAAAAGACAATGAATTTGAATGAAGAAAGGTCTGAGCCAGTGCAATCTGGCTCTAGTGTGAATCTGGCTTTTTGTTGATGTGTGTCCTATAAACTGGGTTTCATAGTGTGATTTATGATGTAACTATTGATATTGAAAGGTGCTTGTGTTGTCTGTGTGTCCCTCTCCAGGTGTTGGAGGATGAAATGCGGGAGCAGGGCCGAGGCATTCACGTGATAGTCCTCAACCAGGCTACAGTGAGTAAGCGTTTTTGACTCTTCACCTAGAGACACACCGAAACTGATGTTTTTTTCCCTCTGGACTTGTGAGCAGTGTTTCAACTTAGCCTTTTGTTTTTCAAGCATTCATGAACATGTCGACGACATAGTGAGATGAAACTACTAGTCTTGATAGTAGGCAATTCCATGGTAAGAGTGATACTGAGACTCAGGTTTTTCACTTTAAAATGTCAAACAAAAACCAATCACTGCAAAGTGAAACAAACCACACAACTGTATGCACAAGGTCTACTTTGAACAATTCCCACGTTTTGCTGAAACACGTTTACTTGAGGAACAGTTAAGAAACAAAGTTTGTTACGGGAATGGTTTTGGCTGTTTGTGCCGTCATTCAGTTACCAAACTTTTCATTTGCACTGATCTCCAAGTAAATGTGTTTTTGTCAGATGTTCAGTGGAAATGGTTAAAAGTAGGGCTTGTGCATAGAGTTGTATGGCTTAACTTTGCAGTCATTGTTTTATAGTTTAACATTTTAAAGTGAAAAATCGTGTCTCAGTTTGTTACTGTGGAATCGCCCTATTGCTAAACCAACCTCTCCTCTCTAGACAACGTCTATTTGTTGGTCTGCAGCATAAATGTCACTTTGTTGTGTGTGTGCAGGGCCATGTGATGGCCAAGAGGATATTTGACACCTACTCTCCCCATGAGGACGAGGCCATGATCCTCTTCCTCAACATGGTGACGCGTGGCAGGGTCCTCATTTTCACCATCAAGGTGAGTCACTCACTAACTCCCTTCCGGTTTTGCGTGTGTATATACTATAGTAATAAGCTAGTTCTTGATGCACCAGTAGTGACTTGCATCAAAGCTATTGTATTTGCATGCAATACACTTGAAGCGCTCAATGGGCTAATGTAGACTAAGGCTAATAATTTAGCCTGACGATGCAGTGTTTTGTGCCTGTCTGTTTGTGTTGTATTGTTTACCTTTAGGATGAGGGGACGTTCCACCTGAAAGAGTCTGCTAAAAACCTGCTGAAGGGGCTTGGGAGCCAGGCGGGCCTCAACCTCAGCTGGAGAGACATGTGGACCTTGGTGGTGAAGAAAGGAGGTATAGGAACAGATGTTCACTCACTCTTGAAACACACACACACACACACAGAGAGATCCATTTTCACACAAATTACAGTTACTGCTAGGGGTGTGAACGTTTTAAATGTTAAAACGTTTAAATGAAATTGGGATCTTTACGTTAAGAAAAATCCCTAACCAAAGACTTGTTTTTCCCCCACAAAATGTAAATCAGTGCAGTTATCACAAAACATATTATTTTCCGTGTTATAGCCTAACTTGATTACCGGCTATAAAGGCCTGGGGAAAGTTGTAATTTAAATAAAACCAGAGAGGAAGAAGCGAACATAAGGCTACTTTTGGTGAATTTGCAAGGCATACCTTGACATTGCAAGGAATAGAGTAATTATTTCTGCCTGCCCCCTCCTCCCTCTCCCACGTGCTGGCTGGCCTGCTCTTTCTCTTCAAATAATAATGTGAGTGTGTTCAGTCTTTGGTCTGTTGCATGTGGAATATCCTAAGCTATTCATTGATGATAAGCCCTGCTTTACTGAAGTTGCGTGAAATTGCAGCATATTGCATTGCGAAATACAGCTTTTTTTTAATGTATTGAAGATGGGCCTAGTGCACGGTCCTGACTCTGCCTGGTGGCCGACCTGCCTGTACTGTGCCCCTCCCCTCTCTCTCCGTCCCTCGCTACTTCGCTATAAAATATGCAAGCGTTTGATTAGTTGCCGTACTAATTCCTAGCGGAATCGAATCTTGATATTCAGAAATGGGAGTCGACACCGGGAGTATGGACTCCACCGCTACGTCATTGTCTTTAAGTTGGAAAAATGCCAGAGAAAGGCAAGCGACCGCAGTGATTTCCTGTATGGCAATACTTTGAGAAGTAAATGCAAACTTTGTGAGGTGGAATTGAGGTACAGTAATGGTATTTAAAAAAAAAAAAAAAAAATTATAATAATAATTGAACCTTTTAACTAGGCAAGTCAGTTAAGAACAAATTCTTATTTACAGTGACGTCCTACCAGGGAACAGTGTGTTAACTGCCTTGTTCAGGGGCAGAACGACCAATGTTTACCTTGTCAGCTTGGGGTTTTGATCCAGCAACCTTTCGGTTACTGGCCCAACGTTCTAACCTCTAGGCTACCTGTACTACCATTACAACAGTAATGGTTGTACAGGTGCAATGCTGATCCATCTGAAAGGGATGTACTGTGAGACCCAAACCGCTGCTGGCAGCAGCGCAGCTGCATTGTGAAACGTTATGACATTTTTGTCCATTTGCGTGTCATGTGGTGTGGGTGTGTTGACGATGAGCTGCTTGGGATGTTTGTTTTCAGGTCAGTTGTATGGTGAGAAACACTCCAAGTCCCCAGCCCTGTCCACCTGGGGAGATCCTGTTCTGCTGAAGACTGAGGTGCAGCTCACTGCTTCTGAAGGTACCTGCCTAGCCTCCCATCATCTCATCTCCCTCCTCACCTTGCTCCACGCTCAGCAATGACCAATCATCCTTTATCTGCAACTATTAAGAGAAATTATCTTAAATATACAGTCGCTAGTGAAAGTCTACACAACCCTTGTGCAGTCTTCACATTTTGCTGCCTTAAAAATCTATCTTAAAAGGGATTACATTCGAATTTGGTTCTACTGATCTTCACACCCTACTCCACACTTTCAAAGTGAAAGCAAAATAATATAAAATTTTCCATATGAATAATCAAGATGTGTTGATTGCATATGTCTTCTCTCCCCATAGTTCATAATTGGTGGAAGCTTCTTTTAAAAACGGAATAATTTTGAATAAGAGTCTACCAACCTTGCACAACTCTTAAGGCAATGTATATCAATTGTTTTTGTCAAAAATGGCTCAAACTCAGTAAATATGGTTGGGAATCTTTGATGGACAGCAATATTCAAACCTTGTCTCTAATCTTCAAGCAGATTTAAGTCAGTGCTGAGACTGGACCATTCAGGAACGTCTCACCAGCTCTTGGAAAGCCATTGTGGTCTGTCTTTGGCATTAAAATGTGTGTAATTGTCTCTCTGAAAAATACAACTATTCTTGAGGTAGGTTTTCAAAACAAATTGTATTTGTCACGCTTTGTAAACAGGTGTAGACTAACGGTGAAATACTTAGTTGTGTGCCCTTCCCAACAATGCTGAGAAAAAGAATAACCCGACAAATATACAATGAGTAACGATAACTTGGCTATATACATGGGGTACCAGTACCGAGTCGATGTACAGGGGTACGAGGTAATTGAGGTAGAGTAGTATTCACACCCTTTTCCTCATTTTATTGTTACAAAGTGGGATTAAAATACAGCAAAGCAGACTGAACCAGGTTTTCCTCTAGGATTTTGCCTGTGCTTAGCTCCATTAGGTTTATTTTATCCTGAAAAACTCCCCAGTCCTTAACGATTACAAGCATACCCATAGTATGATGCAGCCATCACCATGCTTGCAAATATGGAGAGTGCTACTCTGTAATGTTTTGGATTTTCCCCAAATATAACACTTTGTATTCAGGACAAAAAGTGAATTGCTTTGCCACAAATTTTGCGGTATTACTTTAGTGCCGCGTTGAAAACAGGATGCATGTTTTGGAATATTTTTATTCTGTACAGCAGGGGTGTCAAAGTCAAATGGACGGAGGGCCAAATAAAAAAATCAGCTACAAGACGAGGGCCGGACTGTTCGAATGTTCATTGAAAATTTTTTAAATGACGCATATAGTCTAGTGAACCTAATTGAACCTACTGAAAACCTAACAAATATATTACAATATGATCAGATAAATAAAGCAATATTTTCTTATGGCTCTGTCAGTAATCTTTAATTTTCAACAGACACAAAAGACAAATTTCCTTTATATAAATATCCCCATAACATGAACATTAAATGAAAGAAACCGGTATTCAAGGCACCATCAGTAGACTATATTTTCTATTTTAGCAAAAGTGGGCTAAATTTACTTCAAAGAAAAAACAATAATAGCAATTTTCTATCATCCACTCAACTGAAATATTTTTAAAATATAATTGGATTGAAATACAAAAAAATAAAGTGCAAAAATCTATTAATCAAAAACAACACTTTGTTTAAGGAGAAGTAACATGCAGTGAAAACAAATATTAAATTTTAACTTTTAAACTTGAACTGAGTAAAAACTCTAAATATGTGATTGCACAGTAATGTTCACTTGTTTGAGGTTGAGGGTGATACTTGGTGGTGTCCCATCTTTTCCACAAGTTCATCAATGTTCGGGGTAAGGCTCTGAGCTGAAGAAATCCTCAGAATTGAGTGGAGGTGTTCAGCAGTAAGTCGACTTCTGTGTGATGTTTTGTTCAGGTTCATCAAAGAAAACAGTTGTTCACACAGGTATGTGCTGCCAAACATAGACAACGTTTGAGCAGCCTGGATGCGCAGCTGGGGCATTGTGCCGGGGAGGAAACGGGCGAACTCCGCAGCACCCACTGCCGCATATTTTGCCCTCAGTGCATCATTGCATTGGAGGTCAATCAACTCCATTTGGCGGTTTGGTGGTGAGCTTTCCACGTCAACAGCAAATGGGTTACCGAGCAGTTCCAACCTGCTTTTTTGTGCTTCAAAGTCAGCAAATCGGCGTCGAAAGTCAGCGGCAAGCATACCTATTTTATCAGCCAACTGTGTGCTCGGGAACGCACTGGTAGAGAGCTTCTCTTTCATGGTCTGGCAGCTGGGAAAGTGGCTCAAATTTTCTTTCCGCATCTGCGTCTCCCACAGAGTCAGTTTGGTTTTAAATGCCTTCACTGTACTGTACATATCAGAGATGACACGATCCCGACCCTGCAGCTGCAAGTTTATTGCATTCAGATGACTCGTAATGTCACACAGAAAAGCCATTTCACACAGAAACATTTCGTCTCGGAGTTGTGTTGTGTCTTTCCCTTTGCTGTCCAAGAACAGACAAATCTCCTCACGAAGCTCGAAACATCTTTGAAGCACCTTTCCCTGGCTTAGCCATCGCACCTCTGTGTGATAAGGCAAATCACCATGCTCCGTTTCTAACTCCGTCAGAAATGCCTTGAACTGGCGGTGATTCAAACCTTTGGCTCTGATAAAGTTAACTGTGCGCGTGATGATGCTCATTACATGCTCCAATTTCAAGGCTTTACCGCACAACGCTTCCTGGTGTATGATACAATGATAAGCTGTCAGCTCACCTGTCGCGTTTTCCTCTTGCATCTTTTCCCGTATCTTCGCCACCAGTCCGCTCCTGTGTCCACACATCGCAGGTGCTCCGTCGGTTGTCAAACCCACGAGTTTTTCCCAAGGCAGCTCCATCTCATTTACACATCTTGACACCTCTTCATACAAATCATGCCCCGTAGTTGTGCCATGCATAGGACGTAAAGCCAAAAACTCCTCTGTCACGCTTAGGTTGGAGTCCACTCCGCGGATGAAAATTGACAACTGGGCAATGTCAGAAATGTCGGTGCTCTCATCCACAGCCAAGGAATATGCAATAAAATCTTTTCCCTTTTTCACAAGCTGCTCTTTTAGATTGATGGACAACTGGTCTACTCTCTCGGCAATGGTGTTTCTGCTCAGACTCACATTTAAAAAGAGTTGCCTTTTTTCTGGGCAAACTTCGTCACAAACTTTAATCATGCAGTTTTTGATGAAATCCCCCTCCGTAAATGGCCGGGCTGATTTAGCGATCTCTTCTGCCAAAATAAAACTGGCCTTGACAGCAGCCTGGCCTTGTGATTTGGCTTTTTTGAACAGAGCCTGTCGAGATTTGAGGCCTCGTTTTAATTCCTCTGCCTTTTGTAGCCTTTGTTCCATGTCCATATTCTTGTTTTTGTCCGCGTGTTTCGTTTCATAATGTCGTCTCAGATTATACTCTTTCAGTACCGCCACACTTTCTCCACACAGAAGACACACAGGTTTTCCAGCTACCTTCGTGAACATATACTCCGACTCCCACCTTGTTTGAAACCCCCGGTTCTCAGTATCCACCTTCCGTTTTGCCATTTTTGATGGGTATCTGAAAGTTAATTTTACTGTGATGCTGACGACTGCTGTGCCAATAAATATTGAAATGAAGCAGCCTACTGCTCGGTGCGTCACCTTTGCATTGTGGGAAATGTAGTATTGGTGCGTGTAAAAGATCTGCGGGCTGCCGGCTTGCTGCGGGCCGGTTCTAATAATAAATCAAGATCATCCCAGGGGCCGTAAAAAACCTTCTTGCGGGCCGGATGTGGCCCGCGGGCCTTGACTCTGACATATGTGCTGTACAGGCTTCTTTTTCTCTCTGTCAATTAGGTTAGTATTGTGGAGTAACTACAATGTTGCTGATCCATCCTCAGTTTTTTTCCTACCACAGCAATTAAACTATGCAACTGTTTCAACCCTCTAGTCTAAGCTGGGGGGGGGGGGAATTGTTTTAAGATGCTCATACCAAGGATAATTTATCTATTTGATTTAAAATTGTAGGCATCTATACCCCCCCCCCATTTTTTTTTCCCTTCTTTCCAAAAGTTTGGGGTCACTTAGAAATGTACTTGTTTTTGAAAGAAAAGCACTTAAAAAAAACTTTCAATTGATCAGAAATACAGTGTAGACATTGTTAATGACTATTGTAGCTGGAAATGGCAGATTTAAAATAAAATAAAACGTTTTTTTAATGGAATATCTACGTAGGCATACAGAGGCCATCATCAGCAACCGTAATCAATTCTCACTTCATTGTGCCCCCTGCTCCTTGTGAGACAAAGCCCAGAGAGGAGGCTCTCACTGATTTTGGAATGAATGATCACTTCCCCATCGAGATCAAAGGAGAAAAAAAACGATATCCCATGAAGGAAAAGCGTTGCCTGAATCAACGAGTCTCCATGGTGATGGATAAACTTTATATCAACGGGCAATTGTATCGGGACTCTGGAGTAGCTCCCTGGCTATTTTAATTTAATGTTCAAATTTGAGTTTGTGAGTTGTGTATCATGACAACTTCAACTATAACAGATACATCCTCTATTGATCTCCACTTGACAAGGAAAGGGTTGCATATAGCTCAGGTTAATGTATGTAGCCTTCCTAACAAAATACAGTGCCTTGCGAAAGTTTTCGGCCCCCTTGAACTTTGCGACCTTTTGCCACATTTCAGGCTTCAAACATAAAGATATAAAACTGTATTTTTTTGTGAAGAATCAACAACAAGTGGGACACAATCATGAAGCGGAACGACATTTATTGGATATTTCAAACTTTTTTAACAAATCAAAAACTGAAAAATTGGGCGTGCAAAATTATTCAGCCCCCTTAAGTGAATACTTTGTAGCGCCACCTTTTGCTGCGATTACAGCTGTAAGTCGCTTGGGGTATGTCTCTATCAGTTTTGCACATCGAGAGACTGACATTTTTTTCCCATTCCTCCTTGCAAAACAGCTCGAGCTCAGTGAGATTGGATGGAGAGCATTTGTGAACAGCAGTTTTCAGTTCTTTCCACAGATTCTCGATTGGATTCAGGTCTGGACTTTGACCATTCTAACACCTGGATATGTTTATTTTTGAACCATTCCATTGTAGATTTTGCTTTATGTTTTGGATCATTGTCTTGTTGGAAGACAAATCTCCGTCCCAGTCTCAGGTCTTTTGCAGACTCCATCAGGTTTTCTTCCAGAATGGTCCTGTATTTGGCTCCATCCATCTTCCCATCAATTTTAACCATCTTCCCTGTCCCTGCTGAAGAAAAGCAGGCCCAAACCATGATGCTGCCACCACCATGTTTGACAGTGGGGATGGTGTCTTCAGCTGTGTTGCTTTTACGCGAAACATAACGTTTTGCATTGCTGCCAAAAAGTTCAATTTTGGTTTCATCTGACCAGAGCACCTTCTTCCACATGTTTGGTGTGTCTCCCAGGTGGCTTGTGGCAAACTTTAAACAACACTTTTTATGGATATCTTTAAGAAATGGCTTTCTTGCCACTCTTCCATAAAGGCCAGATTTGTGCAATATGCGACTGATTGTTGTCCTATGGACAGAGTCTCCCACCTCATCTATAGATCTCTGCAGTTCATCCAGAGTGATCATGGGCCTCTTGGCTGCATCTCTGATCAGTCTTCTCCTTGTATGAGCTGAAAGTTTAGAGGGACGGCCAGGTCTTGGTAGATTTGCAGTGGTCTGATACTCCTTCCATTTCAATATTATCGCTTGCACAGTGCTCCTTGGGATGTTTAAAGCTTGGGAAATCTTTTTGTATCCAAATCCGGCTTTAAACTTCTTCACAACAGTATCTCGGAGCTGCCTGGTGTGTTCCTTGTTCTTCATGATGCTCTCTGCGCTTTTGACGGACCTCTGAGACTATCACAGTGCAGGTGCATTTATACGGAGACTTGATTACACACAGGTGGATTGTATTTATCATCATTAGTCATTTAGGTCAACATTGGATCATTCAGAGATCCTCACTGAACTTCTGGAGAGAGTTTGCTGCACTGAAAGTAAAGGGGCTGAATAATTTTGCACGCCCAATTTTTCAGTTTTTGATTTGTTAAAAAAGTTTTAAATATCTAATAAATGTCGTTCCACTTCATGATTGTGTCCCACTTGTTGTTGATTCTTCACAAAAAAATACAGTTTTATATCTTTATGTTTGAAGCCTGAAATGTGGCAAAAGGTCGCAAAGTTCAAGGGGGCCGAATACTTTCGCAAGGCACTGTACATGAGGTTTTTAACTTGGTCATATTTTGGCTTTGAACAAAACACATTTAGATGCATCTGTAAATGATGGGCAAATTAACATTCATGCATATGGTCTACTGAGAAGAGATAGGAATGGTGGGGGTGTAGAACTGTACATTCAAAATCATATACCTTTTTAAGAGAAGGGATGACCTTCGTGTTTGTCAAGTAGAGGCACTATGGGCTCAAGTACATCTGTCTCACCAGGCACCCATATTGGTAGGATGTGTGTATATGACACCTTAGAGCTAGGTGGTCTATCTGGATAACTTATGTACTGGGTTTCACCAGGCCACAGATAGCAACAGAGATGTATTTATCTTGGGTGATTTTAATATACATTTAGAACAAAATTGATGAGATATACCAAGAACTGTGGTTTGAAACAAATGGTTAATGATACTACTAGATCATCAATTAAGTTGGGTCATCGTTCAGACACATGCATTGATCTGATTTTCTGTAATATACCATTGCAATGCTTAAAAGCCAGATCAATGCCAGTGGGCTGGATAGACCATAATATTGTGACCATAACCTTGAACACCAAGGTTCCAAAGAAACCCCCAAGGATTGTGGTCAAGAGAAATTTTAAAATATTTAATCATGAGCTATTTCTAAATGATTTGGCTGCTGATTTATCTAGAGGATGATTTAAATCACGCTACACAATGTTTTATTGATTTGCTCACTGAGGTAATGGACCATCATGCCCCGATATGAAAGAGTACAGTTGGTGCTCGTCCATCTCCATGGATTGATGATGAACTGGGTGAGGCTTTTTCTCAAAGAAATATGGCAAAAGTCTTAGCAGCCAAGTCAAAATTAGAAATTGATGAACAGAATTATAGAACATTACTTAATTATGCAGTTAAATTGAATCAAAATAAAAAAAAGTTGTTTTATTGGTTGTAAAAATGATTCTAAAAAGGTATGGAACACAGATGTACCAAGTAAGCCCTTAACTATCTCATCATGCCCATCTAGTGTGGAGGTTGACGGGATAATAATAACAAAACCAGTTGATATTGCCAATCATTTTGCAGATTTTTTTTACAAAGAAAATTTGATTTACTGAGCAACAATGTAAACATACATTCATCCAAACAAGCTATTGTCCAATGGATTGATGATCATATTATGAGCAACAAGACCTGCTCTTTTAGTCTGCACACGGTGCACACACCTTTTGAAGTAATTACCTGATTATAAATCTACAGGTCTTATGGACATTGTTTTGCTTCACTGTGCTGCTCCCCAGATTGCTGTTCCACTGAGATGCATATTTAATTGATCACTGGAAAAGGGGATGTTTGCAAATGTATGGAAGCATGTGAAACTGTCCCCTATTCCGAAAGACTGCAAAGAACCCATTACTCCTGCCAATAGTCGACCAAGTAGTCTACTCCCTACACTCAGTAAAATATTGGAGGGTATTGTGAGTAGACAAATATGGGAGTACATGGAAAAGAATGATCTGATTACAGCCAATCAGCATGCGTATCGCAAAAAACATTCCACTACCACTGCATTGGTTGACATGACTGACCAGTGGCTCAATACTATGGATAATGGAAAGTTTGTGGGTGTACTATTTTTAGATTTCAGTGCAGCATTTGATTTAGTGGATCATGAAATAATTTTGACAAAATTAATGCATTATGTTTTTAAGGAGGTAGCAGTCATATCTAACTGACAGGAAACAGTCCACCTATATCAATGGTTCATTTTCTTCCCCTCGTGTTAAACTGTGGAATACCGCAGGGCAGCTGCCTTGGGCCACTATTTAATATATACCAACGACCTTCCCTATGCCTTAGCTGAAACTCAAGCTACTATATTTGCAGATGATACTACAATTTATGCAGCAAGACAATCGGTTCAACAGGTACAGCAAGCTTTACAAGGAGATTTGGAGAATATTAGGGAGTGGGTTTGCCAAAACAAACTTGCTTTAAACACCAAGAAAGCCAAAGTTATGTTGGTCTGTTCAACTAGGAAAAGGCCAAAACAGCTTGGGATACAATTAAGTACAAATTGAAGAAGTGGCAGAAACCAAACTATTGGGAGTGCAGCTAGACAACTGCTTATCATGGTCGTCTCAAATAACTAATCTATGTAAAAAAATATATATATTAAAACAGCATGCATAATCAGAAGGATAGCTAAATATTTACCAGTAAAAATTATTCAGCAAATAACACAAGCATTAATTGAGAGTCAGGTGAACTATTGTTGTGGTCTGGTGAAATGCATCATCAAGTGAAGTTAGGAGGCTGCAGAATGCACAGAACAAAGCAGCCAAGGATTGTTTTAAGGTGGCGATATGGTTCTTCTGTTGCAGTCATGCGCAATGTTCTTGGTTGGTCATCAATCGATAAGATAATTGAAAAAAACATGCTTATTTTATTTCATAATATACATAATTTACGGACAAGTTCTATTCACAACTGTATTCAGTTGGTAAGAGGCAGACATTCTGTAAATACTAGGAATATATTGTCCACCATCTATGCGTTATCCAGACAGAAAAGAGAAATAGGCAAAATAACATTTCGATCGAGAGCAATAAAGAAATTGAATAAATTCACTGAGCAAACCAGAAACCTTTCAATATATACATTTAAACATTATTTTAAAACAATTTAAATATAATGCATAGAAATGTTGTGGGACTATAGTAGATGAAGAATCAATATTTTTTAGATTGAGTATTTATTGGGTCATTATGTATGTTTGTAATAGTGTGTCATATGGAAATTTGATTTGTCCAAATGGGGACTAAAAGAGATCCAAATCAAACCATCACTCCTGTGTTCCAATAGCACGTTGTTAGCTAATCCAAGTTTATCGTTTTAAAAGGCTAATTGATCATTAGAAAACCCTTTTGCAATTATGTTAGCACAGCTGAAGACTGTTGTTCTGATTTAAAGAAGCAATAAAACTGTCCTTCTTTAGACTAGTTGAGTATCTGGAGCATTAGTATTTGTGGGTTCGATTACAGACTCAAAATGGCCAGAAACAAATACTTTCTTCTGATACTTGTCAGTCTATTCTTGTTCTGAGAAATGAAGGCTATTCCATGTGATAAATTGCCAAGAAATTGAAGATCTCGTACAACGCTGTGTACTACTCCCTTCACAGAACAGCGCAAACTGGCTCTAACCAGAATACAGAGGAGTGGGAGGCACCGGTGCACAACTGAGCAAGAGGACAAGTACATTGTTGTGAGGTGTCTGTTTCTCAAATTTGACAAGTCTTCAACTGGCAGCTTCTTTCAAATAGTACCCGCAAAACACCAGTCTCAACGTCAACAGTGAAGAGGTGACTCCGGGATGAGTTCCGGTGTCTGTGTTCTTTTGCCCATCTTAATCTTTTCTTTTTATTAGCCAGTCTGAGATATGGCTTTTTCTTTGATTTGATTTAGATTTAGTGTCATGATTGTGTTATTTATCAGCAGCAAATAATTTGACCACGTGTCTTGCTGATTTGATATCATTCTGCTTTACGTTATGAAAATAAGCTGTTAATGGACTGTTTTATTTACTATAACTCTCTTGCTAATCACATTTATTGTAACGGACACACAAACACACTACGTGTTGCAGTAGGCCTTTTAGAATATTGCAAAACATATCCATGACTCTATCCAAGTTGATGAGCAGGAAACAAACAATGCCAGTCAGCCTGCGCAGCCGGCCCATCGAAACTACACCTAAACCACATGAGGTTGGTGGCACCTTAATTGGGGAGGACGTGGTAATGGCTGTTGCGGAATAGGGGGAATGATATTAAATACAGCAAACACATGGTTTCCATGTATTGATGTCATTAAATTTTTTTGCTCCATTCCAGCCATTTATTATGAGCCATCCTCCCATCAGCAGCCTCCACTGACCTAAACTATACCGAAACAAATTTCACACACAAATGGTTGGCCTATAGATGAGATTAAATTGACAATCTGATGAGTGACAATATTATCAGTTGTCAAATTGTACATGAAGAGAGAGGTGCGTCTTGTAATTGACAGATGCAGGGAAAGGAGCATAACTTTTTCAAATCACATGCAGGTAAAACATTTTGATTTCTATATAGTATCAGAAAGAAACTGCCGAATTTGCTCTGACACTTACCTTTGTCAAATATCGCAAAATTCTAGAGGTGCAGCTCCATTTCCAAATGTAACTTTTTCCAAGAATATCCGTGCTGACAATGTGTTCAGCACATGACCACTCGCGCGGCAGCATTGCTCTGACTACGAAGCAAAAACTAGTAACTTAATAAAATATGCTATTTTGTCTTCAATGGATGAATGGGTGATAGAAACCAGAACTGATAATGGTGCATGTGACTTCAATGAACTGAATGATGAGGGTGATTGAATTTGATTCTGTTAAGTTCATGTTTTAAGTATCCCTATATTTCTGTTATTACGGGGCTATCACTGTCAAGAGTGCGCCTGCGCGGGAAGTTTGGTTGTTGATGGACCTAGCCTTGAGTGGAATGGCTACATTGTAGTGTGTTCATACAGTATAGTAAACTTAGTTAAACTGGAACCTTGTCGTTGTCATTTCGAGTTAACAGACTGATCTGAATGTTGAGGGTGAAGAGGATGATTGAAATTAGAACAGTTGTGTAATGATTAAGAATTGTGGGCGGTCTACTTTATTTGATTATGAAAGCCTGGAAATGGTGTATATTTAGAACAGGGGTGGGCAAACCTTTTGGCTCGAGGGCCACATTGGGATTAAGAAATTCAATGGAGGGGCGCATTTTTGGGGGGATTAATTGTTTGTTAAAAACAATTTGCGGGGGACTCCTGAGTTACGCAGCGGTCTATGGCACCGCATCACTACAGACCCGGGTTCGATCCCAGGCTGTGTCACAGCTGGCCGTGACCGGGAGACGCATGAGGCGGCACACAATTGGCCCAGCGTCGTCTGGGTTAGGAGAGGGTTTGGTAGGCCGAGATTTCCTTGTCCCATCGCGCATGCCGGGCGCATGCATGCTGGCACGGTCGCCAGGTGTACGGTGTTTCCTCCGAACATTGGTGCGGCTGGCTTCCGGGTTAAGCAGGCATTGTCAAGAAGCAGTGCGGCTTGGCTGGGTCGTATTTCTTAGGACGCATGGCTCTCAACCTTCGCCTCTCCCGAGTCCGTACAGGAGTTGCAGCGATGGGACAAGACTGTAACTACCAATTGGATACCACGAAATTGGACGAAAAAAGGGCAAAAAAACATTGGGGTCATACTTTGCCCCCCCCCCCCCCCCCCGATTTAGAACCTAACTTCTTTTCACTTTATCATACATGCCAGTAATGTGGCGTGAATGCAGTGTTGTTGATCCTCTTTATCTTTAAGTATTGTGGTGGCAGCATCATATTATGGGTATTCTTGTCACCAGCAAGGGACTGGGAAGTTTGTCAGGATCAAAATAAATATGAGGAGCAAAGCCCAGTTAGAAAAGTTAGAGGAAAACCTGCTGTAGTCTTCTGGAAAATTGACACTATCCCGGGGTTAGGTTTTCAGCTGGACAATGACAAATGTTAATACCAAAGGCACACCAGAATGGCTTTCCAAGAGGTGGTGAGTGTTCCAGAAAGGTGCATTCTCAGTCCTGGTTTAATCTGCTTGAAAATCATAAAAAAAAATTAAAATGATATTGCTGTCCGTCAATGATTCCCAACCAAGTTTACTGAGCTTGAGCAATTTTGAGAAAAACAATTGATTTGTGTTTCTCTAAGAGTTGTGCGAGGTTTGTAGTCTTATTCAAAGTGATTTACAGCTGTGATGGCTGCCAAAGGCGCTTCCACAAAGTATTAACTTGGGTGTTGAAGGCAAATGCAATCAATACATCTTCATTTTTTATGAAGATTCATTTTCAATATTTTGTCTTTTACTTTGAAAGTGTGGACTAGGTTGTGTAGATCGGTTAAAAAAATAAATAATTTGAGGCAGAAAAATGGGAAGACTGCAAGGGTTGTGTATACTTTCACTATGCATTGTCAGGTGGTTTTATGCTCCTGCACCATGTCAACCACCATCTCAACTCCTTCTACTTGTCGTGTGTGTTTTTATACTGAATGCCACACTCGAAGTTCCCTTGTGGGGGGAAAAAATAAAAATGAAATGTGTCAGTGAATTGTAATTAATTGGGTATCATTCTCCTCTCTCTCCCCCTGCAGATGCAGAGTGCCATTGGGCTGACACAGAGCTGAACAGGAGGAGGAAACTCTTCTGCAGTAAGGTGGAGGGCTACGGCAGCATCTGTAGCTGCAAGGACCCGGCCCCCATTGAGTTCAACCCAGACCCAGTAAGGCCACGTCCCAAATGGCACCCTATTCCCGATTTTAGTGCACTACTTTTTAAATATTTTTTATAAGGGCCCGTCTGGATGATTGAACTCAAGCTTGTCCCCCCTCCCCCTCCTTTCTCTAGCTCCCCAACAACAATGTGTTCAATGTTCCTGTGGCGGTCATCGCTGGGAACAGACCTAACTATCTGTACAGGTATGACTGTGATTCTGATGGAAAGGGACAAGTCTGGAAGTAGGGTTATGACCAGCTCTTTCTTCTCCATGTTAGGATGCTGAGGTCTCTGCTCTCAGCCCAGGGGGTCAACCCACAGATGGTCACAGTCTTCATCGATGGATACTATGAGGTACGTAGTTCCTTCTCTTTATCTTCACCCTCCTCAACCATCTACTCAACTGTATGGTATTTCATTTATTGCGCTTAAAGCTGTGTGTGTGTGCTTGCGTGCATGTGTGTGTTCGTACAGGAGCCCATGGATGTGGTGGAGCTGTTTGGACTGAAGGGGGTTCAACACACTCCCATCAGCATCAAGAATGCCAGAGTATCACAGGTGAGATGTCTGTCAGCCAACTCACTCATCACACTCCGAGCAGCCTCCATCACAGACCAGCTGAAACGGAGTCAGTCACACAGTCATTAGTCAACTAGAAGTCACTTATTTTGTCAAACACCAACAAATGAGACAATCAAAGGCAATGTTGTGTTGTAATGCACACCAGTGTTTTGGCAACCATCACCCACTCCTTACCACCTCTATACATCTGTCTGCTCTCTCCTTTCAGCACTACAAAGCCAGTCTCACTGCAACCTTCAACCTACACCCAGTGAGTATTTTAACCTTTCTGTCCACCAAATCCAGGTTATTATGGTTGTGGTTGATTTCTGCCATTGTGGTTGATTTGTGATTGATTTGCAGGATGCCGACTTTGCCATAGTCCTGGAGGAAGACCTAGATATCTCCATAGATTTCTTCAGGTAAGATCTCTGTAGTTTTAGATTGAATGGATTTGGATTTCACATGACTGGGAATGCAGATATGCATCTGTTGGTCACAGATACCTTTAAAAAAAAAAAAAGTAGGGACGAGGATCAGAAAACCATAGTTTGATCGGGCTGTTGATTGTGGAATGTTGTCCCACTCCTCTTCGACTGCTGTGCGAAGTTGCTGGATATTGGTGGGAACTGGATCACAGTGTTGTTCATGTCGCTTCAGAGCGTCCCAAACATACTCAATGGGTGACATGTCTGGTGAGTATGCAGGTTGTGGAAGAAATGGGACATTTTCAGGTTGCAGGAATTGTGTACAGAATTGTGTACATTATCATGCTGAAACATGAGGCGGTGGCGGTGAATGAGTGGCACGACAATGGGCCTCAGGATTTCATCACGGTATCTCTGTGCATTCAAATTTCCATCTATAAAATGCAATTGTGTTCGTTGTTTGTAGTTTATGCCTGCCCATACCATAAACCCATAGCAACATGTCAAAGCGTTGACATCAGCAAACCCCTCGCCTACACGATGCCATCTGCCCTGTACAGTTGAAACCGGAATTCATCCGTGAAGAACACACTTCTCCAGTGTGCCAGTGGCCATCGGAGGTGAGTATTTATCCACTGAAGTCAGTTACAACGCCACGGTCAAGACCCTGGGTAGGACGATGAGCACGCAGATGAGCTTTCCTGAGACGGTTTCTGAGTTTGTGCAGAGGTTCTTCGGTTGTGAAAACCCACAGTTTCATCAGCTGTCCGGGTGGCTGGTCTCAGACAATCCCGCAGCTGAAGAAGCCAGATGTGGAGTTCCTG
Organism: Oncorhynchus clarkii lewisi; assembly: GCF_045791955.1. NCBI lineage: Eukaryota > Metazoa > Chordata > Actinopteri > Salmoniformes > Salmonidae > Oncorhynchus > Oncorhynchus clarkii. The sequence continues at coordinate 40,779,704 of NC_092150.1, forward strand.
GGCTGGCTTGGTTACACATGGTCTGCGGTTGTGGGGCCAGTTGGACGTACTGCCAAATTCTCTAAAATGACATTGGAGGCAGCTTATGGTATAGAAATTAGCATTCATGATGCAGTCAGCATGCCAATGCACGCTCCCTAAACTTGACATCTGTGGCATTGTTTTGTGACAACTGCACAGGTGCACCTGTGTAATCGTGCTGTTAAATGAGTTTCTCGATATGCCACACCTGTCATGTGGATGGATTATCTTGGCAAAGGAGAAATGCTCACTAACAGGGATGGATGTAAGCACATTTTTGCACAGCATTTGAGAGGGCAGCTTTTTGTGTGTATGGGACATTTCTGAGATCTTTTATAGCAGCTCATGAAACATGGGACCAACACTTTACATACAGTGCATTCGGGAAAGTATTCAGACCCCTTCCCTACTCCACATTTTGTTATGTTACAGCATTAGTCTAAAATTGATCATTTCCTCATCAATCTACACACAATACCCGATAATGACAAAGTGAAAACAGGTTTTATTTTATTTTGGCAAATGTATAAAAAAAAACAATACTTAATTATTCAGACTTTGCTATTGAGCTCCAGTAGATCCTGTTTCCATTGATTGTCCTTGATGTTTCTACAACTTGTGCTAAATTCAATTGATTGGACATGATTTGGAAAGGCAAACATCTCTCTATATAAGGTCCTACAGTTGATAGTGCATGTCAGAGCAAAAACCAAGCCATGAGGTTGAAGGAATTGTCCGTAGAGCTCTGAGATGACAGGATTGTGTTGAGGCACAGATCTGGGGAAGGGTACCAAAACATTTCTGCAGCTTTGAAGGTCCCCAAGAACACAGTGGCCTCCATCATTCTTAAATAGAATAAGTTTGGAACCACCAAGACTCTTCCTAGAACCCTAACCCAGCCAAACTGAGCAATCAGGGGAGAAGGGCCATGGTCAGGGAGGTGAGCAAGAACCCAATGGTCACTCGTGATAGAGCTCAAGAGGTCCTCTGTGGAGATGGGAGAACCTTCTAGTAGGACAACCATCTCTGCAGCACTCCACCTATCAGGCCTTTATGGTAGAGTGGCTAGACGGAAGCCACTCCTCTGTAAAAGGCACATGACCGCCCGCTTAGATTTTGCCAAAAGGCTCCTAAAGGACTCTGACCATGAGAAACAAGATTCTCTGGTCGGATGAAACCAAGATTGAACTCTTTGGCCTGAGTGTCAAGTCTCACGTCTGCAGGAAACCTGTCACCACCATGGTGGTGGCAGCATCATACTGTGGGGATGTTTTTCAGTGGCAGGAACTGGGAGACGAGACAGGACCAAGGGAAAGATGAACAGGGCAAAGTACAGAGCGATCCTTGACTAAAACCTGCTCCAGAGGGCTCAGTACCTCCGACTGGGGTGAAGGTTCACCTTCCAACAGGACAACGACCCTAAGCACACAGTCAAAACAACACAGGAGTGGCTTCGGGACAAGTCTCTGAATGTCCTTGAGTGGTCCAGCCAGAGCCCGGACTTGAACCCGAACGAACATCTCTGGAGAGACCTGAAAAATAGTTGTGCAACCTGACAGAGATTGAGAGGATTTGCAGAGAAGAATGCGAGAAACTCCCCAAATACACGTGTGCCAAGCTTTTAGCGTCATACTCAAGAAGCCTCAAGGCTGTAATCGCTGCCAAAGGTGTTTCAACAAGTACTGAGTAAAGGTTCTGAATACTTATGTAAATGTGATATCAGTTCAACATTTTATAAATATTTTAACATTTCAACAAACCTGTTTTTGCTTTGTCGTAATGGGGTATTGTATAGAATGAGGGGGGAAACTACATCCATTTTTTTAATAAGGCTGTAATGCAATAAAATGTGGAAAAACTGGAGTCTGAATACTTTTATTCAGGCCCTAAGAATTTTCCCTTTTTTTTTAAATGTTACAGCCTTAAAATATATATATATATATTTTAAATACAAATTGCTCATCAAGCTACGCACAATAACCCATAATGACAAAGCAAGAACAGGTTCAGAAATGTTTGCAAATATATAAAGAATACAAGTAAGTGAAAGTTCATTTACATAAGTATTCAGACCCGCTTTCAACACCTTTTAGAGTCTTTGCCCACAACGAATTGAGGCTGTTCTGAGGGGTGAGGTGCAACTCAATATTAGGAAGGTTTTCTTAATGTGTAGTACACTCAGGTGAGAGGGAGCGAGAGAGAGCGAGACTTCAATCTCAGCGCAAAGATCATTGGAAGTTTGTCAGTGAGTTTAATGTAGCTGAGTATGTGCTTTAGAATGAATATGACCATTATTGACCAAAAGGGGGCAGTAGATCCACATGCTTCCTGCTTTACTAAATCTCTCTCTCCTTTGTGTGCCCCAATCCTTAAATGTATTAACTGTTGAACATGTGCTACTTCTCCAGCTCTGTCCTCCGTTAACTAATGAGAAATGGCTGACAAACATTTGGAGTATGGGGCCAACTGAATTCAATGCTTGTTTAACCTCGCAAACATGCTCTTCGGAGCAGCTGGTAGAGATGGTTCAACTGTCCCATACTGGAATGGAATGTATTTGTGGTAGGGAATCATAGACTTGCGGAATCGACGCGACATCTGAAATAAGACAATGGTTGGTGACATGTTATGGTTGTTGTTCCTGTCCAGTTTCCTGAGCCAGACCGTCCATCTGCTCAACGAGGACGACAGCTTATACTGCATCTCGGCCTGGAACGACCAGGTCAGTGTCCTCCTCTCGATACTTTCCACACTTTAAACGTTTTCCTTTCGTTGCTGTAGCTCAGTTGGTAGAGCATGGCTAGTGGGTTAGGGGGCCCCCCACCTCAACATTTGTGGCTCGTCTTGATGACGGACAGAGACATTTACGTTTTTTTTCCCATAGCCTGCACTTGGCTGCCTGAGATAGGGAGCAAATTAAACTTATGTTTTTGCACCTCCATTTTTTTTACTAGGAAATTATCATAATCCATTGGTTCATTTGTCAAGTTTCACTTAAATTTGAGCCAGTCCGTATAAAAATATTAACTCAGCAAGGTTAATAGGACCCTGTCTTTTTAAAGATAATTCATAAAAATCCAAATAACTTCACAGATCTTAATTGTAAAGGGTTTAAACTCTGTTTACCATGCTTGTTCAATGAACCATAAGCAATTAATGAACATGCACCTGTGGAACGGTCGTTAAGACACTAGCAGCTTAGACGGTAGGCAAATACGGTCACAGTTATGAAAACTTAGGACACTAAAAAGGCCTTTCTACGGACTCTGAAAAACACCAAAAGAAAGATGCCAAGTGTCCCTGCTCATCTGCGTGAACGTGCCTTAGGCATGCTACAAAGAGGCATGAGGACTCCAGATGTGGCCAGGCCAATACATTGCAATGTCCGTACTGTGAGACGCCTAAGACCGCGCTACAGGGAGACAGGATGGATAGCTGATCGTCCTCGCAGTGGCAGACCACGTGTAACATCACCTGCACAGGATCGGTACATCTGAACATCACACCTGCGGGACAGGTACAGGATGGCAACAACAACTGCCTGAGTTACACCAGGGAACGCACAATCCCTCCATCAGTGCTCAGACTGTCCGCAATAGTCTGAGAAAGGCTGGACTGAGGGCTTGTAGGTCTGTTGTAAGGCAGGTCCTCACTAGACATCACCGGCAACAACGTCGCCTATGGGAACAAACACACCGTCTCTGGACCAAACAGGACTGGCAAAAAGTGATCTTCACTGGTGAGTCGCGGTTTTGTCTCACCAGGGGTGGTGGTCGGATTCGCGTTTATTGTCGAAGGAATAAGCGTTACACCGAGGCCTGTCCTCTGGGGCGGTGGGTCACAGCATCATTGGACAGAGCTTGTTGTCATTGAAGGCAATCTCAATGCTGTGCATTGCAGGGAAGACATCCTCCTCCCTTATGTGGTACCCTTCCTGCAGGCTCATCCTGACATGACCCTCCAGCATGACAATGCCACTAGCCATACTGCTCGTTCTGTGCGTGATTTCCTGCAAGACAGGAATGTCAGTGTTCTAGCATGGCCAGCGAATATCCCGGATCTCAGTCCCATTGAGCACGTCTGGGACCTGTTGGAACGGAGGGTGAAGTTCCCAGAAATGTCCGGGAACTTGCAGGTGCCTAGGTGGAAGAGTGAGGTAACATCTCACAGCAAGAACAGGCAAATGTGGTGCAGTCCATGAGGAGGAGATGCACTGCAGTACTTAATGCAGCTGGCGGCTACACCAGATACTGACTGGTACTTTTCATTTTTACCCCCCCGCCCCTTTGTTCAGGGACACATTATTCAATTTCTGCCACATGTCTGTGGATCTTGTTCAGTTAGTCTGTTGTTGAATCTTGTTATGTTCATACAAATATTTACACATGTTAAGTTTGCTGAAAATAAGCGCAGTTGACAGTGAGAGAACGTTTCTATTTTTGCTGAGTTTATATATACACTGTATAGAATCTTAAAAAAAAAAAAAACATTTAAAAATCAATTTCTTTCCGTGTCATAGACTGACCAGGTGCACAACTCAATATTAGGAAGGTGTTCTTAATAATAAGGTTAGCATGCTAGCTAAATACACTGACAGCTGTCAGGGCCCTACTTGTGATTTCTCCATACCACCTGGAAATCAACAGAACATTCCCACCCCCAATTCGTGAATATGTATTAGCAGGCTACGTCATTCTTCGGGAGGTGGAACCTAAACGAGAATTTCCTCTTTTGGACAGTAATCATGTAGAAATAGGGGTGGAATTGCCCTCTGGTGGGGGCCTTTTTAAAGTTACAATTCTACACATTTTGCCGTGACTTGTGCCACGTTAATATGATATCTGAGTGAGAATGACTAACAAAAATCAATGGGGGGCCCATGGAGGACAGGGCCCCATTCGGCTGGCGGCGAGCCGAACCAACGAGTGTGCTGACATACTCCCTTAATAGACAGCTTGAAAAAAGAGAGAAAATAAACATTTCCTCAGATTAGTCAGACTCAATCTAAAATAACTCAAGAAATGTCATTAATTTTTATGTTTTTGCAGAGGATCCTAGTTGCATATTTTTACATCTAACTAAGCTGTTTGGTGCAGTATTTCTCAATTAAAAACTTTGCATGAAAATGAGTCTCTCAATGTATGACAACAAAGACTTTATTGAAGAATCACTACTCTTGGCCAATCACTGACGAAGGGGCGTAGACTTCGGCTCCGCACTTCGGCTTTCCTCTAGAAAAAATGTATTGTGCCCGAACAGCCTTAAAACCCACACCAAAGTCCAAAATGAACAAAAACGTCACGAAATGTCCTAATATATGCACAAACTCTTCCAAACTGTTTTGGCTGGGAAGCATGCAGACACCGCTTATTTCGCTTATGCCTTATGCTGGCCCTGCACGCATGACACTAAGTTGCTTTGGATAAAAGCATCTGGGAATTGGCATATATGACTGTAATGTGTGGAAATTGTGTTTTATGTAGTTTTTAATATCTGCTATGCAGGGTTATGAGCACACCGCAGAGGACCCAGCTCTCCTCTACAGAGTGGAGAGTATGCCAGGCCTGGGCTGGGTGCTGAAGAAGAGTCTCTACAAAGACGAACTGGAGCCCAAGTGGCCCACGCCTGAGAAGGTACTAGCACGTGTGTGTGTGTGTGTGTGTGTGTTCAGTTTCCGACACTGATAGTTGTCATTATCACACAGAGAAAATATTAACTATCAGTTTCGGAAACACTGCACGCACGCATATACACACAGACACACACACGCGTTGTCATTATCACACAGAAAATATTAACGCGTGTGTGTGTCTGTGTGTATATGCGTGCGTGCAGTGTTTCCGAAACTGATAGTTAATATTTTCTCTGTGTGATCATGACAACGCGTGCGTGTAGCTGTGGGACTGGGACATGTGGATGCGTATGCCAGAACAGAGGAAAGGCAGAGAGTGTATCATCCCTGACGTGTCCCGCTCCTACCACTTTGGCATCATCGGACTCAACATGAACGGCTACTTCCACGTAAGGCCCTCTTCTTCACTACTAGAATACTATGGTATAGCCTTTCATGCCATCTGCTCAGGCTGGTATCCATTTTAAAGTGAACTTGATGATGAATCAGGATACTGACATTTTCTCAGTGGATTTTCATAAGCTGGTTATGGGTTTGACCTGTCTTGCATTTGAGTGTTTCTTCTTAATTTATCCTCTCTAGGAAGTGTATTTCAAGAAGCACAGGCTCAACACGGTTCCTAATGTCCAGCTGAAGAATGTTGACGGCTTGAAGAAAGATGCCTACGAGCTGGAGATTCAGAACTTACTTAAGTGAGTGAGCATGTATCAGATATAGTCCACAAATTAAGCTGTGTGAGTTTAAAAAATATATATATTTCCACCGAGATTTGCTTTCAAATGGATAGTCGTTGCCTCAATAACTAAGTCTATGGGAACAGCTAGCATGTCTGCGCTGACGCTAGTAGCAAAGTACACAGCAAAGTACCCTTGTCACCACTGCTGACAGTGACTAACATATGTGTTATTCTGTGTTGTGCTCAGGGAGGCTGATGTACTGGACCACAGTAAGAACCCATGTGAGGACTTGTTCATCCCTGATACAGAGGGGAAGACCTATGTCATGTACATCAAGATGGAACTGGAGACTGACACATCCACCTGGACTGAGCTTGCCAAGGTAGAGGGGGATGGGAGATATAGAGACAAGCTCTTCACATTTCAATATACAGTGCCTTTGGAAAGTATTCAGATGAGATGTTTCTACTTGATTGGAGTCCACCTGTGGTCAATTCAATTGATTAGACATTATTTGGAAAGGCACACACAAGGTCATACCGTTTGCAATCCAAGCCTCTTCCTTGAGCCCGCCAAACTGAGCAATCAGGGGAGAAGGGCCTTGGTCAGGGAGGTGACCAAGAACCAGATGGACACTCTGAGTTCCTCTGTGGAGATGGGTGAACCTTCCAGAAGGAAAACCATCTCTGTAGCACTTCACCAATCAGGCCTTTATGGTAGAGTGGCCAGACTGAAGCCACTGAGAACCAAGTTTCTCTGGTCTGATGAAACCAAGATTGAACTATTTGGCCTGAATGCCAAGCCTCACGCCTGGAGAAAACCTAGCAACATTTCTACAGTGAAGCATGGTGGTGGCAGCATCATTCTGTTGATGTTTCATCATTCGGCAGGGACTGGGAGACTAGTCAGGATCGAGGGAAGATGAACGGCGCAAAATAGAGAGATCCTTGATGAAAACCTGCTCCAGATTGCAACAGGACAACGACCTTAAGCACACAGCCAAAACAATGCAGGAGTGTCTTTGAGAGCCCGGATTTCAACCTGATCGAACATCTCTGGAGAGACCTGAAAATAGCTGACAGCTTGAGGATCTGCAGAGAAGAATGTGAGAAACTCCTCAAATACAGTTGTGCCAAGCTTGTAGCGTACTACCCAGGAACACTTGAGGCTCTAATCTCTGCCAAAGGTACTTCAACAAAGTACTGAGTAAAGGGTCTGAAAATGTATGTAAATGTGATCAGTTTATGTCTACAAACCTGTTTTTGCTTTGTCATTAAGTGGTATTGTGTGTATATATTGATGACGAAAATAAAAATGTAATCCATTTCAGAATGAGGCTGTAACGTAACAAAAAAAAGTCAAGGTTTTTCACCTTAAACTGAATCTGTATCAAACTGTTGCTGATTTGTTGTCACATGAGAACTTTTTTTTTTTGCGGACTAACGTGTGTGCTGTCCTCCTCAGTGTCTCCATGTGTGGGATCTGGATGTGAGAGGGTACCACAACGGCATGTGGAGGCTCTTCAGGAAGAGGAACCATGTCCTGGTTGTGGCCGTTCCTATCTCGCCATACTCGTAAGTTATTATAGTGTGTCACTGTGGTTATGATTAAGACCCCTCGGCACATTTTATTCAACATTTTATTTAACTCGACAAGTCAGTTAAGAACAAATTGCAGTACTTCACAATAGAATGACAATGTATACTCAACTAAACTTTTTTTTTGAACCAGAACAGAATCCCAATCCAACTCATTTCCACCGCTAATATCTATTTTTTTCCTCTGTCTTTACTTTGGTCAGTGTGAAGAAGCCAGTGAACGTTACACCCATCCACCTAGAGCCTCCGCCCAAAGAAGAGGGAGCTCCCATGGAGCAGCGTTAACCCAACACCACCACACACCCTTTCACAATGCGCTCGACTGGTATTATGGTCATTCTTGCAGAGGCTTGGGGCGTCAGAGAGCCATTTTCTTTACACTACAACACTCAGAGGGGGGTATGTGGTGTAGAAGTGATCCACACTGCCTACTGAGGTAGCTTGAGAATCTTGATTCCTGAGGTCAGATTTGGCGCCAGATCCGTTTCTTTACACTAAAAATAGTCTCTTTTGAAACCGGTTTCAAAATAGTGTAAAAGGTGGAGTAGCCCAACACCACCACACACACGCTCTCTCTAGCCTGGCCTTAACGCCTGCACCCTTACCCTACTACCAACACCACCCTCCTGGCCTTACCACAGACAGCAAGGCTTCTTGGAAGTGGTGTTTTTATGGTGGTGGTCAGACACTGACTGGACTGCACCACTGATCATCATTGGTCTTTCACTGTGTGGAGGTTCACTAGAAGAAGGTTTTTGACGAAGTGGGAGATTGACCGTATTAGGCTGTGCCACAGGATTCCGTCCAAATGGTTACGTATATATAGCTATGCCACTTACTGACACTCTACCTGTGAATTCTCGGAGAAGAGGAGAGGGGACAGAGGCTGGACCAGGAATGGAGTACAAAAGGGATCCGTTAACATTTACTGCATCTTTGATGCGTCTCTTTTACGACGGTTGGATGATGTATGGAAGAAACAAACTGGATGAAAAAGAGAGGGAGGATAATTGACACTCAAATCTCACCCCCAGCTTTGTGGGGACACACCCGCATAAATAAGTGGCTTCCGATGAAACTTGCCCAACCAGAAAATATTGTATTTTCATTTTATTTCTAAGTGCTTTGTCAATCCTGTATACATTTTAACTTATGTTTATTTATTTCACTTGCCAGTATATCAACCAACAAGTGGTTGAAATGTTTTATTTTTAATCTGATTTTTAATATCACATTTTTTACTTTTTAAATTTAAATTTTTAGGCCTAACGTTTACAGATCTGATATACTAATGTACAGTTGAAGTCAGAAGTTTACATACACCTTAGCCAAATACATTTAAACTCAGTTTTTCACAATTCCTGACATTTAAACAGAGTAAAAATTCCCTGTCGTTTCAGGTAGCCTTCCACAAGCTTACCACAATAAGTTGGGTGAATTTTGGCCCATTCCTCCTGACAGAGCTGGTGTAACTGAGTCAGGTTTGTTGGCCTCCTTGCTCACACATGCTTTTTCAGTTCTGCCCACAAATCTTCTATGAGATAGAGGTCAGGGCTTTATGATGGCCATTCCAATACCTTGACTTTGATGTTCTTAAGCCATTTCGCCATAACTTTGGAAGTATGCTTGGGGTCATTGTCCATTTGGAAGACCCATTTGCGACCAAGCTTTAACTTCCTGACTGATGTGTTGAGATGTTGCTTCAATATATCCACAATTTTCCTACCTCATGACGCCATCTATTTTGTGAAGTGCACCAGTCCCTCCTGCAGCAAAGCTCCCACACAACATGATGCTGCCACCCCTGTGCTTCACGGTTGGGATGGTGTTCTTCGGCTTGCAAGCCTCCCTCTTTGTCCTCCAAACATAACAATGGTCATTATGGCCAAGCAGTTCTATTTTTTTCATCAGACCAGAGGACATTTCTCCAAAAAGTACGATCTTTGTCCCCATGTGCCGTTGCAAACCGCAGTCTGGCTTTTTTATAGCGGTTTTGGAGCAGTGGCTTCTTCCTTTCTGAGCAGCCATTCAAGTTATGTCGATATAGGACTTGTTTTTCTGTGGATATAGATACCTTTGTACCTGTTTCCCCCAGCATCTTCACAAGGCCCTTTGCTGTTGTTCTGGGATTGATTTGCACTTTTCGCTCCAAAGTACGTTCATCTCTAGGAGACAAAACGCGTCTCCTTCCTAAGCGGTATGACGGCGTTGTGGCCCCATGGTGTTTATACTTGCGTACTATTGTTTGTACAGATGAACGTGGTACCTTCAGGCATTTGGAAATTGCTCCCAAGGAGGAACCGGACTTGTGGAGGTCTACATTTTTTTTCTGAGGTCTTTGCTGATATCTTTTGATTTTCCCATGTTGTCAAGCAAAGAGGCACTGAGTTTGAAGGTATGCCTTGAAATACAGCCACAGGTACACCTCCAATTGACTCAAATTATGTCAATTAGCCTATCAGAAGCTTCTAAAGCCATGACATCATTTTCTGGAATTTTCCAAGCTGTTTAAAGGCACAGTCAACTTAGTGTTTGTAAACTTCTGATCCACTGGAATTGTGATACAATCTGAACGGTGTAAACAATTGTTGGAAAAATGACTTGTTTCATGCACAAAGTAGATGCCAAAACTATAGTTAACAATACATTTTCGAAGTGGTTAAAAAATGAGTTTTAATGACTCCAATCTAAGTGTATGTAAACTTCTGACTTCAACTGTACATATATAGATCTATCTATCTGAATAAAAAGGCTCTGCTTATTTTTTATTTTTTTCATTAACCTGTGTTTAAAGTGCTAGTCGTTGCAGATTAGGCACATAAGAGAAATGGCACCCTATTTCCCCATATACTGCACTACTTTTGACCAGAGCCCTGTGGGCCCCGGACAAAAGTCGTACACTCTTTAGGGTGCCATTTGCCACGTAAAGAACAATGGTTAACATCAACCCGTGAACACTAAAGTCTGTTGTCTGTCTGTTTCTGCACATATGAGGGTCTCTGCACAGTGTGGTTGAGAGACATTTCAAGGTACTACTGGTGGAGGCTTTCTGAAATACTATCACTTTTTTGAAATGTTGGATATGTTATCAATATCTACTGTAGGGTTGAATGGTGATGAAATTGTTTGTAAAAGTAGGTATATTGTATCAGTTTTTTTGCAGAGGTTTTTTTTGTGTGTGTGTGTGTGCTGCAGTGCATTTCATCAGTGTGTGTGTGTGGGGGGGGGGTGTCGTTGTCTAGCTCTACAGTCCTCTAATTTCAAAGAGAAATCTATTATAATGGAGGTTTGTCTGTTTGATAATGGTCCAAAAACATTTTTTTTGCAGTTTGACTTACATGTGAGGTATTAGTCTCTCAATGAAATGAATAAATATGTTTTTTTTTTTAATTCTGGTGTCAGTTTTTCTTGTAGTGTTTGTATTATTGATTTGGGGGAGTTGCGGTGAAAGAATGCTTAGGTGTGTGTGATTAACATAAGCATACTTTGGAATATTTGTACTTTTCTCGTTCTTGGTGAGGTTTTCTCTGATTCTGTCTCCATTACGGTGTGGAAAGTAATACATCAAGACTAAAAAACTGAGCACACACTTTTTGTAGTCAACTTTCTCCATCTATAAATCAGTATGTGTTGTTTTGCACTGATTTAATACTCGAGTGTGTATTATCTTTCATATGTAGGAACATACTGTTTAAAAAAAAATAATCAACATCAAGGCAACCTGGCCAGGTAACAACATGTGTACATGGACCCCACCATGGCTGTCACCAAGGAGAGGGGAAAAGTGTTCGGAAGATTTAGATTACAGCATTAATGACATGGCTTTAATTACATGTAACAGCCTCGGTTTCCAACACCAGCTGTCATGGCCACAATGTTTTCCTGACATGACCAGACCCATGTATAACTGAACCATAACAGGACAAAGTCCTTAGTCCTCCCCTAGTCAAAATATCCTATAGGATTAGTGATTTTCCAATAGGATATTATGTCACCTCTATCAGAATCCTATTGGACGACTTTTTTCCCTATTGTAAATCAAAAGGCATACATCTTGTAGTGTTTTGTCACCCCATTCAGAATCCTATTAGTCATTTTTTTTCTTAATTGAACCCAATACATTCTAGTTTGTCATAGGTTCCAGCACAATACAACAACATTAATTACATAATTTTCGTTGATCGGAAAACAACAGTTTAATATGAATTATTCACCTTTAAGACTGACGATGTCACTGCTAGCGTATTTATTTAACAGTTAAGAACAAATTCTTATTCACAATGACAGCCTACTGGGGAACAGTTGGTTAATTGCCTTGTTCAGGGGCAGAACGACTGATTTTTACCTTGTCAGCTGGGGATTTGATTCTGCAATCTTTCGGTAACTGGCCCAACGCTCTAACCACTAGGCTGCTACCAGCCGCTCCCGTGTTAATTAACTATCAACAGCTCGCCACCTATTACCAGAAATCATGAAAAGCTAATCAAAATAATCAATCACATGTTTGAACTCAATCAGCAGTTTTCACCTCATTAAGTAGAATAACATTGAAAATAATTGTTGAAAGTTCCATTTACATTCCTAAAAAATGTGTTTAAAACGATGCTGTCGCTGCTTCCCGTTGACAATAACTTTTGATAAAAAGCTGAATGTCAAAACACTGTTTTGAAGTGGCCAAATCAAACAGTTTGTGATATATTGAAAACCTAAACAAATGTGCCGCACTAGTAATCATATTACTTGTATTTTTATTAAACAAGCACCTTATCTACTGCACGTGCACCAAAAACATTGTTTTGAGTGGCAATTAATCAATCATATTGATTATGGGCGGAAATCAGGTTGTATGCGCTGTTGAAACTAACACAACTCAAAAACCACATGTAAACTGGAAATATTGTTTGCATCACTCGTTAGAGGAAAACCTGCTGAAGAAAACCAACTACATTTTGGAGTGATGCATTTTCACTTAGGAGGTCACCAAAACAGAAAGAGAAATGCAACACTTATTTGTTAATCACTCATTGATATCACACTCAACAGAATGAGAGGGTAAATGAGAGTCATGTTCAAACTAACCTTACTTAAAAAATCCACACACAATCTGGGAATAATATGTGCAGTACCAGTCAAAAGTTTGGACACACCTACTCATTTATGGGTTTTTCTTTATTTTGACTCTTTTCTACATTGTAGAATAATAGTGAAGACATCAAAACTATGAAATGACACATATGGAATCATGTAGTAACCCAAAAATGTTTTAAACAAATCAGAATATATTTGAGATTCTTCAAAGTAGCCACCCTATGTCTTGATGACAGCTTTGCACATTTTTGGCATTCTCTCAACCAGCTTAATGAGGTAGTCACCTGGAATGCTTTTCCAACAGTCTTGAAGGAGTTCCCACATATGCTGCGCACTTGTTGGCTGCTTTTCCTGCTTTTCCACTCTGCGGTCAAACTCATCCCAAACCATCTCAATCGGGTTGAGGTCGGGTGATTGTGGAAGCCAGGTCATCTGATACAGCACTCCATCGCTCTCCTTCTTGGTCAAATAGCCCTTACACAGCCTGAAGGTGTGTTGGGTCATTATCCTGTTGAAAAACAAAATGATAGTCCCACTAAGCCTAAATCAGATGGGATGGCGTATCGCTTCAGAATGCTGTGGTAGCCATGCTGGTAAAGTGTGCCTTGAATTTTTTTTTAAATCACAGACTGTCACCAGCGAAGCATCCCCACACCACCTCCTCTGTGCTTCACGGTGAGAACCATACATGCAGAGATAATCCGTTCACTTACTCTGCATCTCACAAAGACATGGCTTGATTGATGTTTTTTTGCGACTGCACTTGAAGAAATGTTCAAAGTTCTTGAAATTTTCCGGATTGACTGTCCTTCATGTCTTAAAGTACTGATGGACTGTCATTTCTCTTTGCTTATTTGAGCTGTTCTTGACATAATATGGACTTGGTCTTTTACCAAATAGGGCTATATTCTGTATACCACCCCTACCTTGTCACAGTACAACTGATTAACTCAAACACATTAAGAAGGGAAGAAATTCCACAAATTAACTTTTAACAACGCACAACTGTTAATTGAAATGCATTCCAGGTGACTACCTGTCTTAGGTCAGTTAGGATCACCACTTTATTTTAAGAATGTGAAATGTCAGAATAATAGTAGAGAGAATGACTTATTTCAGCTTTTATTTCTTTCATTACATTCCCAGTGGGTCAGAAGTTTACATACACTCAATTAGTATTTGGTAGCATTGCATTTAAATTGTTTAACTTGGGTCAAACATTTCAGGTAGCCTTCCACAAGCTTCCCACAATAAGTTGGGTGAATTTTGGCCCATTCCTCATGACAGAGCTGGAGTGACTGAGTCAGGTTTGTAGGCCTCCTTGCTCGAACGCGCTTTTTCAATTCTGCCCACAAATTATCTATAGGATTGAGGTCAGGGCTTTGTGATGGCCACTCCAATACCTTGACTTTGTTGTCCTTAAGCCAATTTGCCACAATTTTGGAAGTATGCTTGGGGTCATTGTCCATTTGGAAGACCCATTTGCGACCAAGCTTTAACTTCCTGACTGATGTCTTGAGATGTTGCTTTAATATATCCACATAATTTTCCTCCCTCATGATGCAATCTATTTTGTGAAGTGCACCAGTCCCTCTTGCAGCAAAGCACCCCACAAAATGATGCTGCCAGCCCCGTGCTTCACGATTGGGATGGTGTTCTTCGGCTTGCAAGCATCCCCCTTTTTCCTCCAAACAAAACAATGGTCATTACGGCCAAACAGTTCTATTTTTGTTTCATCAGACCAGAGGACATTTCTCCTAAAAGTACGATCTTTGTCCCCATGTGCTGTTGCAAACCATAGTCTGGCTTTTTTATGGTGGTTTTGGAGCAGTGGCTTCTTCTTTGCTGAGCGGCCTTTCAGGTTATGTCGATATAGGACTCGTTTTACTGTGGACATAGATACTTTTGTACCTGTTTCCTCCATCATCTTCACAAGGTCCTTTGCTGTTGTTCTGGGATTGATTTGCACTTTTCACACCAAAGTACGTTCATCTCTAGGATACAAAGCTTTATTACAGTCCCATGGTGTTTATACTTGCGTACTATTGTTTGTACAAATTAACGTGGTACCTTCAGACGTTTGGAAATTGCTCCCAAGGATGAACCAGACTTATAGAGGTCTACAATTTTGTTTCTGAGGTCTTGGCTGATTTCTTTTGATTTTCCCATGATGTCAAGCAAAGAGGCACTGAGTTTGAAGGTAGGGCCTTGAAATACGTCCACAGGTACACCTCCAATTGACTCAAATGATGCCAATTAGTCTATCAGAAGCTTCTAAAGCCATGACATAATTTTCTGGAATTTTCCAAGCTGTTTAAAAGTCAACTTAGTGTATGTAAATGTATGACCCACTGGAATTGTGATACAGTGAATTATAAGTGAAATAATCTGTCTGTAAACAATTGTTGGAAAAATTACCTGTGTCATGCACAAAGTAGATGTCCAACCGAGTTGCCAAAACTATAGTTTGTTAACAAGCAATTTGTGGAGTGATTGAAAACCAAGTTTTATTGACTCCAACCTAAGTGTATGTAAACTTCCGACTTCAACTGTATTAGCATTTTCCTTTAGATAAATGTAAGGTTTTTGAGGACGTGAGTGAAGAAGGTGTAACAAATATAGGTTTTTGCTTTGTCTTTTCTATCCCTTTAATTCATGGGGAAAACAATGGCACAAAAAACAGGTACATCTAGACTATTGTTCGGTATCCCTCTGTGGGTGTCTCACCCTATTACGTTTATGGGATACATCCCAAATGGCACCCTATTCCCTATATAGTACACTACTTTTGACCAGAACTTTATGAGCCCTTGTCAAAAGTAGTGCACTATATAGGGGATATTGAACTATTGGCAGCCATAATCTCACCTGAACAGCACTGAGCCGTGCCGTCTAGTCGGCAGCAGTTGGGTGGGTAGCTCACTCTATTCGGAGTAGTATGAGTCAGTAACGTCTGTGTAGTTGGTGAAGCCACAGCAGTTCATCTTCAAGGACAGGGAGAGAAAGAGAGAAAATCAGAGATACTCTGTAATGTTGTAGCATTTTCTCAGCAATCCCTTGAGTGACATGCTAACAACAATGACTGGGGAATTGAAAAGTGTTTTAGATGGATGGGTATACTAGCTAGTGTTCACCACAATGACGGCATTCTTACATGAGTAGTTATTGATTTAGCGCTCAATAAAATGCAACATGACATTGACGGTTATGTAACAAACAGCTTTTCTTTGGCACTCTGTGTAGGGCAGAGGTATCAAACTTATCTGTCCCGCGGGTGGTGTGTACTTTAAAATGACTGAAACTGTGTAGAAATAATGTACTTACAGTGCCCTCAAAGTATTCACATCGCTTTACTTTTTACACATTAGGTTATGTTACAAAGTGGGATTCAAATGTATTTAATTGTACATTTTTTGTCAACGATACACACACAAATCTCTGTCATGTCAAAGTGGAAGAAAAATTATATATTTTGTTTATATATGAAAAATAAAACACTAATATACACTATATATATAAAATCGAGCACACAGCCAAGCAATCTCCATAGACAAACATTGGCAGAAGAATGGCCTTACAGAAGAGCTCAGTGACTTTCATAGGATGCCACCTTTCCAACAAGTCAGTTCATCCAATTTCTGCCCTGCTGGAGCTGCACCGGTCAACTGTAAGTGCTGTTGTTTTGAAGTGGAAAAGTCTAGGAGCAACAACTGCTCAGCCACAAAGTAGTAAGGCACACAAGCTCACAGAACAGGACCGGCGAGTGCTGAATCATGTAGCGTGTAAAAATCGTCTTTCCTCGGTTGCAACACTTACTACCGAGCTCCAAACTGCCTCTGGAAGCAACGTCAGCACAATAACTGTTCGTCTGGAGCTTCATGAAATGGGTTTCCATGGCCGGACAGCCACGCACAAGCCTAAGATTACCATGAGCAATGCCAAGCGTTGGCTAGAGTGGTGTAAAGCTCGCTGCCATTGGACTCTGGAGCAGTGGAAACGTGCTCTCTGGAGTGATGACTCACACTTCACCATCTGGCAGTCTGATGGAAAACATAAAGCAAAATCTACAATGGAATGGTTCAAAAATAAACATATCCAGGTGTTAGAATGGCCAAGTCAAAGTCCAGACCTGAATCCAATCGAGAATCTGTGGAAAGAACTGAAAACTGCTGTTCACAAATGCTCTCCATCCAACCTCACTGAGCTCGAGCTGTTTTGCAAGGAGGAATGGGAAAAAATGTCAGTCTCTCGATGTGCAAAACTGATAGAGACATACCCCAAGCGACTTACAGCTGTAATCGCAGCAAAAGGTGGCGCTACAAAGTATTAACTTAAGGGGGCTGAATAATTTTGCACGCCCAATTTTTCAGTTTTTGATTTGTTAAAAAAGTTTGAAATATCCAATAAATGTCGTTCCACTTCATGATTGTGTCCCACTTGTTGTTGATTCTTCACAAAAAAATACAGTTTTATATATTTATGTTTGAAGCCTGAAATGTGGCAAAAGGTCGCAAAGTTCAAGGGGGCCGAATACTTTCGCAAGGCACTGTAGATGCTTGTCATGGTAGTTGAAAATTACATACTATTCTGAACAAAAATATAAATGCAATATGTAACAATTTAAAACGATTTTACTGAGTTACAGCTCATATAAGGAAATCAGTCAATTGAAATACATTCATTAGGCCCTAATCTATGGATTTCACATGATTGGGACGCCATAGGCCCACCCACTTGGCAGCAAGGCCCAACCACTGGGGAACCAGGCCCAGCCAATCAGAATTGGTTTTTCTCCACAAAAGGGCTTTATTACAGACAGAAATATTCCTGTTTCATCTGCTGTCTGGGTGGCTGGTCTCAGATTATTCCACAAGTGAAGAAGCTGGATGTGGAGGTCCTGGTCTGGCGTGGTTACATGTGGTCTGCAGTTGTGAGGGATTCATCCGATGGCATTGAGGAGTATACCACTTCTGTCACCGGCTTCATCAATAAGTGCATTGACCGACATCCCCCCCCCCACAGTGACCGTACGTACATATCCCAACCAGAAGCTATGGATTACAGGCAACATTCGGACCAAGCTAAAAGCTAGAGCTGCCACTTTCAAGGAGTGGGACACTAATCCGGAAGCTTATATATTTATAATAAATCCCGCTATGCCCTCGGATTAACCATCAAACAGGCAAAGTGTCAGTACAGGACTAAGATTGAATCCTACTACACTGGCACTGACACTCATCGGATGTGGCAGAGCTTGCAAATTATTACGGACTACAAAGGGAAATCCAGCCGCGAACTGCCCAGTAACAAGAGCCTACCAGATGAGCTAAATGCCTTTCATGCTCGCTTCGAGGCAAGCAACACTGAAGAATGCATGAGAGCACCAGCTGTTCCTAACGGATTACCAAGACGTGTACTCAGAGCATGCGAGGACCAACTGGCAAGTGTCTTCACTGACATTTTCAACCTCTCCCTGACCGAGTCTATAATACCTACATGTTTCAAGCAGACCACCATAGTCCCTGTGCCAAGAAAGCGAAGGTAACAAACGCCCTGTAGCACTCACGTCGGTAGTCGTGAAGTGCTTTGAAAGGCTGGTCATGGCTCACATCAACACCATCATCCCGGAAACCCTAGACCCACTCCATACCGCCCCAACAGATCCACAGATGATGCAATCTCAATTGCACTCCACACGGCCCTTTCCCACCTGTACAAAAGGAACACCTATGTGAGAATGTTTTTCATTGACTACAGCTCCGCATTCAATACCATAGTCCCCTCCAAGCTCATCACCAAGCTCAGGATCCTCAGACTAAACAACTCTCTCTGCAACTGGATCCTGGACTTCCGGAACAGCTGGTGCTCCTCCCACAGGCATAAAATGAACACTCACCACCTGCCCAATGCAGGTAAATGTAGGTATTGGCAGATAAGAATGTCTATTTCACCAGCCACGTTGGCGGGTGGTCGATTTGCAGGGTTCTACATTGCGAGCATTACATTCGTGAATAAAAATAGTCAAAAGTCAAATAGAAGCACATGTACGATTTATAGTAGAACAATTCTGCAGTAGCTGTTTCCAAAGTATTTCTGCTGTTTTGTTTCATAGCTGCTAAATCGCGCAAAGAATTACAAATACAAACACAAATCTGCCTGGCAGGAGAGCTGTGCACTCTGAATGAAGTGCTGAAAGATACATTTTTGGAAGAGCTGCACACAGGCATAAAAGTTGGTCTAATTCCTCGTTCTTGGCTATTTAAATTTTGTTCACAAGCTCAGTTGTTTTTCAACAGTAGTTTGAATCTGCTGCTTCCAATAATAGTAAAGAGATGCCCTAGTCAGATCCCAAATCTCACACAGACACAGGTGACATGACTCAAGTTGCCCCATTACTTACCACTGTCACCTCGTGCCCTTAAAGGGGCAGCTGAACATTTGGTCTCGTCTGATACGTTTGGCTCAAATGAAATGAAATGTCCCACCTAGCTATCTTAACATGTAAGTCTGCTAAATGACTAAAATGTCAAATGTAAAGCATGGTCATCTGTTTTTTTGTGTGTATTTGAATGAACAGTGCTTTTTCCACATTTTGCTATGTTTCACATCAATCTACACACAAAACCCAATAGCAAAGAAAAAAACAGTTGTTTAGAAGTCTTAGCAAATTTATTGCAAATAAAAAAAACAGATACCTTATTTACATAAGTATTCAGACCCTTTGCTATGAGACTTGAAATTGAACTCTGACAGAGCTTGAGAGGATCTGCGAGAAGAATGTGAGAAACTACAGGTGTAATACAGGTGTACCAAGCTTGTAGTGTCATACCCATGTGGACTCGAGCCTGTAATCGCTGATAAAGGTGCTTCAACAAAGTACTGAGTAAAGGGACTGAATACTTATGTAGATGTGATACAGTGGGGCAAAAAAGTATTTAGTCAGCCACCAATTGTGCATGTTCTCCCACTTAAAAAGATGAGAGAGGACTGTAATTTTCATCCGAATCCCAGAGCCAACTAGGTGAAAAAGGTGTTGATGTTCCCTTGAGCAAGGAAACCCCAATTGCTCCAGGGTTGCTGTCAATAATGTCTGATCCCTGGCCGTGATCCCACTCTCCGATATGCAAAACAAACACATTTCCATTTCACACGTGTATAATACACACTTACTACCTGCATTTACCCTTTTTCTGCACTGACTGTAGGCACACACACTGGACTCTACCCCCCCCCCCCCCCCCCACACACACACACACACAACATGCAAACTGATGCCACATACACACACACACTTTCACACTCGCCACATACACTGCTGCTACTGTCTACTAATCTATCCTGTTGCTATGTCACTTTACCCTAACTATATGTATATAACTACCTCAATTACCTCATACCCCTGCACATCGACTCGGTACTGGTACTCCCTGTATATAGCCATGTTATTTGTTATTCACTCTGTATTTATTGCTTGTGTCACTTTCTACTTTTGTATTTGTGTGTCTTTAACTCTGCATTGTTGGAAAAGGACCCGTAAGTAAGCATTTCACTGTTAGTCTAGACCTGTGTCGTGACGTTGGTACCATTAATGCGATGACAATTATTTTATCAAATC
Source organism: Oncorhynchus clarkii lewisi (assembly GCF_045791955.1). NCBI lineage: Eukaryota > Metazoa > Chordata > Actinopteri > Salmoniformes > Salmonidae > Oncorhynchus > Oncorhynchus clarkii. The sequence goes on from NC_092150.1 coordinate 40,800,335, forward strand.
AATTAACTATGTTTAATTATTACGATGATTAAATTAATACACAGAACAATTTTGTTTAATGAGTTACCATTTCCTGAATTAACTCTAAAGAGATAAATATGTTGTTATACAAGTCATCCATTACCTCATCAAACTCATTCTGAACCTTGTTGACTTCATATCTGCACAAACCCTAGTCTCCATGATGAATCAGCAATACACAAATTGGCTTAATTATTTATTTACTAACTAACTAACTAAAGAATCACACAGAATTACATAAACACACACACAGGATAGATATACATTGGTTACTAATATGATGCAATGAAAAGTCCCTAGTGGACTAACCCGATATGATGGCTTGTTACACAATGAAAGGGAGGAGGGAAGAGCGGGAGGAGGAGAGACAAAGGAATTCAACTATCGTACATACAGTTGAATAATACACTCATTGTAAATATTGATATTTAGTATGCCAACAACCACTCATTCGGATTTAGAAATGCAAGGTACATATTTACGCTTGTAAGTCTTTGTGTTCTCGCTCTGTTGAAAACGCCCAATCAGTCTGTGGAGTCAGTCGACAGAAAGTCTCTGGTTGTATAAGTCTCTGGTCGTCGTAGCTTCTTGGTCTCGGAGAGTCTGGTAGAACGGTTCTTCCAGAGGTGTATCACACAGTGTTCAATGGGCCTTATTCTTCACTCTGTTTGTTTAGAATAGATACCCTAGAAATACCGATAGTGGTGAAAGGAAATTGTTCTATGTCTCTCGTCTTCAGTCGAGTTTCCTAGGCTAACAGTGCATAAGCAACTGGAGAGGGTCTTTGTGTTGGGGATATTGTCTCAATGTCCAATCTTTTGATGTTACAGTACTGCAAAGTCTCTCTCTCTGTTGTAACAAGGGTATTTTTTACTTCCATTTCTGCAGAGTGGGAGAGAGAGTTCCTGCAAGGTATTTACGACCATCATAAAACTGGCCAACCCCCCCCCCCCCCTCCCCCTCCTCTTTGGTGGGAGGTAAGGGGGCTCTCTTTGATCCTCACCCAGGAGGGAAAGTGATGACACCTGTTGTTTATGAAGCATGTGACAAATACAATTTGATGGACTTGAATTGTGTGCAAGTGAGAACACTATTGATGGTAAGGCACAATACAGGAGCCCTATAATAAAATGAGTCAAAGCCATGTCATTATTACAGGTTAGAATGCGTTGACTAGTATATGGCAAACTCAGCAGGTATGGTTCAAAATATCAGTCATGAGGACTCCTCAAGGACTTGGATGGTTCAGGCTCACCATTCTCTAAGAACGATGGTACCTGTCTGTCTTGCTTTTGGATATACTGTGGGTAGCTGTGAGTTCACTCTGATCAGGGCAGTTAGATTTAGGTAAACATACCTCTGTCATGGCACTGTTCCAGATCTCGGTGACATATTGCCATACTGATTCTTCAAGGCAGGGGTGGCCCATGCTTTCAGGATTCCCTCGGCCTGGAGACAAGACACACACACACAAATACCTGTAGTGCACATACACACACTGCAGCACATAGGGCCACTAAACACCTACTGTCAAGGACCGCAACACACACACACAATTCACGCCACCGAACAAACCCACAATATATAGGCTACTTTTATTGGCTTGGAGGGAAGATCTCAGGCAGTCACCTATGCATCAATAATGAAATACATTTCTATCTGAACCCACCAAAGCACCTGGGAAATAAACAGCCATAGCCTGAACCTCAGAAAATTAAATGGGCCATTTTTTCCATTTTCTCTTTTGTGCTTGTAAGTGGGCACATTTACATATATATTGATGCTTCTGGTCGTTCAGTCAGGACAATTTTCCCCCACTGTGTTTTATACCATATCTATTTCATGCAGAGAGAGCACATCTATAAAATACAAAGGGATAGGTTCATGCCAGGGCTATTATTGTAGAGAGAGTGGATTCCTGCTTGTCATCAGCAAGGACTAGGGATTTTTTTTTAAACTCAGGGTTGTGAATACTTAAGAAAATTATATTTTTATATTTTTCATTTCTAAAAACATGTTTTCACTTTGTCATTATGGTGTATTGTGTGTCGATGGGTGAAAACAATATTTAATCCATTTTGAATTCAGGTTGTAACAACAAAATGTGGAATTAGTCAAGGAAATTGAATACCTTCTGAAGTCAGAGGGTTTTCTTTAATGGAAACCAGATAGAGTGTGGTGTTCCTCAAGGCAGCTGTTTTGGTCCTCTACAGTTCTCTATTTTTACGAATGACCTACCACTAGCATTGAACAAAGCCTGTGTGTCTATGGGCTCCGATGACTCATGATGATACATGTAAGCTACCATAGCAAGTTAAATAACTGCAACCCTTAACAAAGCACTGCAGTCAGTTTTAGAATGGGTGGCTAGTAATAAGCTAGTCCTAAATATATTTAAAAACGTAGCATTGTATTTGGGACAAATTATTAGTTAACCTCGCTAGGATAATACCACTGCTGATGTTGACTTCCGGCGCCGACAGAGATGGCCGCCTCGCTTCGCGTTCCTAGGAAACTATGCAGTTTTTGTTTTTTTACGTGTTATTTCTTACATTAGTACCCCAGGTCATCTTAGGTTTCATTACATACAGTCGAGAAGAACTACTGAATATAAGATCAGCGTCAACTCACCATCAGTACGACCAAGAATATGTTTTTCGCGACGCGGATCCTGTGTTCTGCCTTACAAACAGGACAACGGAGTGGATCCTATGCAGCGACCCCAAAAAAAAAAAAAAAAAAAAAAAAAAAAAAAAACGACTCCGAAAGAGAGGGAAACGAGGCGGTCTTCTGGTCAGACTCCGGAAACGGGCACACCGTGCACCACTCCCTAGCATTCTTCTTGCCAATGTCCAGTCTCTTGACAACAAGGTTGATGAAATCCGAGCAAGGGTAGCATTCCAGAGGGACATCAGAGACTGTAACGTCCTTTGCTTCACTGAAAGATGGCTCACTGGAGAGACTCTATCCGAAACGGTGCAGCCAACGGGTTTCTCCACGCATCGCGCTGACAGAAACAAACATCTTTCTGGTAAGAAGAGGGGCGGGGGCGTATGCCTCATGGCCAACATGACATGGTGTGATGAAAAAAACATACAGGAACTCAAATCCTTCTGTTCACCTGATTTAGAATTCCTCACAATCAAATGTAGACCGCATTATCTACCAAGAGAATTCTCTTCGATTATAATCACAGCCGTATATATCCCCCCCCAAGCAGACACATCGATGGCTCTGAACGAACTTTATTTAACTCTCTGCAAACTGGAAACGATTTATCCGGAGGCTGCATTCATTGTAGCTGGGGATTTTAACAAGGCTAATCTGAAAACAAGACTCCCTAAATTTTATCAGCATATCGATTGCGCAACCAGGGGTGGAAAGACCTTGGATCATTGTTACTCTAACTTCCGCAATACATATAAGGCCCTGCCCCGCTCTCCTTTCGGAAAAGCTGACCACGACTCCATTTTGTTGATCCCTGCCTACAGACAGAAACTAAAACAAGAGGCTCCCACGCTGAGGTCTGTCCAACGCTGGTCCGACCAAGCTGACTCCACACTCCAAGACTGCTTCCATCACGTGGACTGGGAGATGTTTCGTATTGCGTCAGATAACAACATTGACGAATACGCTGATTCGGTGTGCGAGTTCATTAGAACGTGCGTTGAAGATGTCGTTCCCATAGCAACGATTAAAACATTCCCTAACCAGAAACCGTGGATTGATGGCAGCATTCGTGTGAAACTGAAAGCGCGAACCACTGCTTTTAATCAGGGCAAGGTGTCTGGTAACATGACCGAATACAAACAGTGCAGCTATTCCCTCCGCAAGGCTATCAAACAAGCTAAGCGTCAGTACAGAGACAAAGTAGAATCTCAATTCAACGGCTCAGACACAAGAGGCATGTGGCAGGGTCTACAGTCAATCACGGACTACAGGAAGAAATCCAGCCCAGTCACGGACCAGGATGTCTTGCTCCCAGGCAGACTAAATAACTTTTTTGCCCGCTTTGAGGACAATACAGTGCCACTGACACGGCCTGCAACGAAAACATGCGGTCTCTCCTTCACTGCAGCCGAGGTGAGTAAGACATTTAAACGTGTTAACCCTCGCAAGGCTGCAGGCCCAGACGGCATCCCCAGCCGCGCCCTCAGAGCATGCGCAGACCAGCTGGCCGGTGTGTTTACGGACATATTCAATCAATCCCTATACCAGTCTGCTGTTCCCACATGCTTCAAGAGGGCCACCATTGTTCCTGTTCCCAAGAAAGCTAAGGTAACTGAGCTAAACGACTACCGCCCCGTAGCACTCACATCCGTCATCATGAAGTGCTTTGAGAGACTAGTCAAGGACCATATCACCTCCACCCTACCTGACACCCTAGACCCACTCCAATTTGCTTACCGCCCAAATAGGTCCACAGACGATGCAATCTCAACCACACTGCACACTGCCCTAACCCATCTGGACAAGAGGAATACCTATGTGAGAATGCTGTTCATCGACTACAGCTCGGCATTCAACACCATAGTACCCTCCAAGCTCGTCATCAAGCTCGAGACCCTGGGTCTCGACCCCGCCCTGTGCAACTGGGTACTGGACTTCCTGACGGGCCGCCCCCAGGTGGTGAGGGTAGGCAACAACATCTCCTCCCCGCTGATCCTCAACACTGGGGCCCCACAAGGGTGCGTTCTGAGCCCTCTCCTGTACTCCCTGTTCAACCACGACTGCGAGGCCACGCACGCCTCCAACTCAATCATCAAGTTTGCGGACGACACAACAGTGGTAGGCTTGATTACCAACAACGACGAGACGGCCTACAGGGAGGAGGTGAGGGCCCTCGGAGTGTGGTGTCAGGAAAATAACCTCACACTCAACGTCAACAAAACTAAGGAGATGATTGTGGACTTCAGGAAACAGCAGAGGGAACACCCCCCTATCCACATCGATGGAACAGTAGTGGAGAGGGTAGCAAGTTTTAAGTTCCTCGGCATACACATCACAGACAAACTGAATTGGTCCACTCACACAGACAGCATCGTGAAGAAGGCGCAGCAGCGCCTCTTCAACCTCAGGAGGCTGAAGAAATTCGGCTTGTCACCAAAAGCACTCACAAACTTCTACAGATGCACAATCGAGAGCATCCTGGCGGGCTGTATCACCGCCTGGTATGGCAACTGCACCGCCCTCAACCGTAAGGCTCTCCAGAGGGTAGTGAGGTCTGCACAACGCATCACCGGGGGCAAACTACCTGCCCTCCAGGACACCTACACCACCCGATGTCACAGGAAGGCCATAAAGATCATCAAGGACATCAACCACCCGAGCCACTGCCTGTTCACCCCGCTATCATCCAGAAGGCGAGGTCAGTACAGGTGCATCAAAGCTGGGACCGAGAGACTGAAAAACAGCTTCTATCTCAAGGCCATCAGACTGTTAAACAGCCACCACTAACACTGATTGGCTGCTGCCAACACACTGACACTGACTCAACTCCAGCCACTTTAATAATGGGAATTGATGGGAAATGATGTAAATATATCACTAGCCACTTTAAACAATGCTACCTTATATAATGTTACTTACCCTACATTATTCATCTCATATGCATACGTATATACTGTACTCTATATCATCGACTGTATCCTTATGTAATACATGTATCACTAGCCACTTTAAACTATGCCACTTTGTTTACATACTCACCTCATGTATATACTGTACTCGATACCATCTACTGTATCTTGCCTATGCTGCTCTGTACCATCACTCATTCATATATCCTTATGTACATATTCTTTATCCCCTTACACTGTGTACAAGACAGTAGTTTTGGAATTGTTAGTTCGATTACTTGTTATTACTGCATTGTCGGAACTAGAAGCACAAGCATTTCGCTACACTCGCATTAACATCTGCTAACCATGTGTATGTGACAAATAAAATTTGATTTGATAATAACTGCAATCTCAACAGTGTTACCCAGTTCCTAGATGGACGTACTTCTTCATTGCACAAAGGAATAACCTCAACCAAATTCCAAAGACTGGTGACATCCAGTGGAAGTGGTAGGAACTAAAAACAAGTGCCTAAGACATATCGTTTCCCGATGAGAACTCACTGAACAGACAGAGACCTCAAAAAAAATAATCTGAACGGTTAGTCCTCAGGGTTTTGCCTGCTGCATAAGTTATCTTATACTCACAGACATGATTCAAACAGTTTTAGAAACTTCAGAGTGTTTTCTATCCAAATCTACTAATAATATGCATATATTATATTCTTGGAATGAGTAGCAGGAAGTTGGAATTGGGCACGCTAATTATCCAAAAGTGAAAATGCTACCCCCTATACCTTAAGAAGTTAAACCCTAAACCTCCTCTAAATCTAGTAATCTAGTAATTAATAATGTGGTTGAGGAGAAGACTAAACTGCTTGGTGTAACACTAGTGTAAGTGCTGCAAGAGGGACATAGGCTAATTTCAGTTGGCCCAGAACAGGGCAGAACGTCTGCCCTTAAATGTACATGGAGGGCTAATATCAACACCATGCATATCAATCTCTCCTGGTTCAATATAGAGGAAAGATTGACTGCATCACTACTGGTCTTTGTGAAAGTACAAACTGTCAGTTCAATCAGTTAACGCACAGCTCAGAAATTCATACATACCCCACAAGACGTGCCTCCAGAGGGCTCTTCACAGTCCTCAAGTCCAGAACAGAGGCTAGGAAACATACAGTACTACATACAGTACTTGGTCGACTCCATGGCTAATTGGAGCTGACCCCGCCCCCTCGTCAAGTTACAGCTGTATCCCATTAGACTCCTTCTGAAGCTATATAAAAGCCAGTGTTCTGTTGTTCAGTAGAGAGATGATTGCTGAGAGAGGAGGCTGATGGCTGTGGGTTATATACTGTGTTGGTTGTTCTCAGAGGGAGAGGATGCCACGACTTTGTTTTCCAGGTAAAATTTTTTGATGACCACCAGGACCTCAGCTGCAATTTCCTCTGCTGTTTCTCCTTTCAATTCATCAAAATCAAGCAGTTTTGTTTCCACAGATGTGCTGCCATCATATATCTTACAATATCTGACTAGTATTGGCAGCAGCTTTACATGTCCATGATTGGACGCATCAATGGACAGGGACACAAATTCAACCTGGTCTAGGTCCTGTGTTACCTAAGTAGTTGCCCATGGTGCTAACACGTTACTCACATTGTGTCCTAGCACATGTAAACTTTGGCTCATAAAGCTTCCGTGTGAGTTGTGCCGTGCAGTCCATAGATCTGTAACTATGATTGTGTCGCATAGTGTGGTATGCAAAGACACCCTCCTGCACAGCTAAATCATATTCTTCTTGGGAAGGCTCTACCTTCTTGAAGAATGTGGTGACAGAGGGCATACCAACACGGGCAATCAGAGAGGCTTTATGCTTTCTCGTCTGTTGATGTTCTACCACTGCCGTTCTTCCCCCGCTGCCAATTGAAAAAGAGGAATTACAAAGGGTGCAGTTAACCATTCTATCGTCTTGACCTGAGCGTATAAATGGAAATTCTCTCATGTTGTCATTAAAATGGCATTTCCATTTCTTGGAAAGAGCCATTGTACCTCCTCTGTCTGCTCTTCTTCACTCTCTTTGTGTCACTCTTCTTACTCTCAACTTTTTCTTCCCCTCCAATCTTTCTCCTCCTCTTTTCATCACTCGTCTTCCTGCTCTTTCTTCCTTTCCTTCTCTTTACCTTTCCACCTCACTCTTCCACACTCTCCTTGCTTCACTCTTTACTCCTTTAATTGTTCCTTCTCCTTCCTCTCCAATCTTTAATGATAAATAGTACACTATTAGATAAAATACTTTGGTTAACAGATTCCCATTGCATGCCTCATTATAAAAATAATTTAATCTCAAAAACATTATTTGGAATAATAAATTGGCAGGCTCTGCAATCATATCTTATCTTTCCTCTCTCTTTCACTCTTCTTCCTATCCAGTCTTCCTCCTCTCCACTCTAACAGAAAACAGTATGCTAATGTTATCCATGAAAATGTTGAAATATATTTTCACACTACTTATAATGCCAAACCACTAAAATTGTAATCTACAAATAACCTAGCTACCATGAAAGTAGCTAGTTAACCTAGCTAGATAACGTTAACCTCTTGGATCTCTAGGGGCGCTATTTCATTTTTGGATAAAAAACGTTCCCGTTTTAAGCGCAATATTTTGTCACGAAAAGATGCCCGACTATGCATATTATTGACCGTTTGGAAAGAAAACACTCTGAAGTTTCAGAATCTGCAAAGATATTGTCTGTAAGTGCCCCAGAACTCATTCTACAGGCGAAACCAAGATGATACGTCAACCAGGAAATGAGCAGAATCTCTGAAGCTCTGTTTTCCATTGTCTCCTTATATGGCTGTGATTGCGCAAGGAATGAGCCTACACTTTCTGTCGTTTCCCCAAGGCGTTTGCAGCATTGCGACGTATTTGTAGGCATATCATTGGAAGATTGACCATAAGAGACTACATTTTCCAAGTGTCCGCCTGGTGTCCCTGCGTCGAACTTGGAGCGTAAAGCCAGGTGCAATTATTTTTCCATTTGAGAGCAAGGAGAAACCAGGCTTCCACGAAGGATATATCATCGAAGAGATATGTGGAAAAACACCTTGAGGATTGATTCTAAACCACGTTTGCCATGTTTCAGTCGATATTATGGAGTTAATTTGGAAAAAAGTTCGCGTTTTGAGGGCTGAATTTTCGTTTTTTTTTTTTTTTTTTTTTTTTTTTTTTTGGTAGCCAAATGTGATGTACAAAACGGAGCTATTTCTAATACACAAAGAATCTTTTTGGAAAAACTGAGCATCTGCTATCTAACTGAGAGTCTCCTCATTGAAAACATCAGAAGTTCTTCAAAGGTAAGTTATTTTATTTGAAGGCTTTACTTGTTTTTGTGATAGTTGCCTGCTAAATGCTAACGCTAATGCTAACGCTAAATGCTACGCTAGCTAGCTACTGTTACACAAATGATTGTTTTCCTATGGTTGAAAAGCATATTTTGAAAATCTGAGATGACAGTGTTGTTAACAAAAGGCTAAGCTTGAGAGATAGCATATTTATTTCATTTCATTTGCGATTTTCATGAATAGTTAACGTTGCGTTATGGTAATGAGCTTAGGTCTATAAATAGAATCCCGGATCTGGGTTTGGTCGTCGCAACAGGTTAACTTAGTCAACATAGCTAATGTTAGCTAGCATAACCTATTTAAAACCTTATAAAGCACATAATATATCTATATAATAAATTGTGACATAACATCATTAGCTAGTATCTCAAACAATTGTAACTTACCTTGCTTGAAAAGACGTTAGTTGTGATGTGGATGAGTTTTCGGCTGAGTTTTCCACAGCAGTTTTCTCTAAAACTAGCGTGAGCAAGTAGTCAATAGAAGAGATAATGAAGCTGCTATAGCGAGCAGCCCCCTCTGCTGGAAAAAACAAGCACAACTTGATTGAGACGTCAACCGGTAGGCTTTGCTGCCCGGTCTTTCTTGCCACGTAAAATATTATTTCACTTTGCAGTCTGTTTTTAACGCACAGTTAAAAACGGGGACATTTCCGGGAACAGCTCCATTATGATGGGACAGGCCACCAAAAACGGGGACTGTCCCCGGGAAAACGGGGACATCTGGTCACCCTAAGTTAGGGGCCATACCAAATTTCTTGAGGGAGAGGCTATTTTCCTGCCACCACTCCGCCAGGGCTCTCACCTCCTCCCTGTAGGCTGTCTCGTCGTTGTTGGTAATCAAACCTACCACTGTCATGTCGTCAGCAAACTTTAATCGTTGCGTCAGGAATCCTAGAACCCAGTTGCACAGGGAGGAATTCAGACCCAGTGCCCTGAGCTTAGTGACAAGCTTGGATGGCACTATGGTGTTGAAAGCAGAGCTGTAGTTAATGAACAGCATTCTCATTTAGGTTTTCCTCTTGTCCAGGCGGGATAGGGCGGTGTGCTGTGCAACAGCGATTGCGTCGTCCATGGATCTGTCTAGGGTGTCTGAGGTTGAATATGTCCATGAACACTCCAGCCAACTGGTCTGCGCATGCACTGAGGACATGGTTTGGGATGCCGTCTGGGCTGGCAGCCTTGCAACGGTTAACACGCTTGAAAGTTTTTTTAATCTTTTACAACCAAATCTCTATTGTTGACATAAATTACATGTTATAGAAGGAACCAAACACATTTTCTGTGATTTCACTTTTGATAAACTAACCCCAAACAGCAAATCACTTCCTCATTGTCGTTGTGCAGTACGGGGGCCCTCGAAAAACATGAACAAAGGCTCCAATAACATATATGTCATTTTAGAAACAGCAAAGCTCTCAGTATAGTGATACAGGTCTTTAGATGTTGTACACATTAAATTGTGTCATCCCCAAATTTATCCGCACCGATAATTTAATGCGCCGGCATACTTGTACTTCCTCATTCCCAATTCCTAAGGGAGAGTGCTACCGGCACAGGTATAGCTAGCCAACGTTACGTTGTCAGTCACTCACAAGATCAGGAAACACTCAGGCTACAACAAGTGTAGAAATATTGATGTTACTCATATTGATGTTACACAGGAAACAGAAACCAGTTGCTACTTACTTTATTAATGTGCTGGTTGACAACATGCCTAGTAAAGTTTGCTTAACTATATATCTCTGTCTGTCGTGACTACAACACAAAGCATATTGAAACAACAAGGATACACTGAAACAGTAGACCGAAGTAGTTTATAGTTGTTAGGTAATTCGCTGAATATGAATGAAAATCCCAACAAGAGGCAATGCAATGAGAAAACATAGTCCGATAACATTTCACAGACTTCCTTTGGATGACCCAGATCTACTTAGGCTTTGGCTAGTTGTTCTGCATAGACGTCGAATCTATGAGCATTTTTGCAGAGAGCATTTTTCTCATGACGACTTCTGTAAACCACCACGAAGAGGAAAAGTAATTGGTACAAGAACACATTTGAAGAAAACAGCATTACCAACCATAGTAGGATGTCGCCGGACCGGTCTATGACCTGCAGGAAGTGAAATCGAGGTAAGAGATCGGCTATCATGTTAGCTGGCTAGCTAGTTAATAAGATAACATCATAGATGAAAGAGAAAACATGGAGTCTGTCGTCAGCTAGCTGACGTTAGCTAAAAGTTTGCTTACGTCATGTAGAATGTGCATCTCGCAAATCGCATCCTGAAATGGTTATGTTCAGGTCTTGTGAAAGCGAAAAATATTTTGTGTAATTGTCACGCAAGCTCCATGGAACTTTATTTCAAATGTGAAAATGCCCCTAAATTGAACAACATGAGCCAGAGGTAGGCTGACAGTGGAATAAGGATAGCCACTGTATTGTATATTGACTCGATGGTTCTATTATTGGGTAGGCTACTGTGTGGAGTGCATGATAGTGTGGGACCCTGGCTAGGGTGGATCCAGTTGTTTTTCATGTAGGTTTTTTATCTATGTTGTGCAGGCTGATGTTGGTGGCATCACAGAAATTGGTGGATATTGCTGCTCTCCAGTCCACAGCAGGCAAACCCACGCACAACATGTTCAACCTCAGGGATCTACCTTGCTTTACACTTTACCACCTGGGCAATGGTAATTCAGTCCTTTCTTACTGGTTATCAGAAATAATCATATGAACACAGCTAATCAAAACTGTTATCTCTGTTTTCTCTTTCATATAAGACTAACTTGGCATTGTTGTCTTGTTGCTTATATTTTTCTGTCACAGGACACCTCAAGTTAATTAACCACTACTCCAAGTCAGCCAGAACCAATCCATAAAGTTGCATCACATATAGTGTTGCAAAGGGTCGGAAATGGGAATTTTTCAGAAAACTTTCCATGAGAATTTAAGCCTGGGAATTTTGGAAATTTTTCTTAAATTCATCAAAAAAAGTTAGCTTATAACAGTGAACCTTTTATGTGGGATACACATTAACAATTCTAGGTCTTGTGGCATATTTTGGTTAAACTATCCCCAATTCAAAGGAATTGCAACCCTCTGCATGCACAGTGAATTCTTGTACAGCTGTTTCTCAAGATCTTGCACACTAATGAGATGCTATTGAGCCCACACTAATACACTGTCTGAGCCAAGGACTACATATTTCTGGTAAGTTTTGATTACAATACTGGGTGGGGTGAATATATTATATATGACATACATGATGTTTTGTTAACTAGTCAATAATAGCCTACAGCAAAGTGTGTTTAAATCATTTCTAACTTGTTAACAATTTCTGCTTGTTAGTTTTTGCTACCATGTGGGTTTTTAGCTTGCTTGAGCCTGCTAACTGAGGAGTGTTAACTTCTTCGATATAGGGGGCGCTCTTTTAATTTTTGGATAAAAAAACGTTCCCGTTTTAAACAAGATATTTTGTCACGAAAAGATGCTCGACTATGCATATAATTGACAGCTTTGGAAAGAAAACACTGACGTTTCCAAATCTGCAAAGATATCATCTGTGAGTGCCACAGAACTGATGCTACACTTTCTGTCGTTTCCCCAAGGTGTCTGCAGCATTGTGACGTATTTGTAGGAATATCATTGGAAGATTGACCATAAAAGACTACATTTACCAGGTGCTCGCTTGGTGTCCTCCGTTGCAATTATTGCGTAATCTCCACCTGCGTGTATTTTTCCATTTTCTTCAGAGGAAAAACCCAACTGCCACGAATGACTTATCATCGAATAGATATGTGAAAAACACCTTGAGGATTGATTCTAAACAACGTTTGCCATGTTTCTGTCGATATTATGGAGTTAATTTGGAAAAAAGTTTGGCGTTGTAATGACTGAATTTTCGGGGGTTTTCTTAGCCAAACGTGATGAACAAAACGGAACGATTTCTCCTACACAAATAATATTTTTGGAAAAACTGAACATTTCGCTATCTAACTGAGAGTCTCCTCATTGAAAACATCCGAAGTTCTTCAAAGGTAAATTATTTTATTTGAATGCTTTTCTTGTTTTTGTGAAAATGTTGCCTGCTGAATGCTAGGCTTAATGCTATGCTAGCTATCAATACTCTTACACAAATGCTTGTGTAGCTATGGTTGAAAAGCATATTTTGAAAATCTGAGATGACAGTGTTGTTAACAAAAGGCTAAGCTTGTGAGCCAATATATTTATTTCATTTCATTTGCGATTTCATGAATAGTTAACGTTGCGTTATGGTAATGAGCTTGAGGCTATGATTACGCTCCCGGATACGGGATTGCTCGACGCAAGAAGTTAATTCACCTGTTTCCATATATGTTTAATTTTAAAACATTTGTCTTACAAAGGAGTTGATTAATCTAACTGCTTACCTATTTATCTCTACATGGAATTGTATTTGATTGTTTTTTTACTAATTATTTTCTAATCTTTACAGGAAAATGCCACAGACTCTATCTGATGTGTGGAGACATTTCCCTGCAGCTAATGTAGAAGGAAAAGCTGTGTACGTTTGCAAATACTGTGCCAAATCATATGTGAAGAATGCAACAAAGATGCAGAATCATCTGGCCAAGTGCATAAAGTTCCCTCAGAGCTCACAACAAGCAACCTTTGACAAAATTCCCTCTACTTCTATTCGAGGTGAAAATTATGAATCAGACACTTTATCGATAGCAACATCTCATGGTCCTCCTGGAATCAGAAGTTTTTTTGACTCAATGGAGGAACGTAGTCAGAGAAATGCTGATGAATGTCTTGCTCGAGCTGTGTATGCAACAGGTTCACCTCTGATGCTCACAGGCAATGTGTATTGGAAGAGATTTCTGAATGTTTTTCGCCCAGCATACACCCCAAGTATGCTGGCAAAAGCATCCTGTCGGGTGCAGAGATCAATAAGGCCTATGGCGTCATCAATACCGTGTCTCGCCACCTTGGCCTGGATGAGGGCAAGGTTCTTAGCAGTCTGGCGAAGTACACTTCCAAGCAAGGACTTTGGGATGGAGATGCAATATGGAAGTCGTGCCAACATATCTCATCAGCCACATGGTGGAAGAGACATTTTTCCTCTGTTGCCTCCATCATCCTCCAAATCCCACCAACATCAGCCGCCTCTGAGTGCAACTGGTCCTTGTTTGGGAACACACACACCAAAGCACGCAACAGGCTGACCAATACAAGGGTTGAAAAATTGGGCGCCATCTGTGCAAATTTGAGGCTTTTTGAGCCTGACAACGAGCCATCCTCAGCAAGGTTGGAAAGTGACAGTGAAGATGAGGCCTGATGTTCAAGAGGTCCAGGGAGAAGACATGGAAGCCTGAGAGGAAGACAACCAAAGCTTTAGTTTCAAGACTATCATTTTATGTATGTACAGTGGGGAGAGCAAGTATTTGACACACTGCCGATTTTGCAGGTTTTCCTACTTACAAAGTATGTAGAGGTCTGTAATTTTTATCATAGGAATCTAAAACAAAAATCCAGAAAATCACATTGTATGATGTTTAAGTAATTAATTTGCATTTTATTGCATGACATAAGTATTTGATACATCAGAAAAGCAGAACTTAATATTTGGTACAGAAACCTTTGTTTGCAATTACAGAGATCATACGTTTCCTGTAGTTCTTGACCTGGTTTGAACACACTGCAGCAGCGATTTTGGCCGACTCCTCCATACAGACCTTCTCCAGATCCTTCAGGTTTCGGGGCTGTCGCTGGGCAATACTGACTTTCAGCTCCCTCCAAAGATTTTCTATTGGGTTCAGGTCTGGAGACTGGCTAGGCCACTCCAGGACCTTGAGATGCTTCTTACGGAGCCACTCCTTAGTTTCCCTGGCTGTGTGTTTCGGGTCGTTGTCATGCTGGAAGACCCAGCCACGAACCATCTTTAATGCTCTTACTGAGGGAAGGAGGTTGTTGGCCAAGATCTCGCGATACATGGCCCCATCCATCCTCCCCTCAATACGGTGCAGTCGTCTTGTCCCCTTTGCAGGAAAGCATCCCCAAAGAATGATGTTTCCACCTCCATGCTTCACAGTTGGGATGGTGTTATTGGGGTTGTACTCATCCTTCTTCTTCCTCCAAACACGGCGAGTGGAGTTTAGACCAAAAAGCTCAATTTTTGTCTCATCAGACCACATGACCTTCTACCATTTCTCCTCTGGATCATCCAGATGGTCATTGGCAAACTTCAGACGGGCCTGGACATGTGCTGGCTTGAGCAGGGGGACCTTGCGCGCGCTGCAGGATTTTAATCCATGACGGCGTAGTGTGTTACTAATGGTTTTCTTTGAGACTGTGGTCCCAGCTCTCTTCAGGTCATTGACCAGGTCCTGCCGTGTAGTTCTGGGCTGATCCCTCACCTTCCTCATGATCATTGATGCCCCACGAGGTGAGATCTTGCATGGAGCCCCAGACCGAGGGTGATTGACCGTCATCTTGAACTTCTTCCATTTTCTAATAATTGCGCCAACAGTTGTTGCCTTCTCACCAAGCTGCTTGCCTATTGTCCCGTAGCCCATCCCAGCCTTGTGCAGGTCTACAATTTTAGCCCTGATGTCCTTACACAGCTCTCTGGTCTTGGCCATTGTGGAGAGGTTGGAGTCTGTTTGATTGAGTGTGTGGACAGGTGTCTTTTATACAGGTAACGAGTTCAAACAGGTGCAGTTAATACATGTAATGAGTGGAGAATAGGGGGGCTTCTTAAAGAAAAACTAACAGGTCTGTGAGAGCCAGAATTCTTACTGGTTGGTAGGTGATCAAATACTTATGTCATGCAATAAAATGCAAATAAATTACTTAAAAATCATACAATGTGATTTTCTGCATTTTTGTTTTAGATTCCGCCTCTCACAGTTGAAGTGTACCTATGATAAAAATGACAGACATGCTTTGTAAGTAGGAAAACCTGCAAAATTGGCAGTGTATCAAATACTTGTTCTCCCCACTGTATGTATGTTGAAAATGTTTTGGGAGATGCGATTGATCATTGGTAATCATTCAACATTCCCTTTCTTTTTTTGTTCAGTGAAATCATCCCATGTGAAGAGTCAACTAATTTAATTAAAGTTAAATTTGTAACTAAATTGATTTTTTTATTTCTATGTGAAGGATTTAATCATTTGTAATTATGTCTACTTATGCTAAGGTGTATAAGGTTTATGTTTCTGTCTCCATATGATATGGTAAATAAATCCAATGCAAAAACATCTACATTTAAATGGCATTAATATTAATTTGCATATGTTTCCATTCATTCCCACGGAAAGTTTCCACCTCTGAAAATTCCCCAAAATGTACAACATTGTCCTCTTACAAGCATTTATTTTTCCACGTGTATTAGATTGCGTCTAATTTGTATACCTTACCTTATCTCACACCCTAACATGTGGGTAGATTAGCATGGTCTACTTATCTGGCATTCTACATCATGACTGCCGAGGCATAACACAGCATAGTTACCTGCAATAATAATAGATGCATATTGTACTGAATGATTACATAGGCAGTTCAGTAAAAACCTCACCAGTCATAACATATCACAATTTCTTATTCATCTCGTCTTCGACACAGGCGTGTAGAAGAAGTTGCTGGCCCTTTCCAAGAAGAAAGAGAACCATGAAGTTGTTCCCTGGCTAAGGTCCATTGGGAACCATTTGTGGTGGTTGTGCTCAGCATGCAATAAAAGACCCAGAGGTGAGAAATTAAAACTTGTACATCAAAACAGAAGTTTTGGGGCATAAGCAACTGTTTATTTTCCCGGGCAATCAATGTGTTTTGCCTAATTCAGACTGCAAAGCCATTTATCGAGCTAGACACTATACAGCCAGTCACTGTTAATCAGGGGCTATGTCTTTGAAGGGTCTCAGATTAGGATTGTTGATAGGATCAAGCCATCCCTGTCTATACACTGACATGGAATGATATACGAGACAAGGCTAACTTTTATTTTCAGGACTTAAAACGCCTGTGGTCAACGCTGCTCAACCATATCTGTGGAGTCCACCGCTGCATAGAAGATGGAGAGGAGCAGACTTGCAAGCACCCAAGTCTAACTGCAGATCAACAGAGTAGAAGAAAAGGGGCTACAACAAGATTCACCTGCAAACAAGGCTCTCTCCTCTGTGGGGTTTGACAGAAACCCTCAGAAAGTCTTCAATCAAATGGCCCTCTTCAAGCACACCGGTGTGTTCTCTCTGCACACAGTGGAAATTAAGGAATGTTTAGCCAAAGACAGAGAAACACAAACTTTGCTTCAAGCTCACCCTCTTCCTAACGAGCATTGTGAATAAAACACACACATTGAGGAAGTGATGAGGTAGTGAGTCACTGTTTGGGGTAAGTTTATCAAAAACAAGTGAAATCACAAAAGGTGTCTGGACCCTTCTATAACATGCCATTTACATCAAAAATAGAGATTTGGTTGTAAAAAATAAAACGACTCCTTTAAGTTTGTCTGGGAGTGAGATGTTGGTGTTCACAACGTGGCTGGTTTTTCCTTTATAATCCGTGATTGTCCCTTCCACATTCGTCTCGCATCTGAGCCATTGAATTGAGACTCCACTTTATCCCTGCAATGTATTTTAGCCTCTTTGGCTTACAGAGGTCATAGCTGGTCTGTTTGTACTCATCCATGTTCCCAGTCACCTTTGTAGTTAATTGGGGTGGTTTGCACTTTCAGTATGGCTGCCATCTATCCACAGTTTGGATAAGGGTTTTGGTATAACATACAGGTTGCCTTTCTCTCACCTCCCTCTCAGGCCCTCACTCTCATTCACTCTCTCTAAGTCCCTCCCTTCCACTCACTCTGTCCCTGTTTTTCCCATTTTGATTAATAAGCCGTTGGCGTACAGGCACAAAATACTAATTTGAAGGGGAGGAAGGGTGTGTGAGTGTGTGCATGTGCATGTGTATGTGTGTTCAAGGAACGAGTAGCCCGAGGGGACGTGGAGACATGGTACAATTAAAAGTGCCCCAAGAAGCAGGAAGAGGAGCTCAGATCAGAGGGGTTATTACCAGCTAGATAATTCATCACTGTCACACTGCCTGCCCATGCCTCGCTACACTGCATTCCCTTGCACACACATGCTGTACACATGCAAGCGCACACACTCAAACACACACACGTGTACACACACACATGCAGCGCAGGGGCGCAACTTTGGTTTTAGAAGTGGGGGGGACATAACTTGGCAGAGGGTCTAGGGTTCATCCCAGTTTTGGGAGCATCTAAAGCTAATTTCCTGCATTTCTACACAATCTAATGTGACACATGGCCCTTCTAGCTGTCTCTATTTAGAACAATAAAAAGTAAGCAAAAATACCCACACTCATCAAGCTACAGTGGCTTGCGAAAGTATTCACCCCCCTTGTTATTTTACCTATTTTGCTGCCTTACAACCTGGAATTAAAATTGATTTGTATCATTTGATTTACACAACATGCTTACCATTTTGAAGATGCACATTTTTTTGTTTGTTGGTGAAATAAGACAAAAGAAAACAGAAAACGTGAGCGCGCATAAGTATTCACCCCCCCAAAGTCAAAACTTTGTAGAGCCACCTTTTGCAGCAATTACAGCTGCAAGTCTCTTGGGGTATGTCTCTATAAGCTTGGCACATCTAGCCACTGGGATTTTTGCCCATTCTTCAAGGCAAAACTGCTCCAGTTCCTTCAAGTTTGGCTGGTGTACAGCAATCTTTAAGCCATACCACAGATTCTCAATTGGATTGACTTCTGGACTTTGACTAGGCCATTCCAAGACATTTAAATGTTTCCCTTTAAACCACTCGAGTGTTGCTTTAGCAGTATTCTTAGGGTCATTGTCCTGCTGGAAGGTGAACCTCCGTCCCGGTCTCAAATCTCTGGAAGACTGAAACAGGTTTCCCTCAAGAATTTCCCTGTATTTAGCGCCATCCATCATTCCTTCAATTCTGACCAGTTTCCCAGTACCTGTTGATGAAAAACATCCCCACAGCATGATGCTGCTACCACCATGCTTCACTGTGGGGATCGTGTTCTCGGGATGATGGTGTTGAGTTTGCGCCAGGCATAACGTTTTCCTTGATGGCCGCAAAGTTAAATTTTAGTCTCATCTGACCAGAATACGTTCTTCCAAATGTTTGGGGAGTCTCCCACGTGCATGTGTTTGCTTATTTCTTTCTTTAAGCAATGTTTTTTTCTGGACACTCTCCCGTAAAGCCCAGCTCTGTGGAGTGTACAGCTTAAAGTGGTCCTATGGACAGATACTCCAATCTCCGCTGTGGAGCTTTGCAGCTCCTTCAGGGATATCTTTCATTTCTTTGTTGCCTCTCTGATTAATGCCCTCCTTGCCTGGTCCATGAGTTTTGGTGAGCGGCCCTCTCTTGGCAGGTTTGTGGTGCCATATTCTTTCCATTTTTTAATAATGGATTTAATCGTGCTCCGTGGGATGTTAAAAGTTTCCGATTTTTTTTTATAACCCAACCCTGATCTGTACTTCTCCACAACTTTGTCCCTGACCTGTTAGGTGAGCTCCTTGGTCTCCATGGTGACACTTGCTTGGTTGTGCCCCTTGCTTAGTGGTATTGCAGACTCTGGGGCCTTTCAGAACAGGTGTATATATACTGAGATCATGTGACACTTATATTACACACAGGTGGACTTTATTTAACTAATTATGTGACTTCTGAAGGTAATTGGTTGCACCAGATCTTATTTAGGGGCTTCATAGCAAAGGGGGTGAATACATTATGCACACACCAATTTTCCATTTGTTATTTTATATATATTTTTTAAACAAGTTATTTTTTAAATTTCACTTCACCAATTTGCACTATTTTGTGTATGTTCATTACATGAAATCCAAATATAAATCAATTTAAATTACAGGTAGTAATGCAACAAAATAGGAAAAACGCCAAGGGGGATGAATATGTTTGCAAGGCACTGTAGGTAAGAGATTGTTTTTAAATATGTCTACGTGATTGATTAGACTGAACTAGATCTATGATAATTCAATAATCAATATTGTGTTGCACCTTTAACCAATAGTCTAACAAATGAACAACTCCTGCAAATAAAGTGCAAACACAACTTATGTTTGTTTTTAATAATGTCACACCCTGGCCATAGAGAGGCTTTAATTTCTCTATTTTGGCTAGGCCAGGGTGCGACTAGGGTGGGCATTCTAGTTTCTTTATTTCTATGTTTTGTATTTCTACGTTTTGGCTGGGTATGGTTCTCAATCAGGGACAGCTGTCTATCGTTGTCTCTGATTGGGAATCATACTTAGGCAGCCTTCTTTCCCTGTTGTATTTGTGGGTAGTTGTCTTTGTTAGGGGCACTAGAGCCTTTGTAAGCTTCACGGTCGTTTTTGTTATTTCTTGTTTTGTTGGCGACATCCAAATAAAAAGGAAAATGAACGCTCACCACGCTGCACTTTGGTCCAGTTCTTACGACGCCCGTGACAGAACTACCCACCACAAAAGGACCAAGCAGCGTGGTAAAAAGGAGGACTGGACATGGGATGACATCCTGGATGGCAAAGGATACTGGACATGGGAGGAGATACTGGCCGGAAGGGATCGCCTTCCATGGGAACAAGTGGAAGCAGCCAGGAAGGCAGCGGCAGCTGGTAAAGGGGCCCATTGTTACGGGGGAACACGGCTAGCAAACAAGCCAAAGAGGCAGTCCCCAAAAATGTTTTGTGGGGGGCACACGTGGAGATTGGCGGAGTCAGGTTGTAGACCTGAGCCAACGTGGTATTGGTCAGGCACTGTGTTATGCTGTGGAGCGCACGGTGTATCCAGTGCGTGTTCACAGCCCGGTGCGCTACATCCCAGCTCCCCGCATCTGCTGGGCTAGGGTGAGCATCCAGCCAGGAAGGATGGTGCCGGATCAGCGCACCTGGTCTTCAGTGCGTCTGCACAGCCCAGTGCGTCCTGTGCCAGCGCCCCGCACGGGTTGTGCAGGCTCTACACTCGAGACCTCCAGTGCGCCTCCACGGCCCAGTGTATCCGGTGCCTCCGCCAAGAAAGAAGCCTCCAGTGATGATCCATGACACGAAGCCTCCAGTGATGATCCATGGCAAGAAGCCTCCAGTGATGATCCATGGCACAAAGCCTCGAAGGCGTCCACCTCCACTATGAATGCCAAAGAGGGATCCAGATGGGCCAGCACGGGAGCCGAGGTAAACAGAGCCCTCAGGTGACCAAAATCCCTGTCCGCCTCAGCCAACCACTGCAAACGTACCGGTCCCCCCTTCAGCAGTGAGGTAATGGGAGCTGCTACCTGCCCAAAACCCCAGATAAACCTCCAGTAGTAATTGGCAAGGGTGGGTATGCTTGTTTTGTATTGTCTAGGGTTTTGTATGTCTAGGGGTGTTTGTAAGTCTAGGCATATGTAGGTTTATGGTGGCCTGAATTGGTTCCCAATCAGAGGCAGCTGTTTATCATTGTCTCTGATTGGGGACCATATTTAGGTAGCCCTAGAAACCGCTGCATCTCCTTTACCGTGGTGGGAGTCGGCCAATTATGCACGGCTGAGATGCGGTCACTCTCCATCTCCAACCTGGAGGTGGAAATGCGGTACCCTAGGAAGGAGACGGACTGTTGGAAGAACAGGCCTTTCTCAGCCTTGGCGTACAGGTCTAGCGACGGTCCCCAGTCCGGGGTCTCCAGCAACGGTCCCCAGTCCGGGGTCTCCAGCAACGGACCCCAGTCCGGGGTCTCCAGCGATGGTCCCCGGGGTTGTCAGGAGAATTCTATACTCCTGTTCATTTACCAATTCAATTATGTTACCCTCAGTCTGTTATATCAGGATTTGTAAGATACTGATAGAAACGAAAACAGACAGAGGCCCAGTCTAACAAGGTTAAATGTTTATTCACAGGAACGTTCTGACGTGTACAGTACAGGACCTTCAATTTATAGCGACACACATACTTCCACACCAACCATCAAATCCGCCCGCCCATAGAGCCTAGGGGAGTACGTGAGAATAGTGTCTTCCTACCCTCCCCAAAGATAGGGAGAGACCTGGGACTGGGAAGTGTCCCAGCCAAGGTCTCCCCGGATCTGGCTCAGACAGATAGTCTGTTCTCAAAACACTAGACACATTGTTCCCAAACAATTGATTCTGACTAAAACCACACACAGTATTATAATATAATCATCAAATGAGTCTAACACTTACACACATGTATTATAATAATCTAATGATTCAAATTAATTTCATACAATCACATGGTATCAGACCTATTGTTTCAGGACTGTAACATTCTAATCATTTATTAAAACACATTTCCTTATCAGGGGTCTCCAGCGACGGTCCCCAGCCCGGGGTCTCTAGCGAGGGTCTCCGGTCCGGGGCCTCCGGCGATGATTCGCAGTGCAGAGCCTCCGGCGAAGATCCGCGGTCTGGATTTACAAACGCGGAGGATCAGTGTAAAGAGGTGAGGCGGTGTCCAGAACCAAAGCCGCCACCGAGGATAGATACCCACCCGGACACTCCCCTAGAAGTTCAGGTTTGCGGTCGGGAGGAGAGGAACCGACTTCGGTGGAAGTCGTGACAATACTGATAGATATACAGTGGGATCCGAAATTATGACTGTATAAATAATTCAAATACTGAGCTATATTGTATGCCCCAAAAATTTTAAAATTCCATGGTTTTTTGCTAATACAATTGCTCAGAGAAAAATATTTTCTTTAAAAGGTAATATGAAAAAGCAGAAAAGAACTGCATACTTACGGTAAAATATGGTGGTGGATCTTTGATGTTATGGGGCTATTTTGCTTCCACTTGTCCAGGGACCCTTGTTAAGGTCAACGGCAAAATTAACTTTACCCAGTACCAAGAGTTTTTGGTAAAAACCTGGTATCATCTCTATCTGTCACAGCTATGTGTTATTAAAACCTCTTGCAACGAGCAATCCCGGATCCGGGATCGTAATCATAGCCTCAAACGAATTAGCATAACGCAGCGGACATAAATACCCCTAGTAACTTTTCATATTCATGAAAATCGCAAATGAAATGAAATAAATATTTTCAAACACAAGCTTAGCCTTTTGTTAACAACACTGTCATCTCAGATTTTCAAAATATGCGTTACAGCCAACGCTAGACAAGCATTTGTGTAAGTTTATCATGGCATAATGCTATGCTAGGCTCTGCTGGCAGCAGGCAATATTTTCACGAAAATAAGAAAAGCAACCAAATTAAATAATTTACCTTTGAAGAACTTCGGATGCTTTCACTCAGGAGACTCCCAGTTAGATAGCAAATGTTCCTTTTTTCCAAAAACATTATTTTTGTAGGCGAAATAGCTCCCGTTTGATCATCATGCTTGGCTGAGAAATCGACCGGAAAATGCTACCATTACAACGCCAAACTTTTTTCAAAATTAACTCCATAATATCGACAGAAACACAGCAAACGTTGTTTAGGATCCATCCTGAAGGTGTTTTTAACATATATATTCGATAATATATCCGTCGAGGCAATTGGTTTCTCATAAGAAGCGATTGGCAAAATGGCTACCTCAGTATTTTAAGCAAGATTTTCTGCGGGAGACACCATGTGACCACTTGCTATATATGGTCCCTTACGGCTATTCTTCAATGGAAATGCGTAAAAAGACGTCACAATGCTGTAGACACCTTGTGGAAAACGTAAGCTCATTCGTAGCTTATTCACAGCCATATAAGAAGTCATTGGCATGAGGCGGTTTAAAAAAATGCGGCACTTCCTGGTTGGATTTTTATCTGGGTTTCGCCTGTAACATCAGTTCTGTGGCACTCACAGACAATATCTTTGCAGTTTTGGAAACGTCAGAGTTTTCTTTCCAACGCTTGTTTAAAATATCTTGTTTAAAACGGGAACGTTTTTCATCCAAAAATGTTAATTAGCACCCCTAATGCATAACTGGTTTAAGGCCATGTAATAACTTGCAGTGCTGTTTTACATGTTCATATCATATACAGTATGCTCAAGTGTCACCTCTGAATGCCTTGTAGAAGATTGGTTATTGGATATTAAATCGGTTATTATTAAATTATTAAATTGGTTATTAAATCTGGTTTATTTAGGTTCTCTCAGGTCATGGCTTTTTGATTAGATTAGGGTGTAGGCCAGATGGGGAAATACATATTTATGTTGTTGTTAAAGTAGTAGGAAATACAGTGCCTTCAGAAATTTTCCCTTGACTTATTCCACATTTTGTCTTAGTCTGAATTAAAAATGTATTAAATATATATTTGTTCTCACCCATCTACTACACAGAATACCCCATAATAACCAAGGGATAACATGTGTTTTGAAATGTTTGCAATTGTATTGAAAATGAAATACAGAAATATCTAATTTACATAAGTATTCACACCCCTGAGTCAACACTTCGTAGAAGCACCTTTGGCAGTGATTTATAGCTGTGAGTCTTTCTGGGTAAGTCTCTAACTGCTTTCCACACCTAGATTGTGCAACATTTGCCCATTATTATTTTCAAAATTCTTCAAGCTCTGTCAAACTTCTTGTTGATCTTTGGTAGACAGCTATTTTCAGGTTTTGCCATTATTTTTAATAGATTTCAGTCAAAACTGTAACTCGGCCACTCAGGAACATTCACTGTCTTCTTGGTAAGCAACTCCAGTCCTTAACGTTACAAGCATACCCATTACATGATGCAGCCACCACTATGCTTGAAAATATGGAGAGTGGTTCTCAGTAATGTGGTGTATTGGATTTGCCCCAAACATAACACTGAGGTAACCTGCCTAAATGACTACCAAACCGTAGCACTCACGTCTGTGGCCATGAAATGCTTTGAAATACTGGTCATGGCTCACATCAACACCATTATCACAGAAACCCTAGACCCACTCAAATGTTCATACCGCACTAACAGATCCACAGATTAGGCAATCTCTATTGCACTCCACACTGCCCTTTCCCACCTGGACAAAAGGAACACCTACAGTGGGGCAAACAATTATTTAGTCAGCCACTAATTGTGCAAGTTCTCCCACTTAAAAAGATGAGAGAGAGGCCTGTAATTTTCATCATAGGTACACATTGTAGGATTTTTATGAATTTATTTGCAAATTATGGTGGAAAATAAGTATTTGGTCAATAACAAAAGTTTATCTCAATACTTTGTTATATACCCTTTGTTGGCAATGACAGAGGTCAAACGTTTTCTGTAAGTCTTTTTCACACACTGTTGCTGATATTTTGGCCCATTCCCCCATGCAGATCCCCTCTAGAGCAGTGATGTTTTGGGGCTGTTGCTGGGCAACACGGACTTTCAACTCCCTCCAAAGATTTTCTATGGGGTTGAGATCTGGAGACTGGCTAGGCCACTCCAGGACCTTGAAATGCTTCTTACGAAGCCACTCCTTCGTTGCCCGGGCGGTGTGTTTGGGATCATTATCATGCTGAAAGACCCAGCCACGTTTCATCTTCAATGCCCTTGCTGATGGAAGGAGGTTTTCACTCAAAATCTCATGATACATGGCCCATTCATTCTTTCCTTTACACGGATCAGTCGTCCTGGTCCCTTTGCAGAAAAACAGCCCCAAAGCATGATGTTTCCACCCCCATGCTTCACAGTAGGTATGGTGTTCTTTGGATGCAACTTAGCATTCTTTGTCCTCCAAACACGACGAGTTGAGTTTTTACCAAAAAGTTATATTTTGGTTTCATCTGACCATATGACATTCTCCCAATCTTCTTCTGGATCATCCAAATGCTCTCTAGCAAACTTAAGATATGCCTGGAAATGTACTGGCTTAAGCAGGGGGACACGTCTGGCACTGCAGGATTTGAGTCCCTGGCGGCGTAGTGTGTTACTGATGGTAGGCTTTGTTACGTTGGTCCCAGCTCTCTGCAGGTCATTCACTAGGTCCCCCCGTGTGGTTCTGGGATTTTTGCTCAGCGTTCTTGTGATCATTTTGACCCTACGGGGGAGATCTTGCGTGGAGCCCCAGATCGAGGGAGATTATCAGTGGTCTTGTATGTCTTCCATTTCCTAATAATTGCTCCCACAGTTGATTTCTTCAAACCAAGCTGCTTACCTATTGCAGATTCAGTCTTCCCAGCCTGGTGCAGGTCTACAATTTTGTTTCTGGTGTCCTTTGACAGCTCTTTGGTCTTGGCCATAGCGGAGTTTGGAGTGTGACTGTTTGAGGTTGTGGACAGGTGTCTTTTATACTGATAACAAGTTCAAACAGGTGCCATTAATACAGGTAACGAGTGGAGGATAGAGGAACCTCTTAAAGAAGAAGTTACAGGTCTGTGAGAGCCAGAAATCTTGCTTGTTTGTAGGTGACCAAATACTTATTTTCCACCATAATTTGCAAATAAATTCATTAAAAATCAGACAGTGATTTTCTGGATTTTCTTTTCTGATTTTGTCTGTCATAGTTGAAGTGTACCTATGATGAAAATTACAGGCCTCTCTCATCTTTTTAAGTGGGAGAACTTGCACAATTGCTGGCTGACTAAATACTTTTTTGCCCCACTGTACATTATTGAAATGGCAGTGTTCTTTGTCTAGGTAATAGATAAAAGGGATTAATGCAAAAAAACAGCACATTAGATTGACTATAAACATATCAAAATTCCCCTTAAGTAACAAAGAGAATCCATAATTCCCACCTAGGAGCTATTCTAACCAACTCAGTGGCCTTGTGGTTAATGTGTCTTCCCTGAGATTGACTGTAAAATGGGACCCAATGGGTATCTGCTCTCTACTCAGCATTAAGAAGAAAGATTGTGGGTAAACCCCTGTGATAGACTAGTATGCTGTCCAGTGGGTGTACTTGGACACCAAGCTGCCACACCCTACAGAAACTGGAGATATGACTCCTGGCTGCTCCTCTTAGCAGTCCCGGCCCGCACAAGCCAGGGCTCGAGCAAGGCTACTTACTAGGATCTCTTCTGCCCCTAGACAAAAGGCTGTGTGCACACACAGAGTTTGGGGTTGACTGACACATGGGGATTGGAGTGGAGCGGAACACGTACGGTACCAGCCATATACACCCCAGGTAACCAACCGATCCTCTCGAGTGGAATAATAAAACAAAACAAATGAGATTCCATTGCCCAGGCTGTCTCAAACCACTCATCACCTCCTCGACAAGTGGATCTGCATTTGATTAGCTCTCCTTGCTCTCAGGGACAGGGATGCATTCTTTGATTGGAAATATTTTTCTTTATTTATTTTCTTTATTCGAAGGCAGTCTTCTCTAACCTCCTTTTACATACCTCATTTGAAATTGTTGTAATTATTATACATTGCACTAAACGGAAAGGGAGAAAGAGAGGGAGGGGGACCTATATATGTAAATAGGCTGATTTGCATATAAAATGCTTTAACTTCAATTTTTCGGAGTAATAACTTGCTCAAAGTGAGAGGCGTCGCACACAGCCCCAGGCAATCGGGGAGTCATTAAAGGGCCGAATGTACTGAAGTGGACATAAAGCCCAGTAATTCAATGATGGCCAGGCTATGAAGGAAAATGTACATGGAGATAAATTTGAGATGGGAAATGAAAGGTGGAGTGAGAGAGGGTTAGAGGGGGGGGGGGGAGAGAGAACGAGAGAGAGAAAGAGAGAGAGACCGATATAGGGAGAGATGTACAGTACACAAAATGAAAGAGAAATGCAGAGAGGAAGCAGAGAGCGGGAGGCATGTTAGTGTGAGGCAGAAAGAAAGGGAAACTTACAAATGAAGAATAAGTAAGGGCCAAAACTCTGGCTGCCACTTCAGCGATTTAAAATAATCAGGATGACTTAGAAGAACGGAGGGGAACAAGACAAAGAAAAAAAGGATTGGCTTTAGACTAGACTCCAACAACAACACAACCATAATACAACCACAACACAAACACAAGACAACCACTATACAACTCCTACACTGCTCAGAGACCAGTAATCAGCCTTTGTCCTGTCATGTTATTGTAAAGGCCCTTCGATAAAGGACAGCTAGCCATTGATTTGACAAAGGAGAATGGGGGAACAGAGAAGTGATTAAATGTGAACACAAACACAGCAGATAATCAAATCAAAGCAAATGTTATTAGCCACATGTGCCAAATACTTACGAGCCCCGAACCAACAATGCAGTAAAAAAAGGAAAGAAAACTAATAAGAATAAGAAATAAAAGTAACAAGTAATTAAAGAGCAGCAGTAAAATAACAATAGCGAGACTATATACCGGGGGGTACAGATACAGGTTCAATGTGCGGGGGCACTGGTTAGTTGAGGTAATTGAGGTAATATGTAGGCAGAGTTATTAAAGTAACTATGCATAGATGATAACAACAGAGAGTAGCAGCGGTATAAAATATGGGGGGGAGGGGGCAATGCAAATGGTCTGGGTTGCCATTTGACTAGATGTTCAGGAGTCTTATGGCTTGGGGGTAGAAGCTGTTTAGAAGCCTCTTGGACCTAGACTTGGCGCTCCGGTATCGCTTGCTGTGCGGTAGCAGAGAGAAGAGTCTATGACTAGGGTGGCTGGAGTCTTTGACAATTGTTAGGGCCTTCCTCTGACACCACCTGGTATAGAGGTTCTGGATGGCAGGAAGTTTGGCCCCAGTGATGTACTGGGCTGTACTCACTACCCTCTGTAGTGCCTTGTTTTTGGAGGCCGAGCAGTTGTCATACCAGGCAGTGATGCAATCAGTAGAACCTTTTTAGGACCCAAATTTCAGTCTCCTGGGGCGGAATAGGTTTAGTTGTGTCCTCTTCACGACTGTCTTGGTGTGCTTGGGCCATGTTAGTTTGTTGGTGATGTGGACACCAAGGAACTTGAAGCTCTCAAACTGCTCCACTACAGCCCCGTTGATAAGAATGGGGGCATGCTTGTTCCTCTTTTTCCTGTAGTCCACAATTATCTCCTTTGTCTGGATCCCTTTGAGGGAGAGATTGTTGTCCTTGCACCACACGGCCAGGTCTCTGACCTCCTCCCTATAGGCTCTCGTCATTGTCAGTGATCAGGCCTACCACTGTTGTGACATCGCTAGACTTAATGATGGTGTTGGAGTCGTGCCTGGCCGTGCAGTCATGAGTGAACAGGGAGTACAGGAGGGAACTTTACATAGTCACTGGGGACGACGTCACCGATGCACTTACTGATGTGGTGTACTCCTCAATGCCATCGGAGGAACCCCGGAACATATTCCATTATTTGCTAGCAAACAGTCCAGTAGCTTAGCATCTGCTTTATCTGACCACTTTTTAATTGATCGAGTCACTGGTGCTTTCTGCTAGTGCTGGTGCTTTTTGCTGGTAAGCAGGAATCAGAATAAAGTTATGGTAAAATTTGCCAAATGGAGTGTGAGGGAGAGCTTTGTATGCGTCTCTGTGTGTGGAGTAAAGGTGGTCCAGAGTTTTTTCACTCTGGTTGCACATTTAACAGGCTGATAGAAATTTGGTAAGACGGATTTAAGTTTCCCTGCATTAAAGTCCCCGGCCACTAGGTGCGCCGCCTCTGGGTGAGCATTTTTCTGTTTGCTTATGGTGGAATACAGCTCATTGAGTGCGGTCTTAGAGCCAACATCAATCTGTGGTGGTATGTAGACAGCTACGAAAAATACAGATGAAAACTCTCTAGGTAGATAGTGTGGTCTATAGCTTATCATGAGATACTCTACCTCAGGCGAGCAAAACCTTGAGACTTCCTTAGATATCGTGCACCAGCTGTTATTTACAAAAATACATAGTCCGCCGCCCCTTGTCTTACCAGACGCCACTGTTCTATCCTGCCGATACAGGGTATAACCCGCCAGCTGTATGTTGATAATGTTGTTGTTCAGCCACGACTCCGTGAAGCATAAGATATTACAGTTTTGAATGTCTCGTTGGTAGTTTAATCTTCCGCGTACGTCATTGATTTTATTTAAATTAAATAAAATACAATCAAATCAAATAAAACTTTATTTGCCACATGCGCCGAATACAAGTGTGGACTTTACCGTGAAATGCTTACTTACATCCCTTAACCAACAGTGCAGTTCAAGAAGAAGAAAATAGTTTGTGCTAGCAGAATGGAAGGCAGTGGGGGTTTATTCGATCGCCTGCGAATTCTCAGAAGGCAGCCTGCCCTCCGGCACCTTTTTCTCCGCCTTCTCTTCACGCATATGACAGGGATATGGGCCTGTTCCCGGGAAAGCCTTATGTAATTCCCATTGGGCTCGTCAAACTTGTTAAAAGGAAAAAAAGGATTCTGCCAGTTCGTGATGAGTAATTGCAGTTCTGATGTCCAGAAGTTATTTTTGGTCATAAGAGACGGTAGCAGCAACATTATGTGCAAAATAAAAAAATAAGTTACAAACAACGCAAAGAAACAAACAAAAAAAACACAATTGGTTAGGAACACGTAAAACGTCAGCCTTCTTCTCCGGCGCCATCATAACAGATAAGCATATTCTCCTGTGCTCTGAGCTGTGAACAGTAATGTGTCCTATATGGACTCCATGCAGCGCTATCCATCTGAATGATGGTGCTCATGGGGGAAATGTCCTAGCTATGCTACTCATTAAAGCAATGGACTCTGGGGGTAGTTGGCCACATCGTTAATGAACATTAACACACCTTCCTCTTCAGGACTACACTGGAGAACGATAGTCCATCATGGATATGCTAGCTTGTTTTGTGATAGTTGGATGAGCAACTCAAGGCTTCCCAAACAAGTCATCTACTCCCAGCTCAGGGATGAATCCCATGCCCCTGGAGGTAAATAAAAAGTGTTTACGTGACAACCTCAAAGCTCATGCGAAATGTCTTATGGATCCAAATAACTGGGAAACCCATGCCCTTGACAGATTCTCATGGAGCACCAAAATCACTAACGGAACTCAACTCTTCAAGGCCAAAAGAAGAGAAATATAAGCCAGGAAAAAAAGCATACCTCAAAGGACAGACACCACTGCCAGTGACAACAAGCCCTGGCCACAAGATGAACCATCCCTGCCCCCTCTGCGACAAGATCTGCTGCTCACAGATTGACCTACTCAGACATTCTCCTCACCCATGGCCAGCCAGACCCACACCACAATCCGGAACCGTGACACCTGAAGGGAAATCATACGTGACTATGAGGGATCCCATAGGAAGCAGGTAAAATGTGTAGCTAGATGAATTGGGAGTGTGGCGAAGTGGGTTTGTAAGGTCTATAATACGGGCATGAATATGTTATAGTGCAGATATAGTGAATAATGTACCTTATGGTTTTGATAATGTTGAGTTGGATGACAACTGTGAGTATAGCAGTTAGAGTAATTTAGTTGGCTATGTTCAGCAGTGTGTGCATTGTGTGTGTACTCTGTACTGTACCTACCAGTAGCAGCAGGCACTTGCTCTCCTTGCTCTCCACCAGCCCAGTAGAACCAGTACTCCGGACCAGTCACTCCCTAGCCACACCCATAGTCACTTCCTGGAGTGAGTAAAAGAGAAAGTTGTTGTGTCAGGAAGATGGAAGCTATCTCAACTGCATGTTGGTGTCAGAAACGTTTGGTAACTAGGAAACTATCCATAGTTCAAAAGCCTAGTTTCTCCATGCATACAAGTAAGAAAACATTCTCAAATACTCATCCAAGGGAGATTGTATTGATTGTCAAGAGAAGTTTCCTCTGTGGACAATTGCTTCTAAGGAACAAAGTTTGGAAGGCTATTTCTAAGGCCTACAACTGACCTGGTACTAATCAAGCCTTATTTCATTTCTTGCGGCTGAATTATCTGGATTTTTTATTTCTTGCTGGATTTTGGGACTGAACTAAATTGAACAAATATACAGTAGCTACAGTATGTTTCCATTTACCTTTCCAGTGACATTTAGACGTTTTGCACAGAAAATAGATGTGACAATTGCCTGCTACTGTGCGTTTCTCTTTTAACTGTCTAGTGTCGATAACAACAGCTCGACGCAATGCAGACAGACATACAAAGTGTTTGCATTATCCATTTAGGCAAATTGCGCAATGATAAATAGCCTGTGTGCACTCCTACCTATCTGTTTCATGTCTCAGGTAGAAGACTAATATTTGCCATATTCTAATAATTCTCATGTGCCAATGTTTTGCCAAGGTCCATTCCATGGTGAACATTGCAATGCTGTAGATCTGAAATAAACGAATGGTGAAACTTGAATTTGTATTTCTTAAGGATCCCCAGGCAGAAGCTACTCTTCCTGGGGTCCAGCAACATTAAGGCAGTTATATACAATGAAGTTATATACAATATTACATGACATTACATTTCATAACACTTTTCACAACACATGAAGTGTGTGCCCTCAGGCCACTACTCTACAACCACATATCTACAATAAAAAAATCTATGTGTACGTGTGTAAGCATATACATGCATGTGTCTGTGCCTGTGTGTGTGTGTGTCTCTCTTCACAGTCTCCGGTGTTCCATAAGGTGTATTTTTAATCTGTCAAATCTGATTCTACTGCTTGCATCAGTTCGTTACCTGATGTGGAATAGAGTTGTAGCCATTTCTCTAAGTAGCACTGTGCGCCTCCCATAGTCTGTTCTGGACTTGAGGAGTGTGAAGAGACCTCTGGTGGCATGTCTTGTGGGGTATGCATGGGTGTCCGAGCTGTGTGCTAGTAGTTTAACCTCTCTGCACACCGAACCCGTTAGTGGGATTAAATTCGACAACATACGGTGATCGCTACATAAATAGTCATATTAAACATTCATGAAAATACAAGTGTCTCACATGGGTCAAAAGCCTAGAATCTTGCTAATCCAACTGCGTTGTCAGATTTAAAAAAGGATTTACTGCGAAATAATACGATGCGATTATCTGAGAACAAAGCCCCATAAAAAAAACTATTTTAACCAGCACAGGCGTAACAAATTGCAATACAATAAAATTATTTACCTTTGACGATCTCCTCTGTTTGCAATCCCAATGCTCATTGTTACACAATGAATGGTCTTTTGTTTGATAAAATCAATTTTTATAGCCTAACACTAAATATTTTGTGTACGGCTTGTGTCGTAAATTCCGTCTCGTTCCATTTTCGACGGCTAATGCCGTTGTTTGAAATTAATAACATAAAATACTATTTGTGATTTTTAAAATTTTTTAGTAGCAATATATAAAAATGTAATGTAATGAAATGTGAGATGCGTGTGTCTGCCACCCCACCCCACCCCCACATGAAATAGCCTATTTGAGGCTGTTGAGGGGAGGGCAGGCCCACAACAATGGCCAAAGTGAAATGGAGACCGTAGATACAACTGGTCAGTTGTAATATAATAAAGAGTAGATCTAGCTGGTCTGTTATAATATAATAGAGACAGTAGATCTAGCTGAAATGTCATAATATAAATGAGACAGTAGATCTAGCAGGTCTATAATAATATATTCAACCTTATGTTCCCTGTACTCTCTATATACAGTGCCTTGCGAAAGTATTCGGCCCCCTTGAACTTTGCGACCTTTTGCCACATTTCAGGCTTCAAACATAAAGATATAAAACTGTATTTTTTTGTGAAGAATCAACAACAAGTGGGACACAATCATGAAGTGGAACGACATTTATTGGATATTTCAAACTTTTTTAACAAATCAAAAACTGAAAAATTGGGCGTGCAAAATTATTCAGCCCCTTTACTTTCAGTGCAGCAAACTCTCTCCAGAAGTTCAGTGAGGATCTCTGAATGATCCAATGTTGACCTAAATGACTAATGATGATAAATACAATCCACCTGTGTGTAATCAAGTCTCCGTATAAATGCACCTGCACTGTGATAGTCTCAGAGGTCCGTTAAAAGCGCAGAGAGCATCATGAAGAACAAGGAACACACCAGGCAGGTCCGAGATACTGTTGTGAAGAAGTTTAAAGCCGGATTTGGATACAAAAAGATTTCCCAAGCTTTAAACATCCCAAGGGGCACTGTGCAAGCGATAATATTGAAATGGAAGGAGTATCAGACCACTGCAAATCTACCAAGACCTGGCCGTCCCTCTAAACTTTCAGCTCATACAAGGAGAAGACTGATCAGAGATGCAGCCAAGAGGCCCATGATCACTCTGGATGAACTGCAGAGATCTACAGCTGAGGTGGGAGACTCTGTCCATAGGACAACAATCAGTCGTATATTGCACAAATCTGGCCTTTATGGAAGAGTGGCAAGAAGAAAGCCATTTCTTAAAGATATCCATAAAAAGTGTCGTTTAAAGTTTGCCACAAGCCACCTGGGAGACATACCAAACATGTGGAAGAAGGTGCTCTGGTCAGATGAAACCAAAATTGAACTTTTTGGCAACAATGCAAAACGTTATGTTTGGCGTAAAAGCAACACAGCTCATCACCCTGAACACACCATGCCCACTGTCAAACATGGTGGTGGCAGCATCATGGTTTGGGCCTGCTTTTCTTCAGAAGGGACAGGGAAGATGGTTAAAATTGAAGAGAAGATGGATGGAGCCAAATACAGGACCATTCTGGAAGAAAACCTGATGGAGTCTGCAAAAGACCTGAGACTGGGACGGAGATTTGTCTTCCAACAAGACAATGATCCAAAACATAAAGCAAAATCTACAATGGAATGGTTCAAAAATAAACATATCCAGGTGTTAGAATGGCCAAGTCAAAGTCCAGACCTGAATCCAATCGAGAATCTGTGGAAAGAACTGAAAACTGCTGTTCACAAATGCTCTCCATCCAACCTCACTGAGCTCGAGCTGTTTTGCAAGGAGGAATGGGAAAACATTTCAGTCTCTCGATGTGCAAAACTGATAGAGACATACCCCAAGCGACTTACAGCTGTAATCGCAGCAAAAGGTGGCGCTACAAAGTATTAACTTAAGGGGGCTGAATAATTTTGCACGCCCAATTTTTCAGTTTTTGATTTGTTAAAAAAGTTTGAAATATCCAATAAATGTCATTCCACTTCATGATTGTGTCCCACTTGTTGTTGATTCTTCACAAAAAAATACAGTTTTATATATTTATGTTTGAAGCCTGAAATGTGGCAAAAGGTCGCAAAGTTCAAGGGGGCCGAATACTTTCGCAAGGCACTGTATATATTATTTTCATGTTTTTATCACATTTTTTTTTTGGGGGGGGGGGAGGGGGGTAGAATACCATTTTGGTGTTTTGTATATAGTTATTCCATTAAAAATGTATAACTTCACCAATTTCGCCACTTGGGTACATTTGGGCTACTTGTGTGGGACACCTGGGTGACTTCATGATAAATGTCATGTAGCACACTCATTTTGGAAGTTATCATTCTGTAACTTTGCACAAGTACTGTTGCCCTCTTATGTTTTTCACTGAAATTGTCCCCATCATCCTATCTGAATGTTTGTTTTGTCTTGTTCATTTTAAAGATGATGATACAACAATAAAAATGAAAAAAACGTCTGTTTTTTTCATTGTATTATCTAAACCAGATCTATTTTGTGATATTCTCCTACATTCAATTAACATTTACACAAACTTCAGAGTGTTTTCTTTCAAATGAAACCAAGAATTTGCATATCCTTGGTCCTGGGCCTGAGCTACAGGCAGTTAGATTTGGGTATGTCTTCAGGCAGAAATTGAGAAAAGTAGGAGGGTAGCTGTAAGAGAGAGTTTGGTACATT
This sequence comes from Oncorhynchus clarkii lewisi, assembly GCF_045791955.1. Taxonomy (NCBI): domain Eukaryota; kingdom Metazoa; phylum Chordata; class Actinopteri; order Salmoniformes; family Salmonidae; genus Oncorhynchus; species Oncorhynchus clarkii. Next base: position 40,835,949 of record NC_092150.1, read on the forward strand.
CAACATGTCAATACTACAAAAACAAGTAGTGATGAAGTCAACCTCTACTTTGAGCCATGAGCGATTGACATACATATTATTAATGTTAGCTCTCCATGTACATTTAAGGGCCAGCCATGCTGCCCTGTTCTGAGCCCATTGTAATTTTCCTAAGTCCCTCTTTGTGGCACCTGACCACACGACTGGACAGTAGTCCAGGTGTGACAAAAATAGGGCCTTGCCTTGTTAGGACCTTGCCTTGTTGGTAGTGTTGTTAAAAAGGCAGAGCAGCACTTTATTATGGATAGACTTCTCCCCATCTTAGCTACTGTTTCATCAACATGTTTCGCCCATGACAATCCAGGGTTACTCCAAGCAGTTTAATGTCCATTGTCAATTTGTTTACAGTAAAATAGCATTGTTTCTGGTTAAAAACCATTAAAAAAATATATACGGTATGTTTACCCCTTTTTCGACCCAATTTCGTGGTATCCAATTGGTAGTTACAGTCTTGTCCGATCGCTGCAACTCCCGGTACGGACTTGGGAGAGGCGAAGGTCAAGAGCCGTGCTCCCCCGAAACACAACCCAACCAAGCCGCACTGCTTCTTGACACAATGCCCGCTTAACCTGGTTGCCAGCCGCACCAATGTGTTGGAGGAAATATCGTACACCTGGCGACCATTTCAGCGTGCATGCACCCGGTCCGTCACAGGAGTCACTAGAGCGCGATGGGACAAGGGCATCCCGGCCGGCCAAACTCTCCCCTAACCCGGACGATGCTGGGCCAATTGTGGGTTTCCTTGGAGGCCCCCAAACTCAAATTTTTCCAAAAGCTATTTGAGCCAGTAAAGAGGGCTTTACTGTTCTTGGGTAGCGGAATCACTTTTGCTTCCCTCCACACTTTCTTGCAGGCTTAGACTGAAGATAAGGCAAATAGGAGTGGAAATATCGTCCAATATTATCCTCAGTAATTCTCCATCCAAGTTGTCAGACCCCGGTAGCTTGTCATTGTTGATAGACAACAATAATATTTTCAACGCTACCACACTCACTTTACGGAATTAAAAATTACAATGCATGTCTTTCTTAATTTAGTCAGTTATTCTTGGATGTGTAGGGTTGACGTTTGTTGCTGGCATGTCATCGCTAAATTAGCTATTCTTGCCAATGAAAAAATCATTACAGTAGTTAGCAATATCAGTGGGTTTTGTGATATGTGAGCCATCTGATTCAATTGCCTTTTTACCCAAAATGTAATTTTAAGGTGCTCCAAAGCTTTTTACTATCATTCATTATATAATTTATCTTTGTTTCATAGTAAAGTTTATTTTTATTCAGTTTAGTCACATGATTTCTCAATTTGCAGTACATTTGCCAATCGGTTGTGCAGCCAGACTTAGATGCCATTCCTTTTGCCTCATCCTTCTCAACCATAATTTGTTTTAATTCCTCATCCATCCACAGGGATTTAATTTTTTACAGTCATTTTCTTAATGGTTGCAGTCATTTTCTTATTAGGAGCTGGACTAAGCCATTTCATAAATGTGTCAAGTGCAGCGTCTGGTCATTACACACCACAGACCAGCAAATATTCTTAACATCATCAACATAGGAATCACTACAAAACTTTGCGTATGACATCTATTACACTATATTAGGCCCAGCCTTTGGAACTTTGGTTTTTCTAGATAGGGCTTCTATATTGTGATCACTACATCCGATGGATTTGGATACTGCTTTAAAGCAGATTTCTGCAGCATTAGTACAGATTAAATCAATATATGTAGATTACTTCATTCCTGCGCTGTTTGTAACTACCCTAGTAGGTTGTCTGATAACCTGAACCAGGTTGCAGGCACTGGTTCAATTTGGAATATTTGTCTTGTGTGTGCAGCTTGATGAAAGCCAGTCAATATTTAGGTCACTCAGAAAATATACCTCTCTCGTCCAGTCAACCAAAAAAGCAAGGCAATTCAGGCATTCTTGAAAGTCATGAAAATCCTTGTTCTGCAAAGAAACCATTTTTTTCGTTGAACATTTTGATTAAACATTAAATGAGTCGTGGAGATATATAGTTACGTGATGACATCACGTGTACCTTCAAAATAATTTGAAAAACACTGTTTCCATCATAATTTGTCACTTTAAAGAAAGTTAGATCAATCCCTGTTGAACAGAAAAAATCTTTAGAACATTTCTCCTATAGCTGCCATTTCCATTGCAATATTGTTGATTCTTTGCAACATGGCTTTTTTTTAATAAACTTGGGTTGAATAAACTTGGGTCAATGGAAACCTGCCTAGTAGTGTTGCTGAACTAAAACAGACATGTGAATTGTATTTGCTGGGTCAACAACTCTTGAAATAGTAAGTGTGTTGTGAATTAGTCTTACATCACTTCCCTATAACACCATTACCTATGACACTACATCATCCTCTCTGCTGTTTAAGAGGGGTTTGGGGAGAGAGGAAGATGCATTTATTTTGTCAGCCCGAGGCTTCCATTATATACAGTCACAAATGAAAGTCTACACCCTGACCGTAGATTGCCTTGTACAGTGCCTTGCGAAAGTATTCGGCCCCCTTGAACTTTGCGACCTTTTGCCACATTTCAGGCTTCAAACATAAAGATATAAAACTGTATTTTTTTGTGAATAATCAACAACAAGTGGGACACAATCATGAAGTGGAACGACATTTATTGGATATTTCAAACTTTTTTAACAAATCAAAAACTGAAAAATTATATATTTATGTTTGAAGCCTGAAATGTGGCAAAAGGTCGCAAAGTTCAAGGGGGCCGAATACTTTAGCAAGGCACTGTATGTTTCTATTTTTCGTTTGGTCAGGGTGTGATGTGGGTGGGTATTCTATGTTGTATGTCTGGGTGTTGTGTTTCTATGTTTAGGCCTGGTATGGTTCCCAATCAGAGGCAGCTGGTTATCGTTGTCTCTGATTGAGAACCATACTTAGGCAGCCTGTTTTCCCACTATGGGTGTGGGTAGTTATTTTACATTTCAGTGTTTTCACCATACGGGACTGTTTCGGTTTTCCTTTATTCTCTTGTTCATTTGAATTCAGTGTTCAGTTTATTAAAGGTATCATGAACATGTACCACGCTGTGCTTTGGTCTACTCCTTCTTTCACCAACAAAAACCGTTACACACACCCCATTTTGCTGCCTTAATTTAATCTAAAAAGGGATTAAAATATATATTTTCCCTACCAATCTACACAACCTAGTCCTAACTTTCAAAGTGAAAGAAAAATATTTTTTTCCCCCTAAAAACATGTGGATGTATTGATTGCATATGTCTTCACACCCTAAAGTTAATCCTTGATGGAAGCACTTTTTGGTACCCATTACAGCTGTGAATCATTTTGAATAAGATTGTACAAACCTTGCATAACTCTTAGGGCAACATATATCCATTGTTCTTGTTAAAATTGCTCAAGCTCTGTCAATTTGGTTGGGAATCATTTATCGACAGAAATATTCAAATCTTGTCTGACTTTTTTATGCAGATTTAAGTCAGGACTGAAACTTGACACTTCAAGAACACTCAACACCTCTTGGAAAGCCATTCTGGTGTGTCTTTGGCATTAAAATGTGTCTAATTGTCCCACGGAAAAATACAACTCTGTTGCTGGGTTAGGTTTTCAGAAGACTGAGGCGGATTTTCTTTTAACTTTAGCTACTGCACCAGCCAAAGAGGACTTTGCCTCTTTTGACTTTCTCGAAAGAAAACTCTGCCCTTTTCCATCTCTACGGTGAAGCATGGTGGTGGCAGCATCATGCTGTGGGGATGTTTTTCCTTGTTCTTGGGGATGTTTTGGTACCCTTCCCCAGATCTGTTTCTTGACACAATCCTGTCTTGGAGCTCTCTGACAATTCCTTCAACCTCATGGCTTTGTTTTTGCTCTGACATGCACTGTCAACTGTGGGACCTTGTATAGACAGATGTGTGCCTTTCCAAATCATGTCCAATCAATTGACCACAATTCGACTCCAATAAAGTTGTAGAAACATCACAAGGATCATCAATGGAAACGGGATGCACCTGAGCTCAATTTCGAGTCTCATAGCAAAGGGTCTGAATACTTATGTAAATAAGATATTTCCATTATTATTTTTAAGTTTTTTAAATAAATTAGCAAAAATAAAATTGTTTTTGCTTTGTCATTATGGGGTATTGTGTGTAGATTGATGAGTAAAAAAAGTATTTAATACATTTTAGAATACGGCTGTAACGTAACAAAATGTGGAAAAAGTCAAGGGGTCTGAATACTTTCCGAATGCACTGTAATTTAGGTTGGCATTCTCTTATTTTAGTGGGCTAATTCGGTAGATGGAATGCCACGTGCTGAGGACACCCTGTCAAACAGGACATCACCACCTGGCATGGATCACATGAAAATCAGGTTATGAGGTAAACTGGGTAAATGAAATAGCATAGTACTGAATGGAGAGGTGAAATTAAACATATTAGGGTTGGATGGATTAAATAGGAGACGTCTGAACAGAGCCATATAATGTAGAGTTGGAATGAATGGAATAATTAATGGTTGAAAGGAGAGAAAGTAGATATAGGGCAAGGGCAAAAGAGAATGCTGTCCTACCCACTAGAAAGGGAATTTTCTCCTCTTTGAGATTGCAGAATGAGACACATCAGCTGAGAAAACGTCCTCTGAGAAGAACTGAAATAACCAATCTGATTTAGTCCCCAGACTGACATGTGGTTCCACAGGAACTGTGGACAGCTAAACGGCATTGGCACTTGAATTGGAACCGGTGCTATGGTCATGTGACACGAAAATAGAGGTCTTTGTACCACGCACACCAGCTGTGGGTTTGGCCATGGAAATAACAATTTATTTGCAGAAAATACCTCATCCCTACTGTAAAATATGGTGTTGGATCTTTGATGTTATGGGTGTATTTTGGGTCCACTGTTCCTGGGGCCCTTAAAAGGCATCATACCGACGCTATTTCTATATTTTAAAAGTTAGATATCTTGAAAACTCGATTGCTGACATGCAAAACATTTTGGGACTATATCAACAATGGACTATATACCAAAATACAGTTTTAGGGTGGCGTTTTCATTTATGGACAATGGAATCAGGACCTTTTAGCCAAAAACATGGTTGCCTCTACCAGGAGGCTGAAACTTGGCCGCAAGTGGATCTTCCAGCAATAAAATAACCCCAAACACACTTAACAACAATTAGCCACAAAGAAATGGCTAATTGACCACACAAATCAACATTTGGCAATGGCCATCTCAGTCTTTCGACCTTGAACCCAGTCCATAAGTTCGACCTTGAACCCAGTCTATACGTGGCGACAAAGGATATCAAATTAAATTGTATTTGTCACATGCTTTGTAAACAACAGAGGTAGACAAACAGTGAAATGCTTACATATGGGTGATTCCCATAAGTAGAAAAATAATAACAAGGAATAAATACACAAGGATTAACAATAACTTGGCTATATATACAGGGTACCAGTACCGAGTCGAGGTGCAGGGGTATGAGTTAATTGATGTAGATACTTTTGGTCATGTAGTGTATGTGGACACCTGCTCGTCAAACATCTCATTCCAAAATCATGAGCATTTATATGGAGTTAGTCCCCCCTTTTCTGTTATAACAGCCTCCACTCTTCTGGGAAGGCTTTCCACTAGATGTTGGAACATTGCAAAGGGGACTTGCTTCCATTCAGCCACAAGAGCACTAGTGAGTGTTGGTCGATTAGGCCTGGCTCGCAGTCGGCGTTCCAATTCATCCCAAAGGTGTTCGATGGAGTTGAGGTCAGGACTCTGTGCTGGCCAGTCAAGTTCTTCCACACCGATCTCAACAAATCATTTATGTATAGACCTCGCTTGTGCACGGGGGCATTCCCCAAACTGAATCACAGAATTGTCTAGAATGTCATTGACAAATCAAATCAAATCCAATCAAACTGTATTTGTCACATGCGTCGAAAACTACAAGTGTAGACCTTACCGTGAAATGCTAATTTACAAAGCCCTTAACCAACAGTGCAGTTCAATAAAGAAAAAAAAAGAAAAAAAAACACAATAACATAACAATAAGTGACTATGCATAGATAATAAACAGTGAGTAGTAGCAGTGTACAAAACAAATGGAGGGGGGGTGTCAATGTAAATAGTCCGGTTGCCATTTGATTAATTTTTCAGCAGTTTTATGGCTTGGGGGTAGAAGCTGTTAAGGAGCCTTTTGGTCCTAGACTTGGTGCTCCGGTACCGCTTGCCGTGCGGTAAAAGAAAAAACAGTCTAATGACTTGGGTGATTGGAGTATCTGACAATTTTATGGCCTTTCCTCTGACACCGCCTATTATATAGGTCCAGGATGGCAGGAAGCTTGGCTCCAGTGATGTACTGGGCCGTACGCACTACCCTTTGAAGCGCCTTATGGTCAGATGCCGAGCAGTTGCCATACCAGACAGTGATGCAACCAGTCAGGATGCTCTTGATGGTGCAGATGTCTAACTTTTTGAGGATCTGAGGACCCATGCTAAATCTTTTCAGTCTCCTGAGGGGAAAAAGGTTTTATCGTGCCCTCTTCATGACTGTCCTCGTGTGTTTGGACCATGATAGTTTGTTGGTGATGTGGACACCAAGGAACTTGAAACTCTCGACCTGCTCCACAACAGCCCCGTCGTTGTTAATGGGGGCCTGTTCGGCCCGCCTTTTCCTGTAGTCCACAATCATCTCCTTGGTCTTGCTCACATTGAGGGAAAGGTTGTTGTCCTTGCACTACACGGCCAGGTCTCTGACCTCCTCCCTATAGGCTGTCTCGTCATTGTCGGTGATCAGGTCGTGTCGGAAAACTTAATGATGGTGTTGGAGTCGTGCCTGGCCGTGCAGTCATGAGTGAACAGGGAGTACAGGAGGGGACTGAGCACGCATCCCTGAGGGGACCCTGTGTTGAGGATCAACGTGGCGGATGTGTTCTTACCTACCCTTACCACCTGGAGGGTGGTCCGTCAGGAAGTCCAGGATCCAGTTGCAGAGGGAGGTGTTTAGTCCCAGGGTCTTTAGATTATTGATGAGCTTTGAGGGCACTATGGTGTTAAAAGCTGAGCTGTAGTCAATGAATAGCATTCTCACATAGGTGTTCCTTTTGTCCAGGTGGGAAAGGGCAGTATGGAGTGCAATAGAGATTGCATCATCTGTGGATCTGTTAGGGCGGTATGCAAATTTGTGTGGTTCTAGGGTTTCTGGGATGATGGTGTTGATGTGAGCCATGACCAGCCTTTCAAAGCACGTCATGGCTACAGACGTGAGTGCTACGGGTCAGTAGTAATTTAGGCAGGGTACCTTAGTGTTATTTGGCACAGGGACTATGGTGGTCTGCTTAAAACATGTTGGTATTACAGACTTGGACAGGGAGAGGTTGAAAATGTCAGTGAAGCCACTTGCCAGTTGGTCAGCGCATGCTCGCAGTACACGTCCTGGTGATCCGTCTTGCCCTGTGGCCTTGTGAATGTTGACCTGTTTAAAGGTCTTATTCACATCGGCTGCGGAGAGTGTGATCACACAGTAGTCCGGAACAGCTGGTGCTCTCATGCGTATTCCAGTTTTATTTGCGTCGAAGCGAGCGTAGAAGTATTTTAGCTCGTCTGCTAGGCTTGTGTCACTGGGCATCTCTCAGCTGTGCTTCCCCTTGTCGTCTGTAATGGTTTGCAAGCCCTGCCACATCCGATTAGCATCGGAGACAGCGAAGTACGATTCGATCTTAGTCTTGTATTGACACTTTGCGTGTTTGATGGGGGATTTCTTATAAGCTGCCGCTCCTTGAAAGCAGAAGTTCTAGCCTTTAGCTCAGTGCGGATGTTGCTTGTAATCTATGGTTTCTGGTTGGGGACGACGTCATCGATGAACTTATTGATGAAGCCAATGACCGATGTGGTGTACTCCTCAATGCCAAGGGAAGAATCCCAGAACATATTTCAGTTTGTTCTAGCAAAACAGTCATGTCTCAAGCGCAAACGAAAACCTAGTAGAAAATTACTTTCACTTCAGGTGGCTTTGTAAATCAAATTCAGGTTACCAACACCAAAATCTACCTCCATTTCAAAGACCATTAGTTAAAAACTTTAGTCAGAAAGCTATGAAACGTGGGTAGCAAAATGAGAGTTTAAAATGAATGACATAAGAAATGCTGTCTCCGTGAGAAAGTGAGAGAGAGAGCACACTAAGAGTATCATTTAAGCTTCTGCTCAGTGATTTGTGGTATTTTTGTTACATCGTTGGTGTGTGTTGTTTGTGTTAATGGATTTGAGGGAGAGGTGGTGGGGAAGAGCGAGCAATTTTTATTTCTATCCATTAAAAGCCATTGTTTGTTGTTTACTTCACACTTGACATTCCCTCATAAAGATTTCACGCAATAAATTAACAAATGCAATTACTCTCAGATAGCACTCCCCCCCACCACCTTCCACCCCCTATACATGTATGCAATCAGGGGCGTCATGCACCCATTATTTTTAGAGGGGCCACAAAGGACGTGTGGATGGAGTGGGCGGCGGTGTCTGGAGGGGGGCCGTAATTCTGAGAATTCTGCATTTTTCAAACACCTAAAACAGATTTTTCCTGTAAATCTACAACCGGTGCCTTAGGAGTTCAATACCACTGCCACACCAGTATACACTGAGTGAACAAAACATTAGGAACACCTTCTCTTTCCATGACAGACTGACCAGGCGAATCCAGGTGAAAGCTATGATCCCTTATTAAATCGACTGAAATTAGTGTAGATGAAGGGGAAGAGACAGGTTAAAAGAGGATGTTTAAGCATTGAGGCAATTGAGACATGGATTGCTTACGTGTTCATTCAGAGGTCGAATGGGCAAGACAAAATATTGAAGTGCCTTTGAAAGGGGTATGGTACTAGGTAGTTGGTGCCAGGAGCACTGGTTTGAGTGCGACAAAACTGCACCGCTGCTGGGTTTTTCACGCTGAACAGTTTCCTGTATGTATCACCACCCAAAGGACATCCAGCCACCTTGACACAACTGTGGGAAGCATTGGAGTCAACATGGGCCAGCATCCCTGTGGAACACTTTCGACGCCTTGCAGTCCATGCCCCGACAAATTGAGGCTGTTCTGAGGGCAAAAGGTGGTGCAAGTCAATATTAGGAAGGTGTTACTAATGTGTTGTACACTCAGTGTATAGTATCATAACCCAAGAATTAAAGCAAATGTATTTTATAAAGTCTAGCAACCTTGCCAGCAGGCATGCCAGCTACAATAGTTAGACCAGATACTCTAACTTGATTGATAGCCTGAAATGTCTTGGTTGGTAGTTATGAGGTCAGGAGATTGGGAACTTATCTGGCTGGCTAGCTAAAACCAACTTAATAATATTTCTAGGTGGCTAGTATTACAGAGAAACAAACATTTTTGTTGTATTTATTCATCAAGAAAGGAATCAATAGGCTACATAGCTTGATTACATCCATTTACAAACATACATCCTGCTAGTCCTGCCCATCACCAGCAGCTAAAATCAAATCAAATGCTGTGTGTGTCACTCGACATCTAGATGCTCTAGAGCAGGGGTTTCCAACTCTGTTCCAGGACCACTTCCGTTCTGTAGGTTTTCGCTCCAATCCCAGTTGTAACTAACCTGGTTCAGTTTATCAACCAGTTAATTATTAGAATATTGGAGTGAAAATCTACAGCAAGGTAGCTCTCCAGGACCAGGGTTGGGGGGAGGGTAACTCTTTGTCTGGTCCAGTCAGTGTGTCACCTGAATGTTCAGTTATCTACTATAAGCTGTCTCCAATGTAATTTTTGAGAATTTGACAGTACGTCCAACCGACCTCACAAGCACAGACCCGTGTATGGCATTTTGTGGGTAAGCGGTTTGCTGATGTCAACGTTGTGAAGTGGGGTGGCAGTGGGGTTATGGTACGGGCAGGCATAAGCTACGGACAGCGGACATGTCAACCATTGAGCATGTTTGGGAGGCTCTGGATCGACGTATACACAGCGTGTTCCAGTTCCCGCTAATATCCAGCAACTTTGCACAGCCATTGAAGAGGAGTTGGACAACATTCCACAGGTCATAATCAACAGCCTGGTCAACTGTATGCTGTATGAGGCATGACACCTCTGTATGCAATGAAAACGGAAACATACTTTCAAATATAAGCAAGTTGAACAAGACCATCATAAATTTGACAAATGTGAAGCATGACACACACACACACACATTCTCAAATGTATATGTTATTACATTCTGGTCCCTCTCCTATTTAAAATGACTTGCTGTGAAATTACTGCGGTAGAAATGCATCCTCATGATAAAAGCTTGTTGAACACAAACTGAGAGAAATCAAAGTAGTCAGACACAAAATAATGCTTACAGCTAAGCAATAACAATAACAATATCAAAGCATTGTATTTTTCTACAGTGATCTAAACATATGCAACCCACCTGTGTTGTAGGGCCGGTGTGCCCTACAGAGTTAGACCAAAGAGATGAGTGCTACCATTGTGGTGCCCTTTAGGCCCGAGAGAGATGGCTTCGTTCTCAGGCAGACCAGGGTTCTCTTCAGCAGTGTAGGAGTCAATAGGAATAAACAAATGATCCAGGTGTTCAGGTAGGTGTGTGTAAGGATGGCGTCTCTGAGGGCTTAGTGAGTGATGGTGGCTGTGATCAGGTGTACCAGTACAGGTTGAGGTGTGGTGTTTCCACTCTGCTGCTCTCAGGGTGGCCTTGGACTGGGTGTGGCCAGGACGGGTACAAGTGACTCTCAGCAAGGTGACAGGTTACAGGTGAACAGACTGAGGGGACATGGCTGTGTGTGTCTCAGGTGATAATACCTGCAGGGTTCAGGAAGGGACTAACACAGTAGAGACAGAGAGGTGACACACAGTTAATACTCTACACTTTCACCTGTAAGTGATTCTGATGTAACAAAGAATCTATCATTACAAACTGTGCAAAGTTATATCTATAGTGTCACCTGTACTCCATAGGGTTATATTGCATAATCATCACCATATACTGTGGAAATATTGGTATGGTATTTGTCTACAGTGTCAACACTAAGCTATTCTAATGTAACAAATAATGGGTATAGGCTGGGTTTCTGTATAAGCACTTTGTGACATCTGCTGTTGGAAAAAGGGCTTTATAAAATACATTTGATTGGTATATTGTACAATGATTACATAAGTGTGCACATCCATATCTACTCCAAGCTGCTAATCTAGTGTCACCTGTACACCATAAGGCATGGTTATTTGACCTTCCGAGTGTTCTGAACAACCATTTTTTTTAATCTTTTTTTTTTTAATGTTCACTGTTGAACATAAAATAAACCTGTAAAAACACCAGGAAATCAACTCCAAGTGATTTTAATTGAGGAAATCTGTTCCCAAGTATTTCCACGCATGATCATATACGCAAGGTAAGCAAGGTTTGAAATGGTTCTGTTTTAGTCAAATATGATATCTGTTTGGGCTTTTTGTTCCGGCCCCCGACCATCTGCTCAATACAAAATGGGCCCGCGGCTGAATCTAGTTGCTGATTCCCCATAGGGGGATATTGTATGATCATCACACACTGTGGGGAATGATATCCATACATCTACCCCAGGCTGCTTGTATTTGATGTTGAGGTAATTTGTCAAATTGACGTCATTACCTCCTTGTTTGAATTAATAAATTAATGAATGGGAGGCTGTCCAGATTAATTCAGCGATTTAGCCTGAACGATCGAGCTGAACATCTCCCAGCTGAGTTATTTATTTGAGGTCAATTTGAACTATAGTTGTTTAGTTGCTGTTTTTCCAGTCTTTAGTTCATCTTCAGTGATGGTCATGGCTAGTCCTTTGTTCTCCTATGAGCATTGTCCCATGGATGTTAGAATAGAGTGTACAACTCTACCACTAGAGGGGTGTAGTGTAGTGTTTATGCTGCATCCTTTCCTTGTCACTGTGCTGTGTCTTTATTTTGTTATTTTTTTTGAAGCACCAGTGTTGAACGACATATCCTCGGTGAGGTAATGTGCCTTTGATATAATCCATGCTCCTCCTGATTTAAGCCTAGGACTACATCTGCAGCAAGTGAGGGTAAACAGGTAAATTGTAGACAAAAGAGACAGATGGTCTGTTCAAACGGTTTGCAGAGTTACATGCTGACCACACCGCTTGCATCACGTGTGCGAGCGTTGCAAAATAAATGTACACATACATGTTATTCAATCATTGCACCCGCACTGCTTGCGCACATCAACGAGCGTCTGCGTAGCCAGGCGCTAAAATAGAACTTGCTTCTATTTGTGACGCTTAAACCGCTGCAAGTCCCACCTCTCTCATCCCCTCATTGGTTTTTAGGAGCATATACCCACATGGGTGATTGAAAGATGATCTGAGGTCCACACTCCAGTCCAGTTGTTGGTTGTAAATGCACCTTAAAGTTGGTTGCCAACCACCATATAAAGTCCAAAGAAGAAGCCTGAAGGAGAAGAGATTACTAGAAACAAACTGTGTTTAGCCTTTTATCTGTGGATTATTTGTCGGAGTAGTGGACCTTGTGCATTTCAAATAAAATAACCCAATGTTTATATCCCAGGACAAATTAGTTAGCAACAGAAAGCAATCTAGCTAAATTGCCATAAATGTTTAATGCTTTTCGACCTGCCCCCAAATTAATATTGTTGGTTCAGAGTTCGTTTTGATATTTCAACCTGTGTGTCCTGATTACATCTGTGGGTGGACAAAATCCACATGCGAGTGAGCAGTCTGGTCAGCATGTTAGTAAAAAAATAATGAGGTATTTCAATAAGAATTTCTCTTCAATAAATAGTCTAGTCCCAGCAAAGAATAGTCACACACTTGTCAAAAACGAACCCATTGGTTACCCACTGGGCAAAAGTTGATTCAATGGGATGACATTGAATCAACGTGGAAAACTGATTGGATTTACAGAAAGTCATCAACGTAAAGGGCAACTTTTGACATTTTTGTTGTTGTTGATTTCATGTTGAATTCACATTAGTTTTCCAACTCAATTATATGTAAATCAAAACTAGATGTTGAACTGATGTCTGTGCCCAGTGGGAAGCCAGGTAGTACTCCACATGTCTTTTTAGTCCACGAGGAGGAGGATCTGAAAAGATCTGTAGAATGTTTGTCCCTCACAGCATTATGGTGGTGGGGTTTGTTTCTCTCTACCTCCACTCTTTCTCTCCCTCTCTCTCCTCTTTCTCATCTCGTATAAGTGGAGGTGGTGTAGGAATGGAGGACAATCCAGGCAGTAAAAATCTCTGTGAAGAATTACACTCCATCCAATGCCACCTTGCTGGAGTTAAACACATATCAGATCGAGCCTTCTCCGTAATATTGCTTTAATGGTATTCTCACCAATCTCACCAATCCCATCAATAACTCCACTCCTTAATCTCATGAAGAACGCTTCTTTAGCTACTAATAACATCAGCTGCATAGATAGAATACTACCGTGTCGTGGCATGGAATGATTAGACGAGGGCTTTTTCATCATGGTGGCGGTTGTTGGCGGACAGCCCACGGGACGTGATGGGCTTGCAAGATCTATTGGAGGTTTCAGAGGACAGAGAACATAAAAAACGGATTCCTAAAAGGAGGCTGAACATCCTGATTCGGCTTGGTTTTTAGGTTTTAGCTTGCTTATTAAGAAATGCTAGTGGACATGACTGAAGCTGTCACACCATGATCTGTTTCACCTGTCCTTGTGCTTGTCTCCGCCCCCTCCAGGTGTCACCCATCTTCCACATTATACCCTGGGTATTTAAACCTGTGTTTTCTGTTTGTCTGTGCCAGTTGGTCTTGTATGTTCCAAGTCAACCAGCATGTTTTTCCCGTGCTCCTGTCTTTTCTATTCTCTTTTGCTAGTCCTCCCGGTTTTGACCCTTGCCTGTTTTCTGGACTCTGTACCTGCCTGCCTGACCATTCTGCCAGCCCTGACCCCGAGCCTGCCTGCCACACTACCTCCTGGACTCTGAACCGGTTTTGACATTTTGCCTGTCCACGACCATTCTCTTGCCTACCCCTTTTGGATTATTAATAAATATCAAAGACTCAAACCATCTGCCTCCCTTGTCTACATCTGAGTCTCGCCTTGTGCCCTTATAGATGCCACATGAGAGTTGTCTTGGGGGTGTGGTTTGATGTGGGTGTTTCTTAGGTGTATCTTTGCTATTAAATCACAACAAACAAGGGCATTGGTGAGTAGTGACAGCGAGGCAAGCTCAGCCAGCTTTGCTATGGAGAGAATTACGTTTTGAAGTTGAGGACTTCTCCCCTACTGACTGACTCACCATCTCATGGTCAGCTAATTCAAATCTATGTATATGCTAAAACCTGTGCTGACCTTGTGTTTAGCCAAGCTGATAGCAGCTAGCTAGCATAACTTGGGGATACCGTACAGCAGCTAGCTAGCCTATCTAGCTGATATTTCTTTGTCAAACCCGGTTATGCAGGTGTCTGGAATGCGTTTCCTGAGACACTCGTTCTACAACATCTTGCTACGAAAGTAGCTTGCAACTTAGTTTCAAAGCCTCATCATGTCATGTAAAGACATGTTACCATGGAAAAGATATCAACTGCGAGTTGAATGCCCGGTCTTCAATCAGTTGTCCTACAACACAATATTATAAAGCTAACTGGCTAGTTTTGTCTCGTCTCTCCTTTTATCCGCTGTTAGATCTTTCCCAGGCAACAAATCCTAGAACTACTAATATCAAGTCATGTGGACATTGCACAAACATCGCTACAGGCCCCTCTTGTCACAGATCATGGTCATGAAGGAGCCTGATTTACAGATCACACTCTGCTCCTATCACAGAGAAAGAGATGGAGGAAGAGAGAGAAAGACACAGTCATGTCACCCCACAGTCATGGAAGCCAACAGTAAATGCACAGTTGAACAGCCAATCACACATTATGATTCACAGCTAATTCACAAGGGACCATGGAAATGGACACCTCCTTACAAAATAAAGTACAAACTGTTCAAACACATACAGCAATAATTGCACTATCAATGGTGGTTATAGGTAAATTCCATACAAGTGATAGTATTTTAACCTTTGACGAGATCAAATATGACCAACCTGATTCAAGTATCCTCCATTACTCTGAAACGGGACTGGCTCAGCCGTGTCTGGTGGTCTGTCAACATTATTTTTGCTCTAGAAAATACACAGTAATGTTGTTGGCATGGTGTTTTGGTTTTGGGTTAGCTGAAGTGCTTGAATGCTAGCTAGCTATGAAGTTAACGAAGCTAGGTAGCTACCTAGAAATAAATAAATATATTTTGCTACTTTTGAATCTCATAATGTGCCTTAGAAACTAATATGTAACACTGTAGACAATTGTTTATTATAGAAGCTAAAATGTTGACACGAATAAGCCTGCCTGTCATTGAAATTACTAAATAATTTGTGGAATATTAGGTTTCTACATTGTGTAAAAGCACTATTTTCCTATTGAGACGCATTACATTGAAAATTATACACTGTTTCTTTAAAAACGTCAGGTTTGTGATGACGACGTTCATCTGTCATTCATTGCTATGATCATTGATTTCTTAAAAAAGCTATCCCTTTCTTTCTGTGCCCTCAAATGTTTGGATATGCTGGTAAAGTAACCATGTTGTTAGCTAGCTAGCCACTGAGGTAGCCAATGAGGTAACATAAAGCGTAAATAAAAAGCGTTAAAAAAAAAAAAAATTTTTTTTTATTTTACTAGGCAAGTCAGTTAAGAACAAATTCTTATTTTCAATGACGTCCTAGGAACAGTGGGTTAACTGCCTGTTCAGGGGCAGAACGACAGATTTGTACCTCGTCAGCTCAGGGATTTGAACTTGCAAACCTATCCTGTTACTCCTAGTAATGGATACCAAAACTATTTGGTTAAATCACATTATCTGGTGGAACAATCTGTAGCTAAGAGAAATGATGATCAGCAGACGATGGGAGAGATGGTCATGATGAAATT
Source organism: Oncorhynchus clarkii lewisi (assembly GCF_045791955.1). NCBI lineage: Eukaryota > Metazoa > Chordata > Actinopteri > Salmoniformes > Salmonidae > Oncorhynchus > Oncorhynchus clarkii. The sequence continues at coordinate 40,851,954 of NC_092150.1, forward strand.
GCCATTCCAAAGAAACAAAGTAAATTCAAATCCAGCATAATGTCTAATCCCTCAATTACAGTTCTACTACAATGACACACACAGGCAAATTAATTATGTTTCTATATCTAGAATCCAGGCAAAACAATCTAAGACAAAACACTAAAACTATTAAATTATATTGTACAGTTTGAACAACAGTTGAACCATGCCAGCATAACATCAACATTAGGGTAGACTAGTTGAACATGCATTCATGTGCACATGCACAGAGATTACATTTGCAACAATGCCTAGCCTAATAGAAAGAAATATGGCATAACTCTCAACCTTTGCACAGTGACCAGATCGTACAAATGAGCCTAGCTAGGTAGGCAGACAGTATGTACCTACAGGCATGTCTATCGGGCATGCTTAGGGAAATATTGTTTATAGTAAAAACAGTTTCAGTTTGAGATTTACAACAGTAAATTGTTGTATTATTGTTTCTCCTCACTGTTTGCTAGGAAACCTAGTTAGCTAGCTTCCTGTGAGGGTAGGAAACAACATCTCCACCCGCTGATCCTCAAAACTGGGGCCCCACAAAGGTGCGTTCTCAGCCCTGTACTCCCTGTTCACCCATGACTGCGTGGCCATTCACGCCTTCAACTCAATCATCAAGTTTGCAGACGACACTACATTTGTAGACTTTATACCAACAACACCGAGACGGCCTACAGGGAGGAGGTGAGGGCCCCTCGGAGTGTGGTGTCAGGAAAATAACCCCACACTCAACGTCAACAAAACAAAGGAGATGATCGTGGACTTCAGGAAACGGCAGAGGGAGCACCCCCCTATCTACATCGACAGGACAGTAGTGGAGAAAGTTTTAAGTTCCTCTGTGTAAACATCATGGACAAACTGAAATGGTTCACCCACACAGACAGCGTGGGGAAGAAGGCGCAACAGTGCCTCTTCAACCCGAGGAGGCTGAAGAAATGTGGCTTGTCACCAAAAACACTCACAAACTTTTACAGATGCACAATCGAGAGCATCCTGTCGGGCTGTATCACCGCCTGGTATGGCAACTGCTCCGCACACAACCGTAAGGCTCTCCAAATGGTAGTGAGGTCTGTACAATGCATCACCAGGGGCAAACTACCTGCCCTCCAGGACACCTACACCACCCAATGTCACAGGAAGGCCAAAAAGATCATCAAGGACAACAACCACCCAAGCCACTGCCTGTTCACCCCGCTATCATGCAGAAGGTGAGATCAGTACAGGTGCATCAAAGCTGGGACCGAGAGATTTAAAAGGTTCCTTTGTCTTCTTCAACCTCGTGTTGCGTTTTGGGGTTGCGACTAATCGTAGACTTGGCTGCAGTGTGTGGTCATCTAGCCTCAACGTAAATTTTTAATAACCTCTTAAAGCTAGGGGGCAGAATTTTCACTTTTGGATAAATAGCGTGCCCAATTTCAACTTCTTGCTACTCATGCCAAGAATATAAGAATATAAGATATGCATATTATTCATATATTTGGATAGAAAATACTCTGACGTTTCTAAAACTGTTTGAATCAGGTCTGTGAGTGTAACAGAACTTATGTAGCAGGCAAAACCCTGAGGACTGACTGTTAAATTTTTTTACAATTTTTCCCCCTTCTCTGTTCCCTTTATTGTCTTTGCCATGGGATATTTCATAGGAACCTATTTTCAGTTCCTACCGCTTCCACTGGATGTCGCCAGTCTTTGGAATTTGGTTGAGGTTATTCCTTTGTGCAATGAAGAAATAGGCCAACTCGGAACTGGGGACACTTTTGTGAGTTGCGCAAGACGTGAAAAGCAGCGCTGGTTTGTTTTCTTTCCTCTATTGAATACAGATTGCCCCGTCTACAAAATATCTAATGTTGTATTACAAAAGTAGTTTGAAATATTTTGGCAAAGTTTATAGGCAACATATTTGAAATATTTTGTAGTGACGTTGTGTTTTTGTAAGCAGTTTTTTTCTGGATCAAACGCGCTTTATAAATGGACATTTTGGATATATATGGACAGAATTAATCGAACAAAAGGACCAATTGTGATGTTTATGGGACATACTGGAGTGCCAACAGAAGAAGCTCAACAAAGGTAATGCATGTTTTATATTTTATTTCAGCGTTTTGTGTAGTGCCTGCAGTGTTGTAATATGCTAGCCCCTTTGTTCACTGCTGGTGCAGATGGTGCAGGCTATCAGAAAATAGCTTCTTATGCTTTTGCCGAAAAGCATTTTTAAAATCTGACGTTGGCTGGATTCACAACGAGTGTAGCTTTAATTGAGTATCTTACATGTGTGATTTCATGAAAGTTTGAATTTTATAGCATTTTATTTGAATCTGGCGCTCTGCATTCCCCCTGGCAATTAGCCAGTTGAGACATTTGCGCCTAACCTCACATGTTTTATACCCCAGGGTAGAAAGGGAGTGTCCGTCTTTCTGACAAGTTCTCTGGGGCATATCGAGTTGCGAGGCAAGGCATCAAGATTTTAACTCTGATCCAGTTTAGACAACTAAATTAAAAGTTGATCTTTACAAAAACATGATTTGATCTGGACATTTTCCATATAACGCACAGTATGCAAACATCATATACATATTATGAAAACTCTTTAAGATGTTTTCATTATAACATCATTTCACTTTTAATAGCATAACAAAAACAACAATCATTTTCATGTTCCATCTATCATTATTACCACCATTTTAGCTGAAGAAATACAGTATATTGTCCCAAAGTCCACATATTGCATGTTACTGTTCTGAGATAGATTCTCCCTAGGCCCATCATACATTCCAATCCTCCACACTGAGAGGACAAATGATTTTGAATGCTGCCTTAAGATTTACAATGGGCGTGAGGTGTCATAAAATCCCCCCACCTCCATACCTCTCCACCTCTCCCCCTCTGGTGGGAGTAAGAGATGTCTCTGTAGGACTGTGATCCAATAATAACTGCACTGTTTGTATTCGACCATACTGCATTCCCAATCACCTTGCCGTGGTTAAATGTGGTGGTTCGCAGTTCCTGTTTTGTGCGAATGCCCAAGTTCTAAAATTCTCTGGTAGAATGCCCTGTTTTTATTTTGTCACACTCACTTATTTTCCTGACATAAACCCAGTTCTATGAACCAAGCGCAATTTGTTTTATTTCAGAGTTCGCTAATGGGGTCGCAAACCCTAGTTTTGGGAACACTGCTTTAGTGACACTTACTTTTTTTTTTGCGGGAAATACCTGGGATGGAGCATTTGTAAAATAACGGAAAATATTACAGTTTTTTTTGATTGCTAAAGTACTAAAACACATTCGCTGAACAAAGTTCCCAGTTGCCTGGACTAATTTAGATAATTATGCAGTCTGTTGTCAATACCTTAAACCATTTCACATGGCAAAACACAATTTGCAGATCTCACTTAGACTTTTCAGCAAAACTCTAAACTCATTCTCATTCTCAAAACACATTCTGCACTCTAATGCACATGTCATCCATACCGGTAAACACAAGTGGCAACAATCAAATACAAATAGAGAACACATGTCATTGATTGAACACAACCACTCAAAATTGATTTAACCTGTTTCAAATGATAAGACAACCAATATAAGCCAGTTCAGAGAGCAAACAGGTTGTTGAAGGTGGGAAGGAGAAAGTCTGAGAAAGGATAGAAGAAACAATGTGAGAGGACAAGGACGAGTGCGTATGCGAGGTGGGCGAGGAGGAGGGCAAGAAAGAGGAAGACAAAGAGTGGAAATATCTGATGAAATTCGAGCAACAGTTATAGACCATGTTCTTGTCCATGGACTGACAATGAGGAAAGAAGGACTTAGAGTGCAAACCAATTTGAGCTGATTTTCTGTGTCCACCATAGCAAGGACATTCAGAGAAGAGAACAGGTACAGTATACTACTGTATTTCTGTAATTGCACATTTACTGTACTACACTATATGCAGCTGTTTCAATGGACATTTGTAAAGTGAATCACTATGTATTGTACTGCATGAAAATGTTTTGTAACTGCACAACTACTTTTTGTAGAATTGCAAGGTTGCCACGTGCAGGTGGAAGGACAGCTATATTCACTCAGGAGCAAGAGGCCGTTATAGTTGGCATGGTCCTTCAAGATAATGCAATACGACTCAGAGAAATCCAGGAACGAGTGATACAAGACAACACACACTTCCAGGGAATCGACAGTGTGAGCATTTCCACAATTGACCGTGTCCTCCATCGTAACAGGATGCGAATGAAACAAGTATACAGAGTACCTTTTGAGCGCAACTCACCAAGGGTGAAAGAACTGCGAGCTCAGTATGTGCAAGTAAGTGTACATTCAGAAACATTTACTGTAATCCAGATTGTCTAGAGTCCTAACACATACTATGTGAATGACATTACTCTTCAGTACATACAATGTATGCGAATCAGAAGCCTAATTGTACTCTACAGTATAGCACTGTCTCTGCACGACTTACAAATCCAACATACAGTATATTGTATTTCTACACAGACAATATTTGACTTGGAATCCTTGGACAGACACCATGAGTTCATCTTTGTTGATGAAGCAGGCTTCAATCTAACAAAGAGGAGAAGTAGAGGCCGAAACATGATTGGACAGCGGGCCATTGTTGAAGTCCCTGGTCAACGAGGTGGCAATGTCACAATCTGTGCTGCTATCAGCAACCATGGTGTTCTACATCACCATGTTACACTCGGGCCATATAACACCCAGCACCTTCTATGATTTATTGCCAATCTAAGATATATTTTATTTGAGCAGCAGGTTCAAGAGCAGCAGGGTCAAGAGCTAAATGAGAATCCCATTCCCACCTATGTGATAGTGTGGGACAATGTCAGTTTCCACTGAGCTGCTCAGGTAAGGGAATGGTTTAACATCAATGGGCAGTTTATGAACTTGTACCTCCCTCCATACTTGCCTTTCCTGAATCCGATTGAGGAGTTTTTCTCCTCTTGGAGATAGAAAGTGTATGATAGACAACCCTACACCAGAGTAAATCTGCTGCAAGCCATGGATTTAGCCTGTGGTGATATACGTGAGGAATCATGTCAGGGCTGGATACGGCACACAAGAGGCTTCTTCCCCCATTGCCTCAGGAGGGACAATATTGCTTGTGATGTCGACGAAGTGCTCAGGCCTGACCCAGCCCAAAGACAAGAAGAAGCACATTGATCACATGTTTACTCCTTTGATTTTTGTCCCTTTTAGTATTGGAAACTGTAGTGCAGTGCATTGTAGGCTATATACTGTACAATGGACAAATTGTATGGCCCTGAACATTGTGCTTTCCATTTATTAACAGTACTGACTGCTCAATAGATTGACTGGTTGCAGATTCATATCAACAAAGAATAAGAATTACAGTATCACAGAGACAAAGGACAAGTTTGTGAGATGCAGGGTACAGTACTGTAAAAATAGGGGTACAAAGGAGGAGGAAAAACAAAAGAGCAAAGCAGAGTAGTAATTTCTGATCAATTTTGAGCTACTATGATAGAACATGTTTTCGTTCATCAAAAGACAATGACGGAAATATATGAATATTTTTTTAGATAAAAAATGTACTTCTCCCTGAGAATTGTATGTTTTGAACAATGTGTTTTCTATTTTTCGGTGTATTGTTTACTGACTGCTTGAGAGTGTATATCATTTTGATCACTTTGTTTATGATTTGAGAGCAGTGTTTGATTTTGAACACAGGTATAACTGTTTTGAGGCGAATGTTTCATTTTGCGAGAGGAGTCAGAGGTTATGTAAATAGTGCTTGAAGATGAGGTTTTGTGTTTAATGTTTTCAGGAAATGGAGCAAGGTTTCAGAAATTGTGTTTTAGCAATTGAGAAAAACTGTAAACCCTAATGAGAAGCGACCAAAATAAGGGGATGGAGTGAAACAATAGTGTGTGGATTTTAGGGGTATCATGACCCCAATGGGTCCAGGTCTACATTGCTCAGCTGGGTTTCAGAGGGATTGAATTGTACCTTTGTTTTTCACTAGGAGAAAAGGAATGGAACAGTACCATCAAGTTTCAAATTCCTATATTTCTTTCTTCATAAGCCAATCACAATAAGTAGTTCCAACACAATCTGCATCAACCTCTCATTCTAGTCTACTCAATGGAGAAAATATTGACTTAGCACAATTCAATGAACCTAGCATTTGTAATGATGGCCCTTTCTCCAGTGAATGTTTAAAGTCCTGGGCTGACTAAACACCAGGACTCTACTATTGTGACCTCTATTTTCTCCCAACTCTTTATTTATCACACACATAAGACAAAGCATATTAATTCACGGCAAACCATTAGGCCATAGGAGGCTGGCTCTATAAATCAAGGGCTCTCTAATTTACTCACACACAAAGGGAAAGCTGTTTATGAGAGAGAGAGAGAGAGAGAGAGAGAGAGAGAGAAAGAAAGAGAGAGAAGAAAAATAACTTAAAAGACTGAGAAAGAGCAGAGGAAGGCGATGTAAGAATTCTGAGAGTGTAGTGTAGAAAAGCTGAGCAGAGTGGAGAGCGAGCAGAGGAGAGAGCAAGCAGAGATGAGAGCGGAGAGCGAGTGGAGCTTAGCCTCTGGCCTGTGTGTGTCCTTTGTTCTGTAACTGATGAAATGGTGTGTTATGGTATTTGCTGGTTATGAGTCATACACATTATCTCACCTAAAGCCGTTATGGTTATGAGCCATGCATATTATCTCATCTACGGCCACTTGATCTGTGTGGTGTAGCGGAGGGGACAATTCTCCCAGGGGGTAGATCAGCTTTAATATTGCAGATAGATTGTAGCTTCCATTAATGTATTTGCTGCATCATGTAGTGTGTATGTGTACGGTGCATTCGGAAAGTATTCAGACCTCTTGACTTTTTCCACATTTTGTTACATAAAAGCCTTATTCTAAAATCGATAGTTTATTTCCCTCATCAATCTACACACAATACCCCATAATGACAAAGCAAAAACATGTTTAAGAAAAAAAAAGATGCAAATCTATTAAAAAAACTGAAATATCATGTTTACATACAGTACCAGTCAAAAGTTTGGACACACCTATTCAAGAGTTTTTCTTTATTTGGACTATTTTGTACATTGTAGAATACTAGTGAGGACATCAAAACTATGAAATAACAGATATGGAATCATGTACAGTAGTAACCCAAAAAGTGTTTAACAAATCAAAACATATTTTAGATTCTTCAAATTAGCCACCCTTTCCCAGAAAATGTATTCTATATATTTTCAAAGAAGCGTGTTTCATCATTATTTGGACTGTATAGATTAATGAGCCAAATCTGTTTATCGTCCAATGGCATATTTAAAATTATCCATCTACCTTGCGGATTTGTTTAGACAATTTGCACTTTCGAATAAAAATGATTGTTAATTAATATCCTCACCCCTTTTGAGTTTCTTGCACCCCAACATCATCTAAAAGTAGTTGAATTAGTTTCTTGTAAACAATATATATTATATTCCTTCTCTTTTATCCAGGTAAATACTGATCGTCTTTTCTTATTATCTGCTAAGCCACCACAATTATAACTGGCTATACATATTTACCATAAACAATCAAATCAAACTTTATTTTCACATGCGGCAAATACAACAAGTGTAGACATTACCGTGAAATGCTTACTTACAAGCCCTTAACCAACAGTGTAGTTCAAGAAGAGTTAAGAAAATATTTACCAAATAAACTAAAGTAAAAAATTCTAAAAAGGAAAACACAATAGATAGCCATATTGAGGCTATTTACAGGGGGTACCAGTACCGAGTCAATGTGCGGGGGTACAGGTTAGGTCATTTGTACATGTAGGTAGGGATGAAGTGACTATCCCTCGATAATAAACTGTGAGTAGTAGCAGTGTACAAAACAAATGGAGGGGGGTTGTCAATGTAAATAGTTCGGTGGCCATTTAATTAATTATTCAGCAGACTTATGGCTTGGGGGTAGAAGCTGTTAAGGAGTCTTTTGGTCCTAGACTTGGCGCTCAGGTACCGCTTGCCGTGCGGTAAAAGAGAAAACAGTCTATGACTTGGGTGACTGGAATCTCTGACAATTTTTGGGGCTTTCATCTGACACAGCCAATTATATAGGTCCTGGATGGCAGGAAGGTTGGCCTCAGTGATGTACTGGGCCATACGAACTACCCTCTGTAGCGTCTTATGGTCAGATGCCGAGCAGTTGCCATACCAGGCGGTGATGTAACCGGTCAGGATGCTCTTGATGGTGCAACTGTAGAACTTTTTGAGGATCTGGGGACCCATGCCAAATCTTTTCAGTCTCCTGAGGGGGAAAAGGTGTTGTCGTGCCCTGTTCACGACTGTCTTGGTGTGTTTGGACCATGATAGTTTGTTGGTGATGTGGACACCAAGGAACTTGAAACTCTCAACCTGCTCCACTACAGCCCCATCAATGTTAATGGGGGCCTGTTCGGCCTGCCTTTTCCTGTAGTCTATGATCAGCTCCTTTGTCTTGCTCACATTGAGGGAGATGTTGTTGTCCTGGCCAGGTCTCTGACCTCCTCCCTATAGGCTGTCTCATTGTTGTCGGTGATCAGGCCTACCACTGTTGTGTCATCAACAAACTTAATGATGGTGTTGGAGTCGTGTTTGGCCATGCAGTCGTTGGTGAACAGGGATTACAGGAGTGTACTAAGTACACACCCCTGAGGAGCCTCAGTGTTGAGGATCAACATGGCAGACGTGTTGTTGCCTACCCTTACCACCTGGGGGCGACCTGTCAGGAAGTCCAGGATCCAGTTGCAGAGGGAGGTGTTTAGTCTCAGGGTCCTTAGGTTTGTGGGCACTATGGTGTTGAACGCTGAGCTGTAGTCAATGAACAGCATTCTCACATAGGTGTTCCTTTTTTCCAGATTGGAAAGGGCAGTGTGGAGTGTGAATGAGATTGCATCATCTGTGGATCTGTTTGGGCCCTATGCGAATTGGAGTAGGTCTAGGGTATCCGGGAAGATGCTGTTGATGTGAGCCATGATCAGCCTTTCAAAGCAAGTCATTGGATACCAACCTAAATGTTACGAGGCAGTAATCATTTATGCAGGTTACCTTCACTTCCTTGGGCACAGGGACTATGTTGGTCTGCTTGAAACATGTAGGTATTACAGACTTGGTCAGGGAGAGGTTGAGAATGTCAGTGAAGACACATGCCAGTTGGCAGTTGGCATGCGCATGCTTTGAGTACATGTCCTGTTAATCCGTCTGGTCCCGCGGCTTTGTGAATGTTGATCTGTTTAAAGGTTTTGCTAACATTGGCTACCGAGAGCATTATCACACAGTCGTCCAGAACAGCTGGTGCTCTCGTGCATGCTTCAGTGTTGCTTGCCTCGAAGCGAGCATAAAATGCATTGAGCTCGTCTGGTAGGCTCACGTCTGGGTTTCCCTTTGTAGTCCGTAATAGTTTTCAAGCCCTGCCACATCTGACGAGCGTCAGAGCCGGTGTAGTAGGATTCAATCTTAATCCTGTATTGACACTTTGCTTGTTTGATGGTTCGTCTGAGGGCATAGCGGGATTTCTTATAAGTGTCTGGATTAGTGAGATACAAGTTTCAATTTATCATAATATATGTTTGTAAACCTACTTTTAAAAAGTACCATAATGATTGAGTGTCATTATGTGACTCGTTTCAGGAAACTAGGCTTATGTCACGCGTTACTACTTCACAGGAGAGCTATTTGAATGTAAACTTTTATTTTTTTTACCAAAATGCATTTCTGAGTGGAAAATGCCTTCTGGAACATGTGAACTTACCGTGTATGCAATCTGTAAATACAAATAAAATTGTTAAATTACAAGCCTAGTTGGTTTAGTCATTGGCTGAGATAATAGATGGGCTGGAGAGGCAGAGAGATTATTTTGGATTGATCTGCCATGTAGCATTCTTCTGTCTATAACATGAGCTGAGCATTGAGCATTTCATGAGCATTTCGAGGCTCGCCTTTAACTCCTTTATATCTTTACTGACTAGTTCAAGTATGCCCAGTTTATCATTTATCGACAAGTCAGTTTTTACACTTACCATAAATTGTGTGTCCGTCGAGGCGTCTTTTGGGGATTTTCTTTTGGGGATGGGTTCTCCATCCTTACTCTCCGACATGTTTGGGTGTTGATTGTATTGGTGATTTAGGTCGATACATTTCTCTAGCTTAATCATTTGTTTTGTGTTGTTATCCAGATTGAAGGTTATTGCCCACAAATATGTGGAGTGACGTGCTAATATTTAGTCAAATTTGCAGATATTCAATAGTACGCTTTTATCTTGAGGCATTCTGCATCACTGTGTTCAGTCTGCCATGGCACCTAGCTTTTTCTCACATTTCTCTTTCTCCCAGGACTCTTAGCAAGCTGGCTAACTAGCTAAGAGAGGCCCCTTCATATGCTTCCTTTCTCCCTCTATCTATCTTGCTCTTTTTCTCTCGCTTATCCTCCATCTGTCTGTTAATCTCTCTCTCCATCCATCCCTCCCTGTCCCTCTTCATTCTTCTCATTCTCCATCCCTCTCTCAATCTATCGCTGTGGCAGTAAATGCATTTCCTATTCTGATAATTAGAGTAAATTGAACCTAATACGGTTGCTGCAAATGCCTGTTAACGTTGACAGATTACAGTTCACTAGCGCTGTGAACACAAGCATCAATTCCCCCTGTGGTTAAAAGCCTTCATTGAAGTCACATAATTCTTTCCTATCTCCATTTCATCTCCTCTCCTCTCTCCACTGCGTGACTGTGTGAGGGGGATTGATGGATATACAGGGGTCTCTCATGCAGTAAATGGCTTGGACATTCGCTCTCAGCCTTCCTCTCTCTCTCTCTCTCTCTCCCTCTCTTTCTCTACCTGCTCGTCCACATCTAACATGCTCCTCTCTCACCTGAGGAAATGTTAAGTATGGGCCGGGAGCGCTGGAGCGAGGCCCACTCACTTTACCATACCTCACTCTGATGAGCAGAGCCCAAGGAGTGGTACAATGGGCCACCACATCACATCACTCCTCATCTCTTTCTTCCTCCCCACTTAGTCATTGTCTGTCTCTCCCTTTCGCTCTTTCTCCACTTATCCCTCTCTCTCTCTATGCCTGTCATTTAACCATGGCTTCAGAGGTGAAGGGGCTAATCAACGTAGCTTCCAGTAGTGTTATTTGGGAGCTGGCCTACCTCCTCCTATATCCCGGAGCACAATTTACTACCCATCTACATATCCATATGAAGGAACATTACCTAACTGTACAGTTCAAAGGAACCTACACACGCTCACACATTCACACAAATGGATCGTGTTACGCAGGGCAATGAAAAAGAGACCTCATGCCACCTTGTATCAGAGAACGACCCCTCGGAACAGCTTTGAACATTGTAGAGTTCTAGTAGGGATTTTTTTTTAATGAAATACTGTTTTTCTGAACATGCCTTGTCTTCTTTAGAATACTGAAGGGCATCATGTGTTTAAAACTTGCATTTAAGAACCGGTTTGGATAATGTATTTTGATTGGTGGCTCTGGAGGGGTAGCACATTGGAGAACCAAACTGCATCCTATTCCCTATATATTGCATAGGGCACTGTTCAAAAGTAGTGTAACAATGTAATGTTAGTGTAACAACACTGGTTAATGTCATAGCACGGTTAAGCTGCACATCAGCTTCTCAAGGGACTGCTCCTTTGACAGGACGTGGAAAAGAGGTGACAAAATGGACTTTAATGACGCAGCTGACCCGCTGGATGTAGCAGAGAAGCCTCTGTCTTAGGGATGTCTTGTTTGTTTTGTTCTCACTTATAAAACAATGGGAAACACATATAGTAAGTCACGCTAAACATATTATCAGTAATAACCAGTAAATCTAGTGCCCGAAACCTGGCACTGTGAGCTTAACTGGTTTTAAGAGTGATCTGTTCTCACGCTGTTGGAGCTGATCCAGGCAGGAGCACATCAGATGAGGAGGGGCATGTATGAAACATTCTAAACCAGATTGTTTTCTTCCCGTGTCGCTGTGTGAATGCGCGTGGATTGTGTGTTATCTGCACTGTAAACTGTATGTACATAAGCATGTACAATTAGTGTGACGTTTGCATATTATGTACCTCAGTATTGTTGATGTGTTGTTGTGTATGAAGTACTGGGTGCAGAAGCAGGTATCACTGCTCTGCTATTGTCTGAGTGTGGTTACAGAGACCAGGGAGTGAGGCAGGAGATGCCAGGGAGTCATTACCTATAGCGTACCTCACCACAGAGCACAGCATGGTACAGCATGACAAAGAGACTAGATGACATTCAACTCTAATAGACATGTGTGGCTATATACACACACACTTCCATACAAGTACAAACTCGAAGGCACATGAAGGCGAAGAGAAATATGCGCACGCACCTACACACACACACACACACACACACACACAGAGAGAGGCACAAACACACACGTGCACACATACACACATCTTTGCCTTTGATAAGTCATTGCGGATGAAGCCGCAACAAAGGAAGAGAATAACTGTATCCAGCCTCCACTGGCGCCTGCTCACTCACAACCACTAAGCCTGGCCAGAAGCAAACAACCAACTTCCATCTCAAATAAACATTTCTCAGGCACTGGGGAGTATATAGGTCTGTAATATGTACAGTACCAGTTAAACGTTTGGACACACCTACTCATTCCAGGGTTTTTCCCTATTTTTAAAGGAACATTATGAAATAACACATATGTAATCATGTAGTAACCCAAAAAATGTTAAACAAATCAAAATATATTTTATACTTGAGATTTTTCTAAGTAGCCACCCTTTGCCTTGATGACAGCTTTGCACACTCTTGGCATTCTCTCAACCAGCTTCATGAGGTGGAATGCATTTCAATTAACAGGTGTGCCTTGTTAAAAGTTAATTTGTGGAATTTCTTTCCTTCTTAATGCGTTTGAGCCAATCAGTTGTGTTGTGACAAGTTAGTGGTAGTATAGAAAATAGCCATATTTGGTAAAAGACCAAGTCCATATTATGGCAAGAACATCTCGAATAAGCAAAGAGAAACAACAGTCCATCATTACTTTAAGACATGAAACTCAGTCAATGCAGAATATTTCAAGAAGTTACTGTTACTGTTACTGTGCCTCTGCTGCAGAGGACAAGTTCACTAAAGTTAACTGCACCTCAGATTGCAGCCCAAATAAATGCACAGAGTTCAAGTAACAGACACATCTCAACATCAACTGTTCAGAGGAGACTGTGTGAATCAGGCCTTCATAGTCGAATTGCTGCAAAGAAACCACTTTCCAAGGACACCAATAAGAAGAAGAGATAAGAAGAACAGACTTGTTTGGGCCAAGAAACACGAGTAATGGACATTAGACCGGTGGAAATGTGTTCTTTGGTCTGATGAGTCCAAATTTGAGATTTTTGGTTCCAACCTCTGTGTCTTTGTGAGACGCAGAGTAGGGGAACGGATGATCTCTGCATGTGTGGTTCCCACTGTGAAGCATGGAGTAGGTATGGTGTGGGGGTGCTTTGCTGGTGACACTGTCAGGGATTTATTTAGAATTCAAGGCACACTTAACCAGCACTGCTACCACAGCATCTGCAGTGCTACGCCATCCCATCTGGTTTGCGCTTAGTGGGACAATCATTTGTTTTTCAACAGGACAATTACACAAAACGCACCTCCAGGCTGTGTAAGGGCTATTTGACTACATACAAATATTTTGTATTTATTTACTGGACATAGAGAACCGGGTTGAGCCTTGTTAATCATGTCATATATACCCACTGTATATAGAGACATTTAGTTGAGTGCCATAAAAAGGGATACCAGATGTATGGGAAGAAAACTATTTGACGTGACATGAAGGCTCTTCTTTGATTGCACGGAGATGAAGAGAGAGGCTTGGGAGAGAGAGTTTTATGTATTTATTTAACCAGGCAAGAGAACAAATTCTTATTTTCAATGACGGCCTAGAAACAGTGGGTTAACTGCCTGTTCAGGGGCAGAACGAAAGATTAGTACCTTGTCAGCTCAGGGGTTTGAACTTGCAACCTTCCGGTTCCTAGTCCAAATCTTTAACCACTAGGCTACCCTGCCTTGACAGTGAGAGTCCTCTCCTTTGTCTCTCCCCCTCTCTCTGCCTCCCCAGTATTTCCTTCTCTCCGGCTCTGTACAGCTCTGTAACTCCAGCTCAACAGATGGGCGAACGCTTCATTACCTTTAATATGTCCAACATCAATTAGACAGGAGGTAATTGGGAAATCGCAGAGGCGATTGGAAGGTAGCGTGCCCGCATGCAAACACGTAAACACACACACACACACACACACACATAAAAGGCCTTGTGGTAATGGATGGGTGTCATCAAGCACAAAATATGCCAACAATCTGGCATTAAGGGATGGCAAGAAGTACTTCATTACTTCTTTATGACCTTTCTTGTAGCTGTAAGAGATGAGTGTCCTCCCATCCCTGCTTGGTGTGTGTGTGTGCGTGTGTGTGTGTGTGTGTGTGTGTGTGTGTGTGTGTGTGTGTGTGTGTGTGTGTGTGTGTGTGTGTGTGTGTATAGATGCAAATGCACCTGCCATCCGGGCCAAGTTACAGTTGAAGTTGGAAGTTTACATACACTTAGGTTGGAGTCATTAAAACTCGTTTTTTCAACCACTCCACAAATTTCTTCTTAACAAACTATAGTTTTGGCAAGTTAGTTAGGACATCTCCTTTGTGAATGACACAAGTCATTTTTCCAACAATTGTTCACTTATAATTCACTGTATCACAATTCCAGTGGGTCAGAAGTTTACATACACTAAGTTGACTGTGCATTTAAACAGCTTGGAAAAATCCAGAAAATGATGTCATGGCTTTAGAAGCTCCTGATAGGCTAATTGACATCATTTGAGTCAATTGGAGGTGTACCTGTGGATGTATTTCAAGGCTTACCTTCAAACTCATTGCCTCTTTGCTTGACATCATGGGAAAATCAAACGAAATCAGACAAGACCTCAGAAAGAAAATGTAGACCTCCACAATTTCCAAACGCCTGAAAGTACCACGTTCATCTGTACAAACAATAGTACGCAAGTATAAACACCTTGGGACCATGCAGACGTCATACCAATCAGGAAGGAGACGCGTTCTGTCTCCTAGAGATGAACGTACTTTGGTGCGAAAAGTGCAAATCAATCCCAGAACATCAGCAAAGGACCTTGTGAAGATGCTGGAGGAAACAGGTATAAAATTATCTATATCCACAGTAAAACGAGTCCTATATCGACAAAACCTGAAAGGCCGCTCAGCAAGGAAGAAGCCTCTGCTCCAAAACCACCATAAAAAAGCCAGACTACGATTTACTAGAAATGTCCTCTGGCCTGATGAAACAAAATAGAACTGTTCGGCCATAATAACCATTGTTATGTTTGGAGGATAAAGGGGAGGCTTGCAAGCCAAAGAACACCATCAAACGTGAAGCACAGGGGTGGCACCATCATGTTGTGGGGGTGCTTTGCTGCAGGAGGGACTGGTGCACTTCACAAAATAGATGACATCATGAGGTAGGAAAATTATGTGGATATATTGAAGCAACATCTCAAGACATCAGTAAGGTAAAACTTGGTCGCAAATGGGTCTTCCAAATGGACAATGACCCCAAGCATACTTCCAAAGTTATGGCAAAATGGCTTAAGGACAACAAAGTCAAGGTATTGGAGCGGCCATCACAAAGCCCTGACCTCAATCCCATAGAACATTTGTGGGCAGAACTGAAAAAGTGTGTGCGAGCAAGGAGACCTACTAACCTGACTCAATTGCGCCAGCTCTGTCAGGAAGAATGGGCCAAAATTCACTTATTGTGGGAAGCTTGTGGAAGGTTATCCGTAACGTTTGACCCAAGTTAAACAATTTAAAGGCAATGCTACCAAATACTAATTGAGTGTATGTAAACGTCTGACCCACTGGGAATGTGATGAAAGAAATAAAAGCTGAAATAAATCATTCTCTGAACTACTATTCTGACATTTCACATTCTCAAAATAAAAGTGGTGATCCTAACTGACCAAAGACAGGGAATTTGTCCTAGGATTAAATGTCAGGAATTGTGAAAAACTGAGTTTAAATGTATTTGGCTAAGGTGTATGTAAACTTCCGACTTCAACTGTAAGTGCTATCACTAACAGACACAAAATACTGTACGCTTCATTATCCAGATGAATGGCTTACTGCAGCACATAACTAGTCTAGGGAAGGGAGGGTGTGTATGTGTTCAAGGTTATCAAAGTGTTTTTTTTATTGTAGTTTTTATTTGTATTAGTTTTAATATTTAAAAAAAATATCAGTTTAGTTTGAATTAGTTTTCACATCCACTTTACTAGTTTTCATTTAGTTTAGGTTTTATCGATACATTTCTATTTAGTGTTTATATTATTTCGTTTTAGCATTAGGGACAGAAAGTAGCCTATGCATTGGAGGCTAGCAGCCATTAATAGGTTGTATAGTTTAGGTGTTTCTGTGGATGTCACTTCATGTCACCTTGGGCCAGTAATGCATAAGGTGATGGGTCAGATTAAGTTAGGTTTAAAGGCAGGCTCAGTGAGATGACATAGATGCACGAAGTAAACAGTTGTATTGGATACATTTTCGCAACAACCAGAAGCTCTGTGGTGTGAGGCGAAACTTGTCAGCTGTTTTGGTCCGTTGAAGCAGCATGAAGCGCACTCGTGCATACGCAAAGGTACTCTGTTTGACCGTGTGAGAGCAAAGTCTTGCATCAATGGACACGTTAAAGTGCATCACCTTTGTCAAGTCAATGACTATCGTTGGTTACTGCCTTTCAAAGTGTTTCAATCAAAAGTTTTGGCAAAACGTGGTCACATAAATAACTGAGGGAAATTTTACCAAAATTCTGTTACCAAACTTTGCATTTGCACAGTTCTTCCAGTAAATAGTTTTTGTAAAATGTTCACAGACTCTATGAAATGATGACCTCTTCCTAAATATTTGGTCAAATTATACATTTTCTGTATGGTTTCCTAGAAACAATTGTGGCTCAACTTACTCAACTTTTGAGCTAACGTAAGTATCTTTTGAGGTTGTAAGTAACAAGAACATTTCCCAGGACATAGACATATCTGATATTGGCGGAAAGCTTAAATTATTGTTATTCTAACCGCGCTGTGCAATTTACAGTATCTATTACAGGGAAGGAATACCATGCTATTGTTTGAGGAGAGTGCACAGTTTTTAACATGAAAAGTTATTAATAACCAAATTAGGCACATTTGGGCAGTCTTGATACAAAATTGCAATGGTTCATTGGATCAATCTGAAACTTTGCACATACATTTTGGTCACTAGATGGAGGCAGTGTAATTGCACCTGGGCTGGAATAATACATTATGGCCTTTCTCTTGCATTTCTTTGTATTATTTTTTTACCAGATCTAATGGTTATTCTCCTACATTCCTTTCAAATTTCCACAAACTTAAAAGTGTTTCCTTTCAAATGGTACCAAGAATATGCATTCCTTGCTTTAGGGCCTGAGCTACAGGCAGTTCGATTTGGGTATGTCATTTTAGGCGAAAATTGAAAAAAAGGATCCTTAAGAGGTTTACCTTATCCCACTCTCCCCATAACTCTATGCTACTTTTAACAATTTACACTGAAGGAATAAACCACATGGGAAAAGATGTAAGCAAGTTAGAAAAAGAAAAAAACCTAACATGAAAGTGCATCCTTGTTGCTGTTTGGGCTAATACAGTCTAAATGTTTGCCTTGGGGTAAGTTGAGCCAATGATTGAGCCAATGTTAAGTTGAGCAAATTGAAGTGTTTTTTTCCCAAGCGTTATATAAGGCATTATCGCTAGGATATGAGTCAACAACAGGGCGTGGTCTATGTTAAATGTATATTTCTTAAAGTGCAAAGTGTTTGTTAGGTGTTAAGCCTGTGTTAAAAGATGATTAAAATCATTAAATTGCAAGAAAAAGTGATTGATATTGTGTTGAATTGTGTTTGGGAAGGCAGTGATAATATTTAATTCAGGACAGAAATTTGTAGGCAGCTTAACTTACACTGTCCCGCAGCTCAACTTAGCCCATACCTGGGGCAAGTTGTGCCATGAGACCACTTTTATGATACTATTTTTTTACTGTAATGTTCATAGGAATTCTGATTATTTACAGGGATACACAACATCCTTAAATATATGTCTTTGTTAGAAAGAATGTTATATTTCCCTTGACCATTATTCGAATCACACAGTTATTACCTTTCTAAGAGTAATAAGCACTTGTTTGTAGGACTTAAGGTGTTGAAAACCGAAATGTACTTACCCAACCCTATCTTTCAGCCTGTTTGAGCCTTCACTGCAGATATAGGAGGATATAGAGAACCTGCTCCCTTCTAACAAAGCACATCTGGTGTTCTTATGGAGAGTGTGTCTCTGAGGTTTCCCGCTGGCTGGCTGCATGATGGAGAGAGGAGAGCAGCTCTGCCTTTCTTTGTGTAAATATCATCCCTGGTCCCCGTGGACTTGCTTGGTGGAAACACACAGAGAGGAGTGGAGAGCCGGTGCCGGCAGGGGTCAGTCTTGATTCTATTACACAATGGAAAATGGAATCAAGGTGTCAAGGGGTTTTGTTGTCGAATATAATGGTGGATCTGATCAGGATTTCTCATATGTGCGTGTTGGGTGGGTGGGGTGGGGGGAGGGTTGTGTGTGTGTCTTTGTATGCTTGTGTTTGTGCATGTGTCATGCGTGTGTGCGTGTGTGTCCACTTAATATTCGCATTAGCTTTGTGTGCATCTTTTCCAGTGATTCACCACCATCAGCAGTGGTAATTATTCCCGGGCCCATTGCTCTTCTAGCTCATTGTTCTTACGTGAGGTGAGCTTTATGCAGCCAGCCAGCGGGAGACCTCAGAGACACAGACTCTCCCTAAGAACACCAGATGTGCTTTGTTTGAAGCACGGCGCTTTAAGTGGCTCTATGTAAGTTACTCCTGGAACTCGTTCTGCTATCTCTGTCACCGAGGTGGGAAGGGTTACATATCAACCATATACTCATGTACTATCACACACCGAAAGAGCAGGAGGGGAGCAGTGATCTTTTCTCAGCTAGTAGGTCACATCCTATCCAATTTGAACAGCGTGAGGAAGAACCATGAAGCCGCTGAAAAATCATACAGGTTATTGTAAACATAATTTGGCATTTCTCCCTCAGACACGGTGTGTTGTGTTTTCTGTAGGAATGGATGGTCTTCTTTTATAGTTATTAGATGGTGCTTGATCAAATGGATGAACCTTTCAGTGCAGGGGCCACAGGTATGAGAAGTTACATTACACAGCGGTGCCTGTCATAGACAGTCTGGGAGAAAACCTTCCTCCCTCTCAGTGTTGGTCTGTCCTCCCACTCCACCTCTGTCTGTTATTATGTGTGGTATGGATGATGGCTATCAAAGTGCACATCATTTTCTGTTTTCCTATTTAGCCGTTTTAAATTGGACTAAATCCAACACTCCTTCCTTCCTCCTTCCCCTCGCATCTCTTCTTCTCTCTTCTTCATGCCTTTGAAATGAGCAATATTTGGTGACGCAAGCACTCATTAATCTGGGGAGATTGTAGGAATAAACAATCTTGTGTGATTGTGTTCGGAGGGTAGACTGGGGAACGGGGGGGGGTTGGAGGTAGGGGTGGAGTGGGGTCGATTCTGGATGGTTGGCTCATTTGGAACACCAGGCAGCAGAGTACCAGTGGGCCCCCTGTTCCCTCTGCCCCATCACAGCATGACAGAGATTATTGCAGTCTAATGATCTTACATTGGAATCTGTCGGATCGTCTTCTGTTTATTATGGGAACTAGGATATGTGTGTGTGTGTGTTTGTGTGAAATTAGTTGGTTTTATTCTGATGTGTCCTGTGAATCAGAAACAGGTGGGACAGAAATGCAGTGACTGGAACAAAGAAACTGCCTTTTGACACGGTAGGTCTACTGTACTGATGATGTCTGTGGGATGATATATAAGAGCTGTATTTTCTCTTATGGCCACTCGGGGTCAGTGTTTAACATTCTTCAGTGAAACACAAAGGAATATTGCCTTACCTTTAATTAAATAAGGTACAGTACTGTATGGAGATCGTCTATAGGCTCTATAGAGATGTTTCCGCTCTGCTTAATCAGTGTGGATGTGGAACAAGGTAAATTTCACATTTCAAATTGACACTTTTTCTTTAGACAAAATCAACAAAAAAAAAGAGTAATGTGAAAAATATAACTTTCAGTTCCAGCCTTTCACCCGAATTGAATTTCAAGATGTCAAAGTGTTTGTGCATAAGAGACTCTATATGGCTGCTGCCTGGTTCCAGTTTTGTGTGTGAGTAGAGAGGGAATGCTGTGATCTGTTGCACTATGAATCATGTGCTGTGCTGTTCCAGTGATTCATGAGCTATGCAGTGTTCTGTGCTTTGTTGTTCTGTGCCGTGTTGTTCTCCATTCCCCACTGTGTTGAGCTCCTGGTGTAGTATAGTGTGTAATATAGTCATGTTCTCAGCCTGGTCTCATAGACTGAACGTAGCATAGTAAATATAAATATGGGACACTCAAATGAATATGATACACTACATGGCCAAAAGTTGGTGGGCACCACTTCAAATTTGTGGATTCGGCTATTTCAGTCACACCCATTGCTGACAGTTGTATAAAATATAGCACACAGCCATGCAATCTCCATAGACAAGCATTGGCAGTAGAACAGCCCATAATGAAGAGCTCAGCAACAGCAGCTCAGTCATGAAGTGGTAGGCTGAAGTGCATAACGCGTAAAAATGGTCTGTCCTCAGTTGCAACACTCACTACCAAGTTCCAAACTGCCTTTGAAAGGAACGTCAGCACAAGAACTGATCGTCGGGAACTTCATGAAATGGGTTTCCATGGCCGAGCCACTGCACACTAGGCTAAGATCACAATGTACTATGCCAAGCATCGGCTGGAGTTGTGTAAAGCTTGCCACCATTGGACTTTGGAGCAGTGGAAACACGTTCTCTGGAGTGATGAATCACGCTTCACCATCTATTTGGTCTGGGGTTGTTTTTTATACTTCGACTTATTTCCAGTCAAGGAAAATCTTAACGCTACAGCATACAATGGCACTCCAGACGATTCTGTGGTTCTACCTTTGTGGCAACAGTTTGGGGAAGGCCCTTTCTGGTTTCAGCATTACAATGCCCACATGCGCAAAGCGAGGTCCATACAGAAATGGTTTGTCGAGATCGGTGTGGAAGAACTTGACTGGTCTGCACTGAGCACTGACCTCAACCCCATCGAATACCTTTGGGATGAATTGGAACGCCGACTGCAAGACAGGCCTAATGGCCCAACATGAGTGCCCGACCTCACTAATGGTCTTGTGGCTGAATGGAAGCAAGTCCCCGCAGCAATGTTCCAACATCTAGTGGAAAACCTTTCCCAGGAGATCGGAGGCTGTTATAGCAGCAAAGGGCGGACCAACTCCATACTCCACATGATTTTGGAATGACATATTTGACGAGTAGGCGTCAACATACTTTTGGTCATGTAGTGTGTGTTGCCTTTGGTATGATTACATGAGACAGAAGGTTACTTAAAATTAAGGCAAGAACTAAAGGAGTTGGGGTGGGTAGCCGTATAACATGAACATCTAGCAACCCAAAGGCTGCATGTTCGAATCCTACCATGAATAACTTTAACATTTTAGCTAATTAGTAACTTTGCATGTACTTACTACTTTCTAGCTATTTTGCAACTACTTAGCATGTTAGCTAACGCTTCCCCTAACCTTAATACATTTCAACCCTAATCTTAACCTTAACCCTAACCCCTAGCCTAGCTAACATTAGAGTTAGCCACCTAGCTAACATTAGCCACAACAAATTGGAATTCGTAACATATTTGTACGAATTGCAATTCGTAACATATATCATTTGAATTGTAATTCATAATAAATCATACAAAATGGATGATGGAAATTTACAAATGCACACAATACACACAATACAAAACTTAAAATATTATAATAAATGGAGGGAGACAGATTTACAATTTACGATGGAACGTCTTGCCCTGAGTCCAGGTTGCAGCGCTGTGTGCTCTGCCGGGCTCATACTGCAGAGCTGCAATGTTATGCAACACTTCTGTGGGAAGGAGAGAGGAGAGGAGAGCTGACTGAATCTGGGTCTGTCTGATGCTCATTCAGCCAGCCCAGCAGACAACAGTTGAGAAGGAGAGAGCCAGAGAGAGCGAGAGAGACAATTGGCAGAGTTCCACTTATATACATAGTGATATCAATCAGAGCAGGAGAAATAGAGACCCACCCCTTGTTTATGTCCCCATTTCAAAGCGGTAGAGGTGAGAAATGGAGAGGAGGGAAATGAAGATGATAGGGAAGGAAAGTCATGTTATTCACTATGCCCTCTGCCAACCACAGGGGTTCCAGTGTGTCTCTACTGAACTGTTTAGTCCGTTGGGAAGGTTGAACACCTAATGACCTAAGTTCTACCATGTCACCCCGCTCCTCCGTACACTCCACTGGCTTCCAGTCGAAGCTCAAATCCACTACACAACCATGATGCATGCCTAAATAGCAGCAAGGGTAACTGCCCTCCCTACCTTCAGTCTATGGACAAATCATACATCCCAACACGAGCATTCCATTCCGCTCAACCCAACCCTACAGGTCAGCTCCCGCTAAGCCCAAAGCTCGTCTCTGTCCTGGCACCCAAAGGTGGAACCGAACCAGCTTCCCTCTGATGCTAGGACACCAGTCCTTGTCCATCTTCCGAAAACATCTGAAACCCACCTTTTCAAAGTATCTTAAATAAGACATCGCAGTCTCAGTCTACCCCCCCCCCCCCCAAAAAAAACTGATAATTTAATTGAGGAAAAAAATGCACTTACTACGACTGTGATATGTGACGAAATAATGGTTTTAGTTTCATGTCTCCAAACAATAACAAAGGCAGCGCCATGGGAGACGTGCGTGTTTGTATTTGTGCCAGAGAGCTGCTTACAATTCAACATATGCATTCATCTACAGTACCATTATCTCATGCATGAGAAGGTAAAATAACATATTATTCAAAATACAGCTGAAGTCGGAAGTTTACGTACATACACCTCAGCCAAATACATTTAAACTCAGTTTTTCACAATTCCTGACATTTAATCCTAGTAAAAATGTCCACAACTTGGAAGACCCATTTGCGACCAAGCTTTAACTTCCTGACTGATGTCTGGAGGTGTTGCTTCAATGTATCCGCATAATTTTCCTGACTCATGAAGCCATCTATTTTGTGAAGTGCACCAGTTCCTTCTGCAGCAAAGCACTCCCACAACATGATGCTGGCACCCCCGATCTTTACGGTTGGGATGGTGTTCTTCGGCTTGCAAGCTTCCCCCTTTTTCCTCCAAACATAATGATGGTCATTATGGCCAAACAGTTCTATTTATGTTTCACCAGACCAGAGGACATTTCTCCAAAAAGTACAATATTTGTCCCATGTACAGTTGTCTGTACTGGTTCTTAAGTTCAAATGTATGCAGATGATACAGTGATATATGTGCATGCAAAGAGCAAACAACAAGCTGCACAAGAACTCACTACTGTAATGGTCCAGGTTACAAAGTGGCTCAGTGACTCGTGTTTGCATCTCAATGTGAAAAAAACTGTTTGCATGTTCTTTACAAAGAGGGCAACAGATGCTACTGAACCAGATGTCTATGTGTCAGGGGAGAAGCTCCAGGTGGTATCTGATTTTAAGTACCTTGGCATCATACTTGATTCCAACCTCTCTTTTAAAAAGCATGTGAAAAAGGTCATTCAGATAACCAAATTCAACCTAGCTCATTTCCGATTTATACGAAATTGCACAGAGGTAGCAAAACTGTACTTCAAATCTATGATACTCCCCCACTTCACATACTGCTGGACTAGTTGGGCCCAAGCTTGCTGTACAACATTAAAACCTATTCAGTCTGTCTACAAACAGGCTCTCAAAGTGCTTGATAGGAAACCCAATAGCCATCATCACTGTTACATCATCAGAAAGCATGAGCTGATGAGTTCGGAAAATCTTGTGCAATACACCGACGCATGTCTTGTATTCAAGATCCTAAATGGCCTGGCTCCCCCTCCACTCAGTATTTTTGTTAAACACAAAACCCAAACAAATGGCAGCAGATCCACAAGGTCCGCCATGAGAGGTGACTGTATAGTTCCCTTAAGGAAAAGCACCTTTAGTAAATCTGCTTTCTCTGTGAGAGCTTCCCATGTCTGGAATACACTGCCATCAGACACACATAACTGCACCACCTATCACACTTTCACAAAATGTATGAATACATGGCTAAAGGTCAATCAGATTTGTGATCATAAGCCCTAGCTGTGTATTGCCGCTTTCCATGTTGTCTGTTGTCTGTAGCTTGTGAGGTGTGGAAACACTTTGTTGCTTTTAGGAATTTTCTGTTCTGTTGCTCTGTCTGTATGCTACGTCTTGCTTGTCCTATGTTGCTCTGTCTGTATGCTACGTCTTGCTTGTCCTATGTTGCTCTACGTGTGCTCACTGCTCAATGATTGTCTATATTGTAATTGTTTTTAATAACCTGCCCAGGGACTGAGGTTGAAAATTAGCCGGCTGGCTAAAACCGGCACTTTTACTGAAACGTTGATTAATGTGCACTGTCCCTGTAAAAATAAAATAAACTCAAACTGTAGTCTGGCTTTTTTATGGCGGTTTTGGAGCAGTGGCTTCTTCCTTGCTGAGCGGCCTTTCAGGTTATGTCGATATAGGACTTGTTTTACTGTGGATAGAGATACTTTTATACCTGCTTCCTCCAGCATCTTCACAATGTTATTTGCTGTTGTTCTGGGATTGATTTGCACTTTTCGGCACCAAAGTACGTTCATCGCTAGCAGACAGAATGCGTCTCCTTCCTGAGCGGTATGACGGCTGCGTGGTCCCATGGTGTTTATACTTGCGTACTATTGTTTGTACAGATGAACGTGGTACCTTCAGGCATTTGGAAATTGCTCCCAAGGATGAACCAGACTTGTGGAGGTCTACAATTTTTTTAATGAGGTCTTAGCTGATTTCGTTTGATTTTCCCATGATGTCAAGCAAAGAGGCACTGAGTTGGAAGGTAGGCATTGAAATACATCCACAGGTACACCTCCAATTGACTCAAATTATGTAAATTAGCCTATCAGAAGCCATGCCATAATTTTCTGGAATTTTCCAAGATGTTTAAAGGCACAGTCAACTTAGTGTATGTAAACTTCTGACCCACTGGAATTGTGATACAGTGAATTCTAAGTGAAATAATCTGTCGGTAAACAATTGTTGTAAAAATTACTTGTCCTGCACAAAGTAGATGACCTAACCGACTTGCCAAAACTATAGTTTGCTAACAAGACATTTGTGGAGTGATTGAAAAACAAGTTTTAATGACCCCAACCTAAGTGTATGTAAACTTCCGACTTCAACTGTACCTACAGATGCAAACTCTTTGAATTACATGTGTGCATACATGTATACACTGAGTGTACAAAACATTAGGAACACCTTCCTAATATTAATACAGTTGTGTGAAGTTAGCTGTGTGGTGGACCATTCTTGATACACACAGGCTTCTGTTGTGTGTGAAACCCAGCAGCATTGTAGTTCTTGACACCCTCAAACTGGTGCGCCTGACACCTACTACCTAGACCATACCTCATTCAAAGGCACTTGAATATTTTGTCTTGCCCATTCACCCTCTGAATGGTACACACGCAATCCATGTCTCAATTGTCTTTAACCTATTCCCCCTTCATCTACACTGATACAGTTAAATGTACAGTATCAATCAACAGTCCTTAGGCTAGTTTTTAATTGGTTCAAAAACCACCCCGAAATGTACATGCAAATGACTACTTCCTTGAAAAAAGTCACAGAAAAATGACAAATCCTTTTACATTCCCAATGCCCCCTCATTAGCCTTTTCTGATTCCAAACTCCTTCCTAAACGTCTTCAGCTCAAATGGTGCAGAACGTTTTTTTTTATTTAACTTCTTCTCCTCTCTTCTTCCTCCCTCCCTCACTCAAACCTGCCCGAAGCCAATACCGACTACACTGCATCTCTCTACTCCATTCTAATGACAGGGACTAACAAGGTGCAGATCTCCCGACGCTGTAGAGAGAGAGAGTCTGTCCTGTAGGCTACATAGGGGAACACCTGGGGTCAACAATTCATATTTAAAATGACTTACACATCAAATTAGAGATGTCCTTTAGTGTGTGCTGGTGCCTGATAAAGCCTAAAAAAGCCTAATTTGCATTGAATCACCCCGTAATGGTGATGCCTGGAAGGGTTTCACAATGTTAGGAGAATTAACACAACCTCTCTTGTTGTTGTACAATCGCCTTTGTTGAAACACAAACTGTGTCTCAGGTTTTAATGTCACGTGCACAAGTCCGGTGAAATGCCTTTCTTGCAAACTCTAAACCCAACAATGCAGTAAGCAATATCAATGTTGTACTAAAAATAACACAAGGTTGAACAAAAACACATGACAAATAAAAATAAGAAATAAGAAGAACGTGAGAAGTAAGTAATCAGTGTCAGTTCCAATACCATATTTACAATGTGCAGGGATACTGGAGTGATAAAGGTAGATATGTATAGGGGTAATGTGGCTAGGCATCAGGATATATAATAAACAGATTAGCAGCAGCGTGTGTGTGTGTGTGTATGAGTGTGTGTGTGTGTGTATGAGTGTGTGTGTGTGTGTGTGTGCATGAGTGTGTAGAGTCCTGTGAGTGTGCATAGAGAGAGTGAAAAAATAAATACAAGGGGTCAACTCAGGTAGTGCATGTAGCTATTATGTTATCTATTTAGCAGTCTTATGGCTTGGGGATAGAAGCTGTTCAGGAGCTTGTTGGTGTCAGATTTGATGCACCGTTACTGCTTCCTATGTGGAAGCAAAGAGAACAGTCTATAGCTTGGGTGTCTGGAGTCTTTAATGATTTTCTGGTCCTTCTTTTCACCGCCTGATATGGAGGTTCTGGATGTTAGGGAGCTCAGCCCCAGTGATGTACTGGGCTGTCCACACCACCCTCAATAAAGCCATCAAATGTATTTATAAAGCCCTTTTTACATCAGCAGATGTCACAAAGTGCTTATACAGAAACCCAGCCTAAAACCCCAAAGGGCAAGCAATGTAGATGTAGAATCACGGTGACTAGGAAAAACTCCCTAGAAAGGCAGGAACCTAGGGAGAAAGCTAAAGAGGAACCCGTCTCTGAGGTGCACAGGCGCCCTCTGTAGAGCCATGCAATCGAGGGCGGTGCTGTTCCCATAGCAAATCAAATCAAACTTTATTTGTCACATACACATGGTTAGCAGATGTTAATGCGAGTGTAGCGAAATGCTTGTGCTTCTAGGTCCGACAATGCAGTAATAACCAACAAGTAATCTAACTAACAATTCCAAAACTACTGTCTTGTACACAGTGTAAAGGGATAAAGAATATGTACATAAGGATATATGAATGAGTGATGGTACAGAGCAGCATAGGCAAGATACAGTAGATGGTATCGAGTACAGTATATACATATGAGATGAGTATGTAAACAAAGTGGCATAGTTAAAGTGGCTAGTGATACATGTATTACATAAGGATACAGTCGATGATATAGAGTACAGTATATACGTATGCATATGAGATGAATAATGTAGGGTAAGTAACATTATATAAGGTAGCATTGTTTAAAGTGGCTAGTGATATATTTACATCATTTCCCATCAATTCCCATTATTAAAGTGGCTGGAGTTGAGTCAGTGTCAGTGTGTTGGCAGCAGCCATTCAATGTTAGTGGTGGCTGTTTAACAGTCTGATGGCCTTGAGATAGAAGCTGTTTTTCAGTCTCTCGGTCCCAGCTTTGATGCACCTGTACTGACCTCGCCTTCTGGATGATAGCGGGGTGAACAGGCAGTGGCTTGGGTGGTTGATGTCCTTGATGATCTTTATGGCCTTCCTGTGACATCGGGTGGTGTAGGTGTCCTGGAGGGCAGGTAGTTTGCCCCCGGTGATGCGTTGTGCAGACCTCACTACCCTCTGGAGAGCCTTACGGTTGAGGGCGGAGCAGTTGCCGTACCAGGCGGTGATACAGCCCGCCAGGATGCTCTCGATTGTGCATCTGTAGAAGTTTGTGAGTGCTTTTGGTGACAAGCCGCATTTCTTCAGCCTCCTGAGGTTGAAGAGGCGCTGCTGCGCCTTCTTCACAATGCTGTCTGTGTGAGTGGACCAATTCAGTTTGTCTGTGATGTGTATGCCGAGGAACTTAAAACTTGCTACCCTCTCCACTACTGTTCCATCGATGTGGATAGGGGGGTGTTCCCTCTGCTGTTTCCTGAAGTCCACAATCATCTCCTTAGTTTTGTTGAGTGTGAGGTTATTTTCCTGACACCACACTCCGAGGGCCCTCACTTCCTCCCTGTAGGCCGTCTCGTCGTTGTTGGTAATCAAGCCTACCACTGTTGTGTCGTCCGCAAACTTGATGATTGAGTTGGAGGCGTGCGTGGCCACGCAGTCGTGGGTGAACAGGGAGTACAGGAGAGGGCTCAGAACGCACCCTTGTGGGGCCCCAGTGTTGAGGATGAGCAGGCGGTGATGCAGCCAGTCAAGATGCTCTCAATGGTCTCAATGCAGCTGTAGAACTTTTTTAGGATTTGAGAGCCCATGCCAAACCTTTTGAACCTCCTGAGGGCGATGAGGCGCTGTACATTTTGTGGACCATTTGAACCTTTTCAGGTGTGAGTTCCAAATATCTCTAACGGTCACCCCAGCATGAGTTTTTTTTCATGCGCGTGATGTTAGAATGCAGTCACTGTTCCAAAATGTGATTGTTACGCCCTCAACCCAAGACACGCTCCCTGCTAATTATCTATAAGCTTAATTATCTATAGGCTCTTTCAACTTGTCAATTTCAAATTATTTTCTAACAAGGTTTATTCTCTAACAACAATTTGAATTGAGATGTGTTCCGCCTCCTCATTAATTCATATAGAAGTAGCCCATTTCACTGTTGTGGACAAGTTATGTTTGAGGCTTTACTGAGCCGGACAAACTTCTCTGTTCCATGAGAGCCCAATCACTTCCCCAGTGTTTCCTCAGATCAAGTATGCAGACAACTTTTTCTCCCTGGCACACTTTCGGTCTGTCGTTTACCTTGCCTTCATTGTTGTTTTCCTTACAAATAACAACTCTGGACATGTGTGCGTTCCTATCAAAGTAAGTGCCTCATTTTCTGTATATTGTGCTGTAGCATACCGTATGTATGTTTGGAGTATAATGTATTTACTGTTTTATTCCCACTTTTGAAGTTCTGGTGACAAATCATGCATTCCACTTTTTGCATAGATTGTAATGGACACACATGATGTGTATAAAATACTTTTTTGAAGGTTGTACTGATTATGATGAGCTAATGCTAAGCTATTTGCCAGCTATGTGTAGCGCCATGTTTGTTGACATTATACAATGCATTCTGGGTGTCATGTAAGCGTCTGTCAGACCAAATGGCATAACAAAAAGAGGTGAAGGGATGGTTCACTCATGTTTCGGGTAAACTTCCGAAAGTGAATGAAGGGAAGTTGTTGCAGGCCAGTGGAGTCAGAGGTGAAACTCACAATAAAATAAGACAGGGGGAGACCATTTTACGGTGCTCAAACAAATGTTGTTTTGTAATAAAGGTTGTAGGGAATGGGGAGGGGAGAAATACAACTGAAAGGCCTCTCAGGTAACGGGTGGGTCACTCTGTAAGGCGTGGTGGCTGTTTGAACCACCTGTGTTAACCTCTCTGGTACAAGACGCTAGCGTCCCACCTCGACAACAGCCAGTGAAATTGCAGTTCGCCAAATTCAAAACAACAGAAATACCACAATTAAAATTCCTCAAACATACAAATATTATACACCATTTTAAAGATAAACTTCTTGTAAATCCAATCACAGTGTCCGATTTCAAAAAGGCTTTACGGGGGAAAGCACACCGTGTGATTATGTTAGGTCAGCGCCTAGTCACAGAAAACCATACAGCCATTTTCCAGCCAAGGAGAAGGCTCACAAAAGTCATAAATAGCGATTACATTAATCACTAACCTTTGATGATCTTCATCAGATGGCACTTACAGGACTTCATGTTACACAATAAATGTGTGTTTTGTTCGATAAAGTTAATCTTTATGTCCAAAAACCTCATTTGAAATTGGTGCGTTGTGTTCAGAAATGCATTGTCTCAAACAAACATCCGGTGAAGTGCAGAAATGCATCAAATTACAGAAATACTCATCATAAACATTGATTAGTTAGTAGAAACATGTCAAACGATGTTTCAAATCAATCCTCAAGTTGTTTTTGTCATAAATAATCAATAATATTTCAACCGGACAAAAGCTTTGTCAATAGAAAAGGAGAAACAAGAAAGGCGCGTTCCCGATCACGCGCAGGACTCATGGCTGGAAATTTCCACTGGCCTCTCATTGAAGGTGCTGTATCGCCCTCATTTTTTCAGAGTAAAAGCCTGAAACAATGCCTAAAGACTGGCCACATGTAGAGGAAGCCATAGATATCGTGAACTGGGTCCTAAGTCTTTGTATGGTGGACAGGCTTTCAACGGAAAAACAGCCTTTCAAAATAATAGTACTTCCTGGTTGGATTTTCCTCAGGTTTTCGCCTGCCATATACGTTCTGTTATACTCACAGACATTATTTTTAACAGGTTTGGAAACTTTAGAGTGTTTTCTATCCAAATCTACTAATTATATGCATATCCTAGCTTCTGGGCCTGAGTAGCAGGCAGTTTAATATGGGCACGCTTTTCATCCAACATTCCAAATGCTGCCCCCTACCCTAGTGAAGTTAATGAACGCAAAAGAGGGAGAGCGATGAGATCAGTACTTGCTCTCAACTTGTGCCGGGTGGCGTGCTCTTCCTTTGGGCAGAGAAAAAGAAGAGAGAGACAGGTGAGTCAAGCATTGCCTAGTATCTTCTTTGGCGTCTGATCGAGGTGCTTATCCTACTCACTCGGGTTCTTCTGAGGTCTAGGTGTACCCTCTGCCTGTCTGCCCAAGTGCCCGAGTGACTGCACCTCTACTTATACCCATTTGGGGTAATGAGGGAAAGGTGGGAACAATTCCAGGTGCCAATTGGTTGCAGCACCTGGACTGGGTAATATTGGTGTTGAATAACCAGCCGCAGTTGCTGCCTGTAGAGCTGTACATGTTGCTGACACACCTTGGCCTCTCTAGCCCTCTGGAGCTGACCAAGGTCCTCCTTCTTTCGTGCAGTAGCTTTCCACTGGCCCCCGGGCAGCCACATACCCTCCCAAGGTCATAGCCGGCTGGCGGGCTGTCGAACAACCAGCATGTATCCCTCTTGGACAGGGCATTGACATTCTCCACAATAAAGTTGAAGGCTTGCAACTCTAAAAAAAATCTAGTGACAGTCATTGATATCTTTGGCCGTGGCCATCCATTTGAGGGAGGCATGATCTGTCACTAAGGTACATTTCTTCCCCAGACATAGTAGTAGAGCTTCATTAAGGCCCATTTTAAGATGGCGCCGACAGACATGGCAGCTCTACTTATAGCTAAGCAACTTTGCAGTGTTTTTTTTTTTTTTGTGTGTTATTTCAGCGTTACATACAGCTGGAAATAACTTTTGGATATCAAAGTGACTGTAACGTACCTGCATTACGACTAGGAATACGACTTTCCCAAATTGGATCCTTTGTACCCCCCAGGGCAATTTAACTTATCCCAGAGGCTGCTCCAAGACGCCGCCGACGGAGAAGATGTATTCGGAGTCTAGTCTAACTCAGGAGGCATACACACCATCCACCGCTTCTGAGTATATTACTCGCTACAGTTCAGTCTCTGGACAATAAAGTAGACGAGCTCAGGGTGAGGATCTCCTTCCAGAGAGACATCAGGGACTGTAACATACTCTGTTTAATGGAATCATGGCTCTCTCGGCATATACTGTCCCCGTCCGTACAGCCAGCTGGGTTCTCAGTTCATCACGCAGACATGAATAAAGAACTCTCCAGGAAGAAGAAAGGTGGTGGTGTATGTTTCATGATTAACTAGTCATGGTGTGATTGTGATAACATACAGAAACTCAAGTCCTTTTGTTCACCCGACCTAGAATACCTCACAATCAAATGCCGACCGTATTACCTCCCAAGAGAATTATCTTTGGTTTTAGTCACAGCCGTGTATATTCCCCCTCAAGCTGATACCACAATGGCCCTCAAGGAACTACACTGGATTTTATGCAAATTGGAAACTACATATCCTGAGGCTCCATTTATTGTAGCTGGGGTTTTTAACAAAGCAAATTTGAGGAAAATGCTACTGAAGTTCTATCTACACATTGACTGTAGTACTCACTCTGGAAAAACACTAAACCACTACTACTCAACTCGAGATGCCTACAAGGCCCTCCCTCCCCCACCCTCCCCACCCTCCCTTCTGCAAATCAGATCACGACTCCATTTTGTTCCTCCCTTCCTATAGGCAGAAACTCAAACAGGAAGTACCCGTGCTAAGGTCTATTCAACGCTGGTCTGATCAATCGGAATCCATGCTTTAACCTGTTATGGCTGCAATCCCGATATCGGGATCGATATGACAACTACCAGTGAAAATAGAGGCCGCCAAATTCAAACCACAGAAATCTCATAATTACAATTCCTAAAACATACGTGTGTCTTATATCATTTTAAAGCTATTCTCGTTGTTAATCCCACCAAAGTGTCCAATTACAAGTAGGCTTTTCAGCGAAAGCACTACAAACGATTATGTTAGGTCTCCACCAAACCACAATAAGCACATCCATTTTCCAGCAAAATATAGCATTCACAAAAAGCATAAATAAAGATAAAATTAAACACTAACCTTGAATGATCTTCATCAGATGACACTCATAGGACTTCTCATAGGAACTACATGTTACACAATACATGCATGTTTTGTTTGATAAAGTTCATATCTATATAAAAACAATGTGAGTTTACATTGGCTATTTAGATTCACTAGTTCCAAAAACATCAAGTGATTTTGCATAGCCACATCGTTTCAACAGAAATACTCATCATAAATGTAGATGATAATACAAGTTTTACACATGGAATTATAGATATACCTCTCCTTAATGCAACCGCTGTGTCAGATTTCAAAAAGAGTTTACGGAAAAAGCAACCCATGCAATAATCTGAGATGGCACTCAGAACAGTAGCCAAATTAGCCTCCATGTTGTAGTCAACAGAAACCAGAAAATACATGATAAATGTTTCCTTACCTTTGATGAACTTCATCAGAATGCAGTCCTAGAAATCCCAGGTCCACAATAAATGCTTGATTTGTTCGAAAATGTCCGTTATTTATGCCCAATTAGCTACATTGGTTAGCGTGTTTGGTAAATAATCCCAAAGTCACAAAGCGCGTCCACTTTAACGTGACGAAATGTCCAAAAGTTCCGTAACAGTCAGTAGAAACATGTCAAACGATGTACTGAATCAATCTTTAGAATGTTGTTTACATATATTGAATAACGTTCCAACCGGAGAATCAGAATGACTTCAGATGAGCGGTGGAACGCAAGTCCTTCCACTGTGAACGCGCCTGGTGAAAGCATGGTCCACTCATGGCTGTGGTGACTATTTCCTGTGTCAATCGACCCCCCCCCCCCCTTCACATTAGAGTCATCAGACAAAGTTCTAGTGACTGCTGACCTCTAGTGGAAGGCGTAGGAAGTGAAAACCCATCCATATCTCGCTGTAATTTCAATGAGACCTTGGTTGAAAATATGCCATATACTTCCAAACAGGAAGTGGAATTTCTCAGGTGTTTGCCTGCTATATGAGTTCTGTTATACTCGCAGACATAATTCAAACAGTTTTAGAAACTTCAGAGTGTTTTCTATCCAATACTAATAATAATATGCAAATATTAGCAACTATGACTGAGGAGAAGGCCATTTGAGATGGGCACCTTTCATCCAAGCTACTCAATACTGCCCCTGCAGCCATAAAAAAATAAAATGGTTTTGATTACACGGACTGGGATGTGTTCCTTGATATATCACTTTCATATTCAACCTGTTCACTCAGGATGTCTCCAATAACTGTATATCTACCCCTTGGCTACAGGATTTCTCAAACACACCCCTATTCTTCTGTATGTTATCTTAGTGGGTGTAACTGAGCCAAACGTATGCAAATTAAACACTTCTTGTCCTACTACTGCTAAGTTAAGTGAAATGTGTTCTCGACTGAAACTGCTTTGGCTGCCTCCAACTAGTAAACACCTGCCTGCTTGACTCTGTTTAGGCTTTTCTGTAAACACTGTAGCTGTTTGCAGTGTTACAGTGCTACCTTCACTGTTACCTGGTGAAATTGAAACTACAGCATCTGTGTCCATGCTCTCTCCATGGCACATCTCTGTGTGCAATGGGTACTCTGGGTGCCCTGGGCTCTGATTGGCAGATAGAGTGCAGATTGTTCGTTGCCGGTGGTGTCATTACAGTCTTTGGATTTGTGATCCATTCTGTGACATAATTTGCACTTTGACTCTTCCCTTTCACGTGTGTGAAACATGAGGATGTGTTGGGCTTTCTTCTCTCGAATGTTCTCCTCCCATGTCCTGTATGGCGTTCCTTCTCTGTAATGGAACATTCTCCTGCTTTTGTGTCCATGTCAGATTAGCGTTCTCTCTTGGCTTTTGAACCCCCTTCTACAGGAAACTCATGAGATTTTACACACTAGCTAGGTTTCCATCCATTTGCAACAGATTTTCATGTGAATATTAAAAAATAGCCAGAAAATAATATGCACATTTTCCTACTACGGATGTGTTTCCATCAAACTGATTTAATGCTGATAGAAGTCAGTGCCTGATGAGGTAGTGCACATAAAAACAACATTTGCTGTTCAATTCCCAATGTAACAAATTAAAGATACAAGTTAAATAGGTTTCCATCACATTTTCAACTATACTGATGGTTTTGACACGTGCCCACTCTGGTCATGTGCGTTCATGGCTAGAGGTCCTTGATGATCTTCTTGGCCTTTGATACACAGTGCTGTAAGTGTCCTGGAGGGCAAGCAGCACGCCCCAGGTGATGCGTTGGGCTGACCGCACCACCCTCTGGGGAGCCATTCGACGTCTCCCCCTACCCACAGCTGCCTGCAGATAAGTAAGGCCCCTGTGTTGTGCTGTTATTATGGAAGGAAGGGAATGGGGGAAAGCCTGTTGGATATAGGGCTGGGAATTAGTTGACAACATGAGGTGCATATCGAGGTTTAACAAATTGAGAAGTTACCCCCCACATACCACACCCTCATTCCCCAGATTACACACCATATCACTGTTATAACCAGGCACGTTGATGAGAGCAGGAGCCTGGCAGAATACAGGTTAATAAGAATCTGCAAATTAAACTCAGACGGGGGACAGAGCCCTCGCTGCACTGTTTTTTATCTTCTCCCCACCGGCAGTTTTCTGACCTGGATAACAGGTTTCCAATCCAACCATTTCATGTGGATGATTTACCTGACGCATTAAAAAAGTCACGACCAGGTTAATGGAAACAGGATATTTCGGTCTAATTTTATTAAAGCCGACAGACCATTTTTGTTCGACATGGTGGGATCTTTTTGTGTCAGTAAAATTAATTATGCTTGAAATTGCGTTGGAAAAGCCTTTATGCGCAAATATTGATAAACTTGGAGTCACATGGTGATAAAGTGTGTGGTCCTCCCACTACGACACCGGAAGCCATGCAGTTTATTAGGCTAAAATAGGGGACGATTGTCAAAAGTAGTTTTTTTTTGCTTTGGGGAGTGTTGTGTGTTTTATTTTTTGGGCACCACGGAGGGTAGTGGTTGTTCCCCTTGGTTTGCTTTCACACACTACTATATCATTTGTTCCATCCTAGCCAAATGTCCTTATCTGCTTGCATGCGCTCCTCCCCTGTGGCAAGGTAAACTTGGCGTCAAGCGATGATAAATTGTCTGGTCCTCCCACTATGACTCGAGACAACATGCAGTTTATTAGGCTAGAGATTCAATGATTATGAACTTCACTGGGTGGGGAAAGTGCATGTGATGAGCTTGATGCACCTTTCAAATAAATATCAAGGGGCTTATACTGGTGACATGATTATCAATGTGGCTACAGTTTGACAAATAAAATAATGTCGCTCTTATCCATAATAATATAATGTAGGTAGCCTACCAGCACTGCATGGCTACCTGAGTCACGGTTTGTTCACTCCGCTACCATCTAGCAGGAAGAGAAGGTACAGGTGCATCAAAGCCAGGACCGAAAGACAGAAAAACAGCTTGTATCTTCAGGCCATCAAACTGTTGAACAGCCATCATGTAGTAAGTGAGAGACAAAGATAGACTCACTCACACAAACATACACACAAACACAGCCAACTAATATATCTAGTATTGTACATTGCATTTTTGTTACACTGTTTATACACACCACCTATTTACTGCATATTGTTGATTCTTATTTATATACTGGATTATATACCGGATTCTTACTTATTCATATACTGTATTCTTCACATAGCTCATTCTAATATATCTACTACTCAGTGGCGGTCGGTGACGTTTAAGATTAGGGAGGACCATTTTTTTTTATGAGCACGGCCTTATTTCTATTACGCATATTCATGTTCCATTCACCCAGCTCAATGTAACATCGATAGGTTTAGGCTGTTACATGATACTCGAATTTGCCCTATACCAGTCATGAGGTTAATTGCTATAGCCTAGCCTACATATGAAAGTTTATAATGTAGGTGCACAGTTCGAGAGACAAATTGGAAAAATCAAGGTGTCTAGCATTCTAGACACCTTGATTTTCCATTGGAAAAGTTTCCATTGGACAAATTCAGGTAGGCCCATGTCCGTTTCGTTTGCTTCCGTTTAAGAAAGGTTTTGCATCAGAACTGGCAGAATGAATACACCCCTGAACACCCAAGTACACACAGTTCACTTTCATAGCAGCCACACAGGCCTACAGCATAATCACTTTGCTCGTTAGAAAATTCCTTCTCTCATCTACGCACTCTCTTCTCACCTTTTCCCTTCGCTTGTGGACTTCAGTGCACAACAAAACAGCTGTCTGTGACCAAGCGGAAAAACCTCTCCAAGCCAAATCTTCATACCATTACTGCTAACCGCTACACAGCCTGCAACGTTGTCACCATATTAGCTAACGTCATAGTCAACATAGCTAACTACTAGAACTAACATATTAGTAACCCACCATGTGTACAATAACACAGTACAGTGTACAGCAAGCGGTTTAGCAGTTACACCGACGGGCCCCGGTGGCAATAAATGAATAAAACCGAAAGCTTACCTTGACATGGAAAAGTTGCAGTGTTGGATAGCCTTAGCCAGCTAGCTAACATAAATAGCATTCCTCTCTGTTTGAGTCAGGTTGTTGAGTAGAATAATTTTGCTGCATTAACTAGCAAAGTTAGTAAAAGGTAAACTAAGAAGTAGAAAAAAATACAACAAAATATCGCTCTCTCTCTCTCGCCTGTTTCTCCTTAATTTTTGAAGAAATGTACTTGTTAAACTGTTCAGCTATTGTCTTTCTTTCTCTTTCAGTCAACTACTCACCACACTTTATGCACTGCAGTGCTAGCTATCTGTAGCTTATGCTTTCAGTACTAGATTCATTCTCTGATCCTTTGAATGAATGGACAACCTGTCAGTTCATGCTGCAAGAGATCCGATAAGTTGAAGAACGTCCCCTGGAAGTTGTCATAAGTTCTGTGTAAGTCTATGGAAGGGGGTGAGAACCATGAGTCTCCTAGGTTTTGTATTCATATTAAAGTCAATGTATGGAAAATAGCTGTCCTCCGGCAACACCATGGTGCTACCCTAGAAGGGGCTGTTGAGGCTACTGCATACCTTCATTGCAAAACAGTGTGTTTTAATCAGTTATTTGGTAATGTGAATATACTGTATTTAGTATAGTTTTATCTAAAAAGGATAACTTTAATGTTTCACTATTTTTATTTTTATGAAATTCACTGTCTTCTGAGAATCCTTAACTGCTACAACTGTACATTCCATTTTTGATACAAGCAGTATAAACAGTGTATTTATATACTGTATACTTCACATAGCTCACTGTAATATATCTTCATCTGTACATATCATTCTTAGTATTTATATATGGTGTATAAATTTGGATTATTGATAGTGATTACTGATACGATGTTATTTGGGTTGTTAACTGGATGCATCCTGACATTCGTGATTTCTTGTTTTTTAGTTATTTATTTAGTATTATTGTTTGTGTACTTGTTTGACAGTTTCACTGCATCTTTAGGAGCTAGTAAAACAAGCATTTCGCTGTACCCGCTATAACACCTGCTAAACTGTGTATGTGACAAATAAACTTAGATTTTGATTTGAAATGGCTGCTTCCTCAGTTTTTTATTTTAATTAGATTTATTTTACCTCCTTTTTCTCCCCAATTTCGATCTAATCTCATCGCTGCAACTCCCTAACGGGCTTGGGAGGCGAAGGTCAAGTCATGCTTCCTCCGAAACATGACCCGCAAACAATGCTACTTAACACCAGTCTGCTTAACCTGAAAGACAGCCGCACCAATGTGTTGGAGGAAACACTGTTCACCTGACGACTGAGGTCAGCATGCAGGCGACGGGCCAACCACAAGGAGCCGCTAGAGTGCAATGAGCCAAGTAAAGCCACCCCAGCAAAACCCTCCCCTAGCCCGGACGATGCAGGGCCAATTGTGCGCTGCCCTATTGGACTCCTGATCACGGCCAGTTGTGATACAGTCCCTGATCGAACCCGGGTCTGTAGTGACGCCTCTAGTACTGCGATGCAGTGCCTTAGACCGCTGTGCCACTCGGGAGGCCCCCACTGGTACCTCAGTTTGAAGCATTTTCACCAAGTCGCTGAGTCAATCGTGCCAAATTCATTAGAGCTGGATGGGTAGCTATGTCATTACATTTCCAGTGTAGGAAAACTAAACTGCTTGAACATGTTTTACTCCATTATGATGATATCAGACATTGTGATCTCACAGAGTTCCTCATTCTGTAATTTGCAAACTATTTTATGAAAATTCTATATAATACATTTAAATGAATCTGCTTAGATTTAATTATTGCTTTCAAATAATGAATACCAGTAATTCAGGCCACTAGAACTCTAGAACTCCCATTGATCTGTTGCTCCATCAGGATTCTGTTGAGGCCTCCGGTCCCCCCACCCCTCCATGATCTGCATCCCAGCCCGGCCCTGAGTGATGATGTCATAATGGAAGCCTGACCCATGCATCAGTCTCTCTGGAACTCTAGAAGTTCCCATTGATCTGTTGATCATCTCGGCAGTGAACACTCAGAGTAGCGAACAGAGCCGAGCAGCATTATCCCGAGTTAATTGCTTGTAGCGAATACAACCAGGCCATTTGCTGTCTAGACAAGACCATAATGCAGGAGTGAGTGGTGAGTGCATTGTGGTGTGGGTGTCTGTGTCGGTCCCCAAGGCCATGGTACAATGGTGTAATGTGGGCTGTGCTAGTCTGGGCTGTTGAGGGCCCCACTATGAGCCTCCTCCTGCCACACACACGAATGCGCACACACCACATCATATGGGACACATCCATCAGTCATGTATACCCTGAGAGATATATATCCATCAGTAACCCTGAGAGAGAAAAATAAGCTAATGGAACAACCCAGAGATACTCTACATAATGATGAGATGGTCTTCTCTCCACCCTAACTACGGGTGTCGTAGACGCAAAGGCGGAAAGGCAGGAGAAAGGAGGCAAGATGAGTTGGCAACATTTTAGCCAATGAGAGGGCAGATACCCGTGTGAATAACAGACACAACAATATTTTTTCCCAAAGTTCTATCAACACATTGACTGTAGGACATCTTGCAGGATGGGGAGGCCAATGTATCATTTTGTAATTTGGGTGAACTATCCTGTTAATTAATTATTCAATCTATGGGTTTCCCAAATCGAATGCTTTTGAGGGAATTGTGCGAAAACTGTTACAATATTTAGCTGTCAAGGATATTACTTTTTTACTCACATTAACACTTAATAAAGCCCACCAGAAAGTGTAAAAACATCACCTCCCAGTTAACACATTTAGTTCCTTGGAACTTGATTTTGGTTTCCCATTGGTCCTGAGAACAAAGCCATACA
Source organism: Oncorhynchus clarkii lewisi (assembly GCF_045791955.1). NCBI lineage: Eukaryota > Metazoa > Chordata > Actinopteri > Salmoniformes > Salmonidae > Oncorhynchus > Oncorhynchus clarkii. The sequence continues at coordinate 40,892,240 of NC_092150.1, forward strand.
TTTCCTCACCGGTAAAACAGAACGTTTTTTAAACGTTCTGAGAATGGAAGTGAAAATTTAGCCAGTTCTGAGAATGTACATTTTAGGGTCGCAGGGAGGTTCTGAAAACCTTTATTATGTTTCCTAGAAAGTTTTCCTGGGAGGTTTTATTAACATTCTGAGAACAGAAATGAAAGATTATTTTGAGTTTTTTGAACAACTTCCTTAACTTTCACGGAATTTTTCCATAAAACTTTTAATAAAACTGCTTAGTTTGGGTTAACTTTTTTGAACTCCAACCACATATAGTTAATCATGCAAACACATTTATTTTTTATTGTGGCACAGCGTCAGTGAGATTCAAACCTATGATCTTCTGTTCTCCATCCATGAAATTAGCATGCCATACAAAGCTATTCATTTCAGTCTATTCAAATTGACCCCATTTCAAAAGAAAACAAGTACTCACTAAGATCAGGTGGGCTTGGCCAACACACCTGAGCACACTTAACAAGATAGAGGATAGAGAAAATGTTGGTGACACTGAGAAAATAATGTATATGTTTTTAAATAACATTCTTAGAACGTTAATGTTTTCAGAAATACAGTGTAGACATTGTTCATGTTGTAAATGACTATTGTAGCTGGAAACGGTTGATTTGTGGATTATGGAATATCTACATAGGCGCACAGAGTCCCATTATCAGCAACCATCACACCTGTGTTCCAATGGCACATTGTGTTTCGCTAATCCAAGTTTATCATTTTAAAAGGCTAATTGATCATTAGAAAACCCTTTTGCAATTATTTTAGCACAGCTGAAAACTGTTGTTCTGATTAAAGAAGCAATAAAACTGGCCTTCTTTAGACTAGCTAAGTATCTGGATCATCAGCATTTGTGGGTTCGATTACAGGCTCAAAATGCCCAGAAACAAAGACCTTTCTTCTGAAACTCGTCAGTCTATTCTTGTTCTGAGAAATGAAGGCTATTCCATGCGAGAAATTGCCAAGAAACGGAAGATCTCGTACAACGCTGTGTACTACTCCCTTCACAGAACAGCATCCCGGAGTCTTCTCTTCACTGTTTGCAGTCAGAGTTGGTTTTTTCAGAGTTCCCAGTTGTGTTGAAATCTGCATTCAATTGGGAAGGTGGTTATTGCCAGTTGTGAAGTCGTAAATTCCAATTGGATGCATTCACGTGCTTGAGAAAAACTGATTGGCTAATGACCAACAAGTTCCATCAACCATGAACTAAAAGTACTGCTATCACACTTAGTGTTAAACATATTAATAGATATTCTTTCATAAATAATGTTTTGTTGCATGTAACTGCCTGCAAATGCTGTTATTGAGGTAATTTCAATAGTAAGTGATTTCAGAGGTCAGCATGTGGGAGAAATTGAAGCTCAGGGATGATAGATGAATTTCCCACTAGTAACTACATGTAGGAGGGGAGTTCAAGTAGATAAATATCCCCTTCCCACTTGGTTGTGAACGCAGCATCAAGCACGAGATTTCCTAGCACCCAGTTGTCTTGAACGCAGGTAACACTCAGTGTGATGACATCATGACAAGGCGCATTGGTGAACAGGATGTCGAAACTTGCAGTTGTTGGGAAAATATTTATAGAAAAATAACTTTAACTTTGAAATGTGAGTATTACGTTTGTTTATTCAACAAATTATGTTAAAATGTTCATCAACATACTGTACTTTCATATGAATGTTAAGGGAATTAATTCATTAGGACATACCACACTGCATTTCTGTTATATTGCCATGCTGGCATTGTTCCCTCTCTTTTCATGTCCTGACAGTGAGTTGATAAGCTGTGCTTGTTTTGTCTGATTTATTTATGTGAACCGAGAACTCAAACTGTTGTGGACATTCTTTCATTTTTGAAAGGGTAATTGTAATCATACTTTTAAGACTTGGATCTGTACAACTAATAAGCCTAACAATAACTTGCTGTAACTTTGTATCAATTAATGCACCATGCTATGATCATGCTTCAAAGTAATCTAAATAAGCTTCATAGCATGGGTATTCAACTCTTACCCTAAGAGGCCCGGAGCATGCTGGTTTTCTGTTCTAGCTGATAATTAATTGCACATACCTGGTGTCCCAGGTCTAAATCAGTCCCTGATTAGAGGAGAACAATGAAAAAATACAGTGGAACTGGCTTCGAGGTCCAATGTTGAGTTTGAAGGCTATATAGACTACCTAAGGTAAGGCATTGTTATAAAGAACATGTTTTGAAGTATGAAATGAGGGGTAACAAGCCCCAGGATAACAAGCCCCAGGTGAGACTGGTCAGGTGACCTAACGAGGGTGTGGCTACTCTCTCTCTGCAAACACTATTCCCCCTCCTGTGTGTGTGTGTGTGTGTGTGTGTGTGTGTGTGTGTGTGTGTGTGTGTATTAACCCTCTCTTCTCTCTGTCATGGTTCTAGTCCATCTATGGGCGACCAGGTGGACCTTTTCACCAAGCAGGCCTTTGCTGCCTTCTTACATCACCAGCAGAGCCAAAGTTATATAATGAGGTACTTTGTTTGGACCAGCGGCAGCTGCTGATTGGCTGAAAAAACAGGGCTTGAGGTGGTTGGAGTTGTCAACAAAGCAGCATGACAGAAATATGATGCCATGTTTTCAACCTACTACTAGTTTCTTTGAGAAGATATATAAAGCGATCTTGGCATTTGTACAACAGCATAAATACACATATTTCACTTTTGCATGTCAACCAAATGGCCACTGCTGCACATCCTGCCACTGTTTTGAACAGATTCAATTATACTATTTAGAATGAGCAGTCAGCTCACAAAAGAACGAGAGCACCAGGATAGCTAGCTAACATGTCACAATGCATTATGCGCTAGCCAGTTAACTTTAATTCTGAAATAACTTCATATTTCCGACTTGGTCAGATATTAGTTTAGAAAGACTTGAAATTGGCATGGGAGCTAACTAGCTAGCAAGTTACTAGCTAGCTATCTGCGTATCAAAACTGGCTAATTTGTTTGATCATGCTTTGTTATACACCCGGTGTTATGCAACTTTATTCCACACATGTCACCCTGTCACCTACAGTAGAACCTTATAAACAACATCAGGGGGAATATAACATTGTATTTTTGTCCTACCAGATCCACAATGAGAAGGTTCTAGCTATTGTATCCCTAGGAACATACAGTTCCTAGGTGTATCCCTCTGTCCTTCGACATGGAGGTAGTTGTCTGGTTTATCAGGTCCCAGGCTCCCCTTACTGTTATGATTATTTATAAGTTAATTACAATTTGCTTTAGCGCCATCTGTACCTGATAAAGCAGATCTAGTCTGACTTGCGGAAGTAAGCTGTCTGGTTCGAGAGACTCATTGGGAGGAGACTAGAGCAGACTCCTTATCTTGTATTTGCATATTCATCTGGTATTTGGATATGTACCTTCCGACGCTAAAATGAGAGAGGCTTCTTCTTTCAAAAACACATTTTGCCCCAGGCTACTAGCTAGCTAGCTAGCGTTACCGCGTAGATATTTGAATAATGACAGATCTTTGGAGAACTCATATTTTCATCATGGACAACAAGAAAAGTGAAGCTACAGCTTTTCAATAATGTATTGCCCTGAATTCAACTGGTGCCATTGACTCAAAACAGTTTTACCTGTGTTCAAACACTGCTCTCAAATCATAAACAAAGTGATCAAAATGATATACACTCTCAAGCAGTCAGTAAACAATACACCGAAAAATAGAAAACACATTGTTCAAAACATACAATTCTCAGGGAGAAGTACATTTATCTAAAAAAATATTCATATTTTTCCGTCATTGTCTTTTGATGAACGGAGACATGTTCTATCTTAGTAGCTCAAAATTGATCAGAAATTACTACTCTGCTTTGCTCTTTGCCATTTTGTTTTCTGTTCTTCCTCTTCCTTGTACCCCTATTTTTACAGTACTGTACCCTGCATCTCACAAACTTGTCCTTTGTCTCTGTAATACTGTAATTATTGTTCTTTGTTGATATGAACCTGCAACCAGTCAAAATCTATTGAGCAGTCAGTACTGTTAATAAATGGAAAGCACAATGTTCAGGGCCATACAATTTGTCCATTGTGCAGTATACAGCCTGCAATGCACTGTACTACAGTATCCATTCTCAGACTTTCAACTTCCCACCTTCAACAACCTGTTTGCTCTCTGAACTGGCTTATATTGGTTGTCGCATCATTTGAAACAGGTTAAATCAATTTTGAGTGGTTGTGTTCAATCAATGACACATGTTCTCTATTTGTATTTGATTGTTGCCACTTGTGTTTACCAGTATAGATGACATGCATTAGAGTGCAGAATGTGTTTTGAGAATGAGAATGTGTTTAGAGTTTTGCTGAAAAGTCTAAGTGAGATCTGAAAATGTTTTTTTACCATGTGAAATTGTTTAAGCTATTGACAACAGACTGCATAATTAGCTAAATGAGTCCAGGCAACTGAGAACTTTGTTCAGCCAATGGGTTTTAGTGTTTTAGAAATTGAGAAAAACTGTAATACCATTATGCATTTGAATCACATCTATAGCTACCATCTAAGCTATTAATTTCCCTCCACAAGGGGGCATACATGTAATGCTTCCAAAATGAGATTGTGTTGTACATGTAATGTTATGCCCCCTTGTGAGTTAATAGTATTGCATGTAGCATGCTTATATGAAGAGGAAGCCCTCCATTGACGATTCAGTTCATTGTAACATCTTGTCTCGACAGGTGTTAGTTAGTTAGCTAGCTAGCTAACGTCAACAACGCTAACGTTAGTTAGTTAATTCTCAGAAAAATGAGAACTGCTCAAGATTGGAAATGTACGTTAATGATTGTAAAGCCATGTTGGCTTCATGGAAACAATATACAATATATGGGACAGAATATATTTCAGGAAATAATACAAACCTAGTTCTGCCTAGTTAGGACATAACGTTAGCTAGCTAGCTAACGTTACTGTACTGTAAATTAGCTCATACAATGCCAACGGTCAAACCCGGCTTTCTAATATTTACGTTAATTCTTCTGAACTATAGCTATAGTTACCTTATGGAAGCTATTCACAGAAGACCATAATTGTCTTTGTTATTCATTAGTATTTTATATTATTATATAAATTATTTCGATACATATTCAGAGCCAAACATCAACCCAACTTACATTTTTAACTGTTGTCTCATTCAAACTTGGTAGGAGCGTTTTCAGTTGCAATTGCGAAGTTCCCGATGAACTCCAGCAACAATGGGGGTTCAAAGACCCTAAGGTTCTTCGGGGATCTTAGAAGACCTCCAGTTGAACCCCTAATTTTTAGAGTGTACCAGTACCAGTCTAACCTGCCCTCTATCCACCATTCATAGTAACAATACTGGTACATGGATCAATTGTCCAGATCTGCAAAGGCTAACTAGCAATCATACCAAACATACAAGCATTCAAAACTGCATACATTTTCAATATGAATCCACAAGAAGTAGAAAGAGGCCAGGTCATCATTGAGCATGAAAGAACATTGAAGACATGAGACACGCAGCTCAAAAAGCTCCTCTGTTGATCTTGTTTAGGGACAATACAATTATCCTACCTAGACTAGCCTACAACACCACAATGAAATTAATAATTGCATTATTGTTTTCAACTGAGTACAACATTCTACTCTAGTCCGCAGTGAAAATATAATTTGAATAGCGGAGCAAAAGCCGTGTGAATTGAATGTTTCATTCCACTTCAGTTGTGTTCAGTTGTGGGTCTACTCTCGACAGTTTATAGGGTCTAGAAAGGAACACTATTAGTCCAGTTTGGCTTTATTTTTACTTCTGATACTGAATGCGCTGTCTGTTTCAGATCATTCTCCCAAGTCCTTCTGTAATAATGTGGCCACATACTGTATGCTCCCGGCAGTCCCAGTTATTCAGGAAAGCTTAACGTGCGCTCTGCCTCCTCTCCAATCCCAGTGGCTATTCCTCGCGCACCTCGAACCTAACACATCACTATAGCCTAAATATGAATCCTTTAACTTTTTAAAATGTATTACCTTTTTATATGTTGCATAAACACAATCCGTCACAATGTTCTAATCTGATTAGTCTAGACAAAAGTCTCCTGTAGGCATACTCACGTTCTTCAAAAATATGGTATACTTCTATCATCCTCAAAATGGCTTGACGTTAAAACTTCTTGCTCCTACTTGAGACGCAGATGTCTCAAGTAGACACCTGGAAATGCAAATGCGCTACGCTAAATGCTAAATGTACTCGTTAAAACTCAAACCTTCATCAAAATTCACATGCAGGGTATTGAATTAAAGCTACACTCGTTGTGAACCTAGCCAACAAGTCAGATTTTTAAAATGCTTTTCGGCGAAAGCATGAGAAGCTATTATCTGATAGCATGCAACACCCCAAAATGCCTGAATGCGATGTAAACAAAGATATAGCTTAGCCGGCGCTACACAAAACGCAGAAATAAAATATAAAACATTCATTACCTTTGACGAGCTTCTTTCTTGGCACTCCTATATGCCCCATAAACATCACTATTGGGTCTTTTTTTGTTTAAATCGGTCCATATATACCCAAAATAGCTTTCTATGGAAGCTGTGTCATTCAGAAAAAAACATCGTTTTTAAACGCTGCGTCATTTTTTAAAATTAAAAATGTTGACGATAAACTTTCACAAAACACTTCGAAATACTTTTGTAATCCAACTTTAGGTATTAGTAAACGTTTATAATCTATCAAAATGATTACAGGGCGATGTATATTCAATAGCTCCTCGTTTTCAAATCAATGGCTGCCAATGTGCACATTCAAAACATCCTGGTGGAGACCGGAAGAAATGGAATCCAGTTAGTTGGATTTACCAAGAAAAAACTCCCTTGAAAATGACGACAATGGCGACATCGTGTGGAATCTGTAGGAATTGCATGCAGGTCGATAATTAATTTTGTGCCCTTTTAACAACTCATGAAAGTGACGCATGGAAATAATTTTTAGCTTTCAGAGAGCAGTTTTTCTTGCGCTTTTCAATGAAACACACAATCTGTTATAGTCACAGCTGTGATTTAACCAGTTTTAGAAACTTCAGAGTGTTTTCTATCTACACATACTAATCATATGCATATACTATATTCCTGGCATGAGTAGCAGGACGCTGAAAAGTTGCGCGATTTTTAACAGAATGTTCGAAAAAGGAGGGGGTAGACTTAAGAGGTTTTAACTAGGTTTCCATCCAACCTTTTTATGCAAGACATAATGGGAAAGCATGCAGTACTTTGTAGAAGCAACTTTGGCAGAAATTACAGCTGTATCTTTCTGGGTAAGTCTCTAAGAGCTTTCCACAACTGGATTGTGCAAAATTTGCCCATTATTCTTTTCAGAATTGGTTGTTGATCATTTTCAAGTCTTGCCTTAGATTTTCAAGTAGATTTAAGTCAAATCTGTCACTCGGCCACTCAGGAACATTTAGTCTTATTGGTAAGCAACTCCAGTGTAGATTTGGCCTTCTGTTTCAGGTTATTGTCCTGATGAAATGTGAATTAATCTCCCAGTGTCTGGTGGAAAGCAGACGGAACCAGGTTTTCTTCTAGAATTTTGCCTGTGCTTAGCTCAATTCCGTTATTTTTTTTTATCCTGAAAAACTTCCCAGTCCTTAATGATTAAACACATACCCATAACATGATGTTGTTGATGCATCCTCAGTTTTCTCCTATCACGGCCATTAAACTCTTTAAACTCTTTTAAAGTCACTATTGACCTCATGGTGAAATCCCTGAGCTGTTTCCTTCCTCTCTGCAGCTGAGTTAGGAAGGACATCTATCTTTGTAGTGACTAGGTGCATTGATACACCATCTAAAGTGTAATTAGTAACTTCACCATGCTCAGAGGGATATTCAATGTTAGCTTATTTTTTTTACCGATCTACCAATAGGTGCCCTTCTTTGCAAGGCATTGGAAAACATCCCTGGTCTTTGTGGTTGAGTCTAGAGGTCGACCGATTATGATTTTTCAACGCCGATACCAATTATTGGAGGACCAAAAAAGCCGATAGCGATTAATCGGTCGGTTTTTATTTTTTTTATTTGTAATAATGACAATTACAACAATACTGAATGAACACTTATTTTAACTTAATATAATACATCAATAAAATCTATTTAGCCTCAAATGTTCAATTTGGTTTAAATAATGCAAAAACAAAGTGTTGGAGAAGAAAGTAAAAGTGCAATATGTGCTATGTAAGAAAGCTAATGTTTCAGTTCCTTGCTCAGAACATGAGAACATATGAAAGCTGGTGGTTCCTTTTAACATGAGTCTTCAATATTCCCGGGTAAGAAGTTTTAGGTTGTAGTTATTATATGAATTATAGGACTATTTCCCTCTACACCATTTGTATTTCATTAACCTTTGACTATTAGATGTTCTTATAGGCACTTTAGTATTGCCAGTGTAACAGCATAGCTTCGGTCCCTCTCCTCGCTCCTCCCTGGGCTCGAACCAGCAACACAACGACAACAGCCACCATCGAAGCAGCGTTACCCATGCAGAGCAAGGGGAACAACTACTAGAAGGCTCAGAGCGAGTGACGTTTGAAACGCTATTAGCGCACGCTAACTAGCTAGCCATTTCACTTCGGTTACACCAGCCTCATCTCGGGAGTTGATAGGCTTGAAGTCATAAACAGCGCAATGCTTGACGCACAACGAAGAGCTGCTGGCAAAACGCACAAAAGTGCTGTTTGAATGAATGTTTACGCGCCTGCTTCTGCCTACCACCGCTCAGTCAGATACTTAGATACTTGTATGCTTGTATGCTCAGACAGACAATATGCAACGCAGGACACGCTAGATTATTTCTAGTAATACCATCAACCATGTGTAGTTAACTAGTGATTATGATTGATTGTTTTTAATAAGATAAGTTTAATGCTAGCTAGCAACTTACATTGGCTTACTGCATTCGCGTAACAGGCAGTCTCCTTGTGGAGTGCAACGAGAGAGAGCCAGGTTGTTATTGCATTAGACTAGTTAACTGTAGGGTTGCAAGATTGGATCCCCCGAGCTGACAAGGTGAAAATCTGTCGTTCTGCCCCTGAACGAGGCAGTTAACCCACCGTCATTGAAAGGCCGTCATTGAAAATAAGAATGTGTTCTTAACTGACTTGCCTAGTTAAATAAACATATATTTAGAAAAATATACATAAAAAATCGGCAAATCAGCACTCAAAAATACCGATTTCTAATTGTTATGAAAACTAGAAATCGGCCCTAATTAATCGGCCATTCAGATTAATCGGTCGACCTCTAGTTGAGTCTGTGTTTGAAATTCACTGCTTGATGGAGGGACCTTACAGATAATTGTATGTGTGGGGTACAGAGATGAGGTAATCAAAAGAAATTATGTTAAACACTTATTATGTGACTTATTAAGCAAATATTTACTCCTGAACTTAGGGGTTGAATACTTATTGACTCAAGACATTTCAGCTTTTCATTTTTAATTAATTTGTAAAAAAAAATCGAAAAACAATTCCACTTTGACATTAAGGTGTATGTTGTGTAGGCCAGTGACAAAACATACATTTAATCAATTTTATATTCAGGCTGTAAAACAGCAAAATGTGGAAAAAGTCAATGGGTGTGACTACTTTTTGCAGGCACTGTATCTGCGAGCTGTTGGCTAGTGGGCACATTCGCTATATCTATGCAACTTTTTTAGTGACAAACCATCAGTAGACCTAGAGTTGAAAATTAGATGGAACCCCATTTAACTTGTATTTTTTACTCTGCACATGGGAATTTAATCCTTAACCCATGAGTCTAGACTCTGTCTAAGCTGGGCGGAGGTTCTACTAATCTATGTGGAATAGTTTTAAGGTCAAAACAAGGATCGTTTAGCAATTTGCTTTGGAATTTTAAAGTCCCTTGAAGTATAAATGTTTTTATAAAACTATTTGATGAAAAAAATGTTGGGGCCTAACTGCTATTAGCCGATAAAAACACATTGAATAACATCACTACATGGAACAACAGTCACAAAAAAAATAAAAAAGTTTGTTCTGAAGTGTCTGTCCTATATCTGAGAGGTGTAAAAGAAAGATCAGGAAACATTTGTTTTTGTTTGTTTGTTTTGGGCGGGGTGGGGGGGGGGGGGGGGTTCTACTAAACTACATTGATTTTTTTTAAAGAAGGTCATACCAAGGATAATTTTGCTATTTGATTTGGAATTTTAAAGACTCCTTGAGGTATGAAAAATATATACAGTATATGTCACGGGTGTCCTCCTCTTCATCTGAAGAGGAGAGGCGAGAAGGAGAGGCGAGAAGGATCGGTGGACCAAAATGCGGCGTGGTATGTGTTCATGATGAAATTTAATAAAGAAAACACTGAAACACAATATACAAAACAATAAACAAATAACGACCGTGAAGCTAAATGAGAACTGTGATGACACAAGCAATCAACATAGACAATCACCCACAAACAAACAGTGAAACCCAGGCTACCTAAGTATGATTCTCAATCAGAGACAACTAATGACACCTGCCTCTAATTGAGAACCATACTAGGCCGAAACATACAAATCCCCAAATCATAGAAAAACAAATATAGACTTCCCACCCCAACTCACGCCCTGACCATACTAAATAAATACAAAACAAAGGAAATAAAGGTCAGAACGTGACAGTACCCCCCCCCCCCCCCCCACCCCAAAGGTGCGGCCTCCGGCCGCAAAACCTTAACCTATAGGGGAGGGTCTGGGTGGGCGTCTGTCCGCGGTGGCGGCTCTGGCGCGGGACGTGGACCCCACTTCACCATAGTCTTTGTCCGCCTCTGTGGCTTCCTAACCACGGCGACCCTTCTAAATGACCCCACTGGACAGAGGGGCAGCTCGGGACAGAGGGACAGCTCGGGACAGAGGGGCAGCCCCGTACTGGCTGACGACTGGCGGATCCTGGCTGAATGGCGGCTCTGGCGGATCCTGGGTGACTGGCGGCTCTGGCGGATCCTGGGTGACTGGCGGCTCTGGCGGATCCTGGCTGACTGGCGGCTCTGGCGGCTCCTGGCTGACTGGCGGCACTGGCGGCTCCTGGCTGACTGGCGGCACTGGCGGCTGTGATGACACAAGCAATCAACATAGACAATCAACCACAAACAAACAGTGAAACCCAGGCTACCTAAGTATGATTCTCAATCAGAGACAACTAATGACACCTGCCTCTGATTGAGAACCATACTAGGCCGAAACATACAAATCCCCAAATCATAGAAAACAAACATAGACTGCCCACCCCAACTCACGCCCTGACCATACTAAATAAATACAAAACAAAGGAAATAAAGGTCAGAACGTGACAGTATATAAAATAAAATTTTACATTTATTTATTTTTTACATTTACATTTTTACAGACCTTCAGGCAAGTCTTGGCCTCTAGGGATCCTAGAGCAAAACAACCGTCTCACCTTTGCACAGAGGGGTCATATTCGTATGTAGCCCAAACTGTTCGGACACTACAGACAGAAGTTGTCTGATCGGCTTTACGGACTTCAGACGAGTCCCATTCGACAAACGCTACTATAGTTCAGTCCAATGCAAAAAAAAAAACAGATTCGTCCGTCGGACTGCCAGATGGTGAAGTGTGATTCATCACTCCAGAGAACATGTTTCCACTGCTCCAGAGTCCAATGTCATTGCGCATGGTGATCTTAGGCTTGTGTGCGGCTGCTCAGCCATGGAAACCCATTTCATGAAGCTCTCGACAAACAGTTGTTGTGGTGACATTGCTTCCAGAGGCAGTTTGGAACTCGGTAGTGAGTGTTGCAACTGAGGACAGATCATTTTTACGTGCTATGCGCTTCAGCACTCGCCAGTCACGTTCTGTGAGCTTGTGTGGCCTACCACTTTGCGGCTGAGCCATTGTTGCTCCTAGACGTTTCCACTTCACAATAACAGAACTTACAGTGGACCGGGGCAGCTCTAGCAGGGCAGAAATGTTATGAACTGACTTGTTGGAAAAGTGGCATCCTATGACGGTGCCACGTTGAAAGTTACTGAGCTCTTCTGTTATGTCATTCTACTGCCAATGTTTGTCTATTTTATTTTTTATTTCACCTTTTATTTAATTAACCAGGTAGGCTAGTTGAGAACAAGTTCTCATTTGCAACTGCAACCTGGCCAAGATAAAGCATAGCAATTCGACACATACAACAACACAGAGTTACACATGGAATAAACAAAACACACAGTCAATAATACATTATAAAAAAATAAAACAAAAAGTCTATATACAGTGAGTGCAATGAGGTAAGATAACTCCCTTAAGGCAATAAATAGGCCCTGGTGGCGAAGGAATTACAATACAGCAATTAAACACTGGAATGGTAGATGTGCAGAAGGTGAATGTGCAAGTTGAGATCCGAAGTAATTACAATACAGCAATTAAACACTGGAATGGTAGATGTGCAGAAAGTGAATGTGCAAGTTGAGATCCTGGGGTGCAAAGGAGCAAGATAAATAAATAAATACAGTATGGGGATGAGGTAGTTGGATGGGCTATTTACAGATGGGCTATGTACAGGTGGAGTGATCTGTGAGCTGCTCTGACAGCTGGTGCTTAAAGTTAGTGAGGGAGATATGAGTCTCCAGCTTCAGTGATTTTTGCAATTCGTTCCAGTCATGGGCAGCAGAGAACTGGAAGGAAAGGCGACCAAAGTAGGAATTGGCTTTGGGGGTGACCAGTGAGATATACCTTCTGGAGCGCATGCTACGAGTGGGTGCTGCTATGGTGACCAGTTGAGATAAGGCGGGGCTTTACCTAGCAGAGACTTGTAGATAACTTGTAGCCAGTGGGTTTGGCGACGAGTATGAAGCGAGGGCCAACCAACGAGAGCATACAGTGGTGGGTAGTATATGGGGCTTTGGTGACAAAACTGATGGCACTGTGATAGCCTCCAACACTCTACTCAACAAACTGGATGTAGTCTATTTTGTAGATGACATCGTAGAAGTCGAGGATCAGTAAGCTGCTCAGTTTTACGAGGGTATGTTTGGCAGCATGAGTGAAGGATGCTTTGTTGCAATATAGGAAGCCGATTCTAGATTTAATTTTGGATTGGAGATGCTTAATGTGAGTCTGGAAGGAGAGTTTACAGTCTAACCAGACACCTAGGTTTTTGAAGTTGTCCACGTATTCAGTCAGCCCTGTCCAGAGTAGTGATGCTGGACGGGCGGGCTGGTGCGGGCAGTCATGGATTGAATAGCATGCATTTAGTTTTACTTGCATTTAAGAGCAGTTGGAGACCATGGAAAGAGAGATGTATGGCATTGAAGCTCGTCTGGAGGTTAGTTAACACAGTGTCCAAAGAGGGGCCAGAAGTATACAGAATGGTGTCGTCTTTGTAGAGGTGGATCAGAGAATCACCAGCAGCAAGAGCAACATCATTGATGTATACAGAGAAGAGTCGGCCCGAGAATTGAACTTTGTGGCACCCCCATAGAGACTGCCAGAGGTCCGGACAACAGGCCCTCCGATTTGACACACTGAACTCTATCAGAGAAGTAGTTGGTAAACCAGGTGAGGCAATCATTTGAGAAACCAAGGCTGTCAAGTCTGCCAATAAGAATGTGGTGATTGACAGAGTTGAAAGCCTTGGCCAAGTCGATGAATAAGGCTGCACAGTAATGTCTCTTTTCGATGGCGGTTATGATATCGTTTAGGACCATGCATGGCTGTGTGGCTGAAATAGCCGAATGCACTAATTTGAAAGGGTGTCCACATACTTTTGTATATATAGTGCATTTTCTGTTTGTCGAGATTGACGTAGTGTATTTACTGTGGTGTAGAAAAAGAAAACCATGATATTGAAGTTCTCGAGGTCAGTATGCATTGTTTATATTTAACCGTTATTTATTTAACTAGGCACAGAAATATTGGCACAGAAACATGTTGTTGAAAAATGTGTTGCATATATTTTATATAAATATGGAATCAAAATGTTGAAAATCTGATTTCCCCCTAACTGATCTTTGTCTGCAGCCGGCTCTGAACGAAATGTAACGAAACGGGCAGGAAGAGTGAGCTTGTCCATGGTGGTCGGCAAACCCTTGACCTTCTGTCCCATAGCCCTGCATGGCATTGATTGCGCCACAAAAGCATACTGAAGTGGCAAAGTCTATATCCATGTTTATAAAACACAGGGTCTCTACAGTTGTCGAAAACGTTATGTTTGAGTTCATTCTATGATGTGAAAAGGGTGTGCAAAGGGTGTGTTTTACAGTAGAATTAGAGGGTCACGTTTAACTATTAAATGTTGAACTGTCCATAAGTCTTCCACAGGAGAGAAGAACAGGTGAATTTATCATCCAATTATCTAACGGCAGAAAAAACGATTTCATTAGCTACGTTTCCATCCAATTAGGGACATATTCTCATGCCAATATTCTAGAATCTGCATAAAGAAATATGCACACCAGTAAAGTGTTTCTGACAAAAGCACTTGTTGCTGGATAAAAATCAGTGAGTAATAACATATTGCACAAAAATGTTTTTTTTAATGCTCAACGTGTTTCCATCACATTTTCAACTCTACCGATAATTTTGTCACAAAAACTGTTGCTTTAGGGGGCCAGCTGTGCCATCAGAGACTCTGTGTTCACGCCCAGGCTCTGTCTTAACCGGCCGCTACCGGGAGGTCCGTGGGGCGACGCACAATTGGCCTAGCGACGTCCGGGTTAGGGAGGGCTTGGCCGGTAGGGATGTCCTTCGCATCGCGCATTCGCATCGTCTCATCGCGTACCAGCGACTCCTGACTTGGTTGGGTTGTGTATCGGAGGACGCACGACTTTCAACCTTCGTCTCTCCTGAGCCCGTATGGGAGTTGTAGCGATGAGACAAGATAGTAGCTACTAAAAAAAAAACAATTGGATACCACGAAATTGGGGAGAAAAAGGCGTAAAAATAATAATACAAATTAAAAATGTAAAAAACTGTTGCGTTAAATACCAAATGTGCCTACTCGAGGCTTTGCACGTGCATTCTAGCCAACATTCCTGCCCAGCCAAACCAACTATAGAAGGTCCCCAGGCAATGAACAGCCTCCCCACACAGCTCACAAACCTGAGCTAGAACATAACTCCAGCTCACAGGTTTATACCTTCCCCCTTTGACCATACCATTAATCATGGAGCTCTATATCCAAATATGGCACATTAAACATCTTCATTATACCCACATTTACATATTCCGTCTAAATAAACATCTTAAACATTCCAGACTTATCCTCAAAGCGGGAATACTTTCCATAACTGAATACATGTTTCATAACAATATTTATTACTTATGGAGCCATGTACTCGAGCGCACATGGAGCTCTGAGACACGCAAACTTCAAACACAGGACACATTACAATGTGGAAATAAATAAACGTTTTTCTTGTCAGTGTATGTGTTCATGTGCACCTGAACATCCCATCCACTGGGAGGATTGCAAATTACTGCATTTAAATATGAAACTGAAATGCGTCACAATGCAACTTGAGCAAACATTTCCTCGACACATAATTAGCCGTGCTCACAGTAAATACCCATGATACTGGCAAAATGGTAAAAGAACAGTATTTAATATACATTTGAGATAAATTAATTACTAGATGTATGGGGAAACATGAACACACAAAATCATTTATAACGGGATTTAAATAATGCACATTCGTTACGAGATGTAGAAGACCCCCGCCCCCCCAAGAAGTCACAGCATGTCACATCAGCGATGTATGAATTGTGTATGTAGTGTAAAAACTGTAGGAAATAGGTCCCAAAAAGTGTCAACAACAATAAACAATAAGAAATATGAGCAATAACAATAGTGTGCTTTGCTTGCTGCAAGCACAGAAATAATAATCACTTTTCATATGTTATAACAATAGGAATAATATAATATAGTGAATAGCCAGCATCTTACCATCAAAACAAACACAGCACAGTTGTTTGAGAAACCTTGGTAGGCCCTGTGGTGTGAACAAGGTACAATTTTCAATAAAGGAATGACAATCAAATGGTACAGTTCAGTGGAATCATTTAAAGGAATATATAACCTGATCATCATCCACACCAAAAGTCCTCCAAGGTCCAGGGGACAAGATCCAAGCAATGTTTCTGAGAATACAGTGTATGTGAAATTAAAGAACAAGTACAATTGAACAGCTTTTTATAGCTTTTTATACTCTAACAGTTTTGAACACAGTTGGAACTGAATTAGCCCAGAGGTTCTAACTCCACATGTTTGGGGGGGGGGGTCATAATGGGTTCAAAGAGAACTGTCCCACCAATAATGTTATCGATGGTTCTGTTTAATGCACCGAATGGGAAATGATGTTTCATACATGTGTGTAAGTACATACATATTTTACATATTACTTTAAATAAAACAGATTTTAAAAAATGGACAAGTGGTAAAACTGAACTACCACTACCCAGATGTGATGAAACCGGGTACCCTAAAAACCTGATTGGTTGGGTACAACTTTCATCTCTCCAGCCAGTGTCATGGATGTGTTCAAATATGAACAGACACATTTTGCCATACAACTTTCAAACCTATGACTTTAAAGTTGTAGGATTTATACTGAAAAACTAGAGGTAGTGGTTAATGAAACCTAGCTATGACGCATTGTAATTCTAGCAAAGAATAAGATCGGCAATGGGCAACTTCGTTTTACAGTAAACAAACAATAACAAAGGCAAAACTAAATTTACTTACACATATTGTGCAATGTTTTTATCCATGTAGGTTAAGTTCGATTAAGATTCGCTTTCGTTGACACCTTCGAAGTGAACCTCAAATTGTTGACCTTGAAGGAGAAGGGTTTGGGTTAAACGCGTTTGACTCCGCCCACATTGAGCCCGGTCCCGAACTGCACACTGCAGTCAGGGTCTTCTCCATCCAACAGTAAATAATGTTTCACTACACGATTTGAATTACCCTTGACAAATGAGTCAAACGTCGAATTTGACTGGAAAATATAAGAAAGATTATTAGCCAAATTAAACTAGCAATAATAAAATAAAATATGCCCTACTAGCCTATAGGTGATTTTGTTTGTGGGTAAAATAAAGAGAGAAGATTGAAGTTAATGTCAAGTTTATGAGGCTATTGCTATACCATCCAGTTCTTAAACAGGCACATCAATAATTGTTTTAGACAAAGTACAATAGACAGAATTCAACACGATAACCCAACAACAATTTCTACAGTGACTCTGGGCTCGAAATTATAGGCATCCCACCATCCCGGGATGATAAAAAAAGATGTAATGAGCTGTCCGAAACAGACTGGGCCAGTTCTGGGACGATATATACACCATTCATACAAACCCTGTATTTAAAAAGCCACTGCCCACGAGGCAGATACAACAGATCAAAACGTTTAGCTTAAAATTGACTCTTATTTATTCACATGTATTCACATCATACAGCGCAGTTGGCTACATGTGTGGATGTTAAAAAAATGATACAGGTGGGAAAACACCTTCTCCAAAGCGCACGGTTCTCCCAAAGCCCACCATTTTCCCAAAGCGCAAGGTTCTCCCAAAGCCCACCATTCTCCCAAAGCGCACGGTTCTTCCAAAGCCCACCATTTTCCCAAAGCTCACAGTTCTCCCAAAGCCCACCATTTTCCCAAAGCGCACGGTTCTTCCAAAGCCCACCATTCTCCCAAAGCGCACGGTTCTTCCAAAGCCCACCATTTTCCCAAAGCTCACGGTTCTCCCAAAGCCCACCATTCTCCCAAAGCGCACGGTTCTTCCAAAGCCCACCATTCTCCCAAAGCGCACGGTTCTTCCAAAGCCCACCATTTTCCCAAAGCTCACGGTTCTCCCAAAGCCCACCATTTTCCCAAAGCTCACGGTTCTCCCAAAGCCCACCATTCTCCCAAAGCGCACGGTTCTTCCAAAGCCCACCATTTTCCCAAAGCGCACGGTTCTCCCAAAGCCCACCATTCTCCCAAAGCGCACGGTTCTTCCAAAGCCCACCATTTTCCCAAAGCGGACGGTTCTCCCAAAGCGCACGGTTCTTCCAAAGCCCACCATTCTCCCAAAGCGCACGGTTCTTCCAAAGCCCACCATTTTCCCAAAGCGCACGGTTCTCCCAAAGCGCACGGTTCTTCCAAAGCCCACCATTCTCCCAAAGCGCATGGTTCTCCCAAAGCCCACCATTTTCCCAAAGCGCACGGTTCTCCCAAAGCCCACCATTCTCCCAAAGCGCACGGTTCTTCCAAAGCCCACCATTTTCCCAAAGCGCACGGTTCTCCCAAAGCCCACCATTTTCCCAAAGCGCACGGTTCTCCCAAAGCCCACCATTTTCAAAAAGCGCACGGTTCTCCCAAAGCCCACCATTTTCCCAAAGCTCACGGTTCTCCCAAAGCCCACCATTTTCCCAAAGCGCACGGTTCTCCCAAAGCCCACCATTTTCAAAAAGCGCACGGTTCTCCCAAAGCCCACCATTTTCCCAAAGCTCACGGTTCTCCCAAAGCCCACCATTTTCCCAAAGCGCACGGTTCTCCCAAAGCCCACCATTTTCCCAAAGCGCACGGTTCTCCCAAAGCCCACCATTTTCCCAAAGCGCACGGTTCTCCCAAAGACCACCATTTTCCCAAAGCGCACGGTTCTCCCAAAGTGGTTTCATGTGTTGATAATATGATTAGGATTTTGTGTTTGGCTTCTGGACATCGACAATACAGTTTATTTGAAAACCAAAAGAACAAGAGAAAATGCTGGTTTCAATGGCATAATGTTAATGAGTACATTTTTAGCCTATGGTTGGATTTTGGTCAGGCTACTTTGAAACTAGGTAGGACATGCCTCATACAATTACATAAAACGTTTAGCTGCTGTACTCCCTCCTCACAGAATTCAAGGTGGGTGATGTGCTATTGCCTCACTCCTCTCTATCTGAGATATCTAATGCAGCCCTCATTCTCCAAATACAACACCCGCTCTGCCAGCCACATTAATTTCTGGTCCCAAAGTACACATCCCTGGGTCGCTTGTATTTTCAGTTCGCTGCAGCTAGCGACTGGAACGAGCTCCAACAAACACTCAAACTGGACAGTTTTATCTCTTCATTCAAAGACTCAATCATGGACACTTACTGAGTTGTGGCTGCTTTGCGTGATGTATTGTTGTCTCTACCTTCTTGCCATTTGTGCTGTTGTCTGTGTGCCCAACAATGTTTGTACCCTGTTTTGTGTTGCTACCATGCTGTGTTGTCATGTGTTGCTGCCATGCTATGTTGTCATCTTAGGTCTCTTTATGTAGTGTTGTGTGTTTTGTCCTATATTTTAATTTAATAAATTTTTACTTTTAATTCTAGACCCCAGGCCTTTTGCCTTTTGGTTGGCCATCATTGTAAATAAGAATTTGTTCTTAATTGACTTACCTAGTTAATTAAAAATAAATCAAATTGGCACTGCCCTTTCTCTCGGTTCTGTGACCAGTTGATCTTAACAAACTGTGCCTTGCCTATATCGACAGAATCAAGACGATACTGTTTGTTAACATTATTTGTCAAAAATGACTGGTGTTTAGCCTAAACTATATTTTTGAAATTAAAAGTCCCATTAAATCAAATCAAATCAAATGTATTTATATAGCCCTTCGTACATCAGCTAATATCTCAAAGTGCTGTACAGAAACCCAGCCTAAAACCCCAAACAGCAAGCAATACAGGTGTAGAAGCACGGTGGCTAGGAAAAACTCCCTAGGAAGAAACCTAGAGAAGAACCAGGCTATGAGGGGTGACCAGTCCTCTTCTGGCTGTGCCGGGTGGAGATTATAACAGAACATGGCCAAGATGTTCAAATGTTCATAAATGACCAGCATGGTCAAATAATAATAATCACAGTAGTTGTCGAGGGTGCAGCAAGTCAGCACCTCAGGAGTAAATGTCAGTTGGCTTTTCATAGCCGATCATTAAGAGTATCTCTACCACTCCTGCTGTCTCTGGAGAGTTGAAAACAGCAGGTCTGGGACAGGTCGCACATCCGGTGAACAGGTCAGGATTCCGTAGCCGCAGGCAGAACAGTTGAAACTGGAGCAGCAGCACGGCCAGGTGGACTGGGGACAGCAAGGAGTCATCATGCCAGGTAGTCCTGAGGCATGGTCCTACGGCTCAGGTCCTCCGAGAGAAAGAAAGAGAGAAAGAGAGAATTAGAGAGAGCATACTTAAATTCACACAGGACACCAGATAAGACAGGAGAAGTAATCCAGATATAACAAACTGACCCTACCCCCCGACACATAAACTACTGCAGCATAAACACTGGAGGCTGAGACAGGAGGGGTCAGGAGACACTGTGGCCCCATCTGATGATACCCCCGGACAGGGCCAAACAGGAAGGATATAACCCCACCCACTTTGCCAAAGCACAGCCCCCACACCACTAGAGGGATATCTTCAACCACCAACTTACCTTCCTGAGACAAGGCCGAGTATAGCCCACAAAGATCTCCGCCACGGCACAACCCAAGGGGGGGCGCCAATCCAGACAGGAAGATCACATCAGTGACTCAACCCACTCAAGTGACGCACACCTCCTAGGGACAGCATGAAAGAGCCCCAGTAAGCCAGTGACTCAGCCCCTGTAGCCAAAGTTTGGCTACATTTCTGGCACCTCCCTCATGTCAGGTTTACAGTCTCATCACAGTGGAGCTACATTTATGCTCATTCAAGTCACAAGTGTGTCCCAAAATTGAAGGGTTTATTAATCCCTTTGCCACTTTCAGAAAGTCACCCTTTCATCAGCAACATGTGAAAACTGAGGGCCCACCGAGGAAGTTGGTGGGGGGAAGGGGTTAGTTTGGGATTCAACGAGTGTCTGCTGGCAGACTTGAAATGACAGCCTGTTTGAGAGAGGGAGACAAACAAGAACTTATTGTAGATGGGTATATGAGAAGCTACATCTCTGCTCAGTAGCCCTACCTTTAATCACTTTCTTGTTCTGCTCTCTCTTCCACTAGGCCACTCTTTTGCTCTGTCTTGGCTCAGCCTAAGCCAATTTTGAATGGGTTTCTCTACATCAGCCTCTGTCATTTCTAAAAGAGCTGTATTTTTAAGAAATGACACTAGAAGAGTAAATATTAAAAACCTCTTACTTCTACCCCCTCCTTTTTCGAAAATTCTGTTAAAAATCACGCAACTTTTCAGCGTCCTGCTACTCATGCCAGGAATATAGTATATGCATATGATTAGTATGTGTGGATAGAAAACACTCTGAAGTTTCTAAAACTGGTTAAATCACGGCTGTGACTATAACAGATCGTGTGTTTCATTGAAAAACGCAAGAAAAACTGCTCTCTGAAAGCTAAAAATAATTTCCATAAGTCACTTCCATGAGTTGTTAAAAGAGGACAAAATTTAATATCGACCTGCATGCAATTCATACAAATTCCACACGATGTCGCCATTGTCGTCATTTTCAATTGAATTATTTGTTGGAAAATCCATCTATCTGGCATCCGTTTCTTCCAGTCTTCACCCGGATGTTGTTAATGTGGACATGGGCAGCCATTGATTTGCAAACGAGGAGCTATTGAATATACATCGCACTGTAATCATTTTGATAGATTATAAACGTTTACTAATACCTAAAGTTGGATTACAAAAGGATTTCGAAGTGTTTTGTGAAAGTTTATCGTCGACTTTTTTAATTTAAAAAAATTACGCAGCGTTTAAAAACGATGTTTTTTTCTGAATGACACAGCTTCCATACAAAGCTATTTTGGGTATATATGGACCGATTTAAACGAAAAAAAGACCCAATAGTGATGTTTATGGGGCATATAGGAGTGCCAAGAAAGAAGCTCGTCAAAGGTAATGAATGTTTTATATTTTATTTCTGCGTTTTGTGCTGCGTCGGATAAGCAGAGTCTTTGTTTACGTCGCATTCATGCATTTTCAGGTGGTGCATGCTATCAGATAATAGCTTCTCATGCTTTCGCCGAAAAGCATTTTAAAAATCTGACTTGTTGGCTAGGTTCACAACGAGTGTAGCTTTAATTCAATACCCTGCTTGTGAATTTTGATCACGGTTTGAGTTTAAACGAGTACATTTAGCATTTAGCGTAGCGCATTTGCATTTCCAGGTGCCTACTTGAGACATATGCGTCTCAAGTAGAATCAAGATTAAGCAAAAAAAGTATCAGTACATTTCTATTTAACAAGCGTGGTGATGGGTTGCATCCCAATTCGCCACACTTTTCCAAACGTATGCACTTGTACACTCCTTCTCATGGGTTTTAAATGCATTGAATTGATGTGGGTATTGGCTGGAGGGATTGATTGATTTAATTTATTTGACAATTAAAAAAGTACAAAGCTGCTCCAGCCTGAGACAACCGAACATGCATAACAAATGATTGAGGATAAGAATATACCATGTTGTGGTTGTTAGAGCAGCGGGTGCTGTGGGTGGGCTCTCTCTGTCTTTACACTGGCTGATTTCTAAGCGCTTCTGTATTATAACACCCATTTGATTTACCAAGGTTTTTGTTTTCAGTTACTAATCCTAAAACTGAAAAATATCACAGTAATGGTTGAACCTACACACTATGATGTTCTTCACTGGTCACGTCCTGATGCCAATATTCTGTCCTCTCCCCCACCAATTTAATCGGGTGGCTAGGTCAGGTCCGAAAACCTTCCCGCACACCCGCCACAGTCTTTTTTACATCATTACCCCCAATACAGACAATTATATTGTCTTTCAAATCTTTCAAATCTACCTGTTTATACTTTCAGAACATACTTGTTCAAGTCTTACCAGATACAGTGGGGAGAACAAGTATTTGATACACTGCCGATTTTGCAGGTTTTCCTACTTACAAAGCATGTAGAGGTCTGTAATTTTTATCACAGGTACACTTCAACTGTGAGAGACGGAATCTAAAACAAAAATCCAGAAAATCATGTTGTCTGATTTTTAAGTAATTAATTAGCATTTTATTACATGACATAAGTATTTGATACATCAGAAAAGCAGAACTTAATATTTAGTACAGAGACCTTTGTTTGCAATTACAGAGATCATACGTTTCCTGTAGTTCTTGACCAGGTTTAGGTCAAGGCTGTCCCGGCCAAGTTCCTGCACAAGGCTGTCCCAGCCAAGTCGCTCATCAAAGTTATTGTGCTCCTCCAATGTAGGTATTGGCAGTATGGGTTCCCCGTCCTCCTCATCCCTCTGGGGTTCTTGGTCTGGCGGAGCTCTTGCAGTTGCACTTATTGTTTGTACAAGTTTAATCAGATGCTCCACCTTGAGGTGAAGCTTCCCCAGCTGTTCGAGGATGATCCTTTCAACTGGGATTAGATGAAAACAGTTCCATTAGTACTAATCCTAAAACACAGCAGTTTTCTGATTTCAATAGAAAGACTAGGCCAAATATAGCAGTGCAATTTGATTGGATAACCATTGGGTGTTGGCAATGGACTATGGTTGTCTGCTTGAAACATGTTGGTATTACAGACTCATTAAGGGACAGGTTGAAAATGTCAGTGAAGACACTTGCCAGTTGGCCAGCGAATGCTTGGAGTACACGTCCTGGTAATCCGTCTGGCCCTGCGGCCTTGTGAATGTTGACCTGTTACATTAACCTAGGCCTAGTGAGTTAACTTGTAAAAGCCATCTGTAAGGGACACTTACATTCTGAAAAGGTCGGCCATTGATGCCCGACTGGCGCTGCTCTTGTTTGTCTCCATCTCTGATCTCCAACTTGGTGTTGTGGCTTGAAGAGAACAAAAATGAACTTGGGGTTGGGTCTTCTTCCTCTGAGGTGGACGATTATGTCCTAAACCTTTTGGGTCTAAATATGTACATTCATAATAATTTGAATGTATACAATGAGTTTGTTAAAACAAGCATAGCAATAGGTATCCACTGTCCCATCAGCCCAGTCAGGCAATTCATTGCTTAACACATGCATACACCTAAAGATGGCCTCTTGGACACGACACATCCATTGTCTCTTGCCCATCCATTGTCTCTTTGCCTGAAGAGGAAATTGACAACCACTAGGAAAATCAAAATATTTGTGGATGTGTAGGGGTTCACGCTGTTACAACATGGTAGGTATAGGACCAAAAAAGTGGAAAAGTTTTTAGGTTAAACGGTTTCCAGATTCATGGATGGCCAAGAGAGGTGTATGCACGCAATACCACATACCTTCAGGAACAGGTTTGGATGACCAAGGGTTGGAGTCAGAGGTATGATGGTCGCTTTTTGAAGGAATGGAGATAAACACATGAATACATATAGAGAAAAAAAACCTATTGGAAGCAAGCCTATATCCTGCCAGTGACTGAATGATTTTAGTTTAATGGAAAGCACAATATATGATATGATCTATAGGACACAGTGAAAGTCTATGGTGAGGCAGGCAGGGCTAGTTTTGAATACCCTACATGTGCACTACTCCCACTTACATTAGAAGACTACATGAATACCGAGGTTACACCCCAAATGGTACCATATTCCCTACATAGTAATCTACTTTAGACCAGAAACCTATAGACTGTGGTCAATTGGAGAATAAGGTAGACCGTACTATATGGAGAATAAGGTAGAAACATTGTAAGTCTCATCTGTAACGTTTCCCTTGTTGCACTGATTGATAACAAACTAAGACATTTCGATCGATCTCGCCGGGAACCTAATTTAGCTACGGTTAGCTATTCAATGGAATGAACAGCGACAATACGCGCTTGTCTTGAGGTCCTGCATGGTGAGTAAATTCAATAAGTAAGTTAGCAACAATAACTGTTCTCCAGTCCAACATTTTAGATAGCTAACGCCTGTAACGTTAGCTAACATTAGCTACTGTAGCTAGCAACCGTCCTTAAATTAACGTTACCGTTACAACTTTTTCATCTAATCTGTGCAATAGTTTGCTAGCTAGCTACCGCGTTAGTTTAGCTTTAGCTGCAAATTATTCTAAAGGCATTACCGTTAGCTATAGGCGACCGACGGCACGGTAATGTTAGCTAGCTAGTAGATGATATAACTTTAGCAATGTTTTTATGTTATTCAGCATTTACAAACGTGTAGCTAGTTAAATTCATTAACAATTAGATGTAGTAATAATAATAAATAATAATAAGTAATTACCCAATTTGACATTTAACATTAGTTTCTTCCGCTTCAACTAGTAGCTAACGTTACTGGCAACACAGGCAAACCACACAGGCAAATTGATCCATGTAACATTAGTTTCTCACACTAGCATTGATCATAGCTGTACTGATCTTTTTCTGATAGTCTTCTATTTACCTAGCTATAGACAACAACCCTCAATTCATTTTAATATTTCATTAATTCATTTTGGGGGAATTATATGAATGGATCCTCACAGCCGCACTCCCGCCAACGTTCTAAATGGAACACGATCTACTAACGATATAACGCGGTCAGGTCGACTTCGGCGAGATGTATGTGTGCTGTTGGGATTATAGCATCACGCAGCGATCAAGGAGGAGTACAACTACCATGCACTGAGTACTATTTGATGCATCCTAACACGAGATAGATAAGTAGTCATTTAACGAACGACTACTTACAAACAGGACCAAATCCTAACCCCGACCTGTTGAGTATTCTGATTAAGTTCAGGTAGTAATGGCAGACATCACGAAAGCATTTCCGCAAATCTCCCTAAACGAAATGGACAGACAAATCCCAATGTCAAATTAAGAAATCAAGATGTATACTCTGAGAATGACGAGAGTTCCATTTTGAGCATCCGCAAGCCACTGGCATAACACAGTTTCTCTGCAAATGTTTTCACCATGGCCTGTAGGTCCAGATTGCGGCCCGATTTCTATTCTGAGAAAAAAAGGTTCTGCATAGAACCAAGAAGGGTTCAATGTTTGCTTCATATATGGCACACCTTAATATTCTACTCCATATAGAATGCTATATAGAACCAATTTTGGGTCAGTGAAGAATAACCCATGGGGTTATGATCAAATAACCCTAAAAAAGGATTCTATATAGAGCCTTTAGGGGTGCCATATATGAAGCAAGCTGTAGCAGAGCTTCGAGAAACTAGTGTACCTGCTAGTGATAGTGGAGATGCGTCCACTCAGTCAAGTAGGCCTACTGCGCGACCCACAGCAACACAGTCTTCTATGGACCAGTTTATGCCAAAGTCTATGTCTGTAGCAAAACAATGCCAAATTGATATTGCATTGGCTAAAATGATTGCCACCGATTTCTAGCCATTTTCGATCATGGAGGACAGAGGTTTTTAGAAATTATAGTCTAAATCCAATGTACACAATTCCAAGCAGGAAAACCCTTTCAAAATCACTTATTCCACAACTGTATGAGAGCACACAGGCTTCAGTGTGGGAAAGAGAGCAGCTGTGGAATACTTCCACATGGGCACAGTAGGTGCTGAAAAACTAAAGTCTACACAACACCAGATGGGGATACCTGAGCTGAAGCCTAAACAAGACTGCATTACAAGGTGGAGTTCAACATTTTATATGTTGAAGCGGTTTCTTGAGTCAAATGTTGTCATCTCTACCCTGGCCATTGTCAATGCACCTGTTGATGCTCTGACCCAAGAGGAATGGGAGGTGGTGGAGGAGGTGTGCAGACTCCTGGAACCCTTTGAGCAGGTCACTGTGGAGATCAGTGGAGAGAGGTACAAGTAAGCAGTTATTACTACATCATTATTGAATCCAGTATTATATATGAAAATGAACAGTAGATGAGAATGTAGTATCATACTCCTGTGTAAGGGTCTGCAGCGAATCACAGCCAGCCGCCAGAGAGAAGCAAATGTAACCACAGGACATGTGACAGAGTTGCTGGACACCCCATGTTCATCAATGGACAGAAAGTTCCACAGAAAGGAATATAATCACGTGCTATCAGAAACCGCTGCACTTGATCCCAGAAGTTAGCCTTCAGTGATGCCAGAGCGATTGATGAGGCTCTTCAAAGAATAACCTCAGCATCAGGGAGGGACAGCCCCAGCAGTCAGCTGGCTCAGGCACCAGGGCAACAGGAAGAAGAGGGATCAGATGGAGCAGAAGCACCAGCAGTAGTGCCACAAACGTCTGCTGTTTGGATGCTGTTTGAAGAGAGAGCAACTGGGGATGCAGCATTAAAGAATCCCTCAGCAAATGCCATAATGGCGGTCCGATCCTATATGGAGGAGCCTCTCCTCCAAAGATCTGCAGATCCTCTGATTGGTGGATGAACAAGGCCTCTGTCTACCTACGGCTAACTAAAGTCATGACAGGGAGACTCTGCATAGCGGCCACATCCGTTCCTTCTGAGAGGGTCTTCTCGAAAACGGGACAAATAATTACTGAGAGAAGAAACCGCATCCGCCCCTCGAAAGTGAGGCAGCTTGCATTTCTGAATGCAAATCTCTCATAAAAGCTAAACATGGTCAGCGTTGCTGTCTGCTGCTGGTCATAACATGGCTATAAAGAAGAGAGAAGAGGGACCAGTTTAATGTTTTAAGTGGGATGCTGCAGTTTTGCCCATTGTTATTTATTTTTTTGATATGGTGCAATATTCTATTATGTTGTTCAGATTGTATTCATTTTGAATTGTTACATTTATATGCACTTTGTTTATATACATTAAAAAAGTTATACTTTAAATGCACATGTGTAATAGCATCCTTCTTTTTTACATTTATTTCAATTTGTGGGATGCTGCAGTTTTGCAAATGTTTTTTTATTTAAATTTTATATGGTGCAATATTATATTATGCTGTGTTTATGTAATGTTTATGCAAATGATTAATAGCATTCTTTCTCATAACAAACCAATGCATTTTTAAATACATTGTGGTTAAAGTAAGAGTATGATTTCATTTAATAATTTAATTAGAATTGTTTTAACACCAATCAAAGTCAAATTATCGCAAAATGTTTGACTTGAGAAAATACAAAATATATTTTTTTAAAGAGCCGCTTGGGAGCCAAAAGAGCCAGCTCTTTTTGGTGAGCTGAGCCGAACGAGCCAGCTCACTGAAAAGAGCCGGAATGCCCATCACTACCAACCACCTTCTCTGTATGATAGGGTCCTTTGGCAGGGCATGCAAACCATAGTTGTTGGTTGTGAATCCTTCTGGAAGCATACATTGATTGCATGGTCAATCCGTATAGGGGCTTTTCAGTTTGAAATGGCCATGATCCTTTGAAAGCATTGGTTGGGGGCCCCATTCAATGAAGTGGGTGGAGGGGATGATTTGCACGTGGAGCTTGGCAATATGGGGCATGATTTCTTGACAATTGTAGTCCAAACCAAACCTTCATTTACTTGTTGTGATGCACTGAGTTTGTGATGCAATTTTAGACATAATTACTTTCTGACAAAAATTATCCTATTTACACTTCGTAGTAAATGTTGACACTATAATAAATGTTTTGACTCATATCGATGCCACATAGGCCGTTTTCAAAGGGAATACAATTCTAGGAGAAAACCAACAATTGGCCACTAGGTGACACTGTAGAAAACAAATGGATATTCCACATAAATAATAAACACTTTTCATACAATTTCTATACACAATATGGCTCTAATGCCCGAGACCGCTACTCACCTCAACCAAAGGCATAGGAGACATTAAACACAACAGGGGAGTCATTCACATCACAACCATGCCCTCTGCCCTGCACCCGATCTCTATATCCATCACAATGCTGCCCTCTCTCTCTCTCGCTCTTTCTTTCTCACTCTCTCTCTCTCTCTCGCCCTGGGACTCAACCATTACCTTCTGAGAGAATGAAGGGATCGAGGAGAGAGAGTATTTAAAAGAATCAGACTCGGCATGGTGTCTCAGTGAGGATGGAGGTGGGGATAGATGGATGGATAAAGGGATGGAAGGATGAGGGAGAAACAGCAGGAGGGATGGACATGAAACGTACCTCAGCACTGGGGGGAGGAGGAGGGAGGGATGGAGGGATGGAGGAGGGAGAGAGGGAGGCAATGTCAGAGAGGGGCTTGTAACAGAGGCTCACAGACCCCCAGCTACTTTGTCACACACCTCTCTCCCATCCTCCCCTTCTTCCCCTCTCCTTTTCTCATGCAAGAGAAAGGGTCTTCCTTACTATAGTCCACAGAGTGATGAAGCTCTGCATCAATAGTACATGTGAGCTCTGAATCTTTTACAGACTAGACGGATACGTTGGTCCGTTCAAATGAACACACAGATAGAAAATTGGCAGCAGCCTTCCTCTCTCTATAGTGTGCTAGGCTTAGGCTGACAGTCAACATTATCTAACCCACCCAGACAGCCCCCGCTGATGCCTTGAAAAACGCAATAATTGGGTCATGTTCTAGTTTTCTGAGAGTGAGAATAGCGGAGTTCAAACTAGCAGGGGAGAAGAATATGTCTGTGCTGTATCTGAATAAAGGCCATTCTTATTAGGGCTCAAACACACTCATCAAAGGTAGAGCCATAGAATCTCATCTAATTCAAATGAGCCTTTCAGTGAGATTCCTTTATTTTCATCGTTTTAGTGGTGAAATCTAAACTCAAGGCGTTTGGCTGAACATATGGTTTTTGTTTGCTTTTAATTAAACACCTCTGGCTATAGAAGGCCATGCTCTCAGAAGAGAGAGGCAGGGGGGAGAGTGAGGGAGGCGGGAAGGGGGAGAGGGGAGAGAGAAGCATGTATCTTCTTTCATTCCCTCCTACCAGGCTCCCCTCCTCCTTCCCACCCGTGTGTCAGAGCCAGTTGTTCCTGCAGTTATTGTGTGTACTACTGTCACAGGACTGGTATAACAGATTGGTTTCTGTTGGCAGGTTTCTGTTGGCAGTTGCTGCCCTAGCATGCTCCTGTGGTTCTCCTGACTTGCATGTGAACCAAATGAAAAGCATGAAGTGACCCACCGTCTGCGGTTTAGGCTAGCTTGGTTTTATTGAGAACACTGCCTCTCAGATTGACTCATGGTAAGACTATTAGTGCCAAACCATACTATAGTGGAAATAACTATTTTTGAATCAAAAGTATGTATTTTTCTGGGTAGCTTTAACGTGAAAAATACCCTGAATTGCGTGATTGATTACGGAACTTATTTCCCGAACATCCAGAGAAATCACATGAAACTCGATGACCTGCAGCACGCACACACACACACACACACACACACACACACACACACACACACACACACACACACACACACACACACACACACAAACTATGTAGTAAAAACAGAAGGATCTCATTGGACTGTAATGCAGAGGGAGAAATATTATCTTAGAAATATAAACGGAACATGTAAAGTTTTGGTCCAATGTTTCATGAGCTGAAATAAAAGTTCCCAGAAATGTTCCATACGCACAAAAATGTTGTGCATACATTTGTTTACATCCCTGTTTGTGAGCATATCTCCTTTGTCAAGATAATCCATCCACCTGACAGGTGTGGCATATCAAGTAGCTGATTAAACAGCATGATCATTACACAGGTGCACCTTGTGCTGGGGGCAATAAAAGGCCACTCTAAAATGTGCAGTTTTGTCAATCGGCCTCACAACCGCAGACTACGTGTAACCACAACAGCCCAGGACCTGGTATGAGACCAGCCATCCGGAAAGATGATGAAACTATGGGTTTTGCACAACCGAAGAATTTCTGCACAAACTGTCAACTTCTCAGGGAAGCTCATCTGTGTGCTCGTTGTCCTCACCGGGGTCTTGACCTAACTGCAGTTTGGCATGAATTATTTATACTGTTGAAGACACAGGAGGTTGTTGGGACCTTAATTGGGGAGGACGGGCTGGTGGTAATTGCTAGAGTGGAAAGGTATCAAACACATGGTTTCTATGTCTTTGATGCCATTCCGTTAGGTCCGTTCCAGACATTATTATGAGCCGTCCTCCCCTCAGCAGCCTCCACTGGTTGAAGCAGAATAACAGATTTTCATTCCAGGTATAAGGCATGTAGCCCGAAGCCCTATTATAAGAACCTCATGTTTTCTTCATAGAAGGTTTTACCGTGAGACAGTGAGGAGAGGTATGACAAACACAGGAGCACCCCAGGCCAGGTACATTATACTATCCACAGAGAGACGGGTGGTCTGTTATTGGATCAAACAACCAGGGGTCATTAGGAAAGTTCTAGTTCAGGGCCACAGGTAAAAACATACTGTACCTCTCATCTCACACACCGTGACGTGAGCTCACTACTGCTCTCTCCCCAGCAAACCAAAATAGGTTCTGTGAATGTTCCCAGAACATTCATTAGGTTGTCCCAGATGTCTAGTTGTGCTGATGATTATACAATGTGTGTATAAAACATTCGCCTGATGTTGCAAGAACATTCCCAGAACACTCTTGACGGATTTGTCCAAAATCCTGTGATATCAAACAATACTTTTCTGCCCTTGCATTTATGGCTGTGTAAGTTGTTGTTATATCATATATTAACCATTACTCAGTTAAATTAGACATTGAACTTGAACCCTGTAAGAATCTCGGATATAGCTTTCGGACATTTTTTTTTGTATAGAGATCTTAGAAATGTAGTTAACAACTAGAGGTTGACCGACTATGATTTTTCAACGCCGATACCGATTATTGGAGGACCAAAAAAAGCTGATACCGATTAATTGGCCTATTTATTTATTTGCAATAATGACAATTAGAACAATACTGAATGAACACTTATTTTAACTTTTTATGGCTGCAGGGGCAGTATTGAGTAGCTTGGATGAAAAGGTGCCCATTGTAAACGGCCAGCGCCTCAGTCTCAGTTGCTAATATATGCAGATAATTATTAT
The DNA here is from genome assembly GCF_045791955.1 of Oncorhynchus clarkii lewisi. Taxonomy (NCBI): domain Eukaryota; kingdom Metazoa; phylum Chordata; class Actinopteri; order Salmoniformes; family Salmonidae; genus Oncorhynchus; species Oncorhynchus clarkii. Next base: position 40,924,048 of record NC_092150.1, read on the forward strand.
TATTGGATAGAAAACACTCTGAAGTTTCTAAAACTGTTTGAATCACAGTATGTCTGTGAGTATAACAGAACTCATATTTCAGGCAAAAACCTGAGAAATTCCACTTCCTGTTTGTATTTTTTCTGGGGGTGGCAGATTTTCAACCAAGCTCTCACTGATATTACAGCGAGATATGGATGAGTTTTCACTTCCTACGCCTTCCACTAGATGTCAACAGTCAATAGAACATTGTCTGATGACTGTAATGTGAATGGGGGTCAAATGAGACAGGAAATAGTCACCACTGCCACGAGTTGACCATGCTTTCACCATGCACGTTCACAGGGAAAGACCTGTGTTCCACCGGTTATCTGAAGTCATTCTAATACTCCGGTTGGAACGTTATTCAAGATATATGTAAACAACATTCTAAAGATTGATTCAGTACATCGGTTGACATGTTTCTACTGACTGTTACCGAACATTTGGACATTTCGTCACGTTATAGTGGACACGCTTTGTGACTTTGGAATTGTTTACCAAACGCGCTAACCAAAGTAGCTAATTGGACATAAATAGCGGACATTTTCGAACAAATCAAGCATTTATTGTGGACCTGGGATTCCTAGGACTGCATTCTGATGAAGTTCATCAAAGTTATGGAAACATTTATCATGTATTTTCTGGTTTCTGCTGACTCCAAAATGGCGGCAAATTTTATTATATTTCTGAGCGTCAGATTATTGCATGGGTTGCTTTTTCCATAAAGTTTTTTTGAAATCTGACACAGCGGTTGCATTAAGGAGAGGTATATCTATAATTCCATGTGTTTTATCATTTACATTTATGATAAGTATTTCTGTTGAAACGATGTGGCTATGCAAAATCACTTGATGTTTTTTGGAACTAGTGAATCTAATACGCCAATGTAAACTCAGATATTTTTATATAAATATGAACTTTATCAAACAAAACATGCATGTATTGTGTAACATGAAGTCCTATGAGTGTCATCAGATGAAGATAATTAATCAAGTGATTAATTTTATCTCTATTTCTGCTTTTTGTGAATGCAATATTTACCTGGGAAATGGCTGTGCTTATTGTGGTTTGGTGGAGACCTAACATAATCGTTTGTAGTGCTTTTGCTGAAAAGCATATTTGAAATCGGACACTTTGGTGGGATTAACAAAAATATTAACTTGAAAATGATATAAAACACATGTATGTTTTAGGAATTGTAATTATGAGATTTCTGTGGTTTGAATTTGGCTCCCTCTTTTTTCACTGGTAGTTGTCATATCGATCCCGTTAGCGGGATTGCAGCCATAACAAGTTAACTTAATATAATACATCAATAAAATCAATTTAGCCTCAAATAAATAATGAAACATGTTCAATTTCTTTTGCAGTCTTTTGTCGACTGCAATACCTGATTGTTATTTTTGGATTCATCCAGTACCATTTTTGTAAATATATTGACCTGCACCATATTCACCTAAACTTGTAAATAAAACCTTAATTTTGTACCATTTTATCTCTGGTTGCTCTCTTGTGCTCGAACCCTCCTACATTATACTGCTGGATCCCGTTTAATTTTAACACACACTCACACACTTACCTCAAGACACAGCTCATGTCTTATGGCTCCCTCATGATAGGATCTGAAAACACAACTAATAATCTGTGCGACGCCATCAGGAGGGGCCAAAAGCCCATATATCCACAGGGCCCAGTGTTCCCTGACCACGCATTTCTCTGTTTTCATATCTCTGATTCCACTCTCACTCTGTCTGAATGGGGGAATAGAGATGCTCCTGTACTGCATTATTAGCTGCATGTGACAGCTCTGCATCTGAACAATAGATTTGCTTTACACTCACTGCTGTGGGTGACAAAATTGCTTCTTCTCTTAGGTTAACATCCCCAAACATCTATGATGACCATCATTATTCATTTTACAACGGGTGGGTCTAATCCTGGATGCTGATTGGTTATAACTGTGTTCTAGCTTATTTACTGTACCATCTAACTCGCAATCCACAGTCTCATCAGCCCAACCAGGAAATGTATAAACTTGATCTCCACTCTCCAAATAGTGTCTTGATGAGAGAGAACATTTTCTATGCCAGGCAAAATCGTGCCTCATTAGCTAATTATTATGTATGTATCCAAATAAATATCACTAGAAAACAGCTTGAACAAATGAAAAAAAGCAGCTACGGAGTCACGTCCATAGATATGGAACAAAAAGACTTCACGAATGGGTCGAAATCGTGCCTCATTAGCTAATTGTTATGTATGTATCCAAATAAATATCACTACAAAACAGCTTGAATAAATGCAAATGCAGCTACGGGTGGGTCGTGTCCATAGATATGGAACAAAAAGACTACACGACTGGACTTCACGACTCTGGCAACCTAACCGCTAGAATGAACTACCAGCCGGTTTGATTCGTGTATATCTCGTGGAAGGATGAAATAGTATGAATAAATTCATCAAAATAATGTTTTAAATTAAAATAAGGTCAATCATTATTTGAATATGTTGGTAACCTGTATAAAAGTGATAATGCCCTTGAAGCTGGGGTTTGGAGGATATATTGGTAAGGTTTCCTAACACCCGTGCCAATATATCTTCCAAACACTGGCTTCTCTGGCATTATCACTTAATTACACCTGTGTCTCATAGATAGCAGGGTCATTTCACCAATAGAGAGCCTTTTGAATAGTGTAATTTGATCAAAATATATTTATTTCACCAAATGTTAACATTCTGTCTTAAAGAACATGTTCAACATCATCAACATCTGTAGACTATTAGCAGCATTTCAACAGCATGCAGTTAGCCTTTCAGGAGCATCTCAACAGTATCCTCTCACTTGCACAAATGCCAAGCTCATCTATAGATGGTCAAGAAACAATCAGGAGACTATCAGTAGCATCTCAACTTAACAGCACATTTGTTGTTATTCTGGTATCTATCCGTAGATATGCTTTGGAACTATCCAAAAAAGTGAAACAGATATTGAGCTTAGATGATGGTCTACAGTGTAATGTGTGCGTACTGGCGGCAGAGAAGTCAGTCTTTTCTCTCCTGCGCCTATGTTACAATGGTTCAGTTTAATAATAAAATCCCTGTGAACAAACACAAATAAATAAATACAGTGGGACAAAACCCTTTGCACGCCAAACATAATGTGCAATCAACAATACCGGACAAGGACATGTGGGGAGCAGAGGGTTAAATACACAACATCTAATTGATGGGATTAAAACCAGGTATGATGGAAGACAAGACAAAACAAATGGAAAATGAAAAGTGGATCGGCGATGGCTAGAAGACCGGTGACGTCGACCGCCGAACGTCGCCCGAACAAGGAGAGGGACCGACTTCGGAGGAAGTCGTGACATACAGATCTACTTCACTTTCTGTGCAGACCTGTATCAACTGATGATATGATCAGTGCATTTACTAAACGTTTTTTTGTTTTTTTGTCATTTAGCAGACATTCTTATCCAATGAAACTTACATTTAGTGCATTCATCTTAAGATAGTATGTGGTTGTCCCACCGAGCTATCTCAGTCATAGTAAGTAAATTTTTCCTCGATAAAGTAGTTATCAGCAAAGTCAGTGCTAGTAGGAGGGAAATAAGTCAAGTGCACACAGAGTGATTCTTGGTAGTCTTAAACAAATCTACTTTGAAACAAAAGTATTCCCCTCACACATGGGCTTAAAAAATAAGACACCTTTACCATGGCAGATATAGAGTTGAAATGTATTCAATTTTGACTTTGCATTACAGTATTACACTTTTTATACATCACAGAGGCCTGAAGTATAACAAAACCGTTTGACCTAGAAACACCGGATTTTCGGGATAAAAAATAATAATATACAGTTGAAGTCAGAAGTTTACATACACCTTAGCCAAATACATTTAAACTCAGTTTTTCACAATTTCTGACATTTAATCCTAGTAGTAACAATTCCTTGTTTTAGGTCAGTTAGGATCAGCAATTTATTTTAAGAATGTGAACTGTCAGAATAATAGTAGACAGAATGATTTATTTCAACTTTTATTTCTTTCATCACATTCCCAGTGGGTTAGAAGTTTCCATACACTCAATTAGTATTTGCTAGTATTTCCATTAAATTGTTTAACTTGGGTGAAACATTTTGGGTAGCCTTCCACAAGCTTCCCACAATAAGTTGGGTGAATTTTGGCCCATTCCTCCTGACAGAGCTGGTGTAACTGAGTCAGGTTTGTAGGCCTCCTTGCCCGCACAGTTCAGTTCTTCCCACACATTTTCTATGTGGATTGAGGTCAGGGCTTTGTGATGGCCACTCCAATACCTTGACTTTGTTGTCCTGAAGCCATTTTGCCACAACTTTGGAAGTATGCTTGGGGTCATTGTCCATTTGGAAGAGCCATTTGCGACCAAGATTTAACTTCCTGACTGATGTCTTGAGATGTTGCCTCAATATATCCACATCATTTTCCTGCATCATGAAGCCATCTATTTTGTGAAGTGCACCAGTCGATCCTGCAGCAAAACACCCCCACAATGTGATGCTGCCACACCTTGCTTCACGGTTGGGATGGTGTTCTCCGGCTTGCAAGCCTCCCCCTTTTTCCTCCAAACATAACGATGGTCATCATGGCCAAACAGTTCTATTTTTCGTCAGACCAGAGGACATTTCTCCAAAAAGTATGATCTTTGTCCCCATGTGCAGTTGCAAACCATAGCCTGTCTTTTTTTTATGGCGGTTTTGAAGCAGTGGCTTCTTCCTTGCTGAGCGGCCTTTCAGGTTATGTCGACATAGGACTCGTTTTACTGTGGATAGAGATACTTTTGTACCTGTTTCCTCCAGCATCTTCACAAGGTCCTTTGCTGTTTTTCTGGGATTGATTTGCACTTTTCGCACCAAAGTACGTTCATCTCTAGGAGACAGAACGCATCTCCTTCCTGAGCGGTATGATGGCTGCGTCGTCCCATAGTGTTTATACTTGCGTACTATTGTTTGTACAGATGAACGTGGTACCTTCAGGCATTTGGAAATTGCTCCCAAGGATGAACCAGACTTGTGGAGGTCTACAATTTTTTTAATGAGGTCTTGGCTGATTTATTTTTATATTCCTATGATGTCAAGCAAAGAGGCACTGAGTTTGAAGGTAGGCCTTGAAATACATCCACAGATACGCCTCCAATTGACTCAAATGATGTCAATTATGTTATCAGAAGCTTCAAAAGCCATGGCATCATTTTCTGGAATTTTCCAAATTGTTTAAAGGCATAGTCAACTCAGTGCATACATCTGACCCACTAGATTTGTGAGACAGTGAATTATAAGTGAAATAATCTGTCTGTAAACAATTTTTGGGAAAATTACTTGTGTCATGCACAAAGTAGGTGTCCTAACCAACTTGCCAAAGCTATAGTTTGTTAACAAGAAATATGTGGAGTGGTTGAGAAATTAGTTTTAATGACTCAAAACTAAATGTATGTAAACTTCAACTGTATGTTTATTAATTATGAAATCATGAATTACATTCCACCCATGAGGCCACAAGTACATTTGACTACAGTAAAGGGCTACACTTGTCTTTTCTGTTGGATGAAGAAACGCATCAGAGACATAATGTTAAAATCAATATTTTGAATGAACCAAAATCACATTGTCCATCAACATTCTTGGCCTAGTGGCTAACGGCTGGTAAACAAGTCGGGTTCTTGCCCGAGGAGATGGTGAGTGAGAGAGAAACATTTCAGCACCAATGTAGTTTAAGTTAACCAACACAAAGTTTTAGTATACCGTGCAACACTACTATAAATGTGTCCCTGAACTTTGTCAGGAGTGTCACATAATTTGCCAAAATATTAACTATATGATTATTTTTAGTACCGGTACTATCGAACGTAACACGGTACTGTTGTCCTGCTTATCTTAATAAGGTAAGTAGTTCCCTCTTTTTCTTAATCTCTGTGACCTTTACTTGAATATCACCCACCATATTTTCGGTGCATAATGTTGCCAGGTGTGCATTCAGTTTGACAGAATGGTGTGCAACGTTTCATTCAAAGGAAACAGTACAGTCGTGGCCAAAAGTTTTGAGTGACACAAATTTTTATTTCCACAAAGTTTGCTGCTTCAGTGTCTTTAGATATTTCTGTCAGATGTTACTATGGAATACTGAAGTATAATTACAAGCATTTCATTAGTGTCAAAGGCTTTTATTGACAATTACATGAGGTTGATGCAAAGAGTCAATATTTGCAGTGTTGACCCTTCTTTTTCAAGACCTCTGCAATCCGCCCTGGCATGCTGTCAATTATCTTCTGGGCCACATCCTGACTGATGGCAGCCCATTCTTGCATAATCGATGCTTGGAGTTTGTCAGAATTTGTGGGTTTTTGTTTGTCCACCCGCCACTTGAGGATTGACCACAAGTTCTCAATGGGATTAAGGTCAGGGCATTTTCCTGGCCATGGACACAAAGTATCAATGTTTTGTTCCCCAAATCACTTAGTTGTCACTTTTGCCTTATGGCAAGGTGCTCCATCATGCTGGAAAAGGCATTGTTTGTCACCAAACTGTTCCTGGATGGTTGGGAGAAGTTGCTCTCGGAGGATGTGTTGGTACCATTCTTTATTCATGGCTGTGTTCTTAGGCAAAATTGTGAGTGAGCCCCCTCCCTTGGCTGAGAAGCAACTCCACGCATGAATGGTCTCAGGATGCTTTACTCTTGGCATGATACAGGACTGATGGTAGGGCTCACCTTATCTTCTCCGGACAAGCTTTTTACCGAATGCCCCAAACAATCGGAAAGGGGATTCATCAGAGAAAATGACTTTACCCCAGTCCTCAGCAGTCCAATCCCTGTACCTTTTGCAGAATATCAGTCTGTCCCTGATGTTTTTCCTGAAGAGAAGTGGCTTCTTTGCTGCCCTTCTTGACACCAGGCCATCCTCCAAAAGTCTTCGCCTCACTGTGCGTACAGATGCACTCACACCTGCCTGCTGCCATTCCTGAGCAAGCTCTGTACTGGTGGTGCCCCGTTCCCGCAGCTGAATCAACTTTAGGAGACGGTCCTGGCGCTTGCTGGACTTTCTTGGGCGCCCTGAAGCCTTCTTTACAACAATTGAACCGCTCTCCTTAAAGTTCTTGATGATCCGATAAATTGTTGATTTAGGTGCAATCTTACTGGCAGCAATATCCTTGCCTGTGAAGCCCTTTTTGTGCACAGCAATGGTGACGACACATGTTTCCTTGCATGTAACCATGATTGACAGAGGAAGAACATTGATTCCAAGCACCACCTTCCTTTTGAAGCATCCAGTCTGTTATTCGAACTCAATCAGCATGACGGAGTGATCTTCAGCCTTGTCCTCGTCAACACTCACACCTGTGTTAAAAAGAGAATCACTGACATGATGTCAGCTGGTCCTTTTGTGGCAGGGCTGAAATGCAGTGGAAATGTTTTTTGGTGATTCAGTTAATTTGCCTGGTAAAGAGGGACTTTGCAATTAATTTCAATTCATCTGATCACTCTTCATAACATTCTGGAGTATATGCAAATTGCCATAATACAAACTGAGGCAGCAGACTTTGTGAAAATTAATATTTGTGTCATTCTCAAAAATGTTGGTCACGACTGTATTGTACTGAACGACCAGTTGAAGAATCATGCAATCATTCTTCTTGTAAGTCTGCCACACCATCTCAATATTCTGACTGTGCAGACCTGTATGCCAGATCTACATAATTCTGACTGTGGTTGATCTTCACATGACTGTAGCCCTCCTGTGAAAGACTTGCATACGCTCTCCACTCACCACTGACTACCATTCTCTGACTTCTTCATATGCTTCTTGATGATATGAACCAGGGTCTCCTTGTTCCACATCTTCACAAGCCGAAGTCTGGAGAAAAAGTTTCTCTGCCATCCTGGAGAGCGTTGTAGTGTTCTTAGAAACCCATTTTGCAGCATGTCCACTTGCCGCACAAAAATGAAATGTAATGTTGTGAAGATTATTCATCAGTTAATCGAACAGATCAATCAGGTACGACCGTGTTCAGACTTGGGAAGGGCCACTTGAAATGGAATTTAAAGTAAATTCCTTGCACAAACAGCTGCCAAGCTATACTGTGAGGGTTCAGAGACATCTCAGACATGCATGCATTTAGAATAGTTTATTTTTACACAAAAAAATATAAGAAACAATTGGGTCTCTAAAATCAATCATTTATAACATGTATTATTGTCAAACACAAAGCTATTTTTATTTTTATTTTCACACACTTATTTTCCATTGTCAGTGATAATTCAGTACTCAGCTCTCAATTAAGGGGCTGATTTTGATCAAGTGCAGTGCACTGTGGCTGCAAGGAAATGTAGCTGCAGCTGTTCTTTACCTTCATCTATATAACCAAATTAAATGTTTTTCAGCTTAAGGGTAGCCGATGTGTGTATGCATTGCATCCACTTGAAGAGGCTGGAGTGGGACCACTGGAAAATTGTCCCAGTCCTCACGGTTCTCCACAATCGTCTGCATGGTGTTCAGCGGCATTCCCTGGGAATCAAATAATTAGTTTATGAAATGCATTATCAAACAACAAACATTCTATTATACTATCATGGGCGGATTGGCCGTCTAGCAATTCTAGCAAATGCCAGTAGGGCCAGTCTATCTTTGTTGAGGTGGGCTTTGAAATTGAAATTGACCCCAAAATATATACAGTGTATATATAGACACAGAGTATACCAAACACCTTCCTACAATTGAGTTGCACCCCCCAGAATGTCCAGGAACTTGCAGGTGCCTTGGTGGAAGAATGGGGTAACATCTCACAGCAAGAACTGGCAAATTGGGTGCAGGCCTTGAGGAGCAGATGCCCTGCAGTACTTAATGCAACTGGTCGCCACACCATATACTGAGTGTTACTTTTGATTTTGACCCCCCCCCCCCCCCCCTTTGTTCAGGGACACATTATTTGATTTCTGTTAGTCACATGTCTGTGGAACTTCTTCAGTTTCTTGTTATGTTCATACAAATATTTACACGTGTTAAGTTTGCTGAAAGTAAACGCAGTTGACAGTGAGAGGACGTTTATTTTTTTGCTGAGTTTATATGAATCTTAAAATAATAAACATTTAATAAATATTGAAGCATTAAAGTGAATATCAAACAGAAATTTGAAATACATTTTGAGTAACTTTCGAAAGGATTACTAAAATGAAAAGAATGCTTTCCAATATGGATAAAGTTATACTTTTTGTTTTGTTTTAAACTTTGCAATAGGGGGAAAATCAGAATGTTGCTTGATAGTGATCTGTGTATTTAAATTAGAGGCCGCTCACTTTTCAAGGCCTGGTCCACTGCTCTCGTGTTCAAGCCATTTGGTTTTTGGACGCACTGTACGCACTGGACGCACAGAACGCACTGAACTCAAACAAGCTGTAAGAGAGACATTGGGGAAATTTAAGACAGAGGTATCAATAATTGAAAAAGACACATTTTTGATAATTTATTTCTCAATTCTATAGTTTTGGTAGCACCAGGGATTTAAGTAAGAAGGTCATTTCATCTAAAACAATAATCTGTCCAGAATTTAAGTAGATAAAAGTAAATGTTTTTAGTACCGAATATTGAGCTGATAAGCCAGCACCAAGTTTTTGAAGGTCCTAGCAGATTTGTTAAACAACAGGTTTTATATTTTGACAAAGTTTATGTCCCAGGGACAGTTTGTACAGTATGTCAATGCAACAGGTCTAAAATGACAATGATTACAAGTGAGGGGCTCTGGGATTGTTTACTTTAGAAGGTGCTATTCATCTGATGTGTCTGAAGTATAATTCTTTATACGACTGATGGAATGTCTGCTACAAAGTTTTTTTTATTCATTTTTTTCAATGATTCTGTATCTCTCCCTTTAAAAGGCTTCCTAAGGCAAGTGTCTTGGGAGAGCAGTTAAAGGTACCCAGATCCAGCTCTTAATCAAGGGAGCTCCCAAATTAACCTGTTGCGACGACCAAACCCGGATCCGGGATTCTATTTATAGACCTAAGCTCATTACCATAACGCAACGTTAACTATTCATGAAAATCGCAAATGAAATGAAATAAATATGCTAGCTCTCAAGCTTAGCCTTTTGTTAACAACACTGTCATCTCAGATTTTCAAAATATGCTTTTCAACCATAGGAAAACAATCATTTGTGTAACAGTAGCTAGCTAGCGTAGCATTTAGCGTTAGCATTAGCGTTAGCATTAGCGTTAGCATTTAGCAGGCAACTATCACAAAAACAAGTAAAGCCTTCAAATAAAATAACTTACCTTTGAAGAACTTCTGATGTTTTCAATGAGGAGACTCTCAGTTAGATAGCAGATGCTCCGTTTTTCCAAAAAGATTCTTTGTGTATTAGAAATAGCTCCGTTTTGTACATCACATTTGGCTACCAAAAAAAAAAAAAAAAAAAAAAAAAAAAAAAAACGAAAATTCAGCCCTCAAAACGCGAACTTTTTTTCCAAATTAACTCCATAATATCGACTGAAACATGGCAAACGTGGTTTAGAATCAATCCTCAAGGTGTTTTTCCACATATCTCTTCAATGATATATCCTTCGTGGAAGCCTGGTTTCTCCTTGCTCTCAAATGGAAAAATAATTGCACCTGGCTTTACGCTCCAATTTCGACGCAGGGACACCAGGCGGACACTTGGAAAATGTAGTCTCTTATGGTCAATCTTCCAATGATATGCCTACAAATACGTCACAATGCTGCTAACACTTTGGGGGAACGACAGAAAGTGTAGGCTCATTCCTTGCGCAATCACAGCCATATAAGGAGACAATGGAAAACAGAGCTTCAGAAATTCTGATCATTTCCTGGTTGATGCATCATCTTGGTTTCGCCTGTAGAATGAGTTCTGGGGCACTTACAGACAATATCTTTGCAGATTCTGAAACTTCAGAGTGTTTTCTTTCAAAAACTGTCAAGAATATGCATAGTCGAGCATCTTTTCGTGACAAAATATCGCGCTTAAAACGGGAACGTTTTTTATCCAAAAATGAAATAGCGCCCCTAGAGATCAAAGAGGTTAAGTAAGGCCTGGCCATTTTGTTTGTATTTACCCTATGCTTTACCACACACGCCAGTACCCACACACAATCCACCTGTTATGAATATTTGTTAGTGGTGTTAATACTGATTTATGGTGTGGGGTCTTTTTATTTGGTTTTAGTGGGTTTTTCACAGGTTCGAAAGGATGCAACTTAAAGGATACACAAATTACATTTTCTTACGTTTCAATCTTCTGAGTTTTGGTTGCACACATGTAAATTCTCTTGATTAGAAGGAATGCATTGAAAACCATAATGTAAACCTCATACACAAAATGTTTGAAATGTTTGAAATATACAGTATGTAAATAATGTCTGAGGTACAGGAAAACAAACACTCACTTAATCGGGCTGACTGACATCGGACTGATCACCCTCACTAGAAAGACTGGAGACATTGGGTGAGATTTAAATGGGCTATGTAAACACTAATAATTAAACAACTCTGCAATGTTGGGTTGTATTGGAGAGAGTCTCAGTCTTAAAATCATTTTTCACACACAGTCTGTGCCTGTATTCAGTTCATGCTAGTGAGGGCCGAGAATCCACTCTTACATAGGTGCGTGGTTGCAAAGGGCATCAGTGTCTTAACAGCGCGATATGCCAAGGCAGGATACTCTGAGCGCAGCCCAATCCAGAAATCTGGCAGTGGCTTCTGATTAAATTCAATTTTCACAGAACCGCTTGTTGCAATTTCGATGAGGTTATCTTTTTCAGATATCGATAAGTGGAGTGGAGGCAGGGTATGAAAGGGATAACGAATACAGTTGTTTGTGTCATCCGTTTCTGGAAACTACCTGCGTAAATGCGCACCCAACTCAGGTGCTTCGCTATATCACATTTGACATTGTCAGGAAGCTTGGGTTCGTTTGCACACAAAAAAATCATACAATGATGGAAAGACCCGTGTGTTGTCCTTAATGTTAATGCAGACAGAGAAGAGCTCCAACTTCTTAATCATAGCTTCAATTTTGTCCCGCACATTTCATATAGTTTCGGAGAGTCCCTGTAATCCTAGATTCAGATCATTCAGGCGAGAAAAAAAACATCACCCAGATAGGCCAGTCGTGTGAGAAACTCGTCATCATGCAAGAGGTCAGACAAGTGAAAATTATGATCAGTAAAGAAAACTTTAAGCTCGTCTCTCAATTTAAAAAAAACATGTCAATACTTTGCCCCTTGATAACCAGCGTACTTCTGTATGTTGTAAACGCGTTACATGATCGCTGCCCATATCATTGCATAGTGCAGAAAATACACAAGAGTTCAGGGGCCTTGCTTTAACAAAGTTAACCATTTTCACTGTAGTGTCCAAAACATCTTTCAAGCTGTCAGGCATTTCCTTGACATTAACTTTTTATGGCTGCAGGGGCCGTATTGAGTAGCTTGGATGAAAAGGTGCCCATTGTAAATGGCCAGCTCCTCAGTCTCAGTTGCTAATATATGCATATTGTTATTGGTATTGGATAGAAAACACTCTAAAGTTTCCAAAACTGTCAAAATATTGTCTCTGAGTATAACAACTGATATTGCAGGCGAAACCCTGAGGAAAATAAAAGCAGGAAGTGATTTCTATTTTGAAAACTCCATGTTCCATAGCCTCCCTTTGCTCCATTTAAAGGGATATGAACCAGATTCCTTTTCCTATCGCTTCCTCAAGGTGTCAACAGTCTTTAGACATAGTTTCAAGCTTTTATTTTGAAAAATGAGCCAGAACGATAACATCGCGTCAAGTGGTCACATGAGTTTTGCTCGCGCAACAGAGTTTGGATGGGTATTGCTTTTCCCTCTCCTACTGTGAAAGACATTTGCGGTTGATATATTATCGATTATATATTTTAAAAACAACCTGAGGATTGATAATACAAAACGTTTGCCATGTTTCTGTGGACATTATGGAAACTATTTGGAATTTGTCTGCGTTGTCATGACCGCTCTTTCCTGTGGATTTCTGAACATAACGCGACAAACAAACAGAGGTATTTTGGGTATAAAAATAATCTTTATGGAACAAAAGGAACATTTGTTGTGTAACTGGGAGTCTCGTGAGTGAAAACATCTGAAGATCATCAAAGGTAAACGATTAATTTGATTGCTTTTCTGATTTTCGTGACCGAGCTACCTGATGCTAAGTGTATTTAATGTTTTATCATGCGATCGATAAACTTACACAAACGCTTGGATTGCTTTCGCTTCAAAATCTGACACGACAGGTGGATTAACAAAAGGCTAAGCTGTGTTTTCCTATATTGCACTTGTGATTTCATGAATATAAATATTTATAGTAATATTTATTGTATGTAGCGCTATGCTATTCAGCGGTTGTTGATGACACTTATCCCGATATCGGGATTGCAGCCATAACAAGTTAAGAGCCTCTTGGTGGATGCTGCAGTGTACCCAAGTGTTGTTGGGAGCAACTTCTTGCACGCACGTTACCACTCCACTGTCATGCCTTTTGCACCATCAGTACAGATAACAACATGAGCAGCAGCTACATTTGGCTACATATTAGTTGAATTCCCGCAAGAGAGTAACGGTTAATGTGATTGGATGTTAATTATTTGACTAGGCTACCTGTATTTGACATTGTGTTGTTATTTCGCTGAACACTAGATGGTTTCATTTTATTGTTGGCAGAGAAACGAGGCTACTCAGACGAGAAAGAAACCTCACCCAACTGTATAGCCCCGTTGGAAAATATAAATGGACTGTTTGAAAATGTGGCGTAACCTCGACAGCATTGCGCGTACTCCTGGGGAATAACTGCCTTATGGGATACAATTATTTCCTTCTGGAATTATAAGGATTTGTAATTGCAATTTCATTTGTTATTCTAATCTGTTTATTTTTAACAGGCAGTGTTGTTGTTTTTTTGGATACATAAATCACTATGTGAGTCATGTGTCCAAATGGGAATTACGAGTCCCCTAGGGCCCTTTGGTAAATAAGCATATTGATTTTGCTCACATTTCTGTCTATAAAAGAAGAAATGTACAGTGCCTTGCGAAAGTATTCGGCCCCCTTGAACTTTGCGACCTTTTGCCACATTTCAGGCTTCAAACATAAAGATATAAAACTGTATTTTGTTGTGAAGAATCAACAACAAGTGGGACACAATCATGAAGTGGAACGACATTTATTGGATATTTCAAACTTTTTTAACAAATCAAAAACTGAAAAATTGGGCGTGCAAAATTATTCAGCCCCCTTAAGTTAATACTTTGTAGCGCCACCTTTTGCTGCGATTACAGCTGTAAGTCGCTTGGGGTATGTCTCTATCAGTTTTGCACATCGAGAGACTGAAATTTTTTCCCATTCCTCCTTGCAAAACAGCTCGAGCTCAGTGAGGTTGGATGGAGAGCATTTGTGAACAGCAGTTTTCAGTTCTTTCCACAGATTCTCGATTGGATTCAGGTCTGGACTTTGACTTGACCATTCTAACACCTGGATATGTTTATTTTTGAACCATTCCATTGTAGATTTTGCTTTATGTTTTGGATCATTGTCTTGTTGGAAGACAAATCTCCGTTCCAGTCTCATGTCTTTTGCAGACTCCATCAGGTTTTCTTCCAGAATGGTCCTGTATTTGGCTCCATCCATCTTCCCATCAATTTTAACCATCTTCCCTGTCCCTGCTGAAGAAAAGCAGGCCCAAACCATGATGCTGCCACCACCATGTTTGACAGTGGGGATGGTGTGTTCAGGGTGATGAGCTGTGTTGCTTTTACGCCAAACATAACGTTTTGCATTGTTGCCAAAAAGTTCAATTTTGGTTTCATCTGACCAGAGCACCTTCTTCCACATGTTTGGTGTGTCTCCCAGGTGGCTTGTGGCAAACTTTAAACAACACTTTTTATGGATATCTTTAAGAAATGGCTTTCTTCTTGCCACTCTTCCATAAAGGCCAGATTTGTGCAATATACGACTGATTGTTGTCCTATGGACAGAGTCTCCCACCTCAGCTGTAGGTTCATCTCTGCAGTTCATCCAGAGTGATCATGGGCCTCTTGGCTGCATCTCTGATCAGTCTTATCCTTGTATGAGCTGAAGGTTTAGAGGGACGGCCAGGTCTTGGTAGATTTGCAGTGGTCTGATACTCCTTCCATTTCAATATTATCGCTTGCACAGTGCTCCTTGGGATGTTTAAAGCTTGGGAAATCGTTTTGTATCCAAATCCGGCTTTAAACTTCTTCACAACAGTATCTCGGACCTTCCTTGTGTGTTCCTTGTTCTTCATGATGCTCTCTGCTCTTTTAACGGACCTCTGAGACTATCACAGTGCAGGTGCATTTATACGGAGACTTGATTACACACAGGTGGATTGTATTTATCATCATTAGTCATTTAGGTCAACATTGGATCATTCAGAGATCCTCACTGAACTTCTGGAGAGAGTTTGCTGCACTGAAAGTAAAGGGGCTGAATAATTTTGCACGCCCAATTTTTCAGTTTTTGATTTGTTAAAAAAGTTTGAAATATCCAATAAATGTCGTTCAACTTCATGATTGTGTCCCACTTGTTGTTGATTCTTCACAAAAAAATACAGTTTTATATCTTTATGTTTGAAGCCTGAAATGTGGCAAAAGGTCGCAAAGTTCAAGGGGGCCGAATACTTTCGCAAGGCACTGTATTTGGGATATCAGGTTGATTGTGGAGGTCTGCACATTGCACACTGCACACAATTTATAGTAATTTAGACTAAAAATGCATTGCCATACCAATCTGTCATTACCACAAGTGATGAGAAAAGTTCATGCTAGGAAAGTAAGATGAATACACTGATAATGATGAATGGTGTACTTTTGTCCAAAATCACTCTTCTAATATGACTGATCCCGCCGAATACATTGCCCTGTTGATGATAGAATGAAGGGCTTGAATTAAAAAATAAATACAAAATATTTAACTTTTATATAACTAGGAACAAATTCTTATTTTACAATGACAGCCTACACCGGCCAAACCCTCCCCTAACCCAGACAATGCTGGGCCAATTGCGTGCTGCCCTATGGGACTCTTGATCACAGCTGGTTGTGATACAGCCCAAGCTTGAATCAGGGTCTGTAGTGACACCACTAGCATGGAGATGCAGGGCCTTAGACCGCTGCGCCACTCGGGAGAGACAAATTATATAGTGTCTAGTTTTATGTGTTGATTTCACTCCCGTTAATGGAAGTTTACCTTCTTGACGCACCCATCCCGGTAGCGGACTCATTTTCATCAACACCCGCTGAATTGCATCGTGACAAATTAAAATACTAAACATATTTAATTTTCATGAAATCACAAGTGCAATATAGCAAAGCACAGTTTAGCTTGTTGTTAATCCACCTGGCGTGTCAGATTTCAATACAGCTTTTCGGCGAAAGCATAACAGGCGTTTTTGTAAGAACATCTCTCTCAGTAGACAAAATATTACAAACACCTAGCAGCCAAGTAGATTGGTCACGAAAGTCAGAAAAGCAATAGATCGCTTACCTTTGATCTTCGGATGTTTTCACTCACGAGACTCCCAGTTACTCAATAAATGTTCCTTTTGTTCCATAAAGATTATTTTTATATCCAAAATACCTCCATTTGTTTGGCGCGTTATGTTCAGAAATCTACAGGCTCGAGCGGTCACGACATCGCAGACGAAAATTCCAAATACTATCCGTAATGTCCACAGAAACAAGTCAAATGTTTTTTATAATCAATCCTCAGGTTGTTTTTAAAATATATAATCGATAATATATCAACCGGGACTGTCGCTTTTTCAATAGGAGAGGGAGAGACAATGGCTGCCCCACTCTGTTGCGCAAGCAAAACTCATGCGAACACCCAGCTATCCACTGACGCAATGTTATTTTTCTCGCTCATTTTTCAAAATAAAAGCCTGAAACTATGTCTAAAGACTGTTGGAGCAGGCTATGGAACATGGAGCTTTCAAAATAGAAGTCACTTCCTGGTTTGATTTTCCTCATGTTTTCACCTGCAATATCAGTTATGTTATACTCACAGACAATATTTTGACAGTTTTGGCAACTTTAGAGTGTTTTCTATCCTAATCTGACAATTATAAGCATATTCTAGTTTCTGGGCCCGAGAAATAGGCAGTTTCAAATGGGTACCTTTTTTAGCCAAAAACGAAAATCCTGCCCCCTACTCTCAACAGGATAACTTTGATTATGATTTATTATAAGGATGTATTTTGTTATAGAAGCTAAAATCTAAATGCTTACATTAAAACGTATTCATAATTATCACAGATTAAGTGATAAGAGGAGGGTATAGAGGAGGGTAATAACTAATTTCTGTGTTCAACTCATGTGCTTTTCTAATACCCGTTTTCTGTGTTCATGCAAGTGACTGATTGAACGAATCCTCACTATCAGTAGCTGCAGTTCGGCAGTACACCCAGACCTTTGTTTTGAGAACAAAGAAGCCTTGTGAGGTATTGGTCTGTCACATGTTATGAACCAGTATTGGTCGGTCACATGAATGAAACAAAACGGTAATGATTAATTAATTATGCTAAATTATGCAAATATAATTTGTCTGTGTATAGCCGTATATAAGACAACTGCTGAGACTTTCACTATGGTGGATCAAGTTTGTTGGAACCTCTCCAGTGCACTGATAATAAACAATGATTAATTTTAGATTGACTTATAGTGTCCCTGTTTAAGTAAGATTGACTTCGAGTGTCCCTGTGTAAGTAAGATTGACTTCGAGTGTCCTTGTGTAAGAGTTTCCACAAGTGGTTTTTCATCAGAGCTGGGATGGAGGTCACAAGCTTTGTGTTCAACTGGCGCTTAACTGGCGCTTCAACTGGCGCCTACGTTCCCTGTTTACCCCAATACCTCTACTGATAGTGGAGACATATTGCTGCCCTTTCTGTAAATTCAACTTTATCTGTACTTGAGCAGTTTATTGTATTATATTATATTGCTGAACACAAAGTACCTTCATTTGAATGGTTACATCAATTTACATAAATATAATGCATTTTGCTCAATTTACAATAGGGTATTCATTCTAATTTAAAGTGTTGGCCCTAGAACCATGGCTCATATCGATCACACACCCCCAACTTTTGTGTCCCTGCTAAGTCCAGTGAAGTGTGAAATTCTGTCGAGAGAGAGAGAGAGAGAGAGAGAGAAAAATCAAATTTTATTGGTCACATATTTAGCAGATGTTATTGTGGGTGTAGCGAAATGCTTGTGTTCCTAGCTCCAACAGTGCAGTAATATCTAACAATTCACAACAATACACACACATCTAAAAGAATGGAATTAAGAAATATATAAATATTAGATTGAGCAATGTCGGAGTGGCATTCACTAAAATACTGTAGAATAGAATACAGTATATACATATGAGTAAAGCAGTATGTAAACATTATTAAAGTGACTAGTGTAACATTATTAAAGTGGCCTGTGATTCCAAGTCTATGTATATAGGGCAGCAGCATTTAAGGTGCAGGGTTGCGTAACTGGGTGGAAGCCGGCTCACCCTTGTGGGGCCCCTGGGTTGAGGATCAGCGAAGTGGAGGTGTTGTTTCCTACCTTCACCACCTGTGAGGTGGCCCGTCAGGAAGTCCAGGACCCAGTTGCACAGGGCGGGGTTCATACCCAGGTCCCCAAGTTTAATGATGAGCTTGGAGGATACTATGGTGTGGAATGCTGAGCTATAGTCAATGAACAGCATTTTTACAAAGGTATTCCTCTTTTCCAGATGGGATAGGGCAGTGTGATGGTGATTGCATTGTCTGTGGATCTATTGGGGCGGTAAGCAAATTGAAGTGAGTCTAGGGTGTCAGGTAAGGTAGAGGTGATATGATCCTTGACTAGCCTCTCAAAGCACTTTGTGATGACCAAAGTAAGTGCTACTGGGTGATGGTCATTTAATTCAGTTACCTTAGCTTTCTTGGGTGCAGGAACAATGGTAGACATGATGTTGTAAATATTTGTTGGTCTGATGTGATTAATGAGGAGCATTTGGGGTGGCTGGGTAGCCTAGTGGTTAAAGCGTTGGACTTTAAGTTCAAATCCCCACGCTGACAAGGTAAAAATCTGATGTTCTACCCATGAAGGAATTTCCTAAATTCATCAAGTGCAGTGTCTGTATGCTCCTCATTTTTAAAAATCAATTAACCCACTGTTCCCAGGCTGTCATTGAAAATAAGATTTTGGTCTTAACTGATTTTTAAAAATGAGGAGCATACAGACACTGCACTTGATGAATTTAGGAAATTGCTTCTTCCATATATAAATAAACATGCACCTGTTAAGAAACTGACTAGCTCCATGTCTTGATGAGGAATTGAAAAACTGTGGTTGAAAGAGATGGGGCAAAAGGAGTGGCTAATAAGTCTGGCTGAACGTCTGACTGGCTTACTTACTGCAAATTGAGAAATTATGTAACTAAACTAAACAAAAAGAAGAAGAAACTGTATTATGAAGCCAATATCAATGATATAAAGATTGTTGTAAAAAGTACTTTAAATGAAATTATGGGCAGAAAGACAAATTCAACTCCATCTTTCATCAAATCAGATGGCTTCATCAACACAAAACCATTTGATGTTGCCAATTATTTTAATTATTATTTCATTGGCAAAGTGGGCAAATTTAGGCAGGAAAGGCCTACAATAAACAGTGAGCAAATATATTCATGCATAAAAAACAAATAATGAAAGGCAAGCAGTGCAAGTTAAAATTTATATAGTTAGTGTGGGAGAGGTGGAACGATTATTGTTAACGATCAATAATGACAAACCTCCTGGCATTAACAACTTAGATGGAAAGCTACTGAGGATGGTAGCTGACTCTATAGCCAATCCTATCTGTCAATTTTTTTATCTGGGCCTAGAGGAAAGTCTTTGTCCTCCGGCCTGGAGGGAAGCCAAAGTCATTCCGCTACCCAAGAGGGGTAAAGCGGCCTTTACTTGTTCTAACAGACCTATATGCTTGCTGCCAGCTCTTAGCAAACTGTTGGAAAAAATTGTGTTTTGACCAAATACAATGCAATTTCTCTGTAAAAAATTAACAACAGACTTTCAGCATGCTTATAGAGAAGGGCACTCAACATGTACTGCACTGACACAAATGGCCGATGATTGGTTGAAAGAAATTGATAATAAGAAGATTGTGAGAGCTGTATTGTTTAGATTTCAGTGCAGCCTTTGACATTATTGACCATAATCTGTTGTTAAAAAAACTGAAGTGCTATGGCTTTTCAACCTCTGCCATATCGTGGTTTCAGAGCTATCTATCAAATAGAACTCAAAGGGCTTTCTTTAATGGAAGCGTTTCTAATGTCAAACATGTAATGTGTGGTGTACCGCTGGGCAGCTCTCTAGGCCCTCTGCTCTTTTATATTTTACCAATGACCTGCCACTGACATTAAACAAAGCATGTGTGTCCGTGTATGCTGATGATTCAACCATATACGCATCTGCATCCACAGCTAATGAAGTTACTGAAACCCTTAACAAGGATTTGCAGTCTGTTTTGGAATGGGTGGCCAGTAATAAACTGGTCCTAAACATATCTAAAACTAAGAGCATTGTATTTGGTACAAATCATTCCTTATGTGCTAGACCTCAGCTGAATCTGGTAATGAATGGTGTGGCTGTTGAACAAGTTGAGGAGACTAAATAACTTGGTGTCACCTCAGATTGTAAACTGTCATGGTCAAAACATATAGATTCAATGGTGGCTAAGATGGGGAGAGGTCTAGCCATAATATAGAGATGCTCTGATTTTTTGACACCACACTCCAAAAAGCCATTTCTGCAGGCTCTAGTTTTGTCTAATCTTGATTATTGTCCATTAGTGTGGTCCAGTGCTGCAAGGAAAGACCTAGTTAAGCTGTAGCTGGACCAGAACGGAGTGGCACGTTTTGCTCTTAATTGTAACCAGAGGGCCTATATAAATACTAAGCATGCCAGTCTTTCTTGGTTAAGAATTTAGGAGAGACTGACTGCATCACTTCTTCTTTATATAAGAAACATTAATGCGTTGAAAATCCAAAATGGTTGACATAGCCAATTTACACACAGCTCTAACACACACACTTATCCCACCAGACATGCCACCAGGGGTCTTTTCATAGTTCCCCAATCCAGAACAAGTTAAAGAAAACGACCAGAATTACATAGAGCCTTTATTGCATGGAACTTCCTTCTATCTCATATTGTAAGTAAACAGCAAGTAAACACCAAACCTGGTTTAAAAAAACAATCAGATAAAGTAACACCTTTCGGCACAACACCTCTCCCCTATTTGGCCTAGATAGTTTGTGAGTATGCACTGATATGTAGGCTACGTGTGCCTTTTTAAAATGTATGTAGTTCTGTCCTTGAGCTGTTCTTGTCTAATGATGTTCTGTATTATGTAATTCTGTATTATGTTTCATGTTTTGTTTGGACCCCAGGAATAGTAGCTGCTGCTTTTGCAACAGCTAATGGGGATCCTAATAAAATACCAAATACCAAATCTTGAAGCAAGTGGGGACAGCAGACTGGGATAACGAGAGATTGAATAGCCAGCTGGTCTGCGCATGTTCTGTGGATGCTGCTAGAGAAGCTTAAATGTCTTACTCACGTTGGTCACGGAGAAGGACAGCCCACAGTCCTTGGTAGGGGGCCACGTCGGTGGCACTGTGTTATCCTTAAAGCGGACAAAGAAGGTGCTTAGCTTGTCCGGAAGGAAGACATACCTGGTTTTCCCTTTGTAGTCCGCGATTGTCTATAGACACTGCCACATACGCATCTTCCGGCGCCGACAGAGATGGCCGCCTCGCTTCGCGTTCCTAGGAAACTATGCAGTTTTTTGTTTTTTTACGTGTTATTTCTTACATTAGTACCCCAGGTCATCTTAGGTTTCATTACATACAGTCGAGATGAACAGAAACTAAAACAAGAGGCTCCCACGCTGAGGTCTGTCCAACGCTGGTCCGACCAAGCTGACTCCACACTCCAAGACTGCTTCCATCACGTGGACTGGGAGATGTTTCGTATTGCGTCAGATAACAACATTGACGAATACGCTGATTCGGTGTGCGAGTTCATTAGAACATGCGTTGAAGATGTCGTTCCCATAGCAACGATTAAAACATTCCCTAACCAGAAACCGTGGATTGATGGCAGCATTCGTGTGAAACTGAAAGCGCGAACCACTGCTTTTAATCAGGGCAAGGTGTCTGGTAACATGACCGAATACAAACAGTGTAGCTATTCCCTCCGCAAGGCTATCAAACAAGCTAAGCGCCAGTACAGAGACAAAGTAGAATCTCAACGGCTCGGACACAAGAGGCATGTGGCAGGGTCTACAGTCAATCACGGACTACAGGAAGAAATCCAGCCCAGTCACGGACCAGGATGTCTTGCTCCCAGGCAGACTAAATAACTTTTTTGCCCGCTTTGAGGACAATACAGTGCCACTGACACGGCCTGCAACGAAAACATGCGGTCTCTCTTTCACTGCAGCCGAGGTGAGTAAGATATTTAAACGTGTTAACCCTCGCAAGGCTGCAGGCCCAGACGGCATCCCCAGCCGCGCCCTCAGAGCATGCACAGACCAGCTGGCCGGTGTGTTTACGGACATATTCAATCAATCCCTATACCAGTCTGCTGTTCCCACATGCTTCAAGAGGGCCACCATTGTTCCTGTTCCCAAGAAAGCTAAGGTAACTGAGCTAAACGACTACCGCCCCGTAGCACTCACTTCTGTCATCATGAGGTGCTTTGAGAGACTAGTCAAGGACCATATCACCTCCACCCTACCCGACACCCTAGACCCACTCCAATTTGCTTACCGCCCAAATAGGTCCACAGACGATGCAATCTCAACCACACTGCACACTGCACTAAACCATCTGGACAAGAGGAATACCTATGTGAGAATGCTGTTCATCGACTACAGCTCGGCATTCAACACCATAGTACCCTCCAAACTCGTCATCAAGCTCGAGACCCTGGGTCTCGACCACGCCCTGTGCAACTGGGTACTGGACTTCCTGACGGGCCGCCCCCAGGTGGTGAGGGTAGGCAACAACATCTCCACCCCGCTGATCCTCAACACTGGGGCCCCACAAGGGTGCGTTCTGAGCCCTCTCCTGTACTCCCTGTTCACCCACGACTGCGTGGCCACGCACGCCTCCAACTCAATCATCAAGTTTGCGGACGACACAACAGTGGTAGGCTTGATTACCAACAACGACGAGACGGCCTACAGGGAGGAGGTGAGGGCCCTCGGAGTGTGGTGTCAGGAAAATAACCTCACACTCAACGTCAACAAAACTAAGGAGATGATTGTGGACTTCAGGAAACAGCAGAGGGAACACCCCCCTATCCACATCGATGGAACAGTAGTGGAGAGGGTAGCAAGATTTAAGTTCCTCGGCATACACATCACAGACAAACTGAATTGGTCCACTCACACAGACAGCATCGTGAAGAAGGCGCAGCAGCGCCTCTTCAACCTCAGGAGGCTGAAGAAATTCGGTTTGTCACCAAAAGCACTCACAAACTTCTACAGATGCACAATCGAGAGCATCCTGGCGGGCTGTATCACCGCCTGGAATGGCAACTGCTCCGCCCACAACCGTAAGGCTCTCCAGAGGGTAGTGAGGTCTGCACAACGCATCACCGGGGGCAAACTACCTACCCTCCAGGACACCTACACCACCCGATGTTACAGGAAGGCCATAAAGATCATCAAGGACATCAACCACCCAAGCCACTGCCTGTTCACCCCGCTATCATCCAGAAGGCGAGGTCAGTACAGGTGCATCAAAGCTGGGACCGAGAGACTGAAAAACAGCTTCTATCTCAAGGCCATCAGACTGTTAAACAGCCACCACTAACATTGAGTGGCTGCTGCCAACACACTGACACTGACACTGACTCAACTCCAGCCACTTTAATAATGGGAATTGATGGGAAATGATGTAAATATATCACTAGCCACTTTAAACAATGCTACCTTATATAATGTTACTTACCCTACATTATTCATCTCATATGCATACGTATATACTGTACTCTATATCATCGACTGCATCCTTATGTAATACATGTATCACTAGCCACTTTAACTATGCCACTTTGTTTACATACTCACCTCATGTATATACTGTACTCGATACCATCTACTGTATCCTGCCTATGCTGCTCTGTATCATCACTCATTCATATATCCTTATGTACATATTCTTTATCCCCTTACACTGTGTATAAGACAGGAGTTTTGGAATTGTTAGTTAGATTACTTGTTGGTTATTACTGCATTGTCGGAACTAGAAGCACAAGCATTTCGCTACACTCGCATTAACATCTGCTAACCATGTGTATGTGACAAATAAAATTTGATTTGATTTGAGTCACCGTATCCATGTATTCGCCAATGTTATTCTCAGAGGCCACCCGGAACATATTCTAGTCTGCGTGATCAAAACAATCTTGAAGCATGGATTCCGATTGGTCAGAACAGCGTTGAATAGACCTTATAATGGGTACTTCCTGTTTGAGTTTCTGCCTATATGAAGGGAAGAGCAAAATGGAGTCATGATCAGATTTGCTGAAGGGCGGGAGGGGGAGGGCCTTGTAGGGATTTTGAAAAAATCAGTGGTCCAATGTTTTTATTACAGACAATTTACTACAGTCAATGTGTTGGTAGAACATCAATAGCGTTTTCCTCAAATTTGCTTTGTTAAAATCCTCAGGTACAATAAATGCAGCCTCAGGATATGTGGTTTCCAGTTTGCATAAAGTCCAGTGTCGTTCTTTGAGGGCCATCATGGTATCGGCTTGAGGGAGAATATAAACAGCTGTAACTATAACCGAAGAGAGTTCTCTTGGTAGGTAATACGGTCACCATTTGATTTTGTGGTATTCTAGGTCTGGTGAACAAAAGGACTTGAGTTTCTGTATGTTATCACAATCACACCATGAGTAGTTAATCATGAAACCCCCACCTTTTTTTTTCCCGGACTGTTATTTATTCCTCTTCTGCGTGATTTTTACTGAGAACCCAGCTGGCTGTATGGACGGGGACAGTATATGTTTCCGTGAAACAGTGTATGTCACAAACCCTAAATTCTCTCTGGAAGGAGATCCTCGCCCTGAGCTCGTTTACATTATTATCCAGAGACAGAACATTAGTGGGTAATATACTCAGAAGCAGTGGATGGTGTGCACTCCTCCCGAGTCGGACTAGAAGTCCACTCCGAATACCTCTTCTCTGCCGGCTGTGTTTTGGAGCAGCCTCTAGAATATGTTCAATTGCCCTGGGTGTACGAACAAAGGATCCAATTCGGCAAAGTCCTATTCCTGGTCATTACCATCGCTCTGATATCCAAAAGTTATTTCCAGCTGTATGTAATAACACAAAAAACATTCTGGGCTAATAATGTAAGAAATAACACACAATAAAACAAATACTGCAAAGTTGCTAAAGAACTAGAAGCAGAGCTGCCATATCTTTCCGGCTGTATGTAATAACACACAAAATAAATCTGGGCTAATAATGTAAGAAATAACACACAAAAAAACAAAATACTGCAAAATTGCTGAGGAGCTAGATGCAGAGCTGCCATATATGTCAGCGCCATCTTAACGTAAGATTGACTTGAGAGAAAATACCTTATTTAGAGGCTGGGTTAGGGGCATGGAGGGAACTGGTAAAAAAAAAAGTATTTCCTGATGAAGATAAGGTGAAGGAGAAGATGAAGTCGAAAAAAGTTTCTGTGCTCTGTGTTTTCCAATAGCCGCCCATTCCCTATTCCATGTCCCCATCACCAGTGTTCCTATTCAGTAATATGGCCCATTTGTCCTGGCTGCTGGTCCTGTCACCGTGTCATCGGCCAAGGGTATCCCAGGATGTCCTTCTTTCCCCTCCGCTTGTCATGCTGGGCGCCTGGTTATGGTTATGTGTATGTGCGTGTTTGGCAGACAATGGTTATTGCGTGTGGAGATGGGATCTACCAAGATGAGGGACTGAAAATCTAATCTGCTGTCAATTTGATACAGCGCAGGGCTCTTTGCATTCATATCTTAACCCCCACACATTCTGCTGAGGTGGGAGAGGGGAATACACACAAACAAACACACATATATACACACACACACAAAACCGCATGCAAGCACGCACACGCACGCATACATACACACACACACAGACGGACACATACTGCTGAGATGCATAAAGTTAATAGCCAGCTAGCGCCAAACAGTCATGTGGAAAAGGGGGTTGCAGGAAAGAGAGAGAGATATGTGTAAAATAAATGGGTGAAAGGAGACAGGAACAAATGCGGAATTGTCCCCTTTTGTACCGTGGACATCTTTTCTATCACCATTCTGACCGGTACCTATCCGGCCATAACAGCCCACATATTAGAAACAGACCTTAACATGATGATGATGGCCATGATGATGATGGGGACAAAAACGATGATGGTTGTGGATATGATGGCTTACATCTCTCCCCGCAAGGCTGTAAATCGCACGCAGTAAAATTACTCAAGTAAAAGTGAAAGTCACCCAGTAAAATACGACTTGAGTAAAAGTCTAAAAGTATTTGATTTTAAATATACTTACGTTTCAGAAGTAAATGTAATTAAACATATATACTTAAGTATCAAAAGTAAAAGTATAAATCATTTCAAATTCCTTATCTTAGGCAAACCAGACATCAATATTTTCTTGTTTCTTAAATTTACACATAGTCAGGGTCACAGTCCAACACTCAGACATCATTTACAAATGAAGTTAGTCTGCCAAATCAGAGGCAGTAGGGATGAGCAGGGATGTTCTCTTGATAAGTGAGTGAATTGGACCATTTTCCTGTCCTGCTAAGCATTCCAAATGTAAAGAGTACTTTTGGGTGTCAGGGAAAATGTATGGAGTAAAAAGTACATTATTTTCTTTCGGAATGTAGTAGTGTAAAAGCAAAAGTTGTCAAAATATAAATGGTAAAGTAAAGTACAGATACCCCCAAAACTACTTAAGTAGTACTTTAAAGTATTATTTTACTTAAGTATATTATATTACTTAAGTACTTTAAACCACTAATCGCATGGCAGAGAGCCCCAGTGATTGGCTGGAGCTTTCTTTCTGATCCCACAATGCACATTGATTGAGGTGCAATAGATCCATCGCCCCCCTCCTCCACCCCCCCCTCCATCTCATCATGCCCCCAATTCTATAAACTCCTATCAAGGTGAGTGAGTGTGACAGGACTACTCTGTAAAAAAAAATGGCCCTTTGGCTTAGCCTAAAAAAAATGGTGTCAACTGGTTACAACTAAATGGTTTTCTCGATTGCAAAAAACCCTGGCATTTCTCAAAACAAAATATATGATTCAATGCCAACAGTTAGGAGCAAGGTGGGGGCTGGGCTTGGCCCGCTACAGTGGTGCTCGTCACTACCGTGGTGCTTAAATAGCTTAAACAAACTCCGGCAAAATGAACTTGGCCCTCTCCATGTTCATCCATTAGTCCAGCTCGAGCAAGCACAACATTTGAATGGGTCTCTTTAGGAGATTGTTCGATGGCATTCTGATTCTACATGAGCGTATCTTACCATCTCTTCCTGTGAACACCTCTTCCATGCATCCCATCTTCCACGTAAACTCAGCAACAAAAAAAACGTCCTCTCACTGTCAACTGCGTTTACTTTCAGCAAACTTAACATGTGTAAATATTTGTATGAACATAACAAGATTCAACAACTGAGACATAAACTGAAGAAGTTCCACAGACACATGACTAACAGAAATGGAATAATGTGTCCCTGAACAAAGGGGGGGTCAAAATCAAAAGTAACAGTCAGTATCTGGTGTGGCCACCAGCTGCATTACGTACTGCAGGGCATCTCCTCCTCATGGACTGCACCAGATTTGCCAGTTCTTGCTGTGAGATGTTACCCCACTCTTCCACCAAGGCACCTGCAAGTTCCCGGACATTTCTGGGGGGAATGGCCCTAGCCCTCACCCTCTGATCCAACAGGTCCCAGACGTGTTCAATGGGATTGAGATCTGTGCTCTTCGCTGGATTTGGCAGAACACTGACATTCCTGTCTTGCAGGATATCACACACAGGATGAGCCTGCAGGAAGGGTACCACATGAGGGAGGAGGATGTCTTCCCTGTAACGCACAGTGTTGAGATTGCCTGCAATGGCAACAAGCTCAGTCTGATGATGCTGTGACACACCGCCCCAGACCACAACGGACCCTCCACCTCTAAACCGATCCCGCTCCAGAGTACAGGCCTCTGTGTAATGCTCAATAACATCTTTGGTCTGACAGACATTTACGTCACAACCAGAATGCATTGCATGATGTCAACAAATATGGCTCCACACATAGCTGACAATTATCTTAGCATTAGCTCATCATAATCAGTGTAACCTTCAAAAACGTATTTTACACACATATGTGTCAATTGGAATCTATGTAAGAATCAGAATGCATGATTTGTCACCAGTACTTGAAAACATAAATAACACAGTAAATACTTTTTGCGTAAAAGGCACATGACAGCCCACTTGGAGTTTGCCCGAAAGACACCTAAAGGACACTGACCATGAGAAACAAGATTCTCTGGTCTGATGAAACCAAGATTGAACTCTTTGGCCTGAATGCCAAGCATCACTTCTGGAGGAAACCTGGCGCCATCCCTACGGTGAAGCATGGTGCTGGCAGCATCATGCTGTGGGGATCTTTTTCAGTGGCAGGGACTGGGACACTAGTCAGGATCAAGGGAAAGATGAACGGAGCAAAGTACAGAGATCCTTAATGGAAAACTACTGCAGAGCGCTCAGGACCTCAGACTGGGGTGAAGGTTCACCTTCCAACAGGACAACGACCCTAAGCACACAGCCAAGACAAAGCAGGAGTGGCTTTGCGACAAGTCACTTTTTTTTTTTTTTTTTTACATTTGCAAAGATTTCTTTTTAGCATGAATGATTTCAGAGGAAGTCTTCATTGATCACACCTTTGATTACACATTGGATAGATATGATGGAAATAATAGATTTTCTGTACGTTTGTTGGGTAATGTAAATGTATTGCCTAATGTGAAAACTGTGTAATATACTGTAATTCACAGTACTGTACATATTACTTTCAGCACCTCCAAAGGTGATTTTTGTTTCTATTGGATTAGAAAGATTAACGACTAAATTGAAAAGATGTTGCGTTTCTTAAACCAATGTTCTGATTACATTTCACAATAAGCGTATATTTTGAATCAATGGTTGTCAGGTGAGAGATGTTTACAATACAAATGAATGAACAATGACAGGTTTTGAATGAAAGACTGGTTGTGACCAGTTTGGAGTTTTGTACTAAGAGTTGTGAAAAAGTATCACATACTTGTGAAAATAGAACCAAAGCAATAAAAAAATAAAAAACTGTAAACAAATGATCTTTCTCTGAGGAATTGTATTAGTGTGAAATAATATTTCCCAATTTTTTTTAGCTTACTATAAATATATAGCTCTTCTATATAGTATATAGCTCTTCTAAATAGTATTTATTTTATACAGACATTATTTATCTTTATCAAGGGTGTCAATCATTTCGGACCCCTGTGTGTGTGTGTGTGTGTGTGTGTGTGTGTGTGTAACCATGCTTATGTATGTGTGGGGAGCTGAAACAAATGTGAATGTAATAAAATCAGTTATAGATAAAGAAGCATATTATATCTGCGGGACTCCATTTAGAGGGACAGTATAATTCATGACTTTCCCAATGAGATAACCTCAGATCTTTGAACGAGTAATGTTATAAATCAAAATGAATTGCATCGGGGTAACATCAATAGACAGGCATGATTTAATTTATGTGCATTCCAAATGCATTTTGGGAGATTTCCGAGGTGCCATATCTAATGCAAATGAAACGATAAAAAACAACACAAGGAAATAGAGGAAAAATAATGACTTTTTTTATTGCAATAATGTGTTCCTGTTGTGTTCGTATGACTGTGTGTGTGTGTGTGTTAGGGAGGGGGAATACATGTATTCATGTATGTGTAAGTGTGTCATTCTTGTGTAAGTGTGTCGTTATTGTGTGCGTGTGTGCACGTGTGAGCATGTGTGTGGATGTGTGTGGATCTGTGTTAGCTTCTAAATGTGTGAATGCAGTATGAGCAGGATCTCGACAATATGGTTATGTAGCATTCTGTATAATTTGTGTAGTTTATGTTTATGTTTTGGGACTGCAGGAAGCCTAGTGGTTAGAGCATTGGACCAGTAACCGAAAGGTTGCTGGATCAAATCCCTGAGCTGACAAAGTAAAGATTTGTCGTTCTTCCCCTGAACAAGGCAGTTAACCAGCTGTTCCCCGTTAGGCCGTCATTGTAAATTAGAATTTGTTTTTAACTGGTTTGCCTAGTTAAATAAAAAATGGTGTTTGTGTGTGACTCACAACATGTAGTGTTTGTGAGAGTAGGAGCCCTTTCTTTGTTCAGCCTCCCTTCAGCGATGAGCGAGTGAGTGAGCAAGCGTGGGAGAGAGAGAAAATGAGCACACAAGCAAGAGAGAGATCTGTGCAGCACAGGAGGGGACAAAGGAATGCAGAGGAAAAACTGTGCAGGAGAAATATGAGATCAGGCCAGTACTGAACCCTGGACAATTGGCTAGCACAACACATTCACTACATTACCCTTAGCTCTCTGTCACGTTGATTAATCTAGTGTCGCTGTTGAATTTCTACTCATCTTGATTGTATCCCTACTGGGTTGATTTGTCTCCTGTTGCAGTGGCTGTTAGTATAGCAGGTCACAGTAGTTGCGGTTTAATATGAGAGTGTAGAAAATAATGATCATACATCTTTATGGTCTTCTCCAGTTCTCAGAAAATACACTTTTGTGTGTGTGTGTGTGTGTGTGTGTGTGTGTGTGTGTGTGTGTGTGGTGTGTGCATTATTTCATTTGACCCAGGCTTCTCCTAATGTCTAATAGGTTGACTTCATGATTGGGAGATAGGCACAGCTAATTGGGTATCTGGGCAGTAGCCTGTGACATATCTGCTCATTAGTGGAGTACTAAGGGCAATGCCCCAAATATGTCAGCTTCTATGATCACTGAGCCAAAGGGATGCTCATCTGCGGAGAGAGAGAGAATCTGCTGAGAGAGAGAGCGAGAGAGAGAGAGAGAGAGAGAGAATAAAAAGTCCAGGTAAAAAGTTTGAGAATACCCGTCTCACAATTTACAATGCCAAATACACACCAGAACTGATTTTCTAAGAGGTGTTGAGTGTTCCTAAGTGGTCCAGCCTCAGTCCTAACTTAAATTTGCAGGATGGTGCAGTGATTCCAGATGTTCTATGGCATGTTGTAGGCTAAATGCAAACATTAAAGTGTGACAGTGTGAAATATGAATTTGTCCTACAAATCTTTTGTCTCTGAACAGGTGTCGTGTTTTGTATCTTCCCTCTGTATTTCTATCTAATACTAGTTGCATTTACTAAATTGTTGTTTGTATTTGGAAAGTAGGCTACCATTTTAACATTTTGTCAGGCCTGGTCTGTACTAAATCTTATTGAGAGAGGTTACCTACATTTTGAAATAGTCTCTGAATAGTTGTTTGCATTTTACATTGTTACAGAAGTAAGTACTTCTTGTGGGTTTTGTAATACTTTCTGAATATTGTCTTCTGATCACATTTTCAATATTTGTATTTATTTAGATGTAAATACTATTTATTTTTAAGTATAATATATTACACTTCATATATTTTGAGTAATTTTGTCAAATTTACTACAATTTAAATACTCTAGGGTTTTTTGTTGTGTTGAGTGTGAATTGTTTATTTGATAGTGAGCATGTGAGTGGCAAAGCAATTCACTTTTTGTCCTGAATACAAAGTGTTATTTTTGGGGCAAATCCAATAAAACACATTGCTGAGTACCACTCTCTGTATTTTCAAGAATAGTGGAGGCTGCATCATGTTATGGGCATGCTTTCCACTAAACACTGGCAGATGAATTCACCTTTCAGCAGGACAATAACCTAAAAAACAAGGCCGAATCTACACTGGAGTTGCTTACCAAGAAGACAATGAATGCTTCTGATTGGCCGAGTTACAGTTTTGACTTAAATCTGCTTACAAATTTATGGTAAGACTTGAAAATGGTTGTCTACAATGATCAACAACCAATTTGAGGTATTTTGAAAAGAATAATGGGCAAATATTGTACAATCCAGAAATGCAAAGCTCGCAGAGACATACCCAGAATGTCCCTCAGCTGTAATCGCTGCCAACGGTGATTCTAGCATGTTGACACAAGGTTGTGAATAGTTATGCCAATGAGACATTTCTATATTTAATTTAAATATATTTGCAAAAAATTGTGTGGTTATTGTGTAGATGGGTGAGAAAAAATCTATTTGGAATTCAGGCTGTAACAAAACAAAATGTGGAATAAGTCAAGGGATATGAATACTTTCTGAAGGCACTGTGTCTATCTGTGGTCTGTTGGATAGGCCAACAGATCAAATTATCCCTTGACATTATTGTCCAAGTACAGTACTGTACACCGAAGCTCAAGTACTGCAGTGTCCACATGCTGAACATTATAGAATAAGTCAACAGCCTTTTTGTCACGATCGTTTAAAGATGGATTGGACCAAGGTGCAGCATGGTAGGCGTACATTTTTATTTCATTTTAAATGAGACCCCACAATACTAAAACGAATGGAAAGCTATATGCAGTGCCGAAAGCAACTACACACAAACAAGATCCCACAATCTAAGGTGGGGAAAAAAGGCTGCCTAAGTATGATCCCCAATCAGAGACAACGATAAACAGCTGCCTCTGATTAGGAACCATACTAGGCCAACAAAGAAATAGAAACATAGATTTGCCCACCCAAGTCACACCCTGACCTAACCAAATAGAGAATAAACAAGGCTCTCTAAGGTCAGGGCATGACACTTTTGGGACACTATCAGTGAGTGGACAGTCATTTTTATGAAACGTATCATGTTTTCTATTGTGGTACAGAATCTCTACGACGAGAGCTGTGTTGTGTTGCGGCTGCGGGTTAAGCAGAGGACAAAGGTAAAGCACAACACAAAATGCAGCAGGTAAACTTCAACATACCTCTAATAACTAGCGTGTTTCCCTCCTCCTGTTGTTTCTGGCCCCAACAGGTCTCATACTGGTGTGGATCTAATACAACATGATCTGGGTGAGAGTCCGAATGAAAGTCTTTTACAGCAGGGAAGACAGGAGCGAAGGAAGATGAGAGAAAGAGAAGACGAAGAGAGAGGAAGGGTGTGTAGAGGGGGTTGCCGTGCGGTGTTCAGTGTGTTAGGCTCAGATGATGAGAGCTGAAGTTATCGCTGGTAATGAGCAGGAGGGTGTCGGAGCTGTGAGAGAATGTCTGTGTGTTTGCGTGTGCTTGTGAATCCTATTTGTGTCAAAAATTGTTTTTGAACATGTCTTTTTGCAAGGCTCGGGTTTGTGTATGCGTGTGTGTGTGCATGAAGGGCCCTAGTTAGAGGCTACAGCAGCTTCCAGGCTCGTATCCATGTGTGTCAGTGTGAATGATGAAAGATGAAGCATGTGCATCTGGGGAAAATATACCAAAGAAGAAAGAAGAAAAAATATACCAAAGAATAAGACAATAAACTATAAAGACAGTTTAATGACACACCTCAGTGAGCCGGTTATACTTAGGGGGAGAGTACACACACACACGTTATATTTGTCCTACTTCACACAAGTGTGTACTTGTGTGAATTGGAAATGTTATTTTCTTGTTATATCCTAACTCCCCCTGAGATACCCTTGGCAAGAAGGGTCACAGCCAGGGTCAGCCATTATTTACAGCGTCCGTGGAGCAATTGGGGTTACGTGCATTGATCAAGGGCACGCGGCAGATTTTTCACCTTGTCAGATTCGAACCAGCAGCTTTTCAGTTACTGGACCAATGCTCTTACCTCGAGGCCATCTGCCGTGTGTGTGTACATCTGTTCAGTATACTTGTATCTCTGTGTGTGATTACGTTCACGTATTTTTTAGTACAGTACATTTGTAGCAGGCAATTAGACATTATGATAGTACAAGGTTATACATGCTTTATGGATGCAACATTCAAAGCAAGCGTTGCCTAATATTGGTACTATGAATGACCCTTTGAGTGGAGAAAACTAGTCCCCACTCTGTCCTAGATTGCGTCCAAAATGGCACTGTATTCTCTATATAGGGCACTACTTTTGACTTTTCACCAGAGCCCTATGGGTCCCGGTCAAAAGTAGTGTACTATGGAGGGAATAGGATGCCACTTTGGTCAGAGCGTCTCTCTAGTCTAAAGCCTTAGTTCCCAGTGCCAGACACAGTCTGCCAGACTCAGTCCTGACACATGCTGGGGAGACATATGTTCCTGATGGGAGGGGAGGGGAGGGGAGGGGAGAGGAACACTACACACAGCTTATCTTGCCACCCACTCCCTTTCTCCTTCAAAACACACACAACGCTAACCACATTTCTGATTTTGCTTTATTGTAAGTACTGTGCACAAGTGATTTTGTCATTCTCAGTATGGTGGCAGGTTGTATGGTAAGATCATATGGTCTGTGCTGTATGTGCTGTACTGTAATACAATAGGCATGATACCATCATGTCGCCAGGCTTTTCTCTGAACCAGTTATGTTTATCCTATATGTCCTGCTAGAGCTGTGTTCGAATACCCATACTAACATACTGTATACTACATACTTAAAAACCTCTTAAGTCTACCCCCTCCTTTTTCGAACATTCTGTTAAAAATCGCGCAACTTTTCAGCGTCCTGCTACTCATGCCAGGAATATAGTATATGCATATGATTAGTATGTGTAGATAGAAAACACTCTGAAGTTTCTAAAACTGGTTAAATCACGGCTGTGACTATAACAGATCGTGTGTTTCATTGAAAAGCGCAAGAAAAACTGCTCTCTGAAAGCTAAAAATTATTTCCATGCGTCACTTTCATGGGTTGTTAAAAGGGCACAAAATTAATTATCGACCTGCATGCAATTCCTACAGATTCCACACGATGTCGCCATTGTCGTCATTTTCAAGGGACTTTTTTCTTTGTAAATCCAACTAACTGGATTCCATTTCTTCCGGTCTCCACCAGGATGTTTTGAATGTGCACATTGGCAGCCATTGATTTGAAAACGAGGAGCTATTGAATATACATCGCCCTGTAATCATTTTGATAGATTATAAACGTTTACTAATACCTAAAGTTGGATTACAAAAGTATTTCGAAGTGTTTTGTGAAAGTTTATCGTCGACTTTTTTAATTTAAAAAAAATGACGCAGCGTTTAAAAACAATGTTTTTTTCTGAATGACACAGCTTCCATAGAAAGCTATTTTGGGTATATATGGACCGATTTAAACAAAAAAAAGACCCAATAGTGATGTTTATGGGGCATATAGGAGTGCCAAGAAAGAAGCTCGTCAAAGGTAATGAATGTTTTATATTTTATTTCTGCGTTTTGTGTAGCGCCGGCTAAGCTATATCTTTGTTTACATCGCATTCAGGCATTTTGGGGTGTTGCATGCTATCAGATAATAGCTTCTCATGCTTTCGCCGAAAAGCATTTTAAAAATCTGACTTGAATGGCTAGGTTCACAACGAGTGTAGCTTTAATTCAATACCCTGCATGTGAATTTTGATGAAGGTTTGAGTTTTAACGAGTACATTTAGCATTTAGCGTAGCGCATTTGCATTTCCAGGTGTCTACTTGAGACATCTGCGTCTCAAGTAGGAGCAAGAAGTTAATGAGTATATTCTACATACTATAAGGTGATTATAGTATACTGTAAATGAACAGTATCATTTCAGTTGAGTGTACTTGTGCTTCTCTTGTCTACGAGAAGTTGATGCTGTTGCTATGCAACTTCTTGCTAGCTTTATAGCATACAGTAGCTAACAAATGACTAGTTAGATATCTTACGACTTCATTAACAATATCCAAGCTAAGAGTGACGTGAATAATCAAGTCAATAAACTTTGGGTAGTTAGTTAGAAAGCATATAGTTAATATACTGGCAAGTTCGATGTATCAGTAGCCAACTAACATTAACTTAGGTAGCTAGCTAACATACCGGTACATACAAGCAACGGCTGTAATGATATGCTATGTGGTTCGTAAGGCTAGCTTAGCTAACAAATTGTCAGCTAACATCAGTGATAGTGTGCAATGCTTGCACACTTCATATTTTGGCAAACTTAGTACGACATCTGGGAAGTTTTAGCATACTAACTATATCCATACTATTACCAATAAGCATACTACATACTCAATTTATGTCACAAATAGTACAGTTAGTAGAAGTATTTGAACAGACATGGAACAGGACAAGAACAGCGTCAGAACTGGGTAATACACAGACGTAAGACAGTTAATGCAGAAGCAGTGGACGGAGCTTGTGAACAGATATAGGGGAGGTAATTAGAAAACCCTTTCGCAATTATGTTAGCACAGCTGAAAACTGTTGTCCTGATTAAAGAAGCAATAAAACTGGCCTTCTTTAGGCTAGTTGAGGATCTGGAGCATCAGCATTTGTGGGTTTGATTACAGGCTGAAAATGGGCAGTAACAAATACTTTCTTCTGAAATTAGTCAGTCTAGAAATTGCCAAGAAACTGAAGATCTCATACAACGTTGTGTACTACTCCCTTCACAGAACAGCACAAACGGTCTCTAACCAGAATAGAAATAGGAGTGGGAGGCCCAGGTGCACAACTGGGCAAGAGGACAAGTACATTGGAGTGTCTAGTTTGAGAAACAGACGCCTCACAAGTCCTCAACTGGCAGTTGGCGCTGTTAAATTATTCCATAATTGCGAAAGCTTCATTAAATAATACCTGCAAAACACCAGTCGCCACTTCTGTACTTGTCCTCTTGCTCAGTTGTGCACTGGGGCCTCCCACTCAGTTCAGGAGATGGCAGGGTGAATGTGACACTGACTCCACACACAGGTTCCTGTCTGTGCCCGACCTTTCACAGTTGCCATGGTGATGGTGGTTTGATTCAAACAGGCCTGTGATGCTGTGTGGTGGTTCTTCTGATTGAGTTAATTAGAGAGACTAGCTTCAGAACAGTCAGGCTACATGTCATGAGAGCATGTCAGCCAGAGAGGAGGTTATGAACAGATGTAGTTCCTTGATACATCCAGTGGGTTAACTGTCTTGTTCAGGGCCAGAACAACAGATTTTTACCTTGTCAGCTCGGGGATTCGATCTAGCAACCTTTCAGTTACTGGCCCAACGCTCCAACCACTAGACTACCTGCCGCCCCAAAGTATATATATATCCCAATTGCCCATTTCTGAGGTTCGTCATGGGTTTTTATTAGGTTATTGTGGGGATAGACACCGCCTCATCACTCTGTATTGTTGTTAATGCAGTCCATCAGAGGATCCTGCTCTGCTCTGGGATACAGGGACATAGAGACATTAGAGCAGAAATGTTAACCTGAACCCCAAGACTTCAGTATGATCTAGTACACTTTATTTCCTGACATCCACAAATTACTCTCGACAATGAGGATAGGATTGAGGAGTACATGAAGTGTAGGCAACCTGAGTCAAGTTGATAACGTTCACTTTGCAAAGTTGTACTTCTCTTATCTGCTGTCAAACATGCATGCAAACCCACACGCACACACGCGCACCACACATACATATACATATACACACACACATACACGCACACACTGATCATCTGCATGTCTACAAGTCTCCTTAAGTGATGGTGTCACTTCGCAGAGGGAGCGACCGAATTTCACATTGGAAGTGCTGAGACATGTTTTTGATGCTGCGTACTGCATTTTTAAGTCATTTTGATTGTTAATATGAAAGTTTAGTTAGAATCGTATAAGACAAAAAGATGAGTCTATGAATTACCCTGAAATGACACCACCATGACTAAACAGCTGCTTTCTCTTGATTAAATCTTCCTTCTATCTCTCATTCCCGTATATTGATTCCTGTCACTTTGTCTTTGCATATGGACGACGTGGCATTCTAAGTGTTATTATGCTGTTACCACACATTGGGCACGGATGAATGACAGTGGTGAACTTTGCTCTCCATCTCATGGCCAAAATGCTGACCCTCCATAATCAGGATATACAGTATCTAATGACACTAAACGTGTGAGGCCCTCCACTGCATATACTGATAATATGGGCCCTCTTCACAGTGACATCGTTGAGGTCGGTTGATGGGTAGGCACCGGCTATTATCAAAGCCAGATTTACTCACAAAGTTCAAATTCACCATACAACAGAAAGCTCCAACAATCAGTGACATAGTGTATTCATTGAAATTGACAAACAATTTTCACCAAATTTTCACCAAGATACATAAGCGATAGCTTCTGATGGCGGCATATTTCATGTCACCTGACAAAATTACACACTGCTCAACTCAGCTCAGACATAAATAGGTGGCACTAAAATACCAACACACACACAAGCCACACACACACACACACACACATGATAATATTATTATGTGAAATATTATTACACACACATATGCACTCAGTTTATTAAGTACACCACCCAGTTCACGAAAGTGGTTCGCTCCTACAGACAGCATCTCGGAACGCACAACTCGTCAGTCCTTGTCAAAGATGGGCTATTACAGCAGATCACCACACCAGGTTCCACTCCTATCAGCTAAAAACGAGAAGAAGCGGCTCCAGTGGACACACGATCACCAACACTGGACAATTGAGAAGTGGAAAAACATTGCCTTGTCTAACAAATCCCGGTTCCTGTTTCATCGTGCTGATGGCAGAGTCAGGATTTGTCATAAGCAGCATGAGTCCATGGCCCCATCCTGCCTGGTGTCAACGGTACAGGTGGTGGTGTAATGGTGCGAGGAATGTTTTCCTGGCACACGTTAGGTCGCTTGATACCAACTGAGCAAAGTTTCCATGCCCCGGAGAATTCAGGCTGTTCTGGAGGCATCTAGTACCGGGTCTTAACCGGTACTAGATGGGTATACATAATAAACTGGCCATTGAGTGATATACAGTATAATAAATACGATTCTAACTAAACTTTCATATTAACAATCAAAATGACTTAAAAATGCAGTACGCAGCATCAAAAACATGTCTCAGCAAAATGGAATTCCAGCTTGATAAAGCAAATGCATTCAAAGGGACATTAACCCGCAAATTACAAAGGAAAATGCATTTAGATCCACCTTTACTTGTTGTTAATGAAGTCCATTCGTCTGTCCGTCAAGGTGAAACTCTCGGTGGCAATGTTGTAGAAGTCATAGCAAAATACCATGCCCATTAGTTTATTCTGCAGGCACACAGCAGGCCCACGGTTGTGTGAGAGATGCATCCTCAAGGCCTCCTTTGGTTCCATTTTCACACTGACACAAAAAGTCACACACAAAAACAGTAGCTGGTAGTACAGTTCTCCTTCAGATAGGTAGGCAGCTCCATCCATGAGGGCTGTGTTTCCCCAACAGTACATACTTTTGTTGTGGCACCAGAAAAGCACACCGGATTCAACTAATTATCAAGCCCTTGACAAGTTGAATCATGTGTTTTTGTCTGTTGGGGGTACTCGAGGACAGGAGTTGGGATACTGCATTAGGGCATCTAGCCGGTCGGTCGTCAAATCATGTTATTTTTCACATGCTTGAAGTTCTGATTGCAACTTCTCTATTTTGTGCACTGATAACCTCTGGGACTTCACAATCGTATCAAGCATGTTCAACGCTCGTTTGCAGTGTCGCAATTTTCTCAAGCAAAAAAACAACAAGCTCTAGAATGAACAACTTCTTAGATTTTTTCTTATGCATGCCAACGTATTGACGGTAACGAAGAATTTCCTCTCTAGTCGAATTAAACGTAAGACCATTCCTGACTTTTTTGATCAAATCATGAATATATGATTGCAATAACTCATAAATATATATTGATTGCATATTCTTCGTCATGCATCTTTTTTTATATATCAGGGAATCTAATGGAACTCCAAATGATCTGTAAAATATACCATGTCAGTGTCGCCATTAACTGTGGTCGACAGTAATATTTTATATGTGAATATGCAGTGTATTATATATAAAGTTAATTTGAAAAGACCCAATTACTTTTTCCACATTTTGTTACGTAAAATGAATTAAATCATTTTTCCCCCTCAACAAACAACACACAATACCCCATAATGACAAAGCAAAAACAGATTTTTAGAAATTTTAGCAATTGTATAAAGAACAAAAATGGAAATATCCAAGTTACATAAGTATTCAGACCCTTTACTCAGTACTTTGTTAAAGCAGTTTTGGCATCGATTACAAACCCCAAGACTTATTGGGTATGACGCTACAAGCTTGGCACACCTGTATTTGGGGAGTTTCTCCTATTCTTCTCTGCAGATCCTCTAAAGCTCTGTCAGGTGGTATGGGGAGCATTGCTGCACAGCTATTTTCAGGTCTCTCCAGAGATGTTTGATCGGGTTCAAGTCCGGGCTCTGGCTGGGCCACTCAAGGACATTCAGAGACTAGTCCCG
This sequence comes from Oncorhynchus clarkii lewisi, assembly GCF_045791955.1. Taxonomy (NCBI): domain Eukaryota; kingdom Metazoa; phylum Chordata; class Actinopteri; order Salmoniformes; family Salmonidae; genus Oncorhynchus; species Oncorhynchus clarkii. The sequence continues at coordinate 40,964,694 of NC_092150.1, forward strand.
AAGCCACTCATGCGTTGTCTTGGCTGTGTGCTTAGGGTCGTTGTCCTGTTGAAAGGTGAACAATGGCCCCAGTCTTCACCCCAGTCTGAGGTCCTGAGCACTCTGGAGCAGGTTTTCATCAAGGATCTCTATTTACTTTGCTCCGTTCATCTTTCCCTCAATCCTGACTAGTGTCCCAGTCCATGGCGCTGAAAAACATCCCCACAGCATTATGATGTCGCCACTATGCTTCAATGTAGAAATGGTGCCAGGTTTCCTCCAGGCATTCAGGCCAAAGTGTTCAATCTTGGTTTTCACATGGTCTGAGAGTCCTTTAGGTTCCTTTTGGCAAACTCCAAGCGGGCTGTCATGTGCATTTTACTGAGGAGTGGCTTCAGGCTGGCCACTACCATAAAGGCCTGATTGGTAGAGTGCTGCAGAGATGGCTGTCCTACAGGAAGGTTTTCCCATCTCCACAGAGGAACTCTGGAGCTCAGTCAGAGTGACCATTGGGCTCTTGGTCACCTCCCTGACCAAGTCCCTTCACCCTCGATTTCTCAGTTTGGCCGGGCGGCCAGCTCTAGGAAGAGTCTTGGAGAGTAACTTCTTCCATTTAAGAATTATGGAGGTCACTGTGTTCTTGAGGACCTTCAATGATACAGAAATTTGTTGGTACTCTTCCCCAGATTTGTGTCTCGACACAATCCTGTCTTTGAGCTCTATGGACAATTCATTCAAACTCAAAATTTCTCAAAAACTGTTTTTGCTTTGTCATTATAGGGTATTGTGTCTAGATTGATGAGGGGGGAAATGATTTCATAAATTTTTAAGTAAGGCTGTGTCGGGACATTGGATTGATTAATGTGACGACTGCTGTTCATCGAATGATTAACACTTTATAATTAGAGTGATTAAATGAATCAGGTAATTATTAACTCAGTAACCTGGGCACCATGGGAAAGTTTGGCTTTATTGAGTTTCTATATCCCAAATTAACTCAAAAAATACCAGAATATCGATTTTACAACAGTCGCTTATTAATTCTCATTCTGAACGTCGCATAATCCTGGAAACTGCACAAACCCGAGTGCCATTAAAATGAGTCCGTACCACACCAATTGAGTTGATTATTTATTTAACAAGCTAAAATTGTAATAAAAGATACACCTACACACAGTCTAGGCTATTGATTAGAACTTAATACAATGAAACAGGTCCCTAGCGGGCCAACAAAATATGACACAAGTTACACAAAATGGCGATTTCAAAAGAGAGAGAAAGAGAGAGTGCACAAGAGAAAAGCAGACTTGGCTACATTTGTAAACTTTGCTTATTTGAACCCTAACCTTGCCCCGAACTGCCGCTCTTATGGGTCAGAATAAAATTATGCAATTACGTGTCGAAGGTTTCCGATGGAGTGTCTCTTCGTGGACCAGGTTCACCTTCTCCTCTGATGACGGCACTTCTTTGGTAACTGGGTGTAACTCTCTGATTGTCCTCACGATGTCAGTGTCCTTTGTCTTAGTGGTCTGTTTCCTCGCCCTTGTTCTGAAAGAGGGGTCTTCGGAGGACGGCTAATCAGCCGTATAGGTAGTTCCAGCGTGGGAATGAAAGCAGTGTAGACACACAATTCCTTGGAGAGAACAACCGGGTGGTCCTGCCTGCTTGAATTCACCCTCTTAGACACAGCTACTCATCCGTAGCATTGATTGTTTGTTTAAAGGTTCCTTTGTCTTCTTCAACTTCGTGTTGCGTTTTGGGGTTACAACTAATTGGACCTTGGATGCAGCTCATGGTCACCTAGTTATAATGTTAATTCTTAACTCACATGTTTTATACCCTCGGGACAGAAATGGGCGTTTCCGTCTTTAGGGCAAATTCTCTGGGCGTAACTAGTTACGAGGCAAGGTCTGGATTTTACTCAGATCCAATTTGGACAACTAACTTCACATTTCATCTTTACAAAAACTTTCTCCTTGATCTGGACATTTTCTACGCAACGTACACCGCCGTAGTTCGGGGTCTGGGGTCACTTAGAAATGTCCTTGTTTTTGAAAGAAAGCTAATTTTTTTGTCCATTAAAATAACATCAAATGTTGTAAATGACTATTGTAGCTGGTAAGGGCAGATTTTTTTAAATGAATATCTACATACTGTAGGCATACAGAGGCCCGTTATTAGCAACCATCACTCCTGTGTTCCAATGGCACGTTGTGTTAGCTAATCCAAGTTTATCACTTGAAAAGGCTAATTGATCATTAGAAAACCCTTTTGCAATTATGTTAGCACAGCTGAAAACTATTGTTCTGATTAAAGAAGCAATAAAGCTGGCCTTCTTTAGACTAGTTGAGTATCTGGAACATCAGCATTTGTGGGTTCGATTACAGGCTGAAAATGGCTAGAAACAAAGTGCTTTCTTCTGAAACTCGTCAGTCTATTCTTGTTCTGAGAAATTAAGGCTATTCCATGCGAGAAATTGCCAAGAAACTGCGTACTACTCCTTTCACAGAACAGCGCAAACTGTCTCTAATCAGAATAGAAATAGGAGTGGGAGGCCCCGGTGCTCAACTGAGCAAGTACATTAGAGTGTCTAGTTTGAGAAACAGATGCCTCACCTCAACTGGCAGCTTCATTAAATAGTACCCTGCAAAACACCAGTCTCAACGTCAACAGTGAAGAAGCAACTCCGCGATGCTGGCCTTCTAGGCAGAGTTTCTCTGTCCAGTGTCTGTTATTTTTTCCACCTTAATCTTTTCTTTTCATTGGCCAGTCTGAGATATGGATTTTTCATTGAACTCTGCCCATTACAATCTATGCAAGAATCGGAGTGCATGATTTGTCACCTGTATTTAAAGACATGTGACTAAAACAGTAAATAAATAAACAATTACCACACAAAACATTTTCTCACAGTGATTTAGTGATACAAGTGGCACGTGCAGCAGTCAATCACGTGACCTCTCACTCCCACTCTGAGCCATTCAATTTTGTTGTTTATGTATGTAGCTATTGAGCTAAGCTGTAGCATTAGAAATGTCTTTCAAAAGGAGGCAACTCACAAATGCAGAAATTCTGGAGATTTTTATAAATTGTGACAATGTGTCTGAGTATGAAAGTCAGGAATCAGATTCTGACAGTGACAGTGAAGAGATGCCCCCCAACCTTGTAGCCATTGAGAACCCTGAATTTGAGGACCCCTTGTCCACTGACGAAGTCCCAGTTGCATTTGAAGATGCTGGTGGTGATGGAGGCAGACCGACAGTGGATGCAGTGCCCGAGTTCTGTGGTAGTGTCACACCCTGATCTGTTTCACCTGTCCTTGTGATTGTCTCCACCCCCTCCAGTTGTCGCACATCTTCCCTATTACCCTCAGTGTATTTAAACCTGTGTTCTCTGTTTGTCTGTTGCCAGTTCGTCTTGTCAAGCTTACCAGTGTGTTTTTGAGTTCCTGTTTTTCCTAGTCTCTGTTTTTTCTAGTCCTGCCGGTTTTGACCTCTTGCCTGCCCTGACACTAAGCCCGCCTGCTTGACCATTCAGCCTGCCCTGACCTCGAGCCTGCCTCCCGCCCTGTACCGTTTAGACTCTGACCTGGTTTAAGAACTTTTGCCTGCCCCTTGTTGTGCAATAAATATCAGAGACTCAAACCATCTGCCTCCTATGTCTGCATCTGGGTCTCGCCCTGTCTCGTTATAGGAAGCTGGAAGGCCGCCAGCCATTTCACCCTTCCTGGCCCTGCTGTTTGCTTTGATGAGTCCCAGTCTGGAGTGCAATACTCCTTGTCATTTCCAACTGAGGCAGAGTGCTTGAAGTTGTTTCTGACAGAGGAGCTGGTGGGAGACATAGTAGAGGAGACCAATTGCTATGCCCTGGAGCTACAAGAGAAGACAGAGCCAGAAGTGAGGGGGGAACTCCCTAAATGGGTGACAACCACAATTAGTGAAATGTATACCTTCCTGGTGACAGTCCTTCTCATGGGAATAGTAGATCAAAACTCCCTAAGAGAATACTGGAGCACAGATCCTATGTTTGCAACTCCCTTCTTTGCCACCCTCTTTTCCCAAGACCACTTCCTAGTTCTGCTGCGATGCCTGCATTTTCGTCAACAATGCTACTGCCAACCTAAATGACCTGTTACATAAAATAAGAAATGTTCATACCTGCCTGACTTCAGCATTTGGTCGGGTCTTTGTGCCATACAAGGATCAATGCATCGGTGAGTCCTTGATGTCATGGAAGGGTAGGCTGGCGTTACGTCAATATATTCCCTTCAAAAGGCACAGGGGTCAAGTTCTTTGCCATGTGCGACGTGAAGACAGGATTTGTCCAGGACATTATAGTCTATACAGTGTCCACCACTGACATCCAACATTATGAGGGGTTTGGGGTGTCCGGGTCCACGGTGATGACCATACTGGCTCCTCATCTCGGCAAGGGACACACTTTGTATGTGGACAATTGGTATAGCATCCAGCATCTGCTCTCCAGCAGCACAGGGGCCTGTGGCACAGTCAGGTCGAACAGGAAGGGGATGCCAGCATTCGGATGCAGGAAGATACAGAGAGGGGAGGTGGAGTTCAAGGAGAAAGGTCAACGGCAATAAAGTGGCATGACAAACGAGACGTCCATTTCCTCTCCACTGACCATACAGCAACTATGTCGGCCACAGGGAAGGTGGACCATCTGACGGGAGAGAGAAAGATGAAACCAGACTGTGTGCTTGACTATCACCTCAAAATGGGGGCAGTGGATAAGGTGGACATGATGAACATATTTTTGGAATGCACTCTGAAAACTACCAAGCTGTAAAATAATATATTTTTCTGCTGCCCTCATTGGCCACATAGTTCACAGACAACTAACAGGTGAGATGATTACTGAACAAGGTATTTTTTGTAATTGAAGATGCAGTTCACATACAAATCACATACAGTTCCACTTTGCAATTATGGTGACAATATCTCACCCACCTACCCACTGCCTCATCGTCCTCTCCCTTCCCTCACCATCCCCACTCCCTCTCCCCCATAGGTAAAGGAATTACATACCAAAAGTACAGAGAATACCTCATGAGAGAGCTGCTGGAGGATCACCACACTCCTCAGCGCCCATCCACTGGGGGTCATCCTCCTGCAGACAATAACCTACGCCTCACTACACGGCATTTTCCCTGCAAAGTGCCTCAAACTGCTGCTCAAGGTAGTCGCACACAGAGGTACTGCAAAGCCTGCCTGTCTGGCACCAGGAGAAGGAAGCAGAGGTTGTCAAAGTACATGTGTTTAGCTTGTGATACACCTCTATGTGTTCCACCATGCTTTGGGGAGTATCATATGCTCAAGCACTATTGAGCACATCTACAGCAATTGCTGACTGACATGACAGGTGACTTCACAGGTGACCTTCCATGATACTATGCCTTTAGAGGTGGGGTGGGGGAGGGGTGCAGTTTTTGTTCAATCACTGCAGGAATATGAAATATGGGTTATGCATACTCTGTTTTTTTTCCCTCTAGTAAAACCTCCACCAATACTTGAATAAAATGTGTTTTCTTGCTGTGTTTCCATCCAGTAAAACTGTTAAGGAGTGTACGCTGTCATGCAAAAGCAGTCAATCTTCAGCTCAAAAGATGTCCAGCTCCAGTTCCAGTTATGATATTGGCCAATACTGTTTGTGGTTTCTGACAGTACAGAATAAAGAGGAATTATTAGTAATACAAATACAACATCGGGATATAGCAATAAAACACTATTACAAAGAAGTAACATAACAACACTGCTATAAAAATAATATATTGCATTGACAAAATCCCAAATGAGTTATAACAGTAAGAAACAGTAACTGTTGAGTTCCACAAGGGCAGGGCAGAGCAGGGCAGAACAGAGCTATGCTGAATAGGCCAAATGAAAACAGGCCAGGGTAGCTTCCAAATACAACAGACGCTAATACTTCTCTGAGGCAATTAGCATTGTTTTACAGAGCTAATAGAAGAATGTAGCTAGCTACATAAGCACAATTGAATATACCATAAAGTTTATATGAAATTAGTACCTTGCGTGTCCACGGTTATAAGGAAAACACACAAATATATTATACTCCATACATACAGTGAGCTACAGTAGAAACAACATAACACGACATACAGAAACTATTATAATGTAATAAGGCACTTACTTTGATATAAACGCACACATTTCCAAAGTTATTATCATGTAGTAAACAAAACAACAATGAATGCGAGGCGGGGACTAGACGGAAAATGTGAACATGTGTGTTTTTTTTTTTTATTTAAAAAATATATATATATTTCACCTTTATTTAACCAGGTAAGCTAGTTGAGAACAAGTTCTCATTTACAACTGCAACCTGGCCAAGATATAGCAAAGCAGTGTGACTGTCACGCCCTGACCTTAGAGAGCTTTTTATGTCTCTATTTTTGGGTTGGTCAGGGTGTGATTTGGGTGGGCATTCTATGTTCTTTTTCTACTTAGGCGTTACCTAAGTGGGCCGAGCCAGAGGTAGAGCGGGGTCCACGTCCCTCATAGAGCCGCCACCGCTGAGTAATGCCCACCCAGACCCTCCCCTATAGGTTCAGGTTTTGCGGCCGGAGTTCGCACCTTTGGGGGGGTACTGTCACGCCCTGACCGTAGAGAGCTTTTAATGTCTCTATTTTTGGGTTGGTCAGGGTGATTTGGGCAGGCATTCTATTTTATTTTTCTATGTGTTTGTATTTCTTTGTTTTGGCCCGGTATGATTCGCAATCAGGGACAGCTGTCGATCGTTGTCTCTGATTGAGAATCATACTTAGGTAGCCTTTGCCCACCTGTCTCTTGTGGGTAGTTGATTTCTGTTTAGTGTCTTTTGCCTTTCAGGACTGTTTCGGTTATTCCCTTTGTTATTTTTGTATTTCGTGTTGTGTCAATAAACAAACATTAACACATACCACGCTGCGCTTTGGTCCTCACCTTCTTCCACCAACAGCCGTTACAGCGACACAAACAACACAGAGTTACACATGGAATAAACAAGCATACAGTGTGTTCAGGTCCTGTTTTGACTGGAGATGTGCAAATTTCGGCACACTTGATTTGCAGAAACAATTGGGAAGTGCTTAGGGAAGTTTGTCAGGGTCAGTAATGACAAAAAAATTGTATTGTCCGCAAAAGTGAAATGGCCTACTTTTATGTGAATTAATGAGGAGGAACACACCTCAAGTCAAACTGATGTTAGAAAATAAAAACATGTTGGAAAATAATTTGAAATTGACAAATTCAAACAGCCTATAAATAAAAACAGGTAGCGGGCCTTGGTTTGAGGGCAGGGCGGATTAACTGTCCTGCTGCATTACAATCACATTTTGGAACAGTGAGAGCATTCTGACATCACATGCATAAAGAAACTCACGCTGAGGTAGCAGATGGAGATATTTGGAATTCACGTATGAAAAGGTTAACGATGGTGTTGAAGTCGTGCTTGACCACGCAGTCGTGGGTGAACAGTGAGTACAGGAGGGGAATATGCATGCAACCCTGAGGGGCCCCCATGTTGAGGAACAGCATAGCAGATGTGTTGTTGCCTACCCTTATCACCTGGTGGCGGCCCGTCAGGAGGTCCAAAATCCAGTTGCAGATGGAGGTGTTTAGTCCCAGGCTCCTTAGCTTAATGATGAGCTTTGTAGGTACTATGGTGTTGAACGCTGATCTGTAGTCAATGAACAGCATTCTCACATAGGTGTTCCTTTTGTTCAGGTGGGAAAGGGCAGATCTGTGGATCTGTTGGGGCAGTATACGAATTGGACTGCATCTAGGGTTTCTGGGATGATGGTGTTGATGTGAGCCATGACCAGCCTTTCAAAGCACTTCATGGCTACCGACATGAGTGCTATAGGTTACCTTCACTTTCTTGGGCACAGGGACTATGGTGGTCTGCTTGAAACATGTAGATATTACAGACTCGGTCAGGGAGAGGTTAAAAATGTCAGTGAAGACACTTGGCAGTTGGTCGGCGCATGCTCTGAGTACACGTCCTGGTAATCCGCTTGTCCCCATGGCCTTGTGAATGTTGACCTGTTTAAAGGTCTTGCTCACATCAGCTACGGAGAGCGTGATCACACAGCTGTCCGGAACAGCTGGTGCTCTCATGCATAGTTCAGTGTTGCTTGCCTCGAAGCGAGCATAAAAGGCATTTAGCCCATCTGGTAGGCTTGCATCACTAGGCAGCTCGCAGCTGGGTTACCATTTGTAGTCTGTAATAGTTTGCAAGCCCTGCCACATCTGACGAGCGTCAGAGCTGGTATAGTAGAATTCAATCTTAGTCCTGTATTAATGCTTTGCCTGTTTGATGGTTCGTCTGAAGGCATAGCAAGTTTTGAGGGAGCTTGCAATTGGCATGCTGACTGCAGGAATGTCCACCAGAGCTGTTGACAGAAAATGTCATGTTAATTTCTCTACCATAAGCTGCCTCCAACATTGTTTTGGAGAATTTGGTAGTACGTCCAACCGGCCTCACAACTGCAGACCACGTGTAACCACGCCAGCCCAGGACCTCCACATCCAGCTTCTTCACCTGCGGGATCATATGAGACCAGCCATAAGCTAAGTATTTTAAACTGTATGTAACTGTCTTATGTTGCTGGACCCCATGAAGAGTAGCTGCTGTCTTGGCAGCAGTTAATTGGCATCCATCAAAAATCATTTAACAAATAATATGCAATCGTTGTGCAGAAAGGTAACATACTGTAACTATTTCATTGGTCTGGAAGACAAGTGATTTCAGTGAGTACAGAATATTAATAAATGGTAAGTGTGTGGTAGGATGCAGTAGTCAGCGCATGGTTCACCTGTTGGAATAGTCTTGTGGCTTGGGGGTAGAGGCTGGCTTTGAGACAGGTGGTCAGAGACTTGATGTTGACACTCACTGCAGTGGATCCCGCTCCACTGTGCATTGCCTTCTCCAGCCTTTACGACCGGAGGCCTCTTTTAGGTAACATGTAACTTGAATTTGGACCCCCTCATCCGTGGCATCCTGGGTTGCAAGTTTCCTCCGAATGGTTCCTATACACAAAGAAAGAACATTGAGTTACAACTGAATATCACATGGTTTTGCACATGAATTTAAGTATTTACTTAAAAGAAAAAAAATGTAACACATTTAATAATATTAAAACTTATTGAGATTAGAGAAATTCCTTTCTCTTGTTTTCAAATGAACTTATGGCTAGATGGCTTGCAGAGAGCTGATAGCAGTCCTCTGAGTTGAGGCAACCCGCCAGAAAAGCAAAAATGGCCTGCTAAGGGCTTTAAGCGGTCCTCTGAAAAGGGGCTACCCGCCGGAGATGTAAATCACGTCTTCAACGGCAAATGCTGCTCACCCACTGGCGGTAGAAATTACTAACCTTGGGCATAGGGAAAGTGCAACATTTGTGCATACCGGGGTTGGTTTGACTTTGGATAGCCTATCTGTGAGGCTAGATAGGGACCGTCAATAAATTAAACAATGTAAATGGGACAATATTTTCATGTTTACACACCTTTTAGTCTCAATAAATGCTTTCAATATTTCTATATGAATTTCTACAATTTATAGTTGGTTTCATTTGTAAACATTTTTACCCCCCATTTCTCTCAATTTTGTGAATATGATTTTGTCTCATCACTGCAACTCCCCAACAGGCTCAGGAGAGGCTCAGTTCAAGTCATGCGTCCTCTGAAACATGACACGCCAAACCTCACTTCTTAACACCCGCCCACTTAACCAGGAAGCCAGCTGCACCAATGTGTCGGAGTAAACACCGTTCAACTGACGACCGGAGTCAACCTGCATGCTCCCGGCTGGCCACAAGGAGTCGCTAGAGCGCGATGAGCCAAGTAAAGTCCCTCCAGCCAATTGTATGCCGCCCTATAGGACTCCCGGTCACGGCTGGTAATGACACAGCCTGGGATTGGTCTAAAGTTGGCATTCATAGAAAAGTAACTATGCATGAGAATGTTTGTCCTCCATGCAAACTTTAGTCCATGCATATGCAGAATTTCTGGTGGTTGAAGTATTCTTTTGCAAGCAGGTAAGTACATATTTTATGCAAATAGGGGATATGATGACACTCTTACTCATCAAACACAATAACAAGATGCAGCCATTTGCAATTAGTGAGAAGAATGAAAATCTATGTGTTTTATTTTTGGATTAATTAGACATAGGAATCTATTCCTATTCCACCCACACATCTAGAGAAATGTGATACATTTTTCCATTGCTCTCTCTTTTAGAAACTGCCATGAAGTTATAATGCTTGTTCACACTGCAGTTTTATGACAGGTCTGATTTATAAGGGGAAACGTGCGTATGTGTTCTTTTCAGAAATGGCACAATAATTTAGAATATATTTAGTGTTATAAATGAGGGCACAAAATGCTAACTTTTGAGGAAAAACTGGCGCACAAAAGTTTAGTGGTATATTCTATACCCAACGTTTATAAATGAGGCACCATATCTCTCTGATCTTTTAATTATACTACCTGGCCGGGCTTGCCCTCCTCCTCAACAAGTGGTGGGGTGCAGTTAGTCTTCTGATAGCTCTTGTTGTTGTTTTTTAACTCCTTCAGTTTGATCTGATGATTTGATAAATTCGTCTATCAGTGGGCTGAAATTTAACTAGTGGCTGCTGCCTGTTGCTGACATTCTGTAAAACTTTCTTCCACACAAATTATGTTCACAAATAAACTACACAGAAAATGTGCACCCATGACGGTCGCAGATTACCCCTGGCAATGGAACGGTTAGATAACGGTCCTGGTGGGAAGAAATTAGGATAGCAGCACTGCTGCCATACCATCCGCAATATCATCATTATTTTCCCTCTAAATGCAATTCATGCGAGATTTATATATTTTTTTTCAAGAGTTGCGCAGTTCAGGTAAAACAAGTGTTAAATAATGTATTATCATTCTGACGGAGCTCCATGAAATACTATCCTAGCCTAGCTGCCTACACTGACCGCCCGTCTCGATTTGAACCCTCTACTCATTGCGCACGTGAGTACACTACAACGGTAACGGTAAAAAAAGAAGAAAAAATAGGGTTTCTATTATGAGCAGTAAACCAGGTCATGTAGCATATTGTCTACTGCAGTAGTGTGCATTCTCTACTAGAATAATTTGCAGACGCCGGGGGTGTGGTCTCTGACATCAACACGCGCTGCTCTACTCCCTAGGTCTGGCTCGAGGTCTGGACCAGGCAAGCGTCATTATATCGGGCCATATGGACGTCTGCTTTTATATCCTGTATTTTAATAAACAAGTCGCACAAATTGGATAACGAATAGAAGGCACGGATAGAAGACAAGAGCATCGAAAGAGAGGCAAGTTTGTTCTGCATTTTCGCAGAGTAGGCTACCACTCGAGTTTCAGCATGCTGCTCTGAAGTTCCTATTCGCCAAGTCACGTTTTGTAAGTGATATGTTTCCATGCCTTCATTTAATATTGTAATGTGAAATGTAATGTACTATATTAGCCAGGTACTATGGAACCCATATATTTAAATAATGTTCGATTTTTCTTATATCTGTAGGCCTGCATTCTGTATTAGTTTAACTATAAATCATCCTTATATTGCTTCCTACAATAGTGATTCAAATAATGACATAGTTATAATAGTACTACATGTTTGATCATTATATCAACATATTTCATGTCATAATAATGAGTCTAATGATCATGTAACTTTGATGACGTTTCCAGGTAGGGCTGGCTGGGAGAGAGAGGGCTGTCTGAGAGTATGCTGGACTGGATGCCTCGGCCTGTCAGCTCTGCAGTGGATTAATATTATTCAGGTACAGGAGGGAGCCAGATTCCCGTGTTGTGTGTTCAACGTGCTGACACTATTTGACAGACAAGAGGGGTGGAGCTTTAGAGGTGGACCTAACCAAGGACAACTGTCTGGTTTCTTCTCAGTGTATGGTGCAGTTTCTCACCTGATGCTGAAGGGATCCTTCCAATGTTGACTCTTTGATCTTCCCTTCAACCCAAGGGCTTCTAAATTACTAGACTACAGAGGGGAGTGCTAAAGTATTAGGCCTCGCTGAGGCATTGGATTGAAGTTTGCAAAGTAAAAACAGCAAACGTGAGTGAGTGGCACAGGATATCTCAGTTGGAGCCTGCCTGAGGACCTATCTATGAGCCTATGACTGGGGCCATGACAGCCTCCGACAGCAGCTTCCAGTACCGTGCGCTCTTTGAGTACAAACGGGAACGTGGTGATGACATCAGCCTCCAGCCGGGGGACGTCCTGACGGTCCTGAAAGCCTCCCTAAAGGACTACCAGGAAGGGGACGAGCGCAGCCCCAAGGGATGGCTGCACGGCACCAACGAGCGGACCAAGGACAAGGGCGACTTTCCTGGGACGTTTGTGGAGTATGCAGGGGTGGTGAGGCAGGTGCTGCCTGTGGTCAAGCCCTGGCCCAGGCCCGTACCCCCAACCCCTGGGGGAACACAGAGCAGTCTCGGGCCCGGGCCACAGCCTTCAGGGGCCACTGCAGCAGGAGGTGAGTGTTGGGACTGGGGCTAGGGCATGCCAAGACCACCACTTTCAGAAATATGGAGACTGGTAAATGTTTGAGTTATCTGTTATGAACTGTTAAATGCAATTTAATGGTGCTTTGCTTTACTGTTGGTCAGGTAATCTATTCCGCTAGGGTTTTATTCTGATGCTGGACCAGAAGTGTACAGTAACACTGACTGAATGGCAGCCTGTCTGTTGGGTCATTCCATTTGATTTCAATCACTTTTTGAACGCACCACTTTTGATTTGAACATATCTTTCCATACAGATTTTCCCATGGTAGAAGTGGTCAGAAAGCATCTTTTTGTTGTTGGAGGTGCTCAAAGTTGACCCGTTTTGCATACCCAATCATAACATGAGACATCCATGTCTTCATCACTGGAAAAGATTAAAGGTTGAGTTTGACATCATGAAAAAGCTTACAAACAGGGTTGTCAAACTATTTAATAATTTCTTGATTATTATAATTTTACTTAACTCTAACGTCAATTATAAAAAAAACGTGTAGACTCCAGCGTTTTTTGGTGTGTGCATATGTTGTTGGTTAAACCCTGATTTACATAATCTGAAGTGTATGTGTTGTGCCCACCATCAATTGAGACACAGCAGGGTCGTTCCATATGATTTCAATCACTTTCTGAATGAACCCCTTTTGATTTGAACAAAATCTTCCATACATGTTTGCCCATGGTAGAAGTGGTCAGTCAGTGACTTTTTGGACCTGAATACCAAAACATTCAGGAGATAGAGGTGCATAAAGTTGACCCATTTTGCAAGAAGTCATTTCCATCTAAAAGGACCCATGAGCACCAACATGTGAAGTCTATAGGAGTATATCAAATTTTGTGTCAAATGAAAGCTAACAACTTCCATTTTTGAGAAATTAAGGCATATATATATATATATATATTTTTTTTAACCAATATTACATCCTAGAAATTACAAATATGCAAAGGCTTTGATTTCTGGTCATGGGCAATTCCACATGAACAGAACTACACTTTGACTCAGTTATTTTTTTACATTAAATGTATGCCAATCAAAAACCATTGGTTTCAAAGTTTAACAAATCATACAACTCTGTGCACAAGGACTGCTTTTAACAATTTCCACAGGACATTTTTACAAAAACTGCAGATATAAACTTTGGTAACGGAATAACTGTAAAATCTCTCAGGTTTTTATGTGACCATTTTGTCTGCAGAAATAATGGGGTGTTAGCTATGAGATGGAACTTGAGTTTGAAAATATCTATTTGGGTTATTGAACTACAGTAAATGAAGTGGATTTACACCAGGTAACAGAATTACGGTGATGGAATTACATCATGGGTCTCTGATCTGTCCTACAAAAAAATGCATAATTCTGGATATGAATGTCATTTTCCTCATGTTTGGACATCACAACGCCCCATAGCACAGTAGAGTACAAAGCAGTACAATACTACACAGCGGAATAGTGTTCAGTAGAGTACATTCCAATATACTCTACTATACTTTTCTTTACTGTACTATACAGTATAACTGTATTGTATTGGACTGTACTGTGCTCTACTCACTGTATATTACTGTACTGTATTGTACTGTACTCTACTGTGCTCTACTCACTGTACTGTACTGTAGTATACTGTGGTATCCAAACGTGTGAAACATATGTCTATGATAAGTTCAGATTTGGTCCAATCTGGTCCGTCTGTGGATGTTAACATCAAGGCCAGAGTGGACTGACCAACTTTCCAATGTCCATCGATTTCCGGTGTCAATCGGTCGGTGCTAAGTAAGTGAGGCTGCTGACTACAGTACATTACAAGAGAGGGGGCTTATGGGTAGGGGTCAATAAGAGCTGGTAGAGGTGACATAACCTGGAGAGTGAGAGTGAGAGAGAGAGAGGGAGAGAGAGGAGGAGGGGTTGCTGAACATAACAGTATGCCAGTGGAAGTACTGTAGCAGGTGACCCAACTGGGGTTTGTGACCATTATGATTGTCCATTGTAGCCAATTCAGTTGCAGTAATTCCATTACAGATTTGTTTGGTACGAGTTGTAATCACAAAATTGATATCAGAAAAATCACTACAACTAATTGGTAGGTTACTTCTGTGAACTGTCATAATCCTCCCTCATAAGGGAGAGAAATTTTAAAATATATTAAAGATGCAGTTTGTGGGTTTTTGCTAACGGAAGGCAATATTTCTTATACTTAGAGAAGGTTAACAATTTCTCCAAAACGAAATATACAGTAAGTGTTGAGATTAATTGGCATGGGTCTTTACATCAACTTTGTGTTATGATTTATTTCTGACACCGTTTAAGACTTTCTCTGGTAGATGTTTTATAAGACCCCTTTTCCATCTGTTTATCCAGAAATCAAAACCTTTACTTTTGCCTAATTTTTAAGGAAAATGGTTGAAAAATGTATCTGACTGTTCCCTTTTCAAATATACACTCTTAGCTTTCATTTGACATCCAATTTGATATGCTTCTATGTATGAACTTCATATGTTGGTGCTCATGTTCCCTTTTCAATGGAAATGCCCTCTCAGAGATGGAAAAGGGAGTTCAAAATCAAATCAAATTTTATTGGTCACATACACATGGTTAGCAGATGTTATGCGAGTGTAGAAAAATGCTTGTGAGACCTACTTGCAAAAGTCTTACGCTATTAGAAATACATTAAAAACTATTTTTAAAGGTAACCTTTATTTAACTAGGCAAGTCAGTTAAGAACAGATTCTTATTTACAATGACAGCCTACCCCCGGCCAAACCCAGGTGACACTGGGACAATAGTGCGCCGCCCTATGGGGCTCCCAATCACGGCCGGATGTGATGTAGCCTGGATTAAACCAGGTTTTGTAGTGATGCCTCTTGCACTGAGATGCAGTGCCTTAGACCGCTGCACCACTTGGGAGCCCATACATCCATACACATTAACACAATAATGTTGAAGTGAAGGCCCCTGAAACCTAATATCAAGATTTCTATTTAGTTTTGCAGAAATAAGTTCAAGAAATATTATTATTATATCTTTAAGATATTTTCTAGTTTCTCTCCCTCATGAGGTGGGAGGATTATGAAAGTTCAATGATAAATTTTTTTAATGAACTATTAAGTTATAAAAAGGTGTTACTCTGTTACTAAATCACAGTTGCAGTAGAGTACAGTACAGTAGAGTACAATACAGTACAGTAAAGAAAAGTACAGTAGAGTATAGTTCAGTATGGTAGAGTTCAGAACAGTAGAACACACGAGAGTACAGAATAATGTAATATACTCTACTGTAGTATACTCTACTGTACTGAATTTAGCTAGACGATTTTAATGGGCTAAAGTGATGCTGCATTAGCTGTTACAGGATAGGTACTGTTTGGTGTAGCAGAGAGAATTTTCTACTAAATACAGTTGAAGTTGGAAGTTTACATACACCTTAGTCAAATACTTTTAAACGTTAGTTTTTCACAATTACTGATATTTAATCCAAGTAAAAATTCCCTGTCTTAGATCAGTTAGGATCACCACTTTATTTTAAGAATGTGAAATGTCAGAATAATAGTAGAGAGAATTATTTATTTCAGCTTTTATTTCTTTCATCACATTCCCAAAGGGTCAGAAGTTGAATTAATCAATTAGTATTTGGTATCGTTGCCTTTAAATTGTTTAAATTGGGTCAAATGTTTAGGGTAGCCTTCCACAAGCTTCCCACAATAAATTGGGTGAATGTTGGCCCATTCCTCCTGACATATCTGGTGTAACTGAGTCAGGTTTGTTGGCCTCCTTGCTCGCACACACTTTTTCAGTTCTGCCCACAAAGTTTCTTAGGGAATTGAGGTCAGGGCTTTGTGATGGCAACTCCAATACCTTGACTTTGTTGTCCTTGAGCTATTTTGCCAAAACTTTGGAAGTATGCTTGGGGTCATTGTCCATTTGTAAGACCCATTTGCGACCAAACTTTAACTTCCTGACTGATGTCTTGAGATGTTGCTTCAATATATCCACATAAATTTCCTGGCTCATGATGCCATCTATTTTGTGAAGTGCACCAGTCCCTCCTGCAGCAAAGCACCCCCACAACTGCCCCGTTCTTCATGGTTGGGATGGTGTTCTTCGGCTTGCAAGCCTCCCCCCTTTTCCTCCAAACATAATGATGGTGGTTATGTCCTAACAGTTCTATTTTTGTTTCATCATACCAGAGAAAATTTCTCCAAAAAGTGCCATCTTTGTCCCCATGTGTAGTTGCAAACCGTAGTCTGGCTTTTTTTATGCCGTTTTTTGAGCAGTGGCTTCTTCCTTGCTGGGCGGCCTTTCAGGTTATGTCGATATAGGACTCGTTTTACTGTGGATATAGATACTTTTGTACCTGTTTCTCCAGCATCTTCACAAGATCCTTTGCTGTTGTTCTTGTATTGATTTGCAATTTACCAAAATACATTAATCTCTAGGAGACAGCGTGGTCCCATGGTGTTTATACTTGTGTACTATTGTTTGTATAGATGAACGTGGTACTTTCAGCCGTTTGAAAATTGCTCCCAAAGATGAACCAGACTTGTGGAGGTCTACAATTTTTTTTCTGAGGACTTGGCTGATTTCAAGCATGATGTCAAGCAAAAAGGCACTGAGTTTGAAGGTAGGCCATGAAATACATCCACAGGTACACCTCCAATTGACTCAAATTATGTCAATTAGCCTATCAGAAGCTTTGAAAGCCATGACATCATTTTCTAGAATTTTCCAAGCTGTTTAAAGTCACAGTCAACTTAGTGTATGCAAACTTCTGACCCACTTGAATTGTGATGCAGTGAGTTATAAATTAAATAATCTGTCTGTAAACAATTGTTGGAAAAATTACTTGTAGATGTCCTAACTGACTTGACAAAACTATAGTTTGTTAACAAGAAATTTGTGGAGTGGTTGAAAAATGAGTTTTAATGACTCCATCCTAAGTGTTTGTAAACTCCCGACTTCAACTGTATGTATGGAAAGTTTAGTTCAAATCAAAGGGGTGCTGTGAAAATGTGATTGAAATCAATTGGAACGTCCCTGTTATAATATGAGTCACCATGGACCAAAGTGTGAATTGGGCTTCCGGGTATTTCTGCACTTCCACCAGACCAGAGTCCTGAGAAGTGAACATGTTGTGACACAGCCTCTGTGTGCTCCAATATGTTCCAATGTGCTCCAGAGGCACAGCCTGCCTCAAAGATGCTATCCTGCATTAGCGTAATTGTGTCGCAATGTTTCTCTCACTGAAGTAGTCCCTAACCCACCTCAGGTGTTGCTTCTGCTGAAATGAATATACAGTAGCATTTGTGTTTGCGAAGATGATGGGTATGTGCTTTTGGGAAAGATTAGGTATACGTGTGTGCGTGTGTTTGTGTGTGTGTTTGTGTGTGCGCTTGTCTGAGTGTGAATGTGTGTCTGAGTATACGTGTCATGACTCGCAGGCAGCTGGATTTGTTTGGATGTTTTATTCAGGATCCAGATGAGCAAACGCAACACTCTTCCCAAAGAGGACAAGCTCTGGTCTAACTGTATCCTGACTTCGTGTGAGCAAGCTAAAGCAACGCTTATCTTCTATTTGGCAGGCTTTGATTAAGGTTTTTACAGGGCTGGGGAGCTCTGATTTAGCTCTGTGTGTTTGGCCTGTTAGGATTGCTGTAGTGTAGTGTGGTGTTGTGTGGTGTGGGCTCGTGCAGTGTAGTGTAATCTCCCAAGGGCAGATTCTGCGTGTAGACCAAAGAATCTGCCGGGACTGAATGGGATGCGTGAGAAATCGAGCTGCAGTAGTTTTGGTCTTTGGGCTTTTGTCACTGGTTATATTATCTGATCAGGCAGTCTCATTGTTCAAACACTACCTGTCAGATTCAAACACTACCTGTCAGATAGAACTCGGCGTGCCCAGTTTGATGGCAATTCGTCTGATATGTTAACTGTCCAGAAGGGGGTGCCACATGGCTCTGTTCTTGGACCACTGCTGTTTACTATCTATATTAATAATGTTGGTAGAAATGTGTCGAATGCTAGTTACCATTTTTATGCTGATGACTCAGTTACTTATTAAAGGCCTGTGAAGAACTCCAGTCTGCTTTTACTGTTGTCCAGACTCAGCTCTGTCAGCTGAAGTTGCTTTTAAATGCTGAAAAGATAACTGGTTGATGGTTTTCCTGAAATCTAAGATAAAACCTCACTCTTCCACGTATAGTCACTATGCCGTACAAGCAAATAGAATGAGTAGAAACGTACAAGTACTTGGGTTTCTTGCTAGATGAGTGTCTCACCTTTAAACCCCCAAATTTTCGTATTAAGTAATGTTTTTCTTTTGAAGCAAGAAAGAGGCATGTTTACGCTACTTTTGTTCCTGTAATTGATTATGGTGATATCTTGTAGATGTATGCCCCTGTGGCGCATTACGTATGCTGGACACTGTGTACTATGGGGCGCAGATGTTTGCTGGAGGAACACGGAGGGCTTAGTTTGCAGAGGGAGTCGTAGTGCCCAAACAACACTTCTATCACTGTTTACGTTTCCATTAACTTGTCCAGTGATTTTTGTTGACATTTAGAAAGTGTTCATAGAAAATAGATGCGACAATTGCCTGCTACAGTGTGTTTCCATTGAACTGATAAAAACAGCTGGATGTAATGACATCACACCAAAACCTGTCATATAAAAATGGTGTTTCCATTATCTATATAGGCAAATTGCGCATTCATAAATTAGCAATAGCCTGTATACCCTCCAAACTATGTGTTTCTTGTCTCAGGAAGCCCGCAAAAGCCAGCATGGATAGAATGCAAGAATTTACTAATATTTTCTAATAATTATCATGAGTTAACATATTGCCACGGTCCGTGCTACGGTGAAACTTGCACTCCTGTAGATTTGAAGTAACTGAATGGTGAAACTTGCACCCAGCCAGCTAGAAAAGCAAGGCGAAGCAATTCAGGCATGAAAAATAGATTTAGCATGCAGTAGGCATTTAAAATTAAAAGTTAAGTGGAGCTTTATAGTTACTTGATGACATAACGTGCCCCGCATACTTTCAAAATGATTAATCAATCATGATTTATAAAAAAAAAACATAATAATTTGTTGCAATAAAGAAAGTTTGAAATCCAGCCCTGTCAAATACATAGAAATGTTTCCATTACACGTCGCAATGCTGTTGTTTTTTGCAACATTGCTTTCTAGAATAAACCTGGGTCAGTGAAACCTGCGTAGTGTTGACAAGCAGGCATAAGAGGGCTCACAAATCTGAAGTGTACGGTACAGTACAGTACTTGGTGTTCCAAAACACTCTCCCTTCCTCCGATGTGCTTGGGAGGGAGAGAAGTGGAATAAGAATGGATTAAGTTCTAGAGTCCCGGTGGTGAGGCACATTCTTTGATGGAATTATGGGGCGCTCAAAGAATTACAGATAACAAGATTAGCGGTCTCTGAATTATTAATTTCATGACCCGCGTTCCTTCACTCATTCTCCCTGTTTCCTTCTTGAACATACAGAACCAGCCAATTCCCACACCTCCAGTCACAGTCAATTAAAATCAGGTGAATATAACAACGATAACAACCGTGTGTTTTGTGAAACTGAAACTGAAATGCTGAGATAGCGGTTAGCAAAGTCCTCCTATCTATCTCACCAGTGCATGCTCGAGTTTGACAACTAGCCATCCCATTTGGGTGTTGTACAGTACCAGTCAAAAGTTTGGACACACCTACTCATTCCAGGGTTTTTCTTTATTTTGACTATTTTCTACATTGTAGAATAATAGTGAAGACATCAACACTACGAAATAACACATGGAATCATGTAGAAACCAAAAGAGTTAAACAAATCAAAGTAGGTGTTATATTTGAGATTCTTCAAAGTAGCGTACCCTTTGCCCTGATGACAGCTTTGCACACTCTTGGCATTCTCAAATCAAATCAAATCAAATCAAATTGTATTTGTCACATACACATGGTTAGCAGATGTTAATGCGAGTGTAGCGAAATGCTTGTGCTTCTAGTTCCGACAATGCAGTAATAACCAACAAGTAATCTAGCTAACAATTCCAAAACTACTACCTTATAGACACAAGTGTAAGGGGATAAAGAATATGTACATAAAGATATATGAATGAGTGATGGTACAGAGCGGCATAGGCAAGATACAGTAGATGGTATTGAGTGCAGTATATACATATGAGATGAGTATGTAAACAAAGTGGCATAGTTAAAGTGGCTAGTGATACATGTATTACATAAGGATGCAGTAGATGATATAGAGTACAGTATATACGTATACATATGAGATGAATAATGTAGGGTATGTAAACATTATATTAGGTAGCATTGTTTAAACTGGCTAGTGATATATTTTACATCATTTCCCATCAATTCCCATTATTAAAGTGGCTGGAGTTGAGTCAGTGTGTTGGCAGCAGCCACTCAATGTTAGTGGTGGCTGTTTAACAGTCTGATGGCCTTGAGATAGAAGCTGTTTTTCAGTCTCTCGGTCCCAGCATTTGATGCACCTGTACTGACCTCGCCTTCTGGATGATAGCGGGGTGAACAGGCAGTGGCTCGGGTGGTTGTTGTCCTTGATGATCTTTATGGCCTTCCTGTGACATCGGGTGGTGTAGGTGTCCTGGAGGGCAGGTAGTTTGCCCCCGGTGATGCGGTGTGCAGACCTCACTACCCTCTGGAGAGCCTTACGGTTGTGGGCGGAGCAGTTGCCGTACCAGGCGGTGATACAGCCCGACAGGATGCTCTCGATTGTGCATCTGTAGAAGTTTGTGAGTGCTTTTGGTGACAAGCCAAATTTCTTCAGCCTCCTGAGGTTGAAGAGGCGCTGCTGCGCCTTCTTCACGATGCTGTCTGTGTGGGTGGACTAATTCAGTTTGTCTGTGATGTGTACGCCGAGGAACTTAAAACTTACTACCCTCTCCACTACTGTTCCATCGATGTGGATAGGGGGGTGTTCCCTCTGCTGTTTCCTGAAGTCCACAATCATCTCCTTAGTTTTGTTGACGTTGAGTGTGAGGTTATTTTCCTGACACCACACTCCGAGGGCCCTCACCTCCTCCCTGTAGGCCGTCTCGTCGTTGTTGGTAATCAAGCCTACTACTGTTGTGTCGCCTGCAAACTTGATGATTGAGTTGGAGGCGTGCGTGGCCACGCAGTCGTGGGTGAACAGGGAGTACAGGAGAGGGCTCAGAACGCACCCTTGTGGGGCCCCAGTGTTGAGGATCAGCGGGGTGGAGATGTTGTTGCCTACCCTCACCACCTGGGGGTGGCCCGTCAGGAAGTCCAGTACCCAGATGCACAGGGAGGGGTCGAGACCCAGGGTCTCGAGCTTGATGACGAGCTTGGAGGGCACTATGGTGTTAAATGCCGAGCTGTAGTCGATGAACAGCATTCTCACATAGGTATTCCTCTTGTCCAGATGGGTTAGGGCAGTGTGCAGTGTGGTTGAGATTGCATCGTCTGTGGACCTATTTGGGCGGTAAGCAAATTGGAGTGGGTCTAGGGTGTCAGGTAGGGTGGAGGTGATATGGTCCTTGACTAGTCTCTCAAAGCACTTCATGATGACGGAAGTGAGTGCTACGGGGCGGTAGTCGTTTAGCTCAGTTACCTTAGCTTTCTTGGGAACAGGAACAATGGTGGCCCTCTTGAAGCATGTGGGAACAACAGACTGGGATAGGGATTGATTGAATATGTCTCTCAACCAGCTTCAGGAGGTAGTCACCTGGAATGCATTTCAATGAACCTTGTTAAAAGTTAATTTGTGGAATTTCTTTCCTTCATGCATTTGAGCCAATCAGTTGTGTTGTGACAAGGTAGGGGTGGTATACAGAAGATAGCCCTATTTGGTAAAAGACCAAGTCCATATTATGGCAAGAACAGCTCAAATAAGCAAAGAGAAACGACAGTCGATCAATACTTTAAGACATGAAGGTCAGTCAATCCGAAAAATTTAAAGAACTTTGAAGGTTTCTTCAAGTGCAGTCACAAAAACCTTCAAGCACTATGATGAAACTGGTTCTCATGAGGACCGCCACAGGAAAGGAAAAACCAGAGTTACCTCTGCTGCAGATGATACGTTCATTAGCATTATCAGCCTCAGAAATTGCAGTCCAAATAAATGCTTCACAAAGTTCAAGTAACAGACACATCTCAACATCAACTGTTCAGAGGAGACTGCGTGAATCAGGCCTTCATAGTCGATTTGCTGCAACGAAACCACGACCAAATGACACCAATAACAAGAAGAGACTTGCTTGACTTGCACAAGCAATGGAAATTACACCATTGGAAATCAGTCCTATGGTCTGATGTGTCCAAATTTGAGATTTTTGGTTCCAACCGCCATGTCAGAGCAGGTGAACGGATGATCTCTGCATGTGTGGTTCCCACCGTGAAGCATGGAGGAGGTATAATGGTGTGGGGGTGCTTTACTGGTGACACTGTCAGTGATTTATTTAGAATTCAAGGCAAACTTAACCAGCATGGCTACCACAGAATTCTTTATTTATTTATTTTTTACCCCTTTTTCTCCCCCATTTCGTGGTATCCAATTGGTAGTTACAGTCTTGTCTCATCGCTGCAACTCCCGTACGGACACGGGAGAGGCGAAAGTTGAGAGCCGTGCGTCCTCCAAAACACAACCCAACCCAACCAAGCCGCACTGCTTCTTTACACAATTTCCACTAAACCCGGAAGCCAGCCACACCAATGTGTTGGAGAAAACATTGTACTGCTAGCAACCGTGTCAGCATGCAATGGGAAAAGGACATCCCTGCTGGCCAAACCCTCCCCTAACCCGGATAACGCTGTGCCAATTGTGCGCCCAATGAGTCTCCCGGTTGCGGCCGGCTGTGACAGAGCCTGGACTTGAACCCAGAATCTCTAGTGGCACAGCTTGCACTGCAATGCAGTGCCCTAGACCACTGCACCACTCGGGACTCCCCTGCTACCACAGCATTCTGCAGTGATACAACATCCCCTGGTTTGTGCTTGGTGGGACTATCATTTGTTTTTCAACAGGACAAATACCCAAGCCGTGTAAGGGCTATTTGACCAAGGAGGATAGTGATGGAGTGCTGCATAAGATGACCTGGCCTCCACAATCACCCAACCTCAACACAGTTGAGATGGTTTGGGATGAGTTGAAACCCAAAGTGAAGGAAAAGCAACCAACAAGTGCTCAGCATATGTGGGAACTCCTTCAAGACTGTTGGAAAAGCATTCCTCATGAAGCTGGTTGAGAGAATGCCAAGAGTGTGCAAAGCTGTCATCAAGACAAAGGCTGGCTACTTCGAAGAATCTCAAATATAACATCTATTTTGATTTGTTTAACACTTTTTTGGTTAATACTTGATTCCACATGTGTTATTTCATATATTTGATGTCTTCACTATTATTCTACAATGTAGAAAATAGAACAAATAAAGAAAAAACCTTGAATGAGTAGGTGTGTCCAAACTTTTGACTAGTACTGTAAGTTAGTATGTTCGCTAGCAAGATAAATACAACCACTGCACTGCAATTATGACAGTGGTTGATGAATCCCTGTTGGTTGTATGATCATTACTTGCAGGTGTAGAGGAGAGGAGGAGGAGGAGGAGAGGTGCCAGGCAGACTAATCAGGGTTCATTGTGAAGGTAATGAGCTAAGCATATACCACACACTGCCTGCTGGAGATAAGCACACTCAGACACAGAGAGATCTGCATATAAAGGGATGTTTCATTTTAAGTTGATGGAGGAAGCTGTTAGACAGGAACCAGACTGGCCCATGAACCAGTAACTTCCACCTGCTAACCTGAGAATCTTTATGAGGTGTGTTCTTTGACTTTGTGTGCGTACAGTGTGGGTGTGTCTTGTTCTCTATATAACTTTAACCTTCAGATATTTTTGAGTTGACCTGGAATGAGGTCTGGCCACACAGGCAGAACACCCCATCACCTTCTGGTGCACCTAAACATTCCCCTGACACACACACACACACCACACACACAAAACATACCTCACTGTCTAAAGCAGCGGTTCCCAACATTTTCCGTTCCGAGGACCCCCAAACCACCGTCAAAAGCTCTTGAATTTTTAGCATAAAATATATTTTTATCAGTAAATGTAACAGTTGAAATGCCTATTATTATACACAATATTAGGACCACCATTTCCAGGAGTCACAAAATTTCTTTAACATAAAATATCTTGCCGGTCACATTTAGTCAACAAATTCTTCTTCTTCTTCTTCTTCTTCTTCTAATTGTTATAAACCATTTGCATTGTTAATAGTAATGTAAAATAGCTTATAATACCATTAATACTTCCACTTGTTATTTTTGTAGAACATTTTTTTGGGGGGGATATACAGTGACTTCAGAAAGTCTTCAAGCCCTTGGACGTTTTCCACATTTTGTTATGTTATAAAATCGATTCAAATGGATTTCATTGAAATATTTTGTCAATGATCTACACAAAATACTCTGTAATGTCAAAGTGGAAGAACATTTTTAAATGTTTGTAAAAAAATATATTACAAATATATAACACCAATATACTATATCTTAATTACATAAGTATTCCCCCTTAGTCAATACATGTTATGATCACCTTTGGCAGGGATTATAGCTGGGAGTTTTTCTGGGTAAGTCTCTAAGAGCTTTGCACACCTGGGTTGTACAATATTTGCACATTATTCATTTTTTTATTTTTTTTTATTCTTCAAGCTCTGTCAAGTTGGTTGTTGATCATTGCTAGCCATCCATTTTCAAAACTTTCCATAGATTTTCAAGACGATTTAAGTCAAAATTTTAACTAGGCCACTCAGGAACATTCAGTGTCATCTTGGTAAGCAACTCCAGTGTATATTTGTATTGTATATTGTTTTAGGTTATTGTCCTGCTGAAACATGAATTTGTCTCTTTGTGTCTGTTGGAAAGCAGACTGAACCAGGTTTTCCTCTAGGATTTTGCCTGTGGTAAGCTCTATTCCATTTATTTTTATCCCAAAGAACTCACTAGTCTTTACCAATGACAAGCATACCCATAACATGATGTAGCCACCACCATGGATTTGTCCCACAGCATAACGCTTTGTATTCAGGATATACAGGTAATTTCTTTGCCACATTTTTTGCAGTTTTACTTTAGTGCCTTATTGCAAACATTGCATGTTTTGGAATATTTTTTATTCTGTACAGGCTTCCTTATTTTCATTCTGTCAATTGGGTTAGTATTGTGGAGTATTACAATGTTGTTGATCCATCCTCAGTTTTTTCCTGTCACAGCCATCAAACTGTAATTGTTTTAAAGTCACTATTGGCCTCATGGTAAAATCCCTGAGCGGTTTCCTTCCTATCCAGCCACTGATTTAGGAAGGACACCTGTATCTTTGTAGTGATTGGGTGTATTGATATACCATCCAAAGGGTAATTAATAACTTCATCATGCACAAAGGTATATTAAATGTCTGGGATCAGCACCAATTAGCATCTCTTAACAAACTACTGCCACATAGTCTATTCACAGGAGTCACATCAGATAGTGTGGCTCGGCCTCCCTGGTGGCGCAGTGGCCAGCTGTGCCACCAGAGACTTTGGGTTCGCACCCAGGTTCTGTTGTAACCGGCCGCGACCGGAAGGTCCGTGGGGCGACGCACAATTGGCCTAGCGTCGTCCGGGTTAGGAAGGGCTTGGCCGGTAGGGATATCCTTGTCTCATCGCGCACCAGCGACTCCTGTGGTGGGCCGGGCGCAGTGCGCGCTAACCAAGGTTGCCAGGTGCATGGTGTTTCCTCCGACACATTGGTGCGGCTGGCTTCCGGGTTGGATGCGCGCTGTGTTAAGAAGCAGTGCGGCTTGGTTGGGTTGTGTATCGGAGGACGCATGACTTTCAACCTTTGTCTCTCCCGAGCCCGTACAGGAGTTGTAGCAATGAGACAAGATAGTAGCTACTAACAATTGGATACCACGAAAAAGGGGTAAAAGAAAAAAAGAAAAAAAAGATAGTGTGGCTCAGTATTAAAAGGATATATAACATCACCCTTACTATTTTCAGTATCATCGTGGTGTGATAAAGTATTTTACTTTAAAATATGACATACAGACTACTCTACATACAAATAAAAAGTATTTCAGAGAAATGAATGGAGAATGAATTCCCAATAATGTCTGAAATGCTGTGACTCTCATATTGTAAAAATGACATAGGTATGTAGTTGTTATGATGACCATTGCAATATCACCATATTTACACAATCATCTTTGGAGCCATAGAAAAACGCTGGGTAGATCCACAGGCTTTCCTAACAACAACGACAATAGCAAAGGCAATGTGTTAATGTGCCCAATCTCTGTAGTATTAGAGGTTTATTTTGTGTAACTTTAGGTTTTTCACTTCGGTTTTGAAAGCCCATTACCAGGGCCAGGGGTTGTGTGTGTTAAAGTGATGAATAGTGCTGCAGTCCAATTGGGAGATCAGGTAATACAAATCTACATCGCTGTTCCAAATAATGTGCCAAACAGGCATGAATAAAACAAAAGGATAACTAGGGCTACAGCCCAGGCAGAGATCCTCCTCAGAGACTAGCTGGGATTGAAGACTATTATTATAGTGTTCTGGTGTTCCAGTGTTCTATTCCTGTTTGGTTACATCTGCTGGGTTCATGTATAGATCATTATCAATAAAATGTCGTCCAGAATCTCCTCCCATGTCCAGGAGTCCTGAGATGGCTGCTGCTGCCCGTTACCACGCTGCTTGGTCCTTTGGTGGTGGGTG
Organism: Oncorhynchus clarkii lewisi; assembly: GCF_045791955.1. Lineage (NCBI taxonomy): Eukaryota > Metazoa > Chordata > Actinopteri > Salmoniformes > Salmonidae > Oncorhynchus > Oncorhynchus clarkii. The sequence goes on from NC_092150.1 coordinate 40,991,981, forward strand.
ATTCTGTCACAGCTGTCTCCTTCTGACGAGAAGGTGTAGTAAGGCTCGGAGGACCAAAGCGCAGCGTGATGTGAATACATACTTTTCATGTAAGACGAAATAACACGAAGTACACTAAACAAACAAAATAAAAACACAAATGTGACCGCTATCAACACTGAATGCAAACATGCAACATCCATTAGACATAGATAATCACCCACGAAATACTCAAGAAATATGGCTGCCTAAATATGGTTCCCAATCAGAGACAACAACAATAAACAGCTGCCTCTAATTTAGAATCAATCTGGGCAACCATAGACATACAAAATCCCTAGACTGGGGACAACCCCATAAACATAAAAAAGCCCTAGACAGGGTAAAACATATAATCACCCATGTCACACCCTGACCTAACCAAAATAATAAAGAAAACAAAGAATACTAAGGTCAGGGCGTGATAATATTGGACATTTGTAATTCTGACTATGCTCTTCGAGGAGGTGATGATATTACAACCAAATAGTTATAACAGTTATTTAACGATCCTTTGTAAACGGCACGCAGTTGTAAATGTTTTTAGCGGAGCTGAAAACTTTGCCTCCCAGCAGGCAAATTGTACGCCCTGCATCTAACGACCTATACTACTAGGTGATATTGTAGTTCTAAATTGGAATGAATGTTGCACAATAATGGAACTTAGCATCAGTGAGAGCTGAGTGTGAGAACCCTGGTAGCTGTCTGTTCTTAATGGGCCATTATGATGTGCACATGCAGTTATATAGAAAGAGAGACACGTTTCGCTACAGTGGCTGAGCAGTGATGGTGAGAGGGAGAGAAATGCACTTCAGAGCTAGGCAGGCAGACAGGCAGGTGGGAGTATAACCAGGCACTGCCAGTAAAGTCATTTTACTGGATGACTGATTGGCCTTGGTATTGCTTAGCTGGATCCAACATCCATGCAGGTGAATTTACTTGTCAACAATAAAAACAGATGTCCTTGCAAAATGGCTGTTTTGTTTTCCCCTCCCAAAAGAAAACTAGTTGTGAACCTGTTTCCAGCCGCCACGTAACCTGTGTGTTATTTCACAATTCAGTTGAAATGCAGGTAGTGAGCAGCAGGCTCTGTCTGTGTAGCATCTATCTTGATCTCATGACATCTCTGTTTTAATGGAGATGTTTGGCACTCAATTACACTCTGGAACGTTTCTGAAACACAATCCTCCCCAGTAGGGTTGGCATCCTTACCCTTACCTCCCATGTGTATCAAGGATGGCCGCCTATTATTTTGTGTGTATGAATAGACACATGTTACCATCTAAACCTGGACCCCAGCACCATGCCAGAAGCAGATGAAACACTCTTCCTTTGTGTGCCGTTTTGGGACATTTCTGCTGCTATTGTGGCTTTCCAGCCACCTCTCCATTTTCCACAAAGATTATAAACACAAGGGAGAGACTTGGACTGTAAATCTGGACGCTCTCGGATCTGTGTGCGCAGTGGCTTGGGATGAGGTTTTATGTAAAAAAATAAAAAATCCCCCATCTAGCCGAAACCTGCTTTCTCTCAGTATCCTCTTCTTCTTGCTATTTATGAACCCCTATAAAATGACACGCATTTATGCCCTCATTTTTATGTCCTACACTCGTCTGTGCATTTTACATGTCCTCTGAAGACTCCTCGATGTATATATATTCTCTTCTCGCAGCCATTTGATTAGTTTAATTCATGCAATTTGAGGAACACGTAAAGATCATTTAACCGTTTATTTGTCTCAAAACTGTCGTTTTCGTTGAAGATAAACACAGTGACTGAATGCTGCAACTAACTTTTATGTCCCATATACACTGACTGCCTGGCTGGTGAAATAGATTCTTGTCCAACAGGAAAAGTTGTGTATTTCAAGCCAAGGTGTGCCGCCTGGCCCATTTCTTCATATTTCCACAGAGTGAGGCCAATCTGTCCTCTTTTCCCCTCACTCTTGATCTTATCGAGTCCAACAACCCAGCTGGATGGCACCTGCTTCGCTTCTAGGACCAATTTCCCCTTGGTGCAGCTATACACAGTTCATTTATTAGGTGATCGATGGAAAGTCATTTCACTTTTCCTAAATGGGAATGGATCAAAAGACAATCTGAGTTTGCAACATCCATTTTTTGACTTTTATATTAATGTTATATATGGTGGTTGTTCCACTAAAAGTTTTGCGATTATGCTGCGGTACTTAGAGGTAATTTGCGGTTTAGTACGGTACCCTGCGTCACCACTTCATTGCTCCAGACCAGCGTAAGGGGGAGTTGGAGCACTGATTATGCTTTTGGGTCCTACTGTGTCTCTAACAGACAACTGTGACTCTAACTACTCATTATGGGCTATTAGCAGGACAATATACCTTTACCAACACCTCTCTGTATTTTGATACTTTGTGGATGGGGTCTCCCCAATGGCGCAGCTGTCTAAGTCACCGCATCGCAATGCAAAATGCGTTGCTACAGATACCTGTCCTGGCCGCCACCGGGAGACCCATGAGGCAGCTTTTGTTTTTAATTTACAATCCTCCAATTCTCTATATGTAATTATTGGCGGAGAGTCACGTCATATTTTTCGATATACTGTAGGTTTACCGTAGGCGACATGGGTCTCACTAGTGTTGAGTAATGTGATTTTAAAAGTGGTGTAGGTCTTATTTATTTAAAGAGCATATTGAAGCTGGAAGCAATAGGATTTGGAGCAATAGCCTACAACTATTTTATCACTGTTTCGCGCTGCTCTGAGACAAGCATGATAAATCAATGAGATTTTTTATTTTCACTGAATCTCCATTTGGGTATTGGTTAGTGTCACGCCCTGACCTTAGTTATCTTTGTTTTCTTTATTATTTTGGTTAGGTCAGGGTGTGACAAGGGTGGTTGGTTTAGTTTTTGTATTGTCTAGGTGTTTTTGTCCTGTCTAGGGTTTTGTATATATATGGGGTTTTAGTATGTCTAGGTATATGTAGGTCTATGGTGACCTGAATTGGTTCCCAATCAGAGACAGCTGTTTATTGTTGTCTCTGATTGGGGATCCTATTTAGGTTGCCATTTTCCATTTTGGTTTTGTGGGTTATTGTCTATGTGTAGTTGCCTGTCAGCACTCGTGTCTTATAGCGTCACGTTTGTTTTGTTAGTTTGTTTAGTGTTATATGTGTAATAAAATAATAATGTATTCTTATCACGCTGCGCCTTGGTCTCCTCGTTATGATGAACGTGACAGTCAGACTGCAATTAGAAATGTTATGCTCTTAGTTATGCTCTAGGCAAGTCAGTTAAGAACAAATTCTTATTTACAAGGACAGCCTACTCCTTCTTCCCCGTTGGGGAATTGAATCCCGGTCTCCCGCGTGCCCGCACAACACAGAGATTCTTTATCTAAATAGCCAAGTACTGTAGCCTACTCTCAACCGTCACGTTGTACAACGCCATATTTTACGTTCCATCCTAACGGAAACCCAGAGGGTTTTTTGTTTTTCTTGGAATAGAAACACCATAATATGAGTCCCATATACTATGTTCTTACAAAAAAATGTTTTAAATTCTCTAGTACAGCCACTTTTGAAGGCTGTCAAATGCTTCTCAAAGATGCCATCTGGTGGTCAAACTAGCACTAACTCGCATTAATGGTACCGGTGGTTGGCACTTAAATAACGTGCCATAGAATTCTGCGGCACCACGCAAGCTGAGCTGCAGTACGCTGCAACTTTTAAAAGACGAACCACTGTACCCATTGATTCTGGAAGAATATATAACTTATGAATGTCTGAAGTTTTTTAGTCTGAAGTGTGTAAACCAACACTGTACAGCATCAAAACATGGTTAAAACGATCAATTTAATCTCATGGATGGTCAGTCCTTGCATCCATAGTTCTGGCTATGAATTTAAGAGTGGTTACATTTCCTCCAGCCCCAGGCCTCAGCTGTCTACCAAAACAGTGGCGGGGTGCCCACTTTATTATTGTTTGAACTGCAGATTGCCCTTTTGACACATACATTAGCAATCCACCACCAGACAGTCAAAGACAGGCCAAGCGTGTTGCTAGGCTGGGGATAGCAGAGTACAGACCAGAGTATGGAGAGAGTGGAATTGTATTGTCACTTCTTCTTCCATTAGCAGGAGAAGGAGCTAGCTAATTGCCTGGGCTGTTAAAACTAATGTACCTCTGGAGCCAGGGTAAGGCCAGGGCTACTCTCAGCCCCACTCAAGCCCAGGGAGAGAGGCTGTTAGCTGGGGAATGAACAGACACTAGTGCTATTATCTGGATCTGTAGTAGTATTGACTTCTAACCAAACTAATGGGTGGAGAGAGGGGCATTTTGACTGTCATTTTACAGATGGAGAGGAAGAGAAGAACGAGGGAGAGAAGAAGCCCTGGTCTTTGAAGCATTCCAGCTATTCAGGTATATGTACAACATCAGACGGTTAAACTAGGTCATGATTCTCCTGTGCCAGCCATTTACCTCTGTCTGCCTGCTTCGTGCCTTCAAGGTTAAACACTTCTTCTTGGATCCCTCATCTCCTGTCCCCTTTCATCTTCCCATGGAAATGGTCATGCTCTGCTCTCACAAAAAACAGAGTGAGAGCCACTGAGCTGAAGGATGAATGATGCCTATGCAAATAGGGCTCAGACAGTTGGGTTCTTCAACCAATTTGGTGCCTTTTGAGAAGTGTAACCCCCCCTCCCCCAAAAATATATAAAGTTTGAGTTCAGATCATTTTAACGTTCTGTCATAAAATGCAGGTTAAACTTAATAGAAAAGCATGTTTTCCCATCTCAAGAGGTTAAATTTAAAAAAATGACTAAAGTAAGTGCCTATTAAGAGTGCCTTTTACAGTGGCTTGCGAAAGTATTCACCCACCTTGGCATTTTTCCTATTTTGTTGCCTTACAACCTGGAATTAAAATAGATTTGGGGGGGTTGTATAATTTTATTTACACAACATGCCTACCACTCTGAAGATGCAAAATATGTTTTATTGTGACACAAACAAGAAACAAGACAAAAAAAACTGAACCTGAGCATGCATAACGATTCACCCCCCCAAAGTCAATAATTTGTAGAGCCACCTTTTTCAGAAATTACAGCTGCAAGTCTCTTGGGGTATGTCTCTATAAGCGTAGCACGTCTACTGGAATTTCTGCCCATTCTTCAAGGCAAAACTGCTCCAGCTCCTTCAAGTTGGATAGGTTCCGCTGGTGTACAGCAATCTATAAGTCATACCACATATTCTCAATTGGATTGAGGTCTGGGCTTTGACTAGGCCATTCCAAGACATTTAAATGTTTCCCCTTAAACCACTCGAGTTGCTTTAGCTGTATGCTTAGTGTCATTTTCCTGCTGGAAGGTGAACCTCCGTCCCAGTCTCAAATCTCTGGAAGACTGAAACAGGTTTCCCTCAAGAAATTCCCATCCATCATTCCTTCAATTCTGACCAGTTTCCCAGTCCCTGCCGATAAAAAAACATCCCCACAGCATGATGCTGCCACCACCATGCTTCACTGTGGGGATGATGTTCTTGGGGGATGAGAGGTGTTGGGTTAGCGCCAGACATAGCGTTTTCCTTGATGGCCAAAAAGCTAAATTTTAGTCTCATCTGACCAGAGCACCTTCTTCCATATGTTTGGGGAGTCTCCCACATGCCTTTTGGTGAACATCAAACATGTTTGCTTATTTTTTTCTTTAAGCAATGGCTTTTTTCTGGCCACTCTTCCGTAAAGCCTGACTCTGTGGAGTGTATGGCGTAAAGGCGTCCTATAGACAGATACTCCAATCTCCGCTGTGGAGGTTTGCAGCTCCTTCAGGGTTATCTTTGTTGCTTTTCTGATTAATGCCCTCCTTGTCTGGTCCGTGAGTTTTGGTGGGCGGCCCTCTCTTGTCAGGTTTTTTATGGTGCCATATTCCTTCCATTTTTTTAAATAATGGATTTAATGATTCTCCATGGGATTTTCAAAGTTTCAGATATTTTATCTGTACTTCTCCACAACTTTGTCTCTGACCTGTGTGGAGCGCTCCTTGGTGCTCCTTGCCTAGCGTTGTTACAGACTCTGGGGCCTTTCAGAACAGGTGTAAATATACTGAGAACTAATTATGTGAAGGTAACGATGGAAAAAACCTGGAGAAATGTTGAGGTTAAGTAAACCTTTCTAAAAGTCACAGAGGGTGCACAGGGGCACGTCACAGAGGGTACACAGTGTTTATTCATATTACAAATCAGATTTGAGTTTGCCATGTGGTCTCTATTAAAGGGCACTTAATTTAATATAACAGGCTTTTAAAAGTCCATACTGGTGTACAAGTTCTACTTCAAATATCAAAGGGACGACCAAGTATTGTTGGTGAGTGGCACAGTGGTCTAAGACACTGCATCTCAGTGCAAGAGGTGTCATTGCAGTACCTGGTTTGTGTCCAGGCTGCATCATATCCGGCCGTTATTGGGAGTCCCATAAGGTGGTGCACAATTGACCCAGCATCGTCTGGGTTTGGCCGTGGTAGGTTGTCATTGTAAATAAGAATTTGTTCTTAACTGACTTGCCTAGTTAAATAAAGGTTCAATAAAAAATAATAATAATAATGTTGTTGCTGTGATGTTTCTTGTCTACCTCTGAGCCTCATTCCTCAGCCTTACCCCTTTTTACTTCCTGCCCTTTCAAAGCACATCTAATATCACCATGTACTTCTGGCTTTATTCATGTCACCTTTAAAATATTTGTTTGCGTCTCTAAAATTGTGACAAGAGGAAGTGAGGGGGAAAGTATTCCGATATTCCAGAATATTGTGTAAAAAAAGCCATGGAAGCGATGCCAGCTCTACAGATCACGACTGGGAGCCAATGTTGTTTCTTTGGTGGTTCTGAAATCCCTTTCCTTTTGGTATGCACCATAGCCGATAGCTTGTTTATACTGTATGCACTGTATTCAGGAGACTTGTTGCCTAAGTAGAGAGCTCAAAGCTCCCATGCTATGGCAGTTATAGTACTGTCGAGTCAGTGTAATTTGTGTAGGGGAGCGGAAAAGCATAAACACAGACGATGCATCGTGGCAGAAGGTGTTTTGTTGCACTACAGCCTCTAACTTAGTTTGAAGGTCAGTGTTTTGCTGCTGCTGAGCTTTTTCTGCTCTCTATCTTCTCTTCTGCAGTGGTTCTCATTCACAGCATGGTTGTAATATGGGAGAGACATTTTCCCCCTACTCTTTGAATTTCCCTTCATTGCATTTTTTCCTGCTTTAGTACGTTGGTTCTTGGTTCACTGTCTGTCTGTCTGTGTGTGTGTGTGTGTGTGTGTGTGTGTGTGTGTGTGTGTGTGTGTGTGTGTGTGTGTGTGTGTGCGCGAGTGTGATGAATGCACATTTGTGTGCATGTATACTATTTTTTCCTTCTCCAAGGACCCATTATTAACTGAACAGTAAGCTGGGGGACGTTTTCCGCCAATCGTTTTGTGTATGGTACAGTATAATGACATCTTCAAACCCCTTCTCCTCTTTCGATACGTCCCTCAGTTCTCCAGAAGCAGTGTGTGATTCTGATCATGCTCAGGCAGGAAAGTCATCATCATCAGGCCTGATATTCCTGTAATCAACTCTCACAAGGCTTGTGTCTCTTTGAAGTGGAGACGGAGGGAGTGATTGTAAACAGAGATAAGTAGTGTATTTCCCACAGGCACACAGCAGCTGATAATACCTGTATTTACCATCTGAGGCTTGGATAGATACGCTCTACTTTCTTTCTCTTTCCACATGTTTACTTGCTATTGGTGGGCTGGATGGAATGAGGGTCACACAAGATTCAAACGACGCCAGGATGGTTTAACGCCAGCTTTGACTGTAGATAGAGGGGTGATGCGGAGATAGTGTAATTGGTTCTCATGCAGAGGGTTATATCTCTCCTTTAGCTCAATGTGTTGGGAACCAGCGCAATGCAGGACACTAATTATGGAGGAAATTTGACAGCCAGTAGAGATGACTATGTATTATTAATGGACAGAGCTCCGAGATATTTACTCTGTCTGTGCTGTTAGATATTCTCTAGCTCTATTTCCCTCTCTCTCCATTTCTTATGTCTCTCTCTATTTCTCAAGTCTATTTGATCACATTTTTTCACTTCTATTGTGCTTTGTGTGTACTTCAGGGTTAAGTACTCGGTTTGAACTGTTCCTGACCCAACTCCTTCAGTTTTGCCCGAAGATGTCTGCCTCCATCATCTCTCTGCTTTATATTCCACCAGTCTCTCCATCTTGCCATATTCTCCTCTGTCATTCCTTTTCTCCTTTGGACTGGCAGCTAGAAGCAGTTTTGATGGATGGTCCCTATGTTTGGCATTACTTTTGGTTCTACTGAACAGAGACCATTATAAGGCAATTATAAGACACTTTTATTTAACCTTTATTTAACCAGGAAGGGCTCATTGAGATTAAAATCTCTTTTTCAAGAGCGCCCTGGCCAAGATAGGCATCACCAAGTTATTACAAAAAAATTACAGACAGACAACATGAAAAACTACAAGTAATCTAGTAAAAACCATTGAATTAACAAAAGAAATAAAACAGCAAATTAAAAACATTGACAGGTCAGGGAATCAGCCTCAAAATCCTTAATCAGTGATTTAAAAACACCAATCGGGACAAATTCTTCCAGTTTAAAAGTATTTTGTAAGGTGTTCCAAGACGATGGTGCAGAGTACATAAAAGCCCTTTTACCAAATTCAGTTTGGACATTTGGAACAGTTAGCAGGATAAAGTCCAGCGAACAAAGAGAGTACCCACCACATTTCTGAACAATAAAAATGCCCAAATAAAAAGGTAGTAAACCCAAAATGGCTTTGTAAATAAAAGTATACCAGTGACTGAGCCTACGAGTGACTAGAGAAGGCCAGCCAACCCTGGTATACAAAGTGCAGTGGTTTTGGGTTTAAAAAAGGGTTTTGCAGTAAAGAGTGTCAATTGATCTCAAACACTGAGCGGAAGCATTCATATATAAAATATCCCCATAGTCTAGTAAAGGCATAAATGTCGCTGATACTAGCCTCCTTCTGGCTTCAAAAGAAAAACAGGCCTTATTCCTAAAATAAAATCCCAATTTCAGCTTCACTTTTTTTGTAAGGTTGTTGAATATGCAATTTAAAAGAGAGGTCGTCATCAATTAACATTCCAAGATATTTATATGAGGTTACAACCTCAATCTCCTTGCCATGACAGGTAGCAATAGGTGAAAGGTTCAGAGGTCTATTTCTTGCATTAGAAAACTTGTTTAGTTCTGTCAGTATTGAGGATAAGCTTCAATTAACACAAGGTATGTTGAACAGTATAAAAAGCCATTTGCATGTTCTGGAAAGCTTTTGTAAGAGATGAGGCACAACAATAAATAACAGTATCATCAGCATAAAAATGAAGTTGTGCATTTTGGACATTTTTGTCTAAATCATTAATATAAATAGTGAATAAGAGAGGACCAAGTACAGAGCCTTGGGGCACACCATTCAAGACAGACAATTTAACAGACATAAGCCCATCAAATTGAGTGCACTGAGTTCTATCAGACAGATAGTTAGCAAACCATGCAACTGCATGCTCCGAAAGACCTACACTCGACAATCTCTGCCTTAGTATATAGCATGATCAACTGTATCAAAAGCCTTAGAGAGATCAATAAAAAGTGAGACACAGTGCTGTTTTTTGCCAAGGGCTTCAGTGATATCATTTAAAACCTTCATGGCTGCTGTAATTGTGCTATGCTTCTTCCTGAAGCCCGATTGGTACATTGATAAAATATAGTAAAAACTCTGTTTACTAAAATAGTAAATAAAAACTATTTTAGCTGTTCACTTACAAGGATTTCAAGTATCTTCACCAGGGGTGACAGCTTTGAGATTGGCCTATAAATATTTAAAAGAGTTGGATCTCCCCCTTTTAAAAGTGGTAGGACAAATGCTGATTTCCAGATCTTTGGAATTTCATTACATTCCAGGGTTAGATTGAACAGAGATGTAAGTGGTTCAGCTATAAAATCAGCTGCCAGATTTAAAAAGCAGGGATCCAAAAGATCAGGACCTGCAGGCTTTCTCTGATCTAAGAATTTCAGGGCTTTATGTACCACCTGCACTGAGAATGGCAAAAAGCTAAAAGTTTGACCAGCTCTCACTGGTTCATCCACACAGGGTTGTACAGAGACAGAAGACACTGAATGAAACAGCCTACCAGATTATACAAAGTGCTCATTAAAACAATTCAGCATTTCAGTTTTGTCATATATAGCAACAGAGTCCTTCAAAACACATGACGGTAATTCATTAACATTACTGTTACCAGACATAGACTTAATAGCCATCCAAAACTTTCTAGGGTCATTCAGGTTATCAGTGGTAACGGACATAAAATATTCAGACTTGGCCTTTGTGAGAAGAAAATAACACTTGTTTTGTAACGGCCTAAAATTAAGCCAATCAGCATCAGAACATGATTTCCTTGCTTTAGCCCAGGCTAGATTACGGTCGTGAATAATACAAGACAGCTAAGAAAAAAAACATGGAATATCCCGCCCTTTAACCCTGAACCTGCAGAATGGGGCATGTTTATTTACTATTTGGGAAAAACCATCATGAAAGAATTTCCAGGCAGTTTCCACATCAGGGATAAGCTCAATCTTGCTCCAGTCAAAATAAAACAAATCATGAAAAAAAGCCTGCTAATTAAAACACTTCAAATTTCTCTTACGAATAAAACGTGGGTTTGTCTTTGGAACCTTAGTATTTCTAACAGCAACAACAGCACAATGGTCACTTAAATCACCAACCACAGAATATTTATGTGGAACATTTGTCAATATCAAATCAATCAGGGTAGATTTATCTGGGCTTTTAAGATTTGGGCGAGTGGGTGAGTTAATCAACTGGGTAAGATTCATAGATTTACAAAACATTTTTAAATCATCAGACACCGGCTTTAACCAACACCAGTTGAGATCACCAATCAAGATAATTTCACTGTAAAGAATTTTAGACATAAGGTGCGTCAAAGAAGAAAATGCATCACCGAGAGCAGAGGGGGGTCTATAACAGCCAATCACAGTTATAGAGAGTCCCTTTGAAACCTCAATATTCAAAGCAAGAATTTCCAACTGTTTACAAATAGTTTCAGACTTTGCCACACTTACATGGAATTTAGATTTAACATATATAGCCACACCCCCACCTTTCTTAACCCTATCAGTGCGATAAACATTGTAACCACTTATACAAATATCCTTATCAAAAACAGACTTGCTGAGCCAGGTTTAAAAAAAAAACAATTACAGGGGTAGCCTAGTGGTTAGAGTGGTTAGAGCGTTGGACTAGTAACCGAAAGGTTGCAAGTTCATATCCCTGAGCTGACAAGGAACAAATCCCTGAACAGGCAGTTAACCCACTGTTCCTAGGCTGTCATTGAAAATAAGAATTTGTTCTTAACTGACTTGCCTAGTTAAATAAAGGTAAAATAAGCATCTGCATCAGTTGATTTAGCCCAAATCCTAACCCCATCAATTTTTGACAACATAAATGAAATGAAAAAAATGAAAAATACCAAAACCAGATCTTGATTTAAAATCAGAGGGGGTTTGGAGACATTGCATATCAGGGCCAGGGTTAGGTTGCACGTTACCTGATATCAACAAAATAAGAATAACTAGGCACCTCTTTTTAATAACCTTGCACGGCTTCTCTTTTTTAAGAGACCTACTGCAAGCGAATTCTACAAGTGAGTTTCCAGACAATACAAAACAGTCATTTAAAACCATTAGACTTTGGTAGTGACACATTCGTACTGTTCACATCATGCCACAAATACATTGGCACTTGGACGAGTGGACTGAGTGAAAAAGAGCTAGTTCCTGCAGACAAAATGTCCAATGTACTCACCCAGTGTTCGTTTTCTCCAGAGTTCAGGAGTTCAAGTCAGTGCACAAAGCAATACCACGAAAACTGTCATTTTCTCTGACAATTTTTTTGGGGGAAATTAGAGGCCAACAAAGGTAAGGGGAGAGAGAGACAGCGTGTATGTATGAGTCTGAATGTGAGTGTTTGCGCGTGTGAGTAGCTTGGGTGTTGAGGTCGAAAGAGAGAACGGGTTAGAGATGGTTGAGCTGCCACTGACAGCCAGGCGAAGAGCAAAAAGGAGCAGCTTGGACAAGACACTCCGCAGACAAAGAAGGAACTCAGGCCAGCCAGAGATAGGGTTACTTTGGTAAACTTCAAGTAATGAAGTGCCGAGTTGAGGAGGACACGTGATCTTTACACCAGCAAAAATAAAATAGTTTGCACTACACAACAACGAAGTTATGCAACCATAAATAATTAGTAATTATTAGTAGGTTAAAATGTACTAGTCACAGACAAACGACTTGACATGCTGCCATCTTGGATGAATCTTGGTGGGGCAAAAAAAAAAAGCATACTTCCAAAGTTGTGGCAAAATGGCTTAAGGACAACAAAGTCAAGGTATTAGAGTGGCCATCAAAAAGCCCTGACCTCAATCCCATATAAAATTTGTGGGCAGAACTGAAAAAGCCTGTGCGAGCAAGGAGGCCTACTAACCTGACTTGGTTACACCACTTCTAAAGAGTTGAAATGTCAAGCATAGAGAACATTATTGGTTTAATGTTTCTCTAATGTAGCCTGGAGTCTGACTGCATGGTGTGGGGGAGATGATGATGGGGGTACAATACTATGCCTCTTGGACGGTCTTTTGGATGTTCATAGTCTGATGACGAGGCCTAACATCAACACTAGTCAAAGCATCCAGGAAGTCCAGGAAGTTCTCAAAGTTCATTCCGATGTCTTGGTCGCTCAGAGGGCCTCGTTTGAGAAGAAACAGGGATAAAAACCAAGTCTCATTTTGATTTGTCCCATTATGATCTCAACCAAGATAGATGGTACAAGGGCAAGTCCCTCAGTTTTGTATGTGACCACGTTTTCCAAAAACTCCAAAATATCTGCTCCGAATTAAGATTAAAATATGCCTTCAGAAAGAATGGGGTGTCAGCTATGACATTTGTATTTATTTATTTATTTCACCTTCATTTAACCAGGTAGGCTAGTTGAGAACAAGTTCTCATTTGCAACTGTGACCTGGCCAAGATAAAGCATAACAGTGTGAACAGACAACAACACAGAGTTACACATGGAGTAAACAATTAACAAGTCAATAACAGTAGGAAAAAAGAATCTATATACATTGTGTGCAAAAGGCATGAGGAGGTAGGCAATAAATAGGCCATAGGAGTGAATAATTACAATTTAGTAGATTAACACTGGAGTGATAACTGATCAGATGAACATGTGCAGGTAGAGATACTGGTGTGCAAAAGAGCAGAAAAGTAAATCAAATAAAAACAGTATGGGGATGAGGTAGGTAAATTGGGTGGGCTATATACCGATGGACTATGTACAGCTGCAGCGATCGGTTAGCTGCTCAGATAGCAGATGTTTAAAGTTGTTGAGGGAGATAAGTCTCCAACTTCAGAGATTTTTGCAATTCGTTCCAGTCGCAAGCAGCAGAGAACTGGAAGGAAAGGCGTCCAAATGAGGTTTTGGCTTTAGGGATGATCAGTGAGATACACCTGCGTGCTACGGGTGGGTGTTGCCATCGTGACCAGTAACTGAGATAAGGCGGAGCTTTACCTAGCATAGACTTGTAGATGACTTTGAGCCAGTGGGTCTGGCGACGAACATGTAGCAAGGGCCAGCCGACTAGAGCATACAGGTCGCAGTGGTGGGTGGTATAAGGTGCTTTAGTAACAAAACGGATGGCACTGTGATAAACTGCATCCAGTTTGCTGATTAGAGTATTGGAAGCTATTTTGTAGATGACATCGCCGAAGTCGAGGATCGGTAGGATAGTCAGTTTTACTAGGGTAAGTTTGGCGGCGTGAGTCAAGGAGGCTTTGTTGCGAAATAGAAAGCCGACTCTAGATTTGATTTTGGATTGGAGATGTTTGATATGAGTCTGGAAGGAGAGTTTGCAGTGTAGCCAGAAACCTAGGTACTTATAGATGTCCACATATTCTAGGTCGGAACCATCCTGGGTGGTGATGCTAGTCGGGCATGCGGGTTCCTGACTTCCCTGAACAGTTGCATATCGCTGGGACTATTCAATGCTATTGCAGTCCGCCACAGGATGTTTTTGTGCTGGTCGAGGGCAGTCAGGTCTAGAGTGAACCAAGGGCTATATCTGTTCTTAGTTCTGCATTTTTTGAACAGAGCATGCTTGTCTAAGATGGTGAGGAAGTTACTTTTAAAGAATGACCAGGCATTCTCAACTGACGGGATGAGGTCAATATCCTTCCAGGATACCCAGGCCAGGTCGATTAGAAAGGCCTGCTCGCAGAAGTGTTTTAGGGAGCGTTTAACAGTGATGAGTGGTGGTCGTTTGAACGCGGACCCGTAGCAGAGACAGGCAATGAGGCAGTGATCGCTGAGATCCTGATTGAAGACAGCAGAGGTGTATTTGGAGGGCAAGTTGGTCAGGATAATGTCTATTAGGGTGCCCATGTTTACGGATTTAGGTGGGTACCTGGTGGGTTCCTTGATGATTTGTGTGAGATTGAGGGCATCTAGCTTAGATTGTAGGACTGCCGGGGTGTTAAGCATATCCCAGTTTAGGTCACCTAACAGAACAAACTCTGAAGCTAGATGGGGGGCAATCAATTCACAGATGGTGTCCAGGGTACAGCTGGGAGCTGAGGGGGGTCGGTAGCAGGCGGCAACAGTGAGAGACTTATTTCTGGAGAGAGTCGTTTTTAAAATTAGAAGTTCGAACTGTTTGGGCATAGACCTGGAAAATATGACAGAACTTTGCAGGCTATCTCTGCAGTAGATTGCAATTCCTCCCCCTTTGGCAGTTATATCTTGACGGAAAGTGTTATAGTTGGGTATGGAAATCTCAGAATTTTTGGTGGCCTTCCTAAGCCAGGATTCAGACACGGTGTGTGCTAAAGCAGTGAGTAAAACAAACTTAGGGAGGAGGCTTCTGATGTTGACATGCATGAAACCAAGGCTTTTTCGATCACAGAAGTCAACAAATGAGGGTGCCTGGGGACATGCAGGGCCTGGGTTTACCTCCACATCACCCGAGGAACAGAGGAGGAGTAGGATGAGGGTGCGGCTAAAGGCTATCAAAACGGGTCGCCTAGAGCGTTGGGGACAAGGAATAAAAGGAGCAGATTTATGGGCGTGGTAGAATATATTCAGGGCATAATGTGCAGACAGTGGTATGGTGGGGTGCGGGTACAGCGGAGGTAAGCCCAGGCACTGGGTGATGATAAGAGAGGTTGTATCTCTGGACATGCTGGTTATAATGGATGAGTGGGAGGTGTGGGAGGTGGGACAAATGAGGTATCAGAGGTACGAGGAGTGGAACTAATGGCTCCATTTTAAACTAAAACAATGATAACTAACCTGAACAACAGTATACAAGGCATATTGATATTTGAGAGAGACATACAAAGTAATCGCAGGTCTTGATTGGGAGAGCTAGCTAAAACAACAGGTGAGACAAGAACAGCTAGTCAGCTAACACAACAACAGCAGGTAAAATGGCGATGACTAGGCAGAGAGTGTCGGATTAACTACACACAGAGCCTGAGTTTGCGGCTGGGGCCGACAGATAAAACACAAATAAACAGAATGGAGTACCGTGATTAATGGACAGTCCAGCAGGCATCAGCTATGCAGCCAAGTGATCATAGTGTCCAGGGGGCAGCAGTAGATGGAACAGGGAAGCCGCCACTACGCTAGCAAGCAGCTTTTAAAGTTAGTAGCCCGGTTGGTGGTCTGCTCAGACGGAGGGGGTCTCCTCAGACGGAGGCCGGTTGAAGGCACAGCGGATGGTGTATTCGTCGGCAGGTGGTGCTACGCCAATATTTCTTTCAGAAATTCAGTTTTTCAGAATTTCACTTAATAATTCAGAAAGCAAACAGATATAAGTAAAAACACAAGCTAATTGATAGGTCTACCTTTACTTGTTCCTTACTTCTGTGAACTAATTTTCCTCGCTCCTCATGAGGAAAAGAAATATTAAAGATATTTGGGTTTTTGGTAACAGAATTTCAAGGCACAGGTCAATGTTTCTTAAAGTTACACAAGGAAAAGTGTTGATATTAGTTGGCAGGGGTCTTTACTTTAACACGATTGTGTTTTAATGTAAAACCTTCCATCTGTTTGACCAGAATCAAAGCCTTTGCTTATTCCTAATATGTAGGATAGAAAACGGTTAAAACTTACATGTATATATGCCTCATTTAAAAAAATATATATAGACACATTCATTTGACACCAGATTTGAGATGCTCCTATGAACACGTTGTTGCTCATGGGTCCTTTTACATGGAAATGCCCAGAAGTATCTTGTTTCCATTTTGATACCAGAGTTATATCGAATGTATTGGCAGGGTCTGAAAGCTCTTGCTTCAATGTAGTCTCAGTTCCCAGTTGGTTTATAGGGGAGGAGACAGTATACCACGATGGATGGCGTCAGTTATTACTCTCCTCAAACAATCCCCATAAGTGATAATGCAGACTGGTCTCATAGATTAGACGTAACATATGAAATGTAAATCCGGGACACTCAAATGAGTATGATTATGTTACGTTTAGTATGGTTACATAAGACAGACGGTTACTTCAGGCAAAAATGAAAGGATGGTTAGTCGGGTGGGCGTATAACACGAATGTCTAACAACCCAAAGCGTGTTTGAATCTCATCACGGACAACATAAGCATTTTAGATAATTAGCAACTCTGAAAATACTTCCTACTTTTTAGCTACTTTGCAACTACTTAGCATGTTAGCTAACCCTTTAACATAAATCCTAACCTTAACCCTAGCCTAACTAACGTTAGCCACAACAAATTGAAATTCATAATGTATCATACATTTTTCAAATTCGTAACATATTGTTAGTTTTCAAAATTGTAACATATTGTACGAAATGGATGATGGACATACCATACGAAACGTAACACATCTTACTAAATGTAGTGTCTTTGATTTACGTACAGAATAATACGAAATGCTCTGGGACCACAGTGAATATGCCACAGTCACATTGTAATGTTTAAAGGCCCTTGGCTTAGGCCTGTTGTAAAGGAACACAGCATCTGGCCAGCCCATGCCTATGGGACTTCTGCTGCAGTTCTGAAGTAATTATTTTGGTTTAAAAAGGAAGGAACAAGTAGAGAGAGAGGGATGAGGTAAACTTTGTCAACGTCAACAGAGCCTCTCTCTGGACTCTATAGGGCCGGTATAAACATATGGACATGTTACCGTGACGACAGTGGAATGTCCCGGGATGCGTGTCCTTGTGGCTGGCCAAAGGTTTCAGCCAACAGTTTGGGCTTGACTCCACCACATCATTGCAGGCTGCGATGTTGACTCTTAATCCCCCAGCCACTCCCCCTAGCTCTCTCTCTCTTAGTCCCCCTTCAAACCTTTCTAGAACAGCCTGTCCAGGCTAAGCCAGGCCAGACCAGGACACATCACATGGCCCCAGTGTTTCTCTCTGTTTCTCCCTCCCTCCCTCCCTCCCTCCCTCCCTCCCTCCCTCCCTCCCTCCCTCCCTCCCTCCCTTCTCCTTCTTTCTTCCTGGACCCTTTTCTCTACAGTAGAAAGGGCCAAGAGGACTCCCAGCCAGGCATACACCTCTCCTCTTTTTAATTATTACCTCCCTAGGGATTCTATCCTTCCCCACCTTTCACGCACAGAAGGGTGTTCATCCCTGCCTTTCCTTTTCACATAATTTGATCATAATTTCCCTTTACCAACTGGGTAGAATTTCAAACATACACTTTTGTCTCTCTAGCTGTTTTACTATATGATACAGGGGTTAGGGGTTTGGAATGGATTGCTTAAGTGGCAGGGAATGTGAAACTACAAGAGTTTGTGTGCATGTTGGCGTGCGTATGTGTGTGCTGGCCCTCCTTTTCTTACCTGAGCTCTGTAACGGGGCCGTGGGCAGTGGAGGCTGGTTAGTGTCATAGTGTATTTACCTGCCCGTGTATCTTCTCCTGTAGCTCTGCTCCCCTCCCTGGGGGATTAATTTATACATTACTATAGGAACCCTACACCACACACACACACACACACACACACACACACACCAACATGAACCCTTGCTCCTCTAAAACACTCTCTTTAATGTAGACCTCTCTCATTTAATCTCACTCTACTATTTCAGCTACCAGCCCTCTCCCCCAAACAATACACTATTACCTATCTCTCCTCTAAAACAATCACTCGTTCACTTGCCTTTTCTGTCATTCATTTATCCCTCCCTCGCTTATTTGATCATACATTAGACCCCTCCGCATATTGCTTTTTGAAAATACTATCATTCCTTTAGCATCACCAATTTCTTCCTCCATTTATCATTTACTTGTTAGCTTTTAGGGTGAAATGAATCTATCCCTCCCTCTCACTTTGTCTACCTTTCCATTTTATTTGGAGTCAATCTATTATTTTTAGTATCATTCTTCTTTGTGTGTAAAAAAGGAGATTTTATCTCAGCTTTCAAAATTTGTCTTATTCGTTCATGCAAGGTTTTCAGGCCTCCCCTCCGCTCGACACCACGCCATTTACTGTAGATAAACAAACAATCATAAAAAAAACTTTCATCATTCACTCGGCTGAATTTCTAAATACCTCTTTTAGAGCCTAGATCCGTGCATAATGCCAAAATGGTGCTCCTCCATGACCCATCGGATCAGGCTGGAAATCCGGAGGCCGTTATCCAAGGGAGGGGTGGCCGCGATGGGCTTGGGGGACAGCGATGCGTGCCTGGGCCCAGTGGTGCTGGGATAGAACATTATCCAACATTTTACACATCATTTCAAATCAAATTTTATTTGTCACATACACATGGTTAGCAGATGTTAATACGTGTGTAGCGAAATGCTTGTGCTCAGACAATGCAGTAATAACCAATGAGTAAGCTAACCTAAGAATACCATAACTACTACCTTATACACACAAGTGTAAAGGGATAAAGAATATGTACATAAAGATATATGAATGATTGATGGTACAGAACGGCATAGGCAAGATGTAGTAGATGGTATAGAGTACAGTATATACATATGAGATGAGTAATGTAGGGTATATAAACATAAGTGGCATAGTTTAAAGTGGCTAGTGATACATGTATTTCTGAAGGTTACACTTGTATAGAGAATAACACAGCTTCACACACACACACACACACACACACACACACACATGGCTGCTGAGGGGAGGATGGCTCATAATAATGGCTGGAACAGAGCCAATGGAATAGCATCAAACACATAGAGCCATGTGTTTTATGTATTTGATACTATTCCACGATTCCGCTCCAGCCATTACCACGAGCCCGACATCCCCAATTAATGTGTCACCAACCTCCTGTGATACACACACAAGTGTGCACACACACACACGCTCACTTGATCACTCTTGGCATTCATCTGCAGACACACATTCACTTCCCTCGCTTCCCCTAAAGAGCGACTGTCTTTAAGAAGCAACAAATCACTTTGAAAACGGCCTGTGCCATCGATTTAGAGTCAGAAACAGTTGTTCTAGTGTCAAAATTGACCAAAAAGTGTAAATAGGATAATAGGTCATAAAGTCAGTCTCGTTAAAATGGAGTTTGGAACATCCATGTGTCACAATGGGTAAATGAAGTTTGGGTTTTGATTCGACGATGTTCATTTGCCCACTAAGATGGAGTTAACAGCTGCAGTGATTGCTCTCTATCCAATAGCGTAGACAGTAAGACAGACCTGCCAAGCAGCTCTGACTTTGTTTACATAAGACATGTCACACATTGTTTTACTTGAGAAATACTGCACCAAACACCTTAGTTAGATGTCAAATTGCGCAACTGAAATGTCTTCGGCAAAAACGTCAAAATTAATTACAGATTTCTTGAGTTATTTTAGATTCATTCTGGGGATTATGAGGACGTGAAATAGGCTTCTCGTGGAGGACAAACATCATTCACCAAATGTGGAATCAGTAAGGAAACACACCTCCAAGACTGAAATCTTGTTTTTCTAACGAGCAACAGGAAAACGTGCCTATCGGCGTGTTCAGTTGCTCTTTAACACACTCACATAAGCATATCTGTCCCTCTCTCCTAACACACTCACACATACTGTAGGCCTAGGTCCTCTACTAAACCTCCCACTCACATGCCCTGTAATCCCACCTCTAATTTAATCTGAGAGTGCTGTTGATATTAATCTTAAATCCTCTTTTACCTTAAATTGAGTATCACTCAACTTGTGTCCACTGCTGAGTAACCTCTCAGTAGCATGCAAGGCAAGCTCTGTTTAGATTTGCTGCAGTCTCTAGTACATTACCCAAATTAAAGGGATACTTTGGGATTTTGGCTATGAAGCTCTTTATCTACTTACCACAGAGTTAGGTGAACTCACGGACTCATGGATGAACTCATTGTCTCTGCATCCAGTATGAAGGAAGTTGGAGGTTGTTTTGCAAGCCAATGCTAGCTAGTGTTAGCAGAATATCTGGAAGTCTATGGTATCTACTATCATGCTAGCAGTTACCATAGACTTCTAGTCATTACGCTAACACTAGTTAGCAATTGCGCTAACACTAGTTAGTAACACCCTTCAATCTGCACGCAGACATAAAAATGGTATCCATGAGTTCATCTGACTTTGGGGAAGTAGATAGGGCTTCATTGCCACAATCCTGAAGTATCCCTTTAAACACAGCAGAATTATTATTCACCTCATTCACAAGTTTAAGTATCAGACATTGAAATGGATTTAGAATATTTTAGGAATGGATATGAGAATGAGGATTCAGGAGGGGAATGAGAATTGACCAGATGAAGCCAAGGGCTCTAGATGAAGGTTCCAGGGGGTGGACTCTAGAGTTGGCTTGGAGACATCATCCTCAGGCCGTGATAGTTAGGCAGCTGCTGTGGTGATCAGTGTTGGGCTCAATTCAGAAATGAATTGAGAATGCCTGAAATTCCAATACAATTCTTGAATTTGAATAAAAGTGGTAAACAGGATACAGAATTGAAATTCAAATTTCAATGAAAGGAAATATAGTTGAATTGAGTGAAATTCAAATGCTTCTACTATTGTAGTCCAAGGTTATTATAGTTGTGTTTTTATATTAGTTTTAATACATTTTTATTTGAAATTTAGTTTAGTTTTCAGAGCCACTTTCTAGTTTTATTTAGTTTAAGTTTGATGAAAACATTTCTATTTCATTTTTATATTATTTAGTTTCAGTGTGTGACTTTCAGTGTGACTTTCCCGTCCGTTTATTGGATGAGGACAAAGTTGTAACAAGATTTTTATGATTCTACGTTTATGGGACATGCGACTGCGTTGGACCTTAAAGCGGTCTATGAGAAGAACACTGGAGATGGACCAAATGTAAATTGGTCATTTTACTCAAAGGTTGAGAAGTCCCTCCTAGATTTTGATGTACACCTTATAAACATTGGCAGTTGCAGTCACCATATTGTACATGGTGCATGTCAGAAGGGAGTGGAAGAAACAGGGTAGAAAGTCGACAGTCGACAGGCATGCTATGTACCAACTTCTGAAGGATACTTCAGCCCGCAGGGAGGACTACTTTAACATAATTGGATCATCAGATCCCCCAATGCCACTTACGTTTTGCAGGACACAGTGGGTTGAAAATGCGCCCGTGTTTGAAATAATTTGAGAGTTTGTACCCCATATGGCAACATATGTGAAGGCTGTAGAAAATAGATTTCCAACATCCAGGCACAACAACCTTTGAGGTGATTCAGGAGGACGTTAAGGACCCTCTCTTGACAGCAAAACTGACTTTCATCTTGTCAGTGAGCAAAGAAGTGACACCCTCCCTCAAACGCTACCAGACCGATAAAGCCATGGTGCCATTTCTCTCTTCAGACTTGTTCAAGCTGCATAAGAGCATGATGAGCAGATTCATTAAGCCAGACCTCAGGAAAGAAGCAAAGACCACTCAAAAACTTATTGATGTCGAGGTGAGCCAGTCATCCAATCACATCGATTCCTCACAGGTCGAATTTGGCTTTATTGCTCAAAAGAATTGTGAGAGACTTGTCCACAGGGAAGAAAATTGGACAGAACACATTGGACTTCAAAATCACTGACAAGAAGTGTATGCTCACAACGGTTATTAACAAACTCATTGAGAAATCACCATTGAAGTACTCTCTGGTCTCACATCTTTCATTCTTGGATCCAAGGGAAATGGCAGGCACAAATAGAAAGATGCTGTGTACAGCAAAATTGAAGAAGGCCCTGACATACCTTGTAAAAAGTAATTGGGTGAAGGAAGAAGATTGTGAAGACATCATTCGACAATACTCACATTTTATTGATGACATTGTCCAGGCCCAACTCTCCGTTTGTAAACTTTGATCCTGTCCAAGACAGCGTGGACACATTTTTACATGCGTATATGTCAAAGGACAAAGGCCTCAGAAATCTATGGAGACTTTGCTGCCAACTCTTCTTACTGTCACACGGCAAGCCAGTAGAGCGCGGATTCTCCATCAATCGGCAGATTGAAGTGGAGAACTTGAAGGAAGATTCATACGTAGCACAGAGATGTATAGTTGACCACATAAGAGCTATGGGTGGCATACAGTGGGGCAAAACATTATTTAATCAGCCACCAATTGTGCAAGTTCTCCCACTTAAAAAGATGAGAGAGGCCTGAAATGTTCATCATAGGTACACTTCAACCATAACAGACAAAATGAGGGAAAAAAATCCAGAAAATCACATTGTAGGATTTTTAATGAATGTATATGCAAATTATGGTGGAAAATAAGTATTTGGTCACCTACAAACAAGCAAGATTTCTGGCTCTCACAGACCTGTAACTTCTTCTTTAAGAGGCTCCTCTGTCCTCCACTCGTTACCTGTATTAATGGCACCTTTTTGAACTTGTTATCAGTATAAAAGACACCTGTCCACAACCTCAAACAGTCACACTCCAAACTCCACTATGGCCAAGACCAAAGAGCCGTCAAAGGACACCAGAAACAAAATTGTAGACCTGCACTAGGCTGGGAAGACTGAATCTGCAATAGGTAAGCAGCTTGGTTTGAAGAAATCAACTGTGGGAGCAATTATTAGGAAATGGAAGACATACAAGACCACTGATATTCTCCCTCGATTTGGGGCTCCACGCAAGATCTCACCCCGTGGGGTCAAAATGATCACAAGAACGCTGAGCAAAAATCCCAGAACCAGACGGGGGGACCTAGTGAATGACCTGCAGAGAGCTGGGGCCAAAGTAACAAAGCCAACCATGAGTAACACACTACTCAAAATCAAATCCTGCAGTGCCAGACATGTCCCCCTGCTTAAGCCAGTACATGTCCAGGCCCGTCTGAAGTTTGCTAGAGAGCATTTGGATGATCCAGAAGAAGATTGGGAGAATGTCATATGATCAGATGAAACCAAAATAAAACTTTTTGGTAAAAACTCAACTCGTCGTGTTTGGAGGACAAAGAATGCTGAGTTGCATTCAAAGAACATCATACCTACTGTGACGCATGGGGGTGGAAACATCATGCTTTGGGGCTGTTTTTCTGCAAAGGGACCAGAACGACTGATCCGTGTAAAGGAAAGAATGAATGGGGCCATGTATTGTGAGATTTTGAGTGAAAACCTCCTTCCATCAGCAAGGGCATTGAAGATGAAACGTGGCTGGGTCTTTCAGCATGACAATGATCCCAAACACACCGCCCGGGCAACGAAGGAGTGGCTTCGTAAGAAGCATTTCAAGGTCCTGGAGTGGCCTAGCCAGTCTCCAGATCTCAACCCCATAGAAAATCTTTGGAGGGAGTTGAAAGTCCGTGTTGCCCAGCAACAGCCCCAAAACATCACTGCTCTAGAGGAGATATGCATGGAGGAATGGGCCAAAATACCAGCAACAATGTGTGAAAACCTTGTGAAGACTTACAGAAAACTTACAGAAAACGTTTGACCTCTGTCATTGCCAACAAAGTATTGAGATAAACTTTTGTTATTGACCAAATACTTATTTTCCACCATAATTTGAAAATAAATTCATAAGAAATCCTACAATGTGATTTTCTGGATTTTTTTTCTCATTTTGTCTGTCATAGTTGAAGTGTATCTATGATGCAAATTACAGGCCTCTCTCATCTTTTTAAGTGGGAGAACTTGCACAATTGGTGGCTGACTAAATACTTTTTTGCCCCACTGTACATAATGTCTCCATTGTCAGACCGCTGCTGATGTCAGTGTCATTTGCAAGGCAGAGGAATGTGACACATCAAGAAGAACAGAGACGGAGAAGAATGGATGAGCAGAAAAACTGAAAGAGAATAGAACTTAAAAGGGAAGAAAAGACTGACAGTGGACATAAATGCTCTTGAGACCTCAGCAGACAAATTTGCACTCAAAGCAGAGAGCACATAGCCTGAGAAGGGTGGTCAAGATAAAAGAGCACAGATAGCTGAAATAGAAACACTACTCAATGAAAAAGTGAATGACCTGGAAAGCAAATGAAGGGGCATAGTAGCAAAAAGCAAGGGTTGGGCACTGTTTTAACAGTTGGAGAAAGGGCAAAACACTGCCCAATGAGTAAGTGATAAAAAAAGCGAATTAACCTAAAAGGCCAACAACCCCAGAACACAATGGTTGGGGAAATGTTTTATTTATTTTAATCCAATTAATTCATATTTTATTGTTGCAAAACATTTGATTTACGGTCATGTGTTTTTGTTTATCTATCAATTCATTTGGTCACTGTCATGTTCATGAAAAAAAGGTCATGTTTTTGCTCCCCGACATGTTTTGTGTTGTTAAGCTGGTGCAAATAAAAGATACGAGGAGTTACTTAGCTCTTCAACTCGTAAATAAGTCTCTTTTTCTTCAATTCTTAAATAAGTCTCTGTCTCTATCGCTCAACTCACACAATATATTGTATTGTGCTGTGTTAGAGAAAGCAAGAGACCACGTAGTCTGCCGTCACTGTAACAGCACAATTGAGAAGTGTTCCACATTCAAGCCTCGCTCTCTTTTTAATTGTTGTCTGTGAGCTTCTGTAAAGCCTGCTAGTTCTCATTATACAAATCCTCAGTGTTATAACAGTAATTAACCTTGATCCGTTTCTCAAACTATGCCATGTATGGTCCTTGAATTTGAGGGAATTTGGCCTGGAAAGTCCTTGAAAGGTCCTTGAATTTGATGTTTAAGAAGGTGTGGGAACCCTGGATACTGCACGGCCCCATGTCGCAAGGATCTGTACACAATTCCTGAAAGCTGAAAATATCCCAGTTCTTCCATGGCCTGCATATGACCAGACATGTCACCTATTGAGCAATTTTGGGATGCTCTGGATTGGCATGTACGACAGCATGTTCCAGTTCCTGCCAATATCCAGCAACTTTGCACAGCTATGAAAAGGAGTGAGACAACATTCCACAGGTCACAATCAACAGCCTGATCAACTCAATGCGATGGAAATGTTTTGCGCTGCAATTGGGCAAAAGGTGGTCACACCAGATACTGACTGGTTTTCTGATCCACGCTCCTACCTTTTAAAAAATTATATTTATGACCAACAGATGCATACCTGTATTCCCAGTCATGTGAAATCCATAGATTAAGGCATAATGAATTCTTCAGTTGACTGATTTACTGTAACTCAGTAAAATCGTTGAAATTGTTGCCTGTTGT
This sequence comes from Oncorhynchus clarkii lewisi, assembly GCF_045791955.1. Classification (NCBI taxonomy): domain Eukaryota; kingdom Metazoa; phylum Chordata; class Actinopteri; order Salmoniformes; family Salmonidae; genus Oncorhynchus; species Oncorhynchus clarkii. The sequence goes on from NC_092150.1 coordinate 41,017,718, forward strand.
GTTTATATTTTTGTTCTGTGTAATTTAAAATTGAGAGCCGCAATGGCGCTGCCCATGCTGTCACAGATGCTAAAATGGCACAGATACAAAGATGAGTCCTCTATCCATGTCTATGGCCTGCTTACACGCGCATCTGCAGTCTCATTGGCAAGAATGTTCCCACCTGATCTCACCTCGTCTCACCTGCCTACCATCTTGGAGGACTTGGAGGATCTTTGGAGTATTTCCATTGTTAGAGTGGCCACTTGACTATCTTTTTAATATAATAGACAATCTTTGACTGAAAAATTATAATACCTGTCACTGAAACTCTACATCCTGTGGGGTTTGGGCAATTAAATTCCAACTCATGCGTTGGATAGGAGCCAATTGCAAAATTCTGAATTCGTCACACTTCATTTGGATAATCCATCTGTAGATGGTCATACTATCAAGAAACGATCTGCCCCCCATCGTCCACTGACATTGCAAACGCCATCGCACTGCACACTGCCCTATCCCATCTGGACAAGAGGAATACCTCCATAAGAATGCTGTTCATTGACTATAGCTCAGCCTTCAACACCACAGTACCCTCCAAGCTCATCATTAAGCTCGGGGGTCTGATCCCTGCCCTGTGCAACTGGGTCGTGGACTTTCTGACGGGCCGCCCCCAGGTGGTGAAGGTAGGAAACAAGACCTCCACTTTGCTCATCCTCAACCAGGGGACCCACAAGGGTGCGTGCTCAGCCCCCTCCTGTTTTCCCTGTTCACCCATGACTGTGTGGCCACGCACGCCTCCAACTCAATCATCAAGTTTGCAGATGAAACAACAGTAGTAGGACTGATTACCAACAATGATGAGAAAGCCTACAAGGAGGAGGTGAGGGCCCTGGCGGAGTGGTGCCAGGAAACCTCTCCCTCAACGTCAACAAAGGAGCTGATCGTGCACTTCAGAAAACAGAGGAGGGAGTACGCCCCGATCCATAACGACGGGACCGCAGTGGAGAAGGTGGACAACTTCAAGTTCCTCGGCGTACACATCACTGACATATCTGAAATGGTCCACCCACACAGACAGTGTGGTGAAGAAGACACAACAGCGCTTCTCCAACCTCAGGAGGCTGAAGAAATTTGGCTTGGCCCCTAATATCCTTACAAACTTTTACAGATGCACAATTGAGAGCATCCTGTCAGGCTCTATCACCACCTGGTACAGCAACTGTACCGCCCGCAACCGCAGGGTTCTCCAGAAGGTGGTGCGGTCTGCCCAACACATCACCGGGGGCACACTGCCTGCCCTCCAGGACACCTTCAGTGCCCGATGTCACAGGAAGGCCAAAAAGATCATCAAGGACATCAACCACCCGAGCCACGGCCTGTTCACCCGCTATCATCCAGAAGGCGAGGTCAGTACAGGAGCATCAAAGCTGGGACTGAGGCTGAACAACAGCTTCTATCTCAAGACCATCAGACTGTTAAATAGCCATCACTAGCCGGCTACCACCCGGTTACTCAACCCTGCACCTTAGAGGCTGTTTCCCTATATACACAGACATAGAATCACTAGCCACTTTAATAATGGAACACTAGTCACTTCAATAATATTTACATACTGCTATACTCATCTCATGTATACTGTATTCTATTCTATTGTATTTTATTCAATGCCACTCAAGACATTGCTCGTCCTAATAATGCTTCCATTATTTTATTTTTTGGATTTTGTGTGTATTGTTGTGAATTGTTAGATACTAATGCACTGTTGGAGGTAGGAACACAAGCGTTTCACTACACCCGCAATAACATTGCTGAAAATGTGTATGTGACCAATGAAATTTGATTCAACATTTGATTAGCAACTGTTTTCTAAGGTTACGGTTAGGTTTAGAATAAAGGTTTAGGGTAAGGGTTAAGATGAAGGATAGGGCCAAGGTTAGGGGATAGTACGTTGATACTAGTAGAGCATCATCAGATGGACTATTTAAATAGTGTGTTACCTCTCAATTGAGCCCAACCTCCTCGAGAGATCCTTGGAAGAACCTGATATACTAGATATCAAGGTCTGTATACCCTCTAAGGCTAGTTACTCAGTGTTGTGCAATGTGATATGCACAAGGCATCTTCCTTTTCTTCTTTGGGATTGGGTTGGCTGATAGCATCCGATTTAAAGTACATACACTACCACCTGCTCTATGTATTAAAGAGTGAGGCCAGTCCCGGCCTACCTACATTTAAAATCTCTTCATTATTCCTGTTCCTAAAAGGAAAACATTACCCCCCAAAAAATAACCCTACGCCTATATACCACTATTTCATTAACAAACAAGCCACAATGTTTTGCTCTTTAAATACACATGATAAACACCATACCACTCCTGGTTACTTTGACTGCCTACAATTTTCTCAATGCCTTCATCACCTTGTGACTTCAACAGGGTTTCCCAGATAAACAACCTTATTTAAAATACGTACTCCAAGCAGCAATTCATCAGACTCATTTTCCACAACAATTTTGGGCCCTTTTTTCTCCCTTCTTGGACTTGTCCACTCATCTATCTCGCTAACTGTACTCGACGTACTTTCAGCTTCAAACGACACTTCTGCCATCTCCATAGGAGGGGGTTGCCCAAGGGCAGCAGATTTGTGATAGTGCCTCGAAGTGTCCTTGGGTTGATTTTTCTTGTCGGTGTGTTGATACACGAGGAGGATTTATAGTTTTGTCAGGTTTAAGTAGAGGTGGCAATGGTGATTAAGGAAAGCGAAGACAGGTGTGGAGGCTGATTAGCAATGAGTAGCAGCTGATGCTTGTTGAGTAGCTGCATCCAAGGCATCTAGTTAAAGTGTTGCCAACGGGCATGGAACTGATTGGCAATTCTTAGCAGCTGGTGTTTGTTGAGTAGCTAGGGAGCTGCGTTCTAGGCCAGAGTTTCCCAAACTCGGTCATGGGAACTGCACAGCTGATTCAAATAATCAAAGCTTGATGATGAGTCGGTTATTTAAATCAGCTGTGTAGTGCTAAGGCAAAAAACAAAACGTGCACCCAGGCGGGCCCAGGACCGAGTGTGGGAAAACCTGTTCTAGAAAAGAAGTGAAAACGTTGCATCAGGTCTGGTCCTCTCTGAGTACAGATGGTTGCATGCACACAATAATGCGATTATTGTGAATAGTCAGATTAATATAATTCAATGAAAACGTTTACATGCTTTACAAGAGGAATCATTTCCCCGATAATCCTTTTTAACATGGGCACATTTGAAATCAGACTACCTGATGGCACTCTGATGAATGCAGAAAATCAGCAATAAATAAAAAGCATTCTACCACAGCGACCATGATATTTTTGGAAAGCATATAAAGTTTGTATGTAAAAACTACTTGTAAGATACATACATTCAATTGTTCCGAACTCACTCGCTCAGCTGGTGCTACAATATGCGCAGATCAAATACACAGCTGGGACGCAGTTTAAGGTGTATACATGTCTTAATCATTTCGAAAGTTGGCTCAGAAAACCAGGTGTTTTAATCGGTGTATGCTTACTTAGATTTTGACCTCACGCCGATTTAAGATAAGCAGAGTAAGGTGTTTACGTGACTACTGTATAATCTGCCTACTGCCATAATCAGTTTAATATCGAATTATTGTTGTGCATGTAAACGTACTCAATGTCACATAACAGGGAGTCTGATGCGATTATAATGTGTGTTGAACAACAGATCTCTTGAATATAGTTACGTCAATAATGTTTTCGAAGCTCAACATATATATTCTTGTGAATATAGTTGCGAGATGAGCAGTGTTTTAGTCAGGTAGTCAGGTCTAACACACACACATTAGTCATATTTATAGGTAGGATCAGTCCGGTCTAGCACACACACGGTCATACACCCTTCATCAGTTATCCCCTGGCGTCTATAATATTATCATATTAGCACTAACCCTTTTTAAACTCTGGTTTATCACCCCCTATACATCCCCCTCTCCTCTCACACAGTCACACCCCTAAATCTCTCACCCCTAAAATCCCTACCATTTCTTATTGTGCACCCATACCCCCCAGCTACACCCTTTATCAACCCCTCTTTGCCACCCTCATTCCTCTCTTTCTTCCCTCTCCCTCCAATCCTCATGCCCACCCAACCCCTCTTTCCCTCCCTCATTCCTCTCTTCCTTCCCTCTCCCTCTAATTCTCATGTCCATCCTTACCTCCCGTAACCTCTCACCACGCCTTTCATCCTCCCCCCCATCCCTCCCTCTACACCTCCCTCCTTTCCCCCTTCCCTCCTGGGCTGAGAGTCAGTGTTGTCTGTGTCCAGGGAGAGTGGTGAAGGAGAGACAGCAGCGCGGCCATCATTATGACGGCATCGTAAATCATCCAGCCCGCAGGGATCTGAAAGGAGAGGAGAGACAGAGACACAGTGAACATGGGAATGCAATACCAACCCACCTAGGCCCCTGTGGAACATTCAACAGCACAGATATACAGGAGTTTTAGAACACTGTGACATCATAACACACACACAATGGATAAGAAGAGAACACACACATTCTAGTTGAGATAAATAACCACACATTACAGATGACATGTGAAGACCCATCCAAACCACACCGGAATCTGTTGCCAGACAGACAGTCACACACACATGCACGAAGGCACACACACACTCTCTCTTATACACTTTGAAGCGAATATGCTACACACAGGACTTGTAATATTGTCAGCAAAGCAGCATGACAGAAATATTATCCCAAGTACTACTACCGGTAGTTTATTTGGGAAGATATATAGAGCGATCTGTGCATTTATAACAACAGCATAAATACACCTATTTCACTTTTGCATGTAAAAAATGTCATCACCACTGCTGCACATGCTGCCACTGTTTTGAACAGATTACCAACCATTTAGAAAGAGCAGCCAGTTCACGAGCGAGTGCACCGGTTACAAGCACAGGAAAACGCAACAAGAACAGATGCGAAAATAAAAAGCATAATGAGCTAGCCGGTTAACTTTAATTCATATTTCCAAGTGTAAGATTTTAGCTACAGTTGAAGTCGGAAGTTTACATACACTTAGGTTGGAGTCATTAAACAAATTCCTTGTTAATTAACAAACTATGGTTTTAGCAAGTCGTTAGGACATCTACTTTGTGCATGACACAAGTAATTTTTCCAACAATTGTTTACAGACAGATTATTTCATTTATAATTCACTGTATCACAATTAGAGTGGGTCAGAAGTTGACATACACTAAGCTGATTGTGCCTTTGGATGTATTTCAAGGCCTACCTTCAAACTCAGTGCCTCTTTGCTTGACATCATGGGAAAATCAAAATAAATCAACCAAGACCTCAGAAAAACAATTGTAGATCTCCACAAGTCTGGTTCATCCTTGGGGCAATTTCCAAATTCTATCTCCTAGAGATTAATGTACTTTGGTGCGAAACGTGCAAATCAATCCCCAGAACAACAGCAAAGGACCTTGTGAAGATGCTGGAGGAAACAGGTACAAGAGTATCTTTATCCACAGTAAAATGAGTCCTATATCAACATAACCTGAAAGGCCTTTCAGCAAGGAAGAAGCCACTGCTCCAAAACGCCATAAACAAGCCAGACTACGGTTTGCAACTGCACATGGGGACAAAGATCGTACTTTTTGCTAGCTAGCATCTGATTAACGGCAGGGGGGGGGAACAGTGTTGAGAACTGGGAAGCTGAGGCAGAGCCATGCTTTTTTGTCCTACCAGGTCTGTGAAAAGGTTCCAGCTAGTGTATCCCTCTGTCCTTCGACTGTTGTTGGATGTGGATTTACGTTTTTTTTTTAGCTCAAAGGTGCTTTGTTTGCTGTTTATCTCTAAGGATCAGACTTTCAAATATTTGGTGACAAAGCTGATGTCACTGTGGCGGTTGCCATAATAACAATTCCTGTTGTGATTATTTATTCACACGTTAAAGAGATCGAATGAGATCTTAAGCACTTACAAATTCCTAACACATTGTACGAATTGGAATCATCTTGTCTCCTCTTGTCTCCTCTATTATCTTTGGTTGACTCAACAACAACAAAAACACGGTGGCATGCAGAATTATGCAGAACTACCCATTGTTCGATTACTTTTGAAAGTTATTATTATTATTATTATTTTTAGAAAGTGTTTCAATTATTTCCATCAATGGTGAGCTCCCCCGTGATGTGATGAATTGTAAATAGTAATTGCTATTAGCTAATTCATATTGTGGTTTCTGTCAGACAAGAGTTAGCTAAATATGGCCAGTTGTGTTACATCAATCTTTCCTCAGTTAGCGCTAGGAGAAATGTAGCCTACATTTTACAATTTGGATGATTGTGTTATGCTGTTGCTACTTCTGTGAATGTCTGAACATTGCATCCGGAAACAAACTGTTCACATTCAGGAAATAACTTACTAAGGGCTGTGTTTGTGCAAAATGTTTCTGTAAAAAAAACAGTGTGGCCAGCTCAAACGCTGACTGTTGCGTCAATCAAAACGAAACGTTCTAAATAAGCATTCTAATCACACCTGTTTGAGCATACGCTGCAGGAACCGCTGTAGAAGGATCACAACCATTTGTTGGTACGTGTCAAAGGGTTAATTGCAATTTGCTCTTTAGCCCCATCTGTTGAGTAGCTGATAAAGCAGATCCAGAAGGTCTGACCATTCATTTCAGTGCATGAGGATGGTCAATTTACTTTGTTCTGTGATCTGAAATCCTGCACTCTCCACTGGGCCTGACCCTCACTACTCATGCATCTAGACACATACTTAAACTGCCAAGCTCCCATATTACTTATTTATCAAATATCAATATGCTGTTAATTAGCAGATTGTTTACACTAACACGGTTAGATGTCAATTCCATTCCATTTCATTCCTGTCAATACAGGAATCGAGTATCACTACTATTGTGAAATTCCACGTATATTCAACTGACAGTATTGGGGTTCGTTCTTTGTTCCTTGTCAATCATTGGCTCATTGGTGAAATTAGCATTCAGACAATATCTTTAAGTAAATCAATCATTAATTTATTAATGTAATTTCAGACAGAAGTTGACAACAGGAACATAGCACACATGTTTCCAAGTAAGTTCTGCAAATAGTAAAGGGTCCAAGTTATTTTATTAACCTAGAAGTCATATCTTAGTGATGTCACTGCCTATGTCATTACCTTCTACTCATGAGACCAAGCCCATGCCTACACAGCTATACAGACAAGAGTTTCAGTGTTATCTAAAGGCTCAGCAGTAAATGTCCACTCCCCAAGTTGATTAAAGTGTAATGTCTGACTAGTCTCTTATCTCTTTCACTCCCCTGCAGGGTTCTTTCTCACAGAGACCCTGTTTTAACTGCCATAACTCACACATCTCTCAGACCGTTTCTATATAAGAGGCAGAGACTAGAAAATAACTGTGGAACAACATCTTATAATGCATATATATATATATATATATATATATATATATATATATATATATATTGTTAATCTGTAGTCTAGGACCCTATAAATGTGAAGACAGAGGGGTCGTATAATCCTTCCCCTTCTATTAATACAACATACACACAATCAATTATTATAATACATCAAACATTTGGTACAGCCCCTATCATGACTCCAAGGTGACCCAACAACAGAAATTCAATAGAAATGGAATTGACTTCCAAATTTAATATTTATTGTTTATAAATATTATTCTAAATGCAGAGACTTTCAGGTGGAGGTAGTTCATCCCTGGTCTGGCCTTGGACATGATCTTCATCTGTTGTCTTTAAAATAGATTATTTATTTCATAACCAGACTTGCGTGTGTAGGTGCTGTAAGATAGACAGGGTACAGTACGCCCTGAGCTCTGACAGACACACACACACAGAGACACACACGCAGATCATGTGAAATTAGATGACAGATGTATAATCTGGGTGAAGATGAATCCTAGACAAATCAGGGCTATTCAGACAAACAGATAGAACTCTTAGGCAGGACAGGACATCTGTTAGACAGTACTGCTGACAAGGCGTTGTTAAGGGTGACCATATGTACTGAATCATAAGTACAGGATAATTACAGTTTCCCTCTCTTATGGTGACATACCCCCTTATTGGCTCAAATAATACCCCCCTCCAACAGCTGAGTATCCCAGGGAGAGCTATTATTAGTATTATGCCCCTTCTATCTCACTGGGTTAAATACCTTATTCTGTGGATAGACATGTTCCTTATTGCCCCTGTGTGGTGAGTGAGTAGTGATGAATCCTAATCTCGACAGCACAGACAGGGATAGGCCTAACACTGATCAGTACTCACACCTAAATTATGATGATTGGGGTTGCAAAACTACCAGTAATGTACCAAAGTTACAGTAACTAGGTCTTTTTGGTAATTAACAGTTCATCTATGGCAATCCATGGTAACTTTGGTAATTTATACTTAAATAACTTTGAAAAAATGTATTCATATGTAGTATTTCTATATATGTCCATATTGTCCATGTGTTTCAAGAGAAAGCCTAATTAATGAAAAAAAGCATATAATCAACCACTACTATTGTGCCTGGCCATGCAGTCGTGGGTGAACAGGGAGTACAGGAGGGGACTGAGTGCTGTCTTAGTGCCAGCATCCGTCTGTGGTGGTAAATAAACACACATGGTAAAGCTGAAAACTTTCTAGGCAAGTAGTGTGGTCTGCAATTTATCTCAACATAATCTACTTCAGGCGAGCAAAATCTAGAGACTTCCTTAGGTTTCGTGCACCAGCTGTTTACAAATATGCACAGACCGCCCCCACTCGTCTTAACAGAGTGTGCTGTTCTATCTTGCCGGTGCAGCGTATATCCTGTCGTCATTCAGCCACAGTTCCGTGAAACATAAGATATTACAGTTTTTGATGTCCCGTTGGTAGGATATTCGTGATCGTATCTCATCTAATTTATTGTACAATGATTGCACGTTGGCGAGTAATATTGACGGTAACGGCAGCCTTCCCACTTTCCTTCTGGGGATCCTAATGATGCACCCCGCTCTGTGTCCTCTGTACCTGATTCTCTTCCTCTTGCAAATAACTGGGATGTTGGCCTTGTCGGGTGTTCGGAGAATGTCCTGTGCATCCTGCTTGTTCTGATATTCAGAAGCACTTTTTTTGCCATACGATACGGTTGTACCGTATCATTACATTATCATACATTATGTACAAAATAAGTTACAAATAATGCAAAAAAACCCACATAATAGCACAATTGGTTGGGCGCCCGTTAACTGCTACCATTTCTTCCGGCGCCATACATAAGACTGAATCGAGGCGGTCAGTCACATATGTGACCCGATTCAAGAAACTAGGCATATGTCGTAAGTCATGACTTCACAGGAGAAGTTTTTTGGCAGAAATGCCATCTCAAACGTGAACTTTTATGCCATCTGTAAATATGAATACAATTGTTAAATTACGAGCCTTGTTGGTTTAGACACAGAAAAAAAAGCAAACTTCCCACAAGCCATGATTGACTGAGATAATGAGTGGGCTGGACATTCCGAGAGAGGAGTTTGGATTGGTCTGCCATATTGAAGCCGTCTGTCAATTTGAGCTCTTTTGTCATGTATTGTGTAGTAAAACTGCATAAGTGTTGCTCCCCAATTTCTGGAGGATCAAGTTTTGAAATCTGTGGAATTAGAGTATGACAGCTATAAAGATGGAGAAGGTCAACCGTGATTTCAAACTAAGGGCAACCGTGGTATTGTATTCCTGACAGGGAGACGCGTACATCATCCATGATGATGATAGCTAGCCACATTTTCAGATATTACACGTTTATAATTTTGACAGAAAGTGTTTTCATTTCAAGCTAATGTGTATTGTTAGCTATCTAGCTAACGTTAGCTGGCTGGCTCTCTAGCTGACCTTATTATTTATTTCCCAAAGCCGTTTGCTTTTCTAGTTAGAGCCAAATGTTAGCTAGCTAACATTGGACCTGGTTGGTTAGCTCCCAGCACTGTGGCATTGTTGGCCCTTTGTTCATTGTTGTTTAACAAGCTAATGTTAGCTGGCTGGCTTCCTAGCGAACATTATTATTTGTTTACCAGAGCTGTTTGCTTTTCTAGTTAGAGCCTAATGTTAGGCATTGTTGACTTTGTTCATTGTTGTTTAACTAGTTAACGTTATCTGGCTGGCTCATTAGCTAACATTACGTGAAGTGTGTACACCACCTGTTAAATATGGCCGGTGTCAGTAAACGTCTGCAAAAAGGGCTAATGAAATTGTTAGCTGGTTAGGCTGTTTTCATGTTATCCAGAGGTTAACAAATCATGTGTCAGAGCATAAAGTGTGCGCTCCGGGAGCAAAATTAGATGAGTTGGGCTAAAGCTTAAGAGAGTGTGAACGATGCTGAATGGGTGTAGACAAAGAACAGCTCTTCACTAGATACCAAAACATTCAAAGGCGATTTTCTCAAAAGTGAGTTTACAAGTTGATCAACTTTCAAAGCAGATTTACTTTCCCATTGTTCCTCAATGTAGGGTATGATATACCATTTTCTAGCTCTGAGTCTCTACTTTTATTTTGCTACATAAGACCGAATCCAGGTGGTGAGTCACATATAAAGTCTGTTATGACCGAGTATACTTTTTTTAATGAATATCTTCAGTAGGGTAATTGGTATTACGTTGGCAGCCGTGCCATTCAAAATAGGTTTATTCTACCTGTAAGAGTTATAGGAAGATTATTCCATTTAATTAGATCTGCTTTCATACTGTTGAGTAATGAAATAAAGTTATCTTTATATATTTTTTGTTTGTTGTCACTTATTAAGCATCCTAAGTTTTTGTAGTCCACTTGAAAGGTTTGCTCTAGATTGTGAATTATATATTTTTTCCTATTGCCATTATTAAAATGTTTTCTATGTTAATTCTATATTCTGCTATTTCTGAGTGTTGTGACAGTATTTTTAGCAAAGGGGGCATTGAGTTTTCAATATTTGTCAGGTACTGTATATCAGAAGATCAGCAAATAAGTTGAGTTAATATTCATGTTTTTCAATATTGATACATGTTACATTTGGGTCCTTTCTAATTCTTTCTGCAAGTGATTCAATTGCCAGTACACACAGGAGGGGGGAGAGGGGACATCCCTGTCGTGTTACCCCTTTCTAAAGCAATTTCATCAGATAATGTATTATTTCTGTATATTTCTGCTTCGGAACATTTATAAATTTATACAACATTTTTTATACATTTAGTATTTCAGCTCTAAAGTTGAAAGCTTCCAAAGTTTTGAATATAAATGCCATTCAAGATGGTCAAAAGCCTGTTCTTGTATTTGTTTGTAAGTGTCTATTTTTAATAAACCCTATTTGATTGATATATCAAGTCTGGTAAGACTTTTGCCATTCTATTGCTTATAAACTTTGTTATTATTTTATTGTGCCAATTTATTAAACTTATCGGTCTATAATCAGCAGGGAACTCTACAGATTTTCCTGGTTTTAATATAATGTAAATAACTGGTTTGATACATGGAAATAGGAAGTACTGAATTGAGTGACGTGTTGTCATTTGCGTAAAAAGGGGTGCTACTTTATTCCAAAATGTTGAATAGAATTCTATGGGAATGCCATCCAACATTTTCCCATGCAAATGTTTCTTGTGTGATCTCTTTTTTTGTCTGCTGATAATTGCTTCAGATTTGTTGAGTCTAAGAACGCTATAGGATCCGTCCAACTGTTGTTTAATTCAGATTTATTTACATTTTCATATACGTTTTTAAAATGGTCTTTAATCGCGTTGTTGTTTCTAATTACCACTTTGTATCTTTAAAAATTATAACTGGTTTAGCATCTATTCATTTTGTGAGAGCTGCAAGATATGTACCAGGTTTATTTGCCATTAAATAGTATGCTTTATTTGACTTTAACCTGAACCTGTTGGCTCTTTAAAAGTTAAAGATCCTATTCCTGCTTAAGTTTTGAATTTGTATTTTCTTCTTTACCTTGTAAATATTTTTTATGCTATTTTTCTTAGATATTGTTTTATTATTTGTATGTTAAAAAAATTATCAAAATCAGATTTAACTTTTGCAGAGTATGCGATTATCATCCCCCTAATGTACGCCTTAAAGGCATCCTAAATTATATCTAGGGTTAGCTTTTCTCTGTCCTCTATGTCCATATTCGTAGTGGTAAAGTTTTTTATATTTGCGTATTGTATTTATTACATTTCGGGACCAGAACATGCTCTCTGTTCATTCTCCAAATTCATAGCTTTCACCAGGATTCACCAAGTCAGTCTGTCATGGAAAGAACAGGTTTTCTTAATGTTTTTCTATGCTCAGTGCATGTACACTGCATTCGGATAGTATTCAGACCCTTTGACAGACCCCACATTTTGTTACGTTACAGCCTTATTGTAAAGTTAATTAAATCGTTTTTTTCCCTCATCAATCTACACACAATACCCCATAATGACAAAGCAAAAACAGGTTTTTGGAAATGGTAGCAAATGTAGAAAAAGAACTGAAATATTACATTTACATTCAGACCATTTACTTAGTACTTTGTTGAAGCACATTAGGCAGTGATTACAGCCTCAAGTCTTCTTGGTATCACACTACAAGCTTGGCACACCTGTATTTGGGGAGTTTCTCCTATTCTCCTCTGTAGATCCTCTCAAGCTCTGTCAGGTTAGATGAGGAGCGTAGCTGCACAGATATTTTCAGGTCTCTCCAGAGATTTTAGATTGGATTGAGGTCCGGGCTCTGGCTGGGCCACTCAAGGACATTCAGAGACTTGTCCCAAAGCAACTCCTACGTTGTCTTGGCTGTGTGCTTAGGGGTGTTGTCCTATCGGAAGGTGAACCTTTGCCAGTCTGAGGTCCTGAGTACTCTGGAGCAGGTTTTTATCAAGGATCTCTCTGTACTTTGCTCAGTTCATCTTTCCCTCAAACCTGACTAGTCTCCCAGTCCCTGCCTCTGAAAAACATCCCCACAGCATGATGCTGCCACCATCATGATTCACCGTAGCGATGGTGCCAGGTTTCCTCCAGACATGATGCTTGGCATTCAGGCCAAAGAGTTCTTAGTTTCAATATTGGTTTCATCAGAACAGAGAATCTTGTTTCTTATGGTCAGAGTCCTTTAGGTGCCTTTTGGCAAACTCCAAGTGGGATGTCATGTGCCTTTTACTGAGGAGTGGCTTCCGTCTGGCCACTCTACCATAAAGGCCTGATTGGTGGAGTGCTACATAGATGGTTGTCCTTCAGGAAGGTTCTCCCATCTCCGCAGGGAAACTCTGGAGCTCTGTCAGAGTGACCATCAGGGTCTTGGTCACCTCCCTGACCATTACCTTTCTCCCCCGATAGCTCAGTTTGGCCGTGCGGCAAGCTCTAGGAAGAGTATTGGTGGTTCGAAACTTTTTCCATTTAAGATTGGAGGCCACTGCGTTCTTTGGGACCTTCAATGCTGCAGAAATGTTTTGGAAACCCTTCCCCAGATCTATGCCTCGACACAATCCTGTCTTGGAGATCTACGGACAATTCTTTCGACCTCACTGCTTGGTTTTTGTTCTGACATCCACTGTCAGAGCAAAACTGTGGGATCTTTCCAAATCATGTCCAATTATTTGAATTTACCACAGGTGTACTCCAGTCAAGTTTTGGAAACATCTGAACGGTGATCAATGGAAACAAGATGCACCTGAGCTCAATTTTTGAGTCTCATAGCAAACTATCTGAATACGTATACAAATAAGGTATAAAAACAAACAAAAATAATATATATACAGTATTTGGACCCCACTTCACAGCTATTTCAAGTATTTTTTGCATCTATGCGATCTGATCCATGATAAATGGATCACTAAGGGCAAATTATTGCAACTTGTCCTGTCTTCATATATTTCTGCACAATGTTACTAGGCTACTTTTGCCTTTTTTCGATGCAATTCTTTAACCCTTAGAAACTATACATTGTGGTTGTTAATTTCTTTACTATCTAATGAGGAGAGACAAACTTATCACACAAGTCGGAGTTATACTTAAACTAAATATTTATTCTCTTATTTATACGGGAGCAGGTCAATACAACACACACATATAAAGTGAATCGACTGAGTGCTCTACGATAATGATGGCTGGTCGACGAATCACCCTCCAGTGAACAAAGGTTCAAAGGTCTTTTATAGCCAAGATACACCCCCTTCAGTCTACATGACAAACAACAGATGTATGGAATGGGTCACAAGGTTAGGATTTGTATGAAATATACTTATAATTCCCAGCAGACAGTATTTGCTGTAAAACTGTTCTCATTGTGTAGAAATCAGGGTCTGGACCCGAGCCATCTCTCCCTGGTACCTTATAGAACAGAAACATTAACTCATGCTCTGGAATGCGGTATCACCCAAAGACATCGTAAATCTCCTGTCAGTGTTAAAACTTCTTAGGGATAGTGGGCAGCATTTTCACTTTTGGATAAATAGCGTGCACAATTTCAACTTCCTGCTACTCATGCCAGGAATATATTATATGCATATGATTAGTAAGTGTGGATAGAAAACACTCTGAAGTTTCTAAAACTGTTTCAATCATGTCTGTGACAGAACTTATGTAGCAGGCAAAACCCAGAGGAATAACTGTTCAGATTTTGTATTTTTTTTGCCTCTGACCGTTCCCTCAGATGTCTTTGCCAAGGGATATTTGATAGCAACCATTTTACAGTTCCTACGACTTCCACTGGATGTCACCAGTCTTTGGAATTAGGTTGAAGTTAATCATTGGTGCAACAAAGAAGAAGCACATCCTGGAACAACGTTACACTGTTGAGAGTTACGCAAGACGAAAAAAGGTGCATGGTTTGTTTACTTGCTCTATTGAATACAGATTGCCCCGTCTACAATTTGATCAATTATTAACGTTTAAAAATACCTAAAGTTGTATTACAAAAGTAGTTTGAAATATTTTGGCAAAGTTTATAGGCAACTTTTGAAATGTTTTGTAGCGACGTTGTGTTTTGGCAAGCTGTTTTTTTCCGGATCAAACGTGCTTTATAAATGGACATTTTGGGTATACATGGACGGAATTAATCGAAAAAATTGTGATGTTTATGGGACATATTGGAGTGCCAACAAAGAAGCTCGTCAAAGGTAATGCATGTTTTATATTTTATTTCAGCGTTTTGTGTAGCGCCTGCTACGCTAGTTATTTTGTTTACTACTGGTTCAGATGGGTGCATGCTATCAGATAATAGCTTCTCATGCTTTCCCCGAAAAGCATTTTTTAAATCTGACATGTTGGCTGGATTCACAACGAGTGTAGCTTTAATTGAGTGTCTTACATGTGTGATTTAATGAAAGTTTTAATTTTATAGAATTTTATTTGAATCTGGCGCTCTGCATTTCCCCAGGCAATTGGCCAGTTGAGACGCTATATCCTCCATATCCTCAAGCGGTTAAATCTACCAGAGCCCCACTTTGAGTTCACACAAACATAATAGAGCTATAAGAACCATCTATTCTGTTACATAAAACAATCATTTGATGCAATTACAGAATTATAACATGATCTTGCAAATTTGCTCTCACAACGTATGCGTGGTCTGAAGTTTGCAGGAGGATAAGCACATTCTCACATCAAGTTCAGTTTTTAAAAATGTCAACTTTTGTGTGAAAACTGGCACACGCATGTTTTGGGGTATATTTTGTGCGTATGCAACATTTATAAATGAGGCACCTGGTCTTGGTGCCATAGTCATTTGTTTTGCCATAGTAAGCTAGTAATGTTCTTTGCCATAGTAAGCTAGTACATCTGATTACTGTCAGAGCTTGTCCGCAATCCCCTCCCTCCATCCCTCACTCCATCCCTTCACCCCTATCTACAAGCCCAGGGGATTAGCATGTAATAATAGCTAATGAGCGTGTGTGAATGTGTATGTGTGCATGATACACAGGGGATTGTCGCATTAGTTATGATTTGAAGTGCTGACTGACATGTCACATGACTGACATGTCACATGTGACATCAAATCGCCTTAGCTTCCTATGATACAATGGGTCAGTCAACTCATTGACCTTTCAGTAAGTTCACCAGTGACTCGAGTGAACCCTGTGAACCTGACTCCATCCAATGCTAACTCTGAATGCATTCAGTGACACAATTTGTTCTTCTAACAGGTTGGCCATAATGGTTCTGGCTATGCCTACTAGATTATGTAGCATTTCGCCTTCAGATCCAAAAGCGCTTTACAACACTAATCTACATGGTACCTGGCACCCATTATGTGCCGGAACCGTCGTTACTGCATCTCAGTTTACCTTACTCACCATTTGTTTACTGTAACTGGGTTAATGTTCTCTCTATGCTAATTTCCTCCACTGTTTAGCTCTCTCATTCCTCTTCCTAATCAGGTGACAGTGGATCTGAGGAGCCTGAGTATTCCATTCTTTAGGTCATCAGTGACAGAAGCCCTTTCCACCTTTAGTCCACCACAGACATACTAATGTTTGATAAGTAAGCCCAGAGGCTTAGGGCGAGGAGGGAGGATGAGAGTGGGGTGAAAGGAGCGAGAGTGCTTGGGAAATAGAGAGGGGAGCACATTAGGGGATCTGTTTTGTTTTGTACAGTTTGTTTCTAGCATAAAGCATCGCAGACCAAAGCACGGTTATGTATCATTTTATATAAACGGATCCGTTTTATTTTAGGTTAGGCCTGTGTTTGCTTTTTGCCATTTTCTTTCATTAAAGATAGGCCTATGGCATACCCTCTCATATCCCCTCAATTTGAGTCTTGGTTTTAACTTAACAGCCCTTCACTGACACGGAGGTAGGCTATTAAAGAGTGCATGGTGAGTAGAGGAATTGATCAACATATCCATGGATTTAGCAGCCTATAGCCTAAATTCTTCTGTCAAACAGATACGCGTACATCTTATTTCTTAATAGGAAGAAAGTGGCTCCAACATAAAGCCCTCTTGTTGTTAGTGAAGTCTAATTCAAATGAAGAGGGTTGAATTTGCCTACTTTGTGCACAATGAGTTGTCCATTTCCGATTGATTGTGCCGCAACTGCTGCTTCAAGTTTCAGCACCACAATGTAAGTTACTCCAATCTGGCTTAATGTCAATAACTCTGATCAATACATCATGGTCAAGAAACATTTTTGGTAATAAAAAAACTAATTATAGTATTAGCAAGCTATCAAAGTTGGCCTTCTCATCTTCGCGCCCTCATTCTCAGTAGCGATCTTAAAAATATAACTTTGCTCTGTGCTTCTCCGAGCATGCTGTTCGTAGCCTATAGCCTATAGGCTATGGATGATTTCATTGAGACCACTCTAAATAGCCTATAGGTACACTTGATATTGCGCAACCAGCGGTGAATCAGAGATGAGGGGCGGCATCAGGCACACATCGATATAAAGTGCATTGGGAAAGTATTCAGACCCCTTCACTTTATTCCACATTTTGTTACGTTATAGCCTTATTCTAAAATTGTATTAAATATTTTTTCCCCTCATCAATCTACACACAATACCCCATAATGACAAGCAAAAACAGTTTTTTTTTCTTTTTTTGGACTATAATTGAAAAAGCATGACCCTCCACCATTTTCCTCCAGGTGCAATTTATGTACATTTTGATCCATCCATAACTCTGATTTAACTACCGGTATGTATCTAGTCCAGTTTCGGCATGAGAAAATGAGTGAAGTCCCAAATTCCCTTGAGAGATACTGAGAGAATTTGCGCATTCATGGATACGGTGCCTCAGAAATAAATGATCTGGTCACGGATTAGGAGTCACTTCCTTTTGATTTAGCTTATTTTTAGAGATATTGTTTGGAACGATGTACTCTTGAAACACATCACATTTCCAGAGTGGGCTCTCTGGTACTTTATAATTTGACAATTATTATACATTATATGTCATTAACCAATCACAGCCCTCCTTTAGGATTGCACATTCAGCAAATCACCAGCAGAAGGAGTTCCCTTTAAATCCATTTGCCATTCACTGTGTTGGTGGTGCTCATAAAAGGTATCATAAATATAAATATATTCATATTGTAAATGTTGACTAAATGTATGTGACAATTTGTACTTCAGAATCTAGACATACTCCATATCGAAGAGCGCACTATAACGAGTATAATGACACCAATATGTTGTCTGTATCATGTACGTTTCACAGATCATAGGGCCTTATAGGAGGCATGTATAGGTTTCTAAAAGGCCAAAAATGGACACTTACATCATTATTTTCTCACAAATTGTTTTTGATGCAAATGTAAAAACAATTTCATTCATCCTTCCTCCCAATGAAGTTTCTATGTGAGAATTTGCCGTAACAATCTGAGATACCCGCTGGCGTGGAATCTCTCAGCATTGGTCTTGGTTTCTATTGCATTGGTCAAGGTTTCTGTAGCATTGGTCCTGATTTTCTGTAGCATTTGGTCTTGGTTCCTATAGCAGTGGTTTGTGTGTGTGCCCTCTCCCTGACAGATGCAATTAAAGCAGGATGAGAGGAGGAGGGCGAGAGAGACAGAAAGAGGGGACATTTTCTCCAGGCCCCAGGTGTCTCTGGCAGGCTTGATTAGCAGACACACACACTCTTTCTCCTTCTGAGCTCTCTTAGCCATCACCTCCAAAACATCTCAGGCAGAGGAGTGCTCTCCCTGAAGATCCTAGGCAGTTTTTTATTCAGACCACTGTCTGAATATGCTGATACAGTATCTCGTTACCCCTTCCTCCTAGAATCAAAGGAAGACCCTGCAGCCCTCTGCTCCCACAGGACAATACTGTAGAAGGCCAAGTTATACCCCCATGTTTGGTGTTAAACAACCCATCTCCCGTTCTCTTTGTCTAACCCCCTTCACCAGTTATTCCTCCCCCCCCCCCCCCCTCCTCACCCCCCTCTGCATGGGAAACAGTGCTAGTCACTGACACACACATAGCAGCACTTACATGCACATACACATTCCCATGCGCGTGCACTCACACACATTCTCCCCGACTCCGACCCCCTCGTACTTGGGGCACCTCGGAGCCCTCTTATCTCTGTCTCAGAATAGAGCGTCCCTTCTTTCAGCCCATCCATTTTTCATTGGGCTGAATTCTTCATGCACTGCATGTCTGCTTGCCTGCCGCGATGTGGTTTGGCATCCCGGGATAAGCTCAATAAATATTTGATGTCCCAGTTCTTCCCTTCCAAAAACAAAATCGTCCCCCCCTCTTCCTCTTCTAGTCACCCTTCTTCACCACATCCCTCTTTGTTCAGCACACAGGGGATTGTCTCATTAACACCCCTCTGTGTGTGTGTGTGTGTGTGTGTGTAAACTAAACTGAAAACTTGAAACAAACTAGTTATGAAATAACAATTTAGTAAATTTAATTGAAAGGGAAAAGGGAGGGAGGGAGGGAGCGAGAAAGGGTGGGGTGTTCCTGTACACTTCAGCATACATTTAGCTCCATGAATGGGAAAGAGCTACAGAACAGATTTAAATGATGGATAGTACAAGTGTAGTATCTTCATTTGATCCAGTTTGCTACAGTGGGAAAATAGTCCTGGAGCAACAGGAAATGGGAATTATTATGTGGATTATAATTAATGGATATTTTAGTAGGGGTTGATAAATTTGGGGTAGCAAATGTAATAAAATAATTCAGAAGCCTTTTTAAACCTCAAATACACTCAACGTTTTAAATTTACTGCATTGCAGGAAAAATACACTCCACAAATGTCTTGTTAACAAACTATAGTTTCGGTATGTCGGTTAGCACGTCTACTTTGTGCATGACACAAGTAATTTTTCAAACAATTGTTTACGGACAGATTATTTCACTTATAATTCACTGTATCACAATTCCAGTTGGTCAGAAGTTTACATACACTAAGTTGACTGTGCCTTTATTTAAACAGCTTGGAAAAATCCAGAAAATGATGTCATGGCTTTAGAAGCTTCTGATAGGCTAATTGACATAACTTGAGTCAATTGGAGGTGTACAGCCAAGATCTGAGAAAAAAAATTGTAGACCTCCACAAGTCTGGTTCAACCTTGGAAGCAATATCCAAACGCCTGATGATACAACGTTCATCTGTAAAAACAATAGTACGCAAGTATAAACACCATGGGACCACGCAGCCGTCATACCGCTCAGGAAGGAGACGCATTCTGTCTCCTAGAGATGAACGTACTGTGGTGCAAAAAGTGCAAATCAATACAAGAACAACAGCAGAGGACCTTTTGAAGATGCTAGAGGAAACAGGTACAAAAGTACCTATATCCACAGTAGAACGAGTCCTATGTCGACATAACCGGAAAGGCTGCTTAGCAAGGAAGAAGCCACCGCTCCAAAAACACCATAAAAAAGTGCACATGGGAACAAAGATTGTACTTTTTGGAGAAATGTCCTCTGGTCTGATGAAAAAAATAGAACTGTTTGGTCATAATGAGGAAAAAGGGGGAGGCTTGCAAGCCAAAAACACCATCCCAACCGTGAAGCACGGGGGTGGCAGCATCATGTTGTGGGGCTGCTTTGCTGCAGGAGGGACTGGTGCACTTCACAAAATAGATGGAATCATGAGGTAGGGAAAATTTGGATATATTGAAGCAACATCTCAAGACATCAGTTAAAGCTTGGTCGCAAATTTTTTTTTCCAAAGTTGTGGCAAAATGGCTTAAGGACATCAAAGTCAAGATATTGGAGTGGCCATCACCAAGCCCTGACCTTAATCCTATAGAAAATGTGTGGGCAAAACTGAAAAAGTGTGCGCGCAAGGAGGCCTACAAACCTGACTCAGTTACACCAGCTCTGTCAGGAGGAATGGGCCAAAATTCACCCAACTTATTGTGGGAAGCTGGTGGAAGGCTACCCAAAACATTTAACCCAAGTTAAACAATTTAAAGGCAATGCTACCAAATACTAATTGAGTGTATGTAAACTTCTTACGCACTAGGAATGTGATGAAAGAAATAAAAGCAGAAATAAATCATTATTTTTACTATTATTCTGACATTTCACATTCTTAAAATAACGTGGTGATCTTAACTGACCTAAGATAGAGGATTTTTACTAGTATTAAATGTCAGGAATTGTGAACAACTGAGTTTAAATGTATTTGGCTAAGGTGTATGTAAACGCACGACTTCAACTGTATATGATCAGGAATCAAAGTAATATCAAAGCAATAATGTTTATTATAGCAGCAGGGGCAGGCAACGACAGGTCAAGGCAGGCAGGGGTCGATAATCCAGAGTGTAGGGGCAAAGGTACAGGACGGCAGGCAGGGTCAGGTCAGGCAGAGGTCGGTAATCCAGAGGTGGGGCAAACGTACTGGACGGCAGGAGGGCTCAGGGTCAGGACAGGCAGAGTAGTCAGGCAGTCGCTGCTCAGAGACAGGACAGGCAAGGGTCAAAACCAGGGTGACACGAAAAAGAGAGACTTTCGAAAGCAGGAACTGAGAAAAATGCTGGTTGACTTGACAAACAAGACGTACTGGCAACGGACAAACAGAGAACACAGGTATAAATACACAAGAGATAATGGGGAAGATCGGCAACACCTGGAGGGGGGTGGAGACAATTACAAGGACAGGTGAAAAAGATCAGGGTGTGACAGTACCCCACCTCTAGGAGCGCATACCTGGTTGACCGTGGTGTTGGCGATGTGGCCTGGGTCCAGGATGTCCCTGGCGGGGACCCAGCACGTCTCCTCCGGGCCATACCCCTCCCAGTCAACCAGGTACTAGAACCCCCTGCCGCGTGGTTGAAATTTCAGGAGACGCCTCACCGTGTAGGCCGGTTGGCTGTCGATGAGACGGGGAAGATGGGGGGGTCCTGAAAACAGGAGACAAAGTGCTGTGAGACATAGGTTTGACTCTGGACACATGAAAGGTGGGATGTATATGAAGGGTATGGGGCAACATTAGACAAACAGTAGAAGGGCTAATAATCTTGGAGATGGGAAATGGGCCGATAAACCGGGGGGAGAGTTTGCGGGATTTCGCAAATTCTGGGTAGATCCTGGGTAGATAGCCATACATTCTGCCCGAGACGATACCGGGAAGCCGGAGTCCGATGGCGATCCGCTTCTCATCGATACCTGGACCGGGCTCTCCTTCAGGTACGACGACAGCGTTGGACAAACATCTGGGCAGAAAGTATGCCGACCTCTTCCTCCTGCTCGGGGAAGAGCGGGCGCTGATACCCCAGGGAGCACTTAAATGGAGATAAGCCCGTATCAGAGAAGGGAAGGGTGTTGCGGGCGTATTCGACCCACACCAGCTGCTGGCTCCAGGAGGTGGGGTTGCTCAGAGACCAGGCAGCGCAGAGTCATCTCAAGATCCTGGTTGGCTCGCTCCAAACTGGCCATTGGACTGGGTGTGGAACCCAGAGGACAGGCTGGCCAATGCCACAATGAGGGTGCAGAACGCCTTCCAGAATCGGGACGAGAACTGAGGCCCCTGTTCGGAGACCATGTCCACGGGCAGTCCATAGATCCGGAAGATGTGCTGCACCGTGAGCTGGGACGTCTCCTTGACCGAGGGTAGTTTGGGGAGAGGAATGGAGTGAGCGGCTTTGGAAAACCGATCCACCACTGTCAGGATGGCAGTCGGACGGGGGTGACAAAGTCACGACAAAGTCCAGGGATATGTGGGACCAGTGACGGTGATGGGCAGGCAGTGGTTGCAGAAGACCAGCCGGAGCTTGCCGAGAAGTCTTATTCTGAGTACAGACCATGCAGGTGGAGACAAACGTGCTAACATTCAGAACCATCGTAGGCCACCAAAAGCGTTGTCGCACAAAGGCCAGGGACCAATGGGAGCCCGGGTGGCAGGCAAGCCTGGAGGAAGGAGCCCACTCCAGGACCGCAGAGTGGACAGCGTCAGGCACAAACATCTGGTTATCTGGGCCCCCCCAGGGTTCAGCTGGGACCACTGCGCCTCCCGGACCTCTTTCCCTGTACACCAGTTTAGTGCCATCACCAGGCACGAGGTTGGAAGGATGTTCTCCGGCTCCGGGTGGTAACCGTGGGGCTATAGCGGCGGGACAGTGCATGCGGCTTGACGTTCTTGGATCCCGGCTTTTACAAGAGGGAGAAGTTGAACCGTGTGAACAGCAGGGCCCATCTGGCTTGCCTGGAGTTGAGGCACTTGGCGGTGCGGAGATACTCCAGGTTCTTGTGGTCGGTCCACACTATGAATGGATGTTCTGCCCCCTACAGCCAGTGCCTCTATTCCTCCAACTCCATCTTAACCGCGAGAAGCTCATGATTCCCCACATTGTAGTTATTTTCCGTGGCGTTGAGGTGGTGGGAGAAGAAGGCAGGAAAATAACTTGGTACATGATGTCTACACAATTATTTGACTAAATCATAGAGTGTGTTAGTTGACCTGAAATTATCTGGTATTTACGTGGTATTAGCAATGGCTTCCTTTTACAGCCCTCCTACCTTGTACCTACCCTGTAAGTGTACCATGAAACAACAGGGTAAGATCACGGATAGATTTGGCGTCGTCTTCATTTGATGGAGTTATCCATTGTGGTAGTATTTCACAAGAAACTACATTGTATCTATCGGAAAACAGACACCACTTCATTTTACAGCCCTTTTAATATAAACATACATGGTAACTAAAGGCAAAATACCAATGTCAGGATGATTGAATTGAAGGTTTTTATGTGGTAAGTACGTGGTAACAAATTAATAAAATATCCTCAGATGGTGTTACTAGGTATTTACATAATGAGTACCTTGTACTTATAAGATCCTCAATACTTTGGGCTAAAGGGACTACTATATAATTACATGTTGTTATTTTTAAGGTCCTCAATACTTTGGGCTAAAGGGGACTATTATATAATTACATGTTGTTATTTTGTATTTACTAATAAAGAATGTAGTACTTACTTGCTTGGTTCCTAGTAAGTACGTTTGGGACTAAATTGTTACCATGTATTTACTTTTTGTTATTAAGTATTTACCTAGTTATTACCTAGTAAATACTGGGCTGTAAAATGAAGGTTTACCAAATAACGAGGCTTTATTGACAAACAGGATTTGTTACACTGTGTTTCTTCACTATCTCACAATGTCTTGACTAAGCCAAACGGAAGGATTACGCTATGTCTGTATGAGTTTATAAAATTGTATTTTATCAGCTGCATCTCAAATGTGTCACTGACATATTTTCCTTTGTTTAGCATCTGGTCTAAGTGTCAATCATTTTGGACTGAATGGTAAGTGGTGGGGTGTGTACCTTGTCTCAGAGGTACAGGTGAGTAGCGAAGATGAGTGGAGAAGCCTTAAATGTTTTCTTTTCTTTTCCTCTCTTCTCATCCCTCTCTCTCTTATCCCTTCTCTTATGCCCCCCACTCGCTCTCTTTATACTGCATATACTGTATATGGAAGAAGTGAATGGGAGGGACGTTTACCACAGAGGGAAAATTAGATTGGGAACAGCAGTGACAAAGGAATTAGACAGCTCACTTGGCAACAAAAGGGTTGGAACTGCAGAGCCGGTTACTGCAGCGAGGGTTGTCGTACAGCAAGGTTATTGATTATTACTGGATGGATGTGTGTCTGATGCTTGGTGGAGCAGGAAAATAGCCATGCTGAGACAGAGAGATGGCCCGAACAAACCGATTATCCATATCCTGTGTTTGTGTCGGCATTGGCTGACTGGGCTGGTGATCCGTGTCTAGCCTGATTCCACAACAGGACCACAGCCAAGGGGAGAATTTATATGTGTGTGTGTGTGTGTGTGTGCTCATTTATTTTTAGAGTGTATGTGTGTGTGTGTGTGTGTGTGTGTGTGTGTGTGTGTGTGTGTGTGTGTGTGTGTGTGTGTGTGTGTGTGTGTGTGTGTGTGTGTGTGTGTGTGTGTGTGTGTGTGTGTGTGTGTGTGCAGTACATGTTTGCACATATGTTCTGTCATATGTTCTGTGTGTGTGTGTGTGTGAGCGTGTGCGTGTGGGCATGCGTTCTGTGTCTTTGTGTTTGTGTGACAGATATGAGGCTAAAGCCCAGAGATGGCTGGCTGCACATGGGCAGTGCCCCGCTGAGTGTGTATTGCTGCTGCTCTGATTTTTATTCTAGCCCAGTTTTAGGGCCTTTTACCATTTTAATACAGAGAGATGTATGTCAACAACATGCTCTAATGTAGGCCCTCCTTCCAGTATTAGGGAATATCCAGTGCGCCAAGTCTATTTCTATGGGCACAAGCACTGTTCATGACACAAACTGTTCACACCAATCTTGTTGGCTGAGAGAACATTTTGCCATTTTGAAGCTAATTTCCTGCAATTCTAAACATTTTTCTGTCTTATTTGTGTTCATGTGATATTTGAGTGACTCAAACTTTACAACAAATACAATGGGCTAAAAAAATGAGCTAGAAAACTTTATCTGACTGGGCTAGTTGATCTGGACATTTCTGACAATTTTCTGTAACGGTCTGTAATGACTGACATGATAAGAGAAAAACTGCTGATGCACTACCCAATTTCACAATTGCATGGGGGGGGGGGGGGTCAACCCACAGTTGAGCAGTGAACCACTGCTCAAATCCACTGTACAGTACATTGCCTTGCTAAAGTATTTTACTATTTAGTGGCATTACAACCTGTAATTTAAATGGATTTTTATTAAGATGTCATGTAATGGACATACACAAAATAGTCCAAATTGGTGAAGTGAAAATGAAAAAAATTACTTGTTTAAAAATATTCTATGAAGCCCCTAAATAAGATTGGGTGCAATCAACTACCTTCAGAAGTCACATAATTAGTTAAATAAAGTCCACCTGTGTTCTGAAAGGCCCCAGAGTCTGCAACACCACTAAGCAAGCGGCACCACCAAGCAAGCAGCACCACCAAGCAAGCGGCACGATGAAAACCAAGGAGCTCTCCAAACAGGTCAGGGGCAAAGTTGTGGAAAAGTACAGATCAGGGTTGGGTTATAAAAAAATATCAGATACTTTGAGCACCATTAAATCCATTATTAAAAAATGGAAAGAATATGGCACCACAACAAACCTGCCAAGAGAGGGCCGCCCACCAAAACTCATGGACCAGGCAAGGAGGGCATTAATCAGAGAGGCAACAAAGAGACCGAAGATAACCCTGAAGGAGCAGCAAAGCTCCACAGCGGAGATTAGAGTATCTGTCCATAGGACCACTTTAAGCCGCACACTCCACAGAGTTGGGTTTTACGGAAGAATGGACAGAAAAAAAGCCATTGTTTGAAGAAAAAAATAAGCAAATACTTTTGGTGTTCGCCAAAAGGCAAGTGGGAGACTCCCCAAACATATGGAAGAAGGTACTCTGGTCAGATGAGACTAAAATGGAGATTTTTGGCCATCAAGAAAAACGTTATGTCTGGCACAAACTCAACACCTCTCATCATCCTGAGAACGATGTTTTTCATCGGCAGGGACTGGGAAACTGTTCAGGAATGATGGATGGCGCTAAATACAGGGACATTCTTGAGGGAAACCTGCTTCAGTCTTCCAGAGATTTGCGACTGGGACAAAGGTTCATCTTCCAGCAGGACAATGACCCTAAGCATACTGCTAAAGCAACACTCGAGTGGTTTAAGGGGAAACATTAACATGTCTTGGAATGGCCTAGTCAAAGCCCAGACCTCAATCCAATTGAGAATCTGTGGTATGACTTAAAGATTGCTTAAACAGTTTATTGTATCACAACAAAATGTATTTTGCATCTTCAAAGTGGTAGGCGTGTTGTGTAGATCAATTGATACAAACCCCCCCCCCCAAAAAAAAATATATTTTTATTCCAGGTTACAAGCTAACAAAATAGGAAAAATGCCAAAGGGGTGAATACTTTCGCGAGCCACTGTACATGAAAAATGCAATATATATAATATAACTGTAGAGTTAGTGTGTGTTTTCAACCACAAAGCTCATCTGCATTTACTGCGGAGCATGAACATTTTCAGCAACAAAAGAGTGATCAAATCAATATTCTACATCTGTAAGTTATTGAAGTGGGCTATGAGGTAGCGAAATCTGTGTGTTGTTGGGATGATTGACTTGAGTGAAGTGTTATGTTAATTTTTTGTTGTGTGGGGTGGAAGGGTTATTTCTTGTATAGGTTGGGGACGTCTGTGTCTTTTTGTTAGGGCTGGTGGAGGGGGCATTGTGCATCCTAGTTGTTGGTGTAAGAGAGTGCTGTTATACATCTAGTTTAAGTGGTAGTGTGTGTTCCTGAAAGGCTCTCTCAGCTCTATTGAGACATGTTGTGTTGGGCTCACTCAACATGAGAATGTAAGCACTCACACACACACGCTCTCACACACACAGACACACACACACACGCACAGCTGTCATTGGCTCATCTCTGTGCTTTACTAGCTTCAACATCAGTTAGCTTGTATTAGCCCAGTAGCCTCAGATCCCACTACTCTGCCTGAGCGTAGCGCGCTAGCCTCCTTATTGTGAAGCCTGTCACTGCACGCTAGATTCCAGATGGAGGAGGAGGGAGTGTTGTCAGTGGGCTAGTGTGAGTTGAGGTTAGAGCCCTGGACAGAAATCTACTAAGTCAATGACCATTTATTTCACAATGTACTGTTATGATAGAGTACAGAAACACAGGTAACTAAACTACCAGTACTATAGTCTAGGCATATCTCTAGCCTTACCTCCAGTACCTTGTATTATTTCATCCACTCATATGACTGACTACTGCTTCCATATGGCCCATATAGTATGTCCCCTATACAGTAATAACTAGTGATGTTATATAACATTTTTGGCCAATACCGATATCCAATATTTTCTTTGTCAAAAACACCCGATACCGATAACCAATATTTACAATTTTAGCGGCCTTTTAAGCATTCTAGTACAGTTAAATAGTTAACACACACACATGAAAGCAGTGGGCTAAGGCACTGCATCACAGTGCAAAAGGCGTTACTACAGTCCCTGGTTCGAATCCAGGCTGTATCACATCCGGCCGTGATTGGGAGTCCCATTCTGTATACTTCTGGCCCCTCCTTGGACACTGTGTTAACTAACCTCCAGACGAGCTTCAATGCCATACAACTCTCCTTCCATGGCCTCCAACTGCTCTTAAACGCAAGTAAAACTAAATGCATGCTATTCAATCGATCACTGCCCGTCCAGCATCACTACTTTGGACGGCTCTGACTTAGAATACGTGGACAACTACAAATACCTGGGTGTCGGGTTAGACTGTAAACTCTCCTTCCAGACTCACATTAAGAATCGGCTTCCTATATCGCAACAAAGCATCCTTCACTCATGCTGCCAAACATACCCTCGTAAAACTGACCATCCTACCGATCCTCAACTTCGGTGATGTCATCTATAAAATAGCCTCCAACACTCTACTCAACAAACTGGATGCAGTCTATCACATCCGTTTTGTCACCAAAGCCCCATACACTACCCACCATTGCGACCTGTACGCTCTCGTTGGTTGGCCCTCGCTTCATACTCGTCGCCAAACCCACTGGCTACAGGTTATCTACAAGTCTCTGCTAGGTAAAGCCCCGCCTTATCTCAGCTCACTGGTCACCATAGCAGCACCCACTCGCAGCACGCGGTCCAGCAGGTATATCTCACTGGTCACCCCCAAAGTCAATTCCTCCTTTGGTCGTCTTTCCTTACAGTTCTCTGCTGCCCATGACTGGAACGAATTGCAAAAATCTCTGAAGCTGGAGACTCTCATCTCCCTCACTAGCTTTAAGCACCAGCTGTCAGAGCAGCTTACAGATCACTGCACCTGTACATAGCCCATCTGTAAACAGCCCATCTATCTACCTACCTCCTCCACATACTGGTATTTATTTATTTTTCTCCTTTGCACCCCAGTATCTCTACCTGCACATTCATCTTCTGCCGATCTACCATTCCAGTGTTTAATTGCTATATTGTAATTACTTCGCCACCATGGCCTATTTATTTCCTTAACTTACCTCATTTGCACTCACTGTATATAGACTTTTTGTTTTATTTTGTTCTACTGTATTATTGACTGTATGTTTTGTTTATTCCATGTGTAACTCTGTGTTGTTGTATGTGTCGAATTGCTACGCTTTATCTTGGCCAGGTCGCAATTGCAAATGAGAACTTGTTCTCAACTAGCCTAACTGGTTAAATAAAGGTGAAATAAATAAATAGGACGGCGCACAATTGTCCCAGCGTCGTCCAGGTTTGGCCGGGGTAGGCCGTCATTGTAAATAAGAATTTGTTCTTAAATGACTTGCCTAGTTAAATAAAGGTTACACACGCACCACACTGACCAAAAAGTTATTTTGTTGGCATTTACAGTTGAAGTCGGAAGATTACATACACCTTAGTCAAATACATAGAACTGACATTCGATCCTAGTAAAAATTCCCTGTTTTAGGTCAGTTAGGATCACCAATTTATTTTAAGAATGCGAAATATCAGAATAATAGTAGAGAAAATGATTTATTTCAGCTTTTATTTCTTTCATCACATTCCCAGTGTTTACATACACTCAATTAGTATTTGGTAGCATTGCCTTTAAATTGTTTAACTTGGGTTAAACGTTTCTGGTTGCCTTCCACAAGCTTCCCACAATAAGTTGGGTGAATTTTGGCCCATTCCTCCTGACAGAGCTGGTGTAACTGAGGTTTGTAGGCCTCCTTGCTGGCATATGCTTTTTCAGTTCTGCCCACACATTTTCTATAGGACGACCAAGCTTTAACTTCCTGGCTGATTGATGTCTTGAGATGTTGCTTCAATATAACCACATAATTTTCATGCCTCATGATGCCGTCTATTTTGTGAACATGATGCTGCCACCCCTGTGCTTCACGGTTGGGATGGTGTTATTCGGCTTGCAAGCCTCCCCCTTTTTCCTCCAAACATAATGATGGGCATTATGGCCAAACAGTTCTATTTTCGTTTCATCTGAACAGGAGACAAAAAGTACAATCTTTGTCCCCATGTGCAGTTGCAAACCGTAGTCTGTCTTTTTTATGGCGGTTTTGGAGCAGTGGCTTCATCCTTGCTGAGCGGCCTTTCAGGTTATGTAGATATAGGACTCGTTTTTAATGTGGAAATAGATACATTGGTACCTGTTTCCTCCAGCATCTTCTGTCTGTAAACAATTGTTGGAAAAATTACTTGTGTCATGCACAAAGTAGATGTCCTAACCAACATACCAAAACTATACTTTGTTAACAAGACATTTGTGGAGTTGTTGAAAAACTAGTTTTAATGACTCCAACATAAGTGTATGTAAACTTCCGCCTTCAACTATACCAAGCGGTCACTCCAGTCAAAAATGTATTAGCTTGTTCTACTGTACTCAATCGTGCACGCAGATTAATCGCTCACATCGATATTGTATGGAAATCAATGAAACTGGGACAATTCGCTGCCGCTACATGTGCCATTTCCGCTCATCAAAAAGACAAACCACAGCGAACTTGGATAGATGAAAACCTGTTGTAGCCATTTATCGACTCATCTCCTTGTGCGACATTGTTTACGGTACATGGACAATGCGATAATGGAAACACTTTTTTGACTGGATATTTCAACAAAATAGTGACAGGGGTTGGCTCTCATTTAGAGAGTGCCTCAACTGTGTTCTAAATCCTGCGACAGACACGCGTGTATGATAAAATCAATTTGACCAAACCAAAGATATTAATCTGTTTGGATAGGGGGCAGCATTTTCACTTTTGGATGAATAAGGTGCCCAGAGTAAACTGCCTGCTACACTGTCCCAGACGCTAATGTATGCATATTATCATTAGTATTGGATAGAAAACACTCTGAAGTTTCTATAACTGTTTGAATGATGTCTGTGAGTATAACAGAACTCATATAGCAGGCAAAAACCTGAAAAAAATCCAACCAGGAAGTGGGAAATCTGAGGTTTGTAGTTTTTCAAAGCTTGGCCTACCAAATACACAGTGTCTATGGGGTCAAGCTGCACTTCACTTGAGAAGAATCTTTGGTGATGAAGGGAAAAATATTTGATTGTTCTTCATGATTGCTTGCATTCTCTTCGTATTCATTATAAAACACTGTTTGACCTAAGAGGCTTCAATGGCTCAACCTCTTCACAGTCACAGACAGACACACATATACACAGTCTTCTCTTGGCAGATGCCATGAAACCCTGATGTACATGAAGGGGTTGAACAAATTCAAATAAAATCCTCTATAGAAAAACATAATACTTCTTTTCACTTTTACCGTTCAAGGTTACCTGTGCATAGTATAAGTGGCTTCTTTTCTCCTCTGTTTGCTGCGTGTTTATTTGCATTGTATTGTGTTTGTCCCTCTTTGATAAGGTTAATGGGAAATAAATGTATTTCTTATTCAAGACAGGCTAATTAAAAGAGTGTGATCTGTATTTAAAAAAGGGTCAAAAAGGGTATCAACGACAACGACACACACACACACACACACACACACACACACACACACACACACACACACACATACACGGGTTGACTGGGCTGCATTGAACAGATTGCTCCACTGAATAATTTGTGGAAGATAGCAGCGCTGTGGTCTGGCCTACATTTACAGTCTTCAACTGAACTGTACCAATATTATTGGATATTGGAGCATGTACATACTCCCTCTATCTACACTATATATACAAAGTATGTGGACTCCCTTCAAATGAGTGGATTTGGCTATTTCTTTGTTAACCGCTCAACACAGAATAGCCATATGTGTGCACTCCCTCAAATTGTTTGGAGAAAATATAATGTATATTGTATTTAATTCAGCTTTGTTCAATTGTATTCTACATGCTATAAAATAATGCCACGGAATTATAAGCAAATCTTGTCTGCCAAATGAACTAGTGTAGCCCACAGCCATATGGCATAGCCAGATCAGGACCTATCACAAGGACAACTCAGAATAGGCTATGGTATTCTCCTGAAATAGACTTAATTTTCTTCATATCTGGTTTCTTTAGACCTGTCTAAAATAACTAATGAATTTATTGTGAAGTTGTAGGCTATATTACATGGATTTATTAGACTTTTTAAAATGTAGATGTTAAAAAAAGTCTGCATCAGTGGCTTGTAGTCTGGAAGCCAGTAGATTATAATGTGTTTATGTTAATTAACAGACCATTACCATGAGGCCAACAGTTATTTGCTCGACAATCACCGGCAGAAGAAATTTTGTGACTGCCACAGCCCTAGTTGGAACACTAACTACCGAGTTCCAAACTGCCTCTGAAAGCAACGTCAGCACGAACAAGAACTGTTCTGTGGGAGCTTCATGAAATGGGTTTCCATGGTCAAGCAGCTGCCCACAAGCCTAAGATCACCATGCGCAATGCCAAGTGTCAGCTGAAGTGGTGTAAAGCTCGCCGCCATTGGACTCTGGAGCAGTGGAAACGCGTTCTCTAGAGTGATGAATCACGCTTCACCATCTGACTGTCCGATGGATTAATCTCGGTTTGGCGGATGCCAGGAAAACGCTACAGTACCTGCTCCAATGCATAGTGTCAACTGTAAAGTTTGGTGGAGGATGAATAGTGGTCTGCGGTTGTTTTTGTTGGTTCGGGCTAGGTCCATTAGTTCCAGTGAAGGGAAATCTTAACTCTACAGCATACAATGACAATCAAGACAATTCTGTGTTTCCAACTTTGTGGCAACAGTTTGGGGAAGGCCCTTTCCTGTTTCAGCATGACAATGCCCCCGTGCACAAAGTGAGGTCCATACAAAAAATGGTTTGTCGAGATCGGTGTAGATGAACTTGACTTGCCTGCACAGAGCCCTGACCTCAACCCCATCGAACGTATTTGGGATGAATTGTAATACTAACTGTGAACCAGGCCTAATCGGCCAATGTCAGTACCCAACCTCACTAATGCTCTTGTGGCTGAATGGAAGAAAGTCCACGCAGCAATGTTCCAACAGATAGTGGAATGTCTTCCCAGAAGAGTGGAATCTGTTATAGCAGCAAAGAGGGGACCAACTCCATATTAATGCCCATGATTTTGGTATGAGATGGTCGATGAGCATGTGTCCACATACTTTTGGTCGTGTGGTGTATCGGTCAGTGGTGCACGCGCACACACACACACACACACGCGCGCGTACGTACGCACATAGACATAGTAGAAAACTACAAGTCCATTCTCCCTTAACTTAATTATATATACCCTGAGTGTACAAGACATTAAGAACACATTCCTACTATTGAGTTGCACAGGGATGCTGTCCCATGTTGACTCCAATGCTTCCCACAGTTGTGTTAAGTTGGCTGGATGTCCTTTGGGTGGTGGACCATTCTTGATACACACAGGAAACTGTTGAGTGTGAAAAACCCAGCAGTGTTGCAGCTCTTGACACAAACCAGTGCGCCTGGCACAACAAGCTCTCACAGTCTGACGTCAGAATTAGATGTTCATCCATGTTTCTCAAACGTCACATTTCTAGTGGTTCCAAGCGTCAAAAAGTGTTTAAGGTTCAGTTTAGGAATTAACACCACATTTTTAAGGTTAAGGTTAAGTTTAGGCATTAACTCTGAAATCTTAAGGTTAGGCATTAACTCCGAATGTTTAAGGGTTAAGGATTGGGATAGGCTTAAAACAAAAATAAAAATAAAAATGTCCTATTGCTGGAATTGAACATGTAACCTTGGGTACCAGAGGCAGATGCTTATGCTGATTTGAACCAAGTCTGGTTCATCCTTGGGAGCAATTTCCAAACGCCTGAAGGTACCACGTTCATCTGTACAAACAATAGTACGCAAGTATAAACACCATGGGACCACTCAGCCGTCCTACCGCTCAGGAAGGAGCTGTTTTTTTCTCCTAGAGTTGAATGGACTTTGGTGCGAAAAGTGCAAATCAATCCCAGAACAACAGCAAAGGACCTTGTGAAGATGCTGGAAGAAAACAGGTACAAAAGTAACTATATCCACAGTAAAACGAGTCCTATATCAACATAACCTGAAAGGCCGCTCTAAAGGGAGAAGCCACTGCTCCAAAACCGCCATAAAAATGCCAGACTACAGTTTGCAACTGCACATGGGGACAAATATCATACTTTTTGGAGAAATGTCCTCTGGTCTGATGAAACAAAAATAGAATTGTTTGGCCATAGTGACCATTGTTATGTTTGGAGGAAAAAGGGGGAGGCTTGCAAGCTGAAGAACACCATCCCAACCATGAAGCACGGGGGTGGCAGCATAATGTTGTGGGGGTGCTTTGCTGCAGGAGGGACTGGTACACTTCACAAAATAGATGGCATCACGAGGAAGGGAAATGATGTGGATATATTGAAGGAACATCTCAAGATGTCAGTCAGGAAGTTAATGCTTGGTCGCAAATGGATCTTCCAAATGGACAATGACCCCAAGCATACTTCCAAACTTCTGGCAAAATGGCTTAAGGACAGCAAAGTCAAGGTATTACAGTGGCCATCACAAAGCCCTGACCTCAATCCTATAGAAACTTTGTGGGCAGAACTGAAAAAGTGTGTGCGAACAAGGAGGCCTACAAACCTGACTGAGTTACACCAGCTCTGTCAGGAGGAATGGGCCAAAATTCACCCAACTTATTGTGGAAAGCTTGTGGAAGGCTACACGAAACATTTGACCGAAGTTAAACAATTTAAAGGCAATGCTACCAAATACTAATTGAGTGTATGTAAACTTCTGACCCACTGGGAATGTGATGAAAGAAATGAAAGCAGAAATAAATCATTATTTTTACTATTATTCTGACATTTCACATTCTTAAAATAACGTGGTGATCTTAACTGACCTAAGATAGGGGATTTTTACTAGTATTAAATGTCAGGAATTGTGAACAACTGAGTTTAAATGTCTTAGGCTAAGGTGTATGTAAACTTCCGACTTCAACTCTATATATATATATATATATACATATATATATATATGTATATATATATATATATATATATATATATATATATATATATAATATCTGCCACAGACCCAATGCTTTTATTTGTTATTTAACTAGGCAAGTCATTTAAGAACAAATTCTTAAATACAATGACGGCCTACACCGGTCAAACCCGGACGACACTGGGCCAATTGTGCGCCGCCCTATTGGACTCCCAATCACGGCCAGTTGTGAATCAGCCTGGATTTAAACCAGGGTGTCTGTAGTGACTCCTCTAGCACTGAGATGCAGTGCTTCTCTCTCTCTATGTTCTGGGCCAAGACCTGACAAGGTTCACACACATAACCATTGACATAAACCATCACACACATGCGTGTAACCATTGCGTAAGCACACACTAATATTTCAACAGACTCTCACATCAAAGGCACACAGCCACACTCAAGCTTATATTGAATGCATTCACGTTCTAAACAGCATTGTTTGTCAATTTTTCCGTGTGATTCCATTGACCGTAGAATTCCTTTCTGGTGAACTGTCATCACTTGTGTAATTAATTCTGTGGCTGGGTGTGCTGGGTGTCTCTGCGGGTCTGTGTTGATTATTGTAATATATTGTTTTTTTCCTCCAGGAGTCAATAGCTCAATAGCTCCAAATTTCAATGACTTAAAAACCTCAAACCAACTATAAATTGTAGAAATTCATATATTCATATTCAAATATCGAAAGCATTTAATGAGAAAACTAAACTAAAAGGCTTTCCACTTGTAAATATTGCCCCATTTACATTGTGTAATTTATTGTCTGTCCCTAACTAGCCCCACAGATAGGCTATCCAAAGTCAAACCAACTTTGCCACTGTCACACACCGGGGGCTGAAGCTAATTAGCTTACTAGCTAGCCTAGGCTACTTCCAGACACAAGACCTGGTCAGACTGTTTCAATTTATCTAAAAGGGTGAGTGATTAACTGTGTATTGTTTTGGCAGAGTGGAAATACAAACGCTTCCCACGTGCGAACAAACACACAAGAGACACCCACATCAAAGCACGCCTGCAAGACTCAAATCTCATTCTCAGTTGCATCCCTAATGAGGAGGATTAAAACAGAGGCTAAATCAGCCTGTTCATCTCCCTTTAATAAATTATTCAATGCAATGTTTACTTTCCAGTTTAGGGGATTGTGTGTGTGTGTGTGTGTGTGTGTGAGAGAGAGAGAGAGTAAGTGGGAATGTGGAACCAGCATGGAGTCCCTGTTGAGGTAAATGCCAGGTTGTTTGTGAATTTGATTCCATTTTGAAGGTGGACGGAAGGGGGGTTGGGCCTATCTATCAGAGTTGATGAATGGGGTTGAGATGGAAATACGTAGAGTGGAGGGAGGTAGATGGGAAGATGGGGAGGAGGGGGGGGGGGGGGGGGGGGGCTGGATGTCTGCCCAGGGAAATGGCTCAGGGGCTGGGTAAGCTGTCTCTGACTGGGCTTCTCATCAGTCAGAAACCAGGGTATAGACAGGTTCTCAGGATAAAGAGCACTTATTGACACGGAGGACCAGTGTGACAAGTAGAGGGAGAGGAAGATCAGGACGGGTAGGAGGAGAGGAAAGAGAGGGATGAGAGAGATGTTCCGGGTGAGCAACTTAAATTGTAAATACATTTAATTATTTAAATTGTAAATAATTAGTCAATGACACCGAGTACAAGGAGTGAAATGTTAGCTAAACAGACAGGTACGCAGACTTACAGAATATGCCTTCAGAGTAAAAGTACAGTAGCCGATAACTTTAACTGTTTTTCAGTTCCCCCACAGTATTACTTCATAAGCGCACATTCAAAGACATTGAAACCTTCCCTGACAAAGTGTCAGTACACAGTCATTACCACTAGCAGTAGTACCTTTGGACATCATCACTGTAGCAGGTGTGCCCATTACCCTGCCAAAAGCATGAGTTAAACCCACCACGGCCATTTGTGCAGATTGACAGTGACTGACTGACTGCGCAGTGGATAATGCTGTACTGTCTGTCTGGTACGCCGAGAGAAGAGAAGAGATGGGGTAGTTGGAAGTTGGTACAGAGAGTAATTCTAGCCGTTAATGGGTGTTCTAAGTTAACTGGGAACAAACTGTTCTGTCGTTTGTCTTATTTTAGCCATGAATAATAGAATAATAGATGGTGTGCTCCACTCCACCTGTTTCTGTCTGTGTACGGAGGCTGGTTACCACATACACTACGCTACAGTTAAAGGCTAAACACTTTTTTTATTACTTTTATTTTACTAGGCAAGTCAGTTAAGAACAAATTCTTATTTTCAATGACGGCCTAGGAACAGTGGGTTAACTGTCTGTTCATGGGCAGAACGACAGATTTGTACCTTGTCAGCTCAGGGATTTGAACTTGCAACCTTGCGGTTACTAGTCCAACGCCCTGCCACTTCACTACATAGGGTCGACATAAACGCTTCATAATGCTGTTGTTAGCTGTCATTAGAGTGACATAACATCTGTCCGCCATGATACATCTGTACCTGGATCTATGTCTAGGCTCAGTGAGGATAAGAGTGATGGGTTTTTTGTCTGTCTGTCTGTCTGGTAAAGAAGAAGGGGCCTGTGTAAAACCTTTAGGGGGTGGGGGGAATGGAAGGGATGGGAGGATAGGGGTAGTGGTGGTTGGGGTTGATACGGGGGATAGTGGATGAGGATAGGGGTGGTGGTGTTTGGGGGGGATGGTGGAGAGGATGGTGGATGAGGATAGGGGTGGTGGTGGTTGGGGGTGACAGGGGGGATGGTGGAGAGGATGGTGGATGAGGATAGGGGTGGTGGTGGTTGGGGGTGACAGGGGGGGTGGTGGAGAGGATGGTGGATGAGGATAGGGGTGGTGGTGGTTGGGGGTGACAGGGGGGATGGTGGAGAGGATGGTGGATGAGGATAGGGGTGGTGGTGGTTGGGGGTGACAGGGGGGATGGTGGAGAGGATGGTGGATGAGGATAGGGGTGGTGGTGGTTGGGGGTGACAGGGGGGATGGTGGAGAGGATGGTGGATGAGGATAGGGGTGGTGGTGGTTGGGGGTTGCATTCTGTTACAGGTCTAAAGACTGAAATGAGGAAAACGACCCCCTTCCTCTTTTCCTCTTCGCTTCCTCTCTTTGTCTCTACCCTCTCTCACCTCATCTGACACTAGCCTACCCTCAGACCGCCAATGTGTGCATGCACGTGCATGCGTGGGTACGTGCATGCGTCGGTGTATGCATGCTTGAATGTGTGTATGTGTGTTTTGTGAACCCATCTCATATCGCATACCTCTACAATCTGCCTCACACAGAGCACACGCACACACACTACAAGTCATTTAGCATGATAAATATTTACAACACTGCTTGATTCAGATGGCCTGGTATTACTAGATAATTATATTATATATTCATACTTTCCTCAGGTTATTATTAAAGTAATGTGTTTTAATGACATCAAACTGAGAGCTCATACAGTACAGTACTAATGGTGCAGTGTCCAGTCAGACTGGCTGTCACACGCCCCCTAGTGTGACCATCAGGTCACTGCAGGCCATGCCAGGGCTGCTGCTCGAGACAATGCTGTTTATCACTAGCAGCACTACTCTCCACTTAGAGATACTGTGGTTGAGGGAAATAGATAGTTTAACATGCACGGTGATCCACATGTATTAAACATATATTTACAACCTAGATTGAAGCACATACCCTGTGTAGACCAAACATTAGGATCACCTTCCTAATATTGAGTTTCACCCCCTCTTGTCCTCCAGAACAGCCTGAATTCGTCTGGGCATGGACTCTGCAAGGTGTCGAAAGCATTCCACAGGGGTGCTGGCCCATGTTGACTCCAATGCTTCCCACAGTTGTGTCATTTTGGCTGGATGTTCATTGGGTGGTGGACCATTCTTGACACACAGGGAGTGTGAAAAACCCAGCAGCGTTGCAATTCCTGACACAAACCAGTGCGCCTGGCATTTACCACCATACCCCGCTCAAAGGCGGCACACACTTAATCCTTGTCACTATTATCTCAAGGCTTAAAAATCCTTCTTTAACCTCTCTTCTCCACTTCAGCTACACTGATTGAAGTGGAATTAACAAGTGACATCAATAAGGGATCATAGCTTTCACCTAGATTCACCTGGTCAGTCTATGTCATGGAAAGAGCATGTGTTCTTAATGTGTAGTTTATTCAGTGTATACATCTTCCATTGTATCATACCTCACACTGTGAATATCAGCCACCAT
The DNA here is from genome assembly GCF_045791955.1 of Oncorhynchus clarkii lewisi. Lineage (NCBI taxonomy): Eukaryota > Metazoa > Chordata > Actinopteri > Salmoniformes > Salmonidae > Oncorhynchus > Oncorhynchus clarkii. The sequence goes on from NC_092150.1 coordinate 41,056,822, forward strand.
CAGATATGTATTTATTGATATACAATGCACCTCCATACATAGTATACACCCCCAGTATAGGTAACCTGCTCTCCCAGCTGTGTGTATGGGATGTAGAAGGCAGTATAGGTAACCTGCTACCGATGCTGTGTGTATGGGATGTAGGAGGCAGAATAGGTAACCTGCTCTCCCAGCTGTGTGTATGGGATGTAGGAGGCAGTATAGGTAACCTGCTCTCCCAGCTGTGTGTATGGGATGTAGGAGGCAGTATAGGTAACCTGCTCTCCCAGCTGTGTGTATGGGATGTAGGAGGTAGTATAGGTAACCTGCTTTCCCAGCTGTGTGTATGGGATGTTGACGGCAGTATAGGTAACCTGCTCTCCCAGCTGTGTGTATGGTCGGTTGAAGGCAGTATAGGTAACCTGCTTTCCCAGCTGTGTGTATGGTATGTAGAAGGCAGTATAGGTAACCTGCTCTCACAGCTGTCAATACAGTATGTGCAATACCAGTCAAACATTAGTCAACAGGGATATGCTAATCCATAACTGGGATGCTTCTTTCTTTCTTTCTTTCTTTCTTTCTTTCTTTCTTTCTTTCTTTCTTTCTTTCTTTCGTCTCCTAATTGATTCCCAAAAGTGGGAATTTCACAGCTGCTCTCAGTTCTACTTGGCTTCTTCTATATGAATCTTAGATATTGTTTAACCCTTTAATTAACCTCTTACTTCTACCCCCTCCTTTTTCGAAAATTCTGTTAAAAATCGCGCAACTTTTCAGCGTCCTGCTACTCATGCCAGGAATATAGTATATGCATATGATTAGTATGTGTGGATAGAAAACACTCTGAAGTTTATAAAACTGGTTAAATCACGGCTGTGACTATAACAGATCGTGTGTTTCATTGAAAAACGCAAGAAAAACTGCTCTCTGAAAGCTAAAAATAATTTCCATAAGTCACTTCCACGAGTTGTTAAAAGAGAACAGAATTTAATATCGACCTGCCTGCAATTCATACAAATTCCACACTCCTCATTTTCAATTGAATTAATTGTTGGAAAATCCATCTATCTGGCATCCATTTTCCCAGTCTTGACCCGGATGTAGTTGATGAAGACATTATCAGCCATTGTTTTGCAAGTGAAGACCTATTGAAAATACATCGCCCTGTAATCATTTTGATAGATTATAAACGTTTACTAATACCTAAAGTTGGATTACAAAAGGATTTCGAAGTGTTTTGTGAAAGTTTATCGTCGACTTTTTTAATTTTAAAAAATTACGCAGCGTTTAAAAACGATGTTTTTTTCTGAATGACACAGCTTCCACACAAAGCTATTTTGGGTATATATGGACCGATTTAAACGAAAAAAAGACCCAATAGTGATGTTTATGGGGCATATAGGAGTGCCAAGAAAGAAGCTCGTCAAAGGTAATGAATGTTTTATATTTTATTTCTGCGTTTTGGGTAGCGCCGGCTACCGCAAAATCTGTTGTTTACGTGTCGTGCTGGCATTTTGGGGGGTGCATGCTATCAGATAATAGCTTCTCATGCTTTCGCCGAAAAGCATTTTAAAAATCTGACTTGCTGGCTAGGTTCACAACGAGTGTAGCTTTAATTCAATACCCTGCTTGTGAATTTTGATCAAAGATTGAGTTGTAACGAGTACATTTAGCATTTAGCGTAGCGCATTTGCATTTCCAGGGGCATACTTGAGACGTCTGCGTCTCAAGTATGGTCAAGACGTTTTAACTGCTCGTTGTGGATACTGGTTATGTAGACCCGTTGGGGCCGTATTTGCGAACATTAGAAAATGTTTAAGTATCAGACAATAGAAATTGCAGACGTAGTTGCATGTGATGTGCATTTTGTTCTACCTTGTTATTTTGACTCTTACATTGTTATTGTTTATTGCATTGTTGGGGTTAGAGTTTCCAAGAAAGTAATTTCACTGTACTTGGACATGTGACAGGAAAACTTGAAACTTGATTAAAAACGTAACGTTAGCTGTTCCCAATACATAAGTTTGCACATGTGCTATGCTAAACCCAGCAGGTTGATGTGATTATTTCCTGTACCATATTGCCCATCAGCCTATCAGAGATTTAACTACTTTTTTTCGACAAACCAATGGCATTTCTTAAAATAGGTCAAGGTCAAGTCCTACTGTATTACACTTTGTAATGCTTGTCCTTAAGTCAAATAACACATGTGACAAAGTAGATGATTATCAAAACATAGGTCTACATTTATGTGTACAGGACCATGTAATATACAGTTGAAGTCAGAAGTTTACAAACACTTAGGTTGGAGTCATTAAAACTTGTTTTTCAACCACTCCACAATTTTTTTTGTTAACAAACTATAGTTTTGGCAAGTCGGTTAGGACATCTACTTTGTGCATAACACAGGTCATTTTTCCAACAATTGTTTACAGACAGATTATTTCACTTATAATTCACTGTATCACAATTCCAGTGGGTCAGAAGCTCACATACACTAAGTTGACTGTGTCTTTAAACAGATTGGAAAATTCCAGAAAATGATTTCATGGCTTTAGAAGCTTCTGATAGGCTAATTGACATAATTTGAGTCCATTGGAGGTGTACCTGTGGATGTATTTCAAGGCCTACCTTCAAACTCAGTACCTCTTTGCTTGACATCATGGGAAAATCAAAAGAAATCAGCCAAGATCTCAGAAAAAAACTGTAGACCTCCACAAGTCTGGTTCATCCTTGGGAGAAATTTCCAAACGCCTGAAGGTACCACGTTCATCTGTACAAACAATAGTGCGCAAGTATAAACACCATGGGACCACGCAGTCGTCATACCGCTCAGGGAAGAGACGTGTTCTGTCTCCTAGAGATGAACGTAATGTGGTGCGAAAAGTGCAAATCAATCCCAGAACAACAGCAAAGGACCTTGTGAAGATGCTGGAGGAAACAGGTACAAAAGTATTTATATCCACATTAAAAATGAGTCCTATATTGACATAACCTGAAAGGCCGCTCAGCAAGGAAGAAGCCACTGCTCCAAAAACCGCCATAAAAAATCCAGACTACGGTTTGCAACTGCACATGGGGACAAAGATCATAGTTTTTGGAGAAATGTCCACTGGTCTGATGAAACAAAAATGGAATTGTTTGGCCATAATGACCATTATGTTTGGAGTAAAAAGGTGGAGGCTTGCAAGCCAAAGAACACCATCCCAACCATGAAGCATGGGGGTGGCAGTATAATGTTGTGGGGGTGCATTGCAGCAGGAGGTATGGTTCTCAATCAGAGGCAGGTGTCGTTAGTCTCTGACTGAGAATCATACTTAGGTAGCCTGGGTTTCACTTTTGGTTTGTGGGTGTTTGTTTCCGTGTGAGTGTTTGGGCCACACGGTACTGTTTCGGTTTTGTAAATTCACGTCATTGTTTATTGTTTTGATTCAATGTTCAGTGCTTTCTTTAATTAAAATCATCATGAACACTAACCACGCTGCACCTTGGTCCTCCTCTCTATCTCCAGACGACATCCGTTACACTTCCGACTTCAACTGTAGCCTATGCAATATGATTATTAGGCCATAGCAGTGTGTTTGTCTGCAAGGATGATAAACTAGGTAGTTCCTTATTACAGTAAATGCATTATTAATCTTCATTTTCAAGCTATTAGCTTTAGGCTATGTCCCTTTTCAACACACTACCACAATACATATAATTCCACATTTCAAAGGGAGGAATAATCTCATGTGAGATTCGACCCCTTTGCCACAATCCGCGACAATTACGTGGAGCTAGGCACTCTACACAGAGAGCAATTTGACCAGTCAGTCAAATGCACGTGATGTAGTTGCTTTGATTATCAGAACGTGCTGTTTGACTTATTGTAACGGTCTTCTTGACTTGAAGGAGAGGCGGACCAAAATGCAGCGTGGTTTCTATTCATGGTTCTTTAATGAAAACTATACATGAACAGACTAACAAAAACAAGAACCGTGAAAACCTAAAACAGCCCTATCTGGTGCAAACACAGAGACAGGAACAATCACCCACAAAACCCAACACCAAACAGGCTACCTAAATATGGTTCCCAATCAGAGACAATGACTAACACCTGCCTCTGATTGAGAACCATATCAGGCCAAACACAGAAACAGACAAACTAGACATCCAACATAGAATGCCCACTCAGATCACACCCTGACCAAACAAAACATAGAAACATACAAAGCAAACTATGGTCAGGGTGTTACACTTATGTTGAAGATGTTTCCATGAACAAGTGTTGCAACACGTCCAACTACGTCAACCATTTTCATTTGCTGATATGGATTTTGTTACAAAAAATAATCATGGCCACCTGCTGAGTTTTTTTTTGGAAGAAAACCACTCGATTTTATCCCTACGTTATATTGGCATCGAATATGTCACCCTCCTGTAATGGGTGCGCGCTGGTGGCAGGGAAGTCTGGCGCAGGGGAACGAACTTGGTATATAATAAGTGCTCACAAATCTCCGAAAACCAAAATATACAAAATGATAAAAGTGGGTACAAAACCCGTCGCACACCAGAACAAAACTTGCACATAACATACAATCAAACAATCACTGACAAGGACATGAGGGGAAACAGAGAGTTAAATACACAACATGTAATTGATGGGATTGGAACCAGGTGTGAAGGAAGACAAGACAAAACCAATGGAAAATGAAAAATGGATCAGCGATGGCTAGAAGGTCGGTGACGTTGACCGCCGAACACCGACCAAACAAGGAGAGGGACCGACTTCGGCGGAAGTCGTGACACCTCCCTAGGAGAGGGGGTGACCTCGACAATTTTTTTTTTTAAACGAGAAGCTGCCTGGATCTTTAATTTAAAGATTCGGTCTCAACGTAGACTTTGATCTGAAGCCATTCTTGTGATTGTGATTTTGCTATTGTAAATGTTTGTAGGCTTATGTAGCCAAATTGTATCTATGATCGTACGCTATCCATTTCTGTTTTTTGTATGCTATTTTATTCTATGAGAATTAACCAATGATATCAGGCCACAACTGGCCATGATTACAGATACCTGTGTGTGTCTTTTGACACTATATAAATGAGTCATCTCGCAGTGTTTGTCATTATACCCTGATGAAGACAGCTTGTCTGTCGAAACATTAGACATAAATATGTTTGCATTTGAGCTCCTAGAGCGTGCAAATTTTTAAAAGTGTTCTACTCCGCTAGCCAGCACCTCACCTAAATAGGTGTGCGTTTCTTTCGCCTCTAGATTACACCTGCTGAGGTTAGCATGGAGATATATGTGCAAGCCTATGTAATGTGAACAGCTAACATATAGCCTTTGATCACGTGCAACTACCGCAACGATTTTAACTGGCTGATGCTTGAACTTAACCTTGAACTTAAACCCCACGGGACCGCAAACCGATTCAAATGTAGCATGTATCATTCAGAAAATCTATTCAAACACTACGAATCCTCGGTTCACTAACATTTGTTGCTCATGTTACTTTCTTTCTACCTTCCGAAAATACCTTATCTTTTGTGACAACTTGTGCGTCTTCTCCTTCAGTGTCGAACTAATAAGCATGTAACTGCGTAATTAGATGAGTGACAGCCAATGTAATTTGATCATTTCATAACGAGGACAGCAATCACTTTTGCGAGCAAAACTGCCCACAGGAAAATGTGTGCCTTCAGGTCTGGAGGAAAGAAAAAGTAATTCCGCTCCCCAAAAATAGCAAAGCTCCCTTTACTGGCTCAAACAGCCGACGAATAAGCTTGTTACCAACCCCTAGTCAAATTTTTACCAGATACAATGCTATTTCACAGTAAACTAATTAACAACAGATTTTCAGCAAGGTTATAGGGAAAGACATTCAAGATGTACGGCACAAATGACTGATGATTGACTGACAGAAACGTATAATAAAAAGATTGTGGGACCTGTTTTGTTAGACTTCAGTGCAGTTTTTGACTTTATCAAAATCTTCTGCTGTGTTATGGCTTTACATCCCCTGCTATATTGTGGATCGACAGTTACCTGTCAAATTGAACACGTGTGTTCATTAATGGAAGCCAACATAATCCAGGTAGAGTCAGGCATTTCCCAGGGAAGCTGTCTAGGGCCCTTACTTTTTTCAATCTTTGCTAATGACCTGCCACTGGTTCTGAGTAAACCTGTGTGTCTATGTATGCTGATGACTCAGCTACCAAAGCAAGTGAAATCACTGCTACACTTAACAAAAAGCTGCCGTCAGTTTCAGAACAGGTGTAAAGTAATCCTAAACAGGTGTAAAGTTAATCCTAAATATTTAAATATCTAAAAGCATTCTATTTGGGACAAATTATTCACTAAACCCTAAACCTTCAAATGAATAATGTGAAAATTTAGCAAGTTGAGGAGACTAAACTGCTTGTGTAACCCAGGATTGTAAAATGTAATGGTCAGAACATATTGATGCAACTGTAGCTAAGATGGAAAGAGGTCTGTCCATAATAAAGCACTGCTCTGCCTTCTTAACAACGCTATCAACAAGGCAGGTCCTACAGGCCCTGATTTTGTCGCACCTGGACTACTGTCCAGTTGTGTGGTCAGGTGCCACAAAGAGGGACTTAGGAAAATTACACTTGGCCCAGAACAGAGCAGCACTGCTGGCCATTAAATGTACATGGAGAGCTAACATTAATAATATGCATGCCAATCTCTACTGGCTGAAAGTAGAGGAGAGATTGACTTCATCAATACTTGTATTTGTGAGAGGTATTGACATGTTGAACGCACACAGCTCGGACACTTATGTATACCTTACAAGACATGTCACCAGAGGTCTCTTCACAGTCCCCAAGTCCAGAACAGACTTTGGGAGGCGCGCAGTACTACATAGCGCCATGGCTCCATGGAACTCTATTCCACATCATGTAAAATACACATTATGGAACAGCAGGGACTGTGAAGAGACACACACACAGACATGATAACATACGCACTATACAAACATGTACGCATGGATTTTGTGTGGTAGATATGTTGTAGTAGAGTAGTGGCCTGAGGGCACACACTTAATGTGTTGTGAAATGTATTGTTTAAAAAAAATCTCTCTCACACACACACAGTGTAATGGGGGTAAAAGATGAAGGTGGCATGTGTGAGTGGGGAGAGTGCATTTGTCACACGGAGCAGGAGAGCGGAATTGAAATGCTGCTCCTGAAATAGACAGAGATGCACAGAGACGGTACAGGTCAAAGATTTAAGCATGCACATGCAAACCTATCTCACTCTTTCTGTTCTCTCTCTCTCTCTCTCTCTCTCTCTCTCTCTCTCTCTCTCACACACACACAATTGTTCCTGTTCTACTATGTGGTTGTGTGTGGGTCAGCAAAGTGAAGCACTAAGGGAATATGCTTGTCTTCTTGTGTTTCGCTTGATTCAGTGCGTATGTCTTATGTGTGTAGCATCTCTGATCATTGTTCTCTCTCTCTTCCTCCCTTTCGCTCTCTTCCTCTTTATCTCTCTCTCTCCCCCTCTCTCCCATCTATCTCTCTCTCTCTCTCTCTCTCTCTTGCTGTCTCTCTCTCTAGGTGGGGGGCCAAGGGAGGCCCCAGAGGTGTGTGCTCTGCCTGAACAGGCTCCTGTGGCGCTACACAGGCTGATAGAAGCTCTGGAGAGACAAGGTAAAAACTTCCACAACTTAGAGAAAAAAAAACATGTTGGTAATTTATATTGTACACAATTCAGGAATTATTATGACTCCATGTTTGATCTCTTCAAATGCATCTTTATGAATATAGAATTATTATGTAGTAGGCCTAAAGTATTTTGTGGATGCATTGAAATGTAACTATTTTCACTAATTCCTCTGCCCCTCTCTTGTCTAGGCTTGGAGAGTGAGCCACTGTACCGGACGCCCCCAGCCTCCACCGGACCCCCAGAACTGAGACAGGCTCTTGACACAGGTGCATAAATCCCTGCATAACACTACATAAAACAGGTGTATGCACTGACTACTGAATAAGAGCGTCTGCTAAATGATTTAAATGTAAAATGTACATAAAACCCTACATAACGTACATAACACAGGTACATAAACCCTACATAACCCTACACAGCACATGTACATCAATCCTACAAACCCCTACATAACACAGGTACATAATCCTACATAGCACATGTACCTTAACCCTACATAACACAGGTTCATACTATCTGTGCAACTACAAACTAAGTCGTTTTTTTCTCATGTCAGGGCACAAGTTGTGGAGTTACAGTATTTGAGGAGTTGTGGAGTTGCAGTATTTGAGGAGTTGTGGAGTTGCAGTATTTGTATGCAGAAATTGCAGCATGTCAACTCAACAGGTGTCAACCTGCTAGGTATTTAACGGACTCACTGGGCCTAATAAGTCTTGAATATAACCTCTCAGTACAGCATCTCTCCGGGGTGCTGACTCATACAGAAGGCATACAGTAGATTACTGCTGATAGCCAGAATTGGTAGTCTATCTCAGTAGAGAGAAAGTTGGGAAAGTTTGTGCTGAAGTTCAGGCTGGCTCCACAAGGGAGTGCTCTGACTCTGTAATATTTGCGCAGGCAGAACATAACTCTATCTGAGACCCATCGAGCCCACAGCATTACAAACACAGTGGTGTCAGAACCAGTAGAGGCACAATGGTATACACAGCATCTTATACACTCCCCCATCTAAATAAGTAATAAGGCCAGAGGGGGTGTGGTATATTTTCTAATATGACTTCAAAATTGGACTTCTATCCATACCTAGGGGCAACAGTGAGCGCTATTACCATAAAGTACGTTTGAGTTTTGCAAGGGCATTGTGGATGGAGTTGGTGGATGGGTGTAATCCCATGACTAGTGATGGACACTAACTTGAAATGCCTAATTCTGCAGTGAGACTGTGAGAGCATGTTGAAGAACATTGAGACTAAGGTCTCTTTTGCAATGGAACCCTGCATTAACACAATTTACAAAATAAAATACAGTGTAATGCAAATATTCAAGAAAAACAGTCACATTCCTAAGGCAAGGAGGTCTCCAATCAACATGTTGAACTGCCCAAGAGGCACCAGAACACCCAGTTGTAGGGAATGCTGTAGGTTGTTCCATACACAGGGTCCAAAGACAATTAAAACAGATTTACCTAACTGAGTAAACCGAAGGGATTTCCATAGTTAGCCATCCCTGAGACCAGGTATGGTAACTTGTACGTCTAAAGATTCATAATATGGCCAAAGTGGAGTGCCTGGATACAGCCCTTAGCAGTGGTATGTTGGCCATATACCCCAAACCCCCAAGGTGCCTTATTGCTATTATAAACTGGTTACCAACATAATTAGAACAGTAAACACGTGATGTTGCGTCATACCCATGGTATGTTGTCTGGAATACCACAGCTTTCAGACAATCAGTATCCAGTACACAAACTACCCGGTTTATAATACACAATATGACACACATCATCTCATACACACTCATACACACTCACACTCATTTTGTTGCATTACAACTTGTAATTTAAATTGATTTTTATTTGGATTTCATGTAATGGACATACACACACAAAAAAAAACTTGTTTCAAAAAATAAATATAAATAAAAACTGAAAAGTGGTGCATGCATATGTATTCACCCTCTTTGCTATGAAGCCCCTAAATAAGATCTGGTGCAACCAATTACCTTCAGAAGTCACATTATTAGTTAAATAAAGCCCACCTGTGTGCAGTCTAAGTGTCCCATGATCTGTCACATGATCTGTGTATATATAGACCTGTTCTGAAAGGCCCCAGAGACTGCAACACCACTAAGCAAGGGCACCATGAAGACCAAGGAGCGCTCCTAACAGGTCAGGGACAACGTTGTGGAGAAGTACAGATCAGGGTTGGGTTATAAAAACATATCAGAAACTTTGAACATCCCACAGAGCACCATTAAATCCTTTATTAAAAACATGGAAAGAATATGGCACCATAACAAGCCTGCCAAGAGAGAGCCACCCACCAAAACTCATGGACCAGGCAAGGAGGGCATTAATCAGAGAGGCAACAACGAGACCATAGATTACCCTGAAGGAGCTGCAACTTCCACAGCGGAGATTGGAGTATCTGTCCATATGACCACTTTAAGCCGCACACTCCACAGAGCTGTGCTTTACAGAAGATTGGACAAAAAAAAGCCATTGCTTAAAACCTGTTGAGGCTAGGGGGCAGCATTTTCACTTTTGGATGAAAGGCATTCCCAGAGTAAACGGCCTCCTACTCTCTCCCAGATGGGAATATATGCATAGTATTATTACTGGTAGATAGAAACCACTCTGGAGTTTCTAAAACTGTTTGAATTATGTCTGTGAGTATAACAGAACTCATATGGCAGACAAAAACCTGAGACGAAATCCAAACAGGAAATGAGAACTCAATTTAGAAAACAGTACCATTGGATGTCCACCTTTAGATATGGATGAGAATGCACTTTCTAGGGCTTCCACAATATGTCACCGTCTTTAGATTCTGGTTGTATGATTCTACTATAAAGGTGGGGCTCATAATAGCTCTTTGAGTGGGTGGTCTGGCAGAAAGCCTCGGTTTCATTACGCGCGGTCACGAGAGAGTGTTCTTGCGTTTCTATGCTTTTCTTCAGACAATTAAATTCTCCGGTTGGAATCTTATGGCTGATCAATGTTTAAAACAACCTAAATATGGATTGCATACATCATTTGACTTGTTTCTACGACCTGTAACGGAACTTTTTGAGTTTTTGTCTAGAGGAATTGCTCGTGCTTTTTGAGGATTGAATGCTGGGCTGAACAAGCTAACAACAAGTGGCTAAATTATGGGCTTTTTGGAACTTTATGGAACAAATCAGTCATTTATTATCGAACTGGGATTCCTGGAACTGCCTTCTGATGAAGATATTCAAAGATAAGTGAATATTTATAGTGTTTTTTGTAGCTTCTGTTGACACCAAAATGGCAGCTATTTCTTTGGGTTCTGAGCGCCGTTCTCAGATTATTATTTTTCTGTAAAAAAAAAAGTGAAATCTGACACAGCGGTTGCATAGAGGATAAATTTATCTTTAATTCTGTGAATAACACTTGCATCTTTTATCAATGTTTATTGTGAGTATTTCTGCAAAATCACTAGATGTTTTGGAATCAAAACATTACTACATTGCGCCAATGTAAACTGAGATTTTTTATATATATATATGCACATTATCGAACAAAACACACAATACATGTATAACATGATGTCCTATGAGTGTCATCTGATGGAGATAATCAAAGGTTAGTGATTCATTTTATCTATATTTATGCTTTTGTGACTGTGAAATATCGCTCTGTGTGTTTTTGAATTTGGTGGTCATCTAACATAAATATATGTTGTGTTTTAGCTGTAAAACATTTTGAAAATCGGACACGATGGGTAGATTAACAAGATGTCTATATTTCATTTGCTGTATTGGACTTGTTAATGTGTGAAAGTTAAATATTTCTAAATAATATTTTTTTCAGCTGAATGGGAGTGGGTGTTCCCTTTAGGGAACTCCTTTTCCCCCCATAGCCCCAACTTAAAGAAAAAAATAAGCAAGCACATTTGGTGTTTGCCAAAAGGCATGTCGGAGACTCCCGAAACATATGGAAGAAGGTACTCTGGTCAGATGAGACTAAAATGTAGCTTTTTGGCCATCAAGGAAAACGCAATGTCTGGCACAAACCAACACCTCTCATCACCCCGACAGCACCATCTCCACAGTGAAGCATGGTGGTGGCAGCATCATGATGTGGGGATGTTTTTCATCAGCAGGGACTGGGAAACTGGTCAGAATTGAAGGAATTATGGATGACGCTAAATACAGGGAAATTCTTGAGGGAAACCTGTTTCAGTCTTCCAGAGATTTGAGACTGGGACGGAGCTACACCTTCCAGCGGGATAATCACCCTAAACATACTGCTAAAGCAACAGTTGAGTGGTTTAAGAAATATTTAAATGTCTTGGAATGGCCTAGTCAAAGCCCAGACCTCAATCCAATTGAGAATCTGTGGTATGACTTAAAGATTGCAGTACACCAGCGGAACCTATCCAACTTGAAGGAGCTGGAGCAGTTTTGCCTTGAAGAAATCCCAGTGGCTAGATGTGCAAAGCTTATAGAGACATACTCCAAGAGACTTGCAGCTGTAATTGCTGCAAAAGGTGGCTTTACAAAGTATTGACTTGGGGGGGTGAATAGTTATGCACGCTCAAGTTTTCTGTTTTTTTGTCTTGTTTCTTGTTTGTTTCACAATAAAAACAAATATTTTGCATCTTCAAAGTGGTAGGCATGTTGTGTAAATCAAATGATACAACCCTCCCCCCAAAATCAATTTTAATTCCAGGTTGTAAAGGCAACAAAATGGGAAAAATGCCAAGGGGGGCAAAAACTTTCGCAAGCCACTGTAGCATGTACGCAGTTTCAGACATAGAACTACATGTAGAACACATACAGTATAGAATTCTAAGATCTCAATGGTTTAGTTATCTCTATTGAATTGAATGTATTTATGTAACAGACAACAAAATGTGCAATGTTGTATCATATACAGTGCCTTGCGAAAGTATTCGGCCCCCTTGAACTTTGCGACCTTTTGCCACATTTCAGGCTTCAAACATAAAGATATAAAACTGTATTTTTTTGTGAAGAATCAACAACAAGTGGGACACAATCATGAAGTGGAACGACATTTATTGGATATTTCAAACTTTTTTAACAAATCAAAAACTGAAAAATTGGGCGTGCAAAATTATTCAGCCCCCTTAAGTTAATACTTTGTAACGCCACCTTTTGCTGCGATTACAGCTGTAAGTCGCTTGGGGTATGTCTCTATCAGTTTTGCACATCGAGAGACTGAATTTTTTTCCCATTCCTCCTTGCAAAACAGCTCGAGCTCAGTGAGGTTGGATGGAGAGCATTTGTGAACAGCAGTTTTCAGTTCTTTCCACAGATTCTCGATTGGATTCAGGTCTGGACTTTGACTTGGCCATTCTAACACCTGGATATGTTTATTTTTGAACCATTCCATTGTAGATTTTGCTTTATGTTTTGGATCATTGTCTTGTTGGAAGACAAATCTCCGTCCCAGTCTCAGGTCTTTTGCAGACTCCATCAGGTTTTCTTCCAGAATGGTCCTGTATTTGGCTCCATCCATCTTCCCATCAATTTTAACCATCTTCCTTGTCCCTGCTGAAGAAAAGCAGGCCCAAACCATGATGCTGCCACCACCATGTTTGACAGTGGGGATGGTGTGTTCAGTGTGATGAGCTGTGTTGCTTTTACGCCAAACATAACGTTTTGCATTGTTGCCAAAAAGTTCAATTTTGGTTTAATCTGACCAGAGCACCTTCTTCCACATGTTTGGTGTGTCTCCCAGGTGGCTTGTGGCAAACTTTAAACTACACTTTTTATGGATATCTTTAAGAAATGGCTTTCTTCTTGCCACTCTTCCATAAAGGCCAGATTTGTGCAATATACGACTGATTGTTGTCCTATGGACAGAGTCTCCCACCTCAGCTGTAGATCTCTGCAGTTCATCCAGAGTGATCATGGGCCTCTTGGCTGCATCTCTGATCAGTCTTCTCCTTGTATGAGCTGAAAGTTTAGAGAGACGGCCAGGTCTTGGTAGATTTGCAGTGGTCTGATACTCCTTCCATTTCAATATTATCGCTTGCACAGTGCTCCTTGGGATGTTTAAAGCTTGGGAAATCTTTTTGTATCCAAATCCGGCTTTAAACTTCTTCACAACAGTATCTCGGACCTGCCTGGTGTGTTCCTTGTTCTTCATGATGCTCTCTGCGCTTTTAACGGACCTCTGAGACTATCACAGTGCAGGTGCATTTATACGGAGACTTGATTACACACAGGTGGATTGTATTTATCATCATTAGTCATTTAGGTCAACATTGGATCATTCAGAGATCCTCACTGAACTTCTGGAGAGAGTTTGCTGCACTGAAAGTAAAGGGGCTGAATAATTTTGCACGCCCAATTTTTCAGTTTTTGATTTGTTAAAAAAGTTTGAAATATCCAATAAATGTCGTTCCACTTCATGATTGTGTCCCACTTGTTGTTGATTCTTCACAAAAAAATACAGTTTTATGTCTTTATGTTTGAAGCCTGAAATGTGGCAACAGGTCGCAAAGTTCAAGGGGGCCGAATACTTTCGCAAGGCACTGTAACACTAGCTCTGGTATTGTAACGGTTACAGACCATATCAATGTTGTTTTTCATATATCCTGAGGCACGATCATTTCAGAGGTCAAACATATGATTGAGTTTAAGTTGGCCCACTCTGGACTCCAAAGGTAACAAGCCCACCTCCTGGAACTCCTGTACCCCATGAGGGTCCTTGGGGGGTCATTCAGCATATACCTGATAACATTATTTACATGACTGGCATTTCCCCTTTTCAGCTTTTTGATGGCCCACAATACCAAGCAGAGCAGGCATAATCAAAATGACACTGAATCAAGGTTGAGACAAACAATTTAAGTTTCTATGCATGGTTGGGTAGGTTACTTTTTAAATGTAATATGTTACAGTTACTAGTTACCTGTCCAAAATTGTAATCAGTAATGTCAATTTTGGATTACCTAAACTCAGTAACATAATCTGATTACTTTTGGATTACTTTCCCTTTAAGGGTCATTGGAAGAAGACAAAAAGGATTCATCAAACACATTTGAAACGCAATTTTTCAAAAGTAATCTGATTACAATATTTTTGTTGGTAACATAACCGACTAGTTTTTTTGTTGTTGAATAATCAGATTACATGTTATTAGTTACTTCCCAATCCTGTCTCTATGGTCTATAAAGGTTGCAGAACTATAACTGTTTCATTATTTATCATCAATGAACCTATATGAATCTTCACCGCAAAAAGTAATATTTCTCTTTTGAATTCTATTTATGATAGTTGTTTAGAGTGGTATAGGTTTGCACACAAACAAACACACACACACACTTGGCCTCCTCATCCCGGGGGAAATAAGGGGTCAATGCGAGGGTAAAGACGTGTATGTAATCAAAGAAATTGACAAAGAAGAGTTGACTCCCAGTAATATAGTTGATACAGACATAAATATTGGCAGACAGAAATAGGGATGAGAGAATTCAACACAAATGTACAGTACATGCAGAAATGCACACATATGCACATACATTACAGGCATGGAAAGAGCAAGGCTAGCTAACATACATGAACAGGTCATATATGTGACCAGGAGTAGACATGGGAGAGGGAAATTATGTATAGAAATGGGTTGACACATGACTCTTATACATGCATACCTGTAAAGGCACACGTCCAATGCTCTTAGTGGGGAGAGGAAGAGTGGGAGGAAGACATTACTAATGGAACAGATAAAACAGAGAGAGAATATTAGAAAAACAGCTAGACAGAAATCTCTCTGTCTCTCTCTCTGAGAATGTCTCTTTGTGCAGTGTGGTAAGGTCTTTGTTATGTAGTAAGTGTTAATGGTACACGGGATGGGGGTAGGATAATGTATTTCTGAGAAAGGTAGTTTCCATGCAGACAGTTTTCCTCTCTGTGTTTTGGCTGAGGTGTTCTCTTCAGTGCATGGGTCCTGTTGTTATGTAATAGGGAGTTGTTACATAGGGCATAAGCTCTCATGCTATTCCACAACACTCTCAGCAATTTGGCATGGAAAAGGTATCAAATCAAAGTCAAATCAAATTGTATTGCTCACATACACATATTTAGCAGATGTTATTGTGGGTGTATCGAAATGCTTGTGTTCCTAGCTCCAACAGTGCAGTAGTATCTAACAATTCACAACAATACGCACAAATCTAAAAGTAAAATAATGGAATTATTATTATAATAATAGAATCCTCAACACTGGAGACCCTCAGGGGTGCGTGCTCATTCCCCTCCTGTACTCATGACTGCACGGCCAGGCACGACTCCAACACCATCATTAAGTTTGCCGAAGACACAACAGTGGTAGGCCTGATCACCGACAACGATGAGACAGCCTTTAGGGAGGAGGTCCTGGCTGTGCGGTGCCCAGACAACAACCTTTCCTTCAACGTGATCAAGACAAAGGAGATGATTGTGGACTATAGAAAAAGGAGGCCCGAGCACGCCCCATTCTAATCGACGGGGCAGTAGTGGAGCAGGTTGGGAGCTTCAAGTTCCTTGGTGTCCACATCACCAATAAACTATCATGGTCCAAACACACCAAGACAGTTGTGAAGAGAATACGACAAAGCCTATTCCCCCTCAGGAGTCTGACAAGATTTGGCATGGGTCCTCAGATCCTCAAAAAGTTATACAGCTACACCATCGAGCGCATCCTGACTGGTTGCATCACTGCCTGGTATGGCAACTGCTCGGCCTCCGACCGCAAGGCACTACAGAGGGTAGTGTGTACGGCTCAGTACATCACTGGGGCCAAGCTTCCTGCCATCCATGACCTCTATAACAGGCAGTGTCAGAGGAAGGCCCTAAAAATTATCAATGACTTCAGCCACCCTAGTCATAGACTTTTCTCTTTGCTACCGCACGGCAAGCAGTGCCAAGCCTAGGTCCAAAAGGCTTAACAGTTTTTACCACCAAACCATAAGACTCCTGAACAGCTAATCAAATGGCTACCCAGACTATTTGCATTGCCCCCCCTCCTCCTCCCCTTTTACGCTGCTACTCTCTGTTTATTATCTATGCATAGTCACTTTAACTCTACCTACCTTAACTCTACCTACCTCAATTACCTCGACTAACCGGTGCACATTGACTCTGTCAAATGAACGCCTCGGCTGATGACACCAACGCTTCGGCCTCTTCTTCAGGAAAAAGTGGGGGGAGGTGAACCCGAACTGACACTAGAACGGCGACAGTCCAGTGGACGAGTTCTGCAGTGTGTTTTGAGCATATTCCTCCCAGACAAGGAACTTGCTCCAGTTGCTTGCCTGGATGGAGACAAAGCAGAGGAGGAACTTCTCCAGCTCCTGGTTGGCCCGCTCCGTTTTCCCATTCGACTGTGGGTGGAATCTAGAGGAGAGACTCACTGACGCCCCCAACAGGGAGCAGGAGGCTTTCCAATACCGTGCGGCGAACTGGGGCCCACGATCCCAGATAATATCCTGGTGAAGTCCATGTAGTCGAAATACATGGATAATCATGAGATCAGCGGTCTACTTCGCTGAAGGCATGTTGGGTAAGACAATGAAATGGGCTTGCCTTGGAGAAACGATCAACGACCACCAGGATAGTGGTAAGCCCTTGGGATGGAGGTAACCCTGGGATAAAGTCTACGGACAGGTGGGACCAGGGCAGACTGGGGATGGGCAGAGGTTGTAGTAACCCAGCCAGTCGCTGTCGTGTGGACTTGCTTTGGGCACAGGCGGAACAGGCCACAACAAAGGATCTCACAAAAAATCTACCAAAAAACAAAACAAATCTACCAAAATGTCCTATTGTGTACCTTAGTAGCGCTTCCCTTCCTCCTCTTTCTACAAAGGATCTCACATCTTCAATCATGTTGGACCACCAGAATATCCGCCTCAAGAACTCCAGTGTCCGATTAACCCCTGGATGCCCAGTTAATTTAGAGGAATGTCCCGGTTGTAGTACTCGGGAACACGCTGATCGTGGAACGTTATGTCCGTTAGTGGGACCCCCGCCAGGGTCAGGTTCTCGGGTCTGGGCTTGTCGTACCCTGGTCTCAATACTCCATATAACAGGGGCCACATTGTGGGAGCTGTGGATGGTGGGCTCGGAGTCCCGCTCCTCGTTAGAGACATCATGTTGGCGGGACAGAGCGTCTGCTTTCTGATTCTTGGATCCTGGGCGATAGGCTAGTGTGAAATCGAACTTGTTAAAAAACAGAGCCCACCTAGCCTGGCGAGGGTTCAACCTCTTGGCTTCTTGAATGGAGACCAAGTTTTTATGATCGGTCCAGATCATGAAAGGTTGAGGTTCCCCCTCCAACCAGTGTCTCCATCCATCAAGGGCCTACTTATCTGCCAAGAGCTCCTGGTTGCATTCCCCTGGCGAGAACCGCTTCAAGAGAAAGGCGCATGGGTGCAGTTTCTTGTCCTCCTTGTTCCACTGTGAAGGACTGCCCCTGCTACGGTGTCCGAGGTGTCCACCTCTACCACAGAGGGATGAGTAGGATCAGGATGAACGAGGATGGGTCCGGAGGTGAAACGTCCCTTGAGCTCCATGAATGAAAGTTGCTTATAAAACATAAAAGGTGGGACGGGGCCAGTCGGCGACCGCCTCAAACTTTATGGGGGCCATTTGGATGCCTGTGGTAGAGATAGGATGCTCTCGATTGTGCATCTGTAAAAGTTTGTGAGGGTCTTAGGGGCCAAGCCAAATTTCTCCAGCCTCCTGAAGTTGAAGAGGCGCTGTTGCGCCGCCTTCACCACACTGTCTGTGTGGGTCGGCCAATTCATATTGTCAGTGATGTGTACACCGAGGAACTTGAAGCTATTCACCTTCTCCACTGCGGTCAGGTCGATGTGGATGGGGGGGTGCTCCCTCTGCTGTTTTCTGAAGTCCCCAATCAGCTCCTTCGTTTTGTTGACGTTGAGGGAGAGGTTATTTTCCTGGCACTACCCTGCCAGGGCCCTCACCGCCTCCCTGTAGGCTGTCTCGTCACTGTTAGTAATCAGGCCTACTACTGTTGTGTAAACTCTGCAAACTTGATGATTGAGTTGGAGGCCTGTGTTGCCTCTGAGTGATGGGTGAACAGGGAGAGCAGGAGGGAGCTGAGCATGCACTCTTGTGGGGCCACTGTGTTGAGGACCAGTGAAGTGGAGGTGTTGTTTCATACCTTAATTATGAGTTTGGAGGGTACTATGGTGTTGATGGCTGAGGTATAGTCAATGAACAGCATGATGGCTACAGAGTGCATGATTGTGTGTGTGCTTGTGTGTGTGTATACTGTATATACAGTGCCTTGCAAAAGTGTTTTACGATTTTGTTGCATTATAGCCTGTAATTTAAATTGATCTTTATTTGGATTTCATGTAATAGACATGCACAAAATAGTCCAAATTGGTGAAGTGAAATGAATTATTATTTTTTTTATGTAAAAGTGGTGCGTGCATATGTATTCACCCCCTTTGATATGAAGCACTAAATAAGATCTGGTGCATCCAATTACCTTCAGAAGTCACCTAATAAGAAATAAAGTCCACCTGCATGCAATCTGTGTGTTATATGATCTCAGTATATATACACCTGTTCTGAAAGGCCCTAGAGTCTGCAACACCACTAAGCAAGGGGCACCAAGGACCAAGGAGCTCTCCAAACAGGTCAGGGACAAAGTTGTAGAGAAGTACAGATCAGGGTTGGGTTATAAAAAAATATCCGAAACAATAAACAATCCAAAAATCAACCATGAAGCTCAAGGCTATAGTGCCAACAAACAAAGACAACTTCCCACACAGAAAGTAGGGAAAAGGGCTACCTAAGTATGGTTCCCAATCAGAGACAACGATAGACAGCTGTCCCTGTTTGAGAACCATACCCGGCCAAAACATAGAAACACAAATCATAGAAAACGAAACCTAGAATGCCTACCCCAAATCACACCCTGACAAAACCAAATAGAGACATTAAAAGGCTCTCTACGGTCAGGGCGTGACAATACCCCCCCCCCCCCAAAGGTGCGGACTCCGGCCGCAAAACCTGAACCTGTAGGGGAGGGTCTGGGTGGGCATCCATCCGCGGTGGTGGCTCAGGTGCAGGACGCAGACCCCGCTCCACCACTGGCTCACCCCACTTTGGTGGCACCTCTGGTGCGGGGACCCTCGTCGCTGACCCTGGACTGGGGACCCTCGTAGCGGGCCCCGGACTGGGCGCCTTCATTGCGGGCCCCGGACTGGAGGCCGTCTCTGGAGGCTCCGGACTGGAGATCGTCGCTGGAGGCTCCGGACTGGAGGCTGTCGTTGGAGGCTTCGTGCCATGACTCCTCACTGGAGGCTTCGTGCCATGGATCACCACTGGAGGCTTCTTGCCATGGATCATCACTGGAGGCTTCTTGCCATGGATCATCACTGGAGGCTTTGTGCCATGGATCATCACTGGAGGCTTCTTGCCATGGATCATCACTGGAGGCTTCTTGCCATGGATCATCACTGGAGGCTTCGTGCCCTGGATCATCACTAGAGGCTTCGTGCCATGGATCATCACTGGAGCAGGCTTAGTTCTTAGCAGAGGCACCAGATACACTGGGCCATGGAGGCGCACTGGCGGCCTCGAGCGCAGAGCTGGCACAACCCGTTCTGGCTGGATGCCCACTTCCACCCGGCAAATGCGGGACGCTGGCACAGAGCACACCGGCCTGTGAATGCTCACTCGAGACACCGTGCGCATCACCCCATAACACAGTGCATGACCAGTCACATGCTCGCCCCGGTAAGCACGGGGAGTTGGCTCAGGTCTGAATCCTGACTCTGCCACACTCCCCATGTGCCCCCCCTAAAAACATGTGCCAGCCGTGACCCTGTGTAAACCTGGGCCCTCTTTCTCGCTGCCTCCCCCTTCCTCTCTGCTTCCAGCTGCTCCCACAGCAGGTGATCCTTTCCCGCCAGGATCTCCTCCCATGCCCAGGATCCCCTGCCATTTAGGATGTCCTCCTCCCACCACGCTGCTTGGTCCGTTTGTGGTGGGAATTTCTGTCACAGCCTTCGAAAGACCTAGACCACGGTGTTTGTTTCACAAGAAAAAAAATATTTTGCATCTTCAAAGTGGTAGGCATGTTGTGTAAATAAAATTATACAAACCCCTACCCAAAAAAATATTTTATTTCCAGGTTGTAAGGCAACAAAATAGGAAAATGCCAAGGGGGTGAATACTTTTGCAAGCCACTGTATATATAAACTAAAAAAGAAACGTCCTCTCATTGTCAACTGAGTTTATTTTCAGCAAACTTAACATGTGTAAATATTTGTATGACCATAACAAGAATCAACAACTGAGACAGAAACTGAACCAGTTCCATAGACGTGACTAACAGATATGGAATAATGTGTCCCTGAACAAAGGGGGGGGGGGGGTCAAAATCAAAAGTAACAGTCAACATCTGGTATGGGCACCAGCTGCATTAAGTACTGCAGTGCATCTCCTCCTCATGGACTGCACCATATTTGCCAGTTCTTACTGTAAGATGTTACCCCACTTTTCCACCAAGGCACCTGCATGTTCCCGGACATTTCTGGGGGAGCGGGGTGGCCCTAGTCCTCACCCTCCGATCCAAAAGGTACCAGACATGCTCAATGGGATTGAGATCCGGGCTCTTCGCTGGCCATGGCAGAACACTGACATTCCTGTCTTGCAGGAAATCACTCACAGAACTAGCAGTATGGCTGGTGGCATTGTCATGCTGGAGGGTCATGTCAGGATGAGCCTGCAGGAAGGGTATCACATGAGGGAGGAGGATGTCTTCCCTGTAACGCACAGCATTGAGATTGCCTGCAATGACAGCAAGCTCAGTCCGATGATGCTGTGACACACCGCCCCAGACCATGACGGACCCTCCACCTCGATCCTGCTCCAGAGTACAGGCCTCGGTGTAACACTCATTCCTTTGACGATAAACACGAATCTGACCATCACCCCTGGTGAGACAAAACTGCGACTCGTCAGTGAAGAACACTTTGTGCCAGTCCTGTCTGGTCCAGCGACGGTGGGTTTGTGCCCATAGGTGACGTTGTTGCCGGTGATGTCTGGTGAGGACCTACCTTACAACAGGCCTACAAGCCCTCAGTCCATCCTCGCTCAGCCTATTGCGGACAGTCTGAGCACTGATGGAGGGATTGTGCGTTCCTGGTGTAACTCGGGCAGTTGTTGTTGCCATCCGGTACCTGTCCCGCAGGTGTGATGTTTGGATGTATTGATCCTGTGCAGGTGTTGTTACACATGGTCTGCCACTGCGAGGACGATCAGCTGTCCGTCCTGTTTACCTGTAGCGCTGTCTTAGGCGTCTCACAGTACGGACATTGCAATTATTGCCCTGGCCACATCTGCAGTCCTCTTGCAGCATGCCTAAGGCACGTTCACGCAGATGAGCAGGGACCCTGGGCATCTTTCTTTTGGTGTTTTTTAGAGTCAGTAGAAAGGCATCTTTAGTGTCCTAATTTTTCATAACTGTGACCTTAATTGCCTACCGTCTGTAAGCTGTTATTGTCTTAACGACCGTTCCACAGTTGCATGTTCATTCATTGTTTATGGTTCATTGAACAAGCATGGGAAACCCTTTACAATGAAGATCTGTGAAGATATGTATTTTTTTGCTGAGTTTGTGTGTGTGTGTGTGTGTGTGTGTGTGTGTGTGTGTGTGTGTGTGTGTGTGTGTGTGTGTGTGTGTGTGTGTGTGTGTGTGTGTGTGTGTGTGTGTGCGTGTGTGTGTGAAACCTGTCTAGAACCATTACCTCATTGAGCAGACTGCCGATTGGTAAATGGCACGGGCGTTAACATTGTGACAGCTAGCTGTTTTTAGCTGTTAGTTAACAGTGTTTGGGAGTAATAAACTACATTTTGCAGGAGCTTGGTGGTAGTTGAACTAAATTCAAATCATGGTAGTGTTTTTTACATTTTTTCCATGTAGCGGTGTAGCTAACTACTGGAACGACACACAACTTTTTTAATATAAAATAAAATATGGGTGAAGTAGGCAAGAATATCAGATCTTCCTAATTCTCACTTGAAACATATTTCTGGTGTTTAATAGGCTAAATTACACATTCTGTTATCATCTGACTCCAGAGTGATCTGTTCTTGCAATTTGTAGTCTATGACATTTCAGATTTAGATAGAATTCTTCACAAATCAGTTTGGATGTAGTGAACTACTTTGTCAAAGTAGCATTAGTTAAGTAAAAGGGTAGTTTTAGTGTAGCTTAACTTCTTACAGTGTGAAGTAATTGCTAGTTTGGTAAACTATGATTTCAGAGTAGCATCCCCAACACTGTTGGTTGAGTGATGCCCACGCTCCTTGTTGTTTTAGTTGCACGGTAACAGACCTGGTATATGAATCACGCTGATTACATGCATGCAGTCATCCAGACGCCAACTTCTCTGGCATAGAGTGAGAACAGTTTTGGAGAGGATGACTCATACACACACACACACACACTCTGCAGAACAATTATATGAGACCGCCGCTGAAAACACAGGGGAGACTGACGTACTAACACAACTCGCTAATTGCCTAATAGAGGTGAAGTGCATACCTACCGGTACTAATTGCTGATTGCATAGGAGATTAGAAACCACTCCCACTTCAATACAGCCACTGATTACCAAAACAACAACAATCACAAATTGCCCTGCCCCTTAATCCTGGTTGATCTCAACAATCAGCTGCAAGTTATGAGCATTCAGAAGTTTACACACCAAGTAGGCTTCTGGGAAGACAGACAGCACTTAAAGTAGATGGCCCTAGCTAGCAAAAAGACAGTACTAGACAAGAACAGATTAAGACATTTCTCCTTATTACTCCTGGAAATAGCAGACACAACCAAGCACGCACACACACGTACATAGTTACACGTTCAACTCATAGTTTCACACACAGCCAGTCACCTGTATTTTTTTATGAATAAACCCTGGGACTGGGATCTGTAGTTTTACCAAATCACCCGAACCGCCTCATCTCCTCTTCGGCATCTCCATCCTGCCTGGATGATGCCTAGGAACAGAGTCACACCCTCTATGCCCAATAAAGATACAGAGAGCCTACACACACCCACTTCATACCTTCACCCCCTTTCTTCACACCTGTTCTGACTCTTCACCCACTCTTTTTTTATTCATTCATTCATCACTATCCCTTTTTCCCCTCCCTACCTCTGAGACAGGATGCGCTGAGATCAGGAAATCACACATCAAAACCACTCCCTCCACTCCTTCCTCTTCTCCTATTGGATTCAGATGATGTCAATATGTCTCCCTGTCTTTCTCCCTCTCTTTCTCTGTCACCATCTCTCTCTTTCTCTTTTTCATTATATCTTGCCAGTTGACACTGTGGGATTGTTCTACGTTAGAATCTGTTACCAATCTCCCAAACCTCCACATCTCCTCTTCGAGCATCTCCATCCTGCCTGGACGATGCCTAGGAACAGAGTCACACCCTCTATGCCCAATGAAGACACGGAGAGCCTACACACACCCACGTCATACCTTCACCCCCTTTCTTCCCACCTTCTCTGCCTCTTCACCCACTCTTTTTTTCATTCACTCATTCATCATCATTCCCTTTTCCCCTCCCTACTGTGACAGGACCCATTAAGATCAGGAAAACACAAATTAAACCACTCCTTCCTCTTCTCCTATTGGCTTCAGGTGTTGTCACCGTGTGCCGTATGCACTCGTCGATAACCTATCAGAGGCCAGCGTTGGTTTTACAGTCGGCCGGGGATTTCTCTCCTAGCTGCTCTTCTGCTGCCTACGCTCGTACACAGACCACAGCCATATTACCTACCTACATTACCTAGCTACTGTACGTACGCCTTTTGTTTTATAGCAGTCATTTAACTAAAGCTGCGTGATTAACAGAAAGGGAGCGGTGGTTTGTCACCAAGCGAGCTACGACTTTCTTCCTTTTTTCCTTCTGGGGAAGGAACGCTGTTAAAGCCTGCCCCCCGCGGGAAGGGGATGATGCGATGCCTCTCTCTCAGTGGTATTGTCGATTTGTTTGCCTATTTGTTCAGCAGTATAATTCCTTAGTCAGCCTGGACGGAGACGTGAGAGGCTCTTCTAGTCATTCTCTCCTGTCATTAACTCCTATCAGCCCTAATACATTATTATATTATATTGGAAAGCTGGGCTCTCAGTCCTCACACATTCTAGTGCTGAGCTCAGCTGTCTCATGTGTTGCTTCCTGATGATACAGTACGCAGAGTAGCACTGTACTGGGGTGGATATTGTATGGGTAGGCCATTACCCTCAATGGTGGCATAATTGTGTATCAGGTTGTCCTTTTCCACTCTAAATTCTTCCACAATCCTATCCTCCCAGTAACACTTTATACACTATGTTCCAATTAGTCTGCTGCAGTTTGTACCTCTGACACTTTGTCCTAACCCTTTCCCCTCTCTCCCCTCCACTTCCACTTGTCCTCTCACCTCCTGCTATCTTCCACTCAGTGGTGTGAGAGGAGGTAAAGCATCCGTCTCTCCCTCTCTCTGGTGATGATGTCACCTCTTAGCAGAGCAGCAGCAGTCCAAGGTTCTTGGAGTCAGGCCTCTTATGACAGAGCAGAGAAACACTAAGCGTGGATCATTCTTTCTCAATCTTTCCCTCTCTATCTTTATCCCTCTATCTCTACCTCTCCCTCCCTATTCTTTCTCCCTCTATCATCATCTCTCTCTCTGTCTCTCTCCTTCATTCTCTTTTGCCAGTTGGCATTGTGGTGCTGTTCTATGTTTGATGCTGTTCTGACTGTTTATTTTTTTGGGTGCGCTGTGTGTTTTCTGTGTTGGGTGCTATAGCCCTGTCCTGTCCTGGCTCCAGTCCTCCTCACCCTCAGACCTCACTGTTTAACCCTCAGCACTTCCTTCCTCGCCACTGGCCTAGTGTCTACGCGTACCTGTATACTTGAACAGCATGTCAAGGACAGATGGGTAGACAGAGAAGTGAATGAATTCACATTCACGCACACAGGCAGTCACACACACCCACACACACACTGACATGCAGGAATGAGACTTGTCGTCTTCACCGATATTTTCCTCTCTGAGAGGGCGTCGAATTTACTGGAAGTGTCCTGTGTTACAGCCAACAGCAGAGTACTGCTTATACAACATACAGTACGGTTAGTGACACTGACAACAGTGCCGGGAACTTAGGGACAGTTACTAGAACCAGGAAACCAGAACCAGGGTTGTGGGGAAAAAAGTTGTGTTGAACGCTTACTTTATTATACCTTGTGATGCAACTCAAGTCCAAGAAAGACAGTAAGACACACTTGAATCCTTACAAAAAAAACGTGTGTCATCAGTATCAGAAACTCAGAGACCAAAATCTAAAACAACAGACTAGTATTAGGGGTTCCTGCAGATGCAGAAATGCACACTTCTCCATCTTGCGCAATTGCACACTTCTCCATCTTGGTATTACGGAGGAGAGAACGGGGTAGACTTGAGATACCAACTCTCAACTTTCAAGGAACATGTCATTGATATGTCATCAATCAGATGCATTCCATCCCTACGGTACATACCAGGGATAATTGCGTAATGGCAGGGTTGCGGATTGTCTTCCCTGAAATGTGTTCACTTGTTTATCTTCTGGTCCACACTGGAACATCCAGCTCCTCCGCTGTGTTATATCAGAGAAAACCACTGTTGTCCCGGTAAACATTTGGATGACCACCTCTAAATCTGCTCATCTGCCACACCAGTTCCATCCCCTTTGTGTATCCCATGTCGTTTCCACCAAGGTGGATGACTAGGATGTCAGGGATAGAAGTATCACAGGCCCTCTACACCAATCAGTTAGTGCCACTTCATGCCGTGCTATCTGAGCCACCTGCTGTGACAGTCAATAATGTACTTAAGTGTCAGGCGTGTGCGTACTTGTGGTGAAGTCAGGTGCAGGGGAGCAGGGAATTGTGAACAGGCACACACTTTATTTTGTCAGGAGAAAGATAACAGACAGACGCAGTTGCGTCAAAAACCTCCAGCCAACAAGGCAAAGTGTAAAGAGCACAAAAACAGTCACAAAACAAAACAATTCAAAAAAGCTTTGTGAAAATAACACGGAAAATAATGAACGCCTGCCTGTCACGCTACAAAACACGTAACACACAAACAATATCACACAAAGACATGAGGGAGAACAGAGGAATAAATAAATGCAGTGTGATTGGGAATTGTAAACCAGGTGTGTAAAACAAGACAATACAAATGGATAAATGAAAAATGGAGAGGCGATGGCTAGAAAGCCGGTGACGTCGACCGCTGAACGCCGCCCGAACAAGGAGAGGAGCCGACTTCGGCGGAAGTTGTGACAGTACCCCCCCCTTGACGCGCGGCTCCAGCGACGCGCAAACACCGGCCTCGGGGACGACCCGGAGGACGAGGCGCAGGACGATCCTGCCGGCGACAGTGGAACTCCCGCAGCAGTTCAGGGTCCAACTCATCCGCCACCGGCACCCAGCACCTCTCCTCCGGACCGTACCCCTCCCACTCCACGAGGTACTAAAGGCCCACCGCCCAACGCCTCGAATCCAAGATGGAACGAACGGAGTACGCCTGGGCCCCCTCAATGTCCAAAGGGGGCGGAGGAACCTCCCGCACCTCAGACTCCTGGAGCAGACCAGCCTCCACCGGCCTGAGGAGAGACACATGGAACGAGGGGTTAATATTGTAATCGGGGGGAAGCTGTAACCTATAACACACCTCGTTCACTCTCCTCAGGACTTTGAATGGCCCCACAAACCGCGGGCCCAGCTTCCAGCAGGGCAGGCGGAGGGGCAGGTTTCGGGTCGAGAGCCGGTGCGAACACCGGGGCCTGACTGCGGTGACGGTCCGCGCTGGACTTTTGGCGCAGCGTGGCCTGCTGGAGGTGACCATGGGCAGCAGCCTAATTCATACTCTTAAGAGGAATAATGGACATTGTCCTGCTATTAAAATAATGTACATCATTAGGTTGTATGTCTTTTTAGATATAGGCCTATTGTAAATGTGTATTATTGAAGCTACGTGTTAATTTGACAGAAATAATAAACTGCCCATTGATCAGCACAGCAATTGATAAAACAGAAACATGTTTGCAAAACAAATGTTCCTGAGCTTATGTTAATATTACACAGGTAAGCTAACGGTTACAGAAATCAGGACTGCAGACAGGCTCTATAGACCTCTATATATGAGTGACTGCGTCCAACACACTACACCTACTGACCAATTACATGTATTGCTAAGTTGAAAGGTTTAACTTCTTCGATATAGAGGGCGCTCTTTTAATTTTTTGGATGAAAAACGTTCCCGTTTTAAACAAGATATTTTGTCACGAAAAAATGCTCGACTATGCATATAATTGACAGCTTTGGAAAGAAAACACTCTGACGTTTCCAAAACTGCAAAGATATTGTCTGTGAGTGCCACAGAACTGATGTTACAGAAAAAAAACAGATACAAATACAATCAGGAAGTGCCGCATTTTTTGAAACCGCCTCATGGCAAGGACTCCTTATATGGCTGTGGAGGAGCTAGGAGTCAGCTTACCTTTTCCACATTTTCCCCAATGTGTCTGCAGCATTGTGACGTATTTGTAGGCATATCATTGGAAGATTGACCATAAGAGACTACATTTACCAGGTGGTCGCTTGGTGTCCTCCGTCGCAATTGTTGCGTAATCTCCAGCTGCAGTATTTTTCCGTTTGCCTCTGATGCGAAACCGACTGCCAGGAATGATTTTTCATCGAATAGAATTGGGAAAAACACCTTGAGGATTGATTCTAAACAACGTTTGCCATGTTTCTGTCGATATTATGGAGCTAATTTGGAAAAAGGTTTGGCATTGTAAGTGACTGCATTTTCTGGTTTTTTTCTTAGCCAAACGTGATGAACAAAACGGAGGTATTTCTCTTACACAAATAATCTTTTTGGAAAAAATGAACATTTGCTATCTAACTGAGAGTCTCGTCATTGAAAACATCCGAAGTTCTTCAAAGGTAAATTATTTTATTTGAATGCTTTTCTTGTTTTTGTGAAAATGTTGCCTGCTGAATGCTAGGCTTAATGCTATGCTAGGCTATCAATACTCTTACACAAATGCTTGTGTAGCTGGTTAAAGCATATTTTGAAAATCGGAGATGACAGTGTTGTTAACAAAAGCCTAAGCTTGTGTTTCAATATTTATTTCATTTCATTTGCGATTTTCATGAATAGGAAACGTTGCGTTATGGTAATGAGCTTGAGGCTATGATTACGCTCCCGGATAGGGGATTGCTCGACGCTAGAGGTTAAGGAAATACAGGCAGGCACCACGTTACTACAATACAAAACCACTCGCTCCAACAAGCGTGAAACCGGAAGCTGCGGTTGCTTGATTGACTAGCTAATTTCAACTAGCTATGTTCAGTTCATGTCCTTTGCAGATGCCACATTACTGACAAAAGTTTTTATGCATAAAAACATCTGTAATTGAGTAAAGGGAGATGTAGGGAGATGTTTAATGTGTACGGCGTTCACAGAACAGCCTGTTAATTACAAACAAAACAGCGAAAGCACGGTCGTTGACAACAAAAAACAACTGATTCATCTCCAGAAACGGACGATGCTCTTGCTGGAATCCATGCAACACTTGAAAAGTTTTAATAGGAGACAGGATGCCATCGGATCATCATCTAATTGGCCTTCACATAGCTCTTAACCAAAGTTTACTGGATGACAATTTATTTTTAACTATAACAAAATAATTTATAACAGATTTATTCCAGTATAATATAGGTTCAGCAAATCCCCTTATTGTTTGGAATACCTTTAAATGTACCTTCAGAGGTCATTCAATTTAATATTCATCAATAATAAAAAAAAATCTGTTTCTGGCTAAAGAGTCAAGACTAACAAGGGAAAAAACATTAACTAATAGTACAGGTAAAACAAAAAGAACTGGAGGAACTTATTCAAGAACAATCTAATGTAATCTATTACAAAAATGAAGCAAACTGGATGGAATATGGAGAAAAATACACCAAAGTATATTAATCTCTTGGAGACAGAACGGGTCTCCTTCCTGAGCAGTATGTTGGCTGTGTGGTCCCATGGTGTTTATACTTGCATACTATTTATTTGTACAGATGAACGTGGTACCTTCAGGCGTTTGGAAATTGCTCCCAAGGATAAACCAGACTTGTGGAGGTTTTTTCTGAGGTCTTTGCTGATTCCTTTTGATTTTCCCATAATGTCAAGCAAAGAGGCATCAAAGTAGATTTCCTAACTGACTGGCCAAAACTATAGTTTGTTAAAAATACATTTGTGGAGTGTTTGAAAATGAGTTAATGGCTCCAACATAAGAAGTGACTTCAACTGTATCGGTCAAGATTTTTTGATATATTCAAAGCTCCATTGTTAGATTGTTTTATCTACTCCTATAGAAATGGTAGTCTGTCAGGTACTCAGCAGGAAGGTCTGATTTCACTCTTATTAAAACAAGACCCTTATGGCAAATATAAAGATCCTGTCTGTCTAAAAAACTTGGAGGTCTCTTACACTTCCATGTTGTGATGCAAAAATACTAGCGAAATGCATTCAGAATTAAAAAGGTTTTTACCAGAGATTGTTCATCCTGATCAGGCAGGTTATTTAAATGGACGATGCATTGGAGATAATATATGACAACTATTAGAAATTATGAAACATCTAAGAAGCCAGTCCTGGTATTTATAGTGGATTTTGAAAAGTCCTTTGATAAAGTAAGACTGGATTTTATTTATAAATGCCTGGATTTTTTTCAATTTCGGTGATGCTCTTATAAAATGGGTAAAAGTAATGTATAGCAACCCCAGGTGTAAAAGAGTAAATAGCGGCTACTTCTCAGAGAGATTTGAATTGTCAAGAGGAGTTAAACAAGGGTGTCCACTGTCACCATATCTATTCGTATTGGCCATCGAAATGCTAGCTATTAAAATCAGATCCAGAAGCAAACAATAGAGGACTAGAAATCCAAGGCTTAAAAACAAAGGTGTTCATGTATGCCGATGACTCAAGTTTTATATTAAGTCCACAAGATAGATCCATGCAATGTCTCATTGAATATCTATATTACTTTTCTGTACTCTCTGGACTAAAAACTTAATTATGATAAGTGTACAATATTACATATTGGATCCTAAAAAAATACAACTTTTACATTACCCTGCAGTTTACCTATAAAATAGGCTGACGGTGAAGTAGACATACTTGGTATTCATATCACAAAAGATATAAATGACAAGATCCTGCAACCATGTAGAGGTAAATACCTGTCTATTTATGGAAAAAATTGCCCTGAATAACTCCCTAGTCATATCTCAGTTTACTCACTTACTTATGGCGCTCCCTACGCCTGATTATACTTTTTTTAATCATATTAGCAAAAATATTTCCCTTTATCTTGGCCATTAAATCAGACAACATAAACCGTGCCTATCTACAGGTATATAATGAATATGAATTGGGTGGGTTTAGATTATTAAATATTAAAGCACTAAACCTCTCTCTAAAAGCTTCAATTATTCAAAAGTTGTACTTGATCCCTAAATGTTTCTCAAGTAGATTACTAAGAAAAGCTCAAAATTGCCTTTTTGCCTTTGTGCAGATTGCCATGTCTCATTTTCGATTAATTTAAAATTATACTTTTTTCTAAGTATCTCTATTCTTCAAAAAAGGATTGCAGAGTAGACAACAACTTAAATTCATCCCCCTGAAAAGATAGAAGAAATATTGCAACAGATATTATGGCTGATCTCAAATGTGCTGGTTGATAGAATTCCTGTATTTATGGGAAAGATGTTTGAAAATGATATTTTGTTCTTAAATGATATTGTAAATTGGAATGGTAGAGTTATGTCTTTCATGGAGTTATCAGAAATGTACAGGAAGGTCTGCTCAATCCAAGAGTACAACCAATTGATTACAGCAGTACCCCAAAAATGGAGGAGGCAGGTGGCAGCGGAAGGAGGTAGGGAACTGGTCTGTCTGCCCAATATAAAAAACTGGCGGTGGAATAAAAATAGCATAAATAGGAAAGTATACCAGTTTCATTTGAGGACCAGGATCTTGACAGCTGTGCCATACAGATTGCAAAATAGTTGGGAAGAGATTTTTGCTGGACCGATTCCATGAGTTGATATATAAAACGACTCAAGATTCAAGACTTTATACTTTTCAGCAAAAATTATTATATAGAACTCTTGCCACCAACAAAATGTTGAATATTTGGGGCATACAATCATCGAAACTCTGCAGATTTTGTTGTGAGGATACAGAATCATTTGACCATTTATTTTGGTATTGCCCTCAGGTAGCCTGTTTCTCGTCTCAAAATGCATAACATTGATCTAAAATTGTCCCTAAAAATAGTACTGTTGGGAGATCTGGAGATACCGGCTCAGTCAATTACTATTCTGCTAATACTCTTCTAAAAGTACGTATTTATCTATTTATCAACTCACAATCTGTTGATTCTATTCGATAACATAGATTGAAATTGTATGTTAAACATCACAGCATAGTTGAAAGATATATGGTGCGTAAAAATCCAAAGAGGGTGGCCAGCAGAGATAGGTGGGATGGGCTGAAGGAAGCTGAGAGTTGGGGTGTGGAATTGAAGACAAGTGGGAGTGGAGTTTCTGGGCAGGGGATAGAATGAGAGTCAAAGATAAAAGTATAAAAAATCTAGTCAAAATAAAACATTATGAAAAGTATGTTTGAATGACACTGAGGGGCAATGTTTTTACAGCTAATGCTGGTTTGCCTGAGACTGATGCCGTGCAGTTGTTTGTACACGTGCATATACACACACACTCATTCAAATGCACACAGGTGCACATACACGGACACACACACACACATGTAAATAGTGCCATACATGCACTAAAACATATTCAGTTGGCCTTGCTGTTATGATTTTTGTTGGCCTTGATGACTTTTGTTTTTTTCATTGATGTTTTTTTTTCCTTTGTCTTTCTCTTTTTTTTCTCTTGTTTTGATTTCCCTGGTAATTGGGGGGGGGGAGTATTGAGGGTGGTGAATATAATATATTTTTTTATTTTATTTGTATCTTATTTTCTAGGGGGGGGGGGGGGACTGTGCGGGGGGAGTCCCGGATGGTTGAGGGGCAGCTCTTGGGGAACTGTTGGGGGGGGGATCTTGGAGGGCTGGTGGCCTGGCGGTTGGGAGCATGGGCCGGTGGCTGATGGATTGCTGGTTTGCGTCCCCATTTTTGACCTTGTGGGAGATCTGTCGACGTGCCCTTGAACAGGTTCTTGACCCTGGTTGCTTCTGTGTGTCGCTCTGGATGGGAGTCTGTTAGATGACTAATGTGATGTAGTTGTTGAGCGGCTTCACTGCAAGAGTGAAGTGCAGTGGGCTCTCCTAGAAGAGATCCAGCTCAGTAAAGCCTCAACCATAAATTGTCCGCAACGATGAATGTAAATTAATGAGGAGGCGGAACACACCTCAATTCAAACTGTTTTTATAAAATACAGTTTGAAAATTAGAAAATAATTTGAAATTGACAAGTTGAAGCATAGCCTATAGATAGTTAGCAGGCAGTGCGTGTTAACTGTCCTGCTGCATAATAATCCCATTTTGGAACAGTGAGTGCATTCTGACATCACGTGCATAAACAACTCACACTGGGGCGACCGTTAGAGATATTTGGAACTCACCTGTGAAAAGGTTAAACCGCATGAAATGACCAGCTGGATAGCCCATCGCACAGCTGGCTGCCTGCGACCTTTACGTTTGTGGGTCAGGGTGAAGGCTTTGGATCCTGTTCGGTCAGTCTCATTTAAAGAGAACACAATCCAACCACCTTAACCTTTACAGCAGTGTGAGTCTCTCAGGTCACCAAGGGTTACATAGGCTTCACTGGAGATCAAACAGCTAATCCTGTCGCAAGGTAGGGAGATCATTCAAGATTGACGTCTAAATTGGACGTCTATCCATGTCCTGAGGCAACAGTGAGGGCTGTACTAGTCTTGGGTTTAGCTAGGGCGTTGTGGACAGGGATGGGTGTAATCCCATGACTCAGGATCAGAAGGTTGCGTAGTTTGATCCCAGTTGTGGACACATGTTATAAATATTTTTTGGTTTTAACCCAACCTAAACATTAACCATTAACTTAACCATTCAAAATGAGTGCCTGAACTTAACCCTTAACTTTGAAATGTGAAGTTGTGGAGAACGTGGATGAGCATCTAATTCCACAGTGAGACTGTGAGAACCTGTTTCACGAGGACCTATACCTATACTATCATGTGACCCTACATGAAAAACCTCTCGCCCTCTCACCCGTGTAACCTTTCCCTCCCTAGGCTCGACTGATCATCACTTGCACGTAGTAGACACAGAAATTCACACAAACACATACAGTGGGGCAAAAAAGTATTTAGTCAGGCACCAATTGTGCAAGTTCTCCCACTTAAAAAGATGAGAGAGGCCTGTAATTTTCATCATAGGTACACTTCAACTATGACTGACAAAATGAGAAAAATAAATCCAGAAAATCACATTGTAGGATTTTTAATGAATTTATTTGCAAATTATGGTGGAAAATAAGTATTTGGTCAATACCAAAAGTTTATCTCAATACTTTGTTATATACCCTTTGTTGGCAATGACAGAGGTCAAACGTTTTCTGTAAGTCTTCACAAGGTTTTCACACACTGTTGCTGGTATTTTGGCCCATTCCTCCATGCAGATCTCCTCTAGAGCAGTGATGTTTTGGGGCTGTTGCTGGGCAACACGGACTTTCAACTCCCTCCAAAGATTTTCTATGGGGTTGAGATCTGGAGACTGGCTAGGCCACTCCAGGACCTTGAAATGCTTCTTACGAAGCCACTCCTTCGTTGCCCGGGCGGTGTGTTTGGGATCATTGTCATGCTGAAAGACCCAGCCACGTTTCATCTTCAATGCCCTTGCTGAGTTAGATTACTTGTTATTACTGCATTGTCGGAACTAGAAGCACAAGCATTTCGCTACACTCGCATTAACATCTGCTAACCATGTGTATGTGACAAATACAATTTGATTTGATTTGATTTGATGGAAGGAGGTTTTCACTCAAAATCTCACGATGCATGGCCCCATTCATTCTTTCCTTTACACGGATCAGTCTTCCTGGTCCCTTTGCAGAAAAACAGCCCCAAAGCATGATGTTTCCACCCCCATGCTTCACAGTAGGTATGGTGTTCTTTGGATGCAACTCAGCATTCTTTGTCCTCCAAACACGACGAGTTGAGTTTTTACCAAAAAGTTATATTTTGGTTTCATCTGACCATATGACATTCTCCCAATCTTCTTCTGGATCATCCAAATGCTCTCTAGCAAACTTCATACTGGCCTGGACATGTACTGGCTTAAGCAGGGGGACACGTCTGGCACTGCAGGATTTGAGTCCCTGGCGGCGTAGTGTGTTACTGATGGTAGGCTTTGCTACTTTGGTCCCAGATCTCTGCAGGTCATTCACTAGGTCCCCCCGTGTGGTTCTGGGATTTTTGCTCACCGTTCTTGTGATCATTTTGATCCCATGGGGTGAGATCTTGCGTGGAGCCCCAGATCGAGGGAGATTATCAGTGGTCTTGTATGTCTTCCATTTCCTAATAATTGCTCCCACAGTTGATTTATTCAAACCAAGCTGCTTACCTATTGCAGATTCAGTCTTCCCAGCCAGCAATTTTGTTTCTGGTGTCCTTTAACAGCTCTTTGGTCTTGGCCATTGTGGAGTTTGGAGTGTGACTGTTTGAGGTTGTGGACAGGTGTCTTTTATACTGATAACAAGTTCAAACAGGTGCCATTAACACAGGTAACGAGTGGAGGACAGAGGAGCCTCTTAAAGAAGAAGTTACAGGTCTGTGAGAGCCAGAAATCTTGCTTGTTTGTTGGTGACCAAATACTTATTTTCCACCATAATCTGCAATTAAATTCATTAAAAATCCTACAATGTGATTTTCTGGATTTTTCCCCCCATTTTGTCTGTCATAGTTGAAGTGTACCTATTATGAAAATTACAGGCCTCTCTCATCTTTTTAATTGGGAGAACTTGCACAATTGGTGGCTGACTAAATACTTTTTTGCCCCACTGTATATATATATACACATATGGACACACAAGTATGTTTGCACACACACCCACCACCTTCCCCCAACCCAATGTTATCAGGAGCTGATGACTAGCTAGGTTATCGTCAAAGCTTTGTTTTAAGAATGGCCCTGTATAACAGTGCATATCAAATCAAATCAATGTTTTATTTGTCACTTGCGCCGAATACAACAGGTACCGTGAAATGCTCACTTACAAGCCCTTAAACAACAATGCAGTTTTAAGAAAATAGACTTAAGAAAATATTTACTAAATAAACTTGAAAAAGTAACACAATGTTAAAAAGTACCACAATAAAATAACAATGATGAGACAATACACAGGGGGTACCGGTACCGAGTCAATGTGCAGGGGTACAGGTTAGTCGATGTAATTTGTACATGTAGGTAATTTGTACCTGTAGGGGGGTGTCAATGCAAATAGTCTGGGTGGCCTTTGATTAATTGTTCAGCAGTTTTATGGCTTGGCAGCAGATGCTGTTAAGGAGCCTTTTGGTCCTAGACTTGGTGCTCTGGTCCTGCTTGCCGTGCGGTAGCAGAGAGAACAGTCTATGACTTGGGTGACTGGAGTCACTATCACTGTGAACTTAAGGTAGATCAATAGTAGAGGGCAGACCCATATTGGGCTGGTGGCAGGATTTGACACTTGATTCAATCGTCATGGCGCCTGTGTACAGTGTGTGTGTGTGAGGAGGAGAGTCAAGCCTGATTGATGAGCTAAAAGAGTGTGTTAGCGATGGGGAGGCTGAAAGCTGAGCATCGATATGAGGCCTGGAGAAATACCTACTTGGTATGGATTTGTTTGTTCAGAGGCAAGCAGACCTCCTTTGGGACGATGCTTAGAAAAATAACCCCAAAAATGTCAATAGATCAGATGGACAGCTGGACCAATAATCAGAGATGTATAGTAATAGTTGATCATAGCTGTGTGTGTTGTGTTGTTTGTTTGGGGGCGTGTGAGTGAGTGAGTGAGTGAGTGAGTGAGTGAGTGAGTGAGTGAGTGAGTGAGGGGGAGGGGGGGGGGGGTCTTCGTGTGTATGTGTGTCTTCGTGTGGGTGTGTTTGTGGGTGTGTGTACAGCGAGGGAGTGGTCCTTGTTGAAATGTTTGTTGTTAAATGCTAAGCCAGTCAAACATATACAACACACCTAGTTTATCTGTCTTCTACATAATGTATCGGGGGTTTTAAGGTAGAAGTCTGTTTGTGTGTGGGAGATGGATAGTGATGATGATGATGATGATAATACACACTAGTGGCACTGAGGTCAATGTCATTTCAATTCCACTCAACTCTGGGATTGGATTAGGAATGAAGTCGGAATTGAAAAACGGCCATAGTTATTGTCACCCTTGATAAAGATGAACAAAACAGACTGTATAAAATAAATAATACCAGTATTGAGTTATATTGTATGATCAACATTTTTTAAAAATGTTATTATTTTATAATAATACAAAAAAAATAGATGTTGTTTAACAAATATATGACTTATTATTTATTTTATACAGTCTTTTTTGCTCATCTTTATCAAGGATGACAATAATTATGGACCCCATTGTACATTCCTGGGGTGGCAGGTAGCCTAGTGGTTAGAGCGTTGGGCCAGTAACCAAAAGGTTGCTAGATTGAATCCCTGAGCTGACAAGGTAAAATGTGTCGTTCTGCCCCTGAACAAGGCAGTTAACCCACCGTTCATAGGACGTCGTTGTTAATAAGATTTTTTCTTGCCTAGTTAAACAAGGTCAAATATATAATGAAAACATTATAAAGGCCAATGGAATTGACCCCAAATTCTGACACGCACACCCCAACCAAGATTAGAAAAGAGACTAATCTGTCCTCTCTTTCGCACGCAAACACACAGCCAGACAGCCACACCCCCTCCCAACTCCCTCTGTTAGACACAGACAACTTGAATGGAAGACCAAAATTCTGTCTGCCTGAAGTTCACCTCATCCATCCAGGGCCAGGGGGGGGGGTCAGTCCTTGTCAGTTTTCTACGACTGTCACACATGATCTGGGTGGAGTTGGCCTGGTGTGCCAACTCCAAGTGGTGGGAAGCTAATCCTTTCTGGAGTGGATTAAACAGCTGTTTGTGACGCCACTCTGAGAGCTGGCAGGTATTCGGAGAGAGGGGTGTGAAGAAAAGAAGGGATAGGAGGGAGATAGGGGAGAATTGGAAGAGAGTGGAGAAGAGATAGCCTTCTCACTTGGATTCTCTAGGCCCAATAGAGCAGAGAGTAAGTGGTAGCCAAGAGAGAGGGAGAGAGAGAGAAGGAACGAGACAAAAACAAAGGGAGGTAGCAAGATATAAAGGAAGAGAGAAATTCCGGGAATGCGAAAGGCAGAGAAAGATCCAGGCCCTCAGGACTGTATTTTCAGCTGGCGTTAATCCAGAACAATTGTCAAGCGCACACTAATTTGCAATATCTACCTGTTAAAGCCGGTGCTTCTTCGATTTTCAATCCCAGGATTGGTAATTTACAGGTTTTATATGAGCTCTTATAGTAGGCTACCCTTACCCTACTATAACAAAATCTGGTTCAACAGCAATGTGTCTGGTGTCTTTCTTATCCTGCCATGCATTAGCCAAGGAGCCTGCCCATAAAAGGTTTCTAAATGGTCTACTTGTTTACTGTTGCTATCACTCGTTACTGTAGTCTATGCTATTTAAGAAGCTGTAGTATTAATCCACAGTGGATGAGAATATTCCGTGCCCCCTGGCGAATTAAAGTTGATGATAATGCATAGACCGTCAGAACATAAGACACGCATGTAGTATTAAGCAATTGAACACCTTGATTGGCCAGTGAGTGGCCAAGCCCTCGTCACACCTACAACTTGTTTATTAATCAAAACCCAGCACTTTCAAACTACCGCCAGCTATTGCTTTCATAATAATGGGGAGTGAGAGGGAAATGATGTGGGGATTTCTTGGTCCCTATCCCCTGTAGTCTGACTGGGCAGCAGTGGTGTAATGATGCTGGTTGAGGTCCCCAGAGCCTGTTCATTAGCTGTGATTAAACTGCCTCCCAGTCTTCATCCTGTCCTCATCCTCACAGTAGAGCCACTACTGTCAGCCATGAGAGGGCTGTCCTAATCCTCACAGAGATACACTGCCTTGAGAGGAATGTCTTCATCCAATCCTCACTCCTCATCCTATCCTCATCCTGTCCTCACTCCTCATCCTGTCCTCATCCTTACAGTAGAGCCATTACTATCAGCCATGAGAGGGCTGTCCTCATCCTATCTCATCCTCACAGAGAGTTAGTACTGTCAGTCAAACATAGTCAACCCCAGCATAGAAAAACAGTTAACCACAGGTTGACTGTCACTAGCGTGTGCCATGAAACATACATCCTTCTGTCCTCTATGTCACTGAACACAGTGAAAATTAATATAATGTCTTGCCCTCTGTATGACTTTTCCACATGGAGGGGCAGGATCAGTGACTCCACAACACACCCACACACAAGCTACAGAACTGTTCTTGAATTATCATATTGTGTTGGAAGGGGGTCAGAAAGAGGTCACAGTGATATAAATTTACCTCTGGTTTAGTGGACCGTTATGATTGGAAAGTTTATTTGACAATTAGTTTTAGAGAAATCAATGCTTGTCCTCCCCTAATGCAATGAACCTGATCACCCAGGACACACACAAATATTATCTCTGTGACTGTTTTGTCTACATCCCGCTTGTTTAGGGCATTCTTTCTCTGTATGTAGTACATCTGGTAGGTTCTTTCTGTTTCTAACTGATATATGCCTGTTTCCCAGAGCTAAATGGCCCTGACACTCCTTTGACTCATTTCATTACAGCTCAGAATACCATCCAGTGTCAGGCTGCTGCTGTACCAACACTTCTGTCTGTCTCCACTAGTACAGCTGAAAAATGAGCTGCCAGTCACACCTCATTATTTTGTGTTCTCTTGTAAATTACATAGGATTGAAGAATTTGTGATTCTTAACACAAGTCTCTTTCTCGTACGCCCTCCCTCCCTCCCTCCCTCCCTCCCTCCCTCCCTCC
The DNA here is from genome assembly GCF_045791955.1 of Oncorhynchus clarkii lewisi. Classification (NCBI taxonomy): domain Eukaryota; kingdom Metazoa; phylum Chordata; class Actinopteri; order Salmoniformes; family Salmonidae; genus Oncorhynchus; species Oncorhynchus clarkii. The sequence goes on from NC_092150.1 coordinate 41,096,647, forward strand.
CTCCCTCCCTCTCTCCCTCCCTCCCTCTCTCCCTCCCTCTCTCCCTCCCTCCCTCTCTCCCTCCCTCCCTCCCTCTCTCTCTCCCTCCCTCCCTCCCTCTCTCTCTCCCTCCCTCCCTCCCTCCCTCTCTCCCTCCCTCCCTCCCTCTCTCCCTCCCTCCCTCCCTCTCTCTCTCCCTCCCTCCCTCCCTCTCTCTCTCCCTCCCTCCCTCCCTCCCTCTCTCCCTCCCTCCCTCCCTCTCTCCCTCCCTCCCTCCCTCTCAGACCCAGTCTCAGTGGATGTGGACCAGTATGAAGTGGCAGTGTTGTCTGATACTCTGAGGGGTTTCCTCCAGGACCTGCCCTCCCCCATCATCCCAGCTGTGGTCTACAGTGAACTGGTCTACACTGCCCAAGGTACAGTAACAGTACACTCACAATGGTAATGATTAACTAACATCAAACATCACAGTCCATAATCAGCTAGGACATATGGATACGACATAGATACGGTTTGCACAGACTTATTGCGGCTAGCCCATCACAGAGTTCTGCTGTCACTTGAAAGAAGGTTAAGTTCATTTTAACCCAGGATTAAAGGGATACTCTGGGAATGAGGTTCTTCATCTACTTCACCAGAGTTAGATGAACTCGTGGATACTATTTGTATGTCTCTGTGTCCAGTATAAAGGAGGTTAGAGGTATTTTCGTGAGCCAATGCTAACTAGCATTAGCGCAATGATTGGCAGACTATGGCTATCTGCAAGAATGCTAGAAGATGTTAGCATATACCCATATACTTCCAACATTATGCTAACACTAGTTATGTTAGTTATGTTATGCTAGAGACATAACAATGGTATCCACAAGTTCATCTGACTCTGGGGAAGTAGATAAATGTCAAAATCCAAAAGTGTCCCTTTAGCACTAGAACCGTCTGGTCTTTCTGCCTATAATTATCTGCTAGAGAACGTTGCCTGGCGTCCCCTTTAGCATAACATATGCATCAGATGCATACCAACCCGCTAATTGCAGCAAACATAAAGCACCAATTCTTGATAAATAGTGCATAAACTATTATAAAGGATTAATTGTATGAAGAAATATTAGTGGAAATATACACATAAAAATAAAATATACAATAGTAAAGGATATGTTTTGTGTAGTTCTACAAAGTCCTAGAAAGAATGTAGGCCTATAGCCAATTTTCATTTCTCTTACAATAAAAACATTTGTGTAATCTATTTGATCAACTTTATTTGTAGATTCGATTAGTAACAGAGTTATAGTAATTAATAAAGTCCAGTTACAGCTTCTTTTGACAAAGTTGAAACTAAAAAGATTAGAAATTATATAACCAGCCAGTTGCACAGGTGAAATTATCTGCTATATTCCTAAACAACAGCATGAACAATTGTAAAGGATGAATTGCATAAATAAATAGTATATTTTAATTTGAAGTTTATTATGTTACTAACTTTTTGCTTAGTAGCCAGAGCAATGCTGCCGCACGGACAGCACAGGTATTCTTGGAAAAAGTTCAATTTGGAAATAGAGCTGCAACTTTTGAATTATGCGAGTTATTTGACAAAGGTAAGTGTAATAGAAACGGCAGAATATGCTCTGTCTGATACTATATATAAAATGTTTTACCTCCATGTGACTCTGAAGGAGGATTTGATAAAGTGATGATCCTTTCCTTGCATCTTTAAATGTAAATTACAAGATGCGCCCATCACTTCATATACAATTTGACAACTGATAGGCCTAATATTGTCACTCATCAGATGATTGTCAATTTAATATCGTCTATACTCTTATTATGTGTGAAATTAGTTTTGGTATAATTTAGGTGTCCTTTCGATGGGCCAGCTGTGCGGGCTGACTGGCATCATTTGTTTCCTACTCATCGAGTTGGATAGTCAAGGATATGTTTTGCATTATTCTAAAGGCCTACTGTAACGCATTGCATGTTTTCATTTCCGTTGCAGTAAATAAAATAGTCCTGTAATAGCTTCTTTTTACAAAGTAAAACATAAAAGGGAATGGTATCAACCCGCAAGGCGTGCGGTCAAATTATTAACATGAGAGCTAACGCTGATAAATAGGGATATGGCGCCGGAAGGGAGGGCTGCCATTTTACAGGATCCGAACCAACTGTGCTATTTTATTAATTTTTTCACATTGTTTGTAACTCCTTTGGTATATAATGTAGCTGCTACCGTCTCTTATGACCGAAAATAGCTTTTAGAATACTCACCTCAAACTGGACAAAGATTTCTTCTTTAATGAGACCGACATGAAGGTTATACTGCTTTGTAGAGACAAGGCCTAAATCCCCATCATCAGCGTGAAAAAAAGACAGAGAAAAAGGGGGAGGAGGGTGGGGTGTCTTGTAAGAATTCGCAGACGATTAGGTAAATCCCACTACCCTCGGTATGATTGGTCAACGTGCAATCATTGGAAAACAAACTGGACAAACTATGATCAATACATTCCTAACAACGGGACATAATTTTTTTTTATATCTTATGTTTCACTGAGACTTAGCTAAACAACAACACAGATAATATAGATCTGGCTGGCTTGAGCGTGTTTCGGCAGGACAGAGCCGCTACGTCTGGTAAGATGAGGGGCGGGGTGTGTGTCTATTTGTCAATAACTGCTGGTGCACGATGTCTAATATTAAAGAAGTCTCGAGGTATTGCTCTCCTGAGGTAGAATACCTCATGATAAGCTGTAAGACCACACTATCTATCAAGAGGGTTCTCATCTATATTATTAGTAGCCGTTTATTTACCACCACAAACCGATGCTGGCACTATGACCGCACACAACAAGCAGTATAAGGCCATAAGCAAACATGAAAATGCTCATCCAGAAGCGGCGCTCCTAGTGGCCGGGGACTTTAATGCCGGCAAACTTAAATCCGTTTTACCTAATTTCTACCAACATGTCACATGTGCAAGACCACCTTTACTCTACACACAGAGACGTATACAATGCTCTACCTCGCCCTCCATTTGGCAAATCTGACCATAATTCTGTCCTCCTGATTCCTGCTTACAAGCAGAAAAAATTAAGCAGGAAGTGCCAGTAACTCACTCAATACGGATGTGGTCAGATGACGCAGATGCTATACTACATGATTGTTTTGCTAGCACAGACTGGAATATGTTCCGGGATTCATCCAATGGCATTGAGGAGTGTACCACCTCAGTCACCGGCTTCATCAATTAGTGCATCGACAACATCGTCCCAACAGTGACCGTACGTACATTTCCCAACCAGAAGCTATGGATTACAGGCAACATCTGCACCGAGCTACAGGCTAGAGCTGCTACTTTCAAGGAGTCTGGACGCTTATAAGAAATCCCACTATGCCCTCAGACGAACCATCAAACAAGCAAAACATTAATACAGGACTAAGATTGAATCCTACTACACCAGCTCTGACGCAAGTCGGATGTGGCAGGGCTTGAAAACTATTATGGACTATAAAGGGAAACCGTGAGCTGCCCAGTGACACGAGCCAACCAGACGAGCTAAAAGCCTTTTATACTTGCTTCAAGGCAAGCAACAATGAAGCATGTGTGAGAGCACCAGCTGTTCCGGACGACTGTGTGATCACGCTCTCCGTAGACCTTTAAACAGGTCAACATCCACAAAGCCACAGGGCCAGACAGATTACCAGGACATGTACTCAAAGCAGGTGAGGGAGCAAGTGTCTTCACTGACATTTTCAACCTCTCCCTGGCTGATCCTCAACACTGGGGCCCCTCAGGGGTGTGTTCTTAGTCCCCTTCTGTACTCCCTGTTCACTCATGAATGTGTGGCCAAGCACAACTCCAACACCATCATTAAGTTTGCTGATGACACAACAGCCTGACCACCGACAACGATGAGACCTGGCAGTGTGGTGCCAGGACAACAACCTCTCTCTCAATGTGAGCAAGACAAATGAGCTGATCATAGACTATAGGAAAAGGAGGACTGAACAGGCCCCCATTAAAGTGGGGGGAGCGGGTCGAGTGGAGTGGAGCGGGTCGAGAGATTCAAGCCACATGGTGTCCACATCATCAACAAATTATCATGGTCCAGACACACCAAGACAGTCGTGAAGAGGGCACGACAACACCTTTTCCCCCTCAGGAGACTGAAAAGATTTGGCATGGGTCCCCAGAGCCTCAAAAAGTTCTATAGCTGCACAAAGGAGAGCATCCTGACCGGTTGCATCAACGCCTGGTATGGCATCTGCTCGGCATCTGACCGTAAGGTGCTACAGAGGGTAGTGCGTACATCCCCAGTACATCACTGGGGCCGAGCTCCCTGCTATCCAGGACCTCTATACCAGGCGGTGTCAGAGGAAGGCCCATAAAATTGCCAAAGATTCCAGCCACCCAAGTCATAGTGTTCTCTCTGCTACTGCACGGCAAGCTGTACCGGAGTGCCAAGTCGTTGACCAAAAGGCTCCTGAACAGCTTCTACCCCCAATCCATAAGGGCTCCAGAGTGGCGCAGCGGTCCCTGGTTTGAATCCAGGCTGAATCACATCCAGCCGTGATTGAGAGTCCCATAGGGCGGCGCACAATTGGGTCAGCGTCGTCCGGGTTTGGTCGTGGTACGCCATCATTGTAAATAAGAATTTGTTCTTAACTGAATTGCCTTGCCTAGTTAAATAAAGGTAAAATAATTAGATTTTTTTTTTAAACACACATGCCGCTAATAAATAGAACCCTCCATTCAGGAGGAAAGTTATTAGAAGTCATGAACCATGATCACACCACATACGACTGATTCAGTGCATACTTCCATTGTGAGGTTAGCTCCTCCGTGGATAACAAAGCTATGAACTAGAGTCCTTCATACGTATCGCCACTACAATGGTGTAAGACACATTGAGTTGTAGTAAAACCACTACAGGCCCCCTTGGTATATAGCTTGAGGTCGGCATCGATTCTTATTGACACACGGTCATTGACATGGAAATGATCTGATGATGTCAGACTCATTCTGAACAGGTTGCAGCCTACCAGGATACTTGGTTTTCTTGCCCTTGGCATGTACGCTTGTGCAAGCATAAATGCACATGCACAATGGAACCTTTAATGAGGATTTATACTAGGATCACTTAAGGGTTGGAGCAAAATACCAGTCTTGGTAAAGTTGAAAATAGACCCTTTGGCCCACTCCTCCATACAGACCTTCTCCAGATCCTTCAGGTTTCGGGGCTGTCGCTGGGCGAAACGGACTTTCAGCTCCCTCCAAAGATGTTCTATTGGGTTCAGGTCTGGAGACTGGCTAGGCAACTCCAGGACCTTGAGATGCTTCTTATGGAGCCACTCCTCAGTTGCCCTGGCTGTGTGTTTGGGGTTGTTGTCATGCTGGAAGACCGAGCCATGACCCATCTTCAATGTTCTTACTGAGGGAAGGAGGTTGTTGGCCAAGATCTCAAGATACATGGCCCCATCCATCCTCCCCTCAATACGGTGCAGTCGTCCTGTCCCCTTTGCAGAAAAGCATCCCCAAAGAATGACGTTTCCACCTCCATGCTTCACGGTTGGGATGGTGTTCTTGGGGTTGTACTCATCCTTCTTCTTCCTCCAAAGACGGCGAGTGGAGTTTAGACCAAAAAGCTCTATTTTTGTCTCTTCAGACCACATGACCTTCTCCCATTCCTCCTCTGGATCATCCAGATGGTCATTGGCAAACTTCAGACGGGCCTGGACATGCGCTGGCTTGAACAGGGTGACCTTGCATGCGCTGCCGGATTTTAATCCATGACGGCGTAGTGTGTTATTAATGGTTTTCTTTGAGACTGTGGTCCCAGCTCTCTTCAGGTCATTGACCAGGTCCTGCCGTGTAGTTCTGGGCTGATCCCTAACCTTCCTCATGATCATTGATGGCCCACGAGGTGAGATCTTGCATGGAGCCCCAGACCGAGGGTGATTGACCGTCATCTTGAACTTCTTCCATTTTCTAATAATTGTGCCAACAGTTGTTGCCTTCTCACCAAGCTGCTTGCCTATTGTCCTGTAGCCCATCCCAGCCTTGTGCAGGTCTACAATTTTATCCCTGATGTCCTTACACAGCTCTCTGGTCTTAGCCATTGTGGAGAGGTTGGAGTCTGTTTGATTGAGTGTGTGGACAGGTGTCTTTTATACTGGTAACGAGTTCAAACAGGTGCAGTTAATACAGGTAATGAGTGGAGAACAAGGGGGCTTCTTACAGAAAACCTAACAGGTCTGCGAGAGCCGGAATTCTTACTGGTTGGTAGGTGATCAAATACTTATGTCATGCAATAAAATGCAAATTAATTACTTAAAAATTATACAATGTGATTTTCTGGATTTTTGTTTTAGATTCCGTCTCTCACAGTTGAAGTGTACCTATGATAAACATTACAGACCTCTACATGCTTTGTAAGCAGGAAAACCTGCAAAATCGGCAGTGTATCAAATACTTGTTCTCCCCACTGTATATGACGATCACCAATTCCCCAACCCACATTACCTGCCCTCCCTTTCCTCCATCCCTCAGCTCCTTTTTCTGAATTTTTTTCCTTCATTTTCTTGATCTGCATTACACCTAATCCCCTTCAATACCATCCCAAATCCCCCTATTGTGGATTCTGTCACACCTGCAAAGCCTCCTAAACCCATTAATATAAACCCTTCTCTCTGCGAGGTAGACCAACTGACCAGCCGGCGGGGAGGATCACGGTCAGTCTGACCAACCATGCGACTGACTGTGTAACCATAACTTCAGCAGACTCCGGCCAAGTGTCTCAGTCTCATCCCTTTGTGTCTGTCTGTCTCAGACAAGAGAAGTGGTCAGTCATTCTATTGGCATAATCCAGATTCAGATTGATCTCTCTAAGAACCCAGGGAAAAGGGCCAGCTTTCCCACCAGACCATGCCCATCTGGACTGAACAAAGGTGGGTAGCTATAGTTAGGTAGCTGATGTATATACAGACTTCCAGGAAAGCCATTGGACCGGTCAGCTGTTCTAGCACCAGACCTGGGTTCAAATACATGTGTATTTGAATATTTGTTATTTAAATACTTATTTTCTGTGTATAATTTCCTATAAATAACCTATTTGAAGGTATTTTTTCAAATAGTTATTTTAAATATTATTTTCAAATACCTGGGTTCAGTGCATGGAAGTGTATTTGAGTCCGTGTATTTCCAAATACATTCCAATATTCAACTACTTGTACCCCCCCCCCCCCCCCCCCAAAAAAAAAATACCTAAATACTTATTTACATATGTTTTTGAAAATAATTGAAATACACTAAATAGTATTTGAACCCAGGTCTGCCTAGCACCCAGCTCTAACCCTCCCTTTCTCCCTCCTCCCTGGGCTGCCCAGTGTCATTGTGCCCAGTAGGTCAGGTCCATATGGGAAGCTATTTGAATGGTCTACAGCCCTATAGCACCCACGTCTACCCTCTTTCCTCCTTTCCGTCCATTCCTTCTTTCCTTCCATCCTCCGATTCTCCCGGGTCTGCCCCGGTGTCCAGTGTCCTAAGGGACAGATGGAAAGCCACTCGACCAATCAGTGGCACGCAAAGGTCCTCCCACCTTCCTCTGTGCCCATTCCCAGAATCCAGTAGGTTCTCAGGGTCAGATGGACAGGCCAAGTTCTCAGCTTTGTCCTCTATTGAGCCAGGGTCAGATCGTATTAATGAGGACCGAGGGGGGCCCTGAAGACCGAGGGGACAGGGAAGGGCGATAACAGCTCCAGACGGGATGTGGATTAATTTTGGGGGAGGGAGAGCAGGGGGTCTGGGTAGGTAGCGGTCATCGGCTGCGTCTGTGATCTGAGGAGGCGAGACGAGAGAAGGTCAACACAGCTGACCTCTACCAGATCAGGCGGATTGGCCGACCATATATAATCTAACAGCTCTGACCGACACACAGCCCCCCGACACACACCTACACACAAACACACACCCTCCATCTCCATCGCCCTTTTGGGTGGTGGTATATTGTTTGTATACAGTTTTTGTTGTTGTTCTGAAGCCACTTCCCCAAAGTTATTGTGACGTTGTCAAGTTTGCCACCCCCCACTCCTAGTCTGTCCTTTGGTGCGCCTGTTTCCAAGTCTGGGTACCCTTTTTACATTTTTAACACCTGCCCCATGAAAGGTATGTGCACGGCCCTGCTAACGTTTGACCCCTGACCCTAAGACACTTATCTCAAATAAGCACCCTTGGCCAGCCTTAATCAGACCAGCGCTAATGGCCCCAGGCATGGGTGGAACTCATTAAGAGAAAGGCCAGCCTCAGCCAGGCAACAAGAGCAGCTAACAGGAGAGTAGTCCTTATCACTAGACATGAGGTGCTCTATACTGAACACTTATGGTGCTGCATTCTGCTCTGTCTGCAGCTAAAATACAGGCACACACACACACACACACACACACACACACCACTAAGGCTCAATTCAAACACTCATCCACTCTCAGCTAAAATTTACAATGTCAGTCAGGACAGACAGATTTACTGAGGTCATACTGCTGGTTGTGGGTTAAGTCCAGAGCACTTTGAGTTATTGGGATCAATCACAAACATGGGTTTTAACACTGAATACCCTGCGAGCTCCAAATGCACCACTCTAATAGGTCAATATGGATCACATTCTGCTACCTTCATGTAGATTATGTGTGAATGAAGATAGCTAGCTGCATTAGATTTTAGTACCTATTATGTAGTTAATACAGAGGTTCAATCAGTAAGTCTGGTCTGAATGGCTAGATCGCTTTAATTTAATTCAGTAAGCACAATGTAATTATCTTCGCTGGGCATAGTGGAATGTATATGTTAGTATTACAAACATTATAATCATCAGCACACAGGGCCGGATTAAGGCAGGGGTTTACCAAGGCTGAAGCCCCTGGGCCCAGGCCGGTAATAAAACAAATATATACAGTATATATTATATATACAGTGTATATTATATATGAAGTATATATGAAGTATATTTTTTTTTTGCAGCCGCCAACCACAGGTTGACTCAGGAGCCCGCTCTCAAGAAGGCTGCAGTTTAAGCAGCATGTGTGCCAAATATACAGCTTGTTGCATTGTGGCCATAAACATATAATCCATAGAACGATTTGAAACCTCTTACCCTGTCAATTTGACTGTTGGGTGCACTAGCAATGCCTGCCAGGCCTAACTTGAATGGGAACTGCCATCTATGGATTATATTTCTTGAGATAGGCTACTTGTCGTTTCAATAGCCTATGGCTTCATCATCAACTGGTCAGTCAGTGTGCCACTGGACATGTTATTTACTAGGTTACTGTAGCCTATAATACTGTATATATGTGTATAAACAGTGCCTTGCAAAAGTATTCATCCCCCTTGACGTTTTTCCTATTTTGTTGCATTACAACCTGTAATTTAAATATATTTTTATTTGGATTTCATGTAATGGACATACACAAAATAGTCCAAATTAGTTTAGTGAAATGAAAAAAAATTAAGAAATGGAAAAGTTGTGCGTTCATATGTATTCACCCCCTTAGCTATGAAGCCCCTAAATAAGATCTGGCTAGGCAACTAATTACCTTCAGAAGTCACATAATTAGTTAAATGAATTCCACCTGTGTGCAATCTAAGTGTCACAGGATCTCAGTATATATTAGCTTGTTCTGAAAGGCCCTAGAGTCTGCAATACCACTAAGCAAGGGGCACCACCAAGCAAGCGGCAGCATGAAGACCAAGGAGCTCTCAAAACAGGTCAGCGACAAATGTGTTGAGAAGTACAGATCAGGGTTGGGTTCTAAAAAAATATCTGAAACTTTGAACATCCCTCAGACCACCATTAAATCCATTATTTAAAAAATGGAACGAATATTGCACCACAACAAACCTGCCAAGAGTGGGCCGCCCACCAAAACTCACGGACCGGGCATGGAGGGCATTAATCAGAGGCAACAACGAGACCAAAGATAACCCTGAAAGAGCTGCAAAGCTCCACAGCGGAGATTGGAGTATCTGTCCATAGGACCACTTTAAGCCGTACACTCCACAGCGCTGGGCTTTGCGGAAGACTGGCCAGAAAGAAGCTATTGCTTAAATAAAAAATTAAACAAACATGTTTGGTGTTCGCCAAAAAGCATGAGTCAGATGAGACTAAAATTTAGATTTTTGGCCAAGGAGTTAAAATCTATGTCTGGCGCAAACCACCTCTCATCCCCCTGAGAACACCATCCACAGTGAAGCATGGTGGTGGCAGCATCATGCTGTGGGGATGTTTTTCATCGGCAGGGACTGTGAAACTGGTCAGAATTGAAGGAATGGTGCTAAATACAGGGAAATTCATGAGGGAAACTGGGACGAAGGTTCAACTTCCAGCAGGACAATGACCCAAAGCATACTACTAAAGCAACACTCGAGTGGTTTAAGGGGAAACATTTAACTGTCTTGGAATGGCCTAGTGAAAGCCCATACCTCAATCCAATTGAGAATCTGTGTTATGACTTAAAGATTGCTGTACACCAGCGGAACCCATCCAACTTGAAGGAGCTGGAGCAGTTTTGCCTTGAATGGGCAAAAATCCCAGTGGCTAGATGTGCCAAGCTTAAAGAGATAGACCCCAATTTACTTGCAACTGTAATTTCTGCAACTGGCGGCTCTACAAAGTATTGACTTTGGGGGGGTGAATAGTTATGCACGCTCAAGTTTTTGTCTTATTTCTTGTTTGTTTCACAATAAAAAAAATATGTTTCATCTTCAAAGTGGTAGGCATGTTGTGTAAATCAAATGATACAACCCCCCCCCCCCCCCCCAAAAAAAATATCTATTTTAATTCCAGGTTGTAAGGCAGCAAAATAGGAAAAGATGCCAAGGGGTGTGAACTTTCACATGCCACTGTGTGTGTGTGTGTGTGTATATATATATATATATATATATTACCTACTAATATTGCACAATCTGTGATTTCTTAATCCGGCCCTGTCAGCATAGTTTCATGTTTCTCCTCCTCTTTTACAATTAGCCATGTGCAGAATGTCATTCACCTAATAGCTTACAGCCTGTGAGCACAGCACAATAATGCAACTTCACCATGCTTGCTGAATAACCAGATGTTTAAAGTAACTAATTGCAACTACTCTCCTTACTGTAATTGAGTAGCTTTTCTGAGTACTTTTTTGAGTATTTTTCAAAGTTAATCATTTTAGTCCTACTTTAGTAGAATTTCATGAAAGTAACACTACTTATTTTTCCACCCCTGGTAAGGGAGTTTGTGAATGAGGAAATTAGTGACAGAAAGTGGGAGGGAATGAGTGAGTGAAGGAAAGAGGGTGAGTGGGTGAATGTCAGCTCCGCATAGAGCTACCCGCCGTCACAGCATCTGGCTCCTCTGATCATCCCTCGGAGACAAGGCCATACCCCAAACTATTTTAATATGTTTTCATATTTGCATTTTGTTTCTGTTGTTCATTCAGTTAAACCTGTTACTCGATTGAACTGAACATAAACAGTCAATTTCCAAAAGCACACAGTAAAGGTACATACCCACTGGGCACAGATGTCAGTTCAACGTCTAGTTTTGATTTACATTATGGTTGTGGTCAACCAACGTGAATTCAACATGAAATCAACAAAGAATGTAAACATGTCTTTGGATTTAAGTTCAAAGTTGGGTGAAAAAAATACTAAATGTGACCGATCGGCTCGATTGTCTTATGTAGCAAAATTTGAAATTGTGTTTCTTTCATCAAATCAAATTTTATTGGTAACATACACGTGATTAGCAGAAGTTATTGTGGGTGTAGTGAAATGCTTGTGCTTCTAGATCTGACAGTGCAGTAATATCTAACAAATAATATCTAACAAATTACACAACATATACCCAATGCACACAAATCTAAGTAGGAATGAACTAAGACTATATACATATGAACGCGCAATGTCAGAGCGGAACGGACTAAGATACAGTAGAACAGTATAAAGTACAGTATATACATATGAGATGAGTAATGCAAGATAGGTAAACATTAAATGACTAAGACACCGTAGAATATTATAAACTCAGGACCCTGTCTTTCAAAGATAATTGGTTAAAATCCAAATAACTTCACAGATCTTCATTGTAAAGGGTTTAAACATGGTTTCCTATGCTTGTTCAATGAACCATAAACAATTAATGAACATGCACCTGTGGAACGGTCGTTAAGACACTAACGGCTTACAGACGGTCACCATAAGTTATGAAAACTTAGGACACTAAAGAGGCCTTTCTACTGACGATGAAAAAAAACAAAAGAAAGATGCCCAGGGTCTCTGCTCATCTGTGTGAACATGCCTTAGGCATGCTGCAAGGAGGCATGAGGACTGCAGATGTGTCCAGGGCAATAAATTGCAATGTCCATACTGTGAGACGCCTAAGACAGTGCTACAGGGAGACAGGACGGACAGCTGATCGTCCTCACAGTGCAGACCACGTGTATCAACACCTGCACAGGATCGATACATCCGAACATCACACCTGCGGGACAGGCGCAGGATGGTAATAATAACTGCCCGAGTTACACCAAGAACGCACAATCCCTCCATCAGTGCTCAGACTGTCCGCAATAGGCTGAGAGAGGCTGGAATGAGGGCTTGTAGGCCTGTTGTGAGGCAGGTCCTCACCAGACATCACCGGCAACAACGTCGCCTATGGGCACAAACCCACCGTCGTTGAACCAGACAGGACTGGCAAAAAGTGCTCTTTACTGACGAGTCGCGGTTTTGTGTCACCAGGGGTGATGGTTGGATTTAAGTTTTATCGTCGAAGGAATGAGCGTTACACCGGGGCCTGTACTCTGGAGCGGGATCGATTTGGAGGTGGAGGGTCCATCATGGTCTGGGGTGGTGTGTCACAGCATCATCGGACTGAGCTTGTTGTCATTGCAGACAATCTCAACACTGTGCGTTACAAGGAAGACATCCTCCTCCCTCATGTGGAACCCTTCCTGCAGGCTCATCCTGACATGCCACCAGCCATACTGCTCGTTCTGTGCATGATTTCCTGAAAGACAGGAATGTCAATGTTCTGCCAGGGCCAGCGAAGAGCCCGTATCTCAATCCCATTGAGCACGTCTGGGACCTGTTGGATCGGAGGGTGAGGGTTAGGGCCATTCCTCCCAGAAATGTCCGGGAACTTGCCGATTGTCTTGGTGGAAGAGTGGGGTAACATCTCACAGCAAGAACTGACGAATCTGGTGCAGTCCATGAGGAGGAGATGCACTGCAGTACTTAATGCAGCTGGTGGCCAAGCCAGATACTGACTGTTACTTTTGATTTTGACCCCCCTTTGTTCAGGGACACATTATTCAATTAGTCACATGTCTGTGGAACTTCTTCAGTTTATGTCTCAGTTGTTGAATCTTATGTTCATACAAATATTTACATACAGTGGGGACAACAAGTATTTGATACACTGCCGATTTTGCAGGTTTTCCTACTTACAAAGCATGTAGAGGTCAGTAATTTTTATCATAGGTACACTTCAACTGTGAGAGACTGAATCTAAAATCACATTGCATGATTTTTAAGTAATTAATTTGCATTTTATTGCATGACATAAGTATTTGATACATCAGAAAAGCAGAACTTAATATTTGGTACAGAAACCTTTGTTTGCAATTACAGAGATCCCACGTTTCCTGTAGTTCTTGACCAGGTTAGCACACACTGTAGCAGGGATTTTGGCCCACTCCTCCTTACAGACCTTCTCCAGATCCTTCAGGTTGAGGGACTGTCGCTGGGCAATACGGACTTTCAGCTCCCTCCAAATATGTTCTACTGGGTTCAGGTCTGGAGACTGGCTAGGCCACTCCAGGACCTTGAGATGCTTCTTACGGAGCCATTCCTTAGTTGCCCTGGCTGTGTGTTTCGGGTCGTTGTCATGCCTGAAGACCCAGCCACGACCCATCTTCAATGCTCTTACTAAGGGAAGGAGGTTGTTGGCCAAGATCTCACGATACAGGGCCCCATCCATCCTCCCCTCAATACGGTGCAGTCGTCCTGTTCCCCTTTGCAGAAAAGCATCCCCTAAGAATGATGTTTCCACCTCCATGCTTCACGGTTGGGATGGTGTTCTTGGGGTTGTACTCATCCTTCTTCCTCCAAAGACGGCGAGTGGAGTTTAGACCAAAAGGTTATATTTTGTCTCATCAGACCACATGACGTTCTCCCAGTCCTCCTCTGGATCATCCAGATGGTCATTGGCAAACTTCAGACGGGCCTGGACATGCGCTGGCTTGAGCAGGGTGACCTTGCATGCGCTGCAGGATTTTAATCCATGACGCCGTAGTCTGTTACTAATGGTTTTCTTTGAGACTGTGGTCCCAGCTCTCTTCAGGTCATTGACCAGGTCCTGCCGTGTAGTTCTGGGCTGATCCCTCACCTTCCTCACGATCATTGAAGCCCCACGAGGTGAGATCTTGCATGGAGCCCCAGACCGAGGGTGATTGACCGTCATCTTGAACTTCTTCCATTTTCTAATAATTGCGCCAACAGTTGTTGCCTTCTCACCAAGCTGCTTGCCTATTGTCCTGTAGCCCATCCCAGCCTTGTGCAGGTCTACAATTTTAGACCTGATGTCCTTACACAGCTCTCTGGTCTTGGCCATTGTGGAGAGGTTGGAGTCTGTTTGATTGAGTGTGTGGACAGGTGTCTTTTATACAGGTAACGAGTTCAAACAGGTGCAGTTAATACAGGTCATGAGTGGAGAACAGGAGGGCTTCTTAAAGAAAAATTAACAGGTCTGTGAGAGACGGAATTCTTACTGGTTGGTAGGTGTATTGAACTGCAAGAACTGGCATATCTGGTGCAGTCCATGAGGAGGACATGCACTGCAGTACTTAATACAGCTGTTGATCACACCAGATACTGGCTGTTACTTTTGATTTTAACCCCCCGCCCTTTGTTCAGGGACACATTATTCAATTTCTGTTCGTCACATGTCTGTGGAAATTGCTCAGTTTAAGTTTCAGTTGTTGAATCTTGTTATGATCATACAAATATTCACACATGTTAAGTTTGCTGAAAATAAATAAATCAACACAGTTGACAGTGAGAGGACGTTTCTTTTTTTGCTGAGTTTAGAATACAGTATATACATATGAGATGAGTAATTGGCTATGAAAAGCCAACTGACATTTACTCCTGAGGTGCTGACCTGTTGCACCCTCGACATCCACTGTGATTATTATTATTTGACCCTGCTGGTCATCTATGAATATTTGAACATCTTGGCCATGTTCTGTTATAATCTCCACCTGGCACAGTCAGAAGAGGCCTGGCCACCCCTCATAGCCTGGTTCCTCTCTAGGTTTCTTCCTAGGTTCTAGCCTTTCTAGGGAGTTTTTCCTAGCCACCTTGCTTCTACACCTGCATTGCTCGCTGTTTGGGAGTAGTAGGCTGGGTTTCTGTAAAGCACTTTGAGATATCAGCTGATGTAAGATGGGCTTTATAAATAACTTTTATTTGAGTAATGCAAAATATGTAAACTTTGTTAAAGTGACTAGTGTTTCATTCCTTAAAGTGGCCAGTGATTTATAGTCTATGCCTATAGGCAGCAGACTCTAATTTGCTAGTGATGGCTTTTTAACAGTCTGATGATCTTGAGAAGCAGTTTTTCAGTCTGTCGTTACTAGCTTTGATGCACCTGTACTGACCTCGCCTTCTGGCTTGGGTGGTTGATGTCCTTGATGATTTTTTTTGGCCTTCCTGTGACATTGGGTGCTGTAGGTGTCCTGGAGGTCTGCGTTGGGCATACCACACCACCCTCTGGACAGCCTTGTGGTTGCGGGCGGTGCAGTTGCCATACCAGGCGGTGATACAGCCCTACAGGATGCTTTCAATTGTGCATCTGTAAACATTTGTGAGGGTTTTAGGTGCCAAGCCAAATGTTCCTGAGGTTGAAGAGACTCTGTTACGCCTCTGTGTGGGTGGTCCATTTCAGTTTGTCAGTGATGTGTACGCTAAGGAACTTGAAGCTTTCCACCTTCTCCACTACGGTCCCGACGATGTAGATAGGGGGGTGCACCCTCTGCTGTTTCCTAAAATCCACGATCATCTCCTTTGTTTTGCTGACGTTGAGTGAGAGGTTGTTTTCCAGGCACCACACTCCCAGAGCCCTCACCTCGTCCCTGTAGGCTGTCTCGACTTTGGATAAAAGTAAAGACTGGTATGTGAGTGTGCTTTGGGCGTTCAGTAACCTCAGAGCATTGTGAGATTGTCCATTTGTAAATTCAGAGCGTTTCGCTCTCGGAGCGTTCAGAGCACTCTGGCCGAGGAGTAGGGTTGAGCCGAGCGTTCTGACCCAACAACAGCAGTCAATCACCAAGCTAACTGGCTAACGTTTGCTAGCTTGCTAGCTACTTCCAGACACATGAGAGAACAGCTCACTCTGACCATTTTATTCACCCTAGCAGAGCTGGTTAGGTTTTTTTATGTTATCCAGAGTGTTGTTGTCTGCAACTGTGCTGCTGGCAACAATTTAATTTAATTACGCTTTTTTTGCCAACGGTTACTGACACCGGCCATATACAATGGGTGTTGAGCGTTCGTAGATTTGTCAGTTATTCTGTGCTCTGCCACACTCAGACCAAAGTGCTCTGAAATCGGAGTAGATAGCCAGAGCGAATTTACCAGCTATGCCTATCAACGGGTGTCACGGTGACTTCATAAACATTCTATTGAAATAGTTACTTGCATAGTGGAGTATTTAGATAGCTAAATCTTACCTGTATATATGGATGGACGCTTCTTCCTCTCTGTCACGGATGCCATGGTTACTCTTTGTTTGAAGATGTAATCCGGAGACAGGTGTTTTATACAACAGCCTTCTGTGTGTTCTCTTTTTGACTCCGTCTGCATATTTGCAATCAAACTCAGAATTGTATCCATCTCCTTAGCTATGATACTCTAATTCCACTGATTTCAAAACTCGGTCCTCCAGAATGTGGAGAGCAACACTTATACAGTTCTACTACGTGATATCTTTCAAAAAGCCACGTTAGAAAGGACTACCTACACATACTGATCAGCTCATATTATAGACAGAGGCATGCTACATGGCAGACCAATCCAAACTCATCTCTCGGCATGTCCAGCCCACTCATTATGTCAGCCAATCATGGCTAGCGGGAAGGTTTCTGACTTTTTCCATGGCTAAACAACACTAGGCTCGTGAGTTAAGAATTTTATTTGTACAGATTGCATGCATATTTGTTGTTAAGGCACATGAAACACATGTTCCAGAAGTCCTTTCTGCCCAAAAAATGCATTTTGATAAAAGTAGTCACGCGCAACATACGCCTAATTTCCTGAAACGAGTCACAAATTCCTTTACGCTGATGACCTTTTTCAAATCCAATCAGTTTTCCACGTTGATTCAACATCATCACATTTAATTTTGGGGTTGAAATGACGTGGAAACAATGTTATTTCAGCTTGTTTTTGCCCAGTGGGTAGTCGTTGTTATGGATGGTTTCTCCTTGGGAACAGCATCAAATCAAGGCTGGTCACAAAACATCGTTAAGCAGACTACAGAAGTGAATCTAGAATAGATAGAAGCTATGTGGTTTCTTTGAAAGAAGCCCTAGCTGCCTAGACAGAGCAGAGGAGAGGCACAGATGTCATCTTGTTTGCAGAATGAAGAGAAGACCTGTGGTGAGAGCATCAATATGACTGCTCCTCTCTAAACATTATTGTCTGAGCTGTGACAACACACAAAGGAGCTGAGCCTGATCCCAGGCCTGCTGGGTTAGCTGCTTTTACTAAAATCCACGGACACAGAAGACATGTTCTATATAACTTGTCCCATCAGAGCCAAATCCATGTATGTATGGACTACATGTTGCTATGCTAGACAACAGTGCAGCAGTTGGGGAGGCTAGAATCTTTATTCAAATCTCCCAGTATATCTCTCAAATATTAAAAAAACCGAGTACATGTGTGTTATGTTACTAGTGCCTGGCTCTCTGTCCCAACACACACACACACACACACACACACACACACACACACACACACACACACACACACACACACACACACACACACACACACACACACACACACACAAATACAATACACACTTGTACTCATTCTCCCTTCTCTGTCTTCTTACTCCAGAAACTCAGAGCATGGAGGACTGTGGCGAGAAGCTGAAGAGGATCCTGGAGTCCCCCAGCGTGCCCCAGGCCAACCACCAGCTCCTGGTGCACCTCACCAGACACCTGGTCAAGGTGGCCCAGAGTGAAGCTCAGAACCAGGCCAGCCCCAGGCTTCTAGGCCAGGTCTTCAGTGAGACCATCTTCAAACACTCCCACTTCAGGTAAGACTGATTGGTGCACTGATGAAGTGGTGTGGCTGGCTGAACTCTTAGATAGACAGGTGCTATCTAGAACCTAAATGGGTTCTTTGGCTGTCCCCATAGAAGAAGCATTTAAAGAACCCTTTTGGGTTCCAGGTAGAACCATTTTCATGTAGATCAATTTCCACAAAGGGTTCTACATGGAACCAAAAGGGGTTATTCAAAGGGTTCTCCTAAGGGGACAGCCGAAGAACCCTTTTTTCTAAGAGTGTACTGTCGAACATGTATAGGAAACATATTAAAAATGGGTCTTATGCAT
The DNA here is from genome assembly GCF_045791955.1 of Oncorhynchus clarkii lewisi. NCBI lineage: Eukaryota > Metazoa > Chordata > Actinopteri > Salmoniformes > Salmonidae > Oncorhynchus > Oncorhynchus clarkii. The sequence goes on from NC_092150.1 coordinate 41,115,271, forward strand.
GTTATATTCTCTGGTATACTGTATACTGACACGTGGCTTGCAGCTACAGTCAACTAATGAAAATGTAAACAAAGCATGTTACCCTGGAGCTTTAAGATAAAAACCTGCTAGCCAGCAGCTTCAATTATGTTTTTATGTTGCTGTTGTTGTTAATGGTGACCATTTGATAGTGATGCTGTTCCTATCCTCTTCATGTACACTCTCAAGTCTATTTTAGAAGAAGAAGAAGAAGAAGAAGAAGAAGAGGAAGTTTAGAATTCCCTGTGCACTTGTAGGCTTTTGGGCATGAACTAATAGAGCTGCGTTTACTAAAGGGAAAGGTATGCAGTAATATTTGGCTCGGTGGTAATGTTAACATCCTGTCAATGTAAATCGTAAGCTGAAATGGTCAGGCAAAGCATTGACCTGGTGAGCATGCTGTTTATGTTTCACATACACTGCAAAAGCTCACTGGGAGAATTGCTCTGTGAATTGCTCTGAATCAGTGAGGAAAGTCTGTTTCTGGCTTCTCTTTACACATAAAACTGGAATAAGAGATCACAGTCAATGAGGCAGAACCTGTGATATTTGTGTAGCCTCTTCCACTCACTCTGCCGTTCCCCTCTGATGTCACCAGGAGGAGTGAGCGTGTCACCATATAGTTTACTGTACATAGTAACCATAGCGTAAACATAACATCATCTCTCTCTTCCGCACTTGTATTTCATGTCAGAGTTGTGGCCTGTCAAACTACTGTCGTGAGAGCACCGCACGGCAGGCAAAAATAGAGAGAGTTCATCAGCTTCCTCAGAGAGAGAGGTCACATATGTATCCATCACAGGACTTGAATTATAGGAAATAAATACATAAGTAAATCAACACTTTCTCTGACCCAGTACCAGGCAAGAGAGGGAAGGCGGGAGAGAGAGGTTGAACCAGAGGAGTCTGTCTGCCTGAGACCTTAGCTTACCATCCCATGGTGTGACCTGGGCCTTTTCCCCTCAAAATCCCCCACTTCCTCCTTTTCCTCCTTCACTCCTGTGACCTGGTTCATTACCAAGATACTCTTTCTAGAAGAAGCCAATTGGTTCCATTTACTACTGCAGTTCAACCATTGATTTTATGGTTATAAGAAGAATGACATTCTCTCTCTCTCTCTCTTGCTCTCTCTCTCTCTCATATTTACATCTGTGGCCGTGTTCTCCTCGTGCTTGAACTCTTGACATATCTGTCCCTTCATTTGACCTCAGACCCTGCCTGTCCCTCTCCCTGCAGTGCGGACGTAAACCCAGAGCACCATGTGAAGATCATGGAGGCCCTGATTGCAGCCGGGGGACTGGTGGAAATGCAGGCAGCCCCAGGTAGGACACTGCCTTTTTGGACCTGAGCTATAATCTCTCCGCCCTTCTCTCTTTCCTGATATGGTTGAGTGTCATGGTCTTTTACATGGCTGTGTCCCAAATGGCACCCTATATCAGATATAGTGCACTACTTTCGCCCAGAGCCCATAGTAAAGCCTAGGTATTTACTTCAATAGAGAGTACAGATGTCCTCATTTTAGGCAGGGCCCCATGGAGAGAAGCCAGTTAGTTAACACTATCAACGTTTCCCTTTACTGTCGCAATTGTGATCGAATCAACACATTATTAGCCACTTCCAATGCAACATACCGAAGCAAAACAATATACTGTATGCAAGAGATTTTGTTCTGGGCAAAACATGCCAGAGTAGGATTCTATTGTGCATAACTCCTGTACTCGACACAGGAGTTATTTTATTTTGTACTGGACTGTGTTTATGGCTGTGGTCGGGAGTAGATGCGCTTGCTTTAAGATCTGAAAGCTTTTGAGAGGGTTTATTCTAATGTTCCCTCGTTAGATTGTAACTCATCTTGCTCTCGCTAGCATTAGTTGTTAGTCTTGTTGTTGTGATGTGCATAACTGAGGGTCGGAGACTACATTTTCATGGTTGTTTGATCAATAGGACTGTAAAGTTCCCAAAATGTAAGAGGACTCTCGTGGTGTTTACATATTTGCAGAAATCCATTCAGGTGTATTTCGGGGCGTTTGGCAAATAACGTTCTAATATTCTAAAGTTGCGCTGTTGCAATTGCCTGTAAAAAATACAATCCAGTTGAAAGTGAATGATGGCAGGCCCATTTGGCAAATGGCTTGTGTGTATGAAGGCCCACTGTAGCCCTGATTGGCTATAGCGCACCGGTCTGTGTAGACTCCGGTCCTGGACAAGACATTCCGTTATATTTACTGCAGTTTCTATTACTTCTCCAAATGCACAGCCACTTTCCCACTCTATATTGCTATAGAATTTTCACAAATGCCTTAGTATACGTAATTCCTAAACATTCCAAGAATTTATCAAACGTGAAAATGACCCTATCTAAGTGGTCGCTTGTCAGATTTTTTTTTTTCAAATGTCATATTGTTCCTGGGGGTGTATATGAACAGATTTTAAAAAGATTTCATGTTGCTAAAATGCTGTCAGTTCCACTTTAAATGTAACAATGTATCACACTCACCAAATGATGATACTTTGAAACTTCACTTATTGTTGAAAGTTGTTCTTGAAAAGGGAGAAGCTAAAAAATTGGCAACAATAACACCTGCTGCAGCTGCTGGTATCTAGCCGACAACAAAAGCTAGTTAGCGAGACCGTGGGAAAACAACTTCTCGCTATTGCGCAGTGATTTATATATATATATATATATATTTTATGTAACCTTCATTTAACTACGTAAGTCAGTTAAGAACAAATTCTTATTTACAGTGATGGCCTACTCTGGCAACACTGAGCCAATTGTGCACCTCCAAATGGGACTCCCAATCATGGCCAGATGTGATACAGCCTGGATTTGAACCAGGGACTGTAGTGAGAACTCTTGCACTGAGATGCAGTGCCTTAGACCATTGTGCCATTTGGGAGCCCAACAATCTGTTGTCCTTCAAGAAGGCAGAAGTTTCCATACTTTTTTGTGAAAACGGTCTCACTCAATAATTCAAAATGTGATTGGTTGATTCCACTGCCACTCCAAAATGTTGCCCTAATACAGTTGAATGGCAGACACCTCTATCTAGCTTCTGAGGGCTTAGCCAATGGCTGACTTAGCGAGCTAGATTTATCTCCCCGGAGATATTTTTTTCTCTTCAGTGTTAACCCTTTCATGACATTACCCTGAGAAACAGTGATGCCGAAATGTTGGTAAATACCCATTAAATTGCTGGGAGATTATACATGGAGTGTACGACTTAATTTATTTAGATATTTTATAGTTTATTCGCCATTAGTCAGCACCTCCAAACAAACTATTATTCAGGTGTGTACCAGCTCATGTCTTTCCTTTCCAACAAAAACTGAAAAAATATGAACATTATAGAAATTAATAGTATAGTTATAATTATTATTATAATCATTATTTTATAAATCCTTAGCTCTTCTCTGATGGCATAGAAGGCCCATTGTTCCCCACTGTGTTTGGGTTAGTAATAATTTTCCCTCAGCATGCATTTTTTCACTATTCTGAATGCCTAAAGAATCCGTACATTGATCTGAAATATGAACACAGAAATACTGGACATTTTGGACTATGGTGGTGATTTGACAAAATTACAATCATGGTCTTGAATTGGACTCACATTTTGCTGGTCTCGGTCTTGACTCGGTCTTGGACTTCTTGTCCCCCTCCCAGTCTTGACTTGGTCTCGCCCTCCTCTATTTGGTCTTGAATCGGGTGGTCTCGAACGCAACACTGTTGTAGGCCAAACCGTTCGAATGCTACAGGCGTTTTTGCGAGAAGACAGATTTTCGGGATGTCTCCTGGTCTTACAAACAGAGCTGTAGCTCTGCCACTTTCCACTGCAGATGTGGAAGGGCAACATAGGCAAATGTGGTGGATTGAGACACAGCCCATGCAAAAATATCTCTAGCTTAAATTGACGGATCTTGACAGGGATTTTTTTGTTATGTTACTTAGAATGACGCACCGTTGTGTCAATAGACTCTAGGGGGTTTTAACTTCAACGAATCACTCATCTGTAATTATGAAGTGCTTTGAAAGGCTGGTCATGACACACATCAACACCATCATCCCAGATACCCTGGACCCACTCCAATTTGCGTACCGCCCCAACAGATCCACAGATGACGCAATCTCAATTGCACTTCACACTGCCGTCTCCCACCTGGACAAGAGGGGAAATAACTATGTGAGAATGCTGTTCATAGACTGCAGCTCAGTGTTCAACACCATAGTCCTCGCCAATCTCATCACCAAGATGGGGACCCTGGGACTGAACACTTCCCTCTGTAACTGGATCATGGACTTCCTGACGGGAATACCTCATAATGACAAAGTGAAAACATGTCTTTTGACATTTTTGCAAATGTATTGAAAATAAAATAGGGAAGATAGGGAAATTAGATAGAGGTATCTAATTTACATAAATATTCACACCCCTGAGTCGATACTTTGTAGAAGCACCTTTGGCAGTGATTACAGCTTTGAGTCTTTCTTGGTATGTCTCTAAGAGCTTTCCACATCTGGATTATGCAACATTTCTCCCATTGTTCTTTTCAAAATGATTAAAGCTCTGTCAAATTGGTTGTTGATCATTGCTATAAAACCATTTTCAGGTCTTAACATAGATTTTCAAGCAGAATCTGTGTTTGAAATTCACTGCTCGACTGAAGAACCGTACAGATAACTGTGTGGTACAGAGATGAGGCAGTCGTTAAACAATCATGTTAAACACTGTTAACACAGAATGTGTCCATGCAACTTATTATGCGACTTGTTAAGCACATTTTTACTCCATAACTTATTTAAGCTTGCCATAACAAAGGGGTTGAATATTGACTGAAGACATTTTGGTTTTTCATTTTTTTTAATTCATTTGTAAAAAAAAAAATCAAAAAACATCTTTCCACTTTGAAATTATGGGGTAATGTGTGTAGGCCAGTGACAACAAATCAAAAGTTTATCCATTTTATATTCAGGCTGTAACACAATAAAATGTGGAAAAAAGTCAAGGGGTGTGAATACTTTCTGAAAACTCTTTAGCTACATTCCTGTGTATTTTATTCCTCTTGTGTTACCATTTTTATTTGTATGATTTTCTTTTCTCTCTCTACACCATTGGGAAAAGGGCTTACAGTATAAGCAATCATTTCACAGTTAATTCTACACCCGTTGCGGTGGCAGTGTGTCTGCAAAATGAAATTGTTGGTGTTCTGTCCAAGGACAGGCTGGTTCTAAAAAGCATGGCAGGGTTCTGGCAGAGAGCAGACATTCTGTATTATGTCTGTCCTGTAAGAAACAGCCCACTGCCATCATGGGGTGTTTGTTGGCGGTTTTAATGAAAAGACTTGAGTAGCTTTCCAAAGCTGGACCATGTAGTTTATTTAACTTGTGTATTTCTCACAGTGGGAAAACGCACAACCTCCAGTGGAAAAGATACTTTTGGTTTAAGAAATGTCCTGAGCTACTGTAACAAATTGTGCATAGCATGAGATAATAGCATACGTCTTCCTCCATTTGTTTGCTTTGCCGTGAAAGCTGCGATAATGTAACCAGATATCTGCATTTGTCCGGCTGGGCTGCCAGTATTTATGTCGAAGAAACATCCCTGGAGAGTCAGCCAACCTCAGTAACACAGTTTCTCTGGACCCCCTGCAAGGTTCTTTTAGTAGGTGTGTACATCTGGACACCAGGTGTTACTTTACGATGCGTTATAAAAGGTTTTGTATCATTTCAGCCAATAGTTCTGAAAGTAGTGCTCACGAGTCAAAACTGGTCCCCGAAAATTGTGCACAATTGTCTACTTCTAATTCGTAAAATATTTAACACATTTGTAAGTGCTTAAGAGCCTGTCCAATGTCTTAAGTAACTATAAGATGACCACCTCTCCTCCCTTCAGCTGTGATCAGGAATGTTGGGCCCTATATTAACCCTTTGTCTGTGCTTGGCCTGAGCCAGGACAAAGCCACTATAACTCAGAGCCAATCATCACACTCAGCATGCCTGGAACAGAGAGGGGTTTATGGGGTGGCTTTCACCACCTTGAAAGTCAGAGTCAGGGGGCTAGATGGGGGTAATGGGGGCAAGACATGGGGTTAGAGGGTTAGTGGGACATAATTTAGGAGAATGGAAGGGAGGGACGGGAGCAGCAATGAAAATGGAAATCAGCATGGGGTTGTTGAGGCCTTTATTTCACTGATATATCATTAGGACTTTGCATTCCAGCAGCTCTTACACTAAGGTCCTAAATGCTTTAATTACTATAAAAACAACATTTAATTTGCCATAATTACCTAGCAATTACATAGTAATGGAGTTGAAGGTTATGGTTATTGTTACATAAGTAGAGTGTGGAACGGTCCTTAACAGTACATTTTTCCAGTATAAAGTATTCAGCCTCCAGAGTTACATTGTGTGGAATGAATCCCAGTGCCCTTTTTAAGTGTGTGTAGATGATGTGTGGGTTGGCAGAGTTACATTAGACCAACAAAGAGGTCACAGGAGTCCTGTCTATTTGTCTCTGATATGCAACATCTTTTATAACCTGTTTCACACAAACCCACTAGACGAGCTCTCTGAGTGGATGGGATGGAATCTCTTCAAGATCATCTTGACATTTTGCGACTGCTTGAATGACTGTCCAATCAAGCATACAGGATCTCCATACCTCAAGTATCACTAGCTATGATCATCTTTGTCTCTATTCTGTAAACTCAAGATGAATAATTTAAATGTTTTACGTTGCAGAAGTAAAGTCTACAGGCCTTTTGTTTGTCAGATTGAATCTCAGTAAAAAAAAAAAGTGTGGACATGCAGGTACACAATTTGTCTAGGTCAGCTATGTGTCTTTGTTTGTGGGGAGAAAGAGAGAGGTCAGGTTCACGTGTGAACACTTTTCTCCCCCACTGGATTCGTAACCAGCACCCCTACCACCCCTCACCCCTCCAGCTACAGAGTCTACATTAGCCCGAGTCAAAGGTCAGGCTAGCTCCCATGGGTGTATCATTAATCCCTGATTAGGCCCAACCAAGCCTACTGCAAATGGAGTCTTAAAATAATGCGACCAGATATGGTCCCAATCTGAGTGTTCAAGTTTGTGTGTGTGTGTGTGTGTGTGTGTGTGTATGTGTTTGGTGGAGCAGGATCGCTTGAGTTTTACACCTCGGTGGATCCCAGCTCAGCCAGTCAATCTGTCAGCCATTACCATCACGCAATACTAACGTTGCCAACCAAGAAAAAAAATGTAAAAAAAAAAAAACACCCCATTTCACATTTATGCCATTTTCAGCTTTCCACTGCTGACGGCACGCAACCCCTTCCCACAGCCTAGCAAATGTAACACACACACCCTATACCCCCCCCCCCTTCCCGGCCCCTGGACATTTATTTGGGCCTTAATGTGTTCCAGGCAGGGAAAGTTTGTTGGTAAAACATTGCGTTTAAAGGCAGATCTTGTGGGCTTGCATTTGGCTTCCATCGTCTCGGATGACTAGCCCTGTCAGATACTGATGGATTCATTGTGGCTGTGAGAATGTTGCTCTGAAAAAAAAAGAGGGGAAGAGGGAGAGAGAGATACACCTCTCATTCAACATCTCCTCTCTCTCTGTTTTCATATCCCCCCTTCTCTCTCCCTCTCTCTTCCAATCTCTCCCTCTCTTTTCTTTACTCCCTGTGTTTATAGCAGGGTTTACAAACAGTACCCATTCCAATGTTTATAATGTTCTCTATTATATTGCAATGCATTCCATGTCCCATAAATAACTAGTTCAAATGTTGGAGCCCATTTGCAATAAAAAAAAATCATGATTTTATACAAATAACAACAAAACATCACGTAGAATAATGTGGAATGTGTCTATGTGAGAATGGTGCAAATGTGTAACTTTTGGTGGAGACTATGAAACTCTGGCTGTTTCCTTTAGCAAGTTCATGCTGTATGATCATTCTCTTTGTGTGTATACAGGCCTGTATGCTGAACTTAAGTTCTCCCACTCACCATCCATTCAGAGCAGGTCTCTGTCGCTCTGGTGTTCTGTGTTAGAGCATACTGTATAAATAGCATTACAAGTAGCATCTGGTACACAGAGACTGTCACGAACCCACTCCACCAAGTTATTAGTGAGCATTAGTCATCAGGGCATCTGATTGTTTTTGTGATTGGAGAGATGTGTCATGATGTAATTCAACAGCTGTGTTAGCGTGTGTAAGATAATAATAATAAATTGGTGGCTGTGTATATTTGTCGTATTTCACACATGTACAGTTGTGTATCAATACGTGTGTGTGTGTGTGTGTGTGTGTGTGTGTGTGTGTGCGTGTGCGTGTGCGTGTGCGTGTGTGTGTGTGTAAGAGAGAGGGGATCGTGACTATGTGGATGGATAATACTAAGACAGACAGGATCACATATCATTGACAGGTGTCTCTGTTGGTGGCAGGTTTGCTTTCAGTCTCTATTCTCACTGGTTTCTGTATGTCTCTCTCCCTTCTCCTCCTCTCTCTCTCTTTCTGTCTTGATGGCTGACTCATGGAGTATGGTGGCGGTCAGAGAGAGGCCATGCATGAGAATGGCCGAACAGTTGGCCCGCTGGTTGACCATTTACAGTGCAGTTCACTTAACCACAACCAAGTCACTAGAGTGACTGAGAATGAATGTGGGTGAGAGGGTGAGAGTGTGTGTGTTTGTGTCTGTATGACTTTAGAGTTTACGGTAGTGTCCTTTAGAGTGTGGCATGGGGCGGAAAGTGGCGACATATCCTGTAATCCTTCTGTGGGGTCAGCAGCAATGCAGTGGTCTAGTTCATGGAGCTACTGCAAAGCCACTCATCAGGAAGAGGTGTGTGCGTGGACATGTTTAACAATACTTTTGGGGACCAGACATAACAATTGGGGACATTATGCAGGTCCCACAAAGAAAAAGGCTCTTTCTAGGGGTTTCTGGTTAGAGTTAGGGTCAGGGTTATAGTTTTTTACTTCAAACGAAGTAAACAACACTCTACCTCCTGGAGATTTACCCTGATGCTGCCAGTGGCTTGCGACTATCAAGAATGATGCTTACAGGCTGAACTGATGGGTAATCTATTTCGACGCCAGGTAGAGGTAACCTAAAGTTAGCTAGCTTACTAGCCTATCTGGACTAAGTTAGTTAGCTAGCTAATGTCCTGTATTGAACTCTGAAAGCCATTAGATAACTCGTATAGGTATCTTTTGGATACGCACTGCCAATCAATTGAATCTATGCCATGGTAGTCACTGCTAGACTGGTAGCTAGCTACTCTCAGCAGAGTAAACATGTTTGTTTGTTTGTTAATTTTAATTTTGACTTATGTTAGCTAATGTAAGCTAGCTAACTTTAGCAAATGACTGTAGCTCAATCTGTTGGCCATTCCACTCTTTCATGGAAAACATTCCATTACTGTTTGTATGTTGGTAGCAATGATGTGCCACTATGTGCATACATCGTCTATGGTTGGTAAGTTGGTTCTCAGCTGGTTCGCAATCTTGCTGCCAATTTAGTGATGCTAGCTAGCTAGCTGATCATTTTAAAATGTCTATGTTAGGTGTTCTAAGCTTGCCAGTGTAATAGAGATCAATACAATTAGTGCTGTGGTTAAATTGTGAATTGTTGTGTATTTTGTTGTAGGTGGTACAGAACCTGATTCCACCTCTAGCTCTGCACAACGTGAAGCTAAGTGTTTGTATGTGTTTGTGTTATGACATTACATGTGAGTAGAAGTAGCCTGAGGACCACAGAGTACCATCCAGACCATGTAATCAATTTAGTCTACCCCTTTTCTCTTTTTACCCTTTCTCGCTGTAAAACTCAGGTTAGTGGAGTCCTTCCACAGTGCCCTGCTGAAATATACCCAAAAGCAGCTGTATTGTGAGTACACGAGCATGGGACACACCTTGGAACAAATCAAATAAAAATGTATTTGTCACATGTGCCGAATACAACGTGTAGACCTTACCTTGAAATGCTTACTTACAAACCTTTAACCAACAGCGCAGTTCAAGAAAGAGTTACGAAAATATTTACCAAATAAACTAAAGTAAAAAATAATTAAAAAGTAACAAAATAAATAACAATAACGAGGCTATATACAGGGGGTACCGGTTAGTCAAGGTAATTTGTACATGTAGGAAGGGGTGAAGTGACTATGCATAGATAATAAACAGCCAGTAGCAGCAGTGTAAAAAACAAATGGAGGGGGGGGGGGGGGGTGTCAATGTAAATAATCCGGTGGCCATTTTAATAATTGTTCAGTAGTCTTATGGCTTGGGGATAGAAGCTGTTAAGGACCCTTTTGGTCCTAGACTTGGCACTCCGGTACCGTTTGTCATGCGGTAGCAAAGAAAACAGTCTATGACTTTGGAGACTGAGGTCTTTGACAATTTTGGGGGCTTTCCTCTGACACAAGCTTCCTGGATGGCAGGAAGCTTGGCCCCAGTGATGTACTGGGCCATACGCACTACCCTCTGTGTCGCCTTGAGGTCTTATGCCAAGCAGATACCATACCAGGTGGTGATGCAACTGGTCAGGATGCTCTCGATGGTGCAGCTGTAGAACTTTTTGAGGATCTGGGGACCCATGCCAAATCTTTTCAGTCTCCTGAAGGGGATATGGTGTTGTCGTGCCCTCTATATGACTGTCTTGGTGTGTTTGGACCATGATAGTTTGTTGGTGATGTGGACACCAAGGAACTTGAAACTCTGAACCCGCTACACTACAGCCCTATCGATGTTAATTGGGGCCTGTTCAGCCCACCTTCTCCTGTAGTCAACGATCAGCTCCTTTGTCTTGCTCACATTGAGACAGAGGTTGTTGTCCTGGCACCACACTGCCAGGTCTCTGACCTCCTCCCTATAGGCTATCTTATCGTTGTTGGTGATCAGGCCTATCACTGTTGTGTTGTCAGCAAACTTAATGATGGTGTTGGAGTCGTGTTTGGCCATGCAGTCGTGGGTGAACAGGGAGTACAGGAGGGGACTAAGCACATATCCCTGAAGGGCCCCAGTGTTGAGGATCAGCATAGCAGACGTGTTGTTGCCTATCCTTACCACCTGGGGGCGGCCCGTCAGGAGGTCCAGGATCCAGTTTCAGAGGGAGGTGTTTAGTCCCAGGGTCCTTAGCTTAGTGATGAGCTTTGTGAGCACTATGGTGTTGAACGCTGAGCTGTAGTCAATAAAAAGCATTCTCACATAGGTGTTCCTTTTGTCCAGGAGAGAAAGGGCAGTGTGGAGTGTGATTGAGATTGCTACATCTGTGGATCTGTTGGGGTGTTATGCAAATTCGAGTGTGTCTAGGGTATCCGGGAGTATGCTGTTGATGTGAGCCATGAGCATTTCAAAGCACTTCATGGTTACCGACGTGAGTGCTATGGGTTGCGGTAACGATTTAGGCAGGTTACTTTCGCTTCCTTGGGCACAGGGACTATGGTGGTCTGCTTGAAACATTTAGGTATTACAGACTCGGTCAGGAAGAGTTTGAACATATCAGTGAAGACACTTGCCAGTTGGTCATGCTTTGAGTACACGTCCTGATAAACTGTCTGGCCCCATAGCTTTGAATGTTGACCTGTTTAAAGGTCTTGCTCACATCGGCTACTGAGAGCGTCATCCAGAACAGCTGGTGCTCTCATACATGCTTCAGTGTTGGTTGTCTTGAAGCGTGCATAAAAGGCATTAAGGTCGTCTGGTAGGCTTGCGTCACTGGGCAACTCGCGGCTGGGCTTCCCTTGGTATTCCATAATAGTATTCAAGCCCTGCCACATCCGACGAGCATCAGAGCTGGTGTACTAGGATTCAATCTTAATTCTGTATTGACGCTTTGCTTGTTTGATGGTTCGTCTGAGGGCATAGCAGGATTTCTTATAAGCGTCCGGATTAGTGTCCCACTCCTTGAAAGTGACAGCTCTAGCCTTTAGCTCGATGCAGATGTTGCCTGTAATCCATGACTTCTGGTTGGGATATGTAAGTACGGTCACTGTGGGGACGACGTCGTTGATGCACTTATTGATGAAGCCGATGACTGAGGTGGTATTCTCCTCAATGCCATTTGATGAATTGAGGAACATATTCCACTCTGTGCAAGCAAAACATTCCTGTAGCATAGCATCTGCCTCCACTGACAACTTCTGTACTGAGCGAGTCACTGGTACTTCCTGCTTTAGTTTTTGCTTGTAAGCAGGAATCAGGAGGGTAGAATTATGATCAGATTTGCCAAATGGAGGGCGGGGGAGAGCTTTGTATGCTTCTCTGTGTGTGGAGTAAACATGGTCTAGAGTTTTTCTGCATTAAAGTCCCCGGCCACTAGGAGTGCCACTTCTGGATGAGCATTTTCTTGTTTGCTTATGGCCTTATACAGCTGGTTGAGTGCAGTCTTAGTGCCAGCATCGGTTTGTGGTGGTAAATAGACTGCTACAAATAATATAGATGAGAACTCTCTTGGTAGATAGTGTGGTCCAGAGCTTATCATAAGGTACTTAGGCAAGCAATACCTCAAGACTTCTTAATTGCGCACCAGCTGCTATTGACAAACAGACCCCTCGTCTTACCAGACGTAGCTTCTCTGTCCTGCCGGTGCATGAAAAATCCCACCAGCTCTATATTATCTGTGTCGTTGTTCAGCCATGACTTAGTGAAACATAAGATATTACAGTTTTTAATGTTCCGTAGGTAGCATAATCTTGATCGTAGGTCGTCCATTATATTTTTCAATGATTGCACGTTGGCCAATAGAACGGATGACAGTGGGAGTTTATTCAGCCTACGAAACAAGTATTTTCTTCACGCAAATGACGGGGATTTGGGCCCGTTCCTGAGAAAGCAGTTTATCCTTCCCGTCGGACTCATTAAAGAAAAATTATTCTTCCAGTCGGAGTGAGTAATCTCTGTTCTTATGTCCTGAAGTTATTTTCTGTCATAAGAGACGATAGCAGCAACATTATTTACAATATAAGTAAAAAATTAAGTTACAAACAATGCGAAAAAACGAACAAAATGGCACAGTTGGTTAGGAACACGTAAAACGTCAGCCATCTTCTCCGGCGTCCCACAAAAGATTGTGGGACAGAAACCTGCAAGGGACACTCCAAGGGACACTGAAAGATATAAAATCAACGTCAGTAATGACACAACCACCTTATTCTTCTCTCTGCATATTCTTAAAACACAATACAAAGACATGTCTACAAACATACGCCTGCCAAGGGCTACTATTGACAAGAATGAGCTGTAAAAGTCAATGGGACATTTACAGACTGGTCTTCGAGATGAGGAAGCGGGTTTTGGTCATGCTTAGAGATCATGTATTGTTGTGTATGAGCTTTGTGAGCACTATGGTGTTGAACGCAGAGCTGTAGTCAATAAAAAGCATTCTCACATAGGTGTTCCTTTTGTCCATCCGTGTATGAGAGCCATTGAGAAGTGCAATTTCTCCTCAATTTTCCATACACAACAATGCATACTGTGTAAGAACTATCCTCCTAATACTTTTCACACCTTCTGCAACTCCCCAGCCCATTCATTTTGTTGACTGATCTTTTTTCTCAAAAGAAGCTCATAATATCAATCATTGTCCCTAAACAATACACTAGCCTGTCTCTAAACACTTACAGTGCCTTCTAAAAGTATTCATCCCCCTTGGCGTTTTTCCTATTTTGTTGCATTACAACCTGTCACGTTCGTCATTGTAAGGATGGTCGGACCAAGATGCAGCGGGGGGTAGGTTAATCATTTTTATTAATGAAAACCAGCAACAAAACAAGAAAGAGTAACCGACGAAACGTACAGCCTTGTAGGGCTCAAAAGCAACAATACAAAAACAAGATCCCACAAACAACAAGTGGTAAAAGGCTGCCTAAATATGATCCCCAATCAGAGACAACGATCGACAGCTGCCTCTGATTGGGAAACATACCAGGCCAACATAAAAATGCAAAAACTAGAGTACCCACCCTTGTCACACCCTTACCTAACCAAAATAGAGAATAAAAAGGATCTCTAAGGTCAGGGCGTGACAGTACCCCCACCCCAAAGGTGCGGACTCCGGCCGCAAACCTGAACCTATAGGGGAGAGTCCGGGTGGGCATCTACTCTCGGTGGCGGCTCCAGTGCGGGACGCAGACCCCGCTCCGCTCGTGGCTCCGCCAACTTCGGTGACGCCTCTGGTGCGGCGATCGTTGCCGGAAGCTCCAGACCATAAATCATCGCCGGAAGCTCCGGACCATGAATCATCGCCGGAGGAATCAAAACATGGATCATCGCCGGGGACTCCGGACCATAGATCGTCGCCGGGGACTCCGGAACGTAGATTGTCGCTGGGGACTCCGGACAGTAGATCGTCGCAGACGGCTCTGGACTGTAGATTGTCGCAGACGGCTCTGGACTGTGGATCGTCACCAGAGGAACCGGACCGTGGATCGTCGCCGGGGGAACCGGGCCGTGGATCGTCACCGGAGGCTCCGGACCGTGGATCGTCACCGGAGGCTCCGGACTGGGAACCCCCGCTGGAGGCTCCGGACTGGGAACCCCCGCTGGAGGCTCCGGACTGGGAACCCCCGCTGGAGACTCCGGACTGGGAACCCCCGCTGGAGGCTCCGGACTGCGAACCGTTGCTGGAGGCTCCGGACTGCGAACCGTCGCTGGTGGTTTCGTGCTGCAAACCCTGGTTAATAATCAAATATTAAAATCATACAAAGAACAGAATACAAACAACAGCATATGATCATAGATTAATTTGACTACACAAGCTTACAAACAATTACAATGGCAAAGTCACAATAATCACAAGAATGGCTTCAGATCAAAGTCTACGTTGAGACCGAAGGGCGCAAGGGTCTTTAAATTAAAGATCCAGGCAGCCTCTCATTTTAACAATAAATGATCAAGGTCACCCCCGTCGCCGGAGGATCCGGACTGTGAACAATCGCAGGAGGCTCTGGACTGGGAACCATCGCTGGAGGCTCTGGACTGGGAACCGTCGCAGGAGGCTCTGGACTAGGGGTTGTCGTAGGAAGCCTGGGGCGTGGGGCCGGCACTGGTGGTACCGGACTGGTGACAAGCACTTCGGGGCGAGTGCGAGGAGCAGGCACAGGACGTACTAGACTGGGGAGGCGCACTGGAGGCCTGATGCGTGGGGCCGGTACAGGTGGCACCGGACTGGTGACACGCACTTCAGGGCGAGTGCAAGGAGATAGCACAGGACGTACTGGGCTGTGGAGGCGTACATCAGGGCGAGTGCGGGGAGCAGGCACAGGACGTACCGGACTGGGGACACGTACTTCAGGGCGAGTACGAGGAGGAGACACAGGACGTACCAGACTGGGGAAGTGCACTGGAGGCCTGATGCGTGGGACCGGCACAGATTGCACCGGACTGGTGACGCCGCTCTTCCAAAAGCCTGTGTTGCCGCATACACCTTACCAACGCCATTCTCCGGTATCCCTCCTCGCACTGTTCTATTGACTCCCAGGCGGGCTCTGGCACTCTCCCTGGGTCGACCGACCACCTCTCTACCTCCCAAAAAAATCACATGTTTAACAGACTGTCAGATGGGTACGTTTTACACACACACACACACGCACACGCACACGCACAGAGAGACTCTGGCCGTGAAGCCACTCAAAGAGTGTCTCAAGGGGAGTTGGGATATGCAAAAAAACTTTCCAGTTCGCACATGCGTGTTAGTACACAATGTTACATGTGAAATCAAATATAAGCACCATCCAAATTATTATAATTAGAAATCTTTTGCTTGTGCTCTCTTTTTTCCCCTACCCCTTTCTCGCTTTGCCCATCCATCCCTATCTACATATCTACACCTGTCTCAAAGTCAACAGTGAAGAGGCGACTCCGGGATGCTGGCCTTCTAGGCAGAGTTCCTCTGTCCGGTGTCTGCGTTCTTTTGCTCATCTTAATCTTTTCTTGTTTTTGGACAGTCTGAGATATGGCTTTTTCTTTGCAACTCTGCCTAGAAGGCCAGCATCCCGGAGTCGCCTCTTTACTGTTGACGTTGAGACTGGTGTTTTGTGGGTACTATTTCATGAAGCTGCCAGTTGAGGACTTGTGAGGCATCTGTTTCTCAAACTAGACACTCTAATGTACTTGTCCTCTTGCTCAGATGTGCACCGGAGCCTCCCACTCCGCTTTCTATTCTGGTTAGATTCAGTTTGCTCTGTTCTGTGAAGGGAATAGTACGCAGCGTTGTACGAGATCTTCAGTTTCTTGGTAATTTCTCGCATGGAATAGCCTTCATTTCTCAGAACAAGAATAGACTGACGAGTTTCAGAAGAAAGTTCTTTCTTTCTGGCCATTTTGAGCCTGTAATCGAACCCACAAATGCTGATGCTCTAGATACTCAACTAGTCTAAAGAAGGCCAGTTTTATTGCTTCTTTAACTTCTTATGGCTGGGGGGCAGTATTGAGTAGCTTGGATGAATAAGTTGCCCAAACTAAACGGCCTGCTCCTCAGTCTCAGTTGCTTATATATGCATATTATTATTAGTATTGGATAGAAAACACTATAACGTTTCCAAATATGTCAAAATATTGTCTGTGAGTATAACAGAACTGATATTGCAAACCAGGAAGTTGCTTTATTTTGAAAACTCCATGTTCCATAGCCTGCCTTTGCTCCATTTAAAGGGATATCAACCAGATTCCTTTTCCCATCGCTTCCTCAAGATGTCAACAGTCTTTAGACATAGTTTCAGGCTTTTATTTTGAAAAATGAGCGCGAACGATAACATTGTGTCATTGTATGGCCTGGTGCCAGCAACGTTTTGTTTGCGTAACAGAGTTTGGGCAGCCATTGTCTCTCCCTCTCCTACTGATAAAGACAGTTGCGGTTGATATATTATCGATTATGCATTTTAAAAACAACCTGAGGATTGATTATAAAAAATGTTTGATATGTTTCTGTGGACATTACAGAAACTATTTGGAATTTGTCTGCGTTGTCATGACCGCTCTTTCCTGAGGAATTCTGAACATAACGCGCCAAACAAACTGAGGTATTTTGGATATAAAAATAATCTTTATGGAACAAAAGGAACATTTATTGTGTAACTGGGAGTCTCGTGAGTGAAAACATCCGAAGATCATCAAATGTAAACGATTAATTTGATTGCTTTTCTGATTTTCGTGACCAAGCTACTTGATGCTAGATGTACGTAATGTTTTGTTGAGCGATCGATAAACTTACACAAAAGCATTGGATTGCTTTCGCTGTAAAGCATATTTTCAAAATCTGACATGACAGGTGGATTAACAAAAGGCTAAACTGTATTTTCCTATATTGCTCTTGTGATTTCATGAATATAAATATTGTTTGAATGTGGCGCTATGCAATTCAGCGGTTGTTGATGACAATTATCCCGTAAACGGGATGGCAGCCATAAGAAGTTAATCAGACCAACCGTTTTCAGCTGTGCTAACATAATTGCAAAAAGATTTCCTCATGATCAATTAGCCTTATAAAATTATAAACTTGGATTAACTAACACAATGTGGCATTAGAACACAGGAGTGATGTTTGCTGATAATGGGCCTCTGTATGCCTATTCCATCAGCCTTTTCCAGCTACAGTAGTCATTTACAACATTAACAATGTCTACACTCTATTTCTGACAAATGTTATGTTATTTTAATGGACAAAAACATTTTATTTTCTTTTAAAAACAAGGCCATTTCTAAGTGACCCCAAACTTTTGAACGGTAGTGTATCTCTCACTCCTCTTGTTCCATCTTGTCCTGACTCTACCCCATTTACAAACCTGTTATTTTTTCCCTCTCTTTCTCAGTCCCTCTCTCGCCCTCTCTTCTCTCTTTCCTTTCTCTTCTCTTTCTCTTCTCACCTCTTTCTTTATCCTCTCCCTCTCTCTTTCTCCTGTCTCCCACTCTGTCCTATGCTCCCCCCTCTCTCTCTCGCGCTCTCTCTTTACCTCGAGCCAAGTTTAATTGAAAACTTGTTCATATCCTTTTCCATGTGTTAAGCAGGTAAACCTTTTTCCAATCGATCATAAACTGCTTTCCTTTCACCTGAATCATTAAATGACAAATAAATGAATTCCTAATTAATATGACGTGAGTGCTCTTAAGCTGTTTACAGAAGTCAGAATGTATCAGGAGCTTAGCCTGGACATACTTAGCCTCTGGCTGGAGTGAGTGAGTGAGTGAGTGAGTGAGTGAGTGAGTGAGTGAGTGAGTGAGTGAGTGGACATACCCTGTGGAAAACCAGGTGTTTCATCACTAGGAGAGAACTGAGCCGATGATGTTCTTGGTCAAATAAAGGTTAAGCAAGATAGAAATAAGCATAGAGACTTGTATAGAGTTAGGCAGCACGTGGTTCTGAAGATTTAAACATCTGGTTCAAGTTCTAAAATTGAGTTTTTTTATATGGTCTGTCAGTTAAGCCATACTTGTAGGCCTATGACATTAAAACATAATGATGTGCACACACCCAACTTAATAACAATGTTAAAATGAAAATTAAGATTCTACCATGAACCCATAAAAGGTTTGGTTTTAACTGGAAAACTGTCGGCCAGGAGGCATGGCCTATTAGGGGCGTGGTTTCCAGATAGTTATTTTTGGCCACCCTTGAGAGTAAATGTCATTCCTGTTCATCATGTTAAGATTGTACACTGCACATTTCAATTTCCTTGAATGTTTTAGCACATTACAAATTCTAATATAAATTTCATGACATTATTATTTTAGATACAATGTTAGGATATGTATTATTTACATATCCCAAACATTGTGAAATGCATAGGCTCTTTATGAACTAAGCCATATTTGTCAGTATTCAACCTTACTTAACATGTGATGGTTCAGTTGGTAGAGCAATGCCAGGGTTGTTGGTTCAATTCCCTTGGGGAACCAGTATGGAGGGGGATTATGATAATGTATGGATAAGCTTATCTGCTAATTGAATAAAATGTCAATAACAGAACAGATGAACCTTTAATGACATTTACTCTCACGGGTGACCAAAAATAACTATCTGAAAATAAATGCTTCTTCAAAGCCATGCCTCCAGTCTTCTGATCTGACCTGCTGGGTCATGTCTCAATAACACAGCAGTTTTAAAATAAAACAACCCAACTAAGTGACCCAATGCCAGCAGCCCAGCAGTTGGGTCTTCCAAACAACCCAGCATTTTTTTGGATGCAGTTTATCAGATAATACTGTAGCTAGCAGAGGGCTCAGGCTCAACCACATGGAAAGTTTTGGTCTCACGTTATGAGGATGTATCAGCCTCCAGCCCCAAGGTCAAGGGCACTTTATATGAAGCCATTAAATCTGCCGGATATTATAAAGATGGAGATATATAAAAATAGACATTTTCACTCCACATTTCTAGAAAAAGACACTCTCTCCTTTCCTTTCATACCCTAGGTCTTAATAGGTGACTGGAGGGACAAAATTGGTCCATGACTGTGTGTATTTGTGTGTGTGAGTGTCTGTGTCAAATAACATTGCTACAGTGCCTTGCGAAAGTATTCGGCCCCCTTGAACTTTGCGACCTTTTGCCACATTTCAGGCTTCAAACATAAAGATATAAAACTGTATTTTTTTGTGAAGAATCAACAACAAGTGGGACACAATCATGAAGTGGAACGACATTTATTGGATATTTCAAACTTTTTTAACAAATCAAAAACTGAAAAATTGGGCGTGCAAAATTATTCAGCCCCCTTAAGTTAATACTTTGTAGCGCCACCTTTTGCTGCGATTACAGCTGTAAGTCGCTTGGGATATGTCTCTATCAGTTTTGCACATCGAGAGACTGAAATTTTTTCCCATTCCTCCTTGCAAAACAGCTCGAGCTCAGTGAGGTTGGATGGAGAGCATTTGTGAACAGCAGTTTTCAGTTCTTTCCACAGATTCTCGATTGGATTCAGGTCTGGACTTTGACTTGGCCATTCTAACACCTGGATATGTTTATTTTTACCATTCCATTCTAGATTTTGCTTTATGTTTTGGATCATTGTCTTGTTGGAAGACAAATCTCCGTCCCAGTCTCAGGTCTTTTGCAGACTCCATCAGGTTTTCTTCCAGAATGGTCCTGTATTTGGCTCCATCCATCTTCCCATCAATTTTAACCATCTTCCCTGTCCCTGCTGAAGAAAAGCAGGCCCAAACCATGATGCTGCCACCACCATGTTTGACAGTGGGGATGGTGTGTTCAGGGTGATGAGCTGTGTTGCTTTTACGCCAAACATAACGTTTTGCATTGTTGCCAAAAAGTTAAATTTTGGTTTCATCTGACCAGAGCACCTTCTTCCACATGTTTGGTGTGTCTCCCAGGTGGCTTGTGGCAAACTTTAACCGACACTTTTTATGGATATCTTTAAGAAATGGCTTTCTTCTTGCCACTCTTCCATAAAGGCCAGATTTGTGCAATATACGACTAATTGTTGTCCTATGGACAGAGTCTCCCACCTCAGCTGTAGATCTCTGTAGTTCATCCAGAGTGATCATGGGCCTCTTGGCTGCATCTCTGATCAGTCTTCTCCTTGTATGAGCTGAAAGTTTAGAGGGACGGCCAGGTCTTGGTAGATTTGCAGTGGTCTGATACTCCTTCCATTTCAATATTATCGCTTGCACAGTGCTCCTTGGGATGTTTAAAGCTTGAGAAATATTTTTGTATCCAAATCCGGCTTTAAACTTCTTCACAACAGTATCTCGGACCTGCCTGGTGTGTTCCTTGTTCTTCATGATGCTCTCTGCGCTTTTAACGGACCTCTGAGACTATCACAGTGCAGGTGCATTTATACGGAGACTTCATTGCACACAGGTGGATTGTATTTATCATCATTAGTCATTTAGGTCAACATTGGATCATTCAGAGATCCTCACTGAACTTCTGGAGAGAGTTTGCTGCACTGAAAGTAAAGGGGCTGAATAATTTTGCACGCCCAATTTTTCAGTTTTTGATTTGTTAAAAAAGTTTGAAATATCCAATAAATGTCGTTCCACTTCATGATTGTGTCCCACTTGTTGTTGATTCTTCACAAAAAAATACAGTTTTATATCTTTATGTTTGAAGCCTGAAATGTGGCAAAAGGTCGCAAAGTTCAAGGGGGCTGAATACTTTCGCAATGCACTGTATATACAGGCACTACCAGTACCGAGGTGATATGCAGGGGTAATTGAGGTAGCTATGTACATATAGGTAGGGGTAAAGTGACTAGGCAACAGGATAGGCAATATACAGTAGTAGCAGGCATGTGATGAGTGTGTGTGAGTGTGTATGTGGCGTCAGTATGTATGTGGGCACATGTTATGTGTGTGTGGACGTATGTAGTGTGTGTCTGTGTGTTGGGGTGTCAGTGTGACTGTAGAATGTGTGTGTGTGTGTTTTGAAGACCACAGGTAATGATAACCCAGCTGCCCTACCACACACACGGGTGACTGCATACACGCATATCACTGGCTTTCATGGCCCTCTGGAGATGGGCGTACACACACAATCATGCACCCCCACAACTTCATACATTTGCTTGCGAAAGTATTTACCCCCCTTCACATTTTTCCAATTTTTTTGCCTTACAACCTGGAATTAAAATATATTTTTGGGGGGGTTGTATCATTTGATTTACAGAACATGCCTACCACTTTAAAGATGCAAAATATGTTTTATTGTGAAACAAACAAGAAATAAGACAAAAAAATTTAAACTTGAGCTATTTACAAAACTACTCACCCCCAAAAGCCAATACTTTGTAGAGCCACCTTTTGCAGTAATTACAACTGCAAGTCTCTTGGGGTATGTCTCCATAAGCTTGGCACATCTAGCCACTGGGGTTTTTCCCCAGCAATCTTTAAATCATACCACAGACTCTCAATTGGATTGAGGTCTGTGCTTTGACTAGGCCATTCCAAGACATTTAAATGTTTCCCCTTAAACCACTCTAATGAAGCAGTATGCTTAGGGTCATTGTTCTGCTGGAAGGTGAACCTCCGTCCCAGTTTCAAATTTCTGGAAGACTGAAAAAGGTTTCCTCAAGAATTTCCATGTATTTAGCAACATACATCATTCCTTCAATTCTGACCAGTTTCCCAGTCCCTGCCGATGGAAAAACATCCCCACAGCATGATGCTGCCACCACCATGCTTCACTGTGGGGATGGTTTTCTCGGGGTGATGAGAGGTGTTGGGTTTGCACCAGACATAGCATTTTCCTTGATGGCCAAAAAGCTACATTTGTGTCTCATCTGACCAGAGTACCTTCTTCCATAAGTTTAAATAACAATTTAAATGACTGCACTTGTTTATCAATTGTTGAATTATTCAAGAGTGTAATATGTAGGGCATTCACTGCTCTAGAACTTCTCTGAATTGACATGCACGGCTATTCTGAGGGCAAAATGGGGTGGGGTGCAACTTAATATTAGGAGGGTGTTCCTAATGTTTGGTATACTCAGTGTAAAAGTACAGTAACATTATCACACAGTGTCTTTCATATCATACAGAGCTAGGTACCAAGCTAAACAAAATGTCTGTCACGCACTGACCTTAGAGCTTTTTATGTCACTATTTTGGTTTGGTCAGGGTGTGATTTGGGTGGGCATTCTATGTTCCATTTTCTATGTTTTTGTATTTCTTTGTTTTGGCCGGATATGGTTCTCAATAATGGACAGCTGTCTATCATTGTCTCTGATTAAGAACCATTCTTAGGTAACTTTTACCCACAGGGTTTTTGTGGGTAGTTAATTTCTGTTTAGTGTTTTGCACCTTTCAGGACTTTTTCGGTGATTCCCTTTGTTATTTTGTTATTAGTGTTCAGTTTTAATAAAGTAAGCATGAACACTTACCACCAAAATATCCACAGGAAAGTATTGTTTAGGTATCTTTTTAGAAAACCGGTAGTTAGGTATATGGCTTGGTTTGGCACAGATATTCTCTTGTCAATAGCTATTGAACCAAACTTGCCATGACAATGAAAATATTATATTCTGAATCAGGGGAGGATGGAGAACAATCAACATTTTTGTGTGTAAATTGTTTTAAAAAATATTCAGATTTCAATCTTCAAAAAATCTAGAATTGACCCCCCAAAAAGTGTGGATTGTTCTCCATTCTCCCCTGACTCAGAATATGCAATTTTGTCTTGACCTGCTTGGTTCAATAGCTATTGACAAGGGAAAACAGAATATCAAATAAATATATATATTTTTTACCTCTGTGCCAAAGCGAACTATATACCTACCGGCTCTCTAAAAAGTTGGGTAAACAATACTTTCCTGTGGATATGCTGAAGGACAAATTGCACAGACAACTAACTGGCAGAGTAAGTTTACATGTAATTTTATTAAACATTCTGGCTTATAAGGAACATTTACATGATTTAACGGGCATTCGTTTCAGGCTGTAGACACCAATTCATTGTGTGTGTGTGTGTGTGTGTGTGTGTGTGTGTGGGGGGGGGGGGGGGGGGTGTTAATGAAGGAACCAATGGGATGCTCGGGGGGCCTTTAGCTTTAACCATGGGCCAGTCAATGGCGTCTCTCTCTCTCTCTCTCTCTCTCTCTCTCTCTCTCTCTCTCTCGTATTGGAACAAAGACCCTCTCTCCTCGTATTTAATGCTCAGTGGGAGGGGAGATCAGGATGATATAGTGTGCCTGCCCTCCCTGCTACATTATAACTGGCTTACCCATTACTTGTAATACATTAAGTGTACAGATTTGAATAGTGGATCTTGAATAGAGGCCTTTTGCTGGGGGTTTGATTATATGAAAGGTAATTGATGTTATGCTTACTAGCTAACTGACTATCTCAGATTGAGGATCACTGTGTTTCAAATGCATTAACAGTGTCCTCCCCTGACTCCATCATGCATGACTCGGGGTTGCTCCCAACAACAACCCTACAAAACCACTTATGGGAAAATGAAAGTGTCTCAATGTCCTCATTGTTCACTGTTTGGCCTCACTACTTGTCTATGACTTCTGATGGCCAAATGGCCATATCATATGATCCACAGAGACAGGCAATTGGAACCATCTCTCCACTGAGCCTTATACAGCCCCAGCCATAGAGCCCTAAAGAGAGAGAGCCAGGGTCCCTCTGGGCAGGGCAGCCATTGGTCCAGTGAATCAGTTAATGGCTCCATTGTGGTATAGATTCACATGAAGTGCTTAAGAGGGCCCTGACCCCTACTATAGACCTAGAGGAAGGCCAAGGCCTAGTAAGTGAATTAGAAGATACGTCCCAACGCGACTATGCCACACTTTAATTCCCCGCTTTGGCCTTAATCTAATTGGGTTTTCAAGGAGCAATCTGGATGGTTAGCTAAAGGGATTCCCCGGCCAAAGATTTTCTATTTCATTACTTTATAAAGAGTGGGAGAGGATCCCACTCTCTATCCAATCAGGCAGGCCTTCTCCGTCCTGGCTCCAATCTGCACTGCTCGAACCAAGAGATAGGCCTCGTCAAAGGCCCTTTATCATGGTCACAGAGAAACCATTACCACTGTGCCAATCGGCAATGAGGGGCATGCATAGACACAGACAGACACACAGTCACAGGATCATTTGTGTAATATGCAGGATTTGTTGATTGTGAATAGTCTCTGTTGTGGTGGTTTTGTACAAAGCCTTGTGTTTATTGGTGTCACAGTGTGACTCCACAATGAAGCTACAGTATTTTATGAGCGAGCTGGTCTTAAAAATCAGCAGGAATAACAATTAAATCATTAAGGAAAGCAGTTAAACTGTTTGAGCTGGAAGTTTTACAGTTTATGCAGCTAATGCAGTATGTAAGCTTCAGCATCGGTTAAGGTCAAGCGTTAGGGATAGGGGCCATCTGTTTTCTGAGCTGTCACCTTTGACCTGACCTGCTTTGTGTGTGTACAGTACGCACAATTTTTAGAATTTGTTCCCATTATTTCAGGAAGGGAATACCATAGAGACCAATGCCTCTTTTTCAAAGGATAACTGCATGAACACAATTTATAAAATGTACAACATTCAAACAAATAACGTAATAAAACCATACGATATTACAATCAATATAAGAAGCAAAAACATTCCTCAACAATGAGGTCCTTCATTAACAACTTGAACTACCCTAGAGGCCCAGAGCATCGATACACAGAGAGCTCTGTAGATCATTCCATATACAGGGTGCAACAAAAACTAAATGCAGATTTAAGAAACTCTGTAGTGATCAATAGGACCTGTAGAGTTAGCCATCTCTGTGACTGGTGACTCATACAGTTTCTTGCAAAAGTATTCATCCCCCTTGGCGTTTTTCCTATTTTGTTGCATTGCAACCTGTAATTTAAACTTATTTTTATTTGGATTTGATGTAATGGACATACACAAAATAGTCCAAATTGGTGAAGTGAAATTAAAAATATAAGTTGTTTCAAAAGTATTCTAAAAAATAAACAACGGAAAAGTGGTGCGTGCATATGTATTCACCCCCTTTGCTATGAAGCCCCTAAATAAGATCTGGTGCAACCAATTACCTTCAAAAGTGGCCTAATTAGTTAAATAAAGTCCACCTGTGTGCAATCTAAGTGTCACATGATCTGTCACATGATCTCAGTATATATACACACCTGTTCTGAAAGGCCCCAGAGTCTGTAACACCACTAAGCAAGGGGCACCACCAAGCAAGCGGCACCTTGAAGACCAAGGAGATCTCTGAACAGGTCAGGGACAAACGTTTAATATCCCACAGAGCACCATTAAATCCATTATTAAAAATGGAAAGAATATTGCACCACAACAAACCTGCCAAGAGAGGGCCACCCACCAAAACACAGATCAGGCAAGGGGGGCATTAATCAGAGAGGCAACAAAGAGACCAAAGATAACTCTGAAGGAGCTGCAAAGCTCCACAGTGGAGATTGGAGTATCTGTCCATAGGACCACTTTAAGCTATACACTCCACAGAGGTGGTCTTTACGGAAGAGTAGCCAGAAAAAAGCCCTTGCTTAAAGAAAAAAATAAGCAAACGTGTGTTGTTCACCAAAATGTGTGTGAGAGACTCCCCAAACATATGAAAAAAACCTCATATGTAGCTTTTTGGCTATCAAGGAAAATGCTATGTCTGGCACAAACCCAACACCTCTCATCACCCCGAGAACACCATTCAACATCATGCTGTGGGGATGTTTTCCATCGGCAGGGACTGGGAAACTGGTCAGAATTGAAGGAATGGTGCTAAATACAGGGACATTATTGAGGGAAACCTGTTTCAGTCTTCCAGAGATTTGAGACGGGGACGGAGGTTCACCTTCCAGCAGGACAATGACCCTAAGCATACTGCTAAAGCAACACTCAGGTGGTTTAAGAGGAAACTTTTAAATGTCTTGGAATGGCCTAGTCAAAGCCCAGATCTCAATCCAATTGAGAATATGTGGTATTACTTAAAGATTGCTGTACACCAGCGGAACCCATCCAACAGTTTTTTCTTGAAGAATGGGCAAAAATCCCAGTGGCTAGATGTGCCAAGCTTATAGAGACATACCCCAAGAGACTTGCAGCTGTAATTGCTGCAAAAAGTGGCTCTACAAAGTATTGACTTTGGGGGGGTGAATAGTTATACACGCTCAAGTTCTGTCTTTTGTCTTATTTCTTGTTTGTTTCACAATAAAACATATCTTGCATCTTAAGAGGGCTAGGCATGTTGTGTAAATCAAATGATACAAACCCCCCAAAAATGTATTTTAATTCCAGGTTGTAAGGCAACAAAATTGGAAAAATGCCAAGGGGGTGAATACTTTCACAAGCCACTGTGTGTTAACATGAAGTAAGGTATGGCGGATGTTTGCACAAGAGAGGGCCAGCCTACTCTCTGATACAGAGTGTAGTGATGTGCACTGAACCTGTCACCCGTAATAAAGCGCAGTACGCTATGATAAACTGCATCCAATGGTTTCAATACAATACACCATCATCTATAACCGGTATGAATGTCAACAGAATGATTTGTTTTCTGATATTTAATGAAAAGGCATGCCCTATTCCTATATAAAGGAAGCCCATTTTAATTATTAACTTCTTAACTAACTCCTCAATGTGCTTTTTGAAAGATAGCTTTTCGTCAATCCACATATTTATAACCTGGGACACGATCAATGTGGGTACCATCTAAAGTACATATGAAGAGTTTCTTTCCAAATTGCCCGATATACATTTTCAGAAATGTGGGTAAATTAAACGAACTGTACAAATGGTACATTTGTGACATCAATATTAAAGAAATAAATACATGAATCAATACAGTAATATGAGATTTACATTACATTTGAGATTTTAGTAATTTACTGTAGCAGACGCTCTTATTCAGAGCAACTTACAGTTAGCGCATTCATCTTAAGATAGCTTGGTGAGACAGTCACATATCACAGTCAAATATGCACAATGTACAAACATTCCATTCCAGCTAAACAATAGATATATTGCACTTTGCAAAAAAACAAACATTTTAATTCACACCTAAAATCTATTAATTAAAAGTCTGAGAACAATAATATTTTACACACACATGAAAGTACACATAAGCAATAATTTCTTGAGACAAAACACAAATGGGAAAAATGTATGGATATAGCGTTTTGGAAATACACTCTTCATATCCATAAATCATCAGATCTATTTTGAAGCTTTTTGGAAAGAGTGTGCAGGTTTGCACGTGTATGTGTTTGAGTCCTGTTGCGGTAGTCTACCTCTGTCATGCGACAGTGGATAATAGTAGCACGTCGTGGTCTTAACAAGGCCACCCCAGTGTTTCCTAAGCAGGCTGAATGTGATCCAACCACCACCTGACGTCAGCCATCCAGCCTGTGCATGTACTTGTTTTGCAGCCTTGGCTCTACCCTCCCAACCCCTGGCTAGTACATCACTTGATACAGTTAAAGACGTCCCATTCTCTCTGACCACTAGACTAAGGGAAGGTAAAGTGAAGGTTGGGCAACTGGCCAGGGTACGTCTCAAATGGCACCCTATTTCCTATATAGTGCACTACCTTTAACCAGGGTCCTGGTCAAAATTAGTGCACTGCTTTGGGAGGGGTGCCATTTGTAATGTTCTCTGGAAATTGTGGGTGGCAGGATTGAGGTCACTTTATTTAGTGACATGCCAGCACAGTTGAGTTTGAAGAGCTAGAGCGGAAATACATTGTCTTATTGTTTTAAACAATTGATTAGCATTGTTTGTTTGTTTGTCTGTTCTTAGGTTTCAGGATTTAATATTCTGTAAGAAATACATTTGATGTGTAATATATCAGTATGCAACAACGGCTACTGACTTTTGATGTAGAAGTCATCTTCCAGAACGTTTAATAAGTAATAAGACACCTGATAAAACATATTGATGCTTCCTTCTTCCTCCCAGCATAATCTATATCTGATATTATATTCAGTCTGATTGGAGCTGCCTCCTCCTAGCTCTCCTACCTCCTCACAAATTTAACAAATTCCCATCCAAGGTCAGCCTAACCCGGCTCCTGAGGCCTGATCAAACTTTTTACCTCTATTTTCTTTTGAGCCAGTTCATTTCTCAATCAGTCTGGGCTGGGTTGGCGGCCAGGAGAAGTGGATGGTGGGCGGCGGTTGGGTGGGCGGCGGGTGCGGGATGAATGAGAGAGATTACAACAGGAGTCAAGGATAATCCTACCCCCTTGCTGATAACTGAGCCATAAAAATGTATCAATGTTTTCTACTGGTTTAGGATTTACAGGCCTGCTCTGTTTATAGCCAGTGGCTGGTGAATCTAGAGGGGAAAAGGCCCCCCGAATATGCACACACACACACACACACACACACACATAAGCCTGGAGGAGAACACACACACATAAGCCTGGAGGAGAACACAAACTATGTAATAATTTCTCCTACCGCTCCTCTCTCATCTCCCTCCCTCTTGCGTTCTCTATTTCACACTTCCTCGTTATCTATTTCGTTCTCTCCCATCCTCTTTTTCTCCCTCTTTCACTCTATCGACTGAGACTCCTTTTTTTGTTTGCTGATTATCTCTAGCCATACTACCACACCAGATACAATACCATCCTCTGCAATCACAGAAAGACACAAGCAATGCAATGGACAGACTAATATTTGTTAATTTCATTTATCCTTTATTTAACTAGGCACAAACTAGGAACACATTTTTATTTACAATGACGACCTACCTCGGACGACACTGGGCCAATTGTGCACCGCCCTATGGGACTCTCAATCACGGCCGGATGTGATACAGTATTCAAACCAGGGACTGGAGTGACACCTCTTGCACTGAGATGCAGTGCCTTAGACCGCTGTGCCACTTTCAAGTGAATGGGGACTTGAGAGCAAGAGATTTTAAATTAGATCACGTTGTTATGTCTTACACCATTGCATTGTTGAATACTAGTTTCTGATTGGCTAGAAGGACATTCTAAAGTGTGCATTATTTCCCTATAATGCGCAGTATAATTCAATAGATGTGGTAAAGAGGTCAATGGAACTCGACCCAAACAATGGAAATGCCATGGGGAAAAGATCCCAAATCTCCTCATTGCCCCAGCAAAATTAGCCTCCATTTAGGTTATTGTTTACAGTGCCAGAAAGTATTCACACCCCTTGATCCTTTCCACGTTTTTGTTGTGTTACAGCCTGAATTCAACATGAATTACATTTTCTCACCCATCTACACACAACAATATCCCATAATGACTAAGTAAAAAAATGTTTTTAGAAATATTTCATTTACATAAGTATTCATACCCCTTTGCTATGACATTCCATATTGAGCTTGGGAGCATCCACTTTCCTTTGGTCATCCTTGAGATGTCGCTACAACTTGATTGGAGTCCACCTGTGGCCAATTCCATTGTTTGGACATGATTTAGAAAGAAACACACCTGTCTACATAAGGTCCCACAGTTGACAGTGCATGTCAGAGCAGAAACTATACTATGAAGTCCAAGGAACTGTCCGTAGATCTCAGAGATTGTCATGAAGCATATATCTGGGGGAGGGTATTAAACAATTTCTAGAGAGTTGCACAGTGGTCTTCATCATTGGGGGAAAAAATATGGAACTACACAGACACTGTCTAGAGCTGGCCGTCCAACCAAACTGAGCAACCAGGCAAGAAGGACCTTGGTCAGGGAGGTGACCAAGGTCTGAATACAAAGTGCTATGTCTGGAGAAAACCAGGCACCCATCTAACACCATCCCTGCCGTGAAGCATGGTGGTGGCAGCATCATACTATGGAGATGCTTTTCAGCAGCAGGGAATGGGAGACTGGAAAGGATAGAGGGAACAATGAATGGAGCCAAATACAGGCAAATCCTTGATGACGACCTGCTTCAGAGTGCAAACGACCTTAAACTGGGGCGAAGATTTACGTTTTAACAGGACAATGACCCCAAATATACAGCCAAATCAATGCTCGAATGGCTTCAGAACAAGAATGTGAAAGTCCTTGAGTGTCCCATTCAAAGCCCAACCTCCCATTGAAAATCAGTGGAAAGACTTGAAGATTGCTGTACGCCGCTGCTCCCAATCTAATTTAACAGAACCAGTGTAGCTAGTTCAGGTACCATTAATTGACTATTTAGCGGTCTGGCTATTTAGCAGTCTTATGGCTTAGGGGTAGAAGCCGTCTCGGAGCCTATTGGTCCGAGAGCAGATGCTCTGATACAATTTGCCGGGACGGTAGCAGAATGAATAGTCTATGGTTTGGGTGGCTGGAGTCTTTGGGAATTTTTCAGCCTTTCCTCTGACACTACCTGATATAGAGGTCCTGGATGGCTGGTAGCTTGGTCCCAGTAATATAATAAGATGCTCTCGATGGTGCTGCCGTGGAACGTTTTGAGGATCAGAGGGCCCATGCCAAATATTTTCAGCCTCCTGAGGGGGAAGAGGCGCTGCCGTGCCCTCTTCATGACTGTGCAAGTGTGTGTGTGTGACCATGTTTAGTCCTTGGTGATGTGGACAGGAGGGAACAGCATTGCAGTTAAAAACAACTTTGACCACAACCACTATTTCTGCATTCTAGACATGCTACCAGCTTATATGAATGGGAGATCGCATTTAACAGTCACTTCTTCTAAACCTGAAAACCTCTAAATGTTATGCAGCGAAAACAGCCAAATAATGAATATTCAAATTGGTCTTTAGTAACCACATTTCGCCCTGTACATCATTCATGAAGGATTTGATGAATATCCACTTTGTTAGATCTGATTTGTTGAACATGCGCCAATCTCCAGGGGGTCTTTCTTCTATCCCCCACGGTCTGCGTTCCATTGACCTCTTTACCGCATCTATGGCTTTGAAGTTCATTCTTAAATATTCTATGTTTTCAAATTATTTCTTATTTATTTTGACGACCACATTATTGACATTTAGTGAAAACATATTTGTTTCCTGCGGTGTTTGGTATAATTCCCGCATAGCGTCCATTGTGTCACATAACACCATAGATATAAAACCAGATTCTACAGTTGAAGTCGGAAGTTTACATAGACTTAGGTTGGAGTCATTAAAACACATTTTTCAACCACTCCACAAATTTCTGGTTAACAAACTATAGTTTTGGCAAGTTGGTTAGGACATCTCCTTTGTGCATGACACAATTCATTTTTCCAACAATTGTTTACAGACAGATTATTTCACAAAAAAATCACTGTATCACAATTCCAGTGTGTCAGAAGTTGACATACACTAAGTTGACAGTGCCTTTAAACAGCTTGGAAAATTCCAGAAAATGATGTCATGGCTTTAGAAGCTTCTGATAGGCTAATTGACATAATTTGAGTCAATTGGAAGTGTACCTGTGGATGTATTTCAAGGCCTACCTTCAAACTCAGTGCCTCTTTGCTTGACATCATGGGAAAATCAAAAGAAATCAGCCAATATCTCATAAGACAAATTGTAGACCTCCACAAGTCTGGTTCATCCTTGGGAGCAATTTCCAAACGCCTAAAGGTACCACGTTTATCTGTACAAACAATGGTACTCAAGTATAGACACCATGGGACCACGCAGCTGTCATACCGCTCAGGGAGGTGACGCGTTCTAGAGATGAACGTACTTTGGTGTGAAAAGTGCAAATCAATCCCAGAACAACAGCAAAGAACCTTGTAAAGATGCTGGAGGAAACAGATACAAAAGTATCTCTATCCACAGTAAAACGAGTCCTATATCGACAAGGAAGAAGCCACTGCTCTAAAACCACCATAAAAAAGCCAGACTACGGTTTGCAATTGGACATGGGGACAAAGATCGTACTTTTCGGAGAAATGTCCTCTTGTCTGATGAAACAAAATAGAACAGTTTGGCAATAATGACCATCGTTATGTTTGGAGGAAAAAGGGGGAGGCTTGCAAGCCGAAGAACACCATCCCAACTGTGAAGCACGGGCGTGGCAGCATCATGTTGTGTGGGTGCTTTGCTACAGGAGGGACTGGTGCACTTCACAAAATAGATGGCATCATGAGGTTGGAAAATGATGTGGATATATTGAAGCAACATCTCAAGACGTCAGTCAGGAAGTAAAAGCTTGGTCTCAAATGGTTCTTCCAAATGGACAATAACCCCAAGCATACTCCCAAAGTTGTGGCAAAGCGGCTTAAGGACAACAAAGTCAAGGTATTGAAGTGGCCATCACAAAGCCCTGACCTCAATCCTACAGAAGATTTGAGGGCAGAACTGAAAAAGCATGTGCGAACAAGGAGGCCTACAAACCTTACTCAGTTAGACCAGGTCTGTCAGGAGGAATGGGCTAAAATTCACCCAACCTATTGTGGGAAGCTTGTGGAAGGCTGCCCGAATCATTTGACCCAAGTTTAACAATTTGAAGGCAATGCTACCAAATACTAATTGATTGTATGTAATCGTCTGACCCACTGGGAATGTGATGAAAGAAATAAAAGCTGAAATAAATAATTCTGACATTTCACATTCTTAAAATAAAGTGCTGATCCTAACTGACCTAAGACAGGGAATTATTACTAGGATTAAATTTTAGGAATTGTGAAAAACTGAGTTTAAATGTATTTGGCTAAGGTGTATGTAAACTTCTGACTTCAACTGTATATCTATGGAGCTGCTTTTGAAAGCAAAAGCCAAACTGAAAACTTTATTGGCATTGTTGAATTCAATTCTCATAATAGCAAGCTACTGTAGGAGGACTGATTGTTTGGTTAGCTAAATCAGCAAGTTTATTTGTTTGGTTACATAAAGCAACAGCTGTAGCTACAGTGGCTTGCGAAAGTATACACCCCCTTGGCATTTTTCTTATTTTGCTGCCTTACAACCTGGAGGCAACATTTTCACGAAAATAAGAAAAGCAACCAAATTAAATTATTTACCTTTGAAGAACTTCGGATGCTTTCACTCAGGAGACTCCCAGTTAGATAGCAAATGTTCCTTTTTTCCAAAAATATTATTTTTGTAGGCGAAATAGCTTCCGTTTCTTCATCATGCTTGGCTGAGAAATCAACCGGAAAATGCTACAACTATAAAGCCAAACTTTTTTCAAAATTTGCTCCATAATATCGACAGAAACACGGCAAACGTTGTTTAGGATCCATCCTCAAGGTGTTTTTAACATATATATTCGATAATATATCCGTCGAGGCAATTGGTTTCTCATAAGAAGCGATTGGAAAAATGGCTACCTCAGTATTTTACGCGAGATTTTCTGCGGGAGACACCATGTGACCAAATGCTATATATGGTCCCTTACAGCCATTCTTCAATGGAAATGCCTAAAAAGACATCACAATGCTGTAGACACCTTGGGGAATACGTGGAAAACTAAGCTCATTCGTAGCTCATTCACAGCCATGTAAGGAGTCATTGGCATGAGGCGGTTTCAAAAAATGCGGCATTTCCTGGTTGGATTTTTATCTGGGTTTCGCCTGTAACATCAGTTCTGTGGCACTCACAGACAATATCTTTGCAGTTTTGGAAACGTCAGAGTGTTTTCTTTCCAAAGCTGTCAATTATATGCATAGTCGAGCATCTTTTCGTGACAAAATATCTTGTTTAAAACGGGAACGTTTTTCATCCAAAAATGTTTGTAGCACCCCCTGATGCATAACAGATACTCCAATATCCACTGTGGAGCTCTGCAGCTCCTTCAGGGTTATCTTTGGTCTCTTTGTTGCCTCTCTGATTAATGCCTTCCTTGCCTGGTCTGTGAGTTTTGGTGGGCAGCCCTATCTTGGCAGGTTTGTTGTGGTGCAATATTCTTTCCATTTTTAATAATGGGTTTAATGGTGCTCTGCGGGATATTAAACGTTTTGGATATTTTGTTTAACCCAACCCTGATCTGTACTTCTCCACAACTTTGTCCCTGACCTGTTTAGAGAGCTTCTTGATCTCCATGTTTCCGCTTGCTTGGTGGTGCCCCTTGCTTAGTGGTGTTGCAGATTATGGGGCCTTTCTGAACAGGTGTATATATACTGAGATCATGTGACAGATCATGTGACACTTAGATTGAACACAGGTGGACTTTATTTAACTAATTAGGCCACTTTTGAAGGTAATTGGTTGCACCAGATCTTATTTAGGGGCTTCATAGCAAAGGGGGTGAATACATATGTACGCAACACTTTTCTGTTTTAAATTTTTTAGACATTTTTGAAACATGTTATTTTTTATTTCACTTCACCAATTTGGACTATTTTGTGTGTGTCGATTACATGTAATCCAAATAAAAATCAATTTAAATTACAGGTTGTAATGCAACAAAATAGGAAAAATGCCAAGGGGGATGAATACTTTTGTAAGGCACTGTATATCGTAAACCTGCTAGTTACTTCAGTGGATGTTCAACACATTTCTACCGGCAAATAAACACATATCTAGTGGCAAATATAGCCTTGGTATAAGTGGTAAAATCAACTCGGGGCTCTATGTGTTCTCTGGAAAATATTGCAATGCCGTGAAAGTTTAGTGCCACTCCAATAGAACGTTGTCGAACACACTTTTCACTTTGTGCATTATTTTCCATAGAACACATAGCCCCGCCTTGATTATCCCTTACATAATTGGCACACAGCAGCATGTTCATATATGATTAATTGCTCTAAATAATGATTAGAACTCAACAATTACTGAATGATATCACAGAGAGTTGAATGCTGATCTGGGGTTAATTAGCATGACCTTACCAAACACCTCAGGCCCCCCTCATAATGTGTGTGTGTGTATTTATGTGCCCTTACGAAAAAATATTACATTCAGAGTGCAGTGTAACTGCAGTACACTGTGGTATAACTGCAGTTAGAGTGCAATATAACTGCGGTATGCTGCAAATACTGCATCCAAAATAACACTTATTTTTTACTACAGTAACTTTGCAGTGTAACTGCCGTTAGAGTGCAGTATAACAAGTACTCTGCAGTTATACTGCAATTACTATCACAGTCGACTGCAGTTACTTTTGTGTGTGTGCAACATTTTACTATACGTGTAAGTACCAGAAGTCCTAACAAGAATAGTAAACCAACAAAAATTCTGAAAAGGTAGGACACTTGTAAAAAGGCTATTTTAGGCTTAGGGGGTAGGGTTAGAATTAGGGTGAGAGTTAGGTCCCTTTCAATCAGCTTCAATCAACCTTATTAGATTAGCTGGGATAATGTTTCCAAGAATCAATTACTTGATTGTACACATACATTTTTATTTTGTGTGTGTGTGTGAGCGCGCACTGTGCACCGTGTGGTGCAAGTGTGGCCTTTTCGATTAGTGTCAATTAGAGGGGTTAAACCTTTGTAAATATCATAATTTATAAATGGCACATCTCAATGAAAATCAAATCAGTGAGTTATTTTCATTACATTGTGCCTCTTTGAGCTTTATCCTTACAAGCTCCAGTCTTTGTCTCTGAGATAAGTATCTGGCGGTGGTGTCCTAGCGAAGACATAATTTACCAGACAGTAGGCCCTAGTTACCATAAGGAATATTAGAGACATAAACAACACACTGAAGTCCTGTTCTGTTTGTTAGGATCATCATAAGACTCAGGGTGGAGGAAAGAGAAGAGAGAGGCAATTGTTATTTGGACTTCCCCCAGCATGGAGAGAAAGAGAGAGATGAGGGAGAGAGCGAGCGAGTGAGAGTGAAAGGGAGGGAGGGAGGGAGAGGGACAGAGAAAGAGGGCGAGAAAGAGGAAGAGAGAGAGATTAAAGTAGATAGGGATAGCTAGAGTGTGGTACGCAGAGCGGAGCGGCCTGGGTTAGCTAGCCTAGCGCGTGATGCCCTCAGGCTAGCTTTAGCCTTGGTCTCAGCCAAGCCACAGAGTTCCCTGAACCTCTCTCACGCTATCCCTCTGCTCCACTTTTAACACACAGGAACAACTCTGGGCAAACTCCACCGCAGTACAGCCACAGTGCTTACATCATTAGCTATTCCTTTTATACACTCTCTTCGCCACAGTCACTCAATCTTCTCTTAGCATTTCATCAATCGTTGGTCTCACACAGATGGAGATCTCCTCAAACAATCAGATTGGGCTTTTAGCACTAGAGCCCCATTCTGGCCGTTCTACAGTTACAGTACATGGCTGTTCTGTACATTCACCATGCTTCATATAGACATTCCAGTGTCAGTGGATTCCCTGTAAACCATTTAGGAAGTCTCTCAAGTGAATGCCATGAGTAAAACGTATATCTATATTGTCTCTGCAAACATGGTTTGTGTGGATGCAGAGGCAGGTGTAATATGTGGCCTATAGAGATGGGAGACAGGGAGAGAGAAAGAGAGAGGAGACCCCCTCTAACAGCCTCTTCATCACACCCCACCATCCCTCTCTTTTCCCTCTCCTTTTTCTTCCCCTAATTACTCTGACCACCGGGGGTCCCTGTAATTGGAATACCCCTGCCAGGTTATCCCCGAGTTGGGCTACAGCGGCAGGACAGGCCCTGGTTTCAAAGCGGCCCACCTAGTCTCCTCCACCCCAACCTCCTCCAGTGTGATAGCTGCCACGGGGGAGGGGGTAGAGGGGGGCAGTGCGGTCTCTGTCTGTCTCCCGACATTACAGACCCAGTGGAGAGACCATCAATAAATGAGCTGTATGTCTATAGCTGGGCTATAAAGGGATCTAGGGAACTAAGATGAGTGTTGTGGCGGCCATAAATGGATAGAGGGGCCTCTGCATCTTTTTGGGTCCCCAGAGTGAAGGCTTATGCAGGCTGAGAGCTCTCCCATTCCTCCAGGGAGTGGGGAACCACTAGGCCAGGCTCCAGCCCTTCGCACCTACAGAGTAGCCTCCCCCCATGGGCAGAGCCTGGTAGAGAGCCCACTGCTTTATGGATGGAGGCCATGTGTGTGTGTGTGTGTGTGTGTGTGTGCGTGTGTGTGTGTGTGTGTGTGTGTGTGTGTGTGTGTGTGTGTGTGTGTGTGTGTGTGTGTGTGTGTGTGTGTGTGTGTGTGTGTGTGTGTGCCCGGCCTCGCCTGCTTAATGACGCTGTCAGAGAGGAATGTGGGTCTAAAATGCAGGCTGCCCTCTGCACGCACATCATATACACACACACACACACACAATCTCACTTATTTTTACATAAAGACAAGGTCAGAACAGAGAGTAAAGATCAAAGGGGATATAAACAATCAAGCAGGCGGTTTGCAAAAGCAGTGGCTGTGTATACTAAGACTGTTTCTCTGCTTCTCTGGATTCAAAGTGTGTTTTTGAAAAGAGCATCAGTGCTGAGGCTACTGAGGTGAACTCATAGGCCATGAGCTGATAGAAGAGTGAAAGGGGCACTTAAGTCTGTAGCTGAAACCCTTGAGGCGTCAACAGATTCCCAGGCACACACACACCTCATCCAAATGCGAGCTCACATCCATAAACATGTTCTGGGCCCTGCTACAGTGGCTTGCGAAAGTATTCACCTCCCTTGGCATTTTTCCAATTTTGTTGCCTTACCACCTGGAATTAAAATATATGTTTTGGGGGTTTGTATCATTTGATTTACACAACATGCCTACCACTTTTAAGATGCAAAATATGTTTTATTGTGAAACAAACAAGAAATAAGACAAAAAAACAGAACTTGAGTGTGCATAACTATTCACCGACCCCCCCCACCAAAGTCAATAGTTGGTAGAGACACTTTTTTAGCAATTACAGCTGCAAGTCTCTTGGGGTATGTCTCTATAAGCTTGGCACATCTAGCCACTGGGATTTTTGCCCATTCTTCAAAGAAAGACTGCTCCAGCAACTTCAAGTTGGATGTGTTCCACTTGTGTACAGCAATCTTTAAGTCATACCCCAGATTCCCAATTGGACTGAGGTCTGGGCTTTGACTAGGCCATTCTAAGACAATTAAATATTTCCCCCTAAACCACTCAAGTGTTGCTTTAGCAGTATGCTTAGGGTCATTGTCCTGCTGGAAGGTGAACCTCCGACCCAGTCTCAAATCCCTGGAAGACTGAAACAGGTTTTCCTCAAGAATTTCCCTGTATTTAGCGCCATCCATCATTCCTTAAATGTTGGCCAGTTTCCCAGTCCCTACTGATGAAAAACATGGTGGATAGTGTTGTCGGGGTGATGAGAGGTGTTGGGTTTGCGCCAGACAAAGCATTTTCCTTGATGGCCAAAAAGCTACACTTTAGTCTCATCGGACCAGAGCACCTTATTCCATATGTTTGGGGTCTCCCACATGCCTTTTGGTGAACACTGAACGTGGTGAACACTGAACGTTTGCTTATTTTTTTCTTTAAGCAATTGCTTTTTTCTGGCCACTCT
Organism: Oncorhynchus clarkii lewisi; assembly: GCF_045791955.1. Taxonomy (NCBI): domain Eukaryota; kingdom Metazoa; phylum Chordata; class Actinopteri; order Salmoniformes; family Salmonidae; genus Oncorhynchus; species Oncorhynchus clarkii. The sequence continues at coordinate 41,153,987 of NC_092150.1, forward strand.
TCCGTAAAGCCCAGCTCTGTGGAGTTCATGGCTTAAGGTGGTCAATGGACAGATACTCCAATCTCCACTGTGGAGCTTTGCAGCTCCTTCAGGGTTATCTTTGGTCTCTTTGTTGCCTCCTTGCCCTCCTTGCCTGGTCTGTGAGTTTTGGTGGGTGGCCCTCTCTTGGCAGGAATAATGGATTTAATGGTGCTCTGTGGGATGTTAAAAGTTTTGGATATTTTTTTATAACCCAACCCTGATCTGTACTTCTCCACAACTTTGTCCCTGACCTGTTTGTAGAGCTCCTTGGTCTTCATGGTGCCGCTTGCTTGGTGGAGCCCCTTGCTTAGTGGTGTTGCAGCCTTTCAGAACAGGTGTATATATACTGAGATCATGTGACAGATCATACTTCTGAAGGTAATTGGTTGCACCAGATCTTATTTAGGGACTTCATAGCAAAGGGGGTGAATACATATGCACGCTCCACTTTTCCGTTTGACATTTTTTTGACTTTTTATTTTTTTATTTCACTTCACTAATTTGGACTATTTTGTGTATGTCCATGACATGAAATCCAACAAAATAGGAAAAACGGCAAAGGTGATGAAAACTTTTGCAAGGAACTGTACATGTGAAATCTAGCGCACTTGCATTTTCCAGCCCTTACGGCAGGTTTGGATATTTACCTGTATAACAATAGCTTTCTTGCGCTGAGGTGAGAGGTGTGGAAATATTTGAAGTGTGTACTTAAAAATGTGCACCAATATGCCAATTTCAGTGAGCGTGACTACGGATATTTAAGACTGACCAAAAGCTGGTCTTAGCGATAAAGGATTTGGTTATGGCATTCATTTTTTCAGCAGAATGTAGCCTTTTGTACATCACCTTCCTAATATTGAGTTGGCTTACATACACAGTCCGTGTCTCAATTGTCTCAAGACTTAAAAATCCTTCTCTAACCTGTCTCCTCCCCTTCATGTAGACTGATTGAAGTGGATTTAACAAGTGATATCATTGAGGGGTCATAGCTTTCATCTGAATTCACCTGGTAGTCAGTCTATGTCATGGAAAGAGCAGGTATTCTTAATGATTTGTATACTCAGTGTACATTTGGGTGCAGTAACAGTGAGCGGACATTCCTCCTTTCTCTTTTATATTGGATCTTTTTCCAGCTCCTATGAAAAGTTTGGATGCGCGGAAAACACTCCATAGTCTACATTGTTTTATGCGTATTATTATAACGGCGGCAGGGTAGGCTAGTGGGGCGGCAGGGTAGCCTAGTGGTTAGAGCATTGGACTAGCAACCAGAAGGTTGCAAGTTCAAACCCCCGAGCTGACAAGGTACAGATTTGTCATTCTGCCCCTGAACAGGCTGGTAAACCCACTGTTCCTAGTTCCTCATTGAAAATAAGAAGACTTGCCTAGTTAAATAAAGGTTTAAAAAAATGTTTTTTTAAATAAGCCCACAGGGAGCAATTGTAGTGCCTCTGTAACTTTATTTAGACATACAATGCATTCGTAATGTATTCAGACCCCTTGACTTTTTCCACATTTTGTTAGGTTACAGTCTTATTCTAAAATGTTTTTTTTTTTTTTTTTTTTCACCTTATCAATCTACACACAATACTTCATAATGACAAAGAAAAAACTGTTTTTCAGAAATGTTTGCAAATGTATAAAAAAAATGGAAATATCACATTTATATAAATATTCAGACACTTTACTCAGTACTTTGTTGAAGCACCTTTGGCAGCGATTACAACCTCGAGTCTTCTTCAGTATGACGCTAGAAGCTTGGCACACCTGTATTTGGGGAGTTTGTGACATTCTTCTCTGCAGATCCTCTCAAGCTCTGTCAGGTTGGATGGGGAGCGTCGCTGCACAGCTATTTTCAGGTCTCTCCAAAGATATTCGTTCGGGTTCAAGTCTGGGCTCTGGCTGGGCCACTAAAGGACATTCAGAGACTTGTCCCGAAGCCACTCCTGCGTTGTCTTGGCTGTGTGCTTAGGGTCTTTGTCCTGTTGGAAGGTGAACCTTCACCCCAGTCTGAGATCCTAAGTGGTCTGGACCAGGTTTTCATCAAGGATCTCTCTGTACTTCGCTCCATTCATCTTTCCCTCGATCCTAAATAGTCTCCCAGTCCCTGCCGCTGAAAAACATCTCCCACAGGATGATGCTGCCACGAACCATGTTTCATTGTGGGGATGGTGCCAGGTTTCCTCCAATTCTTGGCATTCAGACCAAATAATTGAATCTTGGTTTCATCAGAGCAGAGAATCTTGTTTCTCATGGTCTGGGAGTCCTTTAGGTGCCTTTTGGAAAACTCAGAGTGGGCTGTCATGTGCCTTTTACTGAGTGTCTTCCGTCTGGCCACTCTACTGATTGGTAGAGTGCTGCAGAGATTGTTGTCCTTCTGGAAGGTTCTCCCATCTCCACAGAGGATCTCTGGAGTTCTGTCAAAATGACCATCTGGTTCTTGGTCACCTCCCTGACCAAGTCCCTTCTCCCCCGATTGCTCAGTTTGGCTGCGCGGCCACCTTTATTAAGAGGGTTAGTGGTTCCAAACTTCTTCCATTTAAGAATTATGGAGGCCACTGTGTTCTTGGGGATCTTCAATGCTGCAGACATTTTTTTGGTACCCTTCCCCAAATCTGTGCCTCGATACAATCCTGTCTTGGAGCGCTATGGATAATTTCTTCGACCTCATGGCTTGGTTTTTGCTCTGAAATGCACTGTGAACTGTGGATCCTTATAGGAGACACGTGTGTGCCTTTCCAAATCATGCCCAATCAATTGACTTTACCACAGGTGGACTCCAAGTTGTAGAAACATCATACATGAGGGAAAAATTGTATTTAATCAATTTTAGAATAAGGCTGTAACGTAACAAAATGTGGAAAAAGTGAAGGGGTCTGAATACTTTCTGAATGCACTGTATATTTAAAAATTACATCTTTTGTTTTATTAGAATTGGATTACATTTATTCACTGTCTTTTTAGGTCTCATCAATAGTGAATTTAATCTTGCTTATTGACAACATTTTGCTCAGACAAGCATTTTACAGTAGGCCTATATCAGTGCGAATGTTATGTTAACAATATACTTCCATATTGAAGCCATGAAATTACTGTTCAGAGGTTCTGATTGGTCCCGCCTGTCCCCATCATACCACCCCTGCCCATAGCAACTGGCATCGTTCCCTTGGCAACAGTGCCCACTGACAGTAGTAACTTCCTTCTGTCCCAGGATAGTAACCTGTGGTCATTCCATAGCCTTTTAGTAGATAATGGAATTAGCATATGGGATGTAAAAGAAGGCCAATAAGTTATGACCGCTGTAATCACTGGGAGTGGTTGCGATGATTGGATTACAGTGCCAAAGAGAGAGATACTAAACTCTAACGGAAGTAGGCCGTGAATATGATGTCCGATGTTTCTTTGGGTTTACAATCCTTCCTCCTAGCATAATGAGTTATGTTCTAACACATTGATCACACTCATAACACACATTCACACATCCACCCTCTACAGTGCCTTGCTAAAGTATTCTTCGCCCTTGGCGTTTTTCCTATTTTGTTGCATTACAACCTGTAATTTAAATAGATTTTATGTAATAGACATACACAAAATAGTCCAAAATGGTGAAGTGAAAAATAAAAAATGACTTGTTTGAAATGTTTTGAAAAACAACAAATTTTAAAATTGGTGCGTGCATATGTAGTCACCCCATTTTGCTATGAAGCCCCTAAATAAGATCTGGTGCAACCAATTACGTTCAGAAGTCACATAATTAGTTATATTGCACACAAGTGGGCTTCATTTCAGTGTATCAGGACATATACACCTGTTCTGAAAGGCCCCAGAGTCTGCAACACCACTAAGCAAGCGACACCATGAAGACCAATGAGCTCTCAGGTCAGGGACAAAGTTGTGGAGAAGTACAGATCTGAGGTTGGGTTATAAAAAAATATCAGAAACTTTGAACATCCCACGGAGCACCATTTTGTCCATTATTAAAACATTGAAAGAATATGGCATCACAACAAGCCTGCCAAGAGAGGGCTACCAACAAAATGCATGGATCAGGCAAGGAGGACATTCATCAGAGAGACAACAAAGATACCAAAGATAACCCTGAAGGAGCTGCAAAGCTCCACAGCGGAGATTTGAGTATCTGTCCATAGGACCACTTTAAGTCGTACACTCCACGGAGCTGGGCTTTACGAACGAGTGGCCAGAAAAAAGTCATTGCTTAAAGATAAAAATAAGCAAACCCGTTTGGTGTTCGCCAAAAGGCATGTGGGAGACTCCCCAAACACATGGAAGAAGGTACTCTGGTCAGATGAGACTAAAGTGTAGCTATTTGGCCATCAAGGAAAACGGCTATGTCTGGCGCAAACCCAACACCTCTCATCGCCCCGACACTACCATCCACACAGTGAAGCATGGTGGTGGCAGCTTCATGCTGTGGGGATGTTTTTCGGCAGGGACTGGGGAACTGGTCAGAATTGAAGGAATGATGGATGGCGCTAAATACAGGGAAATTCTTGTGAGAAACGTGTTTCAGCCTTCCAGAGTTCTGAGACTGGGTCAGAGGTTCACCTTCCAGCAAGACAATGACCTTAAGCCTACTGCTAAAGCAACACTTGAGTGTTTTAAAGGGAAACATTTAAATGTCTTAGAATGGCCTAGTCAAAGCCCAGACCTTAATCCAATTGAGAATCTGTGGTATGACTTAAAGATTGCTGTAGACCAGCGGAACCCATCGAACTTGAAGGAGCTGGAGCAGTTTTGCCTTGAAGAATGGGCAAAAATCCCAGTGGCTAGATGTGCCAAGCTTATAGAGACATGCCCCAAGGGACTTGCTGCTGTAATTGCTGCAAAATGTGCCTCTACACAGTATAGACTTATTAGTATTGACAAAGTATTGACTTAGGGTAGTTATGCATGCTCAAGTTTGTTTCACAATAAAAAATATTTTGCATCTTCAAAGTGGTAGGCATGTTGTGTAAATCAAATGATACAAACCCCCCCAAAAATAAATTAATTCCAGGTTGTAAGGCAACAAAATAAGAAAAATGCCAAAGGGGGTGCATACGTTCGCAAGCCACTAGTTCTCTCTCTATTTCGCTCTCTCTCAACATACGCAATGCTGCAGTGCATTTGGAAAGTCATCAGACCCCATCCCATTTTCCACATGTTTTAAAGTTACAGCCTTATTATAAAGGATTAAATAAATGTTTTCCTCATCAATCTACACAAGATACTCCGTAAAGACAAAGCGAAAACAGGTTTTTAGAAATGTTAGCAAATGTATATATATATAAAAAAAGAGCAATCGGGGGAGAAGGGCCTTGGTCAGGAAGGTAACCAAGAACCTAATTGTCACTCTGACAGAGCTCCAGAATTCCTGTGGAGATGGGAGAACCTTCCAGAAGGACAACCATCTCTGCAGCACTCCACCAATCCGGTCTTTATGGTAGAGTGGCCAGACGGAAGACACTCCTCAGTAAAAGGCACATAAAAGCCCACTTGGAGTTTGCCAAAGGCACCTAAAGACTCTCAGACCATGAGAAACAAGATTCTCTGGTCTGATGAAACCAAGATTTAGTTCTTTGGCCTGAATGCCAAGCGTCACGTCTGGAGGAAATCTGGAAACATTATTGAGTAAAGTATTGAGTAAAGGGTGTGAATACTTATGTAAATTTGATATTTCAGTTTTTTTTTTTAATACTCTGAATACTTTCCGATGGCGGCCTATGAAGGTATGTGATTATCCTCAAGCAAAGTCCTATCCTTCCTCTCTCCTCCCTGTCTGCTTTCTCTGTGTCACCCTGGGCTTTCCTAGAAATGAACATAGACAAACACAAACACACACGCATGGCCAAACATTATGACATGTCACGTCAGTTCCCATCCAGTCAGTACGTCACCACAGCCTTCAGGGCTCAGGCCCTTGGAGAACTGTTCCCACGCCAACCACTCAAATACTACATCTAACCACCTCCCAACTGTCACCAAACAACCTTGGCTGTTTGCTCTCATTACCATATGAACAGGTAAATGTATAGAAGCAAAAGCAAGACTGGTGCGTTTGTGTTAGGTAAACAAAAGCCTCTTTTCGCCTGCTGTTTCTCCAGTTAAAGTCATCTGAGTGGAGCAGTATGTGGTAATAACCATCAATTCTGGGTAGATACAACCCCAGAAGTGTGAAGACCCTTATCCGGAAACCCATATCCTTCTTCTTCTTCTCTCTCTCTCTCTCACCCATCTCGCTCTCTCTCTTTTTCTCTCTCACCCATCTCGCTCTCTCTCTTTTTCTCTCCCCCTCCCCTCCCCTCTCGCTCTCTCTCTCTCTTTTTCTCTCCTCCTCCCCTCCCCTCCCCCACCTCTCTCTCTCTCTCTCTCTCTCTCTCTCTCTCTCTCATCTCTCTCTCTCACCCATCTCGCTCTCTCTCTCTCACTCTCACCCATCTCGCTCTCTCTCTTTTTCTCTCCTCCTCCCCTATCTCTCTCTCTCTCTCTCTCTCTCTCTCTCTCTCTCACCCATCTCGCTCTCTCTCTTTTTCTCTCCTCCTCCCCTGTCTCTCTCTATCCCCCCTCTTTCTCTCTGTATCTGTATCAGTCCTGGTTTGACTCCAGAGATGTGCTGTGTGTATATGCTGTAATAACAGCAGAGTAGAGTGGTGGACACTAACAGCTATGATAATGTGATTTAGTTGCTGTATCTCTGGCTCTGGATCCACTTTGTATGACATCATGCTAGTTGTTTTAATACGTCAATGCAGCTGCTAGGAAATACTCTACTGTCTAGCCTGTCTGGGGTTAGGGTTAGAACTCAGTAATCCCAGATCAATACTCAAGGCACACGCAATCACATGCGCACTAACAGACACATATAGCCATGCACACACAAATGCACACTGATATGAATGCACGCACACGTGCATACACATGCCTGAGTGATAGATTGCTTTCTGATAATTCACCAAGACACCCAGACTCAGATGAGACATGCACCAGTGACTTTTTACATTCTAACTCCAGGATTACTATTCGCAGAAGAGGGGGAGATTCATCAGAATATCATCACACTTCGAGAGATGGATAGAGAGAAAGAGTCTCTGTTTCGTGAAACATTTCTTTAGAAGGCTCAGGCCCTCTCTGACTCTCCGCTCTCATTCTGTCTCTAGGGGGATTTCGCTAAAGTGTAAACACATCGCTAAGAGCAACCGTCTATGCCGGTCATCCCAAGTGATGACTGCCTGTCTGATAGACACACACGCACATCTCACACACACATGCTCACCTTCCCCCGGAAAAGTGTCTGGTGTTGTATCAAGTCCCAATGCGATACAACACACACGCTCTATTGGCCCCTCAGGAGTGTGAAGGCTTGTCGTGAAGGCCTTTGCGTGCGGGTGGTTTCCATGTTCATTCCTCTCGCTAGAGAGCTTCCTCACTTGAGAAAAGAGCAGGGGGAAAAAGAGGGGGGGGGGGGGGGCAGTGTGAGTGGAGGAAAGAAGGGGTGAGGATGATGATGGTTGGGGGGACTGTTGGATATTATTGTTCTGTACCATCAAGACATGTGGTACGGAGTGTAAACATAGGCTTTCTCTTCTCTCCTCTCTGTTAATTTCTGTTCAGAAGAGATGAACCAGCCTACTGGTCTTTACCACCTTGGGGCTGTTCTTAGTACAAGGGTGTGTAGGTGTTTCCGAGAGTGGGGCAGTGAGAGTGACGTGTGTACTGTATGCAAGTACATTTGTGTGTGTCTAAAGTGAGTGTGTCTGTGTTTGACTTTGTTTGAGTGAGAGACTCAGTGTGTGTGTGTGTGTGTGTGTGTGTGTGTGTGTGTGTGTGTGTGTGTGTGTGTGTGTGTGTGTGTGTGTGTGTGTGTGTGTGTGTGTGTGTGCGTGCGTGCGTGTGGCAGCACATCAGGCAGGGGGTCCTGTTGCGTGTCCTCTCTCCTCTCCCAGCCTCTCACGCTATCCCAGTCCCCTGATCAGGAGCTCTGGTCTCCCTCTGAGAACACCCCCCCCCTCTCTCCCATCCTCACTCTCTTTCCCTCCATCCATTTCTCCTTATGTCAGGATGATAGGGGAATATAGACTGGAATAGATCCTGACATGGCTCTTTGCGTGACAAAGGCTGTAGATTGATCCATGCCTCTCCTCTCAGTGCACCGCGGCAGTAAACACCAAATAAACAACCACTGTATATTGGGACATTTCAATTACTTGACACCAGCCTCTTCTGGTAAGGTTTATTTCTGCAGCAGCTGAGCTAGCTGACTAACTCTATGGAAGAAGTGTTAGTGTGTTCAGCCCTGTTTACTTTGATGGTTAATTATGTAGAACCTGTCAGAGCTGTGTTTTCACTACTGTGACTTTGGGTAGAAGTGAAGTGAACTTTCCCTGCCTGCCTGCTGCCTGGGAGACTTCTGGACTTTCTCTGAGTTGTAGTTGAGAGTTTATGACACCTGGAAGCAAAAGCTAAATGGTAGGGGTCAGAGGTCATGGCATTGTCCATTGTTGCAGCTTCAAAAGCAAACAAGGACATTTAATACATGCTAGCTTCAGTCGACAGGTGTGAGGAGATGGCAATTCTGGCGCTGTGTGAGTGTGTGGGAGTGCGCGCACGTTTGCATTTGTGTGTGCATGCGTGTGTATGTATGTGTATGTTACGCTTCGATTGTGCAAAATAGTATGCAGTATCATCTGGATACATACCATTTCTGTCAAGTTGTCTACGCACACAGTTTGAAGCATACTTTCTATAAATCCAATTTATGCCCCACACCGAATGCACTGCAACTGTTTCTGCAACACAATGCTGCAAGGCAAATGCAGCGTTTCATTGGAAATTAATGTAATTCTGGTTTACCAAAATGCAATGATTCTGTCGGTGTGTTGGAAGAGTAAATGATTGCTTGTGTGTGTGTGTGTGTGTGTCAGGGTTTCTGTTAGCCGGTAATATCCGGCTTTTGGCTGTCACAAAAATTGAAAAGCATATAAATAAAATGTGCACCAACCTATTGCCCGGAGAAGAAAAACAAGCCCATCGCAAAATAATGATTTTTAGCCTATTCATTGATGGAAATACCAGTCAATGTAAATACATTTGACCTGTCATGCTTATCAGTCTATGCGTTCATTTGCATAACTTAGTGGAAGTAAATTGCCATGTTGTTATGTATCTTATTTATCACACTCTCACTGCATACAGACACACAGACTTTGAGCGGAAAATATGTTAGACATCGCTTTGTCGAGCCCAATCATTGCACAACAATTCTAAATGCAACCATGTGTTAAAAATTGTTTTTGGCCCATAATTTAAAATACCTACTATTTTGAAAACATTAAGCTGCTTAATTGTTATGAGGCATGTTTTACCTTGTATCAAGTAGCCTAGGCAAAATCCGACCATGTCTGTGGAGGCAATTATTTTATAAAAACGTCCATATGCTATTGAAACCCGTAGTCTATTGGTTTTCAACTTTATTGCATTGTCCAGTAGGCAAATGCACATTCGCATGTAGCCTAACTGCCTTGTGCGCATTGCTGCGCTAATAATGTTAAGAAATCATATTTATGTCATGATTTTAATCTAAACCTTCTAATCTGTTTCATCAGATTCATTGCTTTAAAAAAAAAAAAACAATTGTAGCCTAGGTCTACTGGTTGTATGAATTTAGGATTTATCGTCCCACAACTGTCCCATAGTCTGTTTGGGCTATTTCTTTCTCGACAAGCTGACCAATAGAATAGGTTAAAAAAATTACTACTAGTTGCAACTGTGAGTGAAAAGAAGGCCCAGCAAGGTATAGCGCAATATTTCAAAATTCAATCGCGGTAAAACATAGTTTGGAAAGCAAATGGCTAATGATATAAAGAGAAGACAATGAAAATACTCTAATCTGTCTTTTAGTTATCCAAATTCTCTATTTAATCGAGCGAACAACAGTAGGCCTATAGCATATTTTATTGGCACCAGTAATAATTACAAAAGTATACAGACATGTGGGACCATCTGCCATATCCCCGGTGAGTGTGCACTGTGCGTATTCACTCTATCACTGTTGGGTCAGTGCCACTTAAAAGTTTGTTTTTGGACAATATTTTCCTGCTCCAGTTTAGATGGACGTCAAATCCTATTTATGTCTCACCCTTCTCGTAGGCCTATTTTTCTACAAAATAGTTTTTATTGATCTGTTTGTCAGTGTCAGCAGAGTAGGCGACCCTGTAATTTGTCGTATTAAAAACACATTCTGCTAACATTCTGCTAATGTCGCCAGTCATATGAAGTGTTAAGATGAATTACCATTATCTAAATGTGATTTCTGTCATTCTGAGCACCGTGGGTGGACGCCCTAATCAGGTTAAGCACTCAATGCATATGGGTCCGGTACATTTCTCAAATGTCTGGTAGATTAAATTGCTGCCGGTCAAATGTCAGGTTGCCACATTTTCATGATGGAAACCCTGGTGTGTGTGTGTGTGTGTGTGTGTGTGTGTTTGTGTGTGTGTGCGTGCGTGCGTGCGTTTTTTTTAGCAGTCCCTGGTTGTGGTTAATGTGTGTGTGAGATTAAGGATTGGACAGGCTGCTTAAACACAGGGTTGGGTTACTAAATTATACAGAGATTTGTGGGAAATCCAAGCCCCCACTTAAAGACGTTATCCTCTGTGTGAACCCTTGGCAGACAGAGAAAAGCCCCGTCCCTCCCGTCAACCACCCTTACTGCATCTCTATGGTGGTCATCGCAAACGCAAGCAGAAAAGCCTCTATGTTTTATGAAAAAAATGCCAAAAGAGATTTGGTGTTCATGCTTCTTAAAATAAATGTGTACTCCAAGTTAAATTGAGAGGAAGAGACCAGAAGATAGCTTAATTTGGTGTCATCTCATTATAGTGTTCTCTCGCGACCCCTCTCAACAAGTGTTGATTGTTTGTCTGTATTCAGAACTACATCAATTGTCACCTGGATCACTTTTAATGCTACTGTATGGCCATATTTGCAACTCTGATGCACCATGACATCGCCATGTTAGCTTAAATTGACTGTGTGTCTGTACCTTTGAGAATGAAACATCAGTTGAAAGAATGAAACGTCAGTTGAAAGAATTAAACTTGCACTTCTGCCTTTTCTGAGTATACAACATGAAAAAATACTAAATTGTATACTATGGTAGGAATACATAGTATTCATTGTAGTGTTTTTGAGGACTTCACTATAGTATTTACTGTAATATACTGTAGTATTTACTGTAGTGTTTTGGGGGACATTACTGTAGTATTTAATAAAGTGTCTTTGTTTTATTATCTTTGACATAGAAGTGAGGAAACCTACTGGAGAAATACTAAAATATCCAGTTTTCCATAACATGTAGGTTGGTTCTGAACATAGAGTTCAGAGCTTCTACATTCTGGCATATACAGTACCAGTAAAACGTTTGGACACACCTACTCATTAAAGGGTTTTTCTATATTTTCACTATTTTCAACATTGTAGAATAATAGTGAAGACATCAAAACTATGAATTAACACATGGAATCATCTAGAAACCAAAAAGGTGTCAAACATCAAAATACATTTTATAGTTTAGATTCTTCAAAGTAGCCCCCCTTTGCCTTGATGACAGCTTTGCACACTCTTGGTAATTTCTCAACCAGCTTCATGAGGAATGCTTTTCCAACAGTCTTGAAGGAGTTCCCACCTATGCTGAGCACTTGTTGGCTGCTTTTCCTTCACTCTATCTCATCCCAAACCATCTCAATTGGGTTAAGGTCGGGTGATTGTGGAGGCCAGGTCATCTGATGCAGCACTCCATGACTCTACTTATTGGTCAAATAGCCCTTACACAGCCTGGAGGTGTGTTGGATCATTGTCCTGTTGAAAACCCAATGATAGTCCCACTAAGCACAAACGACATGGGATGGCATATATCGCTGCAGAATGTTGTGATAGCCATACTGGTTAAATGTGCCTTGAATTCAAAATAAATCACTGACAGTGTCACCAGCAAAGCACCACCACACCACCACACCTCCTCATCCATGCTTCACGGTGGGAACTACACATGCGCAGATCCTCCGTTCACCTACTCTGCATCTCACAAAGACACGGCGGTTGGAACCAAAAATACAGTGCCTTGCGAAAGTATTCGGCCCCCTTGAACTTTGCGACCTTTTGACACATTTCAGGCTTCAAACATAAAGATATAAAACTGTATTTTTTTGTGAAGAATCAACAACAAGTGGGACACAATCATGAAGGGGAACGACATTTATTGGATATTTCAAACTTTTTTAACAAATCAAAAACTGAAAAATTGGGCGTGCAAAATTATTCAGCCCCCTTAAGTTAATACTTTGTAGCGCCACCTTTTGCTGCGATTACAGCTGTAAGTCGCTTGGGGTATGTCTCTATGAGTTTTGCACATCGAGAGACTGAAATTTTTTCCCATTCCTCCTTGCAAAACAGCTCGAGCTCAGTGAGGTTGGATGGAGAGCATTTGTGAACAGCAGTTTTCAGTTCTTTCCACAGATTCTCGATTGGATTCAGGTCTGGACTTTGACTTGGCCATTCTAACACCTGGATATGTTTATTTTTGAACCATTCCATTGTAGATTTTGCTTTATGTTTTGGATCATTGTCTTGTAGGATAAATGTGATGTGCCAATATGCATGTCCATTATGCAGGTCCCGAAGGTCAATATTACAAAACGTTCAGAAAACCATTCTCTTTGTGTTTAACACTATGATCAGCAATTAAGTTGTGAATTGCGTTAAACCCATGCTAAAGGCAAGAAATGTCCTTCTGCACTGAGGTGACAGCAGTAAATAAGTATTATTAACTGCTTAGAGTTAATGCTAAATGTGGTGACAGAGAGACAGTGTATATTGTAATGAATAAAAAAAGGGAATCAAGATCAAATGAACACTCACATACTGTATGTGATGACTTATTTGTTTTTCATTCATTCAGATTAAAAAAGGTTCAAATGATCACACAAAATAATTATCAACAGAACACATTGTACATAACATTTTCTACACTAGGAACAACATCTTAAAATTAAATTAATTCAATATATTGTGCTGGTTCAAATCATACACAAATTGATTCACATAGAAAACACCTACGATACATTTAATTTCCTACAATAGGGGTGACATGTCTTCTGAAATGTATACAGATTCAACATACTATACAGGTTCAGGGGATCATAAACTCACAGAAAAAAACGTTTAACTATGTAGCTTGGTTTAACAACAAATTATTCACTCTGCAGTGATTCATAAAAAGAGCGTGCAGCAGCTGGCAAGTAGTTGAGCATGGTCATCAGATCTTGGTACTTGTTTTTTTGATGGGCAGAGGACTCTCATATGCTCTAGGGTAGTGGCTTGCAAAATAGGGAGGTTGAGGTGTAGCTCCTTGTTTTGGTTTGGAGATCAGCCACGACTTCCATCCCTCAAATAGACTGTGGCTCTGTTTGGCGTACAGATTCCAAGGATCCTCAACTGAAATTAGAACAGAAACATTTTAAGTTCCTGACATCAATAACAACTTTCACAGTCAAGCATTAGGATATTTTATTGTTAGAACAACATGTTGCGTGTTGATGGGATGTTAGTAAACTATTCTCTGTGCAATACCTGTGACTTTTAACCACCTCACTGAGGTGATCTGTAGTCCAGCTGGTCGCTTGAGGACAGCATCTGGGAGGTGCCTGAAGTCTTCACATTGCATCCTCATCACCTTGAATGGTTTTGCTGGTTGTGCTTCAAGTATCATCTTTGAAACATCATCAGGTGTATGAAGGACTGACACCTTGCGCCTCTTCTCGATGGTGGCAAAAGATCGATCACAAGGAAGAAAAGAATGACCAGAGACCATGAACTTCTGCTCAACTTGGGTAAAGTAACCCATAGAGACGAGCATCGACATCAGCATCCGCCAGTTGTTATTCTGCCCACAGCATCTGTCAGCATCTGTACAGAGAATACAATATGTTTGTAATTGATATTCATATAGACATTAATTCATATTTTCACTTGCCTGAAGACGGCTGTTGGTTAGCTGGAACACAGACATGAAAGTAACCTTGCACACATTCAATCTCTGGCCTGCTTGCTGTACATGGTATTTGAAGGTTTGTTTCCGTCGTTTGTTCTCCTTTGTATCCTCAGGTTTACGTCTCCGTTTCACCTCATGCTGCAATAAAAATTGACAATGATGAATTCAGAATTTAATATACTGTAGCACATTCAGGATATTGCTTGATCAGGACCTCCATCTTTCACACACTCCCAATCTATACACAGAATGAGTTTGTATTGCACCATTGTGTAACACAGCACTTTTAGAGTTAACGTTAATGTACGTATCATTACTGTCAAAGTTAAACTATGCAAGTGTTCAATATAGCTATTATAATAATTGGCGTTTTGTCTTATTTCTAACCTGTTCTAAGCCGGAGAGAATCAACGCTTGTTGTTTCTCGTATGGGACAGTATAGAACCTGTTGAACAGATGCAGCTTGCGTTCATCAGTCCACTTTCCACAATCCTTTCTGCACGTCGTGGAATACGCTCTTCCCTGCAGGATACAGTGTAACTAGCTAGCTACTGTAGCCATGTCGAATCATCCGGTGGACGGAGAAAAAGTAGCTAGCTATGTTTCTTCTATCATCTAGCAATAACATTTGTAACGATAATGTATGAGTTAGTAGCCAACGAACTTTAGCTAATATGTTTTCTCTATAGTTACAAATTAGACCCAGAACATACATGTTAGTTACTGTACTCTACAGCTAGCTAGCTTGATTGTTTGATATACGGTTCTTCCACATACCTCTTTTGGACAGCTTTTCCCAGTTTTTTCTTGACCCTTACGATTTGTATAGGGTTTTCCCGCATCCCGTAAGATCTTCCTTTGCCTGTCTTTCCATTCTTTTAGTTTTGTTTTACGTTTCTTTCCCACATTTCTGCGATTTTCATCAGCAACAGAAAGGTTGTGCGCTTGTCCGTCCATTCTGAGTGGTGCACATAAACGGTTATTCCACGAGAGCCTATCTTTAAATTTAAAATTATTGTTAATTAGCGCGTGGAAAGCTTGTGAAACCGGTTCACTATAGAAAAATGGTGTCCAATAATGATTTTTCATGTATATCTCTTCTTTTTTTTTAAATGTCACATATATGGTTCTTCGTCTGTAGGATTCAGTTGATGTTGAGATGTGTCTGTTACTTGAACTCTGTGAAGTATTTATTGGTCTGCAATTTCTAAGGCTGGTAACTCTAATGAAATGATCCTCTGCAGCAGCGGTAACTCTGGGTCTTCCTTTCCTGTGGCAGTCTTCATGAGAGCCAGTTTCATCATAACGCTTGATGGTTTGCGACTGCACTTTAAGAAACTTTCAAAGGACTGTCGTTTCTCTTTGCTTATTTGAGCTGTTCATGCCATAGGGCTATATTCTGTGTAACACTCCTACCCTTGTCACAAAACAACTGATTGGCTCAGTTGCTATGAAGCCCCCACATAAGATCTGGTGCAACCAATTACCTTCAGAAGTCACATAATTAGTTAAATAAAGTCTACCTGTGTGCAATTCAGTGTCACATGATCTCAGCATATATACACCTTTCCCGAAAGGCCCCAGAGTCTGTAACACCACTTAGCAAGGGGCACCACCAAGCAAGTGGCACCATGAAGACCAAGGAGCTCTCCAAACAGGTCAGGGACACAGTTCTGGAGAAGTTCAGATCAGTGTTGGGTTTTAAAAAAATATCAGAAACGTTGAACATCCCACAGAGCACCATTAAAAACTTATTGTGACTCCCCATCCCGGGTCCGGGAGCGTAATCATCGACTGACACTAATTAGCATAACGCAACGGACATAAATCTTCCTAGAAAATATTCCTATTCTTGAAAATCACAAGTTAAATATATTGGAACACAGCTTAGCCTTTTGTTAATCACCCTGTCATCTCAGATTTTCAAAATATGCTTTACAGCCAAAGCTAGACAAGCATTTGTGTAAGTTTATCGATAGACTAGCATAGCATTATGCCTTGCAAGAGGCAGGTAACCTTGTTACGAAAATCAGAAAAGCAATCAAATTAAATCGTTTACCTTTGATGAACTTCGGATGTTTTCACTCACGAGACTCCCAGGTATATAGCCAAAGTTCATTTTTTCCCAAAATATTATTTTTGTAGGCGAAATAGCTCCGTTTGTACTTCACGTTTGGCTGAGAAATCGCCCGGAAATTGCAGTCACGAAAACGGTGAAAAATATTCCAAATTAGCTCCATAATATCGACAGAAACATGGCAACCGTTGTTTATAATCAATCCTCAAGGCGTTTTTCAAATATCTATTCGATAATATATCCGTCGGGACAATTCGTTTTTCAGTAGGACCGATTGGAGTAATGGCTACCTCTGTATTTTATGCGAGAGTCACCCTGGGAGCCATCAGGTGACCACTTACGCAATGTAGCAGCCTACGGCTATTCTTCAACATAAATGCGTAAAACTACGTCACAATGCTGTAGACACCTTGGGGAATACGTAGAAAGCGGAAGCTGGTTGATAGCACATTCACAGCTCAATAGGGACTCATTGGAACGCAGTGCTTTCAAAATATGGGGCACTTCCGGATTGGATTTTTCTCAGGCTTTTGCCTGCAACATCAGTTATGTTATACTCACAGACAATATCTTTATTAAATGTTAGAGTGTTTTCTATCCTAAGCTGTCAATTATATGCATATTCTAGCATCTTGTCCTGACAAAATATCCCTTTTAAAACAGGAACGTTTTTTTTTCCAAAAATGAAAATACTGCCCCTAGAGTCGCAACATTAAATCCATTTTTTTTAAATTTAAAAAATATTGCACCACAACAAACCTGCCAAGAGAGGGCCGCCTACCAAAACTCACAGACCAGGCAAGGAGGGCATTAATCAGAGAGGCAACAACGTGACCAAAGATAACCCTGAAGGAGCAGCAAAGCTCCACAGCAGAGTGGATAATCTATCCAGAGGACCACTTTAAGATGTAAACTCCACAGAGCTAGGCTTTACGGAAGAGTGACCAGAAAAAAAGCCATTGCTTTAAGAAGCAAACACGTTTGGTGTTCGCCAACAGGCATGTGGGAGACTCCCCAAACATATGGAAGAAGGTGCTGTGGTCAGATGAGACTAAAACGTAGCTTAATGGCCATCAAGGAAAACACTGTCGGGCACAAACCCAACACCTCTCATCACCCCGAGAATACCATCCCCACAATGAAGCATGGTGGTGGCAGCATCATGCTGTGGGGATGTTTTTCATCGGCAGGGACTGGGAAACTGGTCAGAATTGAAGGAATGTGGGATGGCGCTAAATACAGGGAAATTCTTGAGGAAAACCTGTTTCAGTCTACCAGAGATTTGAGACTGGGACGGAGGTTCACCTTCCAGCAGGACAATGACCCTAAGCATACTGCTAAAGCAACACTCAAGTGGTTTAAGGGGAAACATTTGTATGTCTTGGAATGGCCTAGTCAAAGCCCAGACCTCAATCCAATTGAGAATCTGTGGTATGACTTAAAGATTGCTGTACACTAGCAGAACCCATCTGACTTGAAGGAGCTGGAGCAGTTTTAACTTGAAGAAGGGGCAAAAATCCCAGTAGCTAGATGTGCCACGCTTATAGAGACATACCCCAAGAGACGTGTAGCTGTAATTGATGCAAAAGGTGGCTCTACAAAGTATTGACTTTGGGGGGGTGAATAGTTATGCACGCTCAAGTTTTCTGTTTTTTTTGTCTTATTTCTTGTTTGTTTCATCCCCCAAAAATATGTTTTATCTTCAAAGTGGTAGGCATGTTGTGTAAATCAAATGATACAAACCCCTAATAAATCCATTTTAATTTCAGGTTGTAAGGCAACAAAATAGGACGGTGAATACTTTCGCAAGCAACTGTACATGATTCCATATGTGTTATTTCATAGATTTGATGTATTCAGTATTTATCTACAATGTAGAAAATAGAAAAGGAAAACACTTTAAATAGTAGGTGTGTCCAAACTTTTGACTGGCACTGTAGATTTCTCAATGACAGGTGGCTCAAATTGGGATATAAGGGAGGGGAATGGGCAGGGTTATACAAAGTAGGGGTTTTGCAGACTATGGGGTTTTTGTGGACATTTTTGTAGTATTTAATAGTGTTTTTTTGTGGATAATACTGTAGGATGTATTATAGTATTCTACAGTATTCTACAAAATTCTAGTACTACACATTCATTTTTTTAAATTGTACCTTTATATAACTAGGCAAGTCAGTTAAGAACAAATTCTTTTTTTCAATGATGGCCTAGGAACAGTGGGATAACTGCCTTGTTCAGGGGCAGAACATGATTGAGGGATACTACATACAGTACAGTGTGTAGTATAGTATTCTACAGTATACTACAGTTTACTACAGAATTCTATCAGGTTTCAGGTAAGACCCAGATGCAGACAGGTAGAATAAACAATGGTTTAATAGTCCAAGGGCCAGGCAAGAGACAGGTCAAGGCAGGCAGGGGTCAATAATCCAGAGATGGGGCAAGGGTACAATTTGGCAGGCAGGGTCAGGGGCAGGCAGAGAGGTAAGGCAGGCTGGTACAGAGACGGGACAGGCAAGGGTCAAAACTAGGAGGGAGAGAAAAAGAGGGTCTGGGAAAAAACAGGAGCTGACAGAACAAACGCAGGTAAGCTTGACAAACAAGGCAAACTGGCAACAGACAAACAGAGATCACAGGTATAAATACACAAGGGATAATGGGGAAGAGGGGCGACACCTGGAGGGGGGTGACAAAGACAGGTAAAACAGATCAGGGCGTGACAATTCTATAGTAAGTACTGTAGTATTCTATAGTAAACTGTAGTATTTTTTATGTGGGAATGGTGTGGGTGAAGAGGAATTTTCACCTCACTTTTCTGTCTGTTGAATTTTTGCTAAAAAGGCAGCTTGTGGTTTAATACATATTGTTAGTTAGTCTACCCCTGAACAATAGTACATGCTTGTTTTCAATTGTGAAAAAAATAGATTAGGTAGGGTGCTAACTGCTCAATCACTTAATCACTAAATCAGTGTTTCCCAAACTGAGCTTTAATTATTTGAATCAGATGTGTAATGCTAGGGCAAGATGGACCGAGTTTGGGAGAGCTTGCACTAAATCAATCAATACTACAATCAATTTCCCAGATGAGGCACCATAGTCAAAACCCGGATGAAGTGAGGACACCACAACGAACAGATTAGAATCGGATTTGTGGCCAGAGTCCCACCCATATAGTGTGTCTGATGCTGCCTCTCATCTGGGGTCTTTTTGAACCAAAGGGTCTGCAAATAAGTAATCCAAGGTCAGTTCATATCGCTTAGTAATGAGGGTCTGTAGATTAATAATCCTAACCCTATCCCAGGCAGATGAATAAACCTAACCCAGGTGGATTCACTATCCTAACCCTAACCCAGGAAGATGAATAATTTTAACCCTAACCCATGCAGATGAAAAAACTAACTATCCTAACCCAGGCAGATGAACCCTCCTAACCCAGGCAGATGAATTACCCTAACCCAGACAGATTAACCATCGCTTATCCTAACCCAGGCAGTTGAACTATCCTAACCCTAACCCAGGTAGATGGATAACCATAACCCTTATATAGTTTGGTGATTATCTAACGTCATTGGCAGATAATGTTGCTTATTTTAACCTTAAAAAGTTAAATAGAAGTAATTTGTCTTATTTCAAGATATTTTACCTTATTCGCATTCTTAAGGTAAAATATACATATACTGGATGATTTACCAACAATGACAAGACAGCCTACAGGGAGGAGATGAGGACCCTGGGAATGTGGTGCCAGGAAAATAACCTCTCACTCAATGTCAACAAAACAAAGAAGCTGATCGTGGACTTCAGTAAACAGCAGAGGGAGCACCCACTTATCCACATCGATGGGACCAAAGTGGAGAAGGTGGGAAGCTTCAAGTTCCTTGGCATACACATCACTGACAAACTGAAATGGTCCACCCACACAGACAGTGTGGCGAAGAAGGCGCAACAGTGCCTCTTCAACCTCAGGAGGCTGTAGGACTTTGGCTTGGCACCTAAAACCCTCAAACTTTTACAGATGCACAATTGAGAGCATCCTGTCGGGCTGTATCACCACCTGGTATGGCAACTGCACTGCCCGCAACCGCAGGGCTCTCCAGAGGGTGATGGGGTCTGCCCAACGTATCACCGGGGGTAAACTGCCTGCCCTCCAGGACACCTTCAGCACCCAATGTCACAGGAAGACCAAAAGGATCATCAAGGACAACAACCAACCGAGCCACTGCCTGTTCACCCCGCTATCGTCCAGATGGCGAGGTCAGTACAGGTGCATCAAAGCTGGGACCGAGAGACTGAAAAATAGCTTCTATCTCAAAGCCATCAGACTGATAAATAGCCATCACTAACACACTAGCTGCTGCCCTATATACATAGACTTGAAATCACTGGCCACTTTAATAATGGAACACTAGTCACTTTAAACACACGTTTACATATTTTGCATTGCTCACCTCATATGTTTATACTGTATTATATTTTATTCTACTGTATTTTAGTCTATGCGCTCCGACATTGCTCGTCCAAATATTTATATATTCTTAATTCCGTACCTTTACTTTAGATGTGTGTGTATTGTGTCTATTGTTGTGAAATTGTTAGATACTACTTGCTAGATATTACTGCACTGTTGGAGCTAGAAACATAAGCATTTTGCTACACCCGCAATAACCTGCTAAACCTGTGTATGTGACCAATAAAATTTTATTTTAGTTGACATTACTTGTATTAAGCCTTTTTTAGGTTAATATAAGCTAAATGATCTGCCAATGACGCTATATAATTTAGCTTGGTAATTAAAAAAAATAAAAAACATAATTCAATATAAGAAATGTAGGCTTGCTTAGATTTAACTTTTTGCAGTATAGTCTTCCCTGGCCTGACATGGCGGAGCATGTCTGTCTGTCTGTCTGTCTGTCTGTCTGTCTGTCTGTCTGTCTGTGCACTCTTAGAAAAAAGCTGCAAAAGGGTTATTTTTGGCTGTCCCCATAGGATAACACTTTTTGGTTCCAGGTAGAACTCTTTTGGGTTCTGTGTGGAGGCATCTTGTGACGGCCCTGAATTATTTTGAGCCGTCTCAGTGCTTCTCCTTCCAATAGGGTGCTTTCCCTTTAATTCCCAATTAAATAGCCAGCATCAGCTGCGCAAAAGTGGCGTTTGTGATGGAGACGTGACTGAGGATGTGTTCCCGAAACTTCTCTATTCCGGTTGTTTTGTTGCTGTTAAACGTGTGTTTTGTAGCCTGAGAGTTTACCCAGGATCGGATCCACTCTTTGCGTCCGTGGACTACTCCTCTCTATTCTTCGTGGCCTTTCTCCGCTGGAGATCTGTTGGCGGATTGGATTGTCTGACTGACCGACTGACTACCACCTTTTTTGTATACGGTATTTCATTTGTTTTGATATGATGTATACGGTGATGATTTATGTAGTTAGATGTAGTTGAGGAATTAGTAAGAGCAGATACGCTTTAAAGTTCTGTGGTAAAATGGTTATATTGATTGTGTGATTTAATACTGGGTTTACGCTACACGGAATGAACGGACCAACATTGCGTGACAAAAGTCACTTGAGTTCACTGAACTCCTTTACCGGGCGGGACTCTTTTTAGGCCCGAGGTACAGGACATTTCTGGAGGAACCAGAACTCATTGTGTTATATTATTATGTGTGTGTAATCCATTGATGTTGCTAATACAACCCACGCAAAAGAATAGTTGTTTTTGAAGTTCTTTCAATGTTTTAAGGGTTTATGAAAAGTTGATTTCCCTTCTGACGTTTACATAAGTCCTTTGTAATGGTGTAGACTTGACGGACCAGATGGGACTCATTCCCTCCCAAACTAAAAGGAGAAACCAATGTTTTCTCTGGTAGGCACAACCTACCTGGCACCCCTATAAAAAAATAACCTCAAGTCAAAACCGTTACAATCTGTGGAAAGGGTTCTACATGGAACCAAAAGGGTTATTCCTGGAACCAAAAAGGGTTCTCCTATGGGGACAGCCGAAGAGCCCTTTTAGGTTCTAGATAGCACCTTTATTTCGAAGAGTATGTGTGTGGGCGCATATGCACGTGTGTGTATGCTGGTGGTGCCTGTGTGTGTGTGTGCATGTTAGGGGTTGTGTTGTGGTAAGATGAGGCCAGGCTATTACAGTATTACATTCTATTGATGTTTTTCTCTCTCCCTTCAGCACCCATCGATCCACCGCATCTCCTGATCCCATCAAATCCAACAGGCTCAAAGTGATGGGGCAACTTACTAGTTTGTGTGCGTTCGAGTCTCACGTTAATGCACTATGTGCATGCGTGAGTGCCTGTGTTCATGTTCATGTACAGTATGTGTGTGTGTACATGTGTGTGAGTGTGTCACTAACCACTGTGGCAGTGATGCAATGCAATCACTCCTCTCTCTCATCCATAAGCACTCAATAATTCAATACTTCTAATGCCCCAGGCTCTATAGAAACCATATAGTAATTCACTTACCACAGGTAGCATTTACTGGACGATTCACTTTCTACAGGTAGCATATACTGGACGATTCACTTACTACAGGTAGCATATACTGGACGATTCACTTACTACAGGTAGCATATACTGGACGATTCACTTCCTGCAGGCAGCATATACTGGATGATTCCCTTACTACAGGTAGCATATACTGGATGATTCCCTAACTACAGGTAGCATATACTGGATGATTCCGTTACTACAGGTAGAATATACTGGACTACAGATAGCATATACTGGACGATTCACTTACTACAGGTAGCATATACTGGACGATTCACTTACTACAGGTAGCATATACTGGACGATTCACTTACTACAGGTAGCATATACTGGACGATTCACTTACTACAGGTAGCATATACTGGACGATTCACTTACTACAGGTAGCATATACTGGACGATTCACTTACTACAGGTAGCATATACTGGACGATTCACTTACTACAGGTAGCATATACTGGACGATTCACTTACTACAGGTAGCATATACTGGACGATTCACTTACTACAGGTAGCATATACTGGACAATTCCCTTACTACAGGTAGCATATACTGGATAATTCCCTTACTACAGGTAGCATATACTGGATGATTCCCTTACTACAGGTAGCATATACTGGATGATTCCCTTACTACAGGTAGCATATACTGGATGCATGTGAAGCCTTCTCTCTACAGGTAATGTGGGCCTCTCATGCTAATAAGCTATGTGATGGATGGCTAATATGGAAAATCCAATAGGTTAAAGTCTCCAGCTACTGTAATGTAGTATCGACAGAATGAGCTTTGGATGGATGATGGATCATGATAAACACATACAGTTTTCTTGCAGAGTCTACAGATCATAGCCACATGAAAAATATATACAGAGACAGAAACATGCAACATGCAACAGACACAACATCAACATAAACAATGCTTTGAGCATCAGATGTGTGGGTGTGTGTGTGCATGATTGCGTGCGTGCGTGCGTGCATGCGTACATTATGGCCTTGATTAAGACAAAGCAGCTAGCATAGCACTGAGAATGTGCTTTCTATATCCATTAGTGTCCAGACATCTGTGTCCTTTGCAACGTTTGAATCTTCCTCGACTGTAATGTGACTTTTGGATTCAAATAAAATATTGAATATGTTTGTATGCGTGTGAGGGCGCGTCTGTGCGTCTTTGCGCACATGTGTGTGTTAAAGAGGAGCAGACAGGATAACGACTCCATTGCAGGGCTTAGGGCAGCTCAGCAGCCACCTTAATACTATCTGCAGCCCAGCCTGGCTAAACCCAGACTCCACAGGATTACCACAGTGCAACACAGTCTACTAATGACAGCAACGAAGGGTTAATCATCTCTACACAAGATATACTGCACAAAGAGGAGTAGAAAGGGAAGGAGGGAGTAAAGAGAGAGGGATGAAAGGGGTGGAGGGACAGGAAAGAGAAGGAGGAAGAGAGGGGTATATGGAGAAAAGAAGGATAGAAGGAAAGTAGAGGGATGTAAGAAGAGAGGGGTATAAGGAAAGATTAAGGAAGGAGGGGGAGGAGAGGGGTGTACGGAGAGAAGGGTATAGGGAAAGGTTTAGGAAGGAGGGAGAACAGAGGGGTATACGGAGAGAAGGGTATAGGGAAAGGTTTAGGAAGAGGGAGAACAGAGGGGTGTACGGAGAGAAGGGTATAGGGAAAGGTTTAGGAAGGAGGGAGAGAGGAGAGGGGTGTACGGAGAGATGGGTATAGGAAAATATTAAGGAAGGAGGGAGAGAGGAGAGGGATGTAGGAAGAGGGAGCAAGAGAAGGAAAGGAGGACACGGGGGCGGTGTCTTCCTGACAACAAGACAGACAGCATCCTGGGAGATATCTGGGGAATCACTGTAGTGATGATGTTGAACTCTGACCCCTGTGGTGGTAATGATGTCGTGGCGACGGCGCCCGCTATGCGCTAACAAATTAGACTTGTTTTAAACGCAGGGGAGCCATGTAACAGGAGATATATTCCCAGAAGGGAAACACACTGCTCATCCCAACCACAGTCCTCTTCAGGGCACCTGGTTGGAAGGTGAATGACGAGGGATGGTCTCTCTCTCATAAGGCCTGGCTGTATGTCCTTTTGTTCCTCCGATAGACACTTCATTTTTAAGGCCTCAAGAGCGTGTTTGTGGGGGGGGGGGGGGGGGGGGTTGAGTGTGTGCATGCATGACTGTGCGACACACACACTCATGACCCATCTGTGCTCTTTCCCTCCTCCGCCCCCTTACCTCAGCCTTCAATCACTTCTTCCCTCGCTCTATCCATCACTCCATCCCTCTCTCCCTGGATCGAACACAAAGAAATGTCAGCTAGCAAGCTGGAAGGAAGGGGACGGAGAGAGGGAGGTTATGTGCTCAGGTCTGACAACACAGGTACTGAAGTTACCAGGGAGGGAGAGAGGGAGCTATGAAGAAATTAATGTGGCACTCGCAAGGCTACAGGCCCAGACGGCATCCCCAGCCGCGCCCTCAGAGCATGCACAGACCAGCTGGCTGGTGTGTTTACAGACATATTCAATCGATCCCTATCCCAGTTTGCTGTTCCCACATGCTTCAAGAGGGCCACCATTGTTCCTGTTCCCAAGAAAGCTAAGGTAACTGAGCTAAACGACTACCGCCCCGTAGCACTCACTTCCGTCATCATGAAGTGCTTTGAGAGACTAGTCAAGGACCATATCACCTCCACCCTACCTGACACCCTAGACCCACTCCAATTTGCTTACCGCCCAAATAGGTCCACAGATGATGCAATCTCAACCACACTGCCCTAACCCATCTGGACAAGAGGAATACCTATGTGAGAATGCTGTTCATCGACTACAGCTCAGCATTTAACACCATAGTACCCTCCAAACTCGTCATCAAGCTCGAGACCCTGGGTCTCGACCCCGCCCTGTGCAACTGGGTACTGGACTTCCTGACGGGCCGCTCCCAGGTGGTGAGGGTAGGTAACAACATCTCCACCCCGCTGATCCTCAACACTGGGGCCCCACAAGGGTGCGTTCTGAGCCCTCTCCTGTACTCCCTGTTCACCCACGACTGCGTGGCCACGCACGCCTCCAACTCAATCATCAAGTTTGCGGACGACACAACAGGGGTAGGCTTGATTACCAACAACGACGAGACGGCCTACAGGGAGGAGGTGAGGGCCCTCGGAGTGTGGTGTCAGGAAAATAACCTCACACTCAACGTCAACAAAACTAAGGAGATGATTGTGGACTTCAGGAAACAGCAGAGGGAACAACCCCCTATCCACATCGATGGAACAGTAGTGGAGAGGGTAGTAAGTTTTAAGTTCCTCGGCGTACACATCACAGACAAACTGAATTGGTCCACCCACACAGACAGCATCGTGAAGAAGGCGCAGCAGCGCCTCTTCAACCTCAGGAGGCTGAAGAAATTCGGACTGTCACCAAAAGCACTCACAAACTTCTACAGATGCACAATCGAGAGCATCCTGTCAGGCTGTATCACCGCCTGGTACGGCAACTGCTCCGGCCACAACCGTAAGGCTCTCCAGAGGGTAGTGAGGTCTGCACAACGCATCACCGGGGGCAAACTACCTGCCCTCCAGGACACCTACACTACCCGATGTCACAGGAAGGCCATAAAGATCATCAAGGACAACAACCACCCGAGCCACTGCCTGTTCACCCCGCTATCATCCAGAAGGCGAGGTCAGTACAGGTGCATCAAAGCTGGGACCGAGAGAATGAAAAACAGCTTCTATCTCAAGGCCATCAGACTGTTAAACAGCCACCACTAACATTGAGTGGCTGCTGCCAACACACTGACTCAACTCCAGCCACTTTAATAATGGGAATTGATGGGAATTGATGTAAAATATATCACTAGCCACTTTAAACAATGCTACTTAATATAATGTTTACATACCCTACATTATTTATCTCATTTGTATACGTATATACTGTACTCTACATCATCTACTGCATCTTTATGTAATACATGTATCACTAGCCACTTTAACTATGCCACTTTGTTTACATACTCATCTCATATGTATATACTGTACTCGATACCATCTACTGCATCTTGCCTATGCCGCTCTGTACCATCACTCATTCATATATCTTTATATACATATTCTTTATCCCTTTACACTTGTGTGTATAAGGTAGTAGTTTTGGAATTGTTAGCTAGATTACTCGTTGGTTATTACTGCATTGTCGGAACTAGAAGCACAAGCATTTCGCTACACTCGCATTAACATCTGCTAACCATGTGTATGTGACAAATACAATTTGATTTGACATTACATACAGATGCAGCCAGAACTCTCTTTGTCCTTCTGGCCCTGTTAGTGTTCTAGACTAGCTCTCTACAGATGAACCCATTCACAATAAACCCAGTCTGGATTGGCCAGTCATTATCCACAGACAGGGCTGTACTGGCTGGAGGCTCTCTACAGGCTGAAGCATCATGCAGACAAATTGGCATCTTATTCCCTATTTTATTTAACCTTTATTTTACTAGGTAAGTCAGTTACGAACAAATTAATGTCTACAATGACGGCCTACCCTAGCCAAACCTGGACAACACTGGGCCAATTGTGCACCGCTCTATGGGACTCTCAATCACAGACAGATGTGATACAGCCTGGACTTGAACCAGGGACTGTAGTGACCTCTTGCACTGAGATTCAGTGCCTTTGACCACTGCGTCACTTGGAAGCCCTATACAGTGGGCTGCTTTGAATGCACCCAATGTACCCAGTGTGTTTCCAGTCCAGGGCAGCTAAGCTCTTCAAATCAAAGTTTATTGGTCACACAGGTTTGCAAATGTTATCACAGTTGCAGCAAAATGCTTGTGTTTCTAGCTCCAACAGTGCAGTAATTGGTGTCATTCGGGCTTAAGAAGTTGTAGAGACGTTCATTAACCCTCTTAGATTGAGAGGTTATACGCCTCTAAGCCAGTTACAAAGACTGTGTAAAAAGGAGGAGCCTTCTATACTGAGAGAAGCGAAAGAGAAAGAGAGAGAGGAGCGGAAAGAAAGAGAATGCGAGTGTGACCTGCACAGAGATGAAAATTAATGGTCCCTTGGAAAGATCCCTGCAAAGGGGAAATATCACACGTGTGTGTGTGTGTGTGTGTGTGTGTGTGAGTGTATACTTGCATGCGTGCGTGGGTATATGGATGTGTCCATGATAAAGACGGGGTGGAGAGAGGTGGAGGTAAAGATGGATTCTCCTATCAGAGGAGACGCCAGCATGTCCAGGATATTGTGTTAGAGGTCAGAGGTCATGGGGGCTATGAGACAGGGTGGGGGGGGGGGGGGGGGGGTTAGGGGGACTATAAGACAGGGGGTCTTTCCTGTGGTCACACACATCCCTCAGTGACACATAACCTCAGTGAGGGTCAGACCACTGGCTCCACACAGGGTCAAACCATCAACCAGCCAAGAAAGAGAGAGAGAGAGAGAGAGAGAGAGACTAAAAGATGGTGCCGGAGAAGAAGGCTGACGTTTTACATTTTCCTATCCAATTGTGTTTTTTTTTTGTTAGTTTAAAAAATAAAAAACCGCTCACCCAGAGGAGGCGCTCCTAGTGGCCAGGGACTTTAAACGCAGGGAAACTTAAATCGGTCTTACCAAATTTCTATCAGCACGTTAAATGTGCAACCATTGTTGCCACCTTTACTCCACACACCGAGACGCATACAACACTCTCCCTCGCCTTCCATTTGGCAAATCTGACCATAATTCAACCCTCCTGATTCCTGCTTATAAGCAGAAATTTAAGCAGGAAGCACCAGTGACTTGATCAATAAAAAAAGTTGTCAGATGAAGCAGATGCTAAGCTACAGGGCTGTTTTGCTAGCACAGACTGGAATATGTTCCGGCATTCCTCAGATGGCATTGAGGTGTACACCACATCAGTCATTGGCTACGTCAATAAGTGCATCGATGACGTCGTCCCCACAGTGACAGTATGTACATACCCCAACCAGAAGCCATGGATTACAGGCAACATCTGCACTCAGCTAAAGGCTAGAGCTGCCGCTTTCAAGGAGTGGGACTCTAACCCGGAGACTTATAAGAAATCCCGCTATGCCCTCAGATGAACCATCAAACAGACAAAGCATCGATACAGGACTAAGATCTAATCGTACTACACCGGCTCTGGCGCTCGTCGGATGTGGCAGGGCTTGCTAACCATTACAGACTACAAAGGGAAGCACAGCCGAGAGCTGCCCAGTGACACAAGCCTACCAGACGAGCTAAACTACTTCTATGCTCGCTTTGAGGCAAATAACACAAAGATGCATGAGAGCACCAGCTGTTCCGGAAGACTGTGTGATCACTCTCTCCGCAGCCGATGTGAGCAAGACCTTTAAACAGGTCAACATTCACAAGGCCTCAGGGTCAGACGGATTACCAGGACGTGTACACCGAGCATGAGCTGACCAACTGGCAAGTGTCTTCACTGACATTTTCAACCTTTCCCTGTCTGTCTGTAATACCAACATGTTTTAAGCAGACCACCATAGTGCCTCTGCCCAACCGTGAAGCACGGGGGTGGCAGCATCATGTTGCATCATCTTTGCTGCAGGAGGGACATGTGCACTTCACAAATTAGATGGCATCATGAGGCAGGAAAATTATATGGATATATTGAAGCAACACCTCAAGACATCAGTCAGGAAGTTAAAGCTTGGTTGCAAATGTGTCTTCCAAATGGACAATGACTCCAAGCATACTTCCAAAGTTGTGGCAAAATAGAAATGTGTGAAAAAGCGTGTGCGAGCAAGGAGACCTACAAAACTGACTCAGTTACACCAGCTCTGTCAGGAAGAATGGTCCAAAATTCACCCAACTTATTGTGGGAAGCTTGTGGAAGGCTAGCCGGAATGTTTGACCGAAGTTAAACAATTTAAAGGCAATGCTACCTTATATTAATTGAGTGTATGTAAACTTTGGCCCACTGGGAATGTGATGAAAGAAATAAAAGCTGAAATAAATTATTCTCTCTACTATTATTCTGACATTTCACATTCTTAAACTAAAAATGGTGATCCTAACTGACCTAAGACAGGTACTTTTGTACTAGGATTAAATGTCAGGAATTGTGAAAAACTGAGTTTAAATGTATTTGGCTAAGGTGTATGTAAACTTCCGACTTCAACTGTATGTACCTTTTGAAGTGTAGCCTTGACTTGTTTGTGAACAAGGGATGAACACTGTACCCTAACCGTACCCTAACCATAAACTGTGTTAATACATGTTCCGAACAATAAGTATGAACCTGGTGGCACTGCAGACACATTGACACACTCAAGTTAAAAGTTCCAATCCCCAAAGCAGTCATGCATGCTCTATGTCTAGTGTTCTTGAGCACTGCTAGTTTTATGTTGACGTAACGTTGGTAGTGATAATTGGACAATTATTTACTTAATTCTGGGTTGCTTTTAGCAAAGTGCAGGAATGTGTTCTTGACAATAAGTCTGTAGTCACATCTCTTTTATGCTCACAGACTGGTGGTGTAGCAGGACATTTCATGTTGCTTGCAACCAAGAGGTTTTAAGTTCAGATCCCAGTTAAGGCTGAGTCTCAAGTGTGGTCACAGCACTAAATAATACACTTTTTTCTTTTTTATGTGGATTGAAATCAAAATACAGCAGCATACTGTAATTTATAGAAATAACACCTTCAAGTTGTTGTATATACTTTAAACAAAGTGCAAACATATTTTATTGGCAATATACATGTATGTTAAGCAATCTCCATTATGTCAACAGACCTAGTAGTGACACAGCAGGAACTTCAGTTACCTAGCAACCACAAGGTTGTGAGTTCATATCCAAAAAGAGGTTCAGTCCCAAGTAATCCAGGGGAACATGACACAACATTCTGTTCTTGGGGATGTCCTGGGGGAAAAAATGGGAACTATATAAAACCCTGCAGTGAACTATGACTACTTAAGTAATGTCAATTATGCATTTTAAAGTAAAATATTCCCGATCAAATGTTGTGGTTTTTCCATAAGGACCAGGCAGACAGGCCTTATTGTCCATTTTATAGTCATATTGATCCAGCCTGTAGCACACCACTGCATTCTACACCGAGCCCATCACTCACTGTTTAAAAAGCAAGAAGATAATGATAAGAAAGGGGATTGGAGGGTGGATATGAATGATCTGTGTAGGGAGACAGAGAGAGAGAGATGGGAATGTGTTGTAGCTAGCTACACTACATGACCAAAAGTATGTGGACATCAGCTCATCGAAGATCTCGTTCCAAAATCATGTGCATCAATATGGAGTTGGAGCTGGAAAGGCTTTCCACTAGATGTTGGAACATTGCTGTGGGGACTTGCTTCCATTCAGCCACAAGAGTATTAGTGAGGTCGGGCACTGATGTTGGGCAATTAGCCCTGACTTGCAGTCGGCATTCCAATTCATCCCAAAAGTGTTCGATGGGGTAGAAGTCAGGGCTCTGTCAGGCCAGTCAAGTTCTTCCACACCAAACTCGACAAACCATGTCTGTATGGACCTCGCTATGTGCAGGGGGCATTGTCATGCTGAAACAGGTAAGGGCCTTTCCCAAACTGTTGCCAAAAAGTTGGAAGCACAGAATCGTCTAGAATGTAATTGAATGCTGTAGCGTTAAGATTTCCCTTCACTGGAACTAAGGGACCTAGCCCAAACCATGAAAAACAGCCCCAGATCATTATTTCTCCTCCACCAGACTTTACAGTGGGCACAATGCATTCGGAGGGAGGAAGCGTTCACCGGGTATCCGCCAATCCCAGATTCATCCGTCGGACTGCCAGATGGTGAAGTGGGATTCATCACTCCAGAGAAAGTTTTTACACTGCTCCAAAGTCCATTGGCGGTGAGCTTTACACCACTCCAGCCGATGCTTGGCATAATACATTGTGATCTTAGGCTTGTGTGCGGCTCCTCGGCCATGGAAACCCATTTCTTGAAACTCCCGACAAACAGTTATTGTGCTGATGTTGCTTCCAGAGGCAGTTTGGAACCCGACAGTGAGTGTTACAATTGAGGACAGTTGTTTTTGACATGCTACGCGCTACAGCACTCGGCCATCCCGTTCTGTGAGTTTGTGTGGCAAACCACTTTGCTGCTGAGCCGTTGTTTATCCGAAATGTTTCCACTTCATCAACACAATTTCCACAATATCAACACTTACACTTGACCGGGGCAGCTCTAGCAGGACAGAAATTTTATGAACTGACTTGTGGGAAAGGTGCATCCTATGACGGTGCCACATTGAAAGTCACTGAGCTTTTCAGTAAGGCCATTCTACTGCCAGTGTTTGTCTATGGAGATTGCATGGATTTAAGGTCAATGTTATACACCTGTCAACAACGGGCGTGGTTGAAATACCCGAATCCACATACTTTTGCATACATAGTGTAGTTGGCTTGGTGCTTGTTGCATAGAAGTTTGGAGCTATAGTTCTGTGACTTTTGTTTGCTACTGATACTGCTAGGTGTGTGTGAGGTATTCTGTTCGTGTGGGCCAGTTCCCCTGTCTAGCCCCCCTACAGCTAGAGATTGGGAGCAAGAAGGCTGATGGCTGATGTACCTCTGGCTCTGTCCCTCCCAGAGTACCCATATATCCCTACTGCCTGGCACGACAGGGCATGGAACAGCACGCTATGTTAAAGACCTAACTCAGCCCTCTGTCAGGGCTCAGTCTGGATGGGCACAGAGACTAAAGTACCCTGGCAGCCTCTGCTGTGGTCTCTAGACTAATGGAATTGAGATGGGAGGAGAGGAGAGGCTGGATTCTCTTGTTCCATATACGTCTCTTTTCCTTTTGCACTTACAATTTCTCTCAATCTGTTTTTGCTATTTCTGATTCCTTCTATGTGTCTGTCTATCCCTCTTTCTTTCTCTCTCCCACCTCTCTTTCTCTTGATCACTATCTCTGCTTTTCCCTTTGTCAAATACAGTATGTGTGTGCGTGCATGTCTGGGGTAAAGGCAGTGTTCGCCGTCCTCTTCCTCTGAATCCTCTGAGGACCGCCTCTCGAAATTACTTTTGTTCAAATTTCCTTTGTCTCTCTCCCTCCCTCTCTTTCTCTATCTAAATTCCCTCCATCCACTCAAATCTAAATGGCTTTGGTTATTGAGGGCGTATGTGTGTGAGTCTAATCGAATCTCGGGTGCCTATATCCTGTGATGAGGGAGCACTTTGAATGTGTGTGCAGTGTGTGTTCAGGCTCAGTCAGCTCAGGCACATTTACATTATTGACCCATGTGTCTCCATTGTGACCGTCTGCATGCGTTTGATTGGAGGGATTACTACGCCTGTTACAGTGAGAATGACCCTGTCTATCAGAGCCGCCGAGTAGGCCTATCACATCCAGTATTCAGCCAGTCAATCAGTCAGTCAGCCAGCCAAGCCTATCACATCCAGCCATTGTCAATTAGCCAACCAGTCAGCAATCCAGTCAACCAGCCAGCCAGCCAGCCAGCCAGTCAAACAACAAGCTAGTCAGTCAGCCAACCAGTCAAGCAAGTCAGTCAGCCAACCAGACAGTTAGTCAGCCAGCCAACCAGTCAATCAACCAGATAGTCAGCCAGCGAACCAGTCAGCCAGTCAAAGAGGCAGATTGAGAAGGTTAAATGTCGGAGAGGACCAATGGGTTGAGGTTGCTGAAGCTCTCCCCCTCCTCCCCTTGCTCTAAGAGGGGGGGGGGGGTGATATAGGTTCCCATCAAGCACAGAAGACCCTGTGGAATGGTGTCTTTCATAGATTGCTGCTCATATCTGATCAGGCTTTTTAACGGATGCAGCCACTGATACAACAAACCACTTACAGTACATTCGGAAAGTTTTCAGACCCCTTGACTTGACGTTACAGTCGTATTCTAACACGGATTAAATACATTTCCCCTCGTCAATCTACACAAAATAACCAATAATAACAACGTGAAAGCAGGTTTATTTATTTTTTGCACATTTCTAAAATGTTTTATTAAAAAACTGATACCTTATTTACATAAGTTTTCAGACCCTTTGCTATGAGACTTGAAATTGAGCTCAGGTGCATCCTGTTTCTATTGATCATCCTTGAGATGTTTCTATAACTTCATTAGAGTACACCTGTGGTAAATTAAATTGATTGGACATGATTTGGAAAGGCACACGCCACAGTTGACAGTGCATGTCAGAGCAAAAACCAAGCCATGAGGTCGAAGGAATTGTCAGTAGAGCGCCGAGAAAGGATTATGTCGAGGCACAGATCTGGAGAAGGGTACTGAAAAATGTCTGCAGCATTGAGGGTCCACAAGAACACAGTG
Organism: Oncorhynchus clarkii lewisi; assembly: GCF_045791955.1. NCBI lineage: Eukaryota > Metazoa > Chordata > Actinopteri > Salmoniformes > Salmonidae > Oncorhynchus > Oncorhynchus clarkii. Next base: position 41,187,941 of record NC_092150.1, read on the forward strand.
GCCTCCATCAATCTTAAATGGAAGAAGTTTGTAACCACCAATACTCTTCCTAGTGCTGGTTAAACTGAGCAATCGGGGGGGGAACGGCCTTGAGCAGGGAGGAGACCAAGAACCCGATGGTCACTCTGACAGAGCTCCAGAATTCCTCTGTGAAGATGGGAGAACCTTCCAGAAGGACAACCATCTCTGCAGCACTCCACCAATCAGGGCTTTATGGTAGAGTGGCCAGACGGAATCCACTCCTCATTAAAAAGCACATGACAGCCCGCTTGGAGTTTGCCAAAGGCACCTAAAGACTCTCAGACCATGAGAAACAAGATTCTCTGGTTTGATTAAACCAAGATTGAACTCTTTGGTCTGAATGCCAAGTGTCACGTCTGGAGGAAACCTGGCACCATCCCTACGGTGAAGCATGGTGGTGGCAGCATCGTGCTGTGGAGATGTTTTTCAGCGGCAGGGACTGGGAGACTGGTCAGGATTGAGGCAAAGCTGAACAGAGCAAAGTACAGAGAGATCTTTAATGAAAACCTGCTGCAGAGCACTCAGGACCTCAGACTTGGGCGAAATTTCACCTTCCAACAGGACAACGGCCGTAAGCACACAGCCAAGACAATGCAAGACAATGCTTCGGGACAAATCTCTGAATGTTCTTGAGTGGCCCAGCCAGAGCCCGGACTTGAACCCGGTTGAACATCTCTGGAGAGACCTGAAAATAGCTGTTCAGCAACACTCGCCATCTAACCTGACAGAGCTTGAGAGGATCTGTAGAGAAGAATGGAAGCAACTTCCCAAATACAGGTGTGTCAAGCTTGTAGCGTCATACCCAAGAAGACTTGAGGCTGTAATCACTGCCAAACGTGCTTCAACAAAGTACTGAGTAAATAGTCAGAATACTTGTGATATTTCCTTTTAATTTTTAATAAATTAGCAACAAATTTGAAAAAACATTTTTGCTTTGTCATTATGGGTTACTGTGTGTAGATTGATGAGGGGAAAAAACAATTTCATCAATTTTAGAATAAGGCAGTAACCTAACAAAATGTGGAAAAAGTCAAGGGGTCTGAATACTTTCCGAAGGCACTGTATGTTTTACCCAAAAGCCATTTCAATCACAATATCAGCCATATAACCCAAGATTCCCTATTGCCTCTATAGTAGCCACGTTGCTAACTTGATGGAGCCTACCACACCATTTCAATACTGTAGTTCCTGTAGCAACCGCTTTCACAGTTCAGTGAACAGAAGCACTCACCATGTGATTCTTATGTGTGACTCTGTACCTGTGTCTCCTGTGTGTCTCTGTCTCTATTTCTAACTCTGTACATCTCTGTTTGGACTTTGTTGGTCTCCTCTCTCCCCTCCACCCACCCACCCACCCCCGACCACACACACACACACGCGCACACACGCACACACACACACACACACACACACACACACACACACACACACACACACACACACACACACACACACACACACACATACACATATAGATTCCCTCCTTTGGCTCACTGTCTCTGTCCATTGTTGCATTGGTGGAGCTCCTTGTCAAGCTCCCCAGCCCCAGACCCGACATTAATCCGCCAGACCTGAGGATGCTGCTTGCTGCTTGCCAGTGAAGGTCAGGGTCAGAGGTTGAGGCATGGGGGTTATAAATCCTTGGCTCTGCCACTAAGGCTAACAATGGCCCTCTCCATCTGGGTGTAAATAATGACGCTATTGTGAGAGGAGAGTTGTTCCCGGTGTCCAGGCGATAAGCCCAATATAGTTATAGCTAGGGCTTTAATGGTGCTGTCTGAAGAGGCATTATCCTTTGTCTGTGTCACTGCTTAGTGCTTACTGCCTGCCCCCCCCCCCCCCCCCCCCACACACACACTCCCCCTTTTAAATTATTAATAGCCACAACCATTTTTCCTTTTCATCTCCTCTTGGCCAGTTCGCTGCCTTCCTCCACTCTGTCCTTCATTGAGGGGTTTATATCATTGTGCATTATGCGTTCTGCATCATATTCCACCTATTATTCCACCTTTTCTTCTCTATTTTAATTCCAGAGACAGAGCAATCTATGTGCTGGGGCGCTATTTGCGTCTTGCCTTTATGCAGTTGACAATGAAGTAATAAGGATTGTAATAGTCTTAAGAACAGAAGGACACAGAGAGACAGACAGTGTGTTCAAACAAAATGAAAGGGTGACTTGCGGGCAGTGCGTTCAGAAAAACAATGAAAAGAAATTGACACCAAAAACTTTTGGGAGGAATTTGTACCACCATCCAAAAGTACACTTTGGAGACTCGAAGGCCAGTCTGTGATAGAGCCCCTTTCTGGGGCCAGAAGGATTACTAGGACTGTGTACTCAGAACATGTGCGGACCGACTGGCAAGTGTCTTCACTGACATTTTCAATCTCTCCCTGACCGAGCCTGTAATACCAGCATGTTTCAAGCAGACCACCATAGTCCCTGTGCCCAAGAAAGCGACGCTAACCTGCCTAAATGACTACCGCCCCGTAGCACTCATGTCGGTAGCCATGAAGTGATTTGAAAGGCTGGTCATGGCTCACATCAACACCATCATCCCGGAAACACTACACCCACTCCAATTCGGAATACCGCCCCAACAGATCCACAGATTGCGTAATCTCAATCGCACTCCACACTGCCTGGACACCTGTGTGAGAATGCTGTTCATTGACTACAGCTCAGCGTTCAACACCACAGTGCCCACAAAGCTAAAGACCCTGGAACTAAACACCTCCCTCTGCAACTGGATCCTGGACTTCCTGACGGGCCGCCCCCCAGGTGGTAAGGGTAGGCAACACATCTGCCACGCTGATCCTCCCTAACCCTAACTCTATACTTTCATTCCTTTTTGTTTCAGTTCCTTTGACACTTAGGAAGTGATAGAGCCATAAATAAGTTCCCCATACAACCATCACTTAGTGCCACAACGCAGCTCATTTGGGAAGAAATGTAATTATATATTTAGTGAATGTGTGTGCGTTGTTAACATCTGCCTAAATTACTGACCCAAATCGTCCAGTCTAGACAACCAGATGCCGGTCCGCAACGCCGATCCCAATCCGGACATCCGCTGCCCATCCTTGTGGTGCCCTGCTCCATTTGCAGAAATTCTACCCGGGTCGACCACCAGAGGGGGATTGAAAAGGCGATTACCAACCGGACATCCACTTCCCGTCCTTGTGTTGGCAACTTTCAGGATAATCACAAGATTCAACCCACCTGTCATGATGTGCCCTGGGGGGAGGATCATAACCCCCCCCTCCCCAGTTTTATGACTTTACAACAGGTCATAAATACCTGGTTGAAACTGCCATGCTGTATTGAGAGAGTCTACCAGAACAAAGAGAGACTTGGCCAAACTCCTAAATCCCCAAAATGGGAGAATTAAACAATATTTCCACTTTTGAGAATGTGGAAATGGTCCATGGACACTTAAGGGACAGTTATGATGAGTGTGTTTCATTTGATGATCTCATTAAGGACAGGAAATACACAAAACGATATCTCTTAAAGATGTAATGTGATATTAACCTTCTAAATGAGATTATGGATTTTCATATAAAGATTAACTAGTAAGTGGCCACACCCCCGTGAGTCCAGACATCACATTGGGCGTCTCTCTCAGTCCCCACCCCTTTCCTTTGACTACCAAGCTGTCATATCGGCTTAGCCCACTAGGGACGTTTCTATTGTTAGTAACTAATATCTGCTGTTTGTTTGTGATGTATTTCTGTGAATTTTACGAAGTTCAGATGAGACTGATAGAAGGTAAAGAATAATTGACTGATTGATGACTCAAATGTAAGAGATTTTTAGATCTCTAAGAATTAATTTGGAAGATGGAACTCCTTAAATAAACTTCTCCGTGGTGCCCCAGGTCATTAATGAGTTAATTGTTGCATGATTTATTTCAATCACGTAATAAATTAAACGTTAGGTAATCGATTTGATAAAATAGCATGTCATCACATTAATCATAGTCACAGACACGACAACTGCGTGGCCATGCACGACTCCAACACCATCATTAATTTTGCTGATGACACAACGGTGATAGGCCTGATCATCGACAATGATGAGACAGCCTATAGGGAGGAGGTCAGGGACCTGGCAGTGTGGTTCCAGGACATCAACCTCTCCCTCAACTTGAGCAAGACAAAGGAGATGATCGTGGACTACAGGAAAAAGGAGTGTGGAACACGCACCCATTCACGTCGACGGAGCTGTAGTGGAGCAGATCGAGAGTTTCAAGTTCCTTGGTGTCCACATCACCAACAAACTATCAAACTATCACACACCAAGAAATGTCCAATCGCCTGAAGGTACCACATTCATATGTACAAGTCATAGACTGTTCTCTCTGCTACTTCACAGCAAGCGGTACCAGAGAGCCAAGTGTAGGTCCAACAGCTTCTACTCCCAAGCCATAACACTGCTGAACAATTAGCCACCTGGACTAATTGCATTGAAACCCCCATCCCCTCTTTGTTGTTACACTGCTGATACTCGCAGTTTGTCTCATTGAGATAATATATATTTTCCAAGAGAGACCTGGTCCAATAGCAGCAGGGGGAACAACTTTTCAGACAAAACAACTTACATACACTAACACAACATTAAACAAAACTATAAACACACATACAGTACAACAATTACATATTACATTAAAAACACAAACATCTTGACTAAAAACAGCTGGCCTAAAAACAATTACACTATTCTATGTTATATACATCGATCAAGTGTTTAAACTCCACCAACGAAATTAGATCATCACATTTTAAAATGTTCAGGAGAGAATTCCAGGACCACGGTGCTAAGTAACTAAAACTATTTCAACCATGACCTGTTCTAATTCAGAATGGGACCGTAATTGATATTTATTTACTGACCTGACTAAAATAAAATGGCATTTTACCCATTATGGCCTTATAAATCAGTGTATACCAGTGTTTAAGCCTACACAAGGTCAATGATGACCAGCCAACAGAGCTGTAGAGATCACAGTGATGTGTTAGATGTTTCTGATTTGTAATGAACCTGAGGGCTGCATGATACACTGAATCAAGTGCTCTCAGGGTAGTGGCTGAGGCCTGAATATAACATCACTAAAATCTAAAACCGAAAGTAATGTACATCGTACCAGCTCCTTCCTGGCCTCAACAGAAAAACAAGCCTTATGCCGGCAATAAAATCCTATTTTCAGCTTGAGCTTCCTTATCAAGTTCTCTACATGCACAGTGAAGCTCATCTTATCATCAACCCACACACCCAAATATTTGTACACTTTAACTTGCTCTATACTATGTCCAGCCAATGTAGCACTGACATTATTTGTAATATGCCTGGCATTTGAAAATACCATGCATTTTGTTTTACCCGAATTTAGAATCAGCTTTAAATCATACAGATTCTGTTGTATGATTTTAAGTGCTCTTTGGGCATTTTCAAAAGCTAAAGATAAACTACTACCACTTGAATAAAGAACAGTATCATCTGCATAAAAATGAACATCCGCTGTTTCAATAAGATCCCCAATGTTGTTGATATACAAAATGGACAATAGTGGGTCCAAAATAGAACCTTGCGGAACACCTGAGCACACCTCTATGGACTCTATGGACCGTCCGCCATTACACATTGTGTACGATTTGATAGGTAATTTATAAACCAATCTAGAGCAGGACCAGTAATTCCACAATATTTTAATCTTTACACTAACACAGCATGGTCCACAGTGTGAAAAACCTTTAACAAATCAATAAAAACAGACACACAATTTAACTTCTTATCAAGAGTACAGTGGATGTAATTTAAAACCTTCAATGTTGCTGAAACAGTGCTGTGGCCAGACCTAAAACCGGATTGCATTCCATTTAATGTTGTTTTCTTGGAAGTAGGTCTTTATCTGCCTACTAACTAAGGACTCCAGTACCTTTGACAGTACAGACAATTTTGATATGGGTCGATAGTTGTCAAGTAGCGAGGGATCTCCACCTTTCAGGAGAGGCAGTACAAAAGCAGATTTCCATAACTTGGGGATTTCCTTAATTAACATCAAGCGTAAGGTTAAAAATACATGTTAAGGGGGGGAGCAATGATGTCTGCGGCTAGGTGTAGGAGGCGGGGGTCTAGTTCATCAGGGCCAGGGGATTTTTTTAAATCAATTTCTTTCAGGGCTTTACACACTTCTGAAACAGAGAAGGATGAAAATGAGAACCTGGTGAAGGAGTGCACAGAGGTGTCAGGTAAATTTATAGGGGGCTCAATTATACCTTTGACTTCTTCAAATAAACTGACCGCATCTAAAACATACTGGTTCAAGGCTTTCATGGAGGTTCTCTCAGTTACAATCTGTGTGTCGACCAACAATTGTTTAGGAAGCTATGTATCTTTTCTGCACTCCAAACCTTTCACTACTTGCCAAAATTTGGATGGATTATTTACATTTTGTGAAGTAGATTTCAGATAGTGGTCTGCTTTCAATTTACGAACCATAGCCACACCCATATTTCGAAGACGTTTAAAAGCCATCCAATCATCTGCCAAACCAGTCCCTCTTGCTTTAGCCCACATAGCATTTCGTTCCCTTATGAATTTTGTAAGTTCATTAGTAAACCAATCCTGAATTTTGCCCTTAAAACCTCTTACTTCTACCCCCTCCTTTTTCTAACATTCTGTTAAAAATCGCGCAACTTTTCAGCGTCCTGCTACTCATGCCAGGAATATACTATATGCATATGATTAGTATGTGTGGATAGAAAACACTCTGAAGTTTCTAAAACTGGTTAAATCACGGCTGTGACTATAACAGATCGTGTGTTTCATTGAAAAACGCAAGAAAAACTGCTCTCTGAAAGCTAAAAATAATTTCCATAAGTCACTTTCATGGGTTGTTAAAAGAGGACAAAATTATTATCGACCTGCATGCAATTTATACAAATTCCACACGATGTCGCCATTGTCGTCATTTTCAATTGATTTTTTTGTTGGAAAATCCAAGTATCTGGCTTCCGTTTCTTCCAGTCTCCACCAGGACGCTGTAAATGTGGACAATGGCAGCCATTGATTTGCAGACGAGGAGCTATTGAATATACATCGCCCTGTAATCATTTTGATAGATTATAAATGTTTACTAATACCTAAAGTTGGATTACAAAAGGATTTCGAAGTGTTTTGTGAAAGTTTATCGTCAACTTTTTTAATTTTAAAAAATGACGCAGCGTTTAAAAACAATGTTTTTTTCTGAATGACACAGCTTCCATAGAAAGCTATTTTGGGTATATATGGACCGATTTAAACGAAAAAAAGACCCAATAGTGATGTTTATGGGGCATATAGGAGTGCCAAGAAAGAAGCTCGTCAAAGGTAATGAATGTTTTATATTTTATTTCTGCGTTTTGTGCTGCGTCGGATAAGCAGAGTCTTTGTTTACGTCGCATTCAGGCATTTTCAGGTGGTGCATGCTATCAGATAATACCTTCTCATGCTTTCGCCGAAAAGCATTTTAAAAATCTGACTTGTTGGCTAGGTTCACAACGAGTGTAGCTTTAATTCAATACCCTGCTTGTGAATTTTGATCAAGGTTTGAGTTTTAACGAGTACATTTAGCATTTAGCGTAGCGCATTTGCATTTCCAGGTGCCTACTTGAGACATATGCGTCTCAAGTAGAATCAAGAAGTTAATCCTGAATTTTTTAAAAGGGGCATGCCTATTGCATACATCCTGGAATGCGTTGTGGAAGTAAGAAAAGGCTAGTTCAACATCAGGGATAAATTCCATTCTATTCCATTCAATGCTAGATACATCATGTAAAAAACCTTGAATATCACACCGCTTCCAGTTTCTTTTCGTAATAACATGTGGAGATTTCTTAGGAATTTTACCATCTCTCACACAGGCAATAGCACAGTGATCACTTATGTAATTTGCAAAAATACCAGAAGCATTAAAACGATGAAGAGTATTGTTTAAAATCAAATCAATCAAAGAGGATTTCAGAGGATATTTTATATTCAACCTAGTTACACTGTTGACAATCTGAGTGAGATTGTAGGTATTGCACAGAATTTTAAATTGATCAGAGCTAGATGTTATCCAGTCCTGATTCAGATCACCATCAGGACAAACTCAGAATTGACATTCTGTGATAACAATTTGAAAATACAATCCAGATAGCCAACAGGAGCAGATGGAGGTCTATAACAGCAAGATACAACAATATTTCAAGATGAGCCAAGGTTTAGGTTCAACGACAGATATTCAAATTGCTTAGGTAAAGTAACAGAAGTCAGAACGACCACCGAGAACGTGTCTTTTACATATACATAATACTTGTGATCTATGCGTAGTCCCTTTACCCCTACCTACAGTTGAAGTCGGAAGTTTACATACACTTAGGTTAGAGTCATTAAAACTCGTCTTTCAACTACTCCACAAATGACTTGTTAACAAACTATAGTTTTGGCAAGTCGGTTAGGACATATACTTTCTGCATGACACAAGTCATTTTTACAACAATTGTTTACAGACAGATTATTTCACGTATGATTAATTTTATCACAATTCCAGTAGGCCAGAAGTTGACATACACTAAGTTGACAGTGCCTTTAAACAGCTTGGAACATTCCAGAAAATGATGTCATGGCTTTAGAAGCTTCTGATAGGCTAATTGACATAATTTGAGTCAATTGGAGGTGTACCTGTGGATGTATTTCAAGGCCTATCTTTAAACTCAGTTTTTCATGGGAAAATCAAAAGAAATCAGGTGAGACCTCAGAAAAACAATTGTAAACCTCTACAAGTTTGGTTCATCCTTGGGAGCAATTTCCAAATGCCTGAATGTACCACATTCATCTGTACAAACAATAGTAGGCAAGTATAAACACCATGAGACCACGCAGTCGTCATACCGCTCAGGAAGGAGACGCATTCGGTCTCCTAGAGACGAACAGCATAGGACCTTGTGAAGATGCTGGAGGAAACAGGTACAAAAGTATCTATATCCACAGTAAAACGAGTCCTATATCAACATAACCTGAAAGGCAGCTCAGCAAGGAAGAAGCCACTGCTCAAAAACCGCCATAAAAAATCCAGACTACGGTTTGCAACTGCACATGGGGACAAAGATCATACTTTTTGGAGAAATGTCCTCTGATCTGATGAAAAATAACTGTTTGGCCATAATGACCATCGTTATGTTTGGAGGAGAAAGGGGGAGGCTTGCTAGCCGAAGAAAACCATCCCAACCGTGACGCACAGGGGTGGCAGCATCATGTTGTGGGGGTGCTTTGCTGCAAGAGGGACTGGTGCACTTCACAAAATAGATGGCATCATGAGGAGGACAATTATGTGGATACATTGAAGCAACATCTCAAGATATCAGTCATGAAGTTAAAGCTTGGTTGCAACATTTGTGGGCAGAACTGAAAAAGTGTGTGAGAGCAATGAGGCCTACAAAACTGAATTAGTTACACCAGCTCTGTTAGGAGGAATGAGCCAAAATTCACCCTACTTATTGTGGGAACTTGACCCGAATTAGACAATTTAAAGGCAATGCTACTAAATACTAATTGAGTGTATGTGAACTTCTGACCCACTGGGAATGTGATGAAAGAAATAAAGCCTGAACTCAATCATTCTCTCTACTATTATTCTGAGATTTTACAAAAAGGCTTTACTTCTTAAGGCTAACATCCGCCAAAATGGCAGAGCGCGAAATTCAAAAGATTTGTTAGAAATATTTAACTTTCATACATTCACAAGTGCAAATCACCAAATTAAAGCTTAACTTATTTTTAATCTAGCCACCGTGTCCGATTTCAAAACGGCTTTACAGCGAAAGCACACCATACGATTATGCTAGGTCAGCGCCTAGTCACAGAAAAACATGCAGCCATTTTCCAGCCTAAGAGAGGAGTCACAAAAAGCAGAAATAGAGATAAAAATTAATCACTTACCTTTGATGATCTTCATCAGATGGCACTCATAGGACTTCATGTTACACAATACATGTATGTTTTGTTTGATAAAGTTAATATTTAATACAAATTAATTAATAAAAATCTCAGTTTACATTGGCGCGTTATGTTCAGTAGTTTTGCCTCGAAAATATCCTTTGAATTTGCAGAGAGCCACATCAATTTACAGAAAAACTCATCATAAACTTTGATAAAAGATGTGTTATGCATAGAATTATAGATATACTTCTCCTTAACCTGTTGGATCTCTAGGGGCGCTATTTCATTTTTGGATAAAAAACGTTCCCGTTTTAAGCGCAATATTTTGTCACAAAAAGATGCTCGACTATGCATATTCTTGACAGTTTTTGAAAGAAAACACTCTGAAGTTTCAGAATCTGCAAATATATTGTCTGTAAGTGCCCCAGAACTCATTCTACAGGCGAAACCAAGATGATGCGTCAACCAGGAAATTAGCAGAATTTCTGAAGCTCTGTTTTCCATTGTCTCCTTATATGGCTGTGATTGCGCAAGGAATGAGCCTACACTTTCTGTCGTTCCCCCAAGGTCTTAGCAGCATTGTGACGTATTTGTAGGCATATCATTGGAAGATTGACCATAAGAGACTACATTTTCCAAGTGTCCGCCTGGTGTCCTGCGTGGAATTCGGTGCGCAATTGCCAGCTGCTTGTACTTTTCCATTTGATTGAGGGGAGAAACCATGCTTCCAAGAACGATATATCAATGAAGAGATATGTGAAAAACACCTTGAGGATTGATTCTAAACAACGTTTGCCATGTTTTCAGTCGATATTATGGAGTTAATTTGGAAAAAAGTTTGCGTTTTGAGGACTGAATTTTCGTTTTTTTTTGGTAGCCAAATGTGATGTATAAAACGGAGCTATTTCTAATACACAAAGAATCTTTTTGGAAAAACTGAGCATCTGCTATCTAACTGAGAGTATCCTCATTGAAAACATCAGAAGTTCTTCAAAGGTAAGTTATTTTATTTGAAGGCTTTACTTGTTTTTGTGATAGTTGCTTGCTAAATGCTAACGCTAATGCTAACGCTAAATGCTACGCTAGCTAGCTACTGTTACACAAATGATTGTTTTCCTATGGTTGAAAAGCATATTTTGAAAATCTGAGATGACAGTGTTGTTAACAAAAGGCTAAGTTTGAGAGATAGCATATTTATTTCATTTCATTTGCGATTTTCATGAATAGTTAACGTTGCGTTATGGTAATGAGCTTAGGTCTATAAATAGAATCCCGGATCCGGGTTTGGTCGTCGCAACAGGTTAATACATTCGCTGTGTCAGATTTTAAAAAAGCTTTACGGAAAAAGCACACCATGCAAATATCTGAGTACAGTGCTAAGCCACAAAAACAAGCCAAACAGATACCCGCCATGTTGTGGAGTCAGTAAAAGTCAGAAATAGAGTTATAAATATTCACTTATCTTTGATGATCTTCATCAGAATGCACTCCCAGGAATCCCAGTTCCACAATAAATGTTTGTTTTGTTCAATAAAGTTAATCTTTATGTCCAAATACCTCCTTTTTGTTAGCGCGTTTAGTTCACCAATCGATATTCACAAGGTGCGGGCAAGTCCAGACGAAAAGTCAAAACAGTTCTATTACAATTCGTAGAAACATGTCAAACGATGTATAGAATCAATCTTTAGGATGTTTTTATCATAAATCTTCAATCATATTCCAACCGGACAATTCCTTTATCTTTAGAAATGAAAAAGAACGTAGCTCGCTCTCACAGCCACTCACGTGACTTAGCTCAAGGCATTCTGCCAGACACCTGATTCAAACAGCTCTTATTCGCTCCCCCTTCATAGTAGAAGCCTGAAACAAGGTTCTAAAGACTGTTGACATCTAGTGGAAGCCTTAGGAAGTCCAATATGACCCAATTTACACTGTATATTCGAAAAGGCAATGACTTGAAAAACTACAAACCTCAGATTTCCCACTTCCTGGTTGGATTTTTCTTAGGTTTTCGCCTGCCATATGAGTTCTGTTATAATCACAGACATGATTCAAACAGTTTTAGAGACCCCAGAGTGTTCTATCCAATTATACTAATAATATGCATATATTAGCTTCTGGGCCTGAGTAGCAGGCAGTTTACTCTGGGCACGCTTTTCATCCGAACGTGAAAATACTGCCCCCTATCCCAAACAGGTTCAAATAAAGTGGTGATCCTAACTGACCTAAGACAGGGAACTTTTACTAGGATTAAATGTCAGGAATTGTGAAAAACTGAGTTTAAACGTATTTGACTAAGGTGTATGTAAACTTCCGTCTACAACTGTACATGTACAAATTACCTCGACTAACCTGTACCCTCGCACATTGACTAGGTACCGGTACCCCCTGTATATAGCCTCATTATTATTAGTTTATTGTGTTACTTATTTTTTACTTTAGTTTACTTAGTAAATATACTCTATTTTTTTAACTGTATTGTTGGTTAATTAATTAAGGGCTTGTAAGTAAGCATTTCACGGTAAAGTCTTGCATTCGGCACGTGTGAGAAATACTATTTTATTTTATTTGATCACCCATATAAGCTTATGTGAGTGAAGGCCATAGCATGTAATGAGAGCATGCATGAGTGGAGCAAAGCATTCACACTGGTTGGTTCTCAGGCAGGCAGCATTTTTGATCATGTTTATACAACACAAAGCAGGGCTCAGGAGGAAAATCTTATTAGAGTAACAACTTGAGGCAGCACTGCCTACATTGTCTCTCATATGTCACATTGGTGTGAACGGAGCTGGAGCAGATGCCCCTCTCTCTTTCTCTTACCAATCTCTTTCTTTTCACCCCTTTTCACCACTGTCTCCACTTCTCTTTGTTAACCCCCTGGCTCTCATCTCTCTCTCTATTTCAATGTTCCTCTCACTCTTTCTTTCTTATCTTCCTCTCCTTTGCGTCTCTCTTCCTCTCTCACAGCAAGGCCACTCACTGACTGACTGACTGACTGACTGACTGACGCACAGAGAGAACAGGAGGGACCCACTGACTGTTGTCATTCACATATGAAAGCACAGCATTCCAGGCATAAGTGCATCTGGCCAATGTCACAGTGAAAGATGTCAGTGGCACATAATTATCATTAGTGTTGGGTTGATTTTACCCCAGTGAGGGCTCAGGCCTTCTGACAGGGGCAGTACAAGCAAGAGAGGGAGGGAGTAGACTGGGGTTAAAGGGATACTTTGGGATTTGGGCAATGAAGCCTTTTATCTACTTCCCTAGAGTCAGATGAACTCGTGAATACCATTTGTATGTCTCTGTATGCAGTTTGAAGGAAGTTGCTAACAAGCGTTAGCGCAATTGCTAACGAGCATTCCAGTCATTGCGCTAATACTAGTTAGCATTTGCTTGTGAAACTACCTCTTAACTTCCTTCATACTGGAACGCAGAGACATACAAATGGTATCATTGAGTTAATTTGACTCTGGGGAAGTAGATAAAGGGTTTCATTACCAAAATACCAAAGTATCCCTTTAAGAGAGAGGACAGGGAGAGGAGGAGACAGAGATGATGAGTGCAAAGACAGACAGACAGAGATAGAGGCAGACACCCCACTGACATCTCCACATCATATCTAGCTATAGATATGACTGGCTACATTATATCTATCGTCTATCTATTTGCAATAGATTTTACCCAGCCCTTCTAGTTTCAGCTGTTTCTTTTACGCCTGCTACGTTAGGTTACCATCCCTCTAACCCCTCACCCCACACCCATGTCATCCAGGTCTTCTAGGCCCTAAATATAAATCTTTCATGCCCTAGATCCACCGGCGGTGGGGATGGTGGTCTGGTAGGTGAGGCCCCGCTAATTCTCAGGCCGGAGCGCTGCCTCTCTCTCTCCCAGGTCTGGTCTCAGGGTCCTGGACTCATCCCATTAGCTGGCTGTGGTCCCTCCCGTAGAACAACATCTTGTGTCACAAAGCTCCACATTTCCATTCCCCCATTCCCCTATCTGCATAATGAATGGAGGCAGGAAGCATCCTTAGAGGAAATACTGTGAATTGAACCGGGGTTTAATAACTCCTACAGATACAGGGGGGGGGAGAGATTATTTGAGAGGGCATTCTCTGAAGTCGTCACCCCTAGTTAGACTGAATATTAAAACTTATTGTTTATTTTTAGGGGAGATTTAACTGGAATCTCCATTTAAGGTTTGCTCCTAGTTTTGACCCTTTATCTGAAAGGCTTCCTTAGACATTGCAGGTGATAAAAACAACACTACTGTAAGTACAGTGCCTTCGGAAAGTATTCAGACCCCTTGACTTTTTCCACATTTTGTTACATGACAGCCTTATTCTAAAATGTATTTAATTTTTTGGTGTGTTTTTTTGTGCAAATGTGTATATATATATAAAAAAAACTGATACCTTATAAGTATTCAGACCCTTTGCTATGAGACTCGAAATTGAGCTTGGACACATTCTGTTTCCATTAATCATCCTTGAGATGTTTCTACAACTTGATTGGCGTCCACCTGTTGTAAACATGATTTGGACATGATTTGGAAATGCACACACCTGTCTGCATAAGGTCCCACAGTTGACAGTGCATGTCAGAGCAAAAAACAAGCCACGAGGTCAAAGGAGTTCCAAGACAGGATTGTGTCAAGGCACAGATCTGGGGAAAGGTACCAAAAACTTTCTGCAGCATTGAAGGTCCCCAAGAACACAGTGGCCACCATCATTCTTAAATGGAAGAAGTTTGTAATCACCAAGACTCTTGCTAGAGCTGGCCGAACAGCCAAACTAAGCAATCGGGGAAGAAGGGCCTTGGTCAGGGAGGTGACCAAGAACCAGATGGTCACTCTGACAGAGTTCTAGAGTTCTTCTGTGGAGATGGTAGAACTTACCAGAAGGACAGCCATCTCTGCAGCACTCCACAAATTAGGCCTTTATGGTAGAGTGGCCAGACAGAATCCACTCCTCAGCAAAAGTTACATGACAGCCCGCTTGGAGTTTGCCAAAGGCACCTAAAGACTCTCAGACCATGAGAAACAAGATTCTCTGGTCTAATGAAACCAAAATGGAACTCTTTGGCCTGAATGCCTAGCGTCACGTTTGGAGGAAACCTGGCATCATCCCTACGGTGAAGCATGGTGGTGACCGCATCATGCTGTGTGGATGTTTTTAAGTGGCAGTGACTGGGAGACTGGTCAGAATCGAGGCAAATATGAACCGAGCAAAGTACAGAGAGATCCGTGATGAAAACCTGCTCCAGAGCGCAGACTGGGGCCATTGTTCACCTTCCAACAGGACAACGACCCTAAGCACACAGCCAAGACAATGCAGGAGTGGCTTCGGGACAAGTCTCTGAATGTCCTTGAGTGGCCCAACCAGAGCCCAGACTTGAACCTGGTTGAACATCTCTGGAAAGACCTGAAAATAGCTGTGTAGCAAAGCTCCCCATCCAACCTGACAGAGCTTGAGAGGATCTGCAGAGAAGAATGGGAGAAACACCCCAAATGCAGGTGTGCCAAGCTTGTAGAGTCATACCCAAGAAGACTCAATGCTGTAATCGCTGCTTCAACAAAGTACTGAGTAAAGGGTCTGAATACTTATGTAAATGTAATATTTAAGTTTTTCATTTTAATAAATTAGCAAACATTTCTTACAACCTGTTTTTGCTTTGTCATTATGGGGTATTGTGTGTATTCTAAAATGTAATCAATTTTAGAATAAGTCTGTAACATAACAAAATGTGGAAAAAGTCACGGGGTCTGAATACTTCCAGAAGGCACTGTTTTTCTTCTCTGCTGGCTGAATCTAAATTAATGCTAGCTCTGTTGTTCTGGGAAGTGGTATTATTATTGTGTGTTTGTTTCTTAACCACAGAGGTATTGTGGTCCTCAGATTAGTATGTTGACAATTTAATCCCATGTTCCCCAGCATCAAAGGGCACAGTGTTGTGTTCCTGTGCCTGTCCTCCTGCATTGTGCATGTGTGTGTCCAGCAAGCTGTACAAGGCCTCTACTTCATTTCCCATCAACAATGGCTAAAAAGAAGCAGTGTGTTCGTTTGTGTGTTTATGTTTTGTTACGACCACAATCAAAGTTAATGAATCAATTCATCACACTCATTTGTCCTGCTCATATTTTCCAAAGAAAAGGGATAATAATCATTCCACCGTGTGTTATCCCCTTATCTGATCACTCCCCTCCCGTCTCTCCCCCTCTCACTCACTCCTCTCTCCTCTCCTGGCTCCACTTCCCTCTCTCTTTCCAGGTCTCTGTTAAGCTCCCCGCTTTTCTCTACCCTCTTTCCCTCTCACTAACTTATCCCTTATGCTCCCCCCTTTCTTTGCTCCACTTCCCACCTCTCCCTCTCCTTCCCCTGGCTTCCCTCCCTCCCTCTCTCTGGGGCTGTGTAAAATGAGTAGTGAGTGTAATCTCAGGCTGGCTGGCTGGCTGGCTGGCCGACAGAGAAAGGAGAGAAGCATGCTGGGCTGGCACCCCCTACCCCCATCAGCTGACCTGTTCTCTATTAGTGCTCAGCTGGAGCACACACACACACACACACACACACACACACACACACACACACACACACACACACACACACACACACACACACACTCTCTCTCTCTCTCTCTCTCTCTCTAACAGTGACACACAAACATGTACGAACACACACACAAGGTTTGTTTTATAGGTATATAGGTCTGTATTTCTGCAAGCTGGTGTGTGTTTGTATATATAGATGCCCTCTTATAAGCACCCCTACATGTCTGCTCCAAAGTCTGTCACACACATGCCACACACACAGGCAGACACAAACAGACATTTGCATACAAACACACAAACACACACACCCTTCCCAGAGGCCACACGTCTGGTGTTGCCGCTCGGACTGTGGATTCATGTACTTGCTGCCCACTGGGTCTGAGCAGGAAACAGCTGCTCCCTCTGATAATCCCCCCCTGCCACCCCGGGCCTGGAGGCAGTGTGTGTGTGTGTGTGTGTGTGTGTGTGTGTGTGTGTGTGTGTGTGTGTGTGTGTGTTGATTAACACATCTCTTCGTCAAAAACACTGATTCGGCACTCTGAGGGGGCATTTTGTGAAACGGTCCGTTCATGTGTGAAGCTGCCTTAAACACTTTCTCATACTGTGCTGTGTGAGGCCCCTGCAGTGGCACAGGTCCACTGATTGTGAAGAGGCTTTTGAGTATAGATGCATAAAGAGACAGAGAGAGATGGAGAAAGAGAGATAGAGAGAACAGAGGGGAAGGAAAGAGACTCACCCTCAGGGTCCCTTTGCCCTCACTTTGAAACTAAGACAGGCAACCTAGAGGTGTTGAAGCAAACTGTAAGGGAGAGTAGTGTACTGTATGTGAGACTACATACTAACATGCAAGTGTGTGTGTTTGCGTGCATGCATCCTTGTGTGTGTGTGTGTGTGTGTGCGTGCTCATGCCCTGCGAGTTGGGCTGATCCATCCTTGGGTCTGCTTCCAGCTGGGTAAATCTCAGTGTATCAGCCCCTCGCACTCTAAAGCCTGAGTAATACTCTCATATTCTATCCCATTAATCCTATTAGACACACAAACCTAGAGGAGAGAGCTACTGAGCTTATTCTGTACCAGTGCGCACACACACACACACACACTCTCTCACTGTCCCTCACTCACACGCTCACACACACACACACACGCACACACTCACACACACTCACTCTGACACATACACATACCTCCCTTACCTTTTAAGTCACACTGTATCTACCCTGCTTTTGTCATCTCTGTATTATACCAACACTTTCTTCAGTGTCTTCCAGCTTTTTCTGTGCAATGGTTGTTGGTAAGTGTACATGTACTGTTACACTGATGAAGACATGGTTACAGTTGGTTTATATTATGGCCAATGTCCTCAGTGACTTAATATGCTGTGCAGTATCTATGGGTCAGTGTCAAGTGTTTTTCAGTCGGGGCAGCCAGTCACTGCCAAGCTATTGGCCTTGTATAAGAACCGTTCCAGCACTTACAGATGCCACAGTCACTCTAAATGCCTCTGTAGTCTTTCTATGACGTCTACACCGCTGATTACTTAGCCAGAGTGGAGTGCTACAGGTCTGAGAGGTAGAAAGAGGATGACTGGGTGCCCTATATCCTTTGAGTGCTTCAAAGCTGATACCAATTCACAGATTTCAGAAAGAGATAGCGGAATGGGAAGATATACATAGATAGAGGAGAAGAGGAAAGAGTGGAATGTGGGCAGAAGGTTGTTCCATTATGCTAAATACTGTATCTGCTCCATCTCCATGGTGACATACACTGTATGGCCCTTTAGTCTGATTGTCTGGGAGTGCAAGGCCTGACCGGGACTTAGGCCAGCGGTAGCAGGTTGAGGTGGTGACCTTATGTCACTCTGTGTGATGGAGCAGGGTCGTTTAGCTCGGCTGAGTGACACATTAATCTCTCCCTCGCTTTGTCCGTTCATCCCTCTAGCTCACCTCTCTAGTCCACACAGTTTCAACAGTATTTGTTTTCTTTTAAATACTTTAGTTACGCTTAATCGAGCTTGCTTGGTCAAATAGAACCAATGACCAGTCTAGGCAGACTCAATCAAATGCTACAAATATTTTGAAAGTAAAACAAATATAATCTGAACCCAGGTCTGAGCTCATCCCTATCTCTCCCTGGGTGGAATCTAGGCCGCACACTCCCGGGGTCTGGACTTTACTCTTTCAGGACAGGGCACAGTGTTGAATGCTTGTCCATGTCCAAGTGTGGCAGCTGCATTAAAAAACAATGAGCCTTTCTTTTCTTTTTTTACATCGCTGCCTGTCAAGACCTTGCACATGTATGTGTGAGTGTTACTGCTTTGACTGCTGCTATCACACAGTTGTTTGTGTCTTAACAACTTTATTACCATAATATGTCATGTGATTTGCTCATTTGAGGGCTATGACTCAGCGCAACATCAATGGCTCATTGGACCCACATCGAGGTCCATTTTGCTTCCAAAAAGGTCAACCCTTCCTTCCTTGGTGGTCTTCATTATATAGGTCTACCGACAGGCTGGTCTGTCTCATAATTTTTTTTCTCTGCCATCTGAGAGGCTAAACATATCTGTCCCTGTCCCCCCTAACGACTGCATTCATCTTCATCAGGCCGGCTAAGTGACGTGGGCCGGTCCAGCTTCTGAATAATTCAACAGCAGCCCTAATGATTGGCTACTCAGTGACAAAGTCGGGAACACAGGGGTCAGTGCCACAATAGCGCGCCAGGGTGTCGGTTATCAGCCCACCACACACACACACACACACACACACACACACACACACACACACACACACACACACACACACACACACACACACACACACACACACACACACTTCTGTAACCCTCCACCGACCGCCATTAACCTAACCTAACCTACCATCACCGCCAGCTACTGTTCTTTCTGCCGCCGACCGGCAGCCTTAGCCAGCGGCCAGCATGACTGTGTTCTATTCTGCAGCATCGTGAGGCTGTTAGAGAGGTGATAATTCACTCACTCAGTCCACTCTGGAGAAGAGTGTCTGCTAGCTAAATGACTGAAATCCAATTCAATGTAATGTCAAGTCATGTGCAGATATACAGTATACTGGCTCTGACACACACACAAACACACACACACGCATACCCTAGTCCTTCTTCTTCTCCTCTGGCCTAATTTGTCCAAACTTTGATTCGATTAGCTTTTCCCACAGTCAGGTTTTTTGCTTCTTTTTAACTGGCCAGCGATCCTATTAGTTAGTTAGTGTATTTATGAACACATCTGCACACCAACGCAATCACATTGTAACTACTTTAGATTGGTTTATGCTGTCATAATGCGTGCCTCAGCTCAATTAATGGGTGCATTAGCTGGGAGGGCAGAGGTGGATGGGTATAGGAGGTAGACAGGGGGGGGGGGGGGGGGGGGGGATGGAGTTCAGTGCCTTGTAGCTGTTTTCATACAGATAGATAAGCCATCCATTCTTTTCTTTATTTACATTTTCCCCCTCTCTTCTTCTTCTCTTCTAAAATAAGGAGAGATCACAAGCGGATCACAGTCTGCCCTCACCAGCTGAGAGCTCTGACACACACACACACACATTGACACACACACTCATGTACACACGCACACATGCACACAGGCATAACAGTAAAGGCGATGAGTGTGTTCTAACTAAAACTCTCACATGGCCAGCACTTCCATGTGAAACTAAAGTAATTTTAGGTTATTTAATCGTGCATCATATTAGCACATTAGGCGCACCTTTATGGTTTATTGTTGAGTTGACGCCCGAAGAGCCAACATGGGGTTAACGGTTTTTATGCGTAAAAGTTTATATTTTAAAATGAAAAAGAAGGGATTTAGTTACAACATGGATCTTCTAATCATTGCAGCTTGACATGCAAGATTTTTTTTTTTTTTTTTTGGGGGGGGGGGGGGGGGGCAGATTCCTTTTTATCTTGGTCTTTCACCTGTCAGAAAGATATTAAAATGGCTTCATCACCGCTTGGCATGGCAACTGTATGGTATCCAACCGTAAGGTGCTACAGTGGGTAGTGCGTACGTCCCAGTACATCGCTGGAGCCGAGCTCCATGCTATCCAGGACCTCTATACCAGGTGGTGTCAGAGGAAGGCTCTGGAGTGCCAAGTCTGGAACCAAAAGTCCACCCCCAAGCCATTGCTAAACATTTAATGAAATGGCTACCCTGGCTATTTACATTGACCCTCTTTTTATTTGCACTGACTCTCTGGCACCGGCTCTATGCACTGACTACTTACACATACAACAGTGACACCCCAGCACACACATACAAACACACACACACGTTGTAGTGCTCAAGACCACATATTGAATGTCTCAGTCTTGTCTCAGTGTCAAATACATTTGTACTCGGTCTTCAACTGGTCTCGGACAGTGGGGACTCAGAGTTTCTTCCCGAGACCAGCAGAGTAAAATACAAATTATTATCAGCTTCTATTCAGTCAGTGCATAAAACCCCTTCGCCAGCCCCTCAATAAGATCCGGTGCAACCAATTACCTTCAGAAGTCACATAATTAGTTAAATAAAGTCCACCTGTGTGCAATCTATGTGTCACATGATCTGTCACATGATCTGTCACATGATCTCAGTATATATACACCTGTTCTAAAAGTCCCCAAAGTCTGCAATACCACTAAGCAAGGGTCACCACCAAGCAAGCGGCACCATGAATACCAAGGAGCTCTCCAAACAGGTCAGGGACAAAGTTGTGGAGAAGTACAGATCAGGGTTGGGTTATAAAAAAATATCTGAAATATCTGAAGAGACCAAAGATAACCCTGAAGGAGCTGCAAAGCTCCACAGTGGAGATTGGATTTAGTGTTCGCCAAACGGCAAGTGAGAGACTCCCCAAATATATGGAAGAAGGTACTCTGGTCAGATGAGACTAAAATTGAGCTTTTTGGCAATCAAGGAAAACGTTATGTCTGGCGCAAACCCAAAACCTCTCATCATCCCGAGAATAGCATCCCCACAGTGAAGCATGGTGCTGTGGGGATGTTTTTCATCAGCAGGGACTGGGAAACTGATCAGAATTGAAGGAATGATGGATGGCGCTAAGTACAGGGAAATTCTTGAGGGAAACCTGTTTCAGTCTTCCAGAGATTTGAGACTGGGATGAAGGTTCACCTTCCAGCAGAACAATGACCATAAGCATACTGCTAAAGCAACAGTCAAGTGGTTTAAGGGGAAACATTTGAGAATCTGAGGTATGACTTAAAGATTGCTGTACACCAGCGGAACACATCCAACTTGAAGGAGCTGGAGCAGTTTTGCCTTGAAGAATGGGCAAAAATCCCAGTGGCTAGATGTGCCAAGCTTATAGAGACATACCCCAAGAGACTTGCAGCTGTAATTGCTGCAAAAGGTGGCTCTACAATGTATTGACTTTGGGGGGGGTGAATAGTTATGCACGCTCAAGTTTTCTGTTTGTCTTATTTCTTGTTTGTTTCACAATAAAAACTATTTTGCATCTTAAAAGTGGTAGGCATGTTGTGTAAATCAAATGATACAATGTATTTTCATTCCAGGTTGTAAGGCAACAAAATAGGAAAAATGCAAAGTGGGGTGAATACTTTTGCACTGTACGCAGGTACGTTATTTAAGTGCCATCCACTGGTACCATTGCTAGTTAGTGATAGTTTGACCACTAGAGAATAATTTTATAGCCTTCAATAGTGGCTGTACTAGAGATTTAAGAAATGTACAAAAAAATTGCTTAATAAAATTGATTAATATTATGGTGTTTGTATTCCAAGAAAAATTAAAAACCCTCTGGGTTTCCGTTAGGATGTAATGGAAAATATGGCGCTGTACAACGAGAGTAGGCTACAGTACTGGGCTATTTAGCTAAAGCATCCCCATGTCGTGCGGGCACGCAGGAGACCGGGGTTGAATTCCCAGATGGGAAGGAAGGAGTAGGCTGTCCTTGTAAAGAATAATTTGTTTTTAACTGACTTGCCTAGTTAAATAAAGGTTAAACTAAGAGCATAACATTTCTACATCTTAGTTGTAGTCTAACCAATACCCAAATGGAGATTCTGTCAAAATAAAAATCTCATTGATTTATCAAGACTAGTCCCCATGCTTGTCTCAGAGCAGCGCGAAACGGTGTTAAAATAGTTGTAGGCTATTGCTTCTAACGTCAAAATGCTCTTTAAATATATAAGACCTACACAACTTTTAATAGCACATTACTCAACACTAGTGAGACTCATGTCACCTATGGTAGGCCTACAGTAAATCGAACAATATGACGTGACTCTCCTCCAATAACAACATATAGAGGATTGGAGGATTCTAAATTAAAACCAAAAGCCGCCTCATGGGTCTCCCGGCACGGGTATCTCTAGCAACACATTTTGCATTGTGATGCGCAGACAGCTGCGCAGACAGCTGCATCCACAAAGTATCAAAATACAGAGAGGTGTTGTTACAGGTATATTGTCCTGCTAATAGCCCATAATTACAATACTGTACATGGTGTCCAGGTCAGGATAACCAAAACATTTCTTTATTAAAGACTATCAGAAAGAATGTTGGTACTTATTTATTTTGATCCAAAGCCATGAATGAGTGAGTCACTCAGCTTTATGTAGGTGCCAGGCTATATGACTGTGCCATCAACTTGATAATATATAACGATATTTTGGAGGTTATTTCATTTGGGAAAAAAAGTGAGCGATTGTAATCTGATTAAAGGCCAAAATAATATTTAGGGCTGCCAATTGTGCGCCGCCCTATGGGACTCCCAATCATGGTCGGATGTGATACATAATATAATAATACTTTTTGTTGTGTTATTTGTTTTTTCTTTTCTGGTGGAATAAACTGAAATTGCAACCAATCACGGCCAGTTGTGATACAGCCAACCTAACTAATGGCGCTGTACAACATGACTGTTTGTGTTTGAAAGAGTATCTTCCAGTAAGCAACAATTTGTTTACCTTCATTAGACAACTTTGTTCCAATATTTCTGTCATTCAGTGATATTTATTCCCATAGTAATTCGTTATGGAGCCATAACTAAATAAACAACGGCATTTTGAAAGAGTATTTTTATCATTATTTTATTAATGAAAGCATAAAGATTACATTATTAGTTACATTGTTTTAGTTTGAACGTGCAGACTGGCACTAAGAACAGCTGGAACGTTTCCCTAGTCAGCGCCATTATTCGTGCAATGCCCCTTGAAGTGTTGCTCTGTGTTACCTAGTGGGGCGGGGTGGGGGTCCAAAAGCATAATCAGTGCTCTATCTCCCCCTTGTGCTGGTCTGGAGCAATGAAGTGGGGACGCAGGGTACCGTACTATACCACAAATTACCTCTAAATCCCGCATCATAATCGCAACACTTTTAGTTGAGCAACCACTGTATTAGCCGTATACCCACTTTTTTTCCCAGTGGGCATTGCGTATACTCATTTCTTAATACCTACTGATGCGTATCAAAGTAGTGTAGTAGAGGTATACTACTTATTAATTATTATATACAATAAAGAAATCATGCACAAAGGAGCCTACACAATCGCAAAGCACATGAAATATATCCACATGTAGTTTCATAGGAATATAATTTGCAGGCAGCAAGAGTGTGCAGCTCTCAACTGGTTTTGGCATGGAGCAGCTCACAGAAGAATGACCACGGTAGCCAGTAGGGCAGGAAAGACATTTCAACGTGTGACATCTATCAGTGCGAACTAAGGCAACAGTGAGTATGCAATGGGTATGCAACAATGGGTCCAAAGTGTTGGTTAGTAGGCTATTTGATGCGCAATTGTCTACATGCGCTGCTTGCATCAGGGGCGCAGACATGGATGGGCCTGGGTGGACAGAATCCCAACCACTTGGGAGGCAGGCCCTGACAGGCCCACCCAATCAGATTGATGTGGTTTATGGACTTAGACCATCAACATTTAAAACATTTAAAAATAAAGAGATATTTTGAGAGTGATAACCAGAAAAATCTATAGGAAAACAAAAAACATAGGGAACTTTTTGGCAAAATGTGAGTATACTGACTTCTCCAGGCACCACTACACTACTGCATAGGGCCCATGAAAAGACAGCAATCACACACAGCATGATGTTAAAGGACAAGCAGTCTATATACTCGGACATAATAAGCCAGTAGGTCCCAATCATAAGAATACAACAACACAACCAATAAGCATTTCCCAATCGAAATGTACAACTATTACTTCCCATTGCAAAAAAAAAATACATTTTACGTTTAGCACATAAAGAACTGACAGCGTTTTTAACTTCTTTGCAGATATAAAAAACACAGACAATAATATCAGTCAAAAAATAATAATTCCCAGTTTATGCTACAAAACCAACTTTAAGAGCTTTTAAAAATAGTTTATATTTGACTCAACGTTCAATGACGTACACTAAGGCATTGTTGGCAAAATAGATGGATGCAGATCAATGCATGATTAATATAATTCACAATAAAAATGTTTAGGGGGTGTAGATGAGCTTTAATAATGCAGATAGATTGTGGCATTTCTTTGTAGTCCCAAAAATATTGCTATCAGGTTGTAAATTAAAGCTGGCCTGGTACATTATATGCTGCCTCCATTTGGGATAAACGATTTCAGTTTCAATGACTCAATATTCTGGACAAAAATGGATGAATGTAACTAAGGCTGGGAATGTCAATACAATCAAACTAGCAAGGGCAATGATCATAAGTCAGTCATAATGTGGCTAATAGGCTAGCATATCTTTTTATGTAGCAAGCTAAAAACACAGAGCCTAACATTAGCTAGGCTAACCATTGGAGGAGTGGGTTAGTGACTAACTTTTTCCCCCTCATTTCATTTTTTGATGGCTACACACAGCTAGAGATGCACGTCATTTGGTTAGCTAGCAATAACTTGAATGACTGTTATCCAGTTAGCATATCTTTTAAGGTACACTTTTAGCAGACGCTCTTATACATAGCAACTTACAGTGCAAATATTTCCATACTGGTCCCCCATGGGAATCGAACCCACAACCCTGCACAGGATCTTGTCTTGCGTGTTCACAAATTCTACTCCGATTTCAGAGCACTCTCATCTGAGTGTGCAAGAGTGCGGAACATGATGAATTTACAAACGTGCAAAACCCACTGAATATGACCTGTGTCAGTAAACGTAGACAAAAAAACATAATAGTTAGTCAAGAATGCTCTGACCAGTAAAATGGTCAGAGTAAAGAGTACTCTCATTTGTGTCTGGAAGCAGCTAGCTAGCCAATTTTAACCAGTTAGCTTGGGTGCTTGGTTGGGACAAGCATGCATTGACAGGCAAGCTTCAGCAGGACGAGGAGTCTACACTTCCTGAAAACATTTTAGAGGGTTTATCTAATGTTCCTTCGTTAGATTTTAGCTCATCTTGCTCTGGCTAGCATTAGTTGTTTATCTTGTTGTTGATGATGTGCATGACATGTTATTTGATCAATAGGACTGTGAAGTTCCCAAATGTAAGAGGACACCTGTGGTGTTGACGTATTTTCAGAAATCCAATCAGATACATGTTGTGGCTTTTGGCGAATCTGTTCAAATGATCTAAAGTTGCGCTCTTGTAATTTCTGGTAAACACACAGTCCAGTTCAAAGTGAATGATGGCAGGCTTGTGTGACAAATGGCTTGTTATAAATGTCTAATGTAGCTCTGATTGGCCTTATCGCACCAGTCTGTGTAAACTCCGGTCCTGGACATGACAGATGTTTTTGTTTGGTGTTATTTACTGCAGTGTCTATTAAATTGTTCAAACGCTTTCTCTTTCTGTGTTGCTATATAATTTTCACCAATGCCTTAGTATACATAAATCGCAAACATTCTAGGAATTTATGAAAACGTGAAAATTACCATATCAAAGTGGTCAAAGTGTTTTAAAAAGGGTAATATATTTCCTGTTGCTAAAATGCTGGCACTTCCACTTTAAATGCAACAATGTTTCACACTCATAAGCTATTTTCAACACCTTGTGTTGAAGGCTTCCTATCCTTTCTGTGTGCACCTCAGACCCCTTCTCAAGGACAGTGCCAGATGCCAGCTGCACTTCTGACCTTCACCTCTCTCCCTGACCCCACAGATGTAGAAATAGAACAGACAGACGTGCCTCTAACATGTTGACACTTTTCTTCACGCACTTCAGAACTCCAGCCTCCTTATTATTGCCTTGCTGTAGAAGGAATGCTAAACGCAGTTTGACATTTTGAAATTAAAAAAGTGTCGAATTGACCCAATATTTGTACATTTCATATTTTGGTACTTTAAAAGCAATGTTCTTGAATTTTTCACAGAAACCTTTTTCATAAAGATATTTCTTTGTAAGATGCTACTATAGTTTTGTCTCTTACAAAATGACCCCTGTAGCTGGATTGTGATTCCTTCAGTCTGAACTCTAAGCGATGGGGGTTGGAGAGGGTGATGCTGGCACTCTACAGTGAGGCAATAACTCAGGTGATGTGTTGGGTACCAATCAAGGTATCTGGTACACAAGGCCTTCCACCCTACCTCTAGCCTGTATCTGCTCTCTCTCACTCACACCTAGGGCTGTTACGGTGACCGTATTACCGCCAAACCAGCGGTCACGGGTCATGACTGCAGTCAAATTCTACGTGACTTCTCCAAAACTGCGCTCTGGTGCCACTGATGGTCATTAGTAGCTTACCAAACTTGCTAACTCTACTGTCTACCTCTAATCACTGTTACATCAATGCAAATGCAATCGAAATTCCCCCCCCCAAAAATTATGAGAGCTCATGTTGTGGAACAATTTCTATAGGCTATGCATTTGCGTGAGAAAACAGTTTTTATGACCTCTATTACAAAGAGGATCCCCATAGATAGAATGTTGATAACTAAATGACAGATTTGTCTTTTCATTGTCTTCTCTTTACAGCAATAACCATTTGCTTTCCAAACTATGTTTTCCCGCAATTGTACTTTTCACAGACAGTCACGACTCAACAATAACTTCCCAAATTGCACACGCTGCCTTTCTTTCCGATTGTAGGCAATGCGATTTAAAACAATCCACAACTTATTTTTTTTAAATGAAGCTAATGATCCTCTGTGGCAAAATCATGCTTTAGTAGCCTATTTTGAATGATTTTATTTAATTCTGTATAGACAGGAGTAGGCTAATTAGGCCATATCATTTCGGCAATTTAATTCAATTTACTTTAGGGAAAGCTTAGCTTCCCCTAGCCTTATGAATGAACCGTCTATGCATGCATATTCAAAACGGAACCGCACGTAAACATCGCAATTGGAGTGCAGGCTACGGATTTTGATACCGTTTCATTAATTGCATTCCAGCCATTACTATGAGCCAGTCCCCCTAAAGCTCCTCCCACCAGCCTCCACTTTCCCACACAAATGTTAGTAGGCTATATGTAAAGATCAGATTAAATGAAGAATAGTCTGTATGATTAGCAAGTGCTTGTCAAATTGTGAATGAAGGAATGAAGTGTGAACGGCCTGTGCAAGAGACAGAGCAGAGCTCATGCTTTTCAAAGCTATAAAACCGGACTGTAGTTTAGACACAGCCAGATCAACAGTTGGGGCAATAGGATACGTAATAGTATCATCCGCATAAATATACAGTTTACCATTTTTAATAGATTGGTGTTTAAATAAATAGTGAAGAGAACAGGTCCCAAAATCAACCCCTGCGGTACACCTTTATGTACTTCAAGAAATTCAGACTTTACCCCATCCATCACGATGGCCTGAGTTCTGTCACTAAGATAATCATTCAAACCAAGAACAGCCGTCAGAGCTCAGGCCTATCGAGGACAACTTATTCAGTAAAAGAGCATGATCAACAGTATTGAAAGCTTTTGACAGGTCCACAAACGAAGAAGCACATTTAATTTGAGTTATCCAGAATATCTGGATTTGTCTGCATAGCCCAGATCCTGATGTAATCCAGTTTAGGAAATGAGCTCCTAATGTTCAGATGCATTAACACAAGACCTTTACGAGTCACATGGAAACTCCAACTCAAACAAGCTATGTTCAATAGGCGGTTGCAGGCCCTGTCTGATGGTTGATATTGATATAGTTGGTACGGCTATAAGATTACATAGAACTGCACCATTTGGTCTATCCCCATTAGTAATAGAGGAAGGAGAAGAAATTGGAATTACTTTTCCAAGATCAGCACCATAGGGCCTGAGTCCGCAGCCAATGTCAATATGAATAACTCTCAGAGTAACCAATGATGGAATGTCATAAACTAATTTACATGGGCTTTGGTTGCTATTGTGTAACAGCCCAAGCCCGCTACATTATTTGAAAACCCGAGGGGGTATTCAACTTTATGGAATTCACATTTGAACTAAAAGCACTGGGTGAGCAAACCACAGTGGGTTCCTCTTTTGAGCTAACAACAGAAGATCTAAGAGTGGAGTTCAGCTGATAACACCCCTGGCAGTATAGACAACAGTGCGACAATAACGCTTAGAGAGGATGGGAGGTATTACCGAAACGGGGCTTGGTCTGTTTTTGAGTCAACAACTTAACGCAGCCTTGAAATATGAAGAGAGGGTCCAGGCTCCTAGGTATGTAGGCTGTGCTTAGAAGTCAGGAGATGCTAAATGTCTTTCTGTTAATTAACGGTCAATTACCGTGAGACCGGCAGTTATTTGCATGACAATCACCGGCTGACAAAATGTGGGCTCTGCACTTGGCATGGTGAGGAGGTGAGAAGAAGGTGAGTAGGACGCTCGTCTTTCTTTCCTCTCGTCTCTTTTCCTCTCACCTCCTCTCTTTCGCTTCCCACTCCTCTGTCAGATCCCTAATTTCCTTATCCAAGTGTTGGAATCCCTCAGATCCTTCTCCCGATCCGGTTGCGTTTGGCCCAACCCAACGTGCTTCACTTTGTTTTGTGGGATTTGTGTTTCGTTTAGGCCTGTGTAATTATGAGCTGAGTGTGTGTGTGTGTGTGTGTGTGTGTGTGTGTGTGTGTGTGTGTGTGTGTGTGTGTGTGTGTGTGTGTGTGTGTGTGTGTGTGTGTGTGTGTGTGTGTGTGCTCCTGCCTTCATGGTTGCCCCACATCCCGCTTCACCACAGCCTGGTCTGTGTGTGACAAACACCAAACACTGGGCCCAGCCCTTAGGCCACCCTCTCCTGGGTTAGTCTGTTTGTACACCTGGCACCAAATACATACATCTTCTACCATGGACAATACCACCACCTCACCCTCTCCCCCCCAACCCTCTCCCCCTATACAGTCTGTAAGGCCACCAGCTAGCCACTGGCTAGTGTTTGGCTAGTTGTCTCACCAAATGACCCTCTGTTTTGCTTGTACACAACCAGCGGCCCAACTGCCACCCCCGCTCTATTGAAAAGAAACTGGGCTCAGCTGTGACACTATCAGTCGCTGTCAGCCTCAGTGTCCACTGTGTGTGTTTTGAGTGGGCTCTGCCGATTCACTGGCAGCATTGTGAGTATTAACCTCTCAACAAGTTTAGGATTTACTGTACGGACAGGACTGCTGTCAAACAAGCTCCCCCATCTTATCTCATCTCCTACTCTTCAGGCAGGCATTTGGATCTATCTCAAACCAAACTTGTGACGCTCCTCCTCTTCAGTATGTTTGGTTAGTGTGGTTAACAGTTCATATGGAGATGGGCTGCCGAATGGCATCTGACAAACTGGGGTTTCCACTAAAACTTTCTCTTCTAATTTTTACACTTTTTTAC
The DNA here is from genome assembly GCF_045791955.1 of Oncorhynchus clarkii lewisi. Taxonomy (NCBI): domain Eukaryota; kingdom Metazoa; phylum Chordata; class Actinopteri; order Salmoniformes; family Salmonidae; genus Oncorhynchus; species Oncorhynchus clarkii. Next base: position 41,218,200 of record NC_092150.1, read on the forward strand.
TGTTGTTCAATTATTTTTATTTAAATGTATTTGGGTTCATCCTTATATTCTAAATCAACTGATATGGCAGCTTAATGACTTAAAACATGTTTTACCATTGGGATAACATTGTGCAACCAGTAAGAGTAGTAACACCAATGAGACATGTTTGGTTATTGAGGAATCGGTTAAATGGAGGCCACAGATGCTAAAATCTAAGGTATTTAATCATTTACTAAAGTGAAATGATTAAAACAATTCTCACAATGTTATATCCCTTTATTTAAATTGAGTAACACCAAGTCGCACGTTGGATTTAGACATACAGTGCATTTGGAAAGTATTCAAACCCCTTTACTTTTTCCATATTTTGTTACGTTACAGCCTTATTCTAAAATGGATTAAATCGTTTTTTCCCCCCTCATCAATCTAATCAAAATACCCCATAATGACAAAGCAAAAACAGTTTTTTAGAAAATCTTGCAAATTCATTAAATATAAAGAACAGAAATACCTTATTTACATAAGGATTCAGACCCTTTGCTTGAGAAAAAATAATCTCTGGTCTGATTGAAACAAGATTGAACTATTTGTTCTGAATGCCAAGGGTCACATCAAGAGGAAACCTGGCACCATCCCAATGGTGAAGCATGGTGGTGGCAGCATCATGCTGTGGGGATGTATTTCAGCAGCAGGGCCTGGGAGACTAAGTACAGAGAGAGATCCTTGATGAAAACCTGCTCCAGAGTGCTCGGGACATGAGACTGGGGCGAAGGTTCACCTTCCAACAGGACAACGACCCTAAGCACACAGCCAAGACAACACAGGAGTGGCTTCAAGACAAGTCTCTGAATGTCCTAGAGTGGCCCAGAAACTCCCTAAATACAGGTTTTAGTGTCATACACAAGTAGACTCGAGGCTATGGTCGCTGCCAAAGGTGCTTCAACAAGGTACTGAGTAAAGGGTCTGAATACTTAGGTAAATGTTTGATATTTGCAAACATTTCTTACACACAGTTTTTGCTTTGTCATGATGGGGTATTGTGTGTTGATTGACGAGGAAAACAAACCATTTTATCCATTTCAGAATACGGCTGTAACGTAACAAAATGTGGAAAAGGTTAAGGGGTCTGAATACTTTCCGAATGCACTGTACCAAATTGTCAATGGAATCCTCAAGGTTATGACATACTAAAAGGGTGTGATTAGCTAATACTTTTCTTTAGTACAGACCCTTCCCCCGATAACAGCTTGCCAATGGAGGGAATGCTCAAGGTCCTTGTATATCTTTGTAATGAGTCATTTTCAATGCAGAAACACTATTGACATACAACTGATGGACAGACATTATACAAGTTAAAAAAATATGTATTTTAATAGTCTTCTTTGTTTTTATTGATTTATACAATATATGAAATACTTGTAACTTTCCAGAGTTCAAAATAATAGATAGATATGGCTAAATCCCCAAAACATGCCACTTCAACTCTAGACATAACTACTGGGACAAGCCAATTTGCTTCGCATAAGTACTTTAAACAATGCATAAACGTTATGTTTTGCAGTATAACGGATGTTTTATCATTAATAGACAGTTCAATATCAACAAAAACATGTATAATGCTTAACTATTTGTCATTTTAAAGTGTTTTTCATGGACACAAATGCCACTGCAAATCAAGAGCGACCTGGCTACTCAACCACTGCTGTCACATGGGCCTCTATTAGCAGTGTCACAATACAGTCTATAATGACCAATGCAGACGAACAGACGAACCTGAATTGAGCTGACTCCAACCTAAAATAAATCAAATTGAATCTCATAAGATTGATTCAAATCGAGTTACAGTGCAAACTCAACTCAGCCTAGAGTCTGCTCTTCTGCATACGCTTTGTTACATGGACATAAGCTGTGTCCCCCCCCCCCCCCCCCTCTCTCTCCCGTCCTTCCCCCCCTCCCATCCCTAAAGTCTGCAAAACACTACAGTGAATACTGTAGTATACTGTAGTATTTATAGTTAACTATAGTATACATACTGTAATAAAATAAATCTGTAGTATATACTATAGTAATTAACTTTGTGTTTTTACAGATTGTAGTATACTGTAGTATTTACTCTAGTGTAATGTGGACTGTAGTACAGTGCATTCAGAAATTATTCACACCACTTTACTTTTTCACCATTTTGTTGTGATACAGCCTGAATTTAAAATGTATTTATAGTGGCCTACACACAATACCCCATAATGTCAAAGTGGAATTATGTTTTCAAAATGTTTACAGGCATGCATGGCTTGAGCAGAAATATCTTGAGTCAATAAATATTCAACCCCTGTGTTATGGCAAGCCTAAATAAGTTCAGGAGTAAACATTTGCTTAACAAGTCACATAATAAGTTGCATGGACTCAGTCTGTGTGCAATAATAGTGTGTAGCCCTTTCCTGTAGTCAAATTATCTAGTGGCCTCATAAGTGGAATGCTATTAATATACATTATACCAAAAAACATGACGAAATTGTTGTGTTTCTATGTCAAACAGTTTTGGTATATTTCAGTCTTCTGTGATGCATATAATGTTTAATATTGGGATGCAAACTCAAAGTTGAATACATTTCAACTCTATATCTGAAATGGTTCAGGTGTCTTCTTTTTTTAAGCCCATTGTAACGGTTGTAGGGAACACATTGCAACCTTCCGGTTACTAGTCCAACGCTCTAACCACTAGGTTACCCTGCCACCCCTGCTTTTGTTGTTGTTATTTTTATTATTATTATTATATTCTTATTAACTCTATTGTCCTGACCACCTGTTCAAAAAAACAGCTCACCAATATAAGATACAGCATGATACAGTTCTATTTCATACACAGGTTGGTAGCTGCAGAGCCCTACCAGGACATTGACAGTATGCACAGTAAGTGAATGAGAAAAGAGAGCGAGTTTGGTTTGCTAAGGCTGGAGTGTCTCTCTCTGTCAGTGTTCCTCTAATCCAGCCCAGACTCAGTCAGGTTTATGCTCCAGCTCCCATCCCAGTCATTCCACCGGTGCAGGCCCTAAATGGATTACACACCTAGTTTCTGCTGTATAATCTCTCTGCCAGGTCACAGGATAAAGGGGCCCATTCACACGCAGTTCACACACAGATTGGAACCCATGCTGCAGTGGTACATGCACACTGGAAGCAACGGCCCAGACCGCTAGATCCCCCTAGGCCACTCACGCACGCACGCACACACACACGCGCACACACACACACACACATCCACAGCTCCTTTCCCAGCCGTGCAGAGCCTGAGCCAGTCATGGAAGGATGCTAATCTGTTAGCGCTTGGCTGTTCTGCATGGGTTCAGGTGTTGGCGTTTGTGGGTAGCAGTTCTGCGGTCGCTAACCCTGTTCCGCAGCTTAGCTCAGACTGACATGACAGAAAGCTATGCCTGAGGGGGGAGGAGTAGGGTGGCAGGATCCATCTCCAGTGAACAATGGGGGTTTATTGAAGAGTGGGGAGGGGGAGGGAGGTAGGGACGGTGGACAGGAGGGAGAAGGGGGAGGGTGAAAGTCCCGATTGACATATCAGAAGTGAGAAAGTGTTTGTTTAGGGCTGCTGTATCAGTCGCTGCTGCTTGATCGTTGTTGTGAGCTGTTGATAACTCAAGAGGAGTCAGAGGATCTGAGCACAGACAAAAAGAAAACCCCGCACACAGCTATTCTCAGGGTATAGGAAACCCCTTCAACACAGACAATATGTGCTTGCACACTCTTTCTATTACCTTGTCTTGTGTCATGTTTCTCAATTGCATACTGTACAGAATTGAATTGAATACTTCAATCCACAATTTCAAATGGTATTTTCTGTCAGGGAAGGGTTACCCCAGCAGGCATTGCTGTGAAGAGAGGAGGAAGGGGTTAACGGTAGAGCTGGCCCTTTATCTGAAGAGGTCCTGCCTGCCTGACTGGCTGTGCTACTGCATGAGTAATGCTGAGCCATGGTGCCATGACACTGTGACAACCACAGAGGGGCGGGAGGGAGGGATAGGAAGCAGAAGGATGAAAGGGGACTGTGTGGGTAGAGAACAAATATAGACGAGGCGAGGGGGAAGGGGGATTTGGATCAAGCAAAGAAACCCAAATTGAGAAATGGAGGGTAGAGGAGAGAAAGGGATGGTGATAGGAAGAGAGAAGGCTCAGCAGTTGTGCCTGCCAGCAGCTCGTTACAGAGTGTCACCGGAGTATTGCATCAGTGCTACAGGGACGCTCACATTGCAGGATGACATCACCTTATACCGGCTCGGCTCGGCTCTGCTGCGGACAGGAGCTCCAAACACACCGTCTGTCTGCCACCCCAGAGAGAGAAAAAGAGAGAGCGATAGAGAAAGAGGGTTTGGGGGCGGATGAGAAGGATAAAGGTGAGGAACAAGGGTGCAGACTAAAGATAGAGGGAAAGAGAGAACAGGGGAGAGAGATTTGGGTTGTCGAAAGGGTGGGGGTGGAGTGTAGCGGGGGTACTGCCTTGCCCGGACTGCTTTCGCTCTCTCTCTCTCTCCCTGCTTGGCACTGTAACTGGCTGATGCACTAACAGAGATGAAGGGGAGAGAGAGGAGGGGGGTCGACTCATTCCACTCCACTGCGTTATTAACACTTTGGTGCCGGGGTCTAGTTTTTGGGGAAGAGCTGCATACGCCATGCATGCCTAACAGGAGACTCGCCGTCCGGTTCTCTGGTCGTTGCGTTTGGGCAAAGACCTATTCAGCCAGTACCGGGAACTGAGGCTGGGTTTTCGCACTGAATTAGAGCAATGCCTGGAAACTTCCAGACGGTGCCGCTAATTGGTTAGCTCGTGTTAGTGCACACATGACTCCTAGCTGGCTGGCTGGCTGCTGCAGATTTCTCCCACAGTGAGTGTCAGTAGGACAGACAGACTGGACAGGCAGCTTTTATGACAATCAGGCTCGAATCTGTTAGGTCTGAAATGCATCAAAGAATCAAAAGATACAACGTAATGTTTTCTTTAACCTCTAAGCCGTCTACAGCCCATAAGAACACATTGAGTAATACATTCATAAATGTCAAAAAATAAATAAATCATAAGGAATAAGGTTTTGAAGTGTCTTCCCTATATCTAGGGTACATAAGAAAGCTCATTTTGTTTTTTTTAGTACATATATTTAACCCCTTATTTTTGTTGGCGCAAAACTACCACCATACTTCCATTCATTTGTATGGGTTACCTTCAGATGAGTCCCATGACACTTGTGGGTGTCGTAGAGCAAAACAGAGAACATTGTGTTCGTTAGAGTCACCCCATTTCACAGTGGGGTCATATTAGTTTATAGGCCAAAGCGTTCGGATGCTACAGACGTTTTCGTGAGATGACCAATTTGTGGGATGTCTTATGGTCTGAGATGCAGCCCATGCAAAAAACAGATGTCTCTATCTTAAACTAAGATAAGATTGTTGGGATTTTGTTTTTATGTTGCTTAGATTGACTCTTAAGGATCCACTGAAATATCATATTCTCGATCTATTCCTCTATTCTTAATCAGAATCCGCTTGGACTGTATTTGAACCCTCTGTCCCATATTGTAGGTCAGAAATATTCTGTAGGGGGGGGGGGGGGGGTTCATGGCCTTTGCTGAGGCAGATATCTGATGAGACAGACTCAAAATGCATGATGATGTCAGAGTCAGATTGACACTCATATTTTAGTTTGTTCATACGCTTCTGTGGTTCTCCAGACATTATATACACTGAGTGTTTTATGTCCAATAGAGTGTTTTATGTCCAATAGAGTGTTTTATGCCCATATGGTGATGTGGCTCCATACGGGGAGTGCTTCTTCACCATATACACTGACTGTATTAAACATTAGGAACACCTGCTCTATCCATGACATAGACTGACCAGGTGAATCCAGGTGATAGCTAGGATCCCTTATTGATGTCACCTGTTAAATCCAATTCAATCAGTGTAGATGAAGGGGAAGAGACAGGTTAAAGAATAATTGTTAAGCCTTGAGACAATTGAGACATGGATTGTGTATGTCTTCCATTCAGAGGGTGAATTGGCAAGACAAAATATTTAAGTGCCTTTGAACAGAGTATGGTACTAGGTGCCAGGCGCACCTGTTTGAGTGTGTGAAGAACTGCAACACTGCTGGGTTTTTCCACACTCAACAGTTTCCTGTGTGTATCAAGAGTGGTCCACCACCCAAAGGACGTCTAGCCAATTTGACACAACTGTGGGAATCGTTGGAGTCAACGTGGGCCAACATCCCTGTGGAACGCTTTCGACACCTTGTAGGGTCTACGCCCCGACGAATTGGGGCTGTTCTAGGGGCAAAAGGGATTGGGAGGGAAGAGAAACGGGGAGTGGGGTAACAACTCCAAAATTAGGACGGTGTTCCTAATGTTTTGTACACTCATTGCACGTACAGGCAGTATGGCCCTCTCCACATGTTCCCTGCAGCTAGCAGCCCATGGACGCTGTTACTGCTGCTGCTCTGACATACGGTACACACAAATGGGCCGAACAGGCATACACGCACATACACACACGCAAACACACACTATTAGGTAACCCTGAATCCTGTATGGCTTATGCAACTATTTTATATAATATTGTATATTACTGCAGAGGGAGACCGAGAGGAGAGAGAGAGAGAGAGAGAGAGAGAGAGAGAGAGAGAGAGAGAGAGAGAGAGAGAGAGAGAGAGAGAGAGAGAGAGAGAGAGAATCTAATGATGTCTGTAAAAAATAAAGGGATAATCATCAAACCCTTACAGTGGAGGGAAAGGGAACAGGAAGCACAATTATTCCTGCCTTTGGATTTGGACACTGTAATATTATCACAACTTTCAGACATAATATATGCATGACCACCACAGCGTCTTATGCAACAGTTCCCTTTCTGTGTGTGCTCTGGCTCCCCTACTCTAGAAAGGTCTATGTTTAGCGCGGGACGATGGAACAGCCTATTCGTGTCTACAGTTAAATTGCACTTTCCACTCTACTTATTACAGTTACAGACAAAATATGAAAGTGCTAAGGGCAATGGATAATCAGCACAGAAATAGCACCGTCGGAATGATGTGTCATGTGGCAAGCAGACTGCGGTCACATCAGTGTGCAGTGAAAACGCTTCCCGCCTTCCATCTCTATGCATGGGAGCGGTTTCCAAATCCTCAAGGCAATCATGTACCTTTCAAACTTCAACAACCCAACTTAAAAGTCTGACTTTTTTTTGTTCCATTTTTTTTGGAGGGGATTGGGCATTGGTTAGCTTGGTTTTGCACTGTAGCCAGGCAGATTAGGATCTCTCTCACGGCTGCTTATGCCTGCCGTATGGCTTTGAGCCGCACAAATGCACAATCTACTGGGTTTTAACACAACGCACATACACTGTACACACACACACACACACGCACAGAGCAGTGGAATCACTGTTGACGACATACGCTGGGGACTTTGACAGGCAGAGCTGCTGTACCTAACTGGAGTGTCTTTCTGTAACACTGATCTGTTGCAGCACATGCACACTGAGACAGGGGCCATGAAACCATGCGTAAAAATCAGGGCTGAAAATCTGCTAACACACACACACACACACACACACACACACACATACAGATAGAAAAAGTTTCTAAATGTGATTTGGTCCCATAGGCACCCAGTTAATCTCTGTCCGTCTGGACCTCCCTTTTTGGCATTTTAGCTTTTATTGTACAAAACCGGGGAAAAAAACAGATAAATTCATTTAAATGATTACGTTAAAAGGTTAGAAGAGTTCCAGTCTTGCGTAGATGTTGTATTTCAGACACAGCTGCTGTGCATCCACTGATATGTCAAGACGAGATTAAAACTTGTTTACTGAACTCTACAGTCCTAAAGAAGGTCTACGTTTTAAATTGTTTATTAAAACATACCTTTATTCAAGACCTTTTGGAACAACTCTCTTATTAGATGCTGCATCGTCACATTACAGCGCTTCACTGGGCGCTGCTGCGTTTCTATGTCTACAGAAGTAACACAACCAACACCTGAGTCCCAGAGGTCATCTGTGGTTACACAAACACACACACACACACACACATACACACACACACACACACATACACACACACACACACACACACGCAAGCACGCACGCACGCACGCACGCACGCACGCACGCACGCACACACACACACACACACACACACACACACACACACACACACACACACACACACACACACACACACACACACACACACACACACACACACACACACACTTATTCATACTGCTGCTGGTGATTATTATAAATACAGTATGCAAATGCCGGTGTGATGCCTCTCCCGTCTATTATTCATGAGATTCAGAGGGACCCCGTCCTGATGCATAGATAAAACAGCAGATTATTCTAGTTTCCCAGGGCTCTATCTCCTGTGGATTACCATGCAGGGCAGAGGCAGTTCCTGTGTCATTGTTACCCTTTCATCTGTCCAGCCTGGCCTGTGTGGCACCACCCCACCACAGATAGAGACAGTGTCAATTAAAACACTTTGACATACTTGACAGAGAGGGGCTGTGTGTCCGGCATTAGCCATCTTTGGTGGGGAACTGGGGGACTCCCCCCTCACACACACACACACACACACACACACACACACACATGCCAATCAGCCCCACCACCCATGTTGTACCATATGTATAACATAGTGTGTGTTTTGTGTCTAACCATGAGTTGTGGTCATGCTCAGAAAACAATTACTAGATATGTTAGTGTCACTTTTCTCTCCTCTTGTGGCCTGCATCCCTTTGTCCCTCATAGTACTGTTTGACCGAATCAGCAATTCACTTCCTGCATCCCTGCGATGTTCATTGGCCGAGAGGGTATACCAGGTTGCAAAAAATGTAAATACAAAACTTCAATCTCCGGCAACAGAGTTAAAGTAAAGTAATTTCCTATTGGTTCCCAACACTGGAGTCTGCGTACTGCCTAGTTCTTAGCCTCTGGAAAGTAGATGGGAACATACCAATGTGTTTGTGTGAAAGGGGGCCAGTAAAATGATGCCACTAGATACTTGAAAATTACTGACATGATATATAAACCAGTGAACAGCAAAATATGTTCATATACATATACAATCATCCGTATGTTATAACAATGTTGTCTGTGAATATAGCGCAGAGAAAGCGCAAAACCATTTTCGATGCGTCATTATTAGAAACGGCTGTCACCCGTGTGTCCGCTTGTGGTGGTATCGCCGAGATGATGTGAACGGTTCCCTAGGCGCCGTCAGTGTTCTTAAAATGAAGACTACTGCTCAGTCCCCGAAGAACGGACTGGATGGTAGAGCTGGTATCTACTTTCAGCTCTGTAGGACTGTTAGATCATTTTATAGGCCTTTGGAAGAGTGAAGTTGTATGTCTGAGCAGTGAAGCCTGGTGCTTTTAGAGAAGAACTCATCGTATTTATTGTCTGAAGCAGGGATTCAGATCAACAGAGACTGTTTTATTTGAGCTGTCTTATATACAGTACATAGCAGTATCAAATCAGTCAAGTGTTGTATACGTTTTGACTGTGATCCTTTTTTTTAAATATCCATTTGGAGAAGGACAAGTGTCATTCGCAAGTGAAGTAAAGACAATGTACAATACAGTTTGGACTACGGAAAAAGAAGACAATGATTGGAGGGACGTGATGATGCCATATTCCACAGAATTAATATTTTACATTGAAATGGACCAACCACCTCCAGGTAGGCCACTAAAACTATTGGATAGTCATTGTGTGGTAGAGTAATGTATCATATTCGTAGATGCGGGGACATTTGTCAAATGGATTGAATGGTGAAAACTTTGAGAAGAACGCGTTGCCAGAAAAATCTGCCTGTCTAGATAGCGAGCCTATTAATTAGGAGAACTTCGTTGTTGTTTCATTTTGCAGTAGTTATTACAGATGCGCAAGTAGTGCACAAGCATCCAGAAATGTGCGTTATAGTTCTCTATTCCGTTCGCTGTAACATCGCTACATTGTCAACGTCCAGTCGTGTTGCTACTGTTGCAAGTGCAACGGTGATGACGATCCTTTAGCATCTTTAAAATAAAATAAAAATGTATCAGATGCGTTGTTTAGTTTGTAACAATTTTGTAAAAAAAAAAGAAATGACGAGTCTATCGGAGTGACATCACATGAACAGCAGATTGATACAGGCTACCGTGTATCCTGCAATAATCCCTTCCGTTTTAATAAACATTTCACGTGCATATGGACATTATTCATTGAACCAATGAACTTTATTTGTCGCTATCATACAAATGGGCGACCTCAGTATAGTTATTTAGTCGGCTGCATATTCATTCGTTTTTCTTTAGTCATTCATTCATTCATTTAGCACGAAGGCCATCACTTTTGTCAGTTTGCTTTGTTCTTTTGTAGCAGTCTATTCAATATGTATTCATGGCGTTCATACCTAAACTCTACTTTACCGTGTTTTACCATCAATATAATATTCTGGTTCTCCAAAATAGTTAGAGGTGTTCAGTCCTGTGAAGCATAGGTTGTGGGGGAGGGGAAAGAGATCTGAAAAGATTGCGTTACAAGTCAATGAAGTAAAACCCCTCTGTTTCATCTATATCAACGTTGCTCCAGGCACAGATGTCATGCATAATATCTGCGCATGATTCTGACCGACTGTCATATAGGATGTTTAACTCTATTTGAGTCATTTCTTTGCATTTTGTGCAAGTGTCATTCGACTCCCATCCCCCTCCCCCCTCTTCTTGAATTAATACCGCAGATGTAGGACGCTCAGCGGATGGAGCAGGGGATGCTTTTGAATTGCACTGAATATATTTTGCCGGTAGCTCTTTCTCCCCCCTGTCCCATGCCCTTGATAGAACGATTTTAGAATATTGGCACCTTCTGAAGTGGACTGTTACAGTATCCAGTTCTGCGTGTACAGCAACCCTCTCCATTGTCATCCGGGGCAAGTGGGATGATATCGCTTGAGAAAAGGGGGCTTTATGTCGGTGGTGGAGTGAAGGGGGCATTCTCCTATAGCCTATGTGTAGTCCATTTCCATTTATATGTGCTGTCAATGCAATGGCTTTGCGATTCACAAGGGTTTCACGCATTCACTATGAGGTCATACATAGGCTGGGAACCGATAGAGAGACCGTTTTAAAATGGCATTTAGATATATAGCCTCGAGCTGACTATAGTCCAGCTTCACTTCTGCAATGCAACTCAACTATAGGCCTACTCTAAAAGACATAGCCTACAGTATAGGCTACAACGCTACTGTCAAATGAACTAACAAGTGAGTCAGTACCCAATGGGCAAAAGCTGGTTTTAAAGACATCCGTTTTTTTTAAATGTATTTTTACAAACCAAAATATGATGTATTTTACTGACCAACATAAGACCAGTCGGTCATAATTGTGACCCCTATATTATGTGCTTTATTATGTACTGATCATAGTTAAGACCTCATCATAACCTGGTAATGACCATCTGACTACAGCTTATTACCTACTGTAAAAAGTATTGCAGAGGAAAAAGTTGTATGTTAAAAACATTGTTCATTACATTTATATTTGTTTCCATAGCAACCAGTTAAGATTACATCTGCAGCATATTCTTACATTTGACATTTTTTAGCACATCTGCATACAGTCCTTGTTTCATAACCCAAGACATTACACGCATAGAAAGACTGGGACAGAGTATATAAAGGCCCATTTAAAAAATAATTGTATTAATGATTAATTAGTGGTGTAATGGGGTAGATCCTCATCAAGGGTTGAGCATAGAAGTCGATCTGGCGCGTAGTGGACCTCTTGAAGAGTGGTGTGACGGGTCAGCTCTGCGGTGAAGAGAATCAGCGCATTACAACTGTATCAATCTGAGATTTTAAAAGAACTACGTTCCTGAAGAAACTGTGTGGTCCTAGTTGAAAAAGTTTGTGGCAGTTATAGCTTAGATGTCTTTTTTTTTTTAAAGAGCAACTTGCTCATATACATACTTTGCGTCATCATCCACTCCGACGTCAATGGCATATTTTAGAACTTAGAACCTCCTGACTTTTCTGGCTTTTCATTGCACTTACTGTAAGCTTAAAAAGAGAAGAAAATAAATGAATGATTGGCATAATGTGGGCACGCAGGACACGACATAACAGTAACGCACAGTAAAATATCTTTAACAGTCAGAATCTACAAAAAATGTCTCATTGTCTATGCCAAATGTCTCAACTGCTCACATTTACTTACCAATTACAATGGAGCACACGAGTGGTGTCAAAGGCATGTTTTCTCCTCTGTCCCTTCATATTGAAGTGGGACATTAACTAAATCTCAAACATTTTAAGAAAGAGGATATCAAAAATTTGACTAGTTGGACAATTTTTTTTTTTACTCATCTCTAAATTTTAAAGTTTTGCTAAATATTCAAACAACATTTTTTAAACACAACACTCCATAATCCTGAGGCCATTGTCCCAGACAGAAGTTCCCAAAATTGAGGACAGCTTGGCAGTCTTAAAAAAAAGAAAGATAAATGAAAAAATCGAGGTATGTATAGAGAGACAATAAAATATTATGTTTTTCTAAAGTTATGTTGGTATGTCATATCATTCCTGCAACAAACATTGTTAGAAATTGGTGTAATTGGCAAATCTCTTTCCTTTCTTCTTTAGCTGGGATGTGGCATAATAGGTCACTGGTAACGAAGTAGGTGGCCAAGGACTGCTGTAGAGGCCATGCATCAGGTCATTGACATGTTTCAGGAACTGTAAAGACAGAGACAAATCAATATTAACCATTATGATCAGTAACCTAGCTACTACAGAAGGCCTAAGGTCTTCAGTAAGTTAGACTTAGCCTAGCAAGTACATTGACTATGTTGCCCCCCAGCAATCTGGCAGTAAGGCAGACAGACGGGGAGGGAGAGAGAGACAGCAAAACATAGGCTATTTACAGGCTGGATAACTCCTGTACTCCTTCCCTTTGTTCCCTCTTCCATCCTTCCATCCAATCTAGAAGATTCCTACAAAAAAAGAGAATCAAGAATTGAAAAAGACAGTTGCGGTGTAACGTTAGAATGAGTGTTGAGGGGTATATTGAGGCAAAATATATCGTATTGTCAAATATAAAATACATGGATCCCTGATGAATCAAGAAACATGTTGACATGACAATGTTTTCTAAAGTTGTGATCAACTCTCACTCTCTCTTACACAAACACACATTTACTGTCATTAACTAAACAGATATCAAAATGTAAACTTTAGCTAGCTAGCTACAACAGGTAAAAATTAAAACTTACCATGTCCATAGTCAAATGACCAAATCGCCCTCTAGTGGCCTCATGGGTGGAATTGTATTAATATTTTTCATTATTTCATCATTCTTATTTTATTTCAATTTTTTTTATTGCTAGAAATCTAATGTTTCTATGTCAAACGGTTTGGTTAAATTTCAGTCTTCTGGGATGTATATAAACTGTAATATTGGTATGCAAATTAAGAATTGAGGACATTTAAACTCAAAATCTGACCACCGCCACAGGTGTCTTCTTTTTTTAAGCCCATAACCATGTGTGTGAGGTGTATACTTTTGTTTCAAAGTAGATTTGTTTTAAGACTACCAAGAAACACTCTGTGTGACCCTGAGTTAGCCCATTGGAGTAAATTGCTTAAAACAGTTAGGGGAAAATATAATTGTAATATTTTCAGGGTTAATTTCAGGTGCAATAATTTGATTAATTATTGATGGAAATAAATGGGATAAAAATAGGGTTTTGTAAATCCTGGTGGATTGCAGTAGAATATTGAACTCAAAGATATACAGTGGCAAGAAAAAGTATGTGTACCCTTTGGAAATACCTGGATTTCTGCATAAAATTTGATCTGATCTTCATCTAGGTCACAGAAATAGAAAAACACAGTCTGCTTAAACTAATAACACACAAACAATTATACAATGTCAGGTCTTTATCGAACACACCGTGTAAACATTCAAAGTGAAGCGTGGGAAAAGTATGTGAACTAGAGGTCGACCGATTATGATTTTTCAACGCCGATACCGATGCCAATTATTGGAGGACCAAAAAAGCCGATACCGATTAATCGGCCAATTTAAATTAAAATGTATTTGTGATAATGACAATTTCAACAATACTGAATTAACACTTATTTTAACTTAATATAATACATCAATAAAATCAATTTAGCCCCAAGTAGATAATGAAACATGTTCAATAAATGTTTAAATAATGCAAAAACAAAGTGTTGGAGAAGAACGTAAAAGTGCAATATGTGCTATGTAAGAAAGCTAACGTTTCAGTTCCTTGCTCAGAACATGAGAACATATGAAAGCTGGTGGTTCCTTTTAACATGAGTCTTCAATATTCCCAGGTAAGAAGTTTTAGGTTGTAGTTATTATAGGACTATTTCCCTCTATACCATTTGTATTTCATTAACCTTTGACTATTAGATGTTCTTATAGGCACTTTAGTATTGCCAGTGTAACAGTATAGCTTCCATCCCTCTCCTCACTCCTCCCTGGGATCGAACCAGCAACACAAAGACAACAGCCACCACATCGAAGCAGCGTTACCCATGCAGAGCAAGGGGAACAACCACCCCAAGGCTCAGAGTGAGTGAAGTTTGAAACGCTATTAGCGCGCGCTAACTAGCCAGCCATTTCACTTCGGTTACACCAGCTTCATCTCGGGAGTTGATAGGTTTGAAGTCAAAAACAGCACAATGCTTGAAGCACAACGAAGAGCTGCTGGCAAAATGCACGAAAGTGCTGTTTGAATGAATGTTTACGCGCCTGCTTCTGCCTACCGCTGCTCAGTCAGATACTTAGATACTTGTATGCTCAGTCAGATTATATGCAACACAGGACACACTAGATAATATCTAGTAATATCATCAACCATGTGTAGTTAACTAGTGATTATGATAGATTTTTTTTATAAGATAAGTTTAATGCTAGCTAGCAACTTACCTTGGTTTACTGCATTCGCGTAACACTCCTTGTGGAGTGCAAAGAGAGAGAGGCAGGTCGTTATTGCGTTGGACTAGTTAACTGTAAGGTTGCAAGATTGGATCCCCCGAGCTGACAAGGTGAAAATCTGTCTTTCTGCCCCAGTTAACAGTTAATCCACCGTTTCTAGGCCGTCATTGAAAATAAGAATGTGTTCTTAACTGACTTGCCTAGTTAAATAAAGATGAAATAAAGGTGTAAAAAAAATCTGCGCCCAGAAATACCAATTTCCGATTGTTATGAAAACTTGAAATCGGCCCTAATTAATCGGCCATTCCGATTAATCGGTCAACCTCTCTAAAGTGAACCCTTGTATTTAATAACTGGCTGACCATTTTTTGGCAGCAATAACCTCAACCAAACATGTTCTGAATTTTGGACCATTCCTCTTTACAAAACTGTTTCAGTTCAGCAATATTCTTGGGATGTCTGGTGTGAACTGCCCTTCTTGTAGTCTTGCCACAGCATTGCAATTGCGTTGAGGTCAGGACACTGACTGGGCCACTCCAGAAGGCATATGGTCTTCTTTTGAAGCCATTCTGTTGTTAATTTACTTCTGTGTTTTGGGTTGTTGTCCTGTTGCATCACCCGACTTCTGTTGAGCTTCAATTGGTGGACAGATACCCTAACATTCTCCTGCAAAATGTCTTGATATACTTGGGAATTCATTTTCTGTTGATGATAGCAAGCTGTACAGGCCCTGAGGCAGCAAAGCAGCCCCAAAACAGGATGCTTCCTCCACCATACATGACAGTTAGGATGAGGTTTTGTTGTTGGTGTTCTGTGCCTTTTTTCTCCACACATAGTGTGTTCCTACCAAACAACTCAACTGTAGTTTCATCTATCCACATAATATGTTGCCAGTAGCGCTGTGGAACATCCAGGTGCACTTTTGCAAACTTCAGACGTGCAGCAATGTTTTTTTTTGGACAGCAGTCGCTTCTTCCGTGGTGCCCTCCCATGAACACCATTCTTGTTTAGTGTTTTACATATCGCAGCCTCGTCAACAGAGAGGTTAGCATGTTCCAGAGATTTCTGTAAGTCTTTAGCTGACACTCTAGGATTCTTCTTAACCTCTTTGAGCAGTATGCGCTGTGCTCTTGCAGTCATCTTTGCAGGGTGACCACTCCTAGGGAGAGTAGCAACAGTGCTGAACTTTCTCGATTTAAAGACAATTTGTCTTACCGTGGACTGATGGACATCAAGGCTTTTAGAGATACTTTTGTAACCCTTTCCAGCTTTAAGCAAGTCAACAATTCTTAATCTTAGGTCTTCTGAGATCTCTTTTGTTCGAGACATGGTTCACATCAGGCAATGCTTCTTGTGAATAGCAAACTCACATTTTGTGAGTGTTTTTTATAGGGCAAGGCAGCTCTAACCAACATCTCCAATCTCGCCTCATAGATTGGACTCCAGGTTAGCTGACTACTGACTCAAGTGAGCTTTTGGAGAAGTCATTAGTCTAGGGGTTAACATACTTTTTCTAACCTACACTGTGAATGTGTAAATTATGTATTCAATCTAAACAAGAAAAATACAATAATTTGTGTGTTATTAGTTTAAGCACACTATGTTTGTTTATTGTTGTGACTTAGATGAAGATCAGATGAAATTTGATGACCAATTTATGCAGAAATCCAGGTAATTCCAAAGGGTTCACATACTTTTCTTTTCAAATTTACAAGAACATCTACTGAAGAAAACTTTGTCCTTGTGTTTCTTGGCCAGTTACATCGTTTTGTTCAGATGCTAGGTTGTTTTTCAATTATGTTAGTTTAAGTTTGCTGCAACTGTCTGCTGTTAGGAAGACATCTCAGTCAAGATTTTTTTCATTACAGCCAAGTGAGTGCCTAAATTACCACGGTAACGGCCCGTCCCTTAAAGGGCTAGCTGACATTTTTTGTCTCACCTAATGTTTGCACTTGATCGAGCATGGATTGCTACCAAAAACTTTTATTCATGAACTTTTAGTCATTGTTCTCCTAGATTTATTTGTGTGCTTCTGCATTTCTACTTAGGAGCACATCATGTACTCCTTGTAAAAAATGTCAGCATAGAGCCCTGAACTATAATAATAAATAAGACAAATCACTCCGCATTTTGTAGCAGGATAGGCACTTTGTTGATTGTTGATGTTCATTTGCGAAACTATTTATCTGTTTTTGTTATTGTATCTAAATTATTTATTTGAACAAACATTGGTTAAAAGACGCAGGTCACTAATTAAATTCAATTAATCAATATACTCCAATACTTCTTACTACGAATACATTTCTTGTTTTTGAAACATTAGAAAGCATACTTTTTGTAATTTTTATCATTTTTGTTGTTGTAATTTTTGGTTAATAAAGAAAAAAAATTGGGCTGGTAAAAAATGTGAGTTGCTGGTAGATTTTTAAAAATCCAACACAGTGGCTGGTTGACCAAAAAGTACATTTCCCACCCTGGACATTGTGAAAAATACATTTTAATCAAGTTGTGATCTGGTTTTATGACGTTCCAACCAGAAAGAAATGTCTTGATCATGTTGTATGCACACTGGGTTGGCTCTCTATCTATGAAAAGATAACAGTAATACTACCGTGCTTGTATAATGGGGATAGTAACGCTGTGCATCTTATGCATGTAAACCCAGATGTATGAGCCAGTTGGCAAACAGCCAAAATGTCACACTAATCATGTTGCCAGATCTGTTTCAAAACAACAATGTCTAAACGTGTCCTGGTGTTGGAAACACAATCACCATCTCCTGCTGTGATTAACCTGTCAATGGTAGATGGTGGTGTTTTATGTGTGCTGGTGTCGCTACAGAATGATAACAACCAACATCAGTTGTATTATATGATCACCAATGTTAGCAAGCTTCTTCCATTGAGCCAGGGATTGTCAGTGGAGACATTGAATGAAACAACCGGTAGCTTTGATATAAACAATAGGTTTCAAAGGGAAATATGCACTGTGTTGTGTGTTTGGCTTCTATGTAACATCTCCTGGGCTATCGAGAAAGGACCCTAGCTGCGTTACCCCAGGCAGGCGGTAGGTGTATAGAGTGGCGGATAGCGGCGGTGTGTCTCGGGGAGGTGGAAGAATATAGCCCCGCTCTTCTTCTCTACTCCTCCTCTTCTCTCCCCAGGGGGTATGAGCTCACCAGTGTGTGATCCGACCGCATATTAATCTCGTCTTCCACTCAGTGCCAGCTCACAGCTCGGCCCCTACAGAACACATACGCAATGTTTTTGGTTGCCTGTCTGGGCTTTTCTCTCTTCTTGTGTACTCCTGTTTGTAGATGTTATTTCGGCATGGGATTCACTTTGTGTGATCCTGTGGTGGGGGGGGGGGGGGGGGGGGGGGGGGGTCTAATTCCTGGGCCCAGCAGAGAAAGAGAAATAGAGAGAAGGCAAGAGAGAAACTGGGGTGGAGAAAGAGAGCGACAGAGAAGGGATGAGCGTTGTGCAGATGTTCATTGATATATTTCTTACAGTGGAATTGAAATGTGAGAGGCTCTGTGACAGTTAGAATGTAACGCCGGGGGCCAGCTCCGTGTGTGTGTCTTTGTGTCCGTTGCCGTGGGTGATTAGCACAGGTGGAGTGCTGCCCCAGGGGAGGGCTGACCTCGGTTCCCAACGGCAACACGACTACTCCCCTCCCATTGTGTGTGTGTGTGTGTGTGTGTGTTGTGTGTGTGTGTAAGGTGCAGTGATGGGGTGTGGGTTTGCAGGGTAGCACTAGAATTGGGTAGCTTCTTCATTGAATGGAAAATCACCAGTACATTTCTGTCCCCTGCTGCTGGAATGATGCTATGTGGGGCAATGACATAAGTCACTTACAGTAGTGAGTCACGGCAGACAGACAAGGCTGGGTTGGTTCTGTTGATTCTTCCTCTACACATTGAAACACACTTTAGAACCACTATCTTACTCTTTTTTCTCTGTCGCTGTCTCTCTCTTTGGCCATGTCTCAACTTGACAGTTCATGCAGCTTTAGTATTCTGACCCTAGATTTTTGATTATGGAACTCCGAACGTGTCGCGCATCTACACCTACATTTCAATGTAGATATTGTGTCCAACAGTGTGCCTGGATTCCCCTTTCCCGCACTACATTCAATTGCCAGTGTGTGCATTCTACAAACGGTGGAATAGGCTAAATATAATAAAAAGCAACACAACAACTGATGGCGGTAGCTAACTAGCCAGCTAACTTCTGTAGCTAGCCAGCAAGCTAGCAAGCAAGGTTAAAGGGATTGCAAACGGGTTAGCATAACTGTAGCCCCCCCCCCCCCCAAAAAAATTTCCTTCGAAATACTAGTTAGCTGGCTAACATTTATGAGTCCAGCAAACACGTTCCTCACACGCTAGGAAGGTGTTTCCTCCAATGTCATAATGAAAAGGTGCCTCTCGGACCTAAAACACACATTTTCTGGAGACTTGTGGGAGGAGTACTGATGGCGCCTGCCACTGTATGCGCTTTCGGTAGCCTGGTCGCTTTCAGAAATCTGCACCCAATGCATCCCTGACCACATCGGCGAAGTGGTCAGCCAGATCTGAACACAATCCGACCTCAAAGTGACTTTTGTGCTTCTCGACCCGTCTTCGTATTCTGACAGTAGAAGCTGCATGTAAGTGTCAAGTGTAGACGCAACCTTTCTGTCTCATTCTGTCTGCCGTGGAGAGATGCAGCAGGGCTAAGGATTCACAATGTGTCTCTCTTCCCAATCCCCCCCCCTCTCTTTTTCTCTCTCTCTTTCTGCCTTCTATTCTATTCTGAGATTCATGTTGGACACATGTTAGGCTGGGAAGAGCCCCAGAACACATACATCTGTTAAGTATAAACATTTTTCTCCCATCTCTCTCTCTCCCTCCCAAATCTCTTTCTTTCACTCTATTCTCCTTCTGTCTCTCTGACTCTGTTTCGCTCTCCCTTTCTCTCCTCACATGTATAAATAGTACTGGAGTTCGAAGTGTTCAGCTTGGTCAGGCCTGACTTGTGGAAACTGGGC
This sequence comes from Oncorhynchus clarkii lewisi, assembly GCF_045791955.1. Taxonomy (NCBI): domain Eukaryota; kingdom Metazoa; phylum Chordata; class Actinopteri; order Salmoniformes; family Salmonidae; genus Oncorhynchus; species Oncorhynchus clarkii. The sequence continues at coordinate 41,238,212 of NC_092150.1, forward strand.
TGAGAGCAGAATGTGCCTGTCTTTTCCCATTCAGACACAGCTTTGGCCACAGGGTGTGGGAGGGAGGGGGGGGACGGGACGGGACGGGACGGGAGGGGGGGGGGGGGGGGGGGCGTATACATAAACATAAAAATGACATTGGGATCCTTAACTTTAGGAAAAATCCCAAACCGATCACAAAACATTATTTCCCGCGTTTTGGCCTAACTGGATGATGGGATATCAAGGTATGTGGAAAGTTGTGTAATTTAAATAAAACAAGAGAGGGAGAGGTGAACTTTAGGTGGATTTGCGAGGCATGCAAGACAGATTACCAAGATGCGCTCCATTTTTTTTTCTGCCCTGCGCTCTCCTCTCTCTCCCTCGCCTGGGGGCGTATTCATTACACCGATTATGATGCGAAACGTTTGTTAAACGGAAGCAAATGGAATGAAACGGGGAGGGGCCTACCTGAATTTGTCCAATCGAAACGTTTCGTTTCGCAACTGTTTGGACTAATGATTACACCCCTGCTCTTTCTCTTCGCTAACGATGTTAGTGTGTTCAGTCTTCGGTCTGTTGCATGTAGAATATCCTAGCCTATTCATTGATGGTAGGTCCTGCTTTTCTAAAGTTCCGGGACATTGCAAGCCAAGAATTTGCGAGATACTGCATTCCATTGCGAGATACAGGCCTAGAAAACAGTTCTGACTGTCTGCCTGGTGGCCGACCTGCCTGTACTGTGCCCCTTCCCCCTCTCTCCACGTCCAATCGCTAGCTCGCTATGAAAGATGTGTTTGTGTTCTTGGAAGTACATCAACTAATCAGTCTTTTACTTTCCGAAAATACTGAGTCTTAGTACTCGATTCCAAGCAGAATCTAATCTTAGCCCTCGATTCGGTGACAGTAGTCAACGTGCGAGGAGTCGGGGAATCAATTACTTTGGAGTCAACTCTCTACCACTACGTCATCGTCGTTAACTGTTGGAAAAATGGCAACGGAAGGCGAGCGACAGCAGCGGAGTCCTGTATGGAAATACTTTGCGAGGTGTAATTGAGGTACAGTCATGGTAGTACAGGCGCAATGCTCAACCGTCTGAAAGGGAACGTTTTATGCATCTTTCTTATAGTTTTAATGGAAAAAAGAGCTGTTTAAACTTTTTTATAAATTGCCCATCTGTCACATCCCTCATTTGTGTGTGTGTGTGTGTGTCTGGTTTAGTGAGGCCTTACACGCTGTGTGTGCTCTTTCTCTTCCTGAACCCCTCTCATTCTCCCTGACCCTCTCCCTTTTTCTCTCTTTCTCTTCCTCAACATGTCCCTGACATAATTTATATACTCTGAGGGTGTAACTCTCTCTCTCTCTGTCTGTCTCTCTTGCTCTCTCTTTCTCTCTCTGCTGCTCCCCCCCCACTCTCTCAGGGTCCACCCCTACCCCCCTGCTGTGCTCTTATTGGCCAAATCAGGTCTCCATTCAGAGATTAGCTAGCTGTCTGATTTTAGGATCAGGGCTTGTTTCGCAGCGCCAGTCTGACAGAGGAGGAAAGAGAGATAGAACAGAGAGAGAGAGAGAGGAGAGGGACTGACGGACAGACACACAGAGAAAGGGAAAGGAACAGACAGCTGACAGGACTAATGCAGCTCACACCTACCCCACTAGAGGAAGACAGTAAGACCCAGCACCAGCTTTCTTTTCTTTCTTTCTTTCTTTCTTTCTTTCTTTCTTTTTTTTTTCTTTCTTTCTCTCTTTCTCTCAGTCCTCCTCCCCTTTCTTTCTTTTCTTGTCAGTTGGCCCGCATCCCTTTTGTGCGTTTGTGCTTCTGTCTGTGGGTGTGTGTGTGTATATGTGGGTCCATGTTTGTGTACGTGTGTGTGTGTGTGAAGCAAAGTGCCGACTGCGACTGGACAGGACTGGAATGAGGGCTTATGTGTGTGTGACAGGATTGAGGGGCCCGGGGGTAGGCTGGCTGGCTGGCAGGCTGGCCGTGTGGACTGCATCTGCAGGACTACATGTGTTGAACAGCTTAAAAGACAGACTGATGTATACACTGTGTGTGTGTTCATTCCTGAGGGTCTTTGTCCCCCTGTGTGTGTGTGTGTGTGTGTGTGTGTGTGTGTAAAAGACCCTCTGCTCCGCTTACACACTCTGGGGCTTACACCCTCCCCAAAAAATAAATAATGAAGTTTGGATTGGATTGTACTTTGTTCTGCTACTTTTATTCCATGTTATATTCAGTAACTTTGCACTTTTGCACAATGGTGCAAATGTCTGTTTATTTGACTTGTCAATTATGATTTGACTTATTTATGGTTTTACTTAAAGTTCTCAGACAGTCATCAACATCTCACTGAGGTGTGTGTGTGTGGTGCGTGCGTGTGTGAAGGGTTGCTGTGGGGCGGCAGTGTTAATACCACTCTGCTGGCGCCCAACACACTCTGGTTAACATGCTCCTGCTTCTGTACCCAACAGCTGCCACACACAGACACACACACACACACACACACACACACACACACACACACACACACACACACACACACACACACACACACACACACACACACACACACACACACACACACACACACACACACAGAGAGAGAGTTGTGCCTGAGGCTTGACCCAGTGTCCTATGCAAGCTGCATAATGTGCTCTTTGGAACTGGCTCTGATCGAGCTGTTGTATGTGTCATGGATTGGGGGCTCCACTGAGGGTGAAGGGTGCAGGACAGATTTTTCAGCCAGTCATCTGTAAAAGGAATCTGTTAATGATAAAGTGGGGATGAATACACACACACACACACACACACACACACACACACACACACACACACACACACACACACACACACAGGTCATGGAAGGGGAGGGGGGTGGAGGTTGTGAGCTAGTCAGGGCTTTCATTTTCACTTGGCCCCAATTCTGCTCTCTTCCTCCTGTGGCTTCCTGGCTCTTTCCCCTGTGTGCTGTGAGAGAGAGAGAGTGAAAGCAGTGTGTGTGCACCTGCAAGGAGAGGGAGGACAGGAGATGAAAGAAAGGAGGAGGAGGGGAGGAGAGTTAGGCAGGCAGGTCCGCCCCTGGCTCTCTCTCACTGGTGGAGATGGCTCACCCCACAGGGAAGAGGAGAGGGAGCTCGGTCTCCTGGGCTGCCTGGCTGGCTCACCGTGTGCGTGTGTGTGTGGCACAGGGCTGGGTAGGTTACTTTCCAAATGTAATCCGTTACGGTTACTATTTACCAGTCCACAATTGTAATCATTAACATTTATTTTGGATTACCCAAACTCAGTAATGTAATCGGATTACTTTCAGTTACTTTTAGATTAGTGCAGGTTCGTTTTTATTTCGTCATGAATCTTGTTCTGGAGTCAGCTGTGCAGAGTGGTAACTAGCTAGCACAGCCACAAAGTCGTAAAATCTGAATTTTAAACTTAAACTTAACCCTAACCTTAACCACACTGCTAACCCTAATACATACCGTAACCTTAAATGAAGACCAAAAAGCTCATTTCTGTTTTCATACATTTTTACAATATAGCTAATTTTGACTTTACAGCTGGCCCGTCTGGCGTAAATCACTCAGTTCTGCCTCAAGGACAAGACTCATCCCAATAAACGTCAATCTGCTTAAGAGGCATTAGAAGAAGACAAAAATGAATATTACCAATTGAATGACATCTATTGCAGGACAAATCAATGTTAGAGTTTACATAGCTGGCCATAAATCGATGCTGCATTTTACGATTGGGGTCATTGCTTTGAGTTGGGGGAAAAAAAATATGCTTTGAGCACTACCAAAAAGTTATTTGTGCATGTGAAAAATGTATGCCATATGCTGCGTTTGCTATAGGCCTACTATTTGTGTTGTTGATGCTGATACCTCACTAATTTGCAGCTGTTTAAGACTATCAAAAGTTATGTTATTGCACAAATTCAATTGAGCAATGAAAGCCCCACCCCGTGGTCTTCTTGAATGAAACTTGTTGACTGTATATAGGAAGGGAGGAACTCCCTCAAACGAACTCGAACTCCCTCAAACTCGAACAAACTCGAACTCCCTCAAACTTTTACACCATAGGCTGGGATCCGCACTCTGCAGCTGTTGCAAGAGCGCATTTAATAAGCTTACTGGCTGTCCAATGAGTGCACGCACATTCATTACATTTTGCAACAGAATGGCCGTTTTTTAAACTGAAGCTAACTGAAGGAAACGAGGAGGGACCTACCTGAATTTGCCCAATCGAAACATTCGATTTGCTCTGTTTCTTTCTGTTTGGTTCTTAAACGGTAAATGTTTTCCTTAATGAATACACCCTGGTCACGAAAACAATGATTGATAGGCAGTGTAAACGTCTTTTCAAATACACATATACATTTGTGAACAGCCATCCACAACAACCACAACCCGTAAGGCGCAAATAGCTAAACGAGAGAGCAGCAGTGTGATTCACATCAAAGTGATTTCTGTATCGCCCATAGGCTACGCCACTGCTGTTGTGCGGCAGGTAGCCTAATGGTTTAAGGGTGTTGGGCTAGTAACTGGAAAGTAGCTGGTTCAAATCCCCAAGCTGACTAGCTGAAAATTCTGTCTATGTGCCCTTGAACACGGCTTCTTTCTGTAAGTTGCTCTGGATAAGAGCCTCTGCTAAGTTAGCTGTAAAAACAAAGTTAATTTTTTGTCCTCCAATCATAATAATACTTTTTTTTTTTTTAAAGAGCCTTTGCTAAATGACTAAAATGAAAATGTAAAATGTCCTTACCTCTGAGCGTTTTATTCAAGTTGAATAACTTTTGGTTCCCGACAACAGTGGCACCATTGGAAGCCATAGCTTGGACTGTAGCCTATAAAAGCCTATTCCTGCTCTTTTCCCGCGATCCATCAAACGCATTTGGTGTGTCATCACAGTGGTCTTTGATTTGTGGTCCGACTCCCTCAGGCGGAACAAACAAAAAAATCAAGCCTTTTTTTATGCTGATTTGAATGTCAAATCATTTTTGCGCAAACATCCTTTCTGAATTTTTAAGTAATCATCTCCATATTATTTGTTTTAAGTATCTGTAATCTGATTACAATATTATTATTTTACTGCTAACGTAACTACATGCAATCCATTACTCCCCAACCCTGCTTGTGTGCGCATGTGTGTGTGTGTGTGTGTGCGTGCCCCCGTGGACCAACGTGGACCAACTGCCAACCTAACTGAAGGAACTGGTTTTCATTAGTGTCCCAGACACAGTTTTATATTCCCCTAGCTCTGTACTGCCGGTGCGAAGTAAATATAGTACTCAGTCTGCTCCAACTGTAACCTCTTTTACTAACAACTGTTTCCTATGCTGTATGTCTGTCACATGTTCCAATTCCCTTTATTGACACCCGGTCATGCATAGTTCGTTCAGTAGTAATACCCTCAGTACATGTGACTCTCTGTAACTGCTACTGTAGAGCTTGGGGACAGACAGTGAGTGATGTGACTATCATGGGGACATTGAGAAATGGTTATGTCAATAAATGTGTCCTGGATGACTCTGGGGGATTGGGTGTCTGTCTCTGGCTGGCCTGGTTGCCTGGTTGGACGACCCCCTAGTAGTGTAGTTATGAGATTCCTCTGACTGCCTGTCATGATGTCACCTTGTGTCTTCTCTCCCTGGTGTGTGTGGGTTCCCAGAGCAGCCCTGAATGTTCTAGAGAGGGACAGAACATTCTAGAGGCCCGCCAAAGAGCCAGTGGAGACCCCTGAATGAAAGATGAAACACACGCGTGTGCTCGCACACACACACACACACACACACACACACACACACACACACACACACACACACACACACACACTGCTCTTTATTGTGTGTGCTCTCTGAAAGGGCACTCTCTAAAGTCAGTGACTATCTTGACTAAAGAGTGTATACACATATACTCACGTGTGTGTGTGTGCGTGTCTAAGTCTGTCTATGTGTGTGGTTGTGGGTGCTGAGTAGGGTGTCTGGGTCAGAGGCAGGTTAGTTATGCTTGGCTTGGATTTAGCAGATGAACACTGTAGCCGCTGTTGGGCTAGAGGAGGCAAAGGGAGGGGGGTGAGGGTTATTTTCCCCTAAAGCTAGCAAAGTTATTACACTTTTTTCTCTGCTGCACCTGGCATGTGGCATGTCTCGCCCCTACCTTCTACTCCCTATCTCACCCCTCCCTGACCCTCAAGGTCCCTCTACTAGCAGCCTAGATCTGTCTGTCTATGTATGTATGTATGTATGTATGTATGTATGTATGTATGTATGCATGTATGCATGTGTGTGTGTGTGTGTGTGTGTGTGTGTGTGTGTGTACGTACACCTCTCTCTACTGTTAGCTGGGGTGAGTGGGATCTAGCCAGCCCAGCTCTGCTTCCTGCTACTTATCCTCCAATTAGTATTCTCACAGAATCTCTAGATTCCAAATGCCGTGGAGGGAGGTCTCTTCTTGGTAAATTATTAACACAATGCTGAATGGGAGGGAGGAGAAGCATGGCCAGTATGGCCGATTGCGACATCATCTAAGCCTGAGGGATGGGGGGGGGGGGGGGGGGTGAAGGAATGAACTCAGAAGCCAGAAGTAGAGGTGAAGAAAGGAGGAATGACAGGAAGGGAAGACTGTTTCCTACAAGCTTCAGGTCCACTGTCATGTCCGTATGCCTCATACATGTCGAAGCCCACTTGTATTTTTGTTTCGCCCTTAACCCTCTCTTTCTCTATTCCCTTCTTTGTTTTTCCGTCTCTCTGCAGCTCTTCCTCCCAAGCCGGCCAAGCCCATGACTCCAGTGAGCAGCAGCAATGGTGTGAAGGAGGGGGCTGGGGGGTCGCTACAGGAAGCAGAATGGTACTGGGGAGACATATCAAGGTAGCACTCCGCACACCAGGCACATGCACAAATAGGGCTCAACCAGTGCCCGAGCAGCTGCCCTTTAGCCCTCCTATGAAAGTGCCCTGACAGCTCAGGGGATCAGCGTTTTTTCACAAGCACATTGAGTAGCCAGCCAAAAAAAAAAAAAGTCGCTAGCCAGGCTCCCCTGGGCTGGGGGGGTTGGTTAATACATTTTTGCCGAACAAGCTCTATTTTAGTGGCCTCTGGTATATTCTAATGCTACATTGTATTTTGAAACAGCAACTATCAGGAAATAACCCGTATCAATTGTTTCACACTTTTGCAGTCGGTGTTAGTTTCATCAGCTGTTGTACAATATGATATAAAACAAAGGCAAAACAAAACTGGACTGCCCTGGGCATTTAAATAATCCTGTGAGAGTCTGCTGACTTCAACAGGCTTCAAACTTCCTTTTAATAAGAGGCACAGAAAGCAGCAGTTGACTACTCCATTGTGAACACTTTGATTAAATCAGTAGACCTATATCAATTTGAAAATACCATTTAAGTATCATTAGTTTTTAAAACCATTCAAAGGGTTTTCTTTTATCATATTTTAGACCAGAGTGAGGCTCTCTCCACTAGCCTACCTGTTGTTCCTTGCAGTGAGGAGGATTCACCATCTTCATCACGTTTTCATAATTTATCTGCAGTTAATTGCCAAAAAATGCCTACCAGTATGCAAATTAGGGAGCCAAATGAGCAGGTCTCTCGCTTGCGTTTCATCTTGCAATTCGGTAGTCTACTGACGAGTCACTCACTTTAACGTCACATTCTGGCTAGTCCTGATAGACTTCATATCAAAAATGCAAACGGTTGGGCCATTTGGCCAAAAATCTACTGGCCCGAACTGAATTTCTACTGGCCCGGAAATTGTGTCGTTTTTAAATTATTTGGGGTCATGCAGGGCCTATAGGTTGGCATGCTTTTAGTCTATATTCGGCTATATTTGGTTACTATGATATGTATTAAAAAGCTATGTAATATAATTTAGCAATGCAAGTCATTACTCTATTCTTTAGAATTGCATTGTATTAATTGCATTCTTTTTTGTTTCTAAAGTATGTCATTTTGAAAAGATTTGAAAATCGGACGCTGCCCCTTTAAGACAAAAAAAGAGACATCGCCATGGCTAGCCAAGACAAATGCTAAGTGTCTTTTCTGAGCTTTCCTTATGCAGACTATCAACAGGAGCAGGTATATTGCTAGTATGTTCCCTATTGAACGTTTGATTTTGTAAATCACTTTCCATAAAATAATTAAGCTCAGCGAGTAGATTGATGGGCGCTTCCTTTTTGCTCTGGACAGCTCGCGTTTGCTGTGTGAAGGCACAAACTCATGTACTGCTCGAGAAGTTGTGACTCGCGGGAGTGTGGTGGTGCTTGAATGAATGGCCAATCATATTGCTCAAATACAAATAGCCTGACATTTATGCGTGTGGTCTTCAATAGTTTTCAATGGTAGACAGTGACAGAGCAGGTACATTAACTGGAATGCACTGAAAAGTTACTGATGAAATCCTCTGGCCCCATGTGTTTTTACTGTCCCTGTGCCAGCGGGCCATCGTTAATGTCAGACCTTGCATGCAAAATAAAATAAATGAATGTGCCAGAAAACAATAGGCTAAGTGGATTTCTACACATCGTTACCACATTATATGAGACGTGCAAATTAACTCACATATGGGAGGTGCAAATTCATGTTCTCTCCCTCAGTGTGAAGACATTTGACTGCAACCACAGCGCACACAACACACACACACCCAGGTACAACGAGGTGGGCAGACAGCAGTGTTTACCTGTTATCTCTCACTTTGTGAATGACAGGCGCCTGTCCTCCTATCAATAGATTGCTCGAAGATGGATATTCTTCATTCTATTGGGAAAGGGCTCTGCAGACTTTTTGGGACTAGCGAATTGGAAAGTAGTGTAGTTAATTTAAGTGGACAAAGTAGCCGGCTGAAAATGAGTCTGTAATCGGCTGTATAGTCAACAGCTGACGCTAGTGGAAAACACTGGGGGATTTTATATTATGATTTACTTTTCAATGTTTTAATTTTAAATGTAACGAAGTGCACATCAAACTAGCTAATTTCATGAACTTGTATCTCTGAAAATACTCCAGCCCCATGCACACACTTCTGCATGCAGTGGCCACTGGGTACAGATGCCGTGCAGATTTCTACACATCGTTACCACATTACATGAGACGTGCAAATTAACTCACATTATATGGGAGGTGCAAATGCCCAGCACCACTCCCATTCCCCAGGCGTTCTCATTTGTTGACTTCTGTAACTGTAAAAGCCTTGGTTTCATGCATGTTAATATCAGAACCCTCCTCCCTAAGTTTGTTTTATTCACTGCTTTAGCACACTCTACCAACCCTGATGTCCTAGCCACGTCTGAATCCTGGCTTAGGAAGGCCAACAAAAATCCTGAAATTTCCATCCCAAACTACCACATTTTCTGACAAGATAGAACTGCAAAAGGGGGTGGAGTTAGCCTGCAGAGTTCTGTCATACAATCAAGGTCTGTGCCCAAACAATTTGAGTTTCAACTTTTAAAAATCTTTCCAGAAACAAGTTTCTCTCCATTGCCCGCTTGTTATAGAACCCCCTAAATCCCCAGCTGTGCCCTGGACACCATATGTGAATTGATTACCCTCCATCTATCTTCAGAGTGTACTGTTAGGTGACCTAACTGGGATATGCTTAACACCCTGGCCATCCTACAATCTAAGATAGATGCCCTCAATCTCACACAAATTATCATGGAACATATGAGGTACAACCCTAAATCCGTAACCATAGGCACCCTCTTAGATATCATCCTGACCAATTTGTCCTCTAAATACACCTCTGCTGTCTTTAACCAGGATCTCTGAGATCACTGCCTCATTGCCTGCGTCCGTAATGGGTCCGCGGTCAAACGTCCACCTATCATCACTGTCAAAATCTCTCTAAAACACTTCAGCGAGCATGCCTTTCTAATCGACCTGGCCCGGGTATCCTGGAAGGATATTGACCTCATCCCGTCAGTAGAGGATGCCTGGTTGCTCTTTAAAAGTGACCATCTTAACTAAGCATGCCCGTTCAAAAAATGTAGAATTAAGAACAGATATAGCCCTTGGTTCACCCCAGACTTGACTGCCATTGACCAGCACAAAAACATCCTGTGGCATTCTGAATTAGCATCGAATTTCCCCCGCGATATACAACTTTTCAGGGAAGTCAGGAACCAATATACACAGTCAATTAGGAAAGCTAAGGCTAGCTTTATCAAACAGAAATGTGCATCCTGTAGCACTAATTTCAAAAAGTTTTTGACACTGTAAAGTCCATAGAGAATAAGAGCACCTCCTCCCACCTGCCCACTGCACTGAGGATAGGAAACACTGTCACCACCGATAAATGTACGATAATAAATAATTGCAATAAGCATTTTTCAACGGCTGGTCATGCTTTCTACCTGGATACCCCTACCCTGGCCAACAACTCTGCACCACCTGCAGCAACTTGACCCCCTGCCCCCGCTTCTCCTTCACCCAAATCCAGACAGCTGATGTTCTGAAAGAGCTGCAAAATCTGGATCCCTACAAATCAGCTGGGCTAGACAATCTGGACCCTCTCTTTCTAAGATTATCCACAGAAATTGTTGCAATCGCTATTACTAGCCTATTCAACCTCTCTTTCGTATCACCTGAGATCCCCAAAGATTGGAAAGCTGCCGCGGTCATCCCCTTCTTCAAAGGGGGAGACACTCTAGACCCAAACTGTTATAAACCTTTATCCATCCTGCCTTACCTTTCTAAAATCTTCGAAGCCAAGTTCACAAACAAATCACCGACCATTTAGAATCCCAGCGTACCTTCTCCAGTGAGCAATCTGGTTTTCCGAGCTGGTCATGGGTGCACCTCAGCCACGCTAGAGGTCCTAAACGATATCATAACCGCCATCGATAAAAGACAGTACTGTGCAGCCGTCTTCATCGACCTGGCCAAGGCATTCGACTCTGTCAATCACTGCATTCTTATCGGTGGTTTTTCAAATGACTGCCTTGCCTGGTTACCAACTACTTCTCGGATAGAGTTCAGTGTGTCAAATCAGAGGGCCTGATGTCCGGACCTCTGGCAGTCTCTATGGGGGTGCCACAGGGTTAAATTCTCAGGCCGACTCTTTTCTCTGTAAATATCAATGATGTCGCTCTTGCTTCTGGTGATTCTCTGATCCACTTCTACGCAGACAACACCATTCTGTATACATCTGGCCCTTCTTTGGACACTGTGTTAACAAACCTCCAAACGAGCTTCAATGCCATAAAATACTCCTTCCGTGGCCTCCAACTGCTTTTAAATGCTAGTAAAACTAAATGCATGCTTCAACCGATTGCTGCCTTCACCCGCCCGACTAGCATCACTACTCTGGACGGTTCTGACTTAGAATATGTGGACAACTACAAATACCTAGGTGTCTGGTTAGACTGTAAACTCTCCTTCCAGACTCACATTAAGCATCTCCAATCTGAAATTAAATCTAGAATCGGCTTCCTATTTCGCAACTAAGCCTCCTTCACTCATGCTACCAAACATACCCTCGTAAAACTGACTATCCTACCGATTCTTGACTTCGGCAATTTACAAAATAGCCCCCAACACTCTACTCAGCAAACTGGATGTAGTCTATCACAGTGCCATCCGTATTGTTACCAAAGCCCCATATACTACCCACCACTGCGACCTGTATGCTCTCATTGGCTGGCCCTCGCTACATATTCGTCGCCAAACCCACTGGCTCCAGGTCATCTATAAGTCTTTGCTAGGTAAAGCCCAGCCTTATCTCAGCTCACTGGTCACCATAGCAACGCCCACCAGTAGCACGCACTCCAGCAGGTATATTTCACTGGTCATCCCCAAAGCCAACACTTCCTTTGGCCACCTTTCCTTCCAGTTCTCTGCTACCAATGACTGGAACGAATTGCAAAAATCACTGAAGCTGGAGACTTATATCTTCCTCTCTAACTTTTAAGTATCAGCTGTCAGAGCAGCTTACTGATCAATGTACCTGTATTCAGCCAGTCTGTAAATAGCACACCCAACTACCTCATCCCCATATTGTTATTTATCTTCGTGCTCTTTTGCACCCCAGTATCTCGACTTGTACATCATCATCTGCACATCTATCACTCCAGTGTTAATGCTAAATTGTAATTTTTTTCGCCTCTATGGCCTATTTATTGCCTTTACCTCCCTAATCTTCTACATTTACACACACTGTACATAGATGTTTCTATTGTGTTATTGACTGTACATGTTACGGTGCGTGAATGAGGACCCAAAAGCGAATTAACTTAAACAGAGCTTCTTTAATTACCAAACATAGGTAGGCTCAGACGGACCGGCAGATTCCGACAGGACAAGACAAGGTTACAGCAAACATGATGACAGTCTGGTTCAGGCATGAAACACAACAAACAAGAATCCGACAAAGACAGGAGCAGAAACAGAGAGAGATATAGGGACCTAATCAGAGGGAAAAAGGGAACAGGTGGGAAAAGGGGTGACGAGGTGGTTAGGAGGAGACAAGGCACAGCTGGGGGAAAGAGGGGGAGAAAAGCTAACCTAACAACGACCAGCAGAGGGAGACAGGGTGAAGGGAAAGGACAGAGACAAGACACAACATGACAGTACATGACAGTACCCCCCCACTCACCGAGCGCCTCCTGGCGCACTCGAGGAGGAAACCTGGCGGCAACGGAGGAAATCCTCGATCAGCGCACGGTCCAGCACGTCCCGAGAGGGAACCCAACTCCTCTCCTCAGGACCGTACCCCTCCCAATCTACGAGGTACTGGTGACCACGGCCCCGAGGACGCATGTCCAAAATTCTACGGACCCTGTAGATGGGTGCGCCCTCGACAAGGATGGGGGGGGGGGGGGGAAGACGAGCGGGGGCGCGAAGGACGGGCTTGATGCAGGAGACATGGAAGACCGGGTGGACGCGACGAAGGTATCGCGGAAGAAGAAGTCGAACTGCGACAGGATTAATGACCCGAGAAATACGGAACGGACCAATGAACCGCGGGGTCAACTTGCGAGAAGCCGTCTTAAGGGGAAGGTTCTGAGTGGAGAGCCAAACTCTCTGACCGCGACAATATCTAGGACTCTTAGTTCTACGCTTATTAGCAGCCCTCACAGTCTGCGTCCTATAACGGCAAAGTGCAGACCTGACCCTCTTCCAGGTGCGCTCGCAACGTTGGACAAAAGCCTGAGCGGAGGGGACGCTGGACTCGGCGAACTGAGATGAGAACAGCGGAGGCTGGTACCCGAGGCTACTCTGAAAAGGAGATAGCCCGGTCGCAGACGAAGGAAGCGAGTTGTGGGCGTATTCTGCCCAGGGGAGCTGTTCTGACCAAGACGCAGGGTTGCGAAAAGAAAGACTGCGTAAGATGCGACCAATAGTCTGATTGGCCCGTTCTGCTTGACCGTTAGACTGGGGGTGAAAGCCGGAAGAGAGACTGACGGAAGCCCCAATCAAACGGCAAAACTCCCTCCAAAATTGAGACGTGAATTGCGGACCTCTGTCCGAAACGACGTCTGACGGAAGGCCATGAATTCTGAAAACATTCTCGATGATGATTTGTGCCGTCTCTTTAGCAGAAGGAAGCTTAGCAAGGGGAATGAAATGAGCCGCCTTAGAGAACCTATCGACAACCGTAAGAATAACAGTCTTCCCCGCTGACGAAGGCAGTCCGGTGACAAAATCTAAGGCGATGTGAGACCACGGTCGAGAGGGAATAGGAAGCGGCCTGAGACGGCCGGCAGGAGGAGAGTTACCGGACTTAGTCTGCGCGCAGACCGAACAAGCAGCCACGAAACGACGCGTGTCATGCTCCCGGGTGGGCCACCAAAAACGCTGGCGAATGGAAGCAAGCGTACCCCGAACGCCAGGGTGGCCGGCTAACTTGGCAGAGTGAGCCCACTGAAGAACGGCCAGACGAGTAGGAACGGGAACGAAAAGAAGGTTCCTAGGACAAGCGCGCGGCGACGGAGTGTGAGTGAGCGCTTGTTTTACCTGCCTCTCAATTCCCCAGACAGTCAACCCGACAACACGCCCCTCAGGGAGAATCCCCTCGGGGTCAGTGGAGGCTACTGAAGAACTGAAGAGACGAGACAAAGCATCAGGCTTGGTGTTCTTAGAGCCCGGACGATAAGAAATCACGAACTCGAAACGAGCGAAAAACAGCGCCCAACGCGCCTGACGCGCATTAAGTCGTTTGGCAGAACGGATGTACTCAAGGTTCCTATGGTCAGTCCAAACGACAAAAGGAACGGTCGCCCCCTCCAACCACTGTCGCCATTCGCCTAGGGCTAACCGGATGGCGAGCAGTTCGCGGTTACCCACATCATAGTTACGTTCCGACGGCGACAGGCGATGAGAAAAATACGCGCATGGGTGGACCTTGTCGTCAGAGAGGGAGCGCTGAGAAAGAATGGCTCCCACGCCCACCTCTGACGCGTCAACCTCGACAACGAACTGTCTAGAGACGTCAGGTGTAACAAGGATAGGAGCGGATGTAAAACGATTCTTGAGGAGATCAAAAGCTCCCTGGGCGGAAACGGACCACTTAAAGCACGTCTTGACAGAAGTAAGGGCTGTGAGAGGAGCTGCCACCTGACCGAAATTACGGATGAAACGACGATAGAAGTTCGCGAAGCCGAGAAAGCGCTGCAGCTCGACGCGTGACTTAGGGACGGGCCAATCAATGACAGCTTGGACCTTAGCGGGATCCATCTTAATGCCTTCAGCGGAAATAACAGAACCGAGAAATGTGACGGAGGAGGCATGAAAAGTGCACTTCTCAGCCTTCACAAAAAGACAATTCTCTAAAAGGCGCTGGAGGACACGTCGAACGTGCTGAACATGAATCTGGAGTGACGGTGAAAAAATCAGGATATCGTCAAGGTAAACGAAAACAAAGATGTTCAGCATGTCTCTCAGGACATCATTGACTAATGCCTGAAAGACAGCTGGAGCGTTAGCGAGGCCGAAAGGAAGGACCCGGTATTCAAAGTGCCCTAACGGAGTGTTAAACGCCGTCTTCCACTCGTCCCCCTCCCTGATGCGCACGAGATGGTAAGCGTTACGAAGGTCCAACTTAGTGAAAAACCTGGCTCCCTGCAGGATCTCGAAGGCTGAAGACATAAGAGGAAGCGGATAACGATTCTTCACTGTTATGTCATTCAGCCCTCGATAATCTATGCAGGGGCGCAGAGACCCGTCCTTCTTCTTGACAAAAAAAAACCCCGCTCCGGCGGGAGAGGAGGAGGGGACTATGGTACCGGCGTCAAGAGCTACAGACAAATAATCTTCGAGAGCCTTACGTTCGGGAGCCGACAGAGAGTATAGTCTACCCCGGGGGGGGGTGGTTCCCGGAAGGAGATCAATACTACAATCATACGACCGGTGTGGAGGAAGAGAGGTGGCCCTGGACCGACTGAACACCGTGCGCAGATCGTGATATTCCTCCGGCACCCCTGTCAAATCACCAGGCTCCTCCTGTGAAGAAGAGACAGAGGAAACAGGAGGGATAGCAGACATTAAACATTTCACATGACAAGAGACGTTCCAGGAGAGGATAGAATTACTAGACCAATTAATGGAAGGATTATGACAAACTAGCCAGGGATGGCCCAAAACAACAGGTGTAAAAGGTGAACGAAAAATTAAAAAAGAAATGGTTTCACTATGATTACCAGAAACAGTGAGGGTTAAAGGTAGCGTCTCACGCTGAATCCTGGGGAGAGGACTACCATCCAGGGCGAACAAGGCCGTGGGCTCCTTTAACTGTCTGAGAGGAATGTCATGTTCCCGAGCCCAGGTCTCGTCCATAAAACAGCCCTCCGCCCCAGAGTCTATTAAGGCACTGCAGGAAGCTGACGAACCGGTCCAGCGTAGATGGACCGACAAGGTAGTGCAGGATCTTGAAGGAGAGACAGGAGTAGTAGCGCTCACCAGTAGCCCTCCGCTTACTGACGAGCTCTGGCCTTTTACTGGACATGAAGTGACAAAATGACCAGCGGGACCGCAATAGAGACAGAGGCGGTTGGTGATTCTCCGTTCCCTCTCCTTAGTCGAGATGCGGATACCTCCCAGCTGCATGGGCTCAGCACCCGAGCCGGCAGAGGAAGATGGTAGTGATGCGGAGAGGGGAGCGACGGAGAGCGCGAGCTCCTTTCCACGAGCTCGGTGACGAAGATCAACCCGTCGCTCAATGCGAATAGCGAGTTCAATCAAGGAATCCACGCTGGAAGGAACCTCCCGGGAGAGAATCTCATCCTTTACCTCTGCGCGGAGACCCTCCAGAAGACGAGCGAGCAAGGCCGGCTCGTTCCAGCCACTGGAGACAGCAAGAGTGCGAAACTCAATAGAGTAGTCTGTTATGGATCGATTGCCTTGACATAGGGAAGACAGGGCCCTGGAAGCCTCCTCCCCAAAAACAGATCGATCAAAAACCCGTATCATCTCCTCCTTAAAGTCCTGATACTGGTTAGTACACTCAGCCCTTGCCTCCCAGATTGCCGTGCCCCACTCACGAGCCCGTCCAATAAGGAGAGATATGACGTAGGCGACACGAGCAGTGCTCCTGGAGTAAGTGTTGGGCTGGAGAGAAAACACAATATCACACTGGGTGAGGAACGAGCGGCATTCAGTGGGCTCCCCAGAGTAACACGGCGGGTTATTGATTCTGGGCTCCGGAGATTCGAAAGCCCTGGAAGTGGCCGGTGGATCGAGGCGGAGATGGTGAACCTGTTCTGTGAGGTTGGAGACTTGGGTGGCCAGGGTCTCAACGGCATGTCGAGCAGCAGACACTTCCTGCTCGTGTCTGCCTAGCATCGCTCCCTGGATCCCGACGGCTGAGTGGAGAGGATCCGAAGTCGCTGGGTCCATTCTTGGTCGGATTCTTCTGTTACGGTGCGTGAATGAGGACCCAAAAGCGAATTAACTTAAACAGAGCTTCTTTAATTACCAAACATAGGTAGGCTCAGACGGACCGGCAGATTCCGACAGGACAAGACAAGGTTACAGCAAACATGATGACAGTCTGGTTCAGGCATGAAACACAACAAACAAGAATCCGACAAAGACAGGAGCAGAAACAGAGGGACCTAATCAGAGGGAAAAAGGGAACAGGTGGGAAAAGGGGTGACGAGGTGGTTAGGAGGAGACAAGGCACAGCTGGGGGAAAGAGGGGGAGAAAAGGTAACCTAACAACGACCAGCAGAGGGAGACAGGGTGAAGGGAAAGGACAGAGACAAGACACAACATGACAGTACATGACAGTACAAATGTTTATGTGTAACTCTTTGTTTTTAAGGCACTGCTTTGCTTTATCTTCGCCAGGTCGCAGTTGTAAATGAGAACTTGTTCTCAACTGGCCTACCTGGTTAAATAAAGGTGAAATAAGTAAATAAATAAAAGAGAGTTTGAATACTGGTAGGCTATGTTTCAGTTGGATCTGTCATGTGTTACTCTCTGTTAGGAGCAGAGAAGGGGGCAATTAGACTAGGGAGGGGCACGGTTATTCAAATATCCAAACGGACTTTAGTATTCGATTATTTTTATTTAACCTTTATTTAACTAGGCAAGTCAGTTAAGAACAAATTATTATTTACAATGACGGCTTATGAACATTGGGTTAACTGCCTTGTTCACGGGCAGAACAACAGATTTGTACCATGTCAGCTCAGGGATTCGATTTGGAAACCTTTCGGTTACTGGCCCAAAGCTCTAACCACTAGGCTACCTGCCGCCCCAAATGACTAGGAGTGCATTCATTTGTAAGAAAAATGCTTTGTCTAAAATGTTATTATCAATGTGGCATTGCTACATAGCCTACAAGGATAGACTATTACATAAAACATGTTTATAAAACAACAGTTTTAAGTGAAGTGGGAGTTTTCTAATCTGAAATGATGGAATTTAAGTTGGCTAAATGAGGAGTAGGCTACAATGATCAACCAACAGAGAGGCTGTTGTTTCATATGAATGGAGTCGTTGTAGACAAGGGTGCCTCAAAATAGCCTCAATTAGCCTTGCTACTTTAGCTAGCTAAGTGGCTAATTAAGCTGGTTACTGATGGACTTCAGTGACGTTAAAATGAGTGACTCGTTAGAAGCCTACCAAATTGCATCGGTAAGAGAGCTGTTCATTTGGCTCCTTTAATTGCATACTGGCAGGCTTTTTGCCAATTAACCTGCAGAATAATTACGAAAACCTTTGATGACGATGGTGAATCCTCTTCACTGCAGGAACAAAAAGGTAGGCTAATGAAGAGAGACTCACTCTGGTCTAAAATAGGATAAAATATGGTATTATATGGTATTTTCAAATTGATATAGGTCTACTGATTTAATCAAAGTGTGGACAATGGAGTAGTCAACTGCTGCTTTCTGTGCCTCTTAAAAGGAAGTTTGAAGCCTGTGGAAGTCAGCAGACTCTTACAGGCATGCAGTCGAGATGGGCCACTACCAGATGGTACGATAGGTCAACTATGGCAGCAACAAGTTTAACTAACTAGCGCAAGTCAGGTGGGGTGGGTGGTGCGGTGTGTGTGTGTGCGAAGGTCCCTGTTTGTCTTGTGTGTTGGTATAGTGCATATCTGAGTTTGTTTGGCGAGAAGGTGCCTTGAGTCGAGTCATGGGATCACATAAGTCAATACCCAAGCCACTCTCATGATCACGGAAGTCCCTTTCATTTCAGGCCTGCTGCTTTTTCACAATTCTCTTTCTCTCTCTCTCAGCTGTCTTATATTAACTGTGATATGTACTGTACAGTATGGCTTGGTGGCAAGGGGTAGAGAGGATGTTAGAAGGAAGAACCTTTGAAAGGTCCAATGCAGCTGTTTTTTATCTCAATATTAAACCATTTCTGGGTAATAGTTAAGTACCTTACTGTGACTGTTTTCAATTCAAATGTTCAAAAGGAAAAGCTTACCGAAGAGCAATTTCTCAAGCAAGAATTTTGCTCGGACTCTCTGGGAGGGGCCTGAGTGGGGAGGAGAAACTGAAAACTAGTTGTTATTGGCAGAAAGGTTTGGAACTCTTTCTTATTGGTATATAAACTAATTTACCACCTGGTGATGCCACCAGGCAGGCCAAAACTCGAAAATAGGCTGAAATTTCAGGTGGTCTTCTCAAACAGCTCTCACACCAAAAAGTGTGAATATACGAATATGAAGCACAGGTAAATCCCATTTTTGACAGCACTGGGCCTTTAAAATGAACCTAATTCTCCAGTCGAGCAGTCTGTCTGTGTGTCTCCAGACCACACTATGCCTATAGAGCAGAGTCTCCCAGCCAGGCAGGTTTTAGCAGCTTACAGGCCTGCTTAGTGACTGGCTTTACTTGGCCCCCTGTTTCATCTACACCATGTGTAAAGTGCAGCTTAGCTTACCACCACCAGCCAAAACTGACACACATCGGAGGCTGAAGCTGCACACACGCGCGCGCGCGTAGACACACTTACAGACTGACACACACACACACACACACACACACACACACACACACAGACCTGTCTGTGTGGGACTGTAGTGTGAAACGTAGATGGACTAGAGCAGAGCTGCCTACAGAAAGTTAACATATACAGTGGGGCAAAAAAGTATTTAGTCAGCCACCAATTGTGCAAGTTCTCCTGCTTAAAAAGATGAGAGAGGCCTGTAATTTTCATCATATGTACACTTGAACTATGACAGACAAAATGAGAAAAAAAATCCAGAAAATCACATTGTAGGATTTTTAATGAATTTATTTGCAAATTATGGTGGAAAATAAGTATTTGGTCAATAACAAAAGTTTATCTCAATACTTTATATACCCTTTGTTGGCAATGACGTTTTCTGTAAGTCTTCACAAGGTTTTCACACACTGTTGCTGGTATTTTGTCCCATTTCTCCATGCAGATCTCCTCTAGAGCAGTGATGTTTTGGGGTTGTTGCTGGGCAACACGGACTTTCAACTCCTTCCAAACAACTTGGAAAATTCCAGAAAATGATGGCATGGCTTTAGAAGCTTCTGATTGGCTAATTGACATAATTTGAGTCAATTGGAGGTGTACCTGTGGATGTATTTCAAGGCCTACCTTCAAACTCAGTGCCTCTTTGCTTGACATCATGGGAAAATCAAAAGAAATCAGCCAAGACCTCAGAAAAAAAATTGTAGACCTCCACAAGTCTGGTTCATCCTTGGGAGCAATTTTCAAAACGCCTGAAGGTACCATGTTCATCTGTACAACCAATAGTACGCAAGTATAAACGCCATGGGACCACGCAGCCGTCATACCGCTCAGAAGGAGATGCGTTCTGTCTCCTAAGAGATGAACGTACTTTGGTGCAAAAAGTGCAAATCAATCCCAGAACAACAGCAAACGACCTCGGGAAGATGCTGATGGAAAAAGGTGCAAAAGTATCTATATCCACAGTAAAACGAGTCCTATATCGACATAACCTCAAAGGCCGCTCAGTAAGGAAGAAGCCACTGCTCCAAAACCGCCATAAAAAAACAGACTACGGTTTGGAACTGCACATGGGGACAAAGATCATACTTTTTGGAGAAATATCCTCTTGTCTGATGAAACAAACATAGAACTGTTTGGCCATAATGACCATCATTATGTTTGGAGGGAAAAGGGGGAGGCTTGCAAGCCGAAGAACATCATCCCAACCGTGAAGCATGGGGGTGGCAGCATCATGTTGTGGGGGTGCTTTGCTGCAGGAGGGACTGGTGCACTTCACAAAATAGATGGCATCATGAGGAAGGGAAATTATGTGGATATATTGAAGCAACACCTCAAGACATCAGTCAGGAAGTTAAAGCATGGTCGCAAATGGGTCTTCTAAGTGGACAATGACCCCAAGCATACTTCCAAAGTTGTGGCAAAATGGCATAAGGAAAACAAAGTCAAGGTATTGGAGTGGCCATCACAAAGCCCTGACCTCAATCCTATAGAACATTTGTGGGCAGAACTGAAAAAGCATGTGCAAGCATGGGAGGCCTGCAAACCTGACTCAGTTACACCAGCTCTGTCAGGAGGAATGGGCCAAAATTCACCCAACTTATTGTGGGAAGCTTGTGGATGGCTACCCGAAGCATTTGACCCAAGTTAAACAATTTGAAGGCAATGCTACCAAATACTAATTGAGTGTATGTCAACTTCTGACCCACTGGGAATGTGACGAAAGAAATAAAAGCAGAGATAAATAGCTTTCTCTACTATTATTCTGACATTTCACATTCATAAAATAAAGTGGTGATCCTAACTGATCTAAGACAGGGAATGTTTACCAGTATTGAATGTCAGGAATTGTGAAAAGCTGAGTTTAAATGTATTTGGCCAAGGTGTAGGTAAACTTCCGGCTTCAACTTTATATATGATTTTTATAGAAAATCTGGTTAATTTGCATGGCCCAATCTTGTCGTCAGTCAGTGTCTCTCTGGCTAGTTTGGGTTGTGTTTCATGCTCTTATTACTCAAATTATTTAATGGCCGCACTGTTTACAATGCATTACACACAAACACACACACACACACACACACACACACACACACACTCAAACACACAAAACCGAAAGTTACCAAGGGTGCATAGTTAGCAGAGGGTTTAGGGAATTTGGCAGTAAATGAACCCCCCCCTTCTTCATCTAAGCCTGGGGCAGCAGTGTTCGAGCAACGCTGT
This sequence comes from Oncorhynchus clarkii lewisi, assembly GCF_045791955.1. NCBI lineage: Eukaryota > Metazoa > Chordata > Actinopteri > Salmoniformes > Salmonidae > Oncorhynchus > Oncorhynchus clarkii. Next base: position 41,259,808 of record NC_092150.1, read on the forward strand.
GTCATGTCAAATAAACTCCACACACTGCCCCACATCCCCTTTACACACATACACACACACAGGGCCCCAGCTGCTCCGGCAGGCTGAAGTTAACCCCCGGCGTCCAAGAGACGGCCATGGAGATGTCAGCTGACTGGAGGTGGGAGGCTGATTTCTCAGCATGACGAGGCTTACTGCCCACACTGGCCCAGACATACAGACCGATAGGCAGACAGACAGACGGAGGGAGGGAGGGATGGAGGATGAGGAGAGGAGAGGGGATGGAGGGTGAGCAATCTGCTCTGCAGACAGACAGGAAAGCCCCTAAAGCCTGTCTGGGATACAGACTGGAGCCATTTAGGATATGTGTGTGTGTGTGTGTGTGTGTGTGTGTGTGTGTGTGTGTGTGTGTGTGTGTGTGTGTGTGTGTGTGTGTGTGTGTGTGTGTCGTTTTAAGGTAAACCATCCCAACATGTCTCCACTGTCCATACGGTTTCAGCTGAGATGTTGGACACAGGCCTCTGCCTGCAGCCAGTTCGCGCACACACACACACACACACAATGTGTGCCAGTCTCTCCTGTCTCAAGGGCACCAATGTGTTGGGGAAGTGAGGGAGGGACAGAGGGTAAAGTGTATATTCACTGCCATAACTACTGGGAAAGTTGAGCCTTTCTTGTAAATGTCATCTGGCCACTGCCTCAGATGTGTAACCTCTCTCTCTCTCTCCCCCCTCTCTCTTCCCTCTGTCCATCCCCTTATCTTCCCCCTCTCCATCCCTCTCGCCATCCCTCTCTTCAGGGAAGAGGTGAATGATAAGCTGAGAGACATGCCTGATGGGACCTTCTTGGTTCGGGATGCCTCCACTAAAATGCAGGGCGACTACACACTAACACTGAGGTAGGTTACCACACTACACACTAACACTGAGGTAGGTTACCACACTACACACTAACAGTGAGGTAGGCTACCACACTACACACTAACACTGAGGTAGGTTACCACAATACACACTAACACTGAGGTAGGTTACCACACTACACACTAACAGTGAGGTAGGCTACCACACTACACACTAACACTGAGGTAGGTTACCACCATACTACACACTAACACTGAGGTAGGTTAACCACACTGCACACTAACAGTGAGGTAGGCTACCACACTTCACACTAACACTGAGGTAGGTTACCACACTACACACTAACAGTGAGGTAGGTTACCACCACACTACACACTAACAGTGAGGTAGGTTACCACACTACACACTAACACTGAGGTAGGTTACCACCACACTACATACTGACAGTGAGGTAGGTTACCACGCTACACACTAACAGTGAGGTAGGTTACCACACTACACACTAACAGTGAGGTAGGTTACCACACTACACACTAACAGTGAGGTAGGTTACCACAATACACACTAACAGTGAGGTAGGTTACCACACCTCACACTAACAGTGAGGTAGGTTACCACACTACACACTAACAGTGAGGTAGGTTACCACACTACACACTAACAGTGAGGTAGGTTACCACACTACACACTAACACTGAGGTAGGTTACCACACCTCACACTAACAGTGAGGTAGGTTACCACAGCTCACACTAATAGTGAGGTAGGTTACCACACTACACACTAACAGTGAGGTAGGCTACCACACTACACACTAACAGTGAGGTAGGTTACCACACTACACACTAACAGTGAGGTAGGCTACCACACTACACACTAACAGTGAGGTAGGTTACCACACTACACACTAACAGTGAGGTAGGTTACCACCACACTACACACTAACAGTGAGGTAGGTTACCACACTACACACTAATACTGAGGTAGGTTACCACCACACTACATACTGACATTGAGGTAGGTTACCACCACACTACATACTGACATTGAGGTAGGTTACCACACTACACACTAACAGTGAGGTAGGTTACCACACTACACACTAACAGTGAGGTAGGTTACCACACTACACACTAACAGTGAGGTAGGTTACCACACTACACACTAACACTGAGGTAGGTTACCACACTACACACTAACACTGAGGTAGGTTACCACACTACACACTAACGGTGAGGTAGGTTACCACACTACACACTAACGGTGATGTAGGTTACCACACTACACACTAACAGTGAGGTAGGCTACCACACTACACACTAACAGTGAGGTAGGTTACCACACTACACACTAACAGTGAGGTAAGGCATCGGACACTTCACTCAAGAGTTTATGTATAGAGAAAGTTTTTTTTATGAGGTAGTAGTCGTTAAAGGTATTATTAAAATGTATATTCTTTTAATTAATTTACAGGAGTCCAAATGGTTCTAGAAACCCCTCTTTCATACATGCATCCTCTCTCTGTCGTTTTCTTCTCTGTAGGAAAGGGGGGAACAACAAGTTGATCAAAATCTACCACCGGGATGGGAAGTATGGTTTCTCCGACCCCCTGACATTTGGTTCTGTGGTGGAGCTGATTAGTCACTACAGACATGAGTCTCTGGCCCAGTACAACACCAAGCTAGACGTCAAACTCATGTACCCCATCTCACGCTACCAGCAGGTAGGCACACACACACACACACACTTTTTCCACCCTCTTTTTCTTCTCACTGTCCTCATCCTTTACTCTCTTTCTCTTCGGGACCTATCTTCCTCCTCTCCCTGCTCTTCTCCTCAATCAATCAATCAATCAAATTTATTTTATATAGCCCTTCGTACATCAGCTGATATCTCAAAGTGCTGTACAGAAACCCAGCCTAAAACCCCAAACAGCAAGCAATGCAGGTGAAGAAGCACGGTGGCTAGGAAAAACTCCCTAGAAAGGCCAAAACCTAGGAAGAAACCTAGAGAGGAACCAGGCTATGTGGGGTGGCCAGTCCTCTTCTGGCTGTGCCGGGTGGAGATTATAACAAAACATGGTCAAGATGTTCAAATGTTCATAAATGACCAGCATGGTCGAATAATAATAAGGCAGAATAGTTGAAACTGGAGCAGCAGCACAGTCAGGTGGACTGGGGACAGCAAGGAGTCATCATGTCAGGTATTCCTGGGGCATGGTCCTAGGGCTCAGGTCCTCCGAGAGAGAGAAAGAAAGAGAGAATTAGAGAGAGCATATGTGGGATGGCCAGTCCTCTTCTGGCTGTGCCGGGTGGAGATTATAACAGAACATGGCCAAGATGTTCAAATGTTCATAAATGATCAGCATGGTCGAATAATAATAAGGCAGAACAGTTGAAACTGGAGCAGCAGCACAGCCAGGTGGACTGGGGACAGCAAGGAGTCATCATGTCAGGTAGTCCTGGGGCATGGTCCTAGGGCTCAGGTCCTCCGAGAGAGAGAAAGAGAGAAGGAGAGAATTAGAGAACGCACACTTAGATTCGAATAGGACAGGAGAAGTACTCCAGATATAACAAACTGACCCTAGCCCCCCGACACATAAACTACTGCAGCATAAATACTGGAGGCTGAGACAGGAGGGGTCAGGAGACACTGTGGCCCACTCCGAGGACACCCCCGGACAGGGCCAAACAGGAAGGATATAACCCCACCCACTTTGCCAAAGCACAGCCCCCACACCACTAGAGGGATATCTTCAACCACCAACTTACCATCCTGAGACAAGGCTGAGTATAGCCCACAAAGACCTCCGCCACGGCACAACTTAAGGGGGGGGGGGGGGGGGGGGGGCGCCAACCCAGACAGGATGACCACATCAGTGACTCAACCCACTCAGGTGACGCACCTCCTCCAGGGACGGCATGAGAGAGCCCCAGTAAAGCCAGTGACTCAGCCCCTGTAATAGGGTTAGAGGCAGAGAATCCCAGTGGAAAGAGGGGAACCGGCCAGGCAGAGACAGCAAGGGTGGTTCGTTGCTCCAGAGCCTTTCCGTTCACCCTCCCACTCCTGGGCCAGACTACACTCAAACATATGACCCACTGAAGAGATGAGTCTTCAGTAGAGACTTAAAGGTTGAGACCGAGTTTGCGTCTCTGACATGGGTAGGCAGACCGTTCCATAAAAATGGAGCTCTATAGGAGAAAGCCCTGCCTCCAGCTGTTTGCTTAAAAATTCTAGGGACAATTAGGAGGCCTGCGTCTTGTGACCGTAGCGTACGTGTAGGTATGTACGGCAGGACCAAATCAGAGAGATAGATAGGAGCAAGCCCATGTAATGCTTTGTAGGTTAGCAGTAAAACCTTGAAATCAGCCCTTGCTTTGACAGGAAGCCAGTGTAGAGAGGCTAGCACTGGAGTAATATGATCAAATTTTTTGGTTCTAGTCAGGATTCTAGCAGCCGTATTTAGCACCAACTGAAGTTTATTTAGTGCTTTATCCGGGTAGCCGGAAAGTAGAGCATTGCAGTAGTCTAACCTGGAAGTGACAAAAGCATGGATTAATTTTTCTGCATCATTTTTGGACAGAAAGTTCCTGATTTTTGCAATGTTACGTAGATGGAAAAAAGCTGTCCTTGAAATGGTCTTGATATGTTCTTCAAAAGAGAGATCAGGGTCCAGAGTAACGCCGAGGTCCTTCACAGTTTTATTTGAGACGACTGTACAACCATTAAGATTAATTGTCAGATTCAACAGAAGATCTCTTTGTTTCTTGGGACCTAGAACAAGCATCTCTGTTTTGTCCGAGTTTAAAAGTAGAAAGTTTGCAGCCATCCACTTCCTTATGTCTGAAACACATTCTTCTAGCAAGGGCAATTTTGGGGCTTCACCATGTTTAATTGAAATGTACAGCTGTGTGTCATCCGCATAGCAGTGAAAGTTAACATTATGTTTTCGAATAACATCCCCAAGAGGTAAAATATATAGTGAAAACAATAGTGGTCCTCCTCCTCTCCTGTGCATCCCCAGTCAATCTAATGAGTAGTGCTGGGGATTGTTCCCTTCCTTCCCAGGCAAAGTGCCTATACAGCAGGATTCACAGCATGGTGAAATATAACCCTGCCTATTCTCTCTCTCTCTCTCTCTCTCTCTCTCTCTCTCTCTCTCTCTCTCTCGTGGTTCCCGTGCTCAGCCAGTCATTACTCAAAAGCCTTAGCGTGGAGAATTCACCCCCCCCCCCCTTGCACCTAGAGAAAGGCATCATGGGTCATGAATTAATCAGGAAGCCTCCCTCTGTAAGCACAATCAGACAGGCTAATTCCCAACTCCTGTTCCTCCTCTCTCTCTCTTCCGCTCGCTCTCTGCACTTCATATCAATGTATCTCCCTCTAATGTGCGCTCTCTCTTCCTTTCATTCTCTTTCTTTCCTCTCAGGATCAGCTGGTGAAAGAGGACAACATTGACGCGGTGGGGAAGAAACTCCAGGAGTACCACAATCAATACCAGGAGAAGAGCAAGGAGTACGACCGGCTTTATGAGGAATACACCAAGACCTCACAGGTACCGTACACAACACACTATTACTGTTAGCCCGTCATACCACACACACCTACCCTGCACCCGCATCGCCAAACCCAATACAGACCCAGTAGCTAGCTGACACCAACTATGTTCTATTTTATGACTGTGTAGTCATCGTGTATGACTGTGCCAGGCTGATAAATCGAGACAAATAGACGAGACAAATAGACGATCGCACCGGTTTCAGGCTGATGAATGGAGGACTGATTGCCCCGGTGTCTTTGTTATAACCCTCTCAGGAGATTCAGATGAAGAGGACGGCCATCGAGGCCTTCAACGAGACCATCAAGATCTTCGAGGAGCAGTGTCACACGCAGGAGCGCTACAGCAAAGAGTACATCGAGCGCTTCCGCCGGGAGGGCAACGACAAGGAGATCGAGAGGTATTCAGGGGGCTTTTCTTTTCTTTCTTTTTTTATCGGCTCAGACCTGCTCCAATTGGAACACACACTCTTTGTCATCAGGCAAAGTCATGTTTGTGTACATCAGAGAATGTGGTGTCTAGATGGACCTTAAGTGTTGAACAGAATGTTAGGTTGTGGGGTTGATGGGAATAGTGATGAATGATGGTAATAGTAGTGCACTAGTACGCATACAGTATGCAGTGTCCTGACCCATCCGCCCCCTCTCACCCTCCGCTCCCTCTCTGTCCTACAGGATCATGATGAACTATGAGAAGCTTAAGTCTCGTCTAGGGGAGATCCACGACAGTAAGATTCGTCTGGAGCAGGACCTGAAGACCCAGGCGCTGGACAACCGAGAGACGGACAAGAAGATGAACAGCCTCAAACCTGACCTCATCCAGCTCCGCAAGATCAGGGACCAGTACCTTGTGTAAGTAGTAACCCATACAGGAAAGGGTTCAGATGCAGTTATCGTATAGGACCAGTACCTTGTGTAAGTAGTAACCCATACAGGAAAGGGTTAACAGAGTAACACCAGTGTCTTGGGTAAGTAATATATGATGGAGGAAAGAGTTAACCTTGTAGGTGTATAGTAGGGACACATACCTTGTGTAAGTAACCCAGACTGCAAGGAGTTCATACCGGGTTAACTGGAGAACTGCCATATTTGTATTTATTTAACTAGGCAAGTCAGTTAAGAACAAATTATTATTTACAATGACAGCCTAGGAACAGTGGGTTAACTGCCTTGTTCAGGGGCAGAATGACAGATTTTTACCTTGTCATTTTGGGGATTTGATCTAGCGACCTTTCAGTTACTGGCGTAACGCCCTAACCACTAGGCTACCTGCCGAACCACTAAGCTACACTAGGCTGTATTACAAGTTTGTGTATCATCTGAGCTAAAGGCAGGCTCTTTATAGGGAAGTCCCTGGGCTGCCTGGGGAGAATAGCATTATCAGGTCTGCCGCGTTTCTATACACAGATTCATTCAGAAGGGTTGTGCGAGTGCTATTAATTCAATACCTTTTGTTGTCTGTCCTGTTCAATGGAGGAACGATGCACATAATGAAAGAAGGTCTTTAACTTTCTTTAATTTTCTCTCTCTCTCTCTCTCTCTTTCTTTCTTTCTTTCTTTCTTTCTTTCTTTCTTTCTTCACCCCAGCTGGCTCAATCACAAAGGAGTGCGACAGAAACGAATTAACGACTGGCTGGGGATCAAGAACGAGAACACAGATGAGTAAGTGTTCAGAGCATGGCCTCGCACTGCAAGGCTCACTCTTATCTGTACCATGGACATCTTGGAGCAATAGACTTCACATTTGCTCATTCACTATAGTCTTTTCACTATACTCATGTTTGAGGGAAATAGATTTGTGTAAATCGTCCTCATTTCATATGTTGGCTCCACCATATATTAATCATCTAAAATGAATCTCCGCTAGACCCTCTGCTTATCTCTCTCCCCTGTCTCCTGTGTGTGTAGAGGGTACTTTGTGAGTACGGAGGAGGATGAAAACCTGCCCCACTATGATGAGAAGAGCTGGTTTGTAGGAGACCTGAACAGAACCCAGTCTGAAGACCTTCTACTAGGCAAACCTGACGGCGCCTTCCTCATCAGGGAGAGCAGCAAGAAGGGCTGCTACGCATGCTCCGTAGTGTAAGTACTCAAGTATATTCTATCAATAAGATAAGCCTGCTCCGTAGTGTAAGTACTCAAGTATATTCTATCAATAAGATAAGCCTGCTCCGTAGTGTAAGTACTCAAGTATATTCTATCAATAAGATAAGCCTGCTCCGTAGTGTAAGTACTCAAGTATATTCTATCAATAAGATAAGCCTGCTCCGTAGTGTAAGTACTCAAGTATATTCTATCAATAAGATAAGCCTGCTTCGTAGTGTAAGTACTCAAGTATATACTATGAATAAGATAAGCCTGCTCCGTAGTGTAAGTACTGAAGTATATTCTGTCAATAAGATAAGCATTCTCCGTAGTGTAAGTACTCAAGTATATACTATCAATAAGATAAGCCTGCTCCATAGTGTCAGTCTCTCAATACAGTGCCTTGCGAAAGTATTCGGCCCCCTTTGAACTTTGCGACCTTTTGCCACATTTCAGGCTTCAAACATAAAGATATAAAACTGTATTTTTTTGTGAAGAATCAACAACAAGTGGGACACAATCATGAAGTGGAACGACATTTATTGGATATTTCAAACTTTTTTAACAAATCAAAAACTGAAAAATTGGGCGTGCAAAATTATTCAGCCCCTTTACTTTCAGTGCAGCAAACTCTCTCCAGAAGTTCAGTGAGGATCTATGAATGATCCAATGTTGACCTAAATGACTAATGATGATAAATACAATCCACCTGTGTGTAATCAAGTCTCTGTATAAATGCACCTGCACTGTGATAGTCTCAGAGGTCCGTTAAAAGCGCAGAGAGCATCATGAAGAACAAGGAACACACCAGGCAGGTCCGAGATACTGTTGTGAAGAAGTTTAAAGCCGGATTTGGATACAAAAAGATTTCCCAAGCTTTAAACATCCCAAGGAGCACTGTGCAAGCGATAATATTGAAATGGAAGGAGTATCAGACCACTGCAAATCTACCAAGACCTGGCCGTCCCTCTAAACTTTCAGCTCATACAAGGAGAAGACTGATCAGAGATGCAGCCAAGAGGCCCATGATCACTCTGGATGAACTGCAGAGATCTACAGCTGAGGTGGGAGACTCTGTCCATAGGACAACAATCAGTCGTATATTGCACAAATCTGGCCTTTATGGAAGAGTGGCAAGAAGAAAGCCATTTCTTAAAGATATCCATAAAAAGTGTTGTTTAAAGTTTGCCACAAGCCACCTGGGAGACACACCAAACATGTGGAAGAAGGTGCTCTGGTCAGATGAAACCAAAATTGAACTTTTTGGCAACAATGCAAAACGTTATGTTTGGCGTAAAAGCAACACAGCTCATCACCCTGAACACACCATCCCCACTGTCAAACATGGTGGTGGCAGCATCATGGTTTGGGCCTGCTTTTCTTCAGCAGGGACAGGGAAGATGGTTAAAATTGATGGGAAGATGGATGGAGCCAAATACAGGACCATTCTGGAAGAAAACCTGATGGAGTCTGCAAAAGACCTGAGACTGGGACGGAGATTTGTCTTCCAACAAGACAATGATCCAAAACATAAAGCAAAATCTACAATGGAATGGTTCAAAAATAAACATATCCAGGTGTTAGAATGGTCAAAGTCCAGACCTGAATCCAATCGAGAATCTGTGGAAAGAACTGAAAACTGCTGTTCACAAATGCTCTCCATCCAACCTCACTGAGCTCGAGCTGTTTTGCAAGGAGGAATGGGGAAAAAATGTCAGTCTCTCGATGTGCAAAACTGATAGAGACATACCCCAAGCGACTTACAGCTGTAATCGCAGCAAAAGGTGGCGCTACAAAGTATTAACTTAAGGGGTCTGAATAATTTTGCACGCCCAATTTTTCAGTTTTTGATTTGTTAAAAAAGTTTGAAATATCCAGTAAATGTCATTCCACTTCATGATTGTGTCCCACTTGTTGTTGATTCTTCACAAAAAAATACAGTTTTATATCTTTATGTTTGAAGCCTGAAATGTGGCAAAAGGTCGCAAAGTTCAAGGGGGCCGAATACTTTCGCAAGGCACTGTATGTACTACTGATTGAGTCTCTGCGATGATGATATGCCATGGTAAGTTTTGCTAAATTGTGGTAGTTCAATAATCCTCTGTGAGTGTGTCAAAAACTGCTCTTATACAGTGCCGTTGGAAAATATTCAGATCCCTTCCCCTTTTCCACATTTTTTTTTTACGTTAGAGACTTATTCTAAAATGGATTAAATACAAAAATACCCCATAATGACAAATAAAACAAAACCGAAATATGACATTTACATAAGTACTCAGACCCTTTACTCAGTACTTTGTTGAAGCACCTTTGGCAGTGATTACAGCCATGAGTCTTCTTGAGGAGTTTCTCCCATTCTTCTCTGCAGATCGTCTCAAGCTCTGTCAGGTTGAACGGGGAGCGCTGCTGCACAGCTATTTTCAGGTCTCTCCAGAGATATTAGATCGGGTTCAAGTCTAGGCTCTGGCTGGGTCACTCAGGGACAGTCAGAGACTAGTCCCGAAGCCACTTCTTGGCTGTGTGCTTAGGGTCGTTGTCCTATTGGAAGGTGACCTTTGCCAGACTGAGGTCCTGAGAGCTCTGGAGCAGGTTTTCATTAAGGATCACTCTGTACTTTGCTCCGTTCATCTTTCCCTCGATCCTGACTAGTCTCCCAGTCCCTGCCGCTGAAAAACATCCACACAGCATGATACTGCCACCACCATGCTTCACGGTAGGGATGGTGCCAGCTTTCCTCCAGACGTGATGCTTGGCATTCAGGCCCAAGAGTTCAATCTTGATTTCATCAGACCAGAGAATCTTGTTTCTCATGGTCTGAGTGTCCTTTAGATGCCCTTTGGCAAACTCCAAGCGGACTGTCATGTGTCTTTTACTTCAATCTGGCCACTCTACCATAAAGGCCTGATTGGTGGAGCGCTGCAGAGATGGCAGTCCTTCTGGAAGGTTCTCCCATCTCTACAGAGAAACTTTAGAGCTATGTCAGAGTGACCATCGGGTTCTAGGGCACCTCCTTGACCGAGGCCCTTCTCCCCAGATCATAAGGGCATAAGGCGAGACCCAAATGTAGACACAGGAGGCAGATAGTTGAGCTCCGATATCTATTATACCAAAAAGGGGTAGGCAAAAGGCAGGTCATGGACAGGCCAGAGTTCATAAACCAATCCAAACAGTACCAGGCGAAAGGCAGGCTCGAGGTCAGGACAGGCAGAGGTTCAGTGAACAGGTCCAAGTCCAAACAGTACAAGGGGACAGGCAGGCTAGAGGTCAGAACAGGCAGAGTGGTCAGGCAGGCGGATTCAGCGCCAGGACAGGCAAGGTTCAAAACCAGGAGGGCTAGGAAAAGACAGAGACTGGGAAAAATAGGAGCTAGGAAAAACGCTGATTGACTTGGCAAAACAAGACGAACTGGGACAGAGAGACAGGAAACACAGGGATAAATACACCGGGGACTAATGGGGAAAACAGGAGACACCTGTGGAGACACAAATACAGGTGAAACAGACGTGCGTGACACAGATTGCCCAGTTTGGCCGGGAGGGCAGCTCTTGTAAAATTCTTGGTGGTTCCAAACTTCTTCCATTTAAGAACAGGGGTCCTTCAATGCTGCAGACATTTTTGGTACCCTTCCCCAGATCTGTGCCTCGGCACAATCCTGTCTCAGAGCTCTACGGACAATTCCTTTGACCTCATGTTATGGTTTTTGCTCTGACATGCACGTCATCTGTGGGACCTTATATAGACAGGTGTGTGCCTTTCCAAATCATGTCCAATCAATTGAATTTACCACAGGTGGACTCCAATCAAGTTGTAGAAACATCTTAAGGATGAGCAATGGAAACAAAATCAATTTTGAGTTCCATAGCAAAGAGTCTGAATACTTATATAAATAAGTTATTTTTTGTTATTTTTTTTATATAAAGTCTACAAACATTTCTAAAAACCTGTTTTCGCTTAGTAATTATGGGGTATTGTGTAAATTAATGAGGAAAACAATTACTTCAATCCATTTTAGAATAAGGCTGTAACGTAACTTGTGTGTTTTGGCTCATATTAACACCTCCTATCCTCTCTTTCTACAGTGTGGAGGGCGAGGTTAAGCACTGTGTGATTTACAGCACGCAGAGGGGCTACGGCTTCGCTGAGCCTTACAACCTGTATAGCTCTCTGAAAGACCTGGTCCTGCACTACCACCAGACCTCCCTTGTCCAGCACAACGACTCGCTCAATGTGCGCCTGGCCTACCCTGTCTACGCACAGATGCCCTCATCCTCCGGCCCTGCTCCACGGAGATGAGCACCCCCCCCCCACCCAGCCCCAGGATGGATGAGGGGACAGGGGGTGGGGGGGGTAACTATTACCCAGAACCTGAGAAAATACCTGAGATGGGGAGGAAAAGTGGGAAACACTTGCTGCGACACACACGTCAGCCACCTTGGAGTTATATATATTTTTACTAGAACAATTGGAGGGCATTCTTTCTAAAGACTGCTTGATTTGCACAAGGACGTTTTAAATGTTTGTGAATGTGAAAAAACTGAAGGAAAAGAGAAGAGCCGAGTTTTAGGTGACCCTGCTGCAACCTAAACTCCAGCCAGGCCTCTTTTACAGATTCAACGACAACATGAAGACGCTCAATTTTAAGGCTTTGCTTCCTGTCGTCCGTCTGTCGCCCCAATTTCTTCATTTTTTTTTCCTTTCCTTTTTCTTTTCTGGTTTTGTTCTCTTTCTTTTTTTATTTGGACAATTTATTTTGTTCACCGCTTGTTGGCTAAATGCAAGAGATGATGATTATAATGATGTCGAGTGTATGTTCTCTGTCCCTTTCCGAATGAGAAGCAAAAATCATGTAGCATAACAGACAAAAGACGCTTGTTCAGTGTCCCTCCATATAGACTGCTGCTGAAGGGTTGGGGGGGGGGGGGGTGAAGGGAAGGGAAGGGAGAATCGAAGGGAGGGAAGAGTCGAGAGGGGTCACAAGCGAGATAAAAATGTTTTGTAGTCTTAAAAGAAGGAGAAAAAAAATGCTTGATTTTATACTAACCGTAGATGGAGAGTTAGTTTGTTTTCTTGATGGCTGGATCATATTTCCTTTGACACATTGTAAGTCATGGTAAAGTCATGTCGTTACAGTCACCTACAGAGACCAAAGTTGGCATGGGCAGAAACAAGCCCATTGTGTTTTTATTAGTCTGTATGAATGGGGAAGATTGAAAAAGAGTGGTTGCTTTGTTTAATACCACATGCGAAACAGAGTTTGGGCCCAGTGCTCGTGCACTATAAGCTCTGAGGGGATGGTACGCACAGACGGAGACGGTCGGTAGGTTTGACCGTCTAGACGGCGGTCACGGGTCGGGGTAGAAGCACTTATCTAAGAGGAGAGCCCAGCCAAGGCGGCACCGTACGGTTTGACACCAAATCCCAAAACTAAGGAGAAACAAACGACTTTAGAACCTGAAACATGTTTGTTTTAAACAAAATATTATTTGTAGTATATGCTAATGTCTGTTTAAAACAAACGGGGACTTTATGTATCGGTTACGGAACCTTTGAGATAAATAGGCTTTGAACTGTTTTAGTGTACACGAAGCAGGTAGGGAGGGGGGAGTTTCAAGTTGAAGACGAATGCTTTTGATGATGATAAAAACTTGAAGAAAGTGCAATCCAGCAATGTATTATGATTATTTAGGTTAGCAGTCACCCGGAGAGCTGAACGAACCCAGCTTCCAGAGAGACTCGCAGGAGAGATAATCAAAGTGCACATTGAAGCTTTTGAAGATAAATTGCTTTTCTTTTCTTTCCTTTTTTTTGTTTTGTTTTTGTTTGTGTTTCACTCAAACTTCTTACCCGGTGCTTGCCTTTAAGACCAGTGGAAACATTTCTGTTGAAAATAAAATATTATAACATCGCACAATAAATATTGACAAAATGACAAACGACCACAATGTGCAATTTTCCAGTCTATTCGGTCACCTCTACTCCCTGATATGAACCTCTCTATTCTGATTGGCTGTTGTTTGGCTACTGAGTTACCATTGGCTCTCCTTGCTGCCTGTCTAACCAGCAGCCCCTGAGACAGACAATGGACCAGTGATGTCAAATATGGTGGATAAATGAAGATAGTTCACTCAGGCCGTTTACCATTGAAAATAAATGGACAATTTCTGGTCTACTTAACTGGGTGTTTCCATAGACACCAATAGACACCAGTCCTGTCTACTTAGTTAATTTTCTTTAATTGAACCAGAAAAAAAACAGTGAGTGGGTTATTTCACTTCCTCATCCATCTACGAGTGTCCCTGGGGTCCTGTCTCTCCCAGACAGTTGTCCCCTCCCTGCCTGTTAATCTTAGGCCATATTTAAGGCCTTGTTGACAGGAGAGGGTAGCGCTGCAGCAGAGGGGTGGTTTAGTGACCCTGGAGTAGAACAAACACAGTGGTTTTTAATCGAGCCCCCTCCAAATTTGCACCTTACTGGACAAATGTTTTGGCTCAATTGGGGGTAAAGACACCACTCCAGTGAGGTTGACTACCAAAATTGATCTAACAGATTCAGAGTTACATATTAAAAAAACTGGATTCAAATAAGCAACTCTCTTGTCACACTTTGAAAACAAGAGAGTTGTATATTGTCTGGAGTCTTCACTAAACTACCAGTGGAAATCAGTGAAGTGTATGGGGTCACACCAGTAAGAACCAGTGCTCAGTGTGTGTGAGAAGGAAAGTTGAGGCCATGTTATCTAGCCATGCGGTGGTGGTGAAGTGGAATCATCATGGTGAATGAATGAGTGAATGATACAGTCTTGGTAAAAGCCAGGCCCCCCCCCCCCCCGAGTATCTATCTCCCCTGTATCTCCTCCACAACGACACCATACGCTTCTGCGAATCATCTTTATCTAACATGCACACCCACCCCTTGGAGTAGTGCACTAAGATAAGCCAGATGAGGCAGTGGGGGGGGGGGGGGGGGGGGGTGGAGCGGTCACTAGGTCACAGTCAGTGTTGAAAGCCCTTGATAAAGAACACATGCAAGGGAGGAGGAGGGAGAAGGTGTGACACTCCCTCGCAAGACTAGAGGAGAGATGGGTTCTCCCTTATTCAGTCTCTCCCTGGTCTGTATGTTCTGATGTGCCTAGTAACAGCTGTTAGGGTTACGGTGAGGTTCAGCTCTTCTGTATGGAGTGTAGTGGGGTGTGATATGGTGTACTGGGGAGGGAAGGGGGTTAGAGGTCATGTTGAATGTAAAACTGGATCAGGCTGTTCTGATAGATGGACGTTTGTTTGTGTCTCCTCGTCCCTGTTTTCTTTGGCAAGGACCCTCATGCAGGATGCTAGGATACCCTTTTGCTACAACAGTTTCATAACAAAACCCACTTTAATCTCTGGACTGGTAAAAACCAGGTTTAACAATACCCAGACAGTAAGCTAGACCTTTTGTCATTAATTATAATGGTGTCTACCTGGTTCTAATCGTGTCTATCCACCTCAGTGGCCCTGCTCTGTTAGGTTTGTCCACTGAGGTAGCTCAAGAGCCTGTCTATCTTCACTTCAGTCTCCTCTCCTTCCTTATCCTCCACCATGGTTTGAAGGTTGTTATTTTGTTGACTTTTAGTTTTTTTTTTTTTTTTTACTAGGAGCCCTATAGGGCCCTAACTCTATTACTTGAACCATTGCATTGCTCACTGTTGAATGTCTTTATATAGAAATATACATATATTAAATAAAATATCTGTTTTGTTGTCCTATAGTAGTGAGCGGGACTGGGTTGACTTTTAAATATATATAATTATAACATGTTTATGTCACAGAAACAGAAATACAAGTAAGCTTCTTTGCAAGGAGGGAAAGATGTCTCAGAAATATACTAAGATTACGTTTGTTGATGGGGGGGCTTGTCTGATATCGCAAACATCACTCTTCAGAGAAGACAGGGTGCATCCGAAATGGCGCCGTACTTCCTATGTAGTGCTTGGGAATCGTGTGCCATTTCAGACGCAGACACGGTGTGACTCTGTCTCATCTTCAGTTGTTATTCTCCACTGTGAGACAAAGCATTTCCTTTACTAATCTATGATGCTGAAAGAACACATACTATTTTTGTTCGTGATTTAGTTGTTCCTCTACTCTTCCCCCCTGGCATTGAGACCAAAGATTTCAGTTGACTTTATTTTTAGCCTTTAGATGTTGATAGTTTGAAAGGGATGTTTGTTTCCATGTTACATGTTATTTCCATTGCCTTGTTTCCAGAAGAACTCAGAAGTTAGTATGGTACCGTAGCTTGAGGTAATCAGAGTGAGTGAATATGGGTAGCCTAGTGGTTAGAGTGTTGGACTAGTAACCGGAAGGTTGCAAGTTCAAACCCCCGAGCTGACAAGGTACAAATCTGTCGTTCTGCCCCTGAACAGGCAGTTAACCCACTGTTCCTAGACTGTCATTGAAAATAAGAATTTGTTCTTAACTGACTTGCCTAGTTAAATAAAGGTCAAATAAATGTCCCATACAGCTAGAATCCCCTGTTAGTGATAATGATGTTGCTAATTAGCAATAAAAGTCATTATGATGAAGTATAATAGTAATGCATTATTGGGGATAGGTGTTCCTTGGTGATATTTGAGGTATTCGATCTATACCAAAGAACATTTGGATGTCCTTACCAAGCAGTGTGGTTAAGGAGGATAGTTTGCCACACCTCTCAGTCTTTTGTCTATTCAAATTAGACTGATAGCTTTCACCGCTCTGAAAGTGATGAGAGATAGAAGGCAGATTTATTCCTATGCCAGGGTTTAATTTGAATGATTTAGCAAGTCTCTGCACCCATGATGTGAGTGGCTTTATTGATCTACAATATGTGTGCCGTTGGTGTGATTCCTCTTTTAGTTTAGTTTTGTTAAGTTCGTGAAAGACCTCTTACTTCACCAAAAACACTCCCTGTGTCTGTCTCCTTGTTTTCTCACAACACAGTCATATATTTGCACCCGTTGATCCAGTCGGACGTACGGTTGCTCTCTCTCCCTCTCAGCTTTGAAAGGAAGTGAATAAGACAAATACACTTTAATTTCCCCTTGTGTCTAGTGGTTTGTCTTAAAAAGAGAAGAAGTGATTGTCGTTCTTCTGCGGGACAGAAAGTAAGTTTTCCTTAAGTTATTTCACTCCAGAATGCATGCAATATCCCTTTCCTTTTCTGTCAAGGGTCAGAGGTCAGGGACAGAGGAGTAATGGGTGAGAGAGATGTTCTGTCTGAGATTTAGTGTTTATTAAAGAACAGCACCTTTGTGTTTCTGAAGAACCACTGTCAGTGGGATATGACTTGGGACAAGATGTGCTGCACATACTACCAAGACATTTCGAAGAGGTTAGGACGAACCAAAATATCTTATTCCCCAAGTTTACTTTTTGACTGTTTTAATAGTTTTCTGTGTGAAAACAAAACTCTTACGTTGGAGTACAGGTACAGGACAATGCAGGAGTAGGTTTCCTATAGCACCACAAGACTGTTATATAGCTATAATGTCTGTTGTTCTTCTTCTTCTTGCCCCTCAAGCAGTTCTGCAGAGTTTCATTTGCAGCATGCAGCCAGTGGGGGTTTGAATATGTTGTGATTCTCACCAGGAGTCGTGTGTGTTCTTACCACTGCTATCTGATCACAATACCCAGCACAGCTTCAAGGAGTACAGCTTCTTATTCAAAAAAAAAAGAAAAAAGATTTAGAAAGAAAAAGAGAAAAACAATTGTTTGTTAGAAAAAAATGTGTGTATCACACTGTCCCTATCCCTCTTTTGACATACGTACAGATCCAGCATGCATCTTTGGTACTCGTGACTGTTGTTTTTGTGTTTTAAAAAAAAAAAAGAAGAAAAAAAAGAGATGTTTTAAAGAAAAACAGTTCTTTGACTGTTCATGGTGTATTCCGATCTGATTTGAATCCAGCTAACTAAACAAGTCACTGCTTCCAGCTGAACCAAGTTACAGTCCTATTATTGTCCGTTTATAGCGTTATACGGATGTAATACTGAGAAAGATGAACGTCACAGCAATAGAAAACGTGTGTTCATTGTGGTCTGTTTGGCATGTTGAAAGCAACACGTTTCTCCATATCACAATATCTGTCAATGTTTGAGACCGACAATATAATATGCTTTGAATGTAAAGCATTTACTGGGTTGCTTACAGTTACACAACTTGAAACTCACATAATCAAACAGTTATTCTTATTTCACAGAATGTTCGCAGAATTCTTTTGAAACACCAGCAGTTTTTGCTATGTAGGCTACTTCTTAGACAAACACACAAGCAATATGACATTGATCTCCTTTTATTTTTCTGTCTGCTTACTTTATTCTGACAATTACTGCTAAGTAAGTACCTACTCACATAGACGTTCTGGTATATAATTGTGTGTTTCTGGAGCGACCTTGTGGTGTTGTTGCATGTGGATTGTGATGGTGGTGACTTTACCTTGTACAGCCGGCTATGAGTGGTGCTCGACTCTCCAGACCAATCAAACAGAGACTTCTTTCTCAGTATTACAACGTCGACATACACACCGTGCTTCTGAGCTTCTATAGGTATTCCCTTCATCAGTTTAAAGTTGTTTTAATAACGCCACGGTACACTACTTCACTTTCTCGTATCTGTTGCAATGGTTTGTGTATGTTGTAAAATCTCCATTTGTTTCGAACTCAACTCTTGTACGTTATCAATGGAACTTCACTATATTCATTTCTCTCGCAGAATAAAGAAAATATTTTATTCAAACCTGTTG
This sequence comes from Oncorhynchus clarkii lewisi, assembly GCF_045791955.1. Lineage (NCBI taxonomy): Eukaryota > Metazoa > Chordata > Actinopteri > Salmoniformes > Salmonidae > Oncorhynchus > Oncorhynchus clarkii. The sequence continues at coordinate 41,278,045 of NC_092150.1, forward strand.
CCTCTGTGTTGTCTTGCGGGTCAATTAAACAATAAGGCCCGAGGAGGTGTGGCATACGGCCATTATAGAAGGAAAAGAAACGCACACCTATTTAGGCGAGGTGCTGGCTAGCGGAGTAGAAAACTTGAAAATAAAAGAGAGCCGCACACTAGGAGCTCAGATGCAAAAATGTAATTACCAGCGTTTCGACAGCCAAGCTGTCTTCATCAGGGTATAACCAGTTTATAATAGCAATAAAGCACCTCGGGGGTTTGTGGTATACGGCCAATATACCATGGCCCCGCGTAACGAGGAGTGCCTGGAAACAGCCCTTAGCTGTGGTATATTGGCCATATACCACAAACCCCCCGAGGGGCTTTATTGCTATTATAAACTGGTTACCAACGTAATTAGAGCAGTTAAATATTTGGTCATACCCATGGTATACAGTCTGATATACACCAGATGTCAGCCAATCAGCATTCAGGGCTCGAACCACCCAGTTGATTATGGGGAATAAATGGTGACCAGCAGATCAATGTTACAGCTTGAAGCTCATACTGAGTTTTGGCTTTAGGGATAATTTGCAGGTATTTGAATTTCTGTATCTCGACATGACACCAATAGTGTATAGAGTTGAGCATGCTTAAATCAATGTGGTTGATGAATAAGATATAACCATCTTGCCAAATTCACACCTGTCTAATAGACATTGATTTAAAAAAAAATACATACAGATTCTGTCACACCCTGATCTGTTTCACCTGTCCTGTCTCTACCCCCAACCAGGTGTCTCCCATTTGTCCCCGTTATCTCCTGTGTATTTATACCTGCGTTTTCTGCTTGTCTGTTGCCAGTTCGTCTGTTTTTATTTTTGTTTAAAACCCATTGAGGTTGAAAACCTATTTTGCGAGGGCGACCTGGCAAGAAGGTAAAACAGGGAAATAGCAGCATGTCCGTAAAATATTACAGAAAAATAGAAAATACACACAAAAGACAAAGTGTCACAAGTTACAGATACAATTGAAGATTAGAAACAACTGCAGTTATCACAAACAGTGTTGTCGATCAGAGTCTTAAAAACAAGCAAGGACACTAACTCCTGTCCCGTCAAGTCCTACCAGGTGTTTTTCCCGTTTTCAAGTTTCTATAAAAATATTGAGACACAGCTTAGCCTTTTGTTAATCACACTGTCATCTCAGATTTTTAAAATATGCTTTACAGCCAACGCTAGACAAGCATTTGTGCAAGTTTATCATGGCATAATGCTATGGCTAGGCTCTGCTAGCATCAGGCAACATTTTCACGAAAATAAGAAAAGCAATCAAATTAAATCATTTACCTTTGAAGAACTTCGGATGTTTTCACTCAGGAGACTCCCAGTTAGATAGCAAATGTTCCTTTTTTCCCAAAATATTATTTTTGTTAGGCGATTGGGGCAATTGGTTTCTCATAAGAAGCGATTGGAAAAATGGCTACTTGTGTACTTTACGCAAGATTTTCTGCGGGAGCCACCATGTGACCACTTGCTAAATGTGGTCCCTTACGGCTATTCTTCAACATAAATGCGTAAAAAGACGTCACAATACTGTAGACACCTTGGGGAATACGTAGAAAACGTAAGCTCATTCGTAGCTCATTCACAGCCATATAAGGAGTCATTGGCATGAGGCGGTTTCAAAAAATGCGGCACTTCCTGATTGGATTTTTATCTGGGTTTCGCTTGTAGCATCAGTTCTGTTGCACTCACAGACAATATCTTTGCAGTTTTGGAAACGTCAGAGTGTTTTCTATCCAAATCTGTCAATTATATGCATAGTCGAGCATCTTGTCGTGACAAAATATCTTGTTTAAAGCGGGAACGTTTTTTATCCAAAAATGAAAATACTGCCCCCTAGTTATAAAAGGTTAATGCAACCGCTGTTTCAGATTTCAAAAAGGCTTTACGGCGAAAGCACACTTTGCGATTATGTTAGGTCAGCGCTTAGCCACAGAAAACCATACAGCCATTTTCCAACCAAAGAGAGGTGTCACAAAAGTCAGAAATAGCGTTAAAATGAATCACTTACCTTTGATGATCTTCATCTGATTGCACTCCGAGGTCTCCATGTTAGACAATAAATGTTTGTTTTGTTCAATTAAGTTCATCTTTATGTCCAAATACCTCCTTTTTGTTCACGCGTTTAGTCCAGTAATCCAAATGCACAAGGCGCGGGTACTAAGTCCAGACGAAAAGTCAAAAAAGTTCCATTATATATCGTAGAAACATGTCAAACGATGTATATAATCAATCTTTAGGATGTTTTTATCATAAATCTTCAATAATGTTTCAACTGGACAATTCCTTTGTCTTTAGAAATGAAATCGAACGTAGAGTCTCCCTACCAGTCCGGATCCGCCAGAGTCTCCCTACCAGTCCGGATCCGCCAGAGTCTCCCTCCAGTCCGGATCCGCCATCAGTCCAGTGGCGTCCTCTAGTCTGTGGTCGGCGGTGAGGGTTGCCGCTCCAGAGACATTAAGGGTGAAGTGGAGCAGGGTCCACGTCCTGAGCCAGAACCGCCACCTCGGAGTCATGCCCACCCACACCCTCCCATATAGGTTTAGGTGTGCGGCCGGGGTATTTTGTGGGTTATTGTCTATGTCTATGTCTAGTTGCCTGTGTTTGCACTTTTGTATCATAGCGTCACGTTCGTTTTGTTATTTTGTATAGTTTGTTTAATGTCTATATTTATTAAAAGTATCATGTATTTACAATACGCTGCGCCTTGGTCTCCTCCATACGACGATCGTGACAGAATCATGTCTGAGTATAACAGAACTTATGTAGCAGGCAAAACCCAGAGGGCTAACAGTTCAGAATTGTATTTGTTTTAGGTCTCTGTCTGTTCAGCAAGTTCTCATTGGGAAACAATATTTCTTAGGCAATTGTTTTCAGTTCCTACCGCTTCCACTGTATGTCACCAGTCTTTGGAATTTGGTTGAGGTTATTCCTTTGTGCAATGAAGAAGTACAGCCATCTAGGAACTGGGTAGCACTGTTGAGAGTTGCGCAAGACTTGGAAAGTAGCGAGGGTTTGTTGTCTTCCTGTATTGAACACAGATAGACCCGTCTTCAATTTGATCGATTTTTAACGTTTAAAAATACCTAAAGTTGTATTACAAAAGTAGTTTGAAATGTTTTGGCAAAGTTTACATGCAACTTTATGATATTTTGTAGTGACGTTGCGCAAATTGGAAGCTGTTTTTTTCTGGATCAAACGCGCCAAATAAATGGACATTTTGGATATATATGGACGGAATTTATCGAACAAAAGGACCAATTGTGATGTTTATGGGACTTATTGGAGTGCCAACAAAAGAAGCTCGTCAAAGGTAAGGCATGTTCTATATTTTATTTCTGTATTTTGTGGAGCGCCTGCAGGGTTGAAATATGCTACTATCTTTGTTTACTGTTGTGCTATCATCAGATAATAGCTTCTTATGCTTTTGCCGAAAAGCCTTTTTAAAATCTGACATGTTGGCTGGATTCACAACGAGTGTAGCTTTAATTTAGTATCTTACATGTGTGATTTAATGAAACTTTGATTTTCCCTGGCTTTTGGCCAAGTGGGACGCAAGCGTCCCCTATACCATAAGAAGTTAATCCACCTGGCGTGTCAGACACATGTGAAAGAAATGCTACAAACCCCAGCCACATCCAGTGGTGGAAAAAGTACTACGATCCTCTTCCTGTGAATGACTGGACCAAGGTGGAGCGTGAGACGTGTTCATGATATTTTATTAAAATCAGAACACTAGAACAAAAAAATAACAAAGAGGAAAACGAACAGTTCTGTAAGGAAACTAACAATACAGAAAACAACTACCCACCAAACCCATGTGGGCAAAAGCTACCTAAGTATGGTTCCCAATCAGAGACAACGATAGACAGCTGTCCCTGATTGAGAACCATACCCGGCCAAAAACAAAGAAATAGAAGAACATAGAATGCACACCCTAGTCACACCCTGGCCTAACCAAAATAGAGAACACAGAGCAGGACAAGTATTCAATTGTCATACTTGAGTCAAAGTATGAATAATTTCAAATTCCTTACATTAAACCAGATGGCACAATTGTATTTTTGTATTTATTTTTTAAATTGATGGATAGCCAGGGGGACACTCCAACACTCAGACAGAATTTACAAACAATGCATTTGTGTTTAGTGAGTCTGCCAGATCAGAGGCAGTAGGGATGACCAGGGATGTTCTCTTGATAAGTGTGTGATTGGACAATTTTCATGTCAAAATGTAACGAGTACTTTTGGGTGTCAAGGAAAATGTATGGAGTACATTATTTTCTTTACGAATGTAGTGATGTAAAAGTTGGCAAAAATATAAATAGTAATGTACAAATACCACAAAAAATGACTTAAGTAATACTTAAAAGTATTTTTACTTAAGTACTTTACACCACTGCCCAAATGCCTTCACACCAGTACATTAGCATGTTTTATAAACTGTTACACATGCACTTATCACATAGTATTCCATAAGACCATGCAACCTGGGTTGAAACCTGAGCGAGGTGCACATGTACAGTACATAAACAGATGCATGCACCATATATTTATGTGGTGGACACTTGATACGGTCACATGATATTGTTGTGGTATGTCACAAAATCATGTTACGGCCAGACATATCAATATTCATTTTATATATCAATAAGTATTGCTAAGTGGATGGTCTCTGCAGAAGGTGTAAACGGTACAGCCAAATGGTTACTTGCATAGTAGCAATATCAGAAATAGATAGTGTCAATATAAATAACATATACAGTATGTACAAGAACAATATCAATAACGATATCAGTGATAGTTGAGATAGTTATATAGTTATATGCATAGTTATATGCATACAACCAGGGGTAAAGTGGCTGAGCAGCAGGATATTTTTTTGTTGTAGCAGCAACGTATGGAGTGTGTGTTAGGAGAGAGTCATGTGAATAGAGGCAATGCAGATAGTGCTGATGACTGGTCTGTCCAAACCACACATGAACAAGGGAATCTATATTCGGAGAGCCTGTTTCTGTCCTGCCCTTGACTTTGGTGAAGGGCATGTTATGTCCATAGCCTCTTCTTCGCAAAACTCCCTGATGTCATGTCTCTGACTGATTAAATTATGTGACAGGCTATTTTATCAAATATTATCACATTTGATCAAATGTCTGGGAAAAAAACGCATTTTGATAAAAAAATATTTTTTACATTCAAAGGCTCTCCTGTGAAGTCATGACTTGCGACATATGCCTAGTTTCCTGAATAAGGTCACATTTATACTTTGCAGCTGGCCCATCTAGTGGAAATGACTCAGTTCTGACTCAAGGACAAGACTCATCTCAATAAACATCAATCTGCTTTCAAATCTGATTCCATCGAGGGAACAATGAATGACTTCTCTGATGCAAAATAGACCTGCTATTGTGCAGGGCAGGTCGCAGGACAGATGGAAACAGCAACAAACAGGCTGCATTGTATTCGGCACAAATAATTCCCTGAATTCTAGACCTCAGCTGAATCTGGTAATGTATTGTGTGGCTGTTGAGGAGACTAAATTACTTGGTGTTATCTTAGACTGGTGTTACCATGGATTCAACATATAGACATATAGATGCAGTAGTTGTAAAGGTGGGGAGAGGTCTGTCCGTGATCAAGTCAAGCTGCAGCTGCTCTTCATTGTAATCAGAGGGTTAATATCAATAATATGCATGCCAGTCTCTTTTGGCTAAGAGTTGAGGAAAGCCTGACAGCGTCACTTCTTTTTTTTTATAAGAAACATTAACGTGCTGGAAATGTCAAATTGTTTGCATAATCAACTTACACACAGCACTGCCCCAAACACTTACCCCACCAGGCATGCCACCAGGGGCATTCTTTTCACCGGTCAAGGAAATATACAATATTATACAGATCCATGATTGCATGGAACTCCCTTCCAACTCATACAGTGCAAGTGAACTAATAGAGCAACACCTTACCGCACGACGCCTCTCCCACATGATCTACAGTAGGGCAAAAAAGTATTTAGTCAACCACCAATTGTGCAAGTTCTCCCACTTAAAAAGATGAGAGAGGCCTGTAATTTTCATCATAGGTACACTTCCACTATGACAGACAAAATGATTTTAAAAAATCCAGAAAATCACATTGTAGGATTTTTTATGAATTTATTTGCAAATTATGGTGGAAAATAAGTATTTGGTCAATAACAAAAGTTTATCTCAATACTTTGTTATATACCCTTTGTTGGCAATGACAGAGGTCAAACGTTTTCTGTAAGTCTTCACAAGGTTTTCACACACTGTTGCTGGTATTTTGGCCCATTCCTCCATCCAGATCTCCTCTAGAGCAGTGATGTTTTGGGGCTGTTGCTGGGCAACACAGACTTTCAACTCCCTCCAAAGATTTTCTATGTGGTTGAGATCTGGAGACTGACTAGGCCACTCCAGGACCTTGAAATGCTTCTTACGAAGCCACTCCTTCGTTGCCCGGGCGGTGTGTTTGGGATCATTGGCATGCTGAAAGACCCAGCCACGTTTTATCTTCAATGCCCTTGCTGATGGTAGGAGGTTTTCACTCAAAATCTCACGATACATGGCCCCATTCATTCTTTCCTTTACACGGATCAGTCGTCCTGGTCCCTTTGCAGAAAAACAGCCCCAAAGCATGATGTTTCCACCCCCATGCTTCACAGTAGGTATGGTGTTCTTTGGATGCAACTCAGCATTCTTTGTCCTCCAAACACAACGAGTTAAGTTTTTACCAAAAAGTTATATTTTGGTTTCATTTGACCATATGACATTCTCCCAATCTTCTTCTGGATCATCCAAATGCTCTCTAGCAAACTTCAGACGGGCCTGGACATGTACTGGCTTAAGCAGGGGACACGACTGGCACTACAGGATTTGAGTCCCTGGCGGCGTAGTGTGTTACTGATGGTAGGCTTTGTTACTTTGGTCCCAGCTCTCTGCAGGTCATTCACTAGGTCCCCCCGTGTGGTTCTGGGATTTTTGCTCACCGTTCTTGTGATCATTTTGACCCCACGGGGTGAGATCTTGCGTGGAGCCCCAGATCGAGGGAGATTATCAGTGGTCTTTTATGTCTTCCATTTCCTAATAATTGCTCCCACAGTTGATTTCTTCAAACCAAGCTGCTTACCTATTGCAGATTCAGTCTTCCCAGCCTGGTGCAGGTCTACAATTTAGTTTCTGGTGTCCTTTGACAGCTCTTTGGTCTTGGCCATAGTGGAGTTTGGAGTGTGACTGTTTGAGGTTGTGGACAGGTGTCTTTTATACTGATAACAAGTTCAAACAGGTGCCATTAATACAGGTAACGAGTGGAGGACAGAGGAGCCTCTTAAAGAAGAAGTTACAGGTCTGTGAGAGCCAGAAATCTTGCTTGTTTGTTGGTGACCATATACTTATTTTCCACCATAATTTGCAAATAAATTCATAAAAAATCCTACAATGTGATTTTCTGAATTTTTGTTCTCATTTTGTCTATCATAGTTGAAGTGTACCTATGATGAAAATTACAGGCCTCTCTCATCTTTTTAAGTGGGAGAACTTGCACAATTGGTGGCTGACTAAATACTTTTTTGCCCCACTGTACTTGTTGTGTCTATGTACTGACATGTATGTGTAGCTGCACACTACATGTTCATGTTTTAAATGTACGTAAATTGTAAAATATTTTGTCTGTAATGTCTTTTTGGTTATGTGTAGCTGTTGCCATTGGCGTCGGCTAATGGAGATCCAATAAATGTAATTCTACATTTCAAAGGAAAAACCAATATCTCACCTGGGATTCGAACTTGCCGCAAATGTCTTGAATGAGATTTGTGCCGCGGATGCTAAAAACATTAGCATGTGGAAACAGTGCCAGGTAAATTAAACCGAAGTGTGGATTTCTGTCATATCTTGTCCATAGACTGCTTACAAGGTATAGGAAACCAATGTGAAATGTTGTAATATGGGTGAGCTATCCCTTTAAGTGATCTTGGGAGACATGGTTCCAGCTTTGGTTTAAAGTTCATTCGACAAGCAACATTCTGAGAGGTGGCGGAGCGTCGCTTCGGGGCTCTCCGGCAGCACTAATTTTACACCCCTGTGGCAATAGCCTGCAGTATGTGTCGGTCTGCAAGAGGTACTCCATGCAGCTGCTTATCAACTATATTTATAATCTTCATTTGCAAGGTTTTGGTTGCACTTCCTTTCACAACACACGATCACAATAAATTGACTTCGACATCTCAAAAGAACCTTCCCTGGGATTCGAACTAGCTGCAAACAGCAAAAACGACCAAAGTCAGGTTCTCAACACTGAGCTATTAGTCAAAGTCAGCATTTGTAAATGGCTGATGAGGAATTTGTTACTGGAAATAATCATGTCCAGCTGGCCAGGTTAACATAGGCGACCGGAGTATGGTCGAGTGGGTGTGACGGAAAAAAAAGTAGGGGGCATGTGGAAAGGAGTGGGTGTGTCAAAAGTGTGCTGCTATAGGTTAAACGGTTTTGATTGAGCAGTGTTGTTTTTCTTCCATTTCTTCCCAGGCAACTACCGTACACTGGAGTTTGGACTTCTGTTTATTTTTTATATTTATTTTTGTATTTTTTCTCCCCAATTTCATGGATCTAATTGTGATCGAATTACGACCTTGTCTCATCACTGCAACTCCCCAACACGCTCGGGAGAGGCGAAGGTTGAGTCATGCGTCCTCCGAAACATGACCCGCCAAACCATGCTCCTTAACACTCGCCTGCTTAACCCGGAATCCAGCTGCACCAATGTGTCGTAGGAAACGCTGTTCAACTGGCGAGCGATGTCAGCCTGCAGGTAGGTGCCCGGCCAGACACAAGGAGTCACTAAAGCACAATGAGCCAAGTAAAACCTCCCCAGCTAAACCCTCCCCTAACCCGGACGACGCTGGGCCAATTGTGTGCCTCCCTATGGGACTCCCCGTCACAGCTAGTTGCGACACAGCCTGGGATTGAACCTGGGTCTGTAGTGATGCATCAAGCACTGCGATGCAGTGCCTTAGACCCATGCACCACTCGGGAGGCTGGACTTCTGTTTATAAGCAAGAGGATGAGTCTGAGACATATTTCATGTTAGTTTTACACAAAAAAATACTTTTTCAGTTATGAATACTGACTATTGTTTGTTTTTGATTAAAAGTATTGACAATGCGTGCACTGTTGTTCATGCTTTGTATGTGTGTGCTTACTGTGACTGTCACCCTGATATTGGCTACTAGATACAGTGCCTTCAGAAAGTATTCCTTCCCCTTGACTTTTTCCACATTTTGTTTATGGAAAATGTCTGTCCTCATCAATCTACACCCAATACCCCATAATGACAAAGCAAAGACAGTTTTTTTAGTTATTTCTGTAAATGTATAAAAAAAATAAAGAACAGAAATACCCATAAGTATTCAGACCCTTTGCTATGAGACTTGAGATTGAGGACAGGTGCATCCTGTTTCCATTGATCATCCTTGAGATGTTTCTACAACTTGATTGGAGTCCACCTGTGGTAAATTCAATTGATTAGACATTAATTGAAAAGGCACACACCTGTCTATATATGGTCCCACAGTTGACAGTGCATGTCAGAGCAAAGCCCAAGCCATGAGGTCGAAGGAATTGTCCATAGAGCTCCGAGACAGGATTGTGTCGAGACAGGATTGTGTCAAGAGTAGCAAAACATTTCTGCAGCATTGAAGGTCCCCAAAAACACAGTGACCGCCATCATTCTTAAATGGAACCCCAAAACTCTTCCAAGAGCTGGCCACCCGGCCAAACTGAGCAATCGGGAGAGAAGTGCCTTGGTCAGGGAGGTGACCAAGAACCCAATGGTCACTCTCACAGAGCTCCAGTGTTCCTCTGTAGAGATGGGAGAAACTTCCAGATGGACAACAATCTCTGCAGCACTCCACCAATCAGGCCTTTATGGTAGAGTGGGCAGACGGAAGCCATTACTCAGTAAAAGGCACATGACAGCCCGCTTGGAGTTTGCCAAAAGGCATCTAAAGGACTCTCAGACCATGACAAACAAGATTCTCTGGTCTGATGAAAACAAGTTTGAACTCTTTGGCCTGAATGCCAATCGTCATGCTGGAGGAAACCTGGCACCATCCCTACGGTGAAGCATGGTGGTGGCAGCATCATGCTGTGGGGATGTTTTTCAGTGGCAGAGACTGGGAGACTAGTCAGGCTCGAGGGACAGATAAACAGTACAAAGAGATTATTGATGAAACCCTGCTCCATAGCGCTCAGGACCTCAGACTGGGGTGAAGGTTTACCTTCCAACAGGACAACTAAGCACACAGGCAAAACAATGCAGGGGTGGCTTCGGGACAAGTCTCTGAATATCCTTGAGTGGCCAAGCCAGAGCCCGGAATTGAACCTGATCTAACATCTCTGGAGAGACCTAAAATAGCTGTGCAGCAACGCTCCCCATCCAACCTGACAGAGCTTGAGAGGATCTGCAGAGAAGAATGGGAGAAACTCCCCAAATACCGGTGTGCTAAGCTTGTAGCATCATACCCAAGAACACTCAATCACTGCTAAAGGTGCTTCAACAAAGTACTGAGTAAAGAGTCTGAATACTTATGTTAATGAAATATTTCAGTTGTTTATTTATAATATATTTGCAAAAATGTCTAAAATACTGTTTTTGCTTTGTCATAATGGGGTATTGTGTGTAGATTGATGAGGAAAAAAACAATTTAATCAAAAACAATTTAATCAAATCAAGGCTGTAACGCAATAAAATGTGGGAAAAAATCAAAGGGTCTGATACTTTTCGAATGCACTGTAGCTACATCCCACACCATTCCTGGACAGTAGTGCTTGTCAAGCAGGAGCGAAGAGCCCTATGTTCCTGTGTTGTTGCCTTTCACCCCCACCTCATTGAGTAGAGACTGTATGTACATCTTGATGGTTATTAATATTACACTGAACAAAAATATAAACGCAACATGCAACAATTTCAAAGATTTTACAGTTACAGTTCGTGGTGGTGAGCTTTACACCCCTCCAACTGATGCTTGGCATTGCGCATGGTGATCTTAGGCTTGTATGCGGCTGCTCGGCTATGCAAACCCATTTCATGAAGCTCCCAAAGAACAGTTATTGTGCTGACGTTGCTTCCAGAGGCAGTTTGAAACTTGGTAGTGAGTGTTGCAACCCAGGACAGATGATTTTTACACGCTACCCTCTTCAGCACTCGGCGGTCCCCAGCGGCCTACCCCTTTACAGCTGAGCCGTTGAGGAACTGACTTGTTGGAAAGTCGGCATCATATGACAGTGCCACGTTGAAAGTCACTGAGCTCTTCAGTAAGGCTATTCTACTGCCAATGTTTGTCTATTGAGATTGCGTTGGCTTTGTGCTCAATTTTATACACCTGTCAGCAACAGGTGTGGATCAAATAGCCAAATCCACTAATTTGAAGGGGTGTCCACATACGTTTGCCTGTATAGTGTACCTTAATAAAAAGGTAGGGCCATGGATCAGAAAAACCCGTCAGTATCTGGGGTGACCACCATTTTCCTAATGCAGCGCATCACACATTTCTTTGCATAGAGTTGATCAGACTGTTGATTGTGGCCTGTGGAATGTTGTCCCACTCCTCTTCAATGGCTTTATAAAGTTTCTGGATATTGGCGGGAACTGGAACACGCTGTCGTACATGTCGATCCAGAGCATCCCAAACATGCTCAATGGATGACGTGTCTGGTGAGTATGCAGTAGATTTTGCCTGCCAATACCATTACTTCACCAACATGAGGCACTTTGCTCACAACGTTGACATCAGCTAACCCCTCCCCCACACAACACCATACACATCTGCCATCTGCCCAAAACAGATTGAAACCGGGATTCACCATGAAGAGCACACTTTTCCAGTGTGCCGGTAGCCATCGAGGGTGAGCATTTGCACACTGAAGTCAATTACAAAGCCGAACTGCAGTCATGTCAAGACCACTGTGAGGACAACGAGCACGCAGATGAGCGTTCCTGAGATGGTTTCTGACAGTTTGTGCAGAAATTCTTCAGTTGTGTAAACCCACAGTTTCATCAGCTGTCCGGGTGGCTAGTCTCAGACGACCCTGCAGGTGAAAAGCTGTATTTGGAGGTCCTGGGCTGGCGTGGTTACACATGGTTTGCAGTTTTGAGGCCGGTTGGACGTACAGCCAAATTTTCAAAAAACAACGTTAGAGGTGGCTTACGATAGAGAAATCACATTATATTCTCTGGTAACAGCTGTGGCGAACATTTTTGTGGCATTGTGTTGCGTGACAAAGCTGCACATTTTAAAGTGGCATTTTTTTGCCCCCAACACAACGTGCACCTGTGTAATGATCATGCTGTTTAATCAGCTTCTTGATATGCCACACCTGCCAGGTGGATGGATTATCTCAGCAAAGGAGAAATGCTCACTAACAGGGATGTAAACCAATTTGTGCACAACATTTTTGAGAAATAAGATTTTTGTGCATATTTAACATTTCAGGGATCTTTTATTTCAGCTCATGAAACATAAAACCAACACTTTACATGGTGCATTTATATTTTTGTTCAGTATAGTTATTTCTTGTGAAGGTTGCTATCCTACTTGAAATAAAATATGCGAGAGAATAAAATTAGCCACCACCAGCGACATAATCATGATACCCAGTAGGAAGCACTTCAACTCGGCAGGTATGTCAATACGAAACTGGTGCAGTGGTCGCCGATTTATCTCGACGTGCAGCCCAATCAGACACACCAAACGCTCAAGTGGCAACCAATCTGCCCAATTAGCTGATTCACTTTCGATACACCGACTCCTTTTGCCACGCTGACTCGCCCATAATCTGGTCGCCATATTGGGCTGCAGTTACCCATACCTGTAGCATTGAGCTGCCAGGTTATCTGATGGGAAAAGCTAACATGTAGCGTTTTTGTCACGTGCAAGTATATCAATGATTTTAATTGGCTGTTTTTAAGTTTAAACTTAAACTTTTTCTAATGTGATGGTACCGATTAATAAATCCTGCACACAATGTGCTTATTTATTTCTGTATTTTTAAACTGGAATAATCCAAAATTGTTTGGTGAAATATGCATAAAAGGAGAATAATTTCCTATTATTCTGCACCTTTGCATAGTTCTACTTCCAATTTTGATCATCATGATGATTTAGTGACTGCAAAGAAAATGTACTGATGTAGTGGCATTCTTTTTAAAGAGACAAACTTTCTGTTTTGTCTGCTTGGACTCAAGAGGTAAGTATGGTTGCGTTAACCTTTTTCAGGCAGTCATGTTTATTTGATGAATGTATTTGCAATTTTGGCTGTATAATATATGTGGTTTTGATTCATGTATTTATGTTTTGAGAAGGCAACTGCATTTTGAAAATGCTTACTGATTCGCAAAAGGCCACAGAGTTCTGTGTATTGTGGACTCGGTTTTGTAAAACGACAGCATTATTCCAAAAAATGCTTGTATGAGATTGAGAAAAACATGGCTATGGGGGGCTCATTGAATGCTGCGTAATAGCAAACCAGACTACCTGGGATTAACACTGGGTAATTGATGTGGAGGTTCTTCTTTCTTCTTTGAAGGTAGTCATTTCCTAAATTGAAATGGATTATTCACTAAGCACAGGTATAGACGAGCATCCCAAGGGAATGGACATATTCATTATCTCATTTCTATTATGACTCGATGAAGAGTTAAATAGGAGGAGATCATGTGATGAAGGCAAAACCCTATTCCTGGACCAAGATGAGCATCTGGAACATTGGATTGATGATGACATTATTATTTTGATTGTACTGTGGAGCTGATGACCGTGAGATCCAGCTGACCTGGCAGACTGGCCCTCTAGACATTCACTGGTGAGGTAACTAAACAAACTAAGGGCTGAGGGGGACATACATTTTCTCCTTTTGGTAAAATCAGCTGGACATTATTGTGTACTCAAACTGACATCCCTCTGACTCTCTCCTGCCCTGATGATTGGTGCATGCATGGATCATGTATATCATCCCAGACAACACTGTTGATATCTGCTCTGGCTGTATGATGTTGCCCAGGGTTAGTGCAGGGCTGGGGTCAAATAATAATTTCTTTGTTAACCCAGTGCCAATTTAGAAGTTTGAATTTGAATGGCAAACGTCAGGAGTAGGAAGTGCAAAAGTTGTTGGTAACAACAAGACCCAGTAGCAGCTGGTTTCCCCATGAAGGTAAACGCAAAGATGATCTATTATATTGACAAGATATTCAAGTGACCGTTCTAGCAATGGAAATACATGTAATCAAAAATGGAAGGCAGGCGGGAGCGGCGAGCTCAGGTAGGACCAGTCTAGCCAATGAGAGGGCAGATACACGTGAACAACAGGCACAACTCCATAAAGTTTTTTTTAAAGTTGCCAAAATGCCACATGCATTCAGTTACAGTGCCTTCAGAAAGTATTCACACCCCTTGACTTTTTCAACATTTTGTTCTGTTACAACCTGAATTTAAAATGGATTCAATTGAGATGTTGTGTCCCTGATGTACACACTCATAATGTCAAAGTGGAATTTTGTTTTTGGAATTTTTAACAAATTAATACAAAATGAAAAGCTCAAATGTATTGTGTCAATAAGTACTCAACCCCTTTGTTATGGAAAACCTAAATAAGTCCAGGAGTAGAAATTTGCTGAACAAGTTACATAATAAATTGCATGGATATGCAATGAAAAAAAAGCAGACACTGAATATCCGTTTAAGCATAGTGAAGTTATCAATTATGCTTTAGATGGTGTATCAATAAACCCAGTCACTACTCAGTTGCCGGAGAGGAAGGAAACTGCTCAGGGATTACCATGAGGCCAATGGAGACTTTAAAACAGTTACAGAGTATAATGGCTCTAACAGGAGAAAACTGAGGATGGATCAACAACAATGTATTTTCTGCACAATAATAACCTAAATGACAGAGTAAAAAGAAGGAAGCCTTCACAGAATAAAAACATTCCACAACAACCTGTTTGCAATAAGGCAGCAAAGTAACCCTGCAAAAAATGTGGCAAAGAAATTAACGTTTTGCATTCAGAACTAAAAGCTATGTTTGGGGAAAATCCAACAGAACACATCACTGACTACCACTCTTCATATTTTCAAGCATGATGGTAGCTGCATCATGTTATGGGTATGCTTGTCATTGGCAAATACTAGGGAGTTATTTGGGATAAAAATAAATGTAATAGAGCTAAGCACATGCAAAATCCTAGATGAAAGCCTTGTTCAGTGTGCTTTCCAACAGACACTGGGAGTCAAATTCACATTTTAGCAGGACAATATCCTAACAAACAAGGCCAAATATACACTGGAGTTGCTTACCAAGATGACATTGAATGGGTTTGAGTGTTCTAGTTGCAGTTTTGACATAAATCGGCTTAAAAATCTATGGTGAGACTTGAAAATGGCTGAGTAGCAATGATCAGCAACTAACTTGACAGAGCTTGAAGAATTTTTGTGTACAAAGCTCTTAGAGACTTACCCAAAATGATTCACAGCTGCCAAAGGGGATTCTAACATGTATTGACTCAGGCGGTTGAATACTTATCTAATCAAGATACAGTGCATTTGGAAAGTATTCAGACCTCTTGACTTCTCTTGACTTCTTCCATTTTGTTACGTTACAGCCTTGTTCTTAATTGTCCCCCCCCCCCCCCACATCAACGACACAAAATACTCCATACTGACAAAGCAAGAACTGTTTTTTAGACATTTTTGCAAAAATCCAAAAAATCTAAAACTACAAGATGAAAGTTACGTAAGTATTCAGACCCTTTACTCAGTACTTTGTTGAAGCACCTTTGGCAGTGATTACAGCCTAAAGTATTTTTGGGTATGATGCTACAAGCTTGGCATACCTGTATTTGGGGAGATCCCTCCACCCCCCCTCCTTCTTCTCTGCAGATCCTCTCAAGCTCTGTCAGGTTGGATGGGGAGCGTTTCTGCAAAGCTATTTTCTCTCCAGAGATGTTCGATCGGGTTCAAGTCTGGGCTCTAGCTGGGCCACTCAATGGACATTCAGAGACCTGTCCCAAAGCCACTCCTGTGTTGTCTTGGCTGTGTGCTTAGGGTCATTGTCCTGTTGGAAGGTGAACCTTCACCCCCGTCTGAGATCCAGATCCACAGCGTGATGCTGCCACCACCGAGCTTCACCATAGGGATGGTGCCCGGTTTCCTCCAGGCGTGACGCTTGGCATTTAGGTCAAAGAGTTCAAACTTGGTTTCATATCTGAAGGCTTTTTGTTTGAAAATATGTTTTATCTTTGGATCTTGGTTAAGAGATTAGCATCGTGTTTAGTATGCAGTGGTCCACAATGTGGCTTTTATAATCTGTATTTTGTGTTTTCAACAATTTTATCATTGTGGAGTGAAGCTTTAATACATTTTTCTAACTCTCTCTGTTTCTCAAGCTGTTAAATCTGTTCTTCCCTCTCTTCACTTTGCTATTGCTACTCACTAATTCATTCGCTGCAATGCTTAGTTTTTCACTGGGGGTACAATATAGAATTCTCTTAAAAACCTTAACATTTCTGGTGGGTGTCTTCAAAGTAATAGTGTGTGAGTCAAGACAAAAACACACTTTCACTGTAGTTGTAGCGCCTCCTATTTTAGATGGACGGGTACAGCATCAGATAACAGACTCCATCCATTGCGACAGGATCTTTCAGAGCAACTTCCAGGTTTACCACCCAGAGGGGGTCGACTTTTTCCCCATATCAGCACATCCTTTAATGAGGTCCTGATCCTCTAGCTCTCCCTACTACCACATCCACCACCACCATGACGATGAGGGGGCTAGTTTGGTGTGTGTTTGTGGTGGTTTTGGAGTGTGAAGGTGCACAGGGTTGGAGCAATGGTACCAGCAGCAGTGGCAGCAGAGGGGTAATTACAGTTAGACAGACAGAATAATAAAGTGATAATAACTGTGCAGCTACCCACGTGCCAACCCCAACACCCAGGCCCGGGGACAGCCCAGTGATAAATGTTATAAGTCCTGGTCATAAAATCACAGACAGGCAGTACCAGGGCCATTCCCATTAAATACCATGCTGAGAGAGAGAGAGAAAGAAAGAGAGCGAGAGAGAGAGATTGTTGTTGTCTACTTCACTTGCTTTGGCAATGTTAACATGTTTCCCATGCCAATAAAGCCCCCTGAATTGAATTGAGATTGAGAGAGCAGCATAGTGAGCCTGTGTTTGTGTGCATGTGTATGTATGTGTGTTTATTTGTGCGCGCGTGCTCCCGTGTGTGTGTGTGTGTGTGTGTGTGTGTGTGTGTGTATGTAGTGTCTATCTGGAGTGTCCTCCATGCAGCACTCCTAGCCAGGCCTCATTAGAAGAAGAGTGTTTCAGTCATTGGGAATGGAGATTTGCTGACAGCTCACATTTGCTAATCCATAAAGGTCAGGGGTCGTCTGATCTTTACATTCTATATCAACTTTAGTCGTCCTGAGGGAGCAGGCCCAAGGGGGGTCGAATAGGTTGCTACAGAGTTCTGAAGACTCAGAGGAGATTGGAAAACACAATGACAACTAAATCAATGGTCCCCTCGTCGCTTGGTTCGATACCCCGCCCTCCCTCGCCCTATCAGTTATTAAACATGGAGCCCACAGCCACTGAAATTAATACACTATCCAATCAGTTCCCCATGCCCTAACACACAAACACTCACAAACACACACACACCCAAACACAGACTATAGGGCTCTTAAACCTGTCCAGCTTCAGTCAATAACCCTCCTCCACCACCACCCCTTTCTCTTTAACTACCTTTCCTCTCCTCGACCTGATCACCCACTCATTCCCTCTTTCTTCATTCCGAGACCTCATCAATCTGTTTATATTTTCACCATTCAGTAAGACATCTTCGGAGCAGGAGGCGTAGCTAACCCTGACTCTAATCCTAAATCTGGTTTAGTACAGTACACTATCTGAGAATGGAGTTGGCGTTTTAACATGTGGTCCCACTTTGGGTTTCCCAACAAGGCCTTGCCTTAGCCAAATTCAGTGGTGTTACTCTACCCTAACCCAACGGCCTCAAGAGTAAATACAGCTGTGTAACGGCCCCTCCCACTCACACCCGTGGAGAACACTGGCCCCCATTCATTTATGGCTGAAAGCACCGCAGCACCTCATCCAAGACCGTTAATAGACCAGGGGTTAACAGGCGGCTATTGAGAGAAGCCAGTGGATCACTGCTATATTTACTAACATTACTCGGCAGATTTTTAAAGTGGCCAGGCCAAATGTCCTGTCCTTTACATCCCCCTAACCCCACCTCTTCACCACCACTGTCCTTTTTTGTCAAACACGCGTGTACGCACACATGCACGCACACACGCACACACGTAGACTTCCCGACTCGGACATGCTTCACTCCCCGAGTCCGACTATGTCAGGATACGGTCAGTACCCAAAACATGAGGCCATGTATAATTATGGATATGACATAATCATAGCAGCACCTTGTGCTCAGGAGTAGTATATTAAAAAAGATGAACAATTTAAATAATGCATACATAAAGAGAATGAGCTTCTTGTGTCAATATTCAAATCTTTATTTCAGGTAGATTCATATTTTTTTTAACAGTGTTTCAATCAGATCAGCCTTAACCCGTGGTAACCAAGAAACGCATAGCATATCATTGCTTTTGTCCTTATCCTGTCTAGGACTGGGGTCCCGCTCGCCAACAGCCAATGAAATTGCAGGGTGCCAAATACAAATCAACAGTAATCTCATAAATCAAATTTCTCAAACATACAAGTATTAGGCACCATTTTAAAGATACAATTATCGTTAATCCTGCCACAGTGTATATTTTCCAAAATGCTTTACAGCGAAAGCTCCACAAACGATTATGTTAGGTCACCACCAACTCACAGAAAAACCCAGCCATTTTTCCAGCCAAAGAGAGGAGTCACAAAAAAGCACAAATAGACATCAAATTAATCACTAAGCTTTGATGATCTTCATCAGATGACACTCATAGGACTTCATGTTACACAATACATGTATGTTTTGTCCGGGAAAGTTCACATTGGCACATTACGTTCAGTAGTTCCAAAACATAATGTGATATTGCAGAGAGCCACATGAGTTCACAGAAATACTCATTATAAATGTTGATGAAAATTCAAGTGTAATGCATGAAACTTTAGATACGCTTTGTCAGATTTCAAAAAAACTTTACGGAAAAAGCATAATCTGAGAACGGCGCTCATAGCCCAAACCAGCCAGAGAAATATCCGCCATGTTGGGTAGTCAACAGAAGTCAGAAATGGCCTTATAAATATTCACTTACCTTTGATGATCTTCATCAGAATGCACTCCCAGGAATCGCAGTTCCACAATAAATGCTTGTTTTGTTCGATAATGTCAATCATTTATGTCCATTTATGTCCAATAGCTTCTTTTGTTAGGGCGTTTGGTAAACAAATCCAAAATCACGTTCAGGTCCAGTCGGACGATAAATTCAAAAAGATAAAGGTCGAAAAAACTTGTCAAACTAAGTACAGAATAATTTTTTTTGTCATCATATCATTATCATAAATGTTCCAACCGGAGAATTCCATTGTCTGTAGAAAAGCAATAGAACAAGAGAGACCTCTCATGTGAAAGCGCGTGACTGAGAACGAGGCTGCTGGAAGACCACTTAGTCAAACAGCTCACATCCGGCCCCCCTTCACACGAGAAGCCTGAAACAACGTTCTAAAGATGGTTGACATCTAGTGGAAGCCTTAGGAAGTGCAAAATAACCCATATCCCGCTGTGTATTCGATAGGGGTGAATTCAAAAACTACAAAATTCAGATTTCCCACTTCCTGTTTGGATTTTCTCTCAGGTTTTTGCCTGCCATATGAGTTCTGTTATACTCACAGACATAATTCAAACAGTTTTAGAAACTTCAGAGTGTTTTCTATCCAATACTAATAATAATATGGGACTGAGTAGGAGGCAGTTCACTCTGGGCTTGCTATTCATCCAAAAGTGAAAATGCTGCCCCCTATCCCTAAGAAGATTTATATCACAACAGTGTTAGAAGTTCAGAACGAGAAAGTGAAGGGTTGCAAGATGCAAAATATTTTTTTATTGTGAAACAAACAAGAAATAAGACAAAAAAACGGAAAACTTGAGCGTGCATAACTTGAGCGTGCTTTTTTTCTGGCATCTCTTTCGTAAAGCCCAGCTCTGTGGAGTGTAAGGCTTAAGTGGCCGCCTCCAACGATAACATCAACGTGTACACAGTCACAGGGTTCATCAGGAAATGGATAGAGGACATTGTCTCAACAGTGATTATTCGCACATATACCATACAAGAAGACCAGCTACGACCTCCAAAAATCTATTAAAGATGCAAAAAGACAGTACATGGACAAAGGGGCGCAAGATGCGTGTGGCAAGGACTACAAACCATTACGGATTATGAAGGGAAAACCAGCTACGTGGTGAACACAGATGCTTCTCTCCTATACAAGCTGAACACTTTTTATGCTCGCTTCGAGGTAAACAACACTGATCCTCCTACGAGGGCCCCCGCTGCTAAAGATGACTGTGAGCTCTCGATCTCTGTGGCCAACGAGAATAACACTTTCAAGCATGTGAATACTCGCAAAGCAGCCAGCCCAGATGAGGACCCCGGCCCCGTCCTCAGAGCATGCACAGACCAGCTGGTCGGAGTGTTTATGAACATATTCACCTCTCCCTGTCCCAGTCTGTGATCCCCACATGCTTCAAGATGTCCATCATTGTACCCGTACCCAAGCAAAACAAAAGTAACCTGCCTAAACAACTATTGCCCTGTAGCACCCACTTCTGTTATCGTGAAATGTTTTGAGAGGCTGGTCAAGGAACACATAAGCTCCTTACCTTACCTGACAACCTGGACACATTAGTATTTGCATACCGACCTAACAGATTCATGGACGGCGCAATCGCCATTACGCTGCTCACTATCCTATCCAACCTGGACAAGAGGAATACATATGTGTCACGACTTCTGCCGAAGTCGTTGCCTCTCCTTGTTCGGGCGGTGCTCGGCGTTCGACGTCACCAGTCTTCTAGCCATCATTGATCCTTTTTTTCATTTTCCATTGGTTTTGTCTTGTCTTCCCATACACCTGTTTTCAATCCCATTCATTACCTGTTGTGTATTTAACCCTCTGTTTCCCCTCATGTCTTTGTCAGAGATTGTTTTATTGTCAGTGTAGTGTGATTGTTGTACAGGTGTGCGTCGGGTCCTCGTACCCATGTTTATGTACATTTAGTGTTATGGAGCATACTCCGTGGACTTTATTAAAAGACTCCATTTTACACTCCATTTGACTCTCCTGCGCCTGACTTCCCTGCCATCTATTACACCTACGCATGACAATATGTGAGAATGCTGTTCATTAACTACAGTTCAGTTTCAACACCATAGTCCCCTCCAAGCTCATAATTAAAGGAGAACTTTACCCAAAATCCAGAAACTCCCAAGTGATTCCATACATTGAAACTAGTTCAGTAGAGTTTTCCTTCTTCTCCTTTCTCTCCCTGTAGTACTGTACTGAAACAGCTGCAAAAATGGGTCACCTGACTCGTGCTGGATGCATGCCTCGCTCTGCTACATTGACAGTGAATTCAGAAATGAGCAAAATGAGGACAATTTAGTTGTTTTATTGAATGCGTGCGGCCGAATTAGCTATTTTTGTCAAAATTACTATCCGTTTTGGGTCCGGAAATGTGTACTTGTCAACCTAAAACATTTGCAATAATTTTAGATCAATATTTTATGTAGCCGACTGCCACAGCAACGAAGTTGGGCAACAACTGTGCATATGCACCCTGGTGGGAAAGACCCTGCTAAGCAGAAACGTCACAATATGCCCTTATATGGAGCTTGATGTCACAGGTTCAAGTTTTTTGGTGGGAGAAGGAGCTGGTAAAGTTAGTTATGCAAAGTGTAAAAAGAGATGGCAGCAAGAGCACGCTGGTGTTCGGTCTCTGACTGCAGGGAAGAAGGCTGCAGGGAAGAAAACACCAAATGTCACTGTTTTCCGATAAAAGATACAGAGACAGATGCAGAAGATGGGTTAGTAGCAATTTGAAGTAGTAAACACAATGTAAACAACTGTCCATTTAGCCGAGCTGGAACATGGGTGCTTCTCCATTTCTTTTTTGGAATATGGAAAAATGTTTCCAGGACCCCAGAGTTTATTGTGGGCAGAAAAACCGCTGTGGTCGTAAAAGCAAACTAACTGCTCCTCATCATTATTATGTTCCTCCATTTCTGTAAGAATTGTAGTCACCTATTTAAATTCTCTGCAGCACAAACATTCCTCATTCGCAGCATTAAAGCATAATTGACACAACTGCACCACCAGTCTGTATTACTCCTCGGGTTTGGTTGGGGCTGTGCTTTGGCGTTGGTGGCTAGAGCAGCGGCGGCCATCTGAAGCTGAATTTGCCTCAATTCTTCCTCCGAATACACAGGCTCAAATAAATACAGTTTGAGGACACCATCGGCCCCCCTCCAGTAGCTTTCTTCATCACTCACAAGTATTTCTTAGTCAGACATATTCGGTAGATTATTGTTAACTTTGTATACCTCATCTGTAATGCTGTCATCACTTCTCTGCTGTAAGAAACGTGCATTTGTGAAGAAGGGCATAACGTGTAGTTCGACGTAGCAGGGATTCCCCCGAGAGTGCGCAGTTGTTACCAATCTCGCTGCAGTGGCAGTTGCCTGCATAAAGTAATGAGATAAAATAATCGCAAATGTTTTAGGTGGAAAAGTACACGTTTACTGAACCAAACCCTTTAGACAGAAATAGCTCATTCGGATGCACACTTTCAACAAGACAGCGGATTTCTTAATCTCGAATTCACAGTCGACGGAGCAGAGCGAAGCATGCATCCAGCAACGTCACGAGTCACATGACTATTCTTCGCAACTGTTTCAGTACAGCACTAGAGGGAGAGAGATGGGGAGAGGGCAAACTCCACTAAACTAGTTTCAATGTACGGAATCATTTGGGAGTTTATGGGTAAACTTCTCCTTTAAGCTCAGGGCCCTGGGTATAAAACATTTCCCTCTGCAACTGGATCCTGGACTTCCTGACAGGCAGACCATAGCTGCTGAGGGTATGCAACAACACCTCAGCCCCCTCCTGTACATGCACAACTCCGATACCATCATTAAGTTTGCAGCCGATGGAGGCGAGACAGGCTAAAGGGAGGAGGTTAGAGCCCTGGCCGAGTGATGCCAGGAAAACAACCTCTCCCTCAACGTCAGCAAAACCAAGGTGCTGATTGTGGACTACAGGAAACAGCATCGATGGGGCTGCTGTTGAGACTTTTCTCAAGTTCCTCAACATACACATCGCAAAGGACCTGACATGAACCAATCACACCGAAACCGTGGTGAAGAATGTGCAACAGTGCTTCTTCAACCTCAGGCGACTGAAGAAATTTAGCATGGGCCCTCAGATCCTCAAGAAGTTCTACAGCTGCACCATCAAGAGCATCTTGACAAGCTGCATCATCCCCTGGTTTGGCAACAGCACCACCCTCAACTGCAAAGCTCTACAGAAGGTGCAGGGGACGGCCCTCCAGGACATTTACACCAGGTGGTGTCTGAGGAAGGCCTCGAAGGTCGTCAAGGACTCCACTCACCTGAGCCATGGACTGTTCACTCTGTTACCATCTGGTAAGTGGTATCGGAGCTTCTGGTCTCAAATCAACAGGCTCTGAGACAGCTTCTACCACCAGGCCATCAGACTGTTGAACAGCTAGAGCATGGGTGTCAAACTCTGGCCCGTGGGCCAAATTTAATTAATAATTAATAATTAATTAATTATATTTGGCCCGCGAGACAATACCAAATTACTACTAGAGCTGGCCTGCCGTTATTATACAGCGCATTCACCACTAATACTACGAATCCCATAATGCTCTGCTGTTTTCGCGCGTCAATCAGGACAGGACCCAGAAACGCTCTCTCCTCTGTGACAGTAGTCATAGCAACATAGACGCTACAACTGTCAGCGAGCTAACCCTTCCCAAAAATGGCGAAAAGAAAGGCAGAAAACAGGAGCTTTCTGGACAAGTGGGAGGCAGAATATCTGTTTACATATGTAAAAGACAAACCTGTTTGTCTTGTTTGTGGAGTCAACGTGGCTGTAAGTAAGGAGTACAACATTAGACGACACTATGAAACGAAACACCATGACAAATACAAGGACCTGGACATGACTCAAAGGAGCCAGAAAGTAGAGGAGATGAAAAGAAGTTTGGTTTCACAACAGAATATGTTTAAAAAAGCCACATCACAAAGCGAGGCTGCTGTAAAGGCTAGTTATATAGTGGCAGCAGAGATCGCAAAATCAGCCCGGCCCTTTAATGAGGGAGAGTTCATGAAAAAGTGCATGATGAAGGTTTGTGACCTCGTATGCCCAGAGAAAAAACAAGCATTTTCAAACGTGAGCCTGAGCAGGAACACAGTAGCTGATCGCACATGTGATCTTGCCACCAATCTGTATGACCAGCTGATGGAAAAGGGAAAAGATTTTGTTGCGTTCTCCCTCGCTGTGGATGAGAGCTGCGACGCATCTGATACTGCTCAGCTGTCAGTCTTCATCCGTGGAGTGGAATCAAATCTGTGTGTTACGGAGGAGCTATTAGGATCCAAATCAATGCATGGCACAACCACAGGAAAGGAAATCTTTGAGGAGGTTTCCAAATGTGTAACTGAAATAAAGCTGCCGTGGGATAAACTCGTTGGATTAACGACAGATGGTGCGCCAGCGATGTGCGGTAAAAAGAGTGGACTGGTGGGCATGGTTCGGGAGAAGATGCGGGAAGAGAACTGTGCAGGTGAGCTAACTGTTTACCACTGCATCATACATCAGGAAGCACTGTGTGCCAAAGCCCTAAAATGGAACATGTTATGACCACAGTAACACAGGTAGTTAACTTTATAAGAGCCAAAGGTCTAAATCACCGCCAGTTTAAATCTTTTCTGGAGGAGTGTGGTTCGGAATACGCAGACGTGCCGTATCACACAGAGGTGAGATGGCTAAGCAGAGGAAAAGTACTGAACAGATGTTTCGAGCTGCGTGAGGAAATATGTAAATTCCTGGAAACCAAAGGGAAGGATACAGCAGAGCTCCGGGAGCAAAAGTTCCTGTGTGAGCTGGCCTTTCTCTGTGACATCTCGAGCCATCTCGATGCGCTGAACCTGCAGCTTCAGGGGCGGGGGCGCATCATCACAGACATGTATGCTGCAGTGAGGGCCTTCAAAACTAAACTGTGCCTGTGGGAGAATCAGATGCTGCAAGGAAACCCTTGCCATTTTCCCTGCTGCCAATCCATAAAAGCGCAGATCTCTACCGCCGTGTTCCCATGCGCACAGTTTGCTGAAAAACTCAGTGTTCTCGCCGCTGAGTTTAGCCGGCGATTTGCCGACTTCGATGCCCAGAAATGCAAGTTTGAACTGCTTAGTAATCCCTTCGCAGTTGATGTGGAAAATGCACCAACCAACATCCAAATGGAGCTGATTGAACTCCAGTGCAACGACACGCTGAAGTCAAAGTATGATGCTGTGGGCGCCGCACAGTTTCCACGGTTCATCCCTGACACAATGCCTCAGCTCCGCACCCAAGCTGCTCAGATGCTCTCCATGTTCGGCAGCACTTATCTATGCGAGCAACTTTTCTCCTCGATGAAGATGACCAAAACAACTCACAGGAGACGTCTGACTGATGAACATCTTCGCTCGATACTGAGGATTTCTTCAGCTCAGAGCTTGAGCCCAGACATTGATGAACTAGCATCCAAGAAGAGATGCCAGGTATCTGGCTTGGGCACATCAGATTAGACCAGTGTGCAATAATTAACGTTTTCTTTATGCACTTTTTCTTGCTACAAGGCATGGGCTTGAATGGTTGATTGATTTATTATAATTTTATTTGTAAAATTATTAGCCAGTGGAAAAAGTTTATTTTGGTATTTAAATCAGAAGGCTGCAAATAAAAAGAGGCATACAATTTTTATTTAAATTTTATTTATTTAATAAATGAATGCCATTGATGTGTTTTTTCATTTGAAATTCGATTTTGCATGTCTCCACTATTAAATTATATATTGTATGGTAATAAGCGATGCTTGTTCCATATTCAATGTTAAAGCAAAACTTGTTTGGGTCCATATTAAAAGGTTAATTTGTTCAATGTTGGCCCGTGACTTTGTTCAGGTTTTACATTTTGGCCCACTGGGTATTTGAGTTTGACACCCCTGAGCTAGAGTATTTGCACTGACCCTCCACACATCCAACCCTATGGTTGACATGGCGCTGTGAGAATGCCTAGGCAGAGAGCTCTGTAAAAATGTGTATATATTTTTGTTATTTTAACATTTTCAGACAAGTTCCAAATATCTCTAACAGTTGCCCCAGCATGTGTTTTTTTATGCGCTTGATGTCAGAATGTACTCACTGTTCCAAAATGTGAGTGTTACACAACAGGACAGTTAACCCGAGCTACCCTCAAACCAAGGCACGGTGCCTGCTAAATATCTATAGGCTGTTTCAGCTTGTCAATTTCAAATTATTTTTTAACAAGTTTTATTTTCTAACAACAGTTTGAATAGAGGTGTGTTCTGCTTCCTAATTAAATCACATAGAAGTAGCCCATTTCACTGTTGTGGACAATTTAGGTTTGAAACTTTACTGAGCTGGACAAACTTCTCTCTTCGCCAAGAGCCCCAGCACTTCCCCAGTGTTTCCCCAGATCAAGTATGCAGACTTGATCAGATCAGAGTATGCGCATCGCCATTCAGAACAGAACTTGCACAAACATTTTTCTCCTAGCACATTTTCCGTCTGGAACCCGCATTGCCTTCATTGTTGTTTTCCTTACTAATAATAACTTTGGACATGTGTGCATTCTTATGAAACAAATCTCACTTGAATCCATTCTAAATTCAGGCTGTAACACAACAAAATGGGGAAAAAGTCAAGGGGTGTGAATACTTTCTGAAGGCACTATATTTTATTTATTAAACTGCTCGACCAAGATACTACCCATTTTATATTTGTAAATACAGTCATACTTGACATAGCACATTCATAATCAATACTATAAATATTGTGTACATACCTTATCAGCTTATTACTTCTATTACTTCGTATTTTTTATTTGACTTTTTAGTGTTGATATTGATTATTGTACTGCAATGATGAGGGAGCCAGCACACAAGCATTTCACTGCACCTTTTATACCTACTGTAAACTGTGTATGTGACAAATCCAATTTTATTTTATTTGGGATTCATACAAATACGACTCGGTTACCACTGATCTGATTGAATCCTGGCCTTAGTTTGATCAGTTATTGTGCAAAAATAATATAAACACAGGACTTTCGACTGCAAATCAAATTAAATCGTGTTTGTCATATGCACCGAAAATAACATCTGATCGTGAAATGCTTACAAGCCCATAACCAACAATGCAGTTCAAGAAGTTGAGTTAAGATAATATTTACTAAATTAACTAAAGTGAGAGAGAAAAAAGAACACAAGAAAATTACATAACGGTACCGAGTCAATGTGCAGGGGTACAGGTTAGTCGAGGTCATTTGTAAAGTGACTATGCATAGATAATAAACAGCGAGTAGCAGCAGTGTAAAAACAAAAGAGGGGAGGGGTCAAAGTAAATAATCCGGGTGGCCATTTGATTAAATGTTCAGCATTCTTATGACTTGGGGTAGAAGATGTTAAGGAGCCTTTTGGTCCTAGACTTGGCACTCCAGTATCGCTTGTCATGCAGTAGCAGAGAGAACAGTTAGGAGACTAAGGTCTTTGACAATTTTTGGGGCCTTCCTCTGACAGCGTCTAATATATAGGTCCTGGATGTCAGGAAGCTTGACCCCAGTGATGTACTGGGCTGTACGCACTACCCTTTGCATGGCCTTATGGTCAGATGCTGAGTAGTTGCTATACTTGGCGGTGATGCAAAAAGTCAGGATGCTCTCAATGGTGCAGCTGTATAAATCTTCTTGAGGATCTGGGGACCCATGCTCTGGGGACACCAAGGAACTTGAAGCTCTCAACCTGCTCCACTTCGGCCCCATCAATGTTAATGGGGGCCTGTTCGACCCTCCTTTTCCTATAGCCCACGATAAGCTCCTTTGTCTTACTCACATTGAGGGAGAGGTTGTTGTTCTGGCACCACACTGCCAGGTCTCTGACCTCCTCTTTATAGGCTGTCTCATCGTTTTCGGTGATCAGGCCTACCACTGTTGGGTCATCAGTAAATGTAATGATGGTGTTGGAGTCATACTTGGACACGCAGTCGTAGGTGAACAGGGAGTACAGGAGGGGACTAAGCACGCACACCTGAGGGGCCCCAGTGTTGAGGATCAGCGTGGCAGATGTGTTGTTACCTACCCTTACCACCTGGGGGCGGCCCGTCAGGAAGTCCAGGATCCAGTTGCAGAGGGAGGTGTTTATTCCCAGGGTCCTTAGCTTAATGATGAGCTTTGAGGGCACTATGGTGTTGAACACTGAGCTGTAGTCAACAGCATTCTCACATACAGTAGGTGTTGCTTTTGTCCAGGTGGGAAAGGGCAGTGTGTAGTGCGATTGAGATTGTGTCATCTGTGGATCTGTTGGGGTGGTATGCGAATAGGAGGGGTTTTCCGGCATGATGGTGTTGATGTGAGCTATGACCAGCCTTTCACAGCACTTCATGGCTACCGACGTGAGTGCTACAGGGCGGTAATCATTTAGGCAGGTTACCTTCGTTTTCATGGGCACAGGGACTACGGTGGTCTGCTTGAAACATGTACAGTAGGTATCACAGACTCGGTCAGGGAGAGGTTGAAAATGTCAGTGAAGACACTTGCCAGTTGGTCCGCGCATGCTTTGAGTACACATCCTGGTAAACCGTCTGGCCCAGGACGTGTACTCCAAGCATGCGAGGAGCAACTGGCAAGTGACTTCACTGACCTTTAAAGTGTTGTTATCTAGTAAACTCACCTAGTAAACTCACCTTTGAATGAAATTAATTGGAATACCAATTCCGAGCACACAGTAACAGATTCCGATGTAATCTATCTCCCGCTCTCACATGCACATGCACACACCACGCACACAAACAGTGGCAGCAGCAGCTGCACCTTCTCCTCCAGTCTGCTCCTTGGCCAAAACCAACATCCTCTTCACAAAAACCTCTTTCCCTCTCTTTTTTTCTTTCTCTCAGACTCCTTCTTTTTCTTGTACTATTGCCTCTCACACACTCGTTCCTTCTCTCAAGCTAAATAGCCACCAAAGATCCAAAGCTACACAGCGCATTGGCCAGTGTTACCTACGGTTGCTTTTTCAAAGTAACATAACAATTAAATTAACACTCAGTGGTGTAAAATAACCCAATTCTTGGTCTTAATACCATTATCGAATCAAATCCACGCCCATATTTATCATATTTCATAGTATGCTCTATTGATTTTTGAATTGTTGTTTCAATATCTAATCTCAGCAACAAAAAAATAAATGTCCCTGTCTTTAAAAGATAATTCGTAACAATCCAAATAACTTCACAGATCTTCATTGTAAAGGGTTTAAACACTGTTTCCCATGCTTGTTCAATGAACCATAAACAATTAATGAACATGCACCTGTGGAACGGTCGTTAAGCTTACAGACGGTAGGCAATTAAGGTCACAGTTATGAAAACTTAGGACACTAAAGAGGGCTTTCTACTGACTCTGAAAAACACCAAAGGAAAGATGCCTAGGGTCCCTGCTCATCTGCGTGAACGTGCCTTAGGCATGCTGCAAGGAGGAATGAGGACTGCAGATGTGGCCTGGGCAATAAATTGCAATGTCTGTGAGACGCCTAAGACAGCGCTACAGAGAGACAGAATGGACAGATGATTGTCCTCGTAGTGCAGGCCACGTGTAACAACACTTGCACAGGATCGGTACATCCTAACATCACACCTGCGGGACAGGTACAGGATGGAAACAACAACTGCCTGAGTTACACCAGGAACGCACAATCCCTCCATCAGTTCTCAGACTGTCCGCAATAGGCTGAGAGAGGCTGGAATGAGGGCTTGTAGGCCTGTTGTAAGGCAGGTCCTCACCAGACATCCCCGACAACAACGTCGCCTATGGGCACATACCCACCGTCACTGGACCAGACAAGACAGGCAAAATTGCTCTTCACTGACGAGTCGCGTTTTTGTCTCACCAGGGGTGATGGTCGCATTTGCGTTCATTGTCGAAGGAATGAGCGTTACACCGAGGCCTGTACTCTGGAACAGGATTGGTTTGGAGGTGGAGGGTCCGTCATGGTCTTGGGCGGTGTGTCACAGCATCATCGGACTGAGCTTGTTGTCATTGCAGGCAATCTCAACGCTGTGCGTTACAGGGAAGACATCCTCCTCCCTCATGTGGTACCCTTCTTGCAGGCTCATCCTGACATGACCCTCCAGCATGACAATGCCACCAGCCATACTGCTCGTTCTGTGCGTGATTTCCTGCAAGACAGGAAATGTCAGTGTTCTGCCATGGCCAGCGAAGAGCGTGAGGGGTAGGGCCATTCCCCACAGACATTTTCGGGAACTTGCAGGTGCCTTGGTGGAAGAGTGGGGTAACATCTCACAGCAAGAACTGGCAAATCTGGTGCAGTCCATGAGGAGGAGATGCACTGCAGTTCTTAATGCAGCTGATGACTGTTACTTTTGATTTTGACCCCCCTTTGTTCAGGGACACATTATTCCATTTCTGTTAGTCACATGTCTGTGGAAATTGTTCAGTTTATGTCTCAGTTGTTGAATCGTGTTATGTTCATACAAATATTTACACATGTTAAGTTTGCTGAAAACAAACGCAGTTGACAGTGAGAGGACGTATTTTTTTGCTGAGTTTATGTTTTTGCATAATTCCTATTAGAATACAGCCTAAGTGGAGATATCCAGCACCCACAACATGCATTCAGAATTAATAGCAGGGTTAAGAATAAAATGATATGAAACTACCTAAAACATCTAAACTGGAACAACCATTTCAGTAATGGGTGCAGTAAGTCCAAGTAACATATTGGATTAGTTTAGAAAATGTATGGCATTGATATTTTAGTAACATGAGATGAATGAATCAATCAATGTGCACATCACTTTGCAAGCCAGTATAATGTGACTTGTAGGCCTGCTGTGGTCTGTAAACCATGTGTTTCAGGCCATTATAAAATACCTATTGTATTGTGTTGCAAAAAGTGTTTAATTGTTAACATATTCACTTAGGATCTCACTGAAAATGGATAAATGCAATGTATCTGTCACTAACAAAAACAATCATGGGTGGTACTATAACTCTACAATTCACTCAAAAGGCAAGGCGCTCTGGGAAAAATGCAAATAAAACTTTACACTAAGCAGTGTGTCAATATAACACAGTTCCAGTATCTGTATGGGACCACACTTTCAGTGTTAAATGTAACACTCTCAGTGTTGATGTAACACTGGATAATTTTCTGTATAGTCTTGAGCAATTTCAGTATTACTTCATTATGATTCACTATTAGCCAATAAATAGTCAAATCGAATGAAAAATAACGTAATTGTGCATCATATCTCACTGCAGTACTTGATGTGCTAGTACCTTTCTTTGATATTTGAGTTGGGCTGTAACTCTATGCTGACACAGATCGTCACTGTACCTCCTTTTGCCCACATATTAATCTCCGGCCAGGCCTTGTGTGGGACAGATGCTGATACATCAGGCCCCCGCTCATCTGTCTGGCACAGCTTCACAGCCACCGGAGTAGAGGAGGATGAAGCGAGTGAGTGGAGATCAGTGTTAACTGGCCTGGAGTGTGACTCTGAGCAATGAACGCAGGGGGCCTTGACACACACACACACACACACACACACACACACACACACACACACACACACACACACACACACAGGGAGGGAGGGTGCAGAAGTCATTACTCCCATTAGTCAGCAGTTTGGCCAACTGAAGATGAAGGATGATGATATCCGAAGCGTAACTTATAGTTAGGTCAAAACTTTTTGGCACACTTGATAAAGATGATAAAAAATGACTGTATGAAATAAATATTACAAATACTGAGATATACTGTATGCACATTTTTTTTATTTTCAATTAATACAATT
Source organism: Oncorhynchus clarkii lewisi (assembly GCF_045791955.1). Taxonomy (NCBI): domain Eukaryota; kingdom Metazoa; phylum Chordata; class Actinopteri; order Salmoniformes; family Salmonidae; genus Oncorhynchus; species Oncorhynchus clarkii. Next base: position 41,310,285 of record NC_092150.1, read on the forward strand.
TCTCAGAGACAGAGATTTTGTTTAACAAGTAAGAAGAAAAAATATATAAAAAAGACAAGGGTCAAAATTATTGCCACCCCTGTTTTTAAATACTCAGGCACCATCCCCTTGCTAGGATAATGACACTGAGCCTTTTTCTAAAATGTTTTATGAGATCGGAGAACACATTGGGAAGGATCCTAGACCATTCCTCCATACAGAATCTTTCCAGATCATTGATATCCTGTGTCTGTGCTTCTGGTGGTAGATCATCAAAGATCTACCACCATATTTTACAGTAGGTGTGAGGCTATTTTCTGCATATGCATCTGTTTTTTTACACCAAAGGAGGACACTTTAGCCAAAAACCTGGAGGCTGAAACTTGGCCTCAAGTGGATCTTCCAGGAAGACAACCCCAAGTCCACATTCAAATCCACAAAGAAATGGTTAATTGACCACAAAATTAACATTTTGGCAATGGCCATCTCAGTCTCTGGACTTGAACTAACAATGTGCATGCCTTGCCCAGCTGAGAAGCTGTCTTTTTCAGCCCTCTATTTCTTGTGTTTGAGGGGTGCAAATCCACTTGTCACTTAAATCTCGCAGGATTGATTGTTTTCATTTTACTCCTGTGACTCTTTCATACTCTTTCTTGTACCTGTCGTTTTTCCCTGTTAATGTTGCGACTGTGTAAATATTTGTAATGACAGGTCAAACACACCCCGGAAATGGCTGAAATGGGCTCAATGATATACAGTGGCTTGCGAAAGTATTCACCCCCCTTGACATGTTCCCTATTTTATTGTCTTACAACCTGGAATAAAAAAATAAAAAAATTGAAGATACAAAATATTTTTGGGGTGAAACAAACAAAAAACGAAACAGCTTGGAGCAGACATTTTCTCTCGCTCTCCTATTGAAAAAGCTACGGTCCGGTTGAAATATTATCAATTATTTATTGTAAAAATAACCTGAAGATTGGTTATAAAAAACATTTGACATGTTTCTACGAACTTTACGGATACTATTTGGAATTTTCGACTGCCCCGTCATGACCGCTCGAGCCTGTGGATTTCAGAACATAACGCGCCAACCAAATGGAGGTATTTTGGATATAAAAATAATCTTTATGGAACATTTATTGTGTAAGTGGGAGTCTCGTGAGTGCAAACATCCGAAGATCATCAAAGGTAAGCGATTCATTTTATTGCTTTTCTGACTTTCATGACCATTCTACTTTGCTGCTAGCTGTTGTAATGTTTTGTCTGCTGAGAGAGATGTCCTTACATAAATGCATGGTTTGCTTTAGCTGTAAAGCTTTTTTGAAATCTGACACCGCAGGTGGATTAACAACAAGCTAAGCTGTGTTTTGCTATATTGCACTTGTGATTTCATGAAAATTTAATATTTTTAGTAATTTAATTTGAATTTGGCGCTCTGCAATTCAGCGGATGTTGACGAAAATGATCCCGCTAACGGGATGGGTGCGCCAAGAAGTTATGCAACAAAATAGAAAAAATGCCAAGGGGGTGAATACTTTTGCAAGGCACTGTAAAAAGACTTTCCGTTAAATCTATAAAAACGCTAAACCTTTGACTCGCCTCCTGAAGTGCCACCGTACACAGCGCAGCCATTGGTCAGGTAGCACAAAAGGGTTTACATCAGCAAGAGCAGGGCAGGCCTGGCCATGGCTCATGATTGGGATAGTCTATCCATTGCAGTGTGTAATGCAGTGTAGCCTAGTTCTATGTCAATGGATTTCGTATGACTTGGAACATAGATATGTATCTGTCGGTCACAGAAACCTTAAAAAAAAGGTAGGGTGTGGATCAGAAAACCAGTCCGTATCTATTGTGACCACCATTTGCCTCATGCAAATTTGTCTCATGCAGTGCGACACATCTCCTTTGAATATAGTTGATCAGGCTGTTGATTTTGCCCTGTGGAATGTTGTCCCACTCCTCTTCAATGGCTGTGCTAAGTTTCTGGATATTGACAGGAACTGGAACATGATGTCGTCCATCCAGAGTATCCCAAACATTCTCAACATGTCTGGTGTGCTGTCCATGGAAGAACTGGCACATTTTCAGCTTCCAGGAATTGTGTATAGATCCTTGTGACATGGGGTGGTACATTATCATGCTGAAACATGAGGTGACAGCGCTGGATGAATGGCACAACAATGGGCCTTAGGGTCTCGTCACGGTATCTCTGTGCATTCAAATTGCCATCGATAAAAGGCAATTGTGTTCGTTGTCCATAGCTTATGCCTGCCCATATTATAACTCCACCGCCACCATGGGGCACTCTGTTCATAAGGTTGACATCAGCAAACCGCTTGCCCACACAACGCCGCTACTGTTGAAACTGGAATTCATCCTTGAAGAGCACACTTTTCCAGCGTGCCAGTGGCCATCAAGGGTAAGCATTTTGTCGGTTAAGGCACCAAACTGCAGTCGGGTCAAGACCCTGGTAAGAAAGACGAGCACGCAGACAGTTTCTGACAGTTTGTGCAAAAACCCTTCAGTTATGCAAATCGACAGTTTCATCAGCTCTCCGGGTGGTTCATCTCAAATCATCCAGCAGGTGAAAAAGCCAAATGTGGATGCCCTGGGCTGGCGTGGTTACATGTGGTCTGTGGTTATGAGGCTGGTTAGACATAGCGCCAATTTCTCTAAAATGATGGCTTATGGTAGAGCAATGAAATTTACATTCTCTGGTGGACATTCCTGCAGTCATCATGCCAATTGCACACTCCCTCAAAACTTTAGACATCTTTAGACATCTGTGGCATTGTTTTGTGTTACTAAACTGCACATTTTAGAGTGGCCTTTTATTGTCCCCAGCACAAGGTGCACCTGTGTAATGATCATGCTGTTTAATCGGCTTCTTGATATGCCACCCCTGTCAGGTGGATGGATTATCTTGGCAAAGTAGAAATGCTTACTGAAAGGTATGTAAACAAATTTGTGCAGAGAATTTGAGTGAAATATGCTTTGTATGGAACATTTCAGGGATAATTTATTTCAGTTCATGAAACATGGGACCAACACTTTATATGTTACATTAATATTTTTCTTCAGTATATTTACATATACAGCCCTGATTTGTTGATAGAATCGTCTAGAGCCCACCCCCTTACCCCTTAAAAACAACAACAAAGGCACGTGGTATTCAACCTGTCAGATGGAGCTGGTGTTGGACCCTGAAAGAGACTAACAGGTGTGTATTCTACTTTGTTTGTCATTAAAACAAAACACTTACATTACGCATCTTAACTTGCTGTATCATTGTTCTGCTTTTTTCAATAGTTCACCAGAAGATGCAGTAGGTCACCAGAAGATGTAGAACCAGAACAGCCTGTTTGCATGGTGGACCATCCTGGCTTATAGCCTGCCTGCCATCTATTCATTGCAGAATTCCATGATTATCTACAGGGCAGACAATAGGCCTCTGTGTCTCTGAGGCCAAACACAGTAATTCATACTTAGAGACGCAGAGGCCCATGGTATAATCTCCAGTATCATCACAATGTCTATTTCATAATTTTGAGAAAAAGAGTTTGTGATGATACTGGAGATTATAACTTATAAAAAATATGCTTAAACACTTGAATTACACTTTATGGAATGTTTTCTGTTGAAAAATAAAGAAAGAAACTGGACTGCAATGTCAGTTATAGTAACTCCAGATAGTATTCACACCCCTTGAATTTTTCAACCTTTTGTTGTGTTACAGACATCATTTAAAATTGATTAAATTGAGATTTGTCACTGGCCTACGCACAATACCCCATAACGTCAAAGTGGAAGTATGTTTTTACAAATGAACAAAAAATAGAGTCAATAAGTATTCTACCTCGTTATTATGGTAAGCCTAAATAAATTCAGTAGTAAAAATGTGCTTAACAAGTCACATAATAAGTTGCATGGATTCACTCTGTGTGCAATAATGGTGTTTAACATAATTTTGAATGACTATAGAGGCAAGAAAAAGTATGTGAACCATTTTGAATTATCCGAATTTCTGCATAAATTGGTCTTCAAATTTGATCTAATCTTCATCTAAGTCACAACAATAGACTAATATCGTGTGCTTAAACTAATAGCACACAAGTTATTATATTGTTCTTGTCTATACTGAATTCATAATTTACACATTCACAGTGTAGGTTGGAAAAAGTATGTGAACCCCTAGGCTAACCCCTAAAAGCTAATTGGAGTCAGGAGTCAGCCAACCTGGAGTCCAATCAATGAGACGAGATTGGAGATGTTGGTCAGAGCTGCCCTAACATTTTAAAAAACAGTCACAAAATGTGAGTTTGCTATTCACAAGAACCATTGTCTGATATGAACCATGCCTCCAACAAAAGAGATTTCAGAAGACCTAAGATTAAGAATTGTTGACTTGCAAAAAGCTGGAAAGGGTTACAAAAGTATCTCTAAAAGCCTTGATGTTCATCAGTCCATGGTAAGACAAATTGTCTATATAAGGAGGAAGTTCAGCACTGTTGCTACTCTCCCTAGGAGTGTCCGCGCAGCAAAGATGACTGCAAGACAGTGCAGAATGCTCAATGAAGTTAAGAAGAATCCTAGAGTGTCAGCTAAAGACTTACAGAAATCTCTGAAACATGCTAACATCTAACATGCTAACATAATTCTGTTGACGAGTCTACGATATGTAAAACACAAAACAAGAATGGCGTTCATGGGAGGACACCACGGAAGAAGCCACTGCTATCCATAAAAACCCATTGCTGCATGTCTGAAGTTTGCAAAGGTGCACCTGGATGTTCCACAGTGCTACTGGCAGAATATTATGTGGAGAGATGAAACTACAGTTTTGTCACGCCCTGGTCTTAGTATTTTGTGTTTTCTTTATTTATTTGGTCAGGCCAGGGTGTGACATGGGTTTATTTTGTGGTATGTTTATGTATTGGGGTTTTTCGTAGGTTTTGGGATTATGGCTTAGTGGGGTTTTCTAGCATAGTCTATGGCTGTCTGAATTGGTTCTCAATTAGAGGCAGGTGATTATCGTTGTCTCTGATTGGGAACCATATTTAGGCAGCCATATTCTTTGAGTGTTTCGTGGGTGATTGTTCTTGTCTCTGTGTTTATCGTCACCAGATAGGCTGTATAGGTTTTCACGGTCCGGTTCTTGTTTTTGTATTATCGTGTTTATTTGTTTATTAAACATGTATGAAAATTGTCCGACTCTCCTTCACCGCAAGAAAACCATAACAAGTTTGAGATGTTTGGAAGGAACACACAACACTATGTGTGGAGAAAAAAGGCACAGCACACCAACATCAAAACCTCATCCAAACTGTAACGTATGGTGGAGGTAGCATCATGGTTTGGGGCTGCTTTGCTGCCTCAGGGCCTGGACAGCTTGCTATCATCGACGGAAAAATAAATTCCCAAGTTTATCAATACATTTTGCAGGAGAATGTCAGGCTATCTGTCTGCCAATTGAAGTTCAACAGAAGTTGGGTGACAGGACAACGACCCAAAACACAACGACTCGACAGGACAATGACGCAAAACACAGAAGTAAATCAACAGAATGGCTTCAACAGAAGAAAATGCGCCTTCTGGAGTGGCCCAGTCAGAGTCCTGACCTCAACCCGATTTGAGATGCTGTGGCATGACCTCAAGAGAGCAATTCATGCCAGAAATCCCAAGAATATTGCTGAACTGAAACAGTTTTGTGAAGAGGAATGGTCCAAAATTCCTCCTGACCGTTGTGCAGGTCTGATCCACAACTACAGAAAACGTTTGGTTGAGGTTATTGCTTCCAAAGGAGGGTCAACCAGTTATTAAAACTGTGAATGTTTACACGGTGTGTTCAATAAAGACATCATTGTTTGTGTGTTAATAGTGTAAGAGGACTGTTTGTCTATTGTCGTGACCTAGATGATCAGATTGCATTTTATGACCAATTTATGTGGAAATCTAGGTATTTAAAAAGGATTCACATACTTTTTCTTGCCACGGTTGTCACTAGTGTTGAGTAATGTGCTAAAGTGTTATAGGTCTAATTTATTTATTTTTATTAAAAAAAAAAGTTTACTTCTCCCTTCTCTCGGTGCAGGGTTCTGGGCTGGGAGGATCGGGATCCACGCATCTCCATGTTGCCTGGGTTGCGCCCGAGCGGCTCCATCCCCCCTTTCCCTGTTAGGCACGGCTGCATGGCGCACCCCCAATATCAAGGTGCACATGGGCCTATTTATATAATGCATATGAATTTGGAGGGCAGAAATGATTACATAGTAAAGCATTTGAGTTTTAAGAATTGTGTGTGTTCAATTATTTGTGACTTTTTGGCATTTAAATCTGGAGTACGTATCCTGTCTTATCTGATGTCCTGTGTGAATTTAAGTATGCTCTCTGTAATTCTCTCTTTCTTTCTTTCTTTCTTTCTTTCTTTCTTTCTTTCTTTCTTTCTTTCTTTCTTTCTTTCTTTCTTTCTTTCTCTCTCTCGGAGGACCTGAGCCCTAGGACCATGCCTCAGGACTACCTGGCATGATGACTCCTTGTTGTCCCCAGTCCACCTGGCCGTGCTGCTGCTCCAGTTTCAACTGTTCTGCCTGCAGCTATGGAATCCTGACCTGTTCACTGTAATTACTATTATTTGACAATGCTGGTCATTTATGAACATTTGAACATCTTGGCCATTTTCTGTTATAATCTCCACCCGGCACAGCCAGAAGAGGACTGGCCACCCCGCATAGCCTGGTTCCTCTCTAGGTTTCTTCCTAGGTTTTGGCTTTTCTAGGGAGTTTTTCCTAGCTACCGTGCTTCGACACCTGCATTGCTTGCTGTTTGGTGTTTTAGGCTGGGTTTCTGTAGAGCACTTTGAGATATCAGCTGTTGTAAGAAGGGCTATATACAGTGCCTTGCGAAAGTATTCGGCCTCCTTGAACTTTGCGACCTTTTGCCACATTTCAGGCTTCAAACATAAAGATATAAAACTGTATTTTTTTGTGAAGAATAAACAACAAGTGGGACACAATCATGAAGTGGAACGACATTTATTGGATATTTTAAACTTTTTTAACAAATCAAAAACGAAAAAATTGGGCGTGCAAAATTATTCAGCACCCTTAAGTTAATACTTTGTAGCGCCACCTTTTGCTGCTATTACAGCTGTAAGTCGCTTGGGGTATGTCTCTATCAGTTTTGCACATCGAGAGACTGAAAATTTTTCCCATTCCTCCTTGCAAAAGCTCGAGCTCAGTGAGGTTGGATGGAGAGCATTTGTGAACAGCAGTTTTCAGTTCTTTCCACAGATTCTCAATTGGATTCAGGTCTGGACTTTGACTTGGCCATTCTAACACCTGGATATGTTTATTTTTGAACCATTCCATTGTAGATTTTGCTTTATGTTTTGGATCATTGTCTTGTTGGAAGACAAATCTCCGTCCCAGTCTCAGGTCTTTTGCAGACTAAATCAGGTTTTCTTCCAGAATGGTCCTGTATTTGGCTCCATCCATCTTCCCATCAATTTTAACCATCTTCCCTGTCCCTGCTGAAGAAAAGCAGGCCCAAACCATGATGCTGCCACCATCATGTTTGACAGTGGGGATGGTGTGTTGCTTTTACGCCAAACATAACGTTTTGCATTGTTGCCAAAAAGTTACATTTTGGTTTCATCTGACCAGAGCACCTTCTTCCACATGTTTGGTGTGTCTCCCAGGTGGCTTGTGGCAAACTTTAAACGACACTTTTTATGGATATCTTTAAGAAATGGCTTTCTTCTTGCCACTCTTCCATAAAGGCCAGATTTGTGCAATATACGACTGATTGTTGTCCTATGGACAGAGTCTCCCACCTCAGCTGTAGATCTCTGCAGTTCATCCAGAGTGATCATGGGCCTCTTGGCTGCATCTCTGATCAGTCTTCTCCTTGTATGAGCTGAAAATTTAGAGGGACGGCCAGGTCTTGGTAGATTTGCAGTGGTCTGATACTCCTTCCATTTCAATATTATCGCTTGCACAGTGCTCCTTGGGATGTTTAAAGCTTGGGAAATCTTTTTGTATGCAAATCCGGCTTTAAACTTCTTCACAACAGTATCTCGGACCTGCCTGGTGTGTTCCTTGTTCTTCATGATGCTCTCTGCGCTTTTAACGGACCTCTGAGACTATCACAGTGCAGGTGCATTTATACGGAGACTTGATTACACACAGGTGGATTGTATTTATCATCATTAGTCATTTAGGTCAACATTGGATCATTCAGAGATCCTCACTGAACTTCTGGAGAGAGTTTGCTGCACTGAAAGTAAAGGGGCTGAATAATTTTGCACGCCCAATTTTTCAGTTTTTGATTTGTTAAAAAAGTTTGAAATATCCAATAAATGTCGTTCCACTTCATGATTGTGTCCCACTTGTTGTTGATTCTTCACAAAAAAATACAGTTTTATATCTTTATGTTTGAAGCCTGAAATGTGGCAAAAGGTCGCAAAGTTCAAGGAGGCCGAATACTTTCGCAAGGCACTGTATGTCTGTGAGTATAACAGAACTCATATTGCTGGCAAAAGCCTGAGAAATTCCACTTCCTGTTTGTATTTTTTCTGGGGGTGGCAGATTTTCAACCAAGCTCTCATTGAAATTACAGCGAGATATGGATGAGTTTTCACTTCCTACGCCTTCCACTAGATGTCAACTGTCAATAGAACTTTGTCTGATGACTCTAATGAGAAGGGGGGTCAAATGAGACAGGAAATAGTCACCACTGCCACGAGTTGACCATGCTTTCACCATGCGCGTTCACAGGGGAAGGACCTGCGTTCCACCGGTCATCTGAAGTCATTCTAATTCTCCGGTTGGAATGTTATTCAAGATATATGTAAACAACATTCTAAAGATTGATTCAGTACATCGTTTGACATGTTTCTACTGACTTTTACGGAACTTTTGGACATTTCTTCACGTTATAGTGGACGCGCTTTGTGACTTTGGAATTGTTTACCAAACGCGCTAACCAAAGTAGCTAATTGGACATAAATAACGGACATTTTCGAACAAATCAAGCATTTATTGTGGACCTGGGATTCCTAGGACTGCATTCTGATGAAGTTCATCAAAGGTAAGGAAACATTTATCATGTATTTTCTGGTTTCTGTTGACTACAACATGGCGGCTAATTTGACTACTGTTCTGAGCTCCGTTTCAGATTATTGCATGGGTTGCTTTTTCCGTAAAGTTTTTTTGAAATCTGACACAGCGGTTGCATTAAGGAGAGGTATATCTATAATTCCATGTGTATAATCATGTATTATCATCATCATTGTATTATCATCTACATTTATGATGATTATTTCTGTTGAAATAATGTGACTATGCAAATTCACTTGATGTTTTTGGAACTAGTGAATCTAATACGCCACTGTAAACTCAGATTTTTTATATAAATATGAACTTTATCAAACAAAACATGTTTGTATTGTGTAACATGAAGTCCTATGAGTGTCATCTGATGAAGATAATTCAAGGTTAGTGTTATTTTTATCTCCATTTCTGCTTTTTGTGAATGCTATATTTCGCTGGAAAATGGCTGTGCTTATTGTGGTTTGGTGGAGACCTAATATAATCGTTTGTAGTGCTATTGCTGAAAAGCATATTTGAAATCGGACACTTTGGTTGGATTAACAACGAGAATAGCTTTAAAATGGTATGAGACACATGTATGTTTGAGGAATGTTAATTATGAGATTTTGAAAATGGCGCCCTACACTTTGACTGGCTGTTGTCAAATCGCTCCCATTAACGGGATTGCAGCCGTAAGAAGATAAAGTACATTTTATTTTAACATCTCAAAAAGTAGAAAATTTGAGAAATAAAGCTGACTTATAATTTAACATTTGTATTCAAATTTACAGATTACTTACGAGTTTGTTATTAAGGAACATGAACGTTCACATGTTCAAGTCAACAATGCCAAAAATGAATTTATGCAAAATATATATATATATAAAATGGGGAATTACTTGTTAAACAAAATCTCTTTCAATTAACAAATGTGTCAGTATAAAATTATATCATTTCTGATTTTTTGGAGCATTCAACCTAGCTCAGTATTTTTATATTATTTATTTTATACAGTCTTTTTTTCTCATCTTCATCAAGGATGCCAATAATTTTGGACCTGACTGTAGCTGATGTCTGGGTCATGCCCTGTCTGGGTCATGCTCTGCCCTGCGCTACACAGACACACGGATATGTTTAGAAACATAGACCTTCCAAACAGATTTATTAATATAATATGAATGGAATAATACTCTGTCATGTGAATGAAGTTAATTGTCATGGATGTAGAAAGGTTTGTGTATTACACTTCTCTTAACTTCTCTGGGATATGTGGGATGGTAGCGTCCCACCTCGCTAACAGCCAGTGAAATTGCAAGGCGCCAAATACAAAACAACAGAAATCCAATAGTTAAAATTCCTCAAACATACAAGTATTAGACACCATTTTAAAGATAAACTTCTTGTTAATCCAGCCACAGTGTCCGATGTCAAATAGGCTTTACGGCAAAAGCACACCAAACGATTATGTTAGGTCAGCACCTATTCACAGAAAACCATACAGCCATTTTCCAGCCAAGGAGAGGGCTCACAAAAGTCAGAAATAGCGATTAAATGAATCACTAACCTTTGATGATCTTCATCAGATGGCACTCACAGGACTTCATATTACACAATAAATGTGTGTTTTGTTCGATAAAGTTAATATTTATGGCCAAAAACCTAATTTGAAATTGGTGTGTTATGTTCAGAAATGCATTGTCTCAAACAAACATTCGGTGAAAGTGCAGAGAGCCATATCAAATTACAGAAATACTCATAATAAACATTGATAACAGATGGAATTATAGATAAAGGTCTCCTTAATGCAACCGCTGTGTCAGATCTCAAATTACAGAAATACTCATAATAAACATGAAATAAAGATGGAATTATAGATAAAGGTCTCCTTAATGCAACTGCTGTGTCAGATTCCATAAAGGCTTTACAGCAAAAGCACACCTTGTGATTATGTTAGGTCAGCACCTAGACACAGAAAAACATACAGCCATCTTCCAAAGAAGGGGAGGTGTCACAAAAGTCAGAAATAGCGTTATAAATCTTCACTTACCATTGATGATCTTGATCGGAATGCACTCCCAGGAATCCCAGTTCCACAATACATTTTTGTTTTGTTCGATAAAGTCCATAATTTATGTCCAAATACCTCCTTTTTGTTTGCGCGTTTAGCCCAGACATCCAAATGCTCAATGCGCGATTACTTAGTTCTGGCGGAAAGTTAAAGTTATATTACAGTTCGTAGAAACATGTCAAACGATGTATAGAATCAATCTTTAGGGTGTTTTTATCATAAATCTTCAATAATGTTGAAATGAAAAGGAATGCAGCTACCTCTCACTGTCACGTGCATGATTTAGCTCATGGCATTCTGCCAGACACCTGACTCAAACAGCTCTCATTCGCTCCCCCTTCACAGTAGAAGCCTGAAACAAGGGATGATGAAGTGCAATATGACCCCATAGACACTGTATATTGGATAGGCAAAGACTTGAAAACCTAAAAACCCCAGATTTCCCACTTCCTGGTTGGACTTCTTCTCAGGTTTTTGCCTGCCATATGAGTTCTGTTATACTCACAGACATCATTCAAACAGTTTTAGAAACTTCAGAGTGTATTCTGTCCAAATCTAATTATATTCATATTTTAGCTTTTGGGCCTGAGTAGCAGGCAGTTTACTATGGAATCTTTATTATCCAAGCTACTCAATACTGCCCACCAGTCCCAAATAAGTTAAATTAAATCATGTACAGTGCTTTCACAAAGTATTCAGACCCCTTGACTTTTTCCACAGTTTGTTAGGTTACAGCCTAATTCTAAAATTGATTCAATTGTTTTTGTCACGCCCTGACCATAGAGAGCCCTCGGTTCTGAAGGCACTGTACGTATTCTTGCACAAGATGGAATCAATTATAACTGTGTTTAGTGGAAATACATGAAAATAAATTAATGTTTGAAGTCTGGTTGTCTCTCTGTGAACATTGATCACTTTCTGTTGGATACTATAGCAATCCATGGAACCTGTCACAGAGACAGAGAGAGAATTACAGGAGGTGGAAGACAAATAGAGGGAGAGAGGAGAGAGAGCAAGAGGGGGAGGAAGAGAAGGAGGGGAACATCGGATGGAGCCACAGTGTCTCCTGACCCCTCCTGTCTCAGCCTCCAGTATTTATGCTGCAGTAGTTTATGTGTCGGGGTGCTAGGGTCAGTCTGTTATAAATATCTGGAGTACTTCTCCTGTCTTATCCAGTGTCCTGTGTGAATTTAAGTATGCTCTCTCTAATTCTCTATTTCTCTCTCGGAGGACCATGCCTCAGGACTACCTGGCATGATGACTCCTTGCTGTCCCCAGTCCACCTGGCCATGCTGCTGCTCCAGTTTCAACTGTTCTGCCTAGGGCTATGGAACCCTGACCTGTTCACCGGACGTGCTACCTGTTCCAGACCTGATGTTTTCAACTCTCTAGAGACAGCAGGAGCGGTAGAGATACTCTTAATGATCGGCTATGAAAAGCCAACTGACATTTACTCCTGAGGTGCTGACTTGCTGCACCCTCGACAACTACTGTGATTATTATTATTTGACCATGCTGGTCATTTATGAACATTTGAACATCTTGGCCATGTTCTGTTATAATCTCCACCCGGCACAGCCAGAAGAGGACTGGCCACCCCTCATAGCCTGGTTCCTCTTTAGGTTTCTTCCTAGGTTTTGTCCTTTCTAGGGAGTTTTTCCTAGCCACCGTGCTTCTACACCTGCATTGCTTGCTGTTTGGGGTTTTAGGCTGGATTTCTGTACACCACTTTGAGATATCAGCTGATGTAAGAAGGGCTATATAAATAAATTGGATTTGATTTGAACAGAGGGAGGAAGAGAGAGGGAGAGTGTTCAGGAATTCACCCAGAAGTAAAACCCCATCTCTGCCACACTGAACCTTATAAGGCCCACAAGCACCCAACCCAAGCCATGGAAGCGGAGCTTGCTGAGGAATTCGACAGAACCAAAATAAAGTAAACATCTATTCAGCAGAAAACGCTCCACATCAGAATATGAAAGGGGAAAAAAGGAAGGGCTGAAAGAAATTGCTTCACCAGTGCTGTGTTTTTGCCGGGTGCCGTGAATGGAGGCGTTATTGGTTGGCCTGGATGTAAGGGTGGGGGCAGGTGTAGACAATCAAAAGACGCATTGTGATCTGATTGTGATTAGATCTTCCTGATCACCTAAGGAGGCAGAGACCGTAGAGAAAGTGAGACATCTCATTCCCTAATTTTTTCTGATCTGGGCGGGGCCACTCTGGTCTATTTATTGCCCCTGCCCCACGGAGGGAGTGTCCCCAGAGAGAGACACCTTACTGGCAATTTTTTTTGTCAGGGCATGTGGGTGAGCGGGAAGAGACAATAAGTACACCAAAGCTAGCTGTTCCCCAACTCTTGTGAGCATGAAAAATATTATGGAGGAACACGAGCTGACACGGGAAAGCAAGCTCACGCAAAAAAAGAGGGAACGCTCACTTACACAGACAGGAATATTGAATATTTTTAACAGACAGCTTAAACAGCTTAAATTAACTATCTTCATTTATCCACCATCTTTGTCCAAGGGTAGTCGAAGATGCAACTTGTAAGATGTCCTAGAAGTGTAAATGACTCCTGACAAGACAACCATATACATTTGGCAAACATCACGGTTGTCCCACCCTCTCCGAAAACTCACACTGGCCAGTTGAGGTAGTAATTATGGACAACGATACCGCTACCATTCCTCCAGAATTAAGCTCATGGTGCTCATTAGAAACCAAGTGCCTACTGGTACTGTGGTCGGATGCCACAGTCCAATCGAAATTAGATCAAGCATAGGCTTTAGAAATAAAGATATTTATGAAGAGATAGCATCCCTAATGAAAGAAAAAGGCTTCCCCCTTTCCAATGCCCAATGCCAGTGCAAAACCAATATTTGAAAACATCATACAGAAAGGCCAAAGACTGTAATAGCAGGAGTGAGAATGGGAGAACCCAAAGACCATCCCACCACAAGCTCACCTTCCCATGCATCCCCAATACATGTATAGTTCAGTTTAAATTACTTAATGCTAGTACATTATATCAGCCTATCAACCCTCAATGAGTGAAAGAGACTCTTGTCAGTGAATTATCACTGATCAATGGTTTGGAGGAAACCAAACCACGGTCGTATGGTTTGGTATGGTTTTGACCTGTACTAATTAAGAATCTGTAATAATGAAATCCTGTACATTATATTCGGTGAAACTTTTAGCATTTTCCAGACAAATCGCTATAACGATGAAGTACAGAAGATATCCAAACGAATGCGTAAAGGTGCATAGATTCCGATAAGCATGAGTGAGGCCACTGTCTAATATAATGTACAATATGAAGGACTCTTTAGGCAAATTTCTGATTTACACATTATTCCTTTATTGGTATTTGCTTTACATGTGTGCTCCTTTGCGAGGGGGAGCTAGCATTGCTCCTTTTCCTTTTCAATAAATATTGATTACCCATTAATTTGTCTCTGCCGGCAAGTCATCCTCCTAAAATGTAGGCTATGTCCTATATGCAAAACATTGCTCAAGAGAAAGTGTAGGTGTTTGCTCTCATCATTCTTGCTGCTTCAAGTTCAATAGCCATAGGTGGAGATCCAACCTCAACATCAGGTGCGTGTGTGGTCTCAATTAAATCGGCCATAGCATATGCACGGTTGAAAAAACAGGGGGCAGCTATCTTTCCAAGAAAATTTACTTCATAAATATGATTAGGCTATAGTTTACTACATTGCCTAGAAATAAATATGTATCACCCATATTTGCCTCCAACTGAAAATCGTCCCACTTAAGGTAGGCTATACGTAGCTCAAGAAAAAGTGCAAGTCTCTCAAACTCTGCCCTCTGTAAACTATGTCTAGCCTATTGGCTGATATAGCCCAGTAATACCGATAGCCTAATATAATGGGCCATGTGAGAATCTGTGGTTATTTAACCTATTTCTTAGGTTATTTTTGCGCATTTTGATATTACCTATAGGGCTCAACATTTCTGCAACCATGGCTGGCAAGTGAGCTGTGTCACATACGCCTAAAATAAAATTAGCATGGTACTGTGCAATGACTATGATGGGAGACAGAGTGCTGGTTTCAAGCGCAGGGCGCAGCAGGTGTTTATTAGTAAAGGACCACAGGAGGAGGCAGATAGCTGGGTCCAGGGACAGGCAGAAGGTCATACACAGTGACTCCAAAAAGGTAGCAGTACAGGCAGGGAAAAGTTTAATAACGTAGTCCGGGAGAACAGGCAAGAGGTTGATGACAGGAAATCTGATAGGCAAAAGTACAGGCAGGGAATAGGCAAAAAGGTGTCGTTAGCGAGGATGGCCAATAACTATGATACATGGAAGGACTAATACGGAACTAAAACAGAGCTCCGACTAGACGTGTATCAAAACAAAATGATACCTCACAATGATGGGGTGCAAAGAACTGAACTAAATACTGTGTGTGAATGACATACAGGTGTGTGAACAGGGGTTCAGAATTCAGGTGATTGGGATCTGGAGAGTGAGCTGCGTTCAGGGGATCTATGTGTTTGAGAGTGTGAGTTGGAAGCAGACGTTACACACTGTAGGTCGGGACCAGTCAGTAGGTGTAGGCAGGTATGGTATGAAAATCTGCGGTGTGTGTGGGAGCAGGATGAATAAATCAGTCTTGTGCTACGTTAAGGCTTTAATATGTAACTTTTTGGGTGACCTGACCAAATTCATATGAAAATATGTAATTCTTATTGAAGGCAAGAAATGTGAGTTATATATATGTAATTCGCATTTAAAGTCTCAGAATCGGTAGATCTGTTCTATGTGTGCTATATCTATGCTTCCCGTTCTTACATTTAGTTTTTGTTTCTCTTACTTTCGGTTTTGTACACCAGCTTCAATCAACTGAAAATATATTTCCACAGCAGTTTAGATGGTACAATGATTCTCTACTTGTTTGTTTTGTCACATAAACGGAAAATAGGAAAATTAATAGAATTTTAGCAACCAGAAATTGAGTAGCGATTTTTGCTTTTTGCACCTTGGTGTCGTTTTTATTTATACAATCCATTAATTGTATTTTATACATACATTCAGATATACTCAGCTCTTTCATGTGGTGACCATTTAAGGGATGAGAGAGATTCTTGGAATATTTATGTGTATAGCTGTTATCGGGACAGTAACCTATTAAGCCCAGTCTTAAATCACTGGAAAACAAATATAGTAGGCCTGGGAATTGCCAGGGACCTCACGATACGACATTAGCATGTTTGGGGCCAACATGAAATGTGATGGACATTTTTACTGGTTGTGCTTTTCTAATAGACAATTTCTGTGTTCATGCAAGTGACTGATTGAACAAATCCTCACTATCAGTATCTGCAATTTGGTAGTACACATAGACCCTTGTTTTGAGAAAGAAAGATATCTCAGTTTTAAGGTCTCAGTTTAGAGAGAGAAGCCTCGTGAGGTATTGGTCAGTCACATGAACCAGTATTGGTTGGCCACATGAAGGAAGCAAAGTTATTGATAAATTAATTATGAATGATGAATAAGCTAAATCATGCAAGTATAACTTGTCTGTATAAAAGAGAACTAACGGGCCTGCCACGGGTGGAGCTCCTGATCGACATGTGTACTTGTTGCATTGAGTTGGTTGGTACCTCTCCAGCATGCTGACAATAAAGGATGATTCATTTAAGATTGACTTTGAGTGTCCCTTTGTAGAATTTTCACTGCAATATATATTGTGATTCCCACGATTCTATATGTTTTGCGATTTGATACAGTGATTTTATTGCATTTTGATGTTCTAAACATATTGCTCACCATATATCTGCTGCAGAGTGACAAGAGAAATGAGAAAAAAAGTCATGGAAATAAAAGTGCTATGAAGAACAAGCTATGAAGGACATTTCCAGATTTCTTGGTCCCTGCCTGTAAGTAAATTATTTGCCAAATATTATTTCAAAATATTATTTACCTGTCAATGATTTTAGAAGTCAGGACACTGATGATTTAAATGGTTTCACTGTCTAGATCCGTATACACTTGTGAGATATCCAGACACAATGTGTGCCTGACTATCTCCAAAGGTGTTCAGTAAGATCTGATGGCAATCAGATCACAATGTGCCTTTTGATCATCTCACCCTATCTACAAAAGTGGGCACAATTAGGATTTGGACACAATCAGAACAAAGGGCGCACCAGGTATAAGCAAGGTGTTAGAGAGGCTGAGAGAGTTGGGATTGGAGGGCTGCCGTTACAACACATGCTGAACATATGTTTTACTTCCCTCCTCGGCCGCCCTCCCAGACCAGAGAGGTGAGGGGGGGAGCTAAGGTAGGGTTAGGCACGGCCGGCCCTAGCCTTTTCGGGGCCCTAAGTAGTTCTTTACATCTTGCCATGGGGCGGGGAGAAAATGTCAGTTTTACAACTAATTTCCTGCAATTCCGTACATGTTGCCATGACTTATGACAGGTTAATATGATATCTGAGTGAGAGTGACTAGCAAAATCTATGTTGGTCCCCTGGAGGTCAGGGCCCTGGGCACATGCCCTGCATGCCCGATTGTAAATTCAAACATGATTACAACAAGTTTAGATAGCTGGCTAGACTCATTTACCAATCTACAAAATGTTAGCTGACATGGGCTAATTGGGTGACTGTCAGTGACTGATATACTGTACCAAGAGGAAAACTGCTGATGCACAACCAAATTTCAAAATTGCAGCTTGTGTATTCTATTATTCTAACACTCAACAGTATGTTGAGACTAGGGCTGTTGCAGTGACCGCATTACTGCCACACCGGCGGTCACGAGTGATGAAGCCTGTCAAATTCCACATGACCGTTTAGTCCCGGTAATTAGGCTTCTCCAAGCTCTGATGCTGCTGCTGGTCATTAGTAGCCTACCGAACTTGCTAACTGCCTGGAACTCAGCACTCTATTGTCCCTCTAATCACTCTGACATCAATGCAAATGTAATCGAAAATCTAATCAAATACTTAATGAGAGCCCATGAGCTCATGTTGTGCAACATTTATATAGGCTATGCAATTGTGGGAGAAAACAGAGTGATGGCCGCTAATAAAATATCCTAATACTAAGCAAATTGCTTATATTTACAACAGCGGTATAATTTACCTGGCTAACATGAAAATAAACTAAGAGGAAAAGCATCCTCCATTCGCTATTTGGATAGATTACGTATTTTTTCCCCTGCCCCTGTTTCGATACAGGTGCATGATAATGGTCCATTCTAAATAAATAAAAATGTCACACTTATTATTATTTAGTGTATGTAAGGACAAGATTAAATCAAGAATCTGACGGGTGACAATATTAGCCTATCACTTGTGAATTATATATTATCACTATGAAGGATGGCCATCATAAGAAAAAAATGGCTTTTTTCCCAAATGTTTTTTGAATCATAGTCACACACCTCATGTAGCATGTTTTAATTAAAAAAAGTGACCAAATAACTTTTCAAAATTAAGCACGTTCGTTTGTTTCACAAGGGGTGTAGAGCCTAACTGGCTAAGCAGCGCGTGAGTTTAAAGATTGGGGAAGATAATTTTCACCATAAAAATACACCTTTATAATAAAGGCATTACATGCATTTGGGGTCACTTTTGATAATGGGGTTTTCCGCTAACGGAACATTTGCACTTATTGCCTATTACCGTGCATTGCTGCATATATAATGTGAAGAAAAAGCCAAATATTTTTTAAGCTAAATGTTCTGATCTGTTGCGTCAAGCCTCATTGTAAAAAAAAGTATTTTTGATGCTAGTGGTTCTATTAATTTTGGGATCTATCGCATCTCACAACTGTCCCAGACTATGTTTGGAATATTTATTTCTATATCTCATGACAGAACCATGTGAGTGAGAGGTGCTTCGGATTGTGCAGCACAGTCAGGGAGAAGGGCACAACACAGCACTCCGGGCCACAAAAGGCATAGATATTTTTAGGGTGCATTACGGCCACAAAGGGGATGCCGAAGTAAAATTTGAGGCATTATCAAGTGCTTGTCAAACTGTGAATGAGAGACTATTGAAGTGTGTACAGCCTGCATAAAAAACCAAGCGGAGCTCATATCTTTCAAATTACTTTTTTCAAATCATCTTTAGAGTCTCATCATGCAGCCTTACAATGTATTACAAATCAAAACATATAGCCCAACGTTTGAAGAACAACTAAAGTTATGTTAATAACTCTAAATTAAGAATATAGGAGTACCTATTTCTTTGTTAAACGCTCAACACAGAATAGCTGCAAATCGTTTGGAGAAAATATTTATATTTTATTCAGCTTGTTCAATTGTATTCCTCAAACTATAAAATACTATAAAATAATGCCATGGAATTATAAGCAAATCTTGTCTGCCAAATTAACTAGTGTAGTCCACAGCCGTTTGGCGTAGCCACCTAACATAACATCTTCTTTTCTTCTGAAATAAGACTACATTTTCTTCATATCATGCTTCTTCAGGCCTGTCTAAAATAAATAATGGATTTATTGTGAAGGTGTAGGCTATATTACATAGATTTTTTAAAAACTTTTTAAATGGCTTGTAGGCTATGTGTGGAAGCGAGGAGATGCTTAATGTGTCCATGGTAATTAACGGACAATTATCGTGAGATCGACAGCTATTTGCTTGACAATCACCGGCTGACAACATTTCGTGACTGCCACAGCCCTAGTTGAGACCCCGACTGAGTTCCCCCCCCGAAAAAGAAACAGTCGCTTTGTTTGCATAGGGTTAGGTTTAGGTTTGAAGCTAAAAAATAATATGTTTATCCAACTCAAAGTAAAAAGTTCACTCAAGTCAGTTTACCCAAATCTAAATAATAATAATTAAAATGTATATTTAATACCCAACTCAAATTCCTCAATCAGTTTACCCAATTCAAAATGGAATGTTTAAATGAAATGCTGGGAAAATACTTAATGCCGGCAAGGGGCAGTCAGTTACCCAAATGCAAATAATAATGTTAATAATAATTATATCCAACTTAAAATAATACATTTATCAAGGGAAAGGGCTAGATTATATCAGATCTGCGCTAGCTAACACCCAAATAGTGGTTGTTTTGGCAGTGTCAGAGGTGGAACTGCATTAGAGCTGTCAAATCGACAAGCGGCTCATTGTGTTAGCTTATTGCGGACACTGCCATCAGATGCAACAAAACTACCCGACTTAATAATCCGACAAATCCCATGCAGCCGTATTAGAAGTGCATGTAGCCGCCTTCAAACACTTGAATGCGTGATGTTCTTTTGTCTGCACCTCATTAGGAAAATTGGCTATAAATCCCCCCCCATCCAATTAATATGAAAATATGCATTAGCCTACACTTTCTATCACTGTTTCGAACTTCTAATGTGGTAGGGATGAAGAGGAGGGAGTAGTTTGTGACACACAAAAGCAGTCGCTCAACTACTGTATTTGTCTGCTCATACTGTAGTTACACCTCCAACATCACCAATGCGGGTTCATGCTCAATCTGATTGAATCGAGGCCAAAATGACGGGAATATTTTTGAAAAAATGCTGGAAAGGGGGAAATGCTATCACTAGGGTTAGGGTTAGGATTACGATTAAGGTAAGGGTACAATTAAAAGATCTGGGTTAGGGCTTTGTTGTCATTTTCACACTTAATATTCAGAGCCTTTGAAATATTTTGGAGGGAAAAACCCAACTTTTAAAAAAGTGCCTTTGGGAACTGCCTTCGTCAAATTGGTCAAGACAGGGAATGCATCAAGTGCCACTTGAGTACCTCAGAGTGATGAGGATCTAATGAAACTGAGGGAGGAGGGCAGAGCTGGAAATGAGCAAATGGAATACTAAACAAGGGCAGGTTGCATAAATACAACATAAGCATGGAAATGTATTTGAAATACTGTAGCAGCATGTTGTGCTGTTAGTGGAAGAAATTTGAGTTTTGGTGTAAATGTTCATCTGGTGATGACCCCCAAAACACACACACGCACACAGACCCTTTCTTTCTCTCTCTCCTTTTCTTGAGGTCGTGTCTCCAAGCCGCCCATTGACGGAATAAACATAACATGAGGACTAGTGGGCCTGGGCCAATGAGGTTCATTACAGTCTATACAGTCCATACAGCTATTCCAACATTTGCTCACTTTGTCACACCATCCAACTTTTTCAGTTGTTCACAACTTTCTTACACACTCCCCCCTACACACAGTCTCCCCTCTCAAATCCAACATTTCACATGTGAATGAAAATAAGGTCAGTTGAGAGGCCAGACTGTGTGCGTGTGCGCGCTTAATGTGTGCAGTGAGTGTGCTCACAGGTATGTTTTTTCAGACGGACTGCCCAGGAAATTCAACCCTTTCCATGTACCTTTACTACTCCATCACTGGTGAAGGGGGCTGCCTGCACAGCCAACCCAGCTCTGCTCAGCCCAGCTCAACCCTTCTCCCATCACAACCTCACACTCTTCTCAGGCTAATTATACACTCAGTACACTGAGAAGGGGGTGGGGTCAGGCATAGAGAGAAAGGGGTGAGAGAGGGAGATGAGGGAGAGCCGTAGAGAGACAGAGAGACTCAGAGCGAGAAAGAAAGAAAGAAAGAAAGAACCCTCTGGGTATTTTTACACCCTTTTATTACCAGGCCTGTTCTGATGAATGACATGGAAAAGAGAAGTTGGGAGTTTGGTGGAAAGTTGGAAAGTTCTTTCCCCAGTGTTAACATGAAAGGAGTTTCACTTCATCAGACTGAGACAGAAAAGAGGAGGTGGAGAGGAGGAGGAGGAGGAGGAGGAGAGATGGAGATGGCTCGAAAGATGCACTGAATCCCGGCTGGGTTAACAGACACACATTGTGCAAACACATCACGCCAAGTTAGTAAAAGAATGATCTAATGTTCATATCGACCACATACATGTGCCAGGGTTTTGTTTGAGTTTGTGTGTATGTGTGTGTGTGTGTGTGTGCGCTTGTGTGTGCATGCGTTATTTTTAAAGAAAAAATAGGAAACAAACTCAAAACAAGCTTTTTTTTAATGCATGCCAATCCAAATTCATCTTTAGCCAAGCCCAGGTTTGAAGTAATGGGGAAGTCCTGGGGAAGGCCCGGGCTGAAAAGTCTCTTAGAGGTCTGGAGGGTGGCTGTACTGTGTTGTGCTGTGGTTTAGTATGGGACCATCTGACCCTCACGAGGTTCCCCGTTAGTCACACAGACCAGGCAGTCATTCAGTTTATTGTCCATTGTGGGCTGTCCATGACAATACATGGTCAGCTGATGGAGAAATACTGGACTGTTAGAGAGAGAGCCACTTCCTCTATTGTCACAATGTCTGTCACACTGAGGATGGGTGTCATGTGCAGGGGTGAAAGTAAGGTGGTTTAGTCCGGTACCGGCATCCCGGTAAAAAAAAATAGTGGGTGTACGCCATACCGGTAAAACGTGAGCCTATCACAATTAATACAATATGCCCCCCAAAAATATAGGCTATTACAATATTAATTAACATGACAATGTCAGCCGCATGAAAACAATTCTAATTGACTGGAAGCCAGGTGGTATACAAATTGCATTGTGGTTTGAGGAGAACACCTACATTTTGACAAGGCGGAGATGAGTGGCCTAGACGCTCGCAGACCATGGCGTGCATGGACAACAGTGGATGCATCAATTCAGTCTACAAGTGTAGGCCTACTGACAACACGTAGGTGTTTTGTAACTGATGTCTCTCTCCGTTCATCAAATTGCTGGTGCACAGTGCACTGTCGGGGTTTGGAAGCTGAAATTATTTTGACAATCAGATGAAAACATTATGGCTGGTTGTGTTTATGTCACATTAAAAGGCATAGGGGGCTTGTCCATAAGGCTAGGGGAAAACAAGGTTTCCCTAAAGTAAATTGAATTAACTTATGAAAATTATGAAACCTAATTAGCTTACTCCAGTCGACATAAATAAATACAATTAATTCTAAATAGGCTACTACACCAGAAAGCATAATTTGGCCACAGAGGATCATTAGCTTCTTTTTTTTTTAAACTATGGATTGCTTAAAATCGCAACGCCTACAGTCTGCAAATACTAAATAGATGATTGTTAAGTTGTGACTGTCAGTGAAAAGCAGAGAGAGCCAGTCAGGCATATCGCAATATTTAAAAATACAATCGCAAAAAAAACTGTTTGGAAAGCTATTCTGTGAAGAGGTGACAATGAAAAGACTCTAATCTGTCTTTTAGTTGTCAGATTTCTTAACTTAATGGAGCAAACAGTAGCCTATCTTATTGGCACCAATGGAGAGCATTGGCCATTTCAATGTCTTTCTCAATGGGTTAGTGCTTGTTTTGGGACAATCATTTCCTCCTCCAGGTTAGATGACCGTCTTATTGTATTTGTGTCAAATCAAATCAAATGTTATTTGTCACATGAGCCGAATACAACTGGTGTAAACCTTACAGTGAAATGCTCAGTTTAAAAAAACAAACATTTGAAAATAAAAGGAACAAATAATTAAATCAAATCAAATTGTATTTGTCACATGCGCCGAATTGAACAGGTAGACCTTACAGTGAAATGCTTACTTACAAGCCTTTAACCAGCAATGCAGTTTCAAGAAACGTAGAAGGGCGGGGGGAGGGGGGGGGGCAATGCAAATAGTCTGGGTAGCCATTTGATTAGCTGTTCAGGAGTCTTATGGCTTGGGGGTAGAAGCTGTTTAGAAACCTCTTGGACCTAGATTTTGCGCTCTGGGTACCGCTTGCCGTACGGCAGCAGAGAGAACAGTCTATGACTAGGGTGGCTGGAGTCTTTGACAATTTTTAGGGCCTTCCTCTGACACCACCTGGTATAGAGGTCCTGGATGGCTGGAAGCTTTGCCCCGGTAATGTACTGTAGTGCCTTGCAGGTCGGAGGCCGAAGCAGTTGCCATACCAGGCAGTGATGCAACCCGTTAGGATGGTGCAGCTGGGATCTGAGGACCCATGCCAAATATTTTCAGACTCCTGAGGGGGAATAAGTTTTGTAGTGCCCTCTTCACGACTGTCTTGGTGTGCTTGGACCATGATAGTTTGTTGATGATGTGGACGCCAAGGAACTTGAAGCTCTCAAACCGCTCCACTACAGCTCCTTCGATGAAAATGGGGGCATGTTCAGTCCTCCTTTTCCTGTAGTCTTCAATCATCTCCTTTGTCTTGATCACGTTGAGGGAGAGGTTAGCACACATCCGATTCGAGCTTAGTCCTGTATTGATGCTTTGCCTGTTTGATGGTTCGTCAGAGGGCATAGTGGGATTTCTTATAAGCTTCCGGGTTAGAGTCCTGCTCCTTGAAAGCGGCAGCTCTACCCTCTACCCTAGCTCAGTACAGATGTTGCCTGTAATCCATGGTTTCTCGTTGGGGTATGTACGTACGGTCACTGTGGGGACGACATCATCGATGCACTTATTGATGAAGCCAGTGACTGATGTGGTGTACTCCTCAATGCCACCGGAAGAATCCCGAAACATATTCCAGTCTGTGGGAGAGGGAGAGCTTTGTACGCGTCTCTGTGTGTGGAGTAAAGGTGGTCTAGAGTTTTTTCCCTCTGGTTGCACATTTAACATGCTGGTAGAAATTAGGTCAAACGGATTTGAGTTTCCCTGCATTAACTTCTCTAGGGTAGGGGGCAGCATTTGGAATATTGGATGAAAAGCATGCCCAAATTATTAAACTGCCTTCTACTCAGGCCCAGAAGATAGGATATGCATAAACACTCTAAAGTTTCCAAAACTGTTAAAATAATGTCTGTGAGTATAACAGAACTGATTTGGCAGGTCGAAAACCTGAGAAAAATCCATTCAGGAAGTAGGGTTTTTGTTGTTGTTGTAGTTTTCTGTTCAATGCCATTACAGTATCCATTGACTTATGCCTTCCACTAGATGTCAAAAGTCATTAGAAATTGTTTCAGGCTTGTATTCTGAAAAATGAGGGAGTAAGAGCAGTCTGACTGAGTGGACCCTGCCGTGTCACAGAGCTTTTTCATGCGCACAACCAGAGAGAGTGAGAGAGTGCCTTTCTTGTTTACCTTTTATATTGACAACGTTATTGTCAGGTTGAAATATTATAGATCATTTAGGCTAAAAACAACCTGATGATTGAATATAAACATCGTTTGACATGTTTCTATGAACTTTACGGATACAATTTTTTTCTCTGCCTGTTGTGACTGCGTTTGAGCCTGTGGATTACTGAAGAAAACGAGCAAACAAAACAGAGGTTTTCGGATATAAAGAGAGACTTTATCAAACAAAAGGAACATTTATTGAATAAATGAATGTTTTCTGAGTGCAAACATATGAAGATCATCAAAGATAAGGGATTCATTTTATCTCTATTTCTGACTTGTTCTACTTGGCTGGTTACTGTTTGTAATGATTTGTCTGCTGGGCTATGTTCAAATAATTGTAAGGTATGCTGTAATTGTAAGGTATGACTTCACCGTAAAGCATTTTTTAAATCTGATACCGTGGTTGGATTCACAAGAAGTTCATCTTTAAACCTATGTTTAATAGTTGTATCTTTTCTGAATTTTATAATGAATATTTATGTATTTGAATTTGGCTCTCTGCAATCTCACTGGATTTTGGCCAAGTGGGATGCTAGCGTCCCACAAACCCTAGAGAGGTTAAAGTCCCCGACTACTAGGTGCACCGGCTCTGGATGATAATTTTCCTGTTTGCTTATGGCCGTATACAGCTCATTAAGCAAGGTCTTAGTGCCAGCATTGGTTTGTGGTGGAATATAGACAGCACAGAAAACTACAGATGAACCTTCCTGATAAATAGTGTGGTCTACAGCTTATCATGAGATACTCTACCTCAGGCAAGCAAAACCTCGAGACTTCGTGCACCAGCTGTTGTTTACAAAAATACTGTACATAGACCGCCACCCATTGTCTTACCAGAGGCCGCTGTTCTATCCTGACGAAAAAGCTGTTTCCCCGTCTCATTGGCCGATTATATGGATCAGACAATATAGTTTTTATTGATCTGTTTGTCAGTGTCAGCAGAATAGGCTACCCTGTAATTTGTGTGGTATTAAAAAAATGTGTTCCCGTGCACTTGGGTATCCC
The DNA here is from genome assembly GCF_045791955.1 of Oncorhynchus clarkii lewisi. Classification (NCBI taxonomy): domain Eukaryota; kingdom Metazoa; phylum Chordata; class Actinopteri; order Salmoniformes; family Salmonidae; genus Oncorhynchus; species Oncorhynchus clarkii. The sequence goes on from NC_092150.1 coordinate 41,336,498, forward strand.
GTACCGGTGAGAAATTAAATCTACTTTCACCCCTGGTCATGTGAGAACTACAATAATGGTTTCTACAACAAATAAGACAACAAGAGGGAACACACTCTTTCACAATCATAACAGTACAATGACAATAGCTGAAACCATAGCAGTGTAACCATAACAGACATTCATGAATGGAGGCAATAGTATAGACAAAAAAATATCTGTTTAAACTCCAGGCTCATCCAAAACGTGAGTGTGCATGGTTCCTTCATGACTTAAAGGGATACTTTGGGATTTTGGCAATGAGGCCCTTTATCCACTTCCCCAGAGTCAGATGAACTCGTGGATACCATAGAGGTAATTTTGTGAGTCAATGCTAACTAGCATTAGCGCAATGACTGGAAGTCTATGGGTATCTGCTAGCATGCTAGTAGATACCCATAGACACCCAGGCGTACGTAAGAGAAATGCATTGAACTTCCTATCCATTGAGATGTTTAGAATATTTGAGGCTCAGCTTAGTTCTCTGAGCCAGCTGCCGGAAGTGCTAGGTTTGGCAGAACACAACAGAGAACAGAACAGATAATACACGCTGAAGCATTGTGGGAAGTGTGAACATGACCGAGACCCACAGACATGCATCAGGAGAGAGCCCATCCATTGCCTATACACACACAGGCCCGGGCCTATACTTCTGTTTCCACTGAGAGAGCGGGATGGAGAGGAATGTGGAGGTAGAAAAAGAAAGAGAAAGGGAGGGAAGAAAGGGGAAAGGAGATTGAGCGAGAGGGGAAACAGGGATTGATAGACTTTTTGGAAATGTTAAGAACTATTTTTTCCCTCAGTGGGTTTCCAAAGGCAGTGTTCTGTTCCTTGTCAGAGCTTCTCTGGTACAGGGTTACTAGTCAGTCACTCCTTCTGTATAAGACAACAGCACAGCACACAAAATCACAATTGTACATAGTGCCTGCCTGTCTTTAGTTACAGGTGCTCTGCTTCTGTCTCTATGCTTATACAACAGGTTTCTGGTTATAAAACAAACACACAAACACACAGGCATGCACGCACACGCAGAACCATTGCCAGCCACATTGCCAGCTCTCTAAAATGGAAACACCTACACAGTCTAATGTGAGAGAGAGGAGAGAGAGAGAGAAAGCGAGAGAGAGAGAGAGAGAGCGAAAGAGAGATGTTTTCATGATGGATTTAAGACCAGTTGTCCTAGTAACAAAGAGGTAGAACTGATTGGTCAGTCAGTAACTTTGAGTAAGAATGTTTAATATAAATCTAGTAATGATTGGGAGCAGACAAACAGCATTAGATGGATTGAAGCCTGGGACCACAGAGGATAAACTATAAGGGCACAAGGTGAGACCCAGACGCAGACAGGGGAGGCAGATGGTTTGAGCCTTTGATAATTATTATAATTCAAAAGGGTAGGCAAGAGAATGGTCATGGACAGGCAAAAGGTCAAAACCAGTTCAGAGTCTAGGAGGTACAGAGTGGCAGGCAGGCTCAAGGTCGAGGCAGGCAGAATGGGTCAGGCAGACGGGTAGAGAGTCCAGAAACAGGCAAGGGTCAAACCATGAGGACTAGCAAAAGAAAATAGAAAAAGCAGGAGCACAGGAAAAACATGCTGGTTGACTTACACATACAGTACAAGACAAACTGGCACAGAGAGACAGGAAACACAGGGATAAATACACCAGAGAAAATAAGCGACACCTGGAGGGGGTGGAGACAATCACAAGGACAGGTGAAACAGATCAGGGCGTGTCAGAAACAGATGGACAGACAGAAACAAAGGAAGGCATTGGGTTATGTTTTAAATTCTCCGACAGTTGGACTGAAATATCACTCTCAGCTCACATAACCTGACTCTTTGTTCGGAAGTTGACACATCAACTTTGTCACATTACTTACTGACCTACCCTGCTCTGCCCTTCAAGACTGTTGAGACACCTGCACCTTCTCACCACCTCACACATTCATGTACCAACACACATACACACATACACACAACCACTGCAAACACATACACACACAAATTCTGTGAGCACATACACACATTCGGCATACACAGACACACACACACACACACTCATGTGGCCAACGTTTTCCACTTATCTAGCCCCCTTCACGTACATGTCTCTCCGCTCTGTCCCTATCTGCCCATTCTACCAGCTCCTGGTATCACAACAGCCCAGCCCTCCAATCACACGCTCTGAACCAACTCTCTCTTAGCCAATAGCTGCCTAGTTGCTAGGTTAGAGGAACATCTAAATCCTGTCCATGCTATTGCTGAACGTCATAGCCCAATCTTACCGTTGATTACGTGACACAAAATAAAACAAACAGAGATGTGAGGGTGGGCGCAAAAAGAAGATAGAGGGGTCTTCCCACTAATTAAATATTTTTTTATGAATGTTTTGAAAAGCTTTTGCAGTGTATTGACTGTAGAAAATTGTTCTCACTCAAGCCAGGGCAGCCACATGATAGCCACATGAGGGTCCTGTACGAACAGACAAACAGACAGACCAACGAACAGAGAGACAGGAGGCAGTGACCACAAGGTGGCATTCTTCATGTCTTTTACAGTGGAAAGTGTGGTGACTCATCTGTAAGATACCACCCTGTTCTCTCTGTATAAGATCCATACAGACACACATACACGCTGAACATAACATAACATAACATGCTGACCAAACCGGATTCGCACATACTTCCATGTTGATTTTGTTCACCCACACCAGAAGCGATTAGGACACACAGGTTGAAATATCAAAACAAACTCTGAACCAATTCTAATAATTTGGGTAGAGGTAAAGAATCATTAAACATTTATGGCAATTTAGCTAGCTAGCTTGATGTTGCTAGCTAATTTGTCCTGGGATATAAACATTGGGTTGTTATTTCACCTGAAATGCACAAGGTCCACTACTCTGACAATTCATCCACAGATAAATTGGTAAACCAAATTAGTTTCTCATCATCTCCCCTCCTTCCTTCAGGCTTCTTTTTTTTCTTTGGACTTTATATGAAGGTTGGCAACCAACTTTACAGTGCATTACTGCAACTGACTGGAGTGCGGACCTCAGTTCATCTTTCAATCACCCACGAGGGTATACACTCCTAAAAACCAATGAGGAGATGGGAGAGGCCGGACTTGCATCGTGTTGACCGTCACAAATAGAACCCATTTCTATTTTAGCGCCTGGCCTTGCAGACGCTCACTGACGCGCGCAAGCAGCGTGGGTGCAATGATTGAATAACATGTATGTGTACATCTATTTCGCAGCACGCACGCAATGCGAGCGGTGTGGTCAGCATGTCATGAACAGCGTACAAACTGATTCTGTTACATCTCCCATACACACACGCACAACCTTATATGCCCTCACACACACTCTATACTACTCATAGTGCAAGGATGGGAGCTACACACAGTATTTTATATGTAAGCGCCCTGAGGGTACTGTGGGGTCCCAGTTCCCTTCTTAACCCATAGTCAACCATGCTCAGAGCCAATGCAGCTCTACATCACTAATGATTTAGGGGAAAAAGGGGGAAAACATACAACTCTCTTTATATCTGGTACCTATCTCTCCTTTCTCTCTTACCTTTACTTTCATTTAGTTTTGTTTTCTTTCCTCCCTTCCCCTCCCCTCCCCTCCTCTCCTGTCTCTGAAGTCACAGCTGATTCTGACTGGGGATGAAATATTGAAGGCAGAAATCTTTCCCTCTGATGTTTTTTTCATAGTCTCTATCTTCTACACTGGGCACATACAGAAAGAGGGAGAGATGGAGCTCCTCACATGGCTGTGGATACAGGGGTCCGTGGTTGAATGGCAGCCACATGCACCGCGGGGTCCCGCCTGCAGGACGGGACGGGACCACGGTGAATGGAACTTCAGTCTTTTGAAGAAGTGCCTGATTTATCATGGAATTGGGGAATTCTGACTGAGTAGTGTACAAATGAGTGAATCCCTGGTTGTCTGTACTGGCTATGTTTTGGATGTAGGGGAGAGAGCATACTGATAGACTGGAGGGAGCCTACATCACCTCCAAACCATGACTGAGTGACCAGACGGCATGATATGACTTGGACTAAGGACAGAGAATATCATCCCCAAACTTCTCCTTGTAAACAAAAGCAATTACATCTCGGTTGGTTTCTTCTATACAACATACAGTAGCTAGGCCTTACCGTATAATGTGGACTAGAAGTCTACACTACTTGGTTGGATATAATAGGACTTGTTGTGGTTAGTTGGAGATTGCATTGTTGTTTCCTGAAAGTATTAAATGTTCTGTAAAAATATCTATCTTCATGATCATTATTAAAAAAACAAGAAGAAGAATGAGCCCATTTCAGCAAATCTCTCCTTCCCCTGCTGTCTGTCTGTTAGTGAATCAGTTGATAATGTGACAACTTTATGGCGACTAAGAGAATGTGTAATGTACCCTGACACCTTGATTTGTTTGGTGACTCACAGCTCCCATTGTTTCATTTCAATAGCTCCTGAGGAAAGATTGTCTATGGGCTCTATTCAATCTGTACTGATGAAACGTTGCAGATTGCGCAATAGAACTGTAAAGGTAATTTCCGATTGAGCCGACATCGTTTACCGTGAATGCAGTCTCCGCTAACACTGGAACAGTTACCTTTAAATTTCAATCATGCTGTTACTCTGAACTTCTGCGATATGGATTGAATGGAGCCCTATGACTTCCCGAACTCATTCAGCTACATACAGCAGCAGCAGCTATGAAATGGGAGAAACACACAATTTCCGCATCTGGGTTGTGTTGTGTGGCGAACACACTTTCTATTTTAGCGTGGCTCGCAGAAAAAAACAAAGGCCGTTCTGTTGTGTTGCGCCTCTCTGGATGTGGCCCATGATCATATCGGTGAACATTCACAACCACCATGGCCATACATTTCCCCGTGTAAAAACGTAATTACTGCCTATCCAAGTCACTGCAAGGCTTTACTGTTAATTACAATTCAATTTATGGGACAAAGGGAGAGAAACAAATCTGCTGTTTCAACACTTTGGGATATAATGGATGCTTTATGAAATTATCAAGGAGTGCAAAGAAGAAGAAAGAAAATGTGGGATGGCTATGGAAGCTGTTGTCCGTTGCTGTGAAATTTCAAGAGTTGCTGTAAGGTAGTTTTATGTGCTGTTGGTAGGAGTTTACAGTCCTATATTTCACTTATAGGTCCTCCTCCTCAGTCACGGGGTTCACAGCAAAAATCATTGAATGGGAATCAATTAAATAAGCACATTTTTCATCTGCACATCTGATGCTTGGCTGGCCAGGACTTGAGGAGGTATATCGGTCTGTATATGGGTCTATATAAGTAGTGTGACAGTCCCTGCCTCCCTGTAATAAATGGCTAGTCAGGGGCTGAATGACTCATGTCTACTGTATGTGTGAGCCAACGTGGCTGGAGCGCATGGCTGGGTTTATATGTGCCGGGGAGAGAGAAAGTGTGTGCACGCGTGTGCGCGGGCTGGATTCAATACATATTGCAGAAGTATAGCGGATCCGCGTTATAGCTCGATGACTGCAAGTCAATTGAATATTCTTTCTTTTTTCTGCTCTATGTTGGGCCACGTGTTTTCATTTAAACACTGAGTTATTGTGTCTGTAATTGCTACAAAATAATGTGTTTGAGGTGACAGAAAAGCAATACAGTACACTGAAGCAATAACATGAGGTCATTAAAACTGTGGTTAAGGGTGTGTTAGCTACCGCTGAACCATTAACCCTTTAGGCACCATAATGCACACATGCTAGACATACCATTGCAAGGGGAACAGTGGAAGGTTGAATATGTCATTTGAAAAACAGTGCCACATAGTGAAAGGTTGATTCCACACCCTGCTCTCATAGTTTCACTTCTGAATTTGCCATAATTGGATGAACGTAGATTTTTGACCCAATACTCGTTAAGAGTTCATTGAGGTAAGTGACATGATAAAAAATCCAATACAAAATCCATCCATTCAAGCTAGAGCTATCTGTTTTATTGAATGGGCTGTGTCTCAATTCACTGCATCCGACAATTGTGGCGTTCGGCATCTGCGGTGGAAGGTGGCCGAGCTACAGCAATGTTTGTCAGAACATGAAACATCCCAAAATTCGGTATTCTCACAAAAACATCTGTAGTGTCTGAACGGTTTGTCTACTATTATATGGAAAGGGGAGACTCTCACAAACATGATGGTATTCTCCTTTTTGCTCTGCGACCCCCACAAGTGTCACATGACTTTTTTTCCTGAGATTTCTTATATCTCATAGATATAGGACAGACACTTCAAACCCTTAATTCTGATGATACATTTTTGTACCGTCTTTTTTTGCCATTTTTGAACGTGTTATTCAATGTGTTTCTATGGGATATGGTAGTAAAGGCAAAAGTCTATATTTTATCAAATACAGTGCATTTCCACATTTTGTTACGTTACAGCCTTATTCTATAACGGATTAAATTACATACAAATCTTTTTCAATCTACACATAATACCCCATAATGGCAAAGCGAAAACATAAATACCTTATTTACATAAAACTTGATTGGAGTCTACCTGTGGTAAATTCAATTAATTGGACATCAATCAATAAAATATATTTATAAAGCCCTTTTACATTAGCTAGTGTCTGTACAGTGCTGTACAGAAACTCCGCCTAAAACCCCAAACAGCAAGCAATGCAGATGTACTGAAGAAACAAGAAAAACTCCATAGAAAGGCAGGAATCTAGGAAGAAACCTAGAGAGGAACCAGGCTCTGATGTGTGGCCAGTCCTCTTTAGGCTGTGGAGATTATAACATTACATTGCCAAGATGTTCAAACGGTCACAGATGACCAGCAGTGTCAAATAGCACCTCAGGAGTAAATGTCAGTTGGCTTTTCATAGCCGATCATTCAGAGTTAGAAACAGCAGGTGCAGTAGAGACAGAATCAGGTCCGGGACAGCAGGTCCAGGACAAGGTAGCACATCCGGTGAACAGGTCAGAGTTCCATAGCCGCAGGCAGAACAGTTGAAACTGGAGCAGCAGCACGACCAGGTGGACTGGGGACAGCAAGAAGTCATCAGGCCAGGTAGTCCTGAGGCATGGTCCTAGGGCTCAGGTCCTCCGAGAGAAGAGATAAAGAGAGCAAGAAAGAGAGAGAGAACATAGAGGGAGCATACTTAAATTCACACAGGACACTAGAAATTCCAAGAATGCAGACCATTCCAGGAAAATGGAGTTCTATAGGAGAAAGCCCTGCCTCCAGCTGTTTGCTTAGAAATTCTAGGGACAACAAAGAGGCCTGCGCCATGTGACCGTAGCATTATGTGTACTACCGTTCAAAAGTTTGGGGTGACTTAGCAAAACACCACTCTCAAAGTCAACAGTGAAGAGGCGACTCCTGGATGCTGGCCTTCTAGGCAGAGTTCCTCTGTCCAGTGTCTGTGTTCTTTTGCCCATCTTAATCTTTTGTTTTTATTGCCCAGTCTGAGATATGGCTTTTTCTTTGCAACTCTGCCTATATGGCCAGCATCCCGGAGTTGCTGTAACGGATGTCCTCTGGAGATAGAGAGGAGGACCAAGGTGCAGCGTGGTAAGTGTTCATGTCTGTTTAATAAACAAACTGAACACTGGAACAAAACAATAAACGATGTGAACAAAACGAAACAGTACCGTGTGAACCAAACACTCACACGGAAACAAACACCCACAATCCAAAAGTGAAACCCAGGCTACCTAAGTATGATTCTCAATCAGGGACAACAATTGACAGCTGCCTCTGATTGAGAACCATACTAGGCCGAACTCAAAAACCAACATAGAAAAACAAACATAGACTGCCCATCCCAACTCACGCCCTGACCATACTAAAACAAAGACAAAAACAAAGGAACTAAGGTCAGAACGTGACAGTTGCTCCTTCACTATTGACATTGAGACTGGTGTTTTGCAGGTACTATTTAATGCAGCTGACAGTTGAGGATGTGTTAGGCGTCTGTTAATCAAAGTAGACACTAATGTACTTGACCTCTTGCTCAGTTGTGCACCGGGGCCTCCCACTCCTCTTTCTATTCTGGATGCGGTGTTCTGTGAAGGGAGTAGTACACAGCGTTGTATGAGATACTTAGTTTCTTGGCAATTTCTCGCATTGAATAGCCTTCATTTCTCAGAACAAGAATAGACTGACGAGTTTCAGAAGAAAGCCTTTGTTTCTAGCTATTTTGAGCCTGTAATTGAACCCATAAATGCTGATGCTCCAGATTCTCAGCTAGTCTAAAGGAGGCTAGTTTTATTGCTTCTTTAATCAGAACAACAGTTTTCAGCTGTGCTAACATAATTGCAAAAGGGTTTTCTAATGATCAATTAGCCTTTTAAAATGATAAACTTGGATTAGCTAACACAACGTGCCATTGGAGCACAGGAGTGATGGTTGCTGATAATGGGTCTCTGTACGCCTATGTAGATATTCCATAAAAAATCTGCCGTTTCCAGCTACAATAGTCATTTACAACATTAACAATGTCTACACTGTATTTCTGATCAATTTGATGTTATTTTAATGGACAAACAATGTGCTTTTCTTTCAAAAACAAGGACATTTCTAAGTGACCCCAAACTTTTGAACAATAGTGTACGTTTGGCAGGACTAAATCGGAAAGATAAGTAGGAGCAAGCCCATGTGATGCTTTGTGGGTTAGCAGTAAAACCTTGAAATCAGCCCTAGCCTTAAAAGGAAGCCAGTGTAGAGAGGCTAGCACAGGAGTAATATGATCACATTTTGGGGTTCTAGTCTAGATTCTAGCAGCCGTGTTTAGCACTAACTGAAGTTTATTTAGTGCTTTATATGGGTAGCCGTAAAATAGAGCATTGCAGGAGTCTAATCTAGAAGTGACAAAAGTATAGATTAATTTTTCTACATCATTTTTGGACAAAAAGTCTCACATTTTTGCAATGTTACTCATATGGAAAAAGCTGTCCTTGAAACAGTCTTGATATGTTCGTCAAAGGAGAGATCAGGGTCCAGAGTAACGCAGAGGTCCTTCACAGTTTTATTTGAGACGACAGTACAACCATCAAGATGAATTCTCAGATCCAACAGAAGATCTCTTTATTTCTTGGGACCTAGAACTAGCATCTCTGTTTTGTCCTAGTTTAAAAGTAAAACATTTGCCGCCATCCACTTCCTTATGTCTGAAACACAGACACGAAATGTACAGCTGTATATCTTCCACATAGCAGTAAAAGTTAGTAGAAGTTACATTATGTTTCCGAATGACATCACCAAGAGGTAAAATATATAGTGAAAACAATAGTGGTCCTAAAACGGAACATTGAGGAACACTGTACAGTTAATATGTCAGAGGACAAACAATCCACAGAGACAAACTGATATCTTTCCGACAGATACGATCTAAACCAGGCCAGAACTTGTCCGTGTAGACCAATTTGGGTTTCCAATCTCCCCAAAATAATGTGGTGATCGATGGTATCAAAAGCAGCACTAAGGTGTAGGAGAACGAGGACAGATGCGGAGCCTTGGTCTGACGCCATTAAAAGGTAATTCACCACGTTCACAAATGCAGTCTCAGTGCTATGATGGGGTCTAAAACCAGACTGAAGCATTTTGTATACATTATTTGTCTTCAGGAAGGCAGTGAGTTGCTTTTCTAACATTTCTGAGAGGAATGGGAGATCATTTTTCAAGAGAGGCTTTATTACTGCCACTTTTAGCGAGTTTGGCATACATGCGATGGATATGGAGCCATTTATTATGTTCAACATAGGAGGACCAAGCACAGGAAGTAGCTTTCAGTAGTTTCGTTGGAATAGGGTCCAGTATGCAGCTTGAAGGTTTAGAGGCCATTACTCTTTTCATCATTGTGTCAAGAGATATAGTATTAAAACAATTGAGTTTCTTCTTTGATCCTAGGTCCTGGCAGTGTTAAGCAGACTCAGGACAACTGAGATTTGGAGAAATACGCAGATTTAAAGAGGAGTCCGTAATTTGCTTTTTAATGATCATAATCTTTTCGTCAAAGAAGTTCATGAATGTATCACCGCTGAAGAGAAAGCCATCCTCTGTTGGGGAATGCTGCTTTCTAGTTAACTTTACAATACTATCAAAAATAAATGTTGGATTGTTCTTATTCTCCTCAATAAAGTTGGGAAAATAGGATGATCGAGCAGCACTGAGGGCTCTTCAATGCTGCACGGTTTTTCCTAGTTGGAAGACTTCCAGTTTGGTGTAGCGTCATTTCCGTTCCAATTTTCTGGAAGCTTGCTTCAAGGCTTGGGTATTTTCTGTATACCAGGGAGCTGCATCTAGGGTATTACGCAAGGTAAAATTTAGTTCCTCAGTTAGGTGGTTAACCGATTTTTTGAACTCTGATGTCCTTGGGTAGGTGAAGGGAGTCTGGAACGGCATCTAGGAATCTTTGGGTTGTCCGAGAATTTATAGCACAGCTTTTGATGATCCTTGGTTGGGGTCTGAGCAGATTATTTGTTGCGATTGCAAACGTAAATAAAATGGTGGTCCGATAGTCCAGGATTATGAGGAAAAATATTTATTCCACGGTACAAAACTAGGTCCAGAGTATGACTGCGGCAGTGAGTAGGTCCGGAGACATGTTGGACAAAACCCACTGTGTCGATGATGGCTCCGAAAGCCTTTTGGAGTGGGTCTGTGGACTTTTCCAAAAATTTGAATATTATCTTCCATGACACAAGGTCCGATAGGAATTCAGGGAACTCTGTGAGGAACGCTGTATACGGCCCAGGAGGTCTGTAAACAGTAGCTATAAAAACTGATTGAGTAGGCTGCATAGATTTCATGACTAGAAGCTCAAATGATGAAAACGCTTTCATTTTTGTGGGGGGTAAATTGAAATTTGCTATCGTAAATGTTAGCAACACCTCCGTCTTTGCGGGCTGTGCGGGTGATATGGTCACTAGAGTAACCAGGAGGAGAGGCCTCATTTAACACAGTAAATACATCAGGCTTAATTAAGCCATGTTTCAGTCTGGCCAATCACATCAAGATTCTGATCAGAGATTCGTTCATTGACTATAACTGCCTTGGAAATGAGGGATCTAATATTAAGTAGCCCTGTTTTGAGATGTGAGATATCACAATCTCTTTCAATAATGACATGAATGGAGGAGGTCTTTATTCCATTGAGATTGCTGAAGCAAACACTGCGATGTTTATTTTTGCCCAACCTAGATCGATGCACAGACACGGTCTCAATGGGGATAGCTGAGCTGACTAAACTGACTGTGCTAGTGGCAGACTCCACTAAGCTGAGGTCGAAGGAATTGTCCACACAGCTCCGAGACAGGATTGTGTTGAGGCACAGATCTGGGGAGGGGTACTAAAACATTTCTGCAGCAATGAAGGTCCCCAAGAACCCAGTGGCCTCCATCATTATTAAATGGAAGACGTTTGGAACCACCAAGACTCTTCCTAGAGCTGGCCGCCCGGCCAAACTGAGCAACCGGAGGAGAAGGGCCTTGGACAGGGAGGTGACCAAGAACCTAATGGTCACTCTGACAGAGCTCTAGAGTTCCTCAGTTGAGATGGGAGAACCTCCCAGAAGGACAACCATCTCTGCAGCACTCCACTAATCAGGCCTTTATGGTACAGTGGTCAGATGGAAGCCACTCCTCATTAAAAGGCATATGACAGCCCGCTATGAGTTTGCCCAAAGGCACCTAAAGACTCTCAGACCATGAGAAACAAGATTATCTGGTCTGAGGAAATCAAGATTGAACTCTTTGGCCTGAATACCAAGCGTTACATCCTGAGAAAACCTGGGACTGGGAGACTAGTCAGTATTGAGGGAAAGATGAAAGTACAGAGTGATCCTTGGTGAAAACCTTCTCCAGAGCGCTCAGGACCTCAGACCGGGGTGAAGGTTCACCTTCCAGAAGAACAACTACCCTAAGCACACAGCCAAGACAACGTGGCTTAGAGGGTTATGTTTTTGAAAGTGCTTGATTTGGACACTTGTAGCCCGTTTTATATCACAGTCTTCCTGAGATTTGCAGGAATATAGTTCAATGTTTTCGGCTGATTTTACACTGGCCTCCCAGTAACCCTCATTATATCACACCCTTGACAGACCTGGGACAGACTCTTACCCATAGAAACAGAATCTCATTCTAGTTCTGTGCTGTGCATCCAGTCAAACACAGAGCCCTTAACTCCACTGGGGTGGAGGGGTGCGCTCATGTATGCGAGTGACTGTGTGTTTGTGTGTGAGTACATGTACATGTTTTCCTACATTATCAGGATGGGAATGTCATGACAAGGTAGGAAAACAAGATTGTTTTTGATGTCCTGAATTTGTTCAAATGCTATTTTAGGTTTAGTTTTAGGGGTTTAGGGTAGGATTAAGGTTAATGTTAGGGTTAGGTTTAGGGTTATGTTTAGGGTTTGGGATTGAGGTTAGGGTTAAGGTTAAGTTAGGGTTAGGGTTAGGTCAAGAGTTAGGGTTACGGTTACAGTTAGGGTTAGGGTTAGGGTTAGGGAACACAGGATTTTGAATTAGAATACCTTTTTACTCCCCAAAAAGTCCTGAAAATGCACTTTATAAAAAGCTGTGTACGTGTGTTTGGAGCCTCATTAGACATTGCAGCATGGACTCGGATAACCCCCCCATCTCGCTTCCTTTCCCCAGTGCTATTTCACTCTTTTTCTCAAATCAGTTATTTTCGCAATTCGACAAACGCAGGAGTCAAACTCCGGTCGCCAGTGCTGCTGTGCTTTGGTATTGGCAGGGGCTGGGAGCAGACAGAGAGCGTATCAAATTCAGTATTTTCATCTTCACAAGCAAGGAGCATGGTTTCTGTTGAATGTGGGTTCACATTGAGGCCACAGAGATAATGATGGAGGAACTCTGAGTGTCGACAAGTAGTTGTCTCTGATCTCTCCGATTCCTGTGGGTTCCTGGGAGGTTGTGTGCTATTTTCTTAGTTGCCTGGATGATGCTACCTGTAGGCTATCGTAAATATTAACATCAGCAAAATATTATTATTCTAACATGAAATTGCAGCAAAAGTTTGGACCAAACCATGTCATCAACAAGTTTGGACCTTGGTGTGATGTCATTAGTAAAGTATAGTATGTGTAGTCACTTCAACATCAGATTTGCAACTTTTCTGTTTACACTACATTTACCTTGAATGTGGTGTGGCCAAATTCACTTTCCTGCTTCTCGTGTGTATGCGGCTATTTGCGTACCGTAAATACCATAGTGTGTACATATACAATGCCTTCAGAAAGAATTCACACCGCTTGACTTATTTCACAGTTTGTTGTGTTACAGCCTGAATTTAAAATGGAATGAAATAGATGTATTGTTTCATCTACACAACTGCCTATAATGACAGAGTGAAAACAGGGTTTTTGCATATTTATTGAACATTAAATATAGAAATATCTCTTTTAGATAAATATTGACACCCCTGAGTCAATACTATGTAGAAGATCCTTTGGCAGTGAGTAAGGCTGTGACAGTCTATGGTTTGGGTTTCTGGAGTCTTTGACCATTTTTTGGGGGCTTGTCCTCTGACACCGCCTGGTATAGAGATCCTGGATGGCAGGGAGTTTGACACCAGTGATGTACTGGGCCATACTCACCGCCCTCTGTAACACCTTGCAGTTGGGTGCCATGCAGTTGCCATACCAAGCCGTGATGCAACCAGTCAAGATGCTCTCAGTGGTGCACCTGTATAACTTTCTGAGGATCTGAGGGCCCGTGCCAAATCTGAGGGGGAAGAGGTGCTGTTGTGCCCTCTTCACAACTGCGTGGGTGTGTGTGGACCATGTTAATTCCTTAGTGATGTGGACACAGAGGAACTTGAAGCTCTCAACCCGCTCCACTACAGCCCCATTGATGTGGATGGGGCCATGCTCCCACCTCTGGTTCCTGTTGTCCATGATAAGCTTCTTTGTCATGCTGACATTAAGGGAGAGGTTGTTGTCCTGGCAGCACACTGCCACGTCTCTGACCTGCTCCCGATAGGCTGCCTCATCGTTGTCTGTGATCAGTCCTGCCACCATCGTGTCGTCAGCAAACTTGATGATGGTGTTGGAGATGTAGAGAGAGAGAGCGAGAGAGAGCGGACGTGACAGACATGATGAAACAATAGTCACACATGCACACACACTAGTGGAGGCTGGTGGGAGGAGCTATAGGAGCACAGGCTCATTGTAATGGCTGAAATTGAATAGGAACGTAGTAAAAATTGGTTTCCATATGTTTGATGTGTTTGATACCGTTCCATTGATTCCATTCCAGACATTACACTGAGCCTGTCCTCCTAAAGCTCCTCCCACCAGGCTCCTCTGACACACACCACCTGGTCGACCCAGGGGATCATTCATCATTCAGGAATAATATAAAGTGAGTGAGTGTGTAAAGTAGAAGAGTGTAATTGGGGCGTCCAGTAATTGACTTTTGTGTTGGTAATTGATCACATGATGACAGATAGGATTGAAGACGGACATGACTTAAAGAAGGAAGGCTGGATTTGTGCTGATATGAGGTGATCTGATCCATTCTATACCAGAGTACGACATTTACATACACTGGAAGCGGTGCAGGTTCTAATCCAGGCACTTGTCATCTTCCGTCTGGACTACTGAAACTCTCTGCTGGCTGGGCTCCCCGCTTGTGCCATCAAACCCCTTTAACTCATCCAGAACGTCGCAGCATGCCTGGTGTTCAACCTTCCCAAGTTCTCCCATGTCACCCAGATCTTCCTCACTCTCCACTGGCTCCCAGTGGAAGCTAGCATCCACTTCAAGACCCTGGTGCTTGAATATGAATCTGCAAGGGGAACCTACCTTTAGGATATGCCCTACCCTACACCCCAACCCAAGCACTCTGTACTGCCACCTCTGGTCCCTTGGCCCTCCACCCCTACAAAGCACCGGCTCCAGCTCATTCCAGTCAAAGCTCTTCTCTTTAAAATACCTTCAGGCTATGCCCTACCCTACACCCCAACCCAAGCACTCTGTTCTGCCACCTCTGGTCCCTTGGCCTCCCACCCCTACGGAGCTCTGGCAACCGCTCATGCCAGTCAATGCTCTTCTCTGCCCTGCCACTCAAATGGTGGAACAAGCTTCCCCCTAACTTTAGGAAAGCGGAGTCCCTGGCCATCTTCCCAGAACATCTGAAAATCTACGTCTTCGCTGAGTATCTTAACAAAAAAACAAACACTAACACTCACATTTGTCTATTCCTACAAGCGCTGACTTTGCTGACAACTACTTTATTGAGTAAAAATGTACTTTCTATGACTCTGAAATGTTGTCTCACCCAGCTATCTTAAGATGAATGCACTAACTGTAAGTCACTCTGGATGATAATAACAATAATTACTTTCTATCTATACCTCTTTTCAATATGAGTAAAATAGCGCTTCACATTTTAAACAAATAAGATAAACGTACTTACAAAGAAACAAAGACAGGAGGAAGGAGAATGAAAAAAATATAGCTAATGAAATCCATACATTGAAATCCTACATTTAAAGCATCTTTATAAAAGTGTGTCTTCAGCAGTGATTTTAAAAAGAGGCACTGAGTCTGCAAGCCTGATCTCCTCTGGTAGATCATTCCAATGTCTAGGGGCCCTAATGGAAAATGCCCAGTCTCCTTTCATTTTCAACCTATACTTTGGAATAATCAACAGTGCCCTGCCAGAGGATCTCAGGATGTGTTTGTAGGAAGAGAACATCTTTGAGCTATAGGATGGGCCTAAACCAAGCCTTAAACGTGAATAATACAATTTAAAAAAAAAGCTATTCTAAATGTAACTGTAGAGAAGTTAAAATGGGTGTGACATGGTTACATTTCCTGGTGCCTGTTATATAGCCGAGCTGCAGCATTTTGAACAAACTGTATACGATGGAGTGATTTATAACTGAGACATGTACAGTATACAAAGAGCTACAGTAATCTATACATGAGGAAATAAAAGCATGCATAACTTTCTCCAGATCAGTGACTGAAATTAAATCCTTGACTTTAGCTATATTTGTAGATTATAAAATCAGGACTGGACAATCTTCTTTACATGCAGCTCCATGTTTAGGTCATGGTCAAAGAAGACTCCAAGGTTTCAGGCTGTAGGCTTTACATTTGTGAAGAAATGACTAAGGTTATTTACAATCCAGGTTCCGGCAAGGTTGGGGTTCAAATAAAACAACTTCTGATTTCTTATCATTGAGCGAGAGAAAATTGTCAGACATCCAACATTGATTTTCAGCAAGACACTTGTGAAGGATAGCTACGCTATCTTGGTCCGTGGGTCTGATTGGTCTCTTTATTTCTCTCGCTCTGCCTCTCTCTCTCGCTCTCTCTCTCTCTCTCTCTCTGCTACCGTTTCAGTGCTGACCTCAGGGTCTGAGGGGTGTCTGTGTTTCCTCAGAGTGTATAAACATCCTCCTGCAGGTCATTCAGAATACACATACACAGACACACACACACGCACACACACTACGAGCTGACTGAGGGGGAGCCAAGCCATGTCACAATGACACACTACAGATCTTTACATAGGCTATACACACACTCTAGAGGGGAATACAGTGTGAGGTTATGAGTTATCACTGTGTATGTGGTGCTGTAAAATATAATGCTCTGAAGGGTATAGTATGGTACTAAATGTTGCATTGAGGTATAGTTTAACATTTCCCCATATGGCATGGAACAACACAGCATTGTGGAGTCAAATTCATCACCATGCAGCCTATTAATTGTTTCTCCTTCCAGTATTCTGCTTCTGCTCCTTCTAGAACAAAGAATTACAGCCAGTCTAAATTAGTGCTGTGATACTTCAAAAAACCAAGACACTGGGCGAACAACCCACAGCTCAGATTACTAGATTGAACTGATTATTGAGCGACATCAACTTTTCTAGTTTACCCTACTGTATAATCCCAGCTAAACCCACCTCATCCCCTGTGTATCCCTCGTCCTAGAGTGTGTGTGTGAGTTACTGTTGTCGCTGAAAGTCTTTTTATTTGCAATGTGTCCAGACAGACTGAGACGGAGACTAAAGTATTTTTTACTTTACTTTATTTTCTGAACTCTTCATGAACTACACTTGTTGTATTACGGACTACAAAGGGAAACCCAGCCGTGAGCTGCCCAGTGATGCGAGCCTACCAGATGAGCTAAATGCCATTTATGCTCTCTTCGAGGCAGGCAACACTGAAGCATGCATGAGAGCACCAGCTGTTCTGGATGACTGTGTGATAACGCTCTCGGTAGTCGATGTGAGCAAGACCTTTAACATTCACAAAGCCGCGGGGCCAGACAGATTACCAGGACATGTAAGCATGAGTGGACGAACTGGAAATTGTCTTCACTGACATTTTCAACCGCTCCTCGACCGAGTCTGTAATACCTACATCAGTGGTTCTTAACCTGGTTTCGATCGAACTCTCAGCATGGCTGTGCTGTAACCTGCATCCATTCTCTCTCTTTATCCTACCAAGGCCACACAAATAATTATCAATGCAGAAAAGTCTTCAAAATATCTTTAAAATGTTCCTTCAGATCTAGGGAATAGTTGTTCAAAAGACAGAAACTGATTTAACGTGTGGCCTATTTCAATGCAGTGAGTCTGTCAACCTGCAATACAGACCACCTTGTCATGGTGACTATATAAAAAGGTCATCAATTGGTGTAGATTAATAGATTGATAAACCTGATTGGCCCCGCTGATCAATTGACTGATCTGTGGACTAATTGATTTGTAGCTGGCATTCTCAGAGGGATTTGGTCCACCAGTGAAGATGATATGGGTTAAATACCCTAGGTGAATGTTTTCTCTCCACATAACCCTGTGTCAATAGAGCAACAAAGGGCTGGATCTGCATCATTCCATTGTTAGTATAGAGAGAGGCCTGCTGTTGATAGGCCGACTGCTGGTGTAGGAAGTGGTAAAGATACAACTATCAGAGTGAAGAGAGAAAGAGAGACAGAGAGACAAAGGGACAGAAAAAGAGAGAGAGAAATCTCTTACCATAATATGGTCCTTGATGGTCCTCCTCCAGAGCACTCAGGACCAAGGGTTCGCCTTCCAACAGGCCAACGACCCTAAGCACTTAGCCAAGACAATGCAGGAGTAGCTTCAGGACAAGTCTCGGAATGTCCTAGAGAGGCCCAGCCAGAGCCCGAACTTGAAACCGATCAAACATCTCTGGAAAGACCTGAAAATAGCTGTGTAGCGATGCTCCCTATCCAACCTGACAGAGCTTGACAGGATCTGTAGACAAGAATGGGAGAAACTCCCCAAATACAAGTGTGCCAAGCTTGTAGTGTCATACCCAAGAAGAATCGAGGCTGTCATCGCAGCCAAAGGTGCTTCAATAAAGAACTGAGTAAACGGTCTAAATACTTGTGTAAATTTAAATGTATTTTTATTTTTAATACATTTGCAAACATTTCTAAAAAACGGTTTTAGCCTTGTCATTATGGGGTATTGTGTGTTGATTGATGAGGGAAAAAAACAATTTAATACCATTTAGAATAAGGCTGTAACGTAACAAAATTTTGAAAAAGCCAAGGGGTCTGAATGCTTTCCAAATGCACTGTGCATTGCTTTGGCAACAGTAGCAACCATCCATTCATGCCAATAAAGCCTTTATTGAATTGAAAGCGAGGGATAGAGAAGGGGGGGAAGAAAGAGAGAAAGAGAGAAAAAGAGGAAGAGAAAGATAAGTGAGAGGGAGAGAGAAAGGGAAGATTATTGAAAGAAAGATAGAGAGCGAGAGAAGAAGGGGGAATTGCAATGTGTGGATGCTTGTGCATGTGAACATAGAGAAAGTGTATTGCATGTGAACAGGTTGTATTGACCTATAAAGAGGTTGTATTGATCTGTGGAGTGTCTTCATTATAGGTGGTGATGATGCTGACAAGCTCCAGAGACCAGAGACGGACCACAGGCTGCTTCATTCTCCATTCACAACATCACAACATGGGGACATTCTCCCCCCGCCGTATAACATACAGGCACAGACACACACACACACACACACACCACTCCCTCTCTCCTCTACTCTACATGCTGTGAATGCTAATAGCGACCCACATCATTGATTAAGATGTTGAACCACACAAAAATGCACACACGCACACACAGACATGCACACATTCACATGATGGTTTGTCAAATAGCACTGGCGATATGAGCAAACGCCTCTAGTCTCTAGCTAATGTGGCCATGGGTCTCAACCTATGTTCAGTACACACACATGCACTAGTCATTAATCAAGAGATAGGGCTGCAGTAACAGGGCCAACTTATGATGGAGTGCCACACACACACACACACACACACATTAAACATACACAGACTTGGAACACGCACACCATTACAGAGGACCAAAAAGAACCAACCACCGCACACATGGGCTCACTTAATAATGCTAAATCTCATAAGGCTATAGGCCTGGTGAATAATAGATGTATCTCTCCGTCCCCCATTATAAATATACATATTTTTGACATATTACAAATATTATAAATGAATATTTTATACATTAATTTCACACGCTCTTCTGGGACTGGACATCTCACAGTACAGTAGCACCTTTCCTCCGAATCAGAACTCATCGCTGCCATTTTTAAAACAAACCTAAATGGGACTTCTACTGACATCACATGTTTAACATGGTAATGGTAGACAGTCAAACATTTTGGAGATGGGGATATAATAACCCCTAGCATATGTGCAGCATCCCTAGATCTATTCAACCCCATCACATGATTAGTGGTACACTAGGGAGCAGGGACAATCTGTGGGTCCAGTTTAAAACATTACAGATAAAATAGCATTTTATTTGTCACAAGCTTCATAAATAAGAAGTGCAGACTAACAGTCAAATGCTTACGGAACCCTCCCAACAATGCAGATTCTTTTTTTAAATATATATATAAAGAAAAATAATAACAGAAGGAATAAGTACAAAATGAGTAATGATAACTTGACTATATACACAGGGTACCATTACTGAGTAAGAGGTAATTGAGGTAGACATGTACATTGACTAAGCAATGGGATAGATAATAAACAGTAACAGCAGTGTATGTGATGAGTCAAAAGAGATTAGTGCAAAAGTGTCAATTTTACATATTCCGGGTAGCAGTTGGATACCTGTAAAGTCCCCTATTTAGGAGACCTGCGCGGTTCTGACCGTCATTTTTGGCGAATCAATCGTTCTGTGGACAGCGTAGATCGAAATGGCTTGCAATGAGCTGTAGCCCTGATTCTTAAGGACACAGGAGTGTTTCTCTTCTGCCTGTTTGAAGCAGGATATGAAATCTGACACCACTTGAAGCTCCTAAAATTTAATTCGCTTTCCCGACTGTCTATCAACTCCTGGCTGAACCCTAAGTCACAGCCACTAACAACGCATATACCTTGAATCCTAACATCGTAACGCAGCAGGACAGAGTGGTTTCATCTCAGCACGTTCAGAGATCGATTTATAACCAGTAATCTAAAGTCATTCATCGATTTTAAACAAACAACACTTTCTGTTTGCCATAGACAGACAAGATTAATACGAGATGAAAGGCGAGTTCCTTATGAATTCAGAGCTCTGTGAGACGTTCACAGCGATGGAGATCTTTAGAAAATATGCACATTTTATCTAACACTAAATACACAGATATGTATTTTACGGTTATAAGGAAGGTGAGATCTTATAGTTAGTCTATTAATAAATTGATTATTCTAAACTCGGCAAAAAAAGAAACGTCTCTTTTTCAGAACCCGGTCTTTCAAAGATAATTCGTAAAAATCCAAACTTCACAGACCCCCCCAAGAAGATACCTCGACGGCCCTGATAGAACTTCACTGGACTCTATGTACACTGGAAACCATGCATCCTAAGGCTGCATTTATTGTAGCTGGGGATTTTAACAAAACGAATATGAGAACAAGGCTTCCTAAATTCTATCAGCATATCGAATGTGCGACACGGGCTGATAGCATTCTGGACCATTGCTCCTCTAACATCCGCGATGCATACAAAGCCCTCCCGTGCCCTCCCATCGGCAAATCTGACCATGACTCCATTTTGTTGCTCCCAGCCTATAGACAGAAACTAAAACAGGAAACGACCGTGCCCAGGTCTATCCATCCCTGGTCTGACCAATCGGATTCCAAGCTTCAAGATTGCTTCGATCACGTGGACTGGGATATGTTCCGGATAGCATCAGACAATAACATTGATGTATACGCTGGCTCGGTGAGTGAGTTTATTAGCAAGTGCATCGGTGATGTTGTACCCACTGTGACTATTAAAACCTTCCCTAACCCGAATTTGTAGATTGATGGCAGCATTTGCACAAAACTGAAAGCGTGAACCACTGCTTTTAATCATGGCAAGGCAACTGGAAACATGGCCGAATACAAACAGTGTAGCTATTCCCTCCGCAAGGCAATCAAACAAGCAAAGCGTCAGTATAGAGATAAAGTAGAGTTCCAATTCAACAGCTCAAACACGAGACATATGTGGCAGGGTCTACAGTCAATCACAGAATACAAAAAGAAAACCAGCCCTGTCGCGGATATCGATGTCTTGCTCCCAGACAAATTAAACAACTTCTTTGCTCGCTTTGAGGACAATACAGTGCCACTGAGATGGCTCGCTACAAAAGCCTGTGGGCTCTCCTTCACCATGGCCAATGTGAGTAAAACATTTAAACCTGTTAACCCTCGCAAGGCTGCCGGCCCAGACGGCATCCAGAGCCGCGTCCTCAGAGCATGCGCAGACCAGCTGGCTGGTTTATTTACGGACATATTCATTCAATCCCTATCCCAGTCTGCTGTGCCCACATGCTTCAAGATGGCCACCATTGTTCTTGTTCCCAAGAAAGCTAAGATAACTGAACTAAATGGCTGTCACCCCGTAGCACTCACTTCTGTCATCATGAAGTGCTTTGAGAGACTAGTCAAGGATCATATCACCTCCAGCCTACCTGATACCCTAGACCCACTCCAATTTGCCTACTGACCCAATAGGTTCACAGACGACGCAATCACCATCACACTGCACACTGCCCTATCCCATCTGGACAAGAGGAATACCTATGTAAGAATGATGTTCATTGACTACAGCTCAGCATTTAACACCATAATACCCTCCAAACTCGTCATTAAGCTCAAGACCCTGGGTCTCGACCCCGCCCTGTGCAACTGGGTCCTGGACTTTCTGACGGGCCCCCAGGTTGTGAGGGTAGGAAACAACATCTCCACCCTGCTGATCTTCAACACTGTGGACCCACAAGGGTGCGTTCTCAGCCCTCTCCTGTACTACCTGTTCACTCATGACTGTGTAGCCATGCACGCCTCCAACTCAATCATCAGGTTTGCAGACGACACTACAGTGGTAGGCTTGATTACCAACAACGACGAAGCGGCCTATAGGGAGGAGGTGAGGGCCCTCGGAGTGTGGTGTCAGGAAAATAACCTCTCACTCAAAGTCAACAAAGCAAAGGAGATGATCATGGACTTCAGGAAACAGCAGAGCGAGCATCCCCCCATCCACATCGATGGGACACTAGTGGAGAAGGTGGAAAGTTTTAAGTTCCTCGGCGTACGCATCACGAACAAACTGAAATGGTCCACCCACACAGACAGCATGGTGAAGAAGGCGCATCAGCCCCTTATCAAGGACAACAACCACCCGAGCCACTGCCTGTTCACCCCGTTATCATCCAGAAGGTGAGGTCAGCACAGGTGCATCAAAGCTGGGACCGAGAGACTGAAAAACAGCTTCTATCGCAAGGCCATCAGACTGTTAAACAGCCTTTACTAACATAGAGTGGCTGCTGCCAACATACAGATTCAATCTCTTGCTACTTTAATAACTTTAATAAATGGACTTAATAAAGGTATCACTAGTCACTTTAAATAACGCCACTTTAATAATGTCTACATACATTATTCTTCTCATATGTATATACTGTATTCTATAGCCATCTACTGCATCTTACCTATGCCGCACGGCCATGGCTCATCCATATATTCATATGTACATATTCTTATTCATCCCTTTACATTTGTGTATAAGGTAGTCGTTGTGAATTTGTTAGATTACTTGTAAGATATTACTTCACTGTCGGAACTAGAAGCACAAGCATTTCGCTACACTCACATTAGCATCTGCTAACCATGTGTCTGTAACCAATAATATTTGATTTGAAGAGTTTTTAACTAACAATTTAGCAATTTTATAGATTGGGGGTATAAGCGGTTCAGGGTGCTGTTGGTACCAGACTTCGTGCATCGGTACTGCTTGTTGTGCGGTAGCAGAGGGAAGACTCTATGACTTGGGCGGCTGGAGTCCTTCACCACTTTTAGGCACTGAGACCCTGCAACCTTTAGCTATGAGGTACTCAAAAAGGTGGCACGTTTAGAGGAAGAGATAAGAGGAGAGGGAAGAGGAGAAGGGTCCAGGTTACCAGGACAAATAGATACCTGTGGCTCACTTATACTGTATGTCATGGCCCCATGCCCTTACAGTCCTTTAGCTGTGACATGTAAGAGCATGAAGAGTTTAGAGGAAGAGAGAAGAGGAGAGCAGGTACAGTAGAGGGGAAAGGGAACCTGTGGCTCACCCATGATATCCCATAATATGGCTGTCAGCTAGGCTTACTGTATGCCTTGGCCCCATGCCCTAACAGTCCTTAGCTGAGTTAAGCTCAGGATTAGTGGTCCCAGTGTACATCCGGCTTCAGGTTACACCCTATATATCCTCACTAGAGTAAATATTTAACAAATAGATGTAATAGTCCCTGTGCCCCTGTGGAGACGATTGCTCTGCTGCAGCCAAGTCTGGAAGTCACATCGTCATCTAGTGCACCCTGTAGGGCTGCTCACTCATTTACAAACTATGAACCTCTGGCTCTGCTCTGGCATAGCTAGGGTCTGCATAGCTTCAGGAGTCCAGTACCCTTCACATACTGTAGCCTAGAACAGCGCAGGCATAAGACGCGTAACCATGACTGAGACAGTGTTTTTGGAGGGGCCAAAATAACTCCAGCCATTCTGTCTTTACACTGTCTTTACACAAGTAACTACGCTATATTTCACTTGGACATGTTCTGGCGTCAAGACCCATCAACATTCCAAAAACTGTTTGAACTCAACCTGTCAGTGCAGTTGTTGCCATGGCAAAACTAAAGTAGATGACGCCTACACAGACTGCTAAAGCCAACAACAGTCTCTGTAACACCATAGAGCCACTGATATCTGCCACACTCACCCTCCTACACGTGCCCTGTGTCTGTGGGAGCAAAATTATAGAAGGTTGAAATATTGTAATGCACTTTGTGACCATTGTTGCTGTAGAAATGGTTGTATAAACACATTTGATTGATTGATGAGGTCAGTCATTAAGATACACTGTTTACATTCCATGTCTGTATGCTGCATGCTCTCTATGTAAAAAGAAAGAAAGAAAGAAACAAAGAAACAAAGAAACAAAGAAAAAGAAAGAAAGAAAGATGGCGTGTATGACAAGTAGGGGTTCAGATAGATAGATAGATAGATAGATAGATAGATAGATAGATAGATAGATAGATAGATAGATAGATAGATAGATAGATTTCTAAGCCAGAGATCCACAGAGAACTCCTGGTGATCAAAGGCCATCGTCTCTCTTTCTCCTCAACCCCTCTCTTCATATATTTCTTGACGGTATTTCCAAATTTCTATGAGCGCCAGTTGAGAAGCATATCAAATATTCTGTGTAATCTGCCAAGAGGGAGCTAAACTTTTCAGAAACTGGCATCTAACCATACATTTCTGACAGGCAGCAGGCTAAGAAGGAAGCCTGGATGTGTGCCTTCACAACAGTCATTACCCACATCAGCCAAAACACCACGCTATGCTATGCTCCCCCTTAGCACTAACATCACAGATTAAATGTAGAACACCCGCTTCACTCCCTATACATACTCTAAATATTTCACTCAAGTTCAAAGGTTGGAGGAACCCTCTGGATCTGGACCCACAGCAGATCACATATACTGAAGATCTTCCACACAGGGGATTAACAACTACCATGTTTAAAATAAGCTTCAGCATAGTCAAATAGATATAGCTTTATTAGAGCATTAAAGGAAAACTCCACACAAAAACTACATTTTGGTATTTGTCCATTGTTGACATAGTCCCAAAAAGATTTGCTTGTCAGCAATCAAGTTTTCAAGATATGAGTTTGCATTTTGCATCATTTGATGCTGCTTTTTGTATTTGAATATGACATATCCTGAAAACGTGATTGCTGGCAAGCAAAACATTTTCAACCTTTGTCAAAAATAGACTAATGAAACAAGATTGTTTTTGGGTGGAGTTTTCTTTTAAGCATGCAAGTATATGAGCTCAAATGATATTTTATCCGAGTCCACTCATTCCATGTATACCACGATGATCTTGTGGGGTATTGCATAATATATATATGCGAGATCAATGGTTCACGTCTATGAAACAAGGACACCCATCTAACATGCACTCAGCATAGGACTTAATATGGAATTTTAATGCAACTAAACTTTGACTCCATTGGGAGGAATTTTCTTTTGAAATGTAAGCTGTATGACTTTAAACTGAATTCAAAAGGATCACCTTGAGAATGTGGCTTTAACCAAAGACTTCAGCGTACACCTGTTGTGGAAGGACCACCAGGGGGCAGGCTGGGCTCACGGATAGTAGCCCAACCAGGCATGTGAGTCAAGGTGACCAGAGGCAATTAAGCACAGCTGACCATACTAATGACATATTCTCTTTCCCCTACTAAAGAGAGGAGGGAACCAGCAGAGAGACGAGGAAAAATAAAGAAGAAGAGAGGTTTGCTCCACCAAAGGAGAGGACGTATCTTTTGGAAGGCAAGGAGAAGAAGGAGATAAACCATCTCTGGAGAATGGCCACCAAGAGAGGGGAGCTATCCACGAAGAACCATTAAGACGGTGACAAACCCGTGATTTTTGTTATAGTTTAAAGATAATCGTCTTGTGGGCCTGTTTCATATGAAGAAGAAGATGTGTGTTTTTCCTTGGGATATTCTCATTGATTGTGTTGGAGTGTTTGTATTGACAGAAATCCCTCAATAGAGAACTGTGTTCAATCAAGAAAACCTACTGGTTTATTCCACCTTTCCGCTTTAGAGTGACACCAAATTACTTGGTCAGCTCACATTGGTGGAGAATTCGGGCATTAGGTCGACGAGTTACACAAGGATTTGTGAGTAAATCAAGATTCTACCAGTAGACACAGAGGAACCATTCATGAACGATGGACAACACCCTACTACAACACTTGATCACGGCACAGCAGACAACCATAGAACTCCTGCAACAAAATCTGAGCCGGCGAGAAGAGCCTAGAGTGAAGCCAAGAGCAGCTGCTCACGCCATCTTACCTCGTCTCTCCAAGGAGGATGATATCGAGGCCTTCCTCATGACGTTCGAAAGGACGGCCACCTTGGAAGAGTGGCCTCCCACAGGATGGGCGAGCGCATTAGCCCCGCTTTTGACCGGGGTGGCCCAGGAAGCCTATTTTGACCTGGACTCCAGCGAAGCTGCGGACTATGGGCGACTAAAAACAGAGATCCCTTCTGGTACCAGCTGACTTCCCGAGATAGAACCATTAAGTCCCATCATTGGACCTATATGGCTGACCAATCCGTCCGTGCCAGGATCTTCGCACTAATACGACTAATGTAGTAGGACATGTAGTAGAGACCCTTGTAGTGGACAAGATATTGAGGGAATTACCCAGTGACTTAAAAAGGGGAGAGGGGCAAACCAACTCGTTGTCAGCCGACAAGATAGCCCAGGCGGTGGAAACATACCGATCTACAGGGGAGTGGTAAAAAGGTGACAAGGAGGAATGGAAGGATTCTGCAAATCCCGTACCCCAACGCGTCCGTGACCGAAACGTGGGAGAAGTCATCACCCACACAGCAGGGTCGGTGTTGTAAATGCCAGTCTCCAGACCATTATGCCCCACAATGTCCCAGAAAGGACGAGTCCATGGTCACGGAGTCATTGCTACCCATCCCACCCGCATCCTGGTTCAAGAGGGCAGGATCAACACTGTTGGTTAGCAGAAATAGCCCCAGCCCCAGAGATTCCGGTTCGAGTAGAAGGACAAGATGTGGTAGCCATTCTCGCCTCGGGAAGTATGGTTACGTTAGTAGAGGAGCGGATGGTGACCTCCACAACACTGCTACCAGACAAAGTAGCCGTATCCTGTATCCATGGAGACACCCACTATTACCCCACCGTGAGTCTGTCTATTCTCACTCCAAAAGGTAGGTGTATAGTCAGGACAGGGAAAGTACCCCAGCTGAAGGTGCCATTATTGATTGACCGAGACTATATACATGTCCCCTATATAAAGAGCTTTGGCAGATGACGCTATGCATGGTAAGAAGGGGGACAGGAAAAAATAATAATAATAAATCCAAGCCCGAGGTAGTAGTCCTACAAGGAGACGTAGCCGCGTCCTCGTCCTCTGGAGCAGAGAAAGAAATAGCAACCCAACGTCTACGACAGCTATTCCAGGAAACCACCGATGAAGACACCTGCGAAGGGTTATACATGACGCAGGAAGGAAGGAGCAACCAGGGGCTAAGGGATATATTTGAAGCCCCATCCGAGGAGGGAACATGGAAGGGATTCTCCTCGGTCACCCCTGGCGGGGATGGAAACAACCTCCACACCCCTCTACCGAGGTAGACCTGCCCCAGGAATTAAAGGGACAGTTCGGCACCTAAGGGATGCCATGAGGAAGGTGAAGGTGATCGACGGGAGGAACGTCGACGGATCAGGTGAGCCCCCTCTTCCTTACTACGGATCAGGTGAGCCCCCTCTTCCTTACTATGTAATCAGGCGAGGTCTCTCATATTGGGTTGTGCAACGAAGGGGGGAAGACCAGGAATTACTAATGGTGCCTAGACCATACAGGGATACAGTCCTACAGTTAACCCATTCCCACGTCCTACGAGGACACCCGGCACGGGACAAACTATCGACAGAGTCATGCAAAGATTCTATTGGCCCTGTGTCACCCGGGATGTGGCCAGGTATTGTAGGACGTGTGATCAATGTCAGAGTACAGCCCCACGACCACACCTACGCAACCCTTTAATTCCGCTCCTCATTATAAAGACCCCCTTTGAACGCATAGCTATGGACCTCGTGGGACCCCACCCAAAATCCGCCAGAGGACACGAGTACATCCTAGTGGTCGTAGATTATGCTACCAAGTTCCCAGAGGCCATACCTCTGCGTAACATGTCGTCAAAGGGAATTGCCAAGGAATTGTTCATGATGTTCTCTCAGGTGGGCCTTCCCCAGACGATCCTAACCAATCAGGGAACCCCGTTCATGTCTCGGTTGATGAAGAACTTGTGTCGGTTATATCAGGTTCAACAGATACAGTATGTACAAGCATATTCCACCCTCAAACAGACGGGTTGTGAGAACGCTTGAACAAAACTATCAAAAGCATGTTGAGAAGAGTGGTGTCCAGAGACTGAAAAAATTGTGACATGCTTCTCCCACAGTTAATGTTTGCCCTGCGAGAAGTACCCCAGACGTCCACTGGATTCTCCCCATTTTAATTGTTCTACAGCAGGCCCTGTCAAGGGGCACCTCGACTTAGCCAAGAAGACCTGTGAGAACCTATGCCCCTTTCGGTCCACAATAGAACATGTTACCCTGGTGAGAGACCGCCTGTCGGCAGTGTAGTAATAGTAAAGGAGCATATGGAGAAGGCGCAAAGGACCAAAGGCCAGGCCTATGATAAATCCGCGACACCCCATGAGTTCAGCGTGGGAGAGAAAGTGATGGTGCTCGTGCCCACGGCTGAACACCGCTTGCTGGCGCAGTGGAGGGGGCCCTACGAGGTAATGAAAAGGGTCTCATCGGTCAATTACCTCATCAAGCAAGCTGACAGGAGGAAGAAGGTCCAACTCTATCATATAAACCTGTTGAAGAAGTACCATGGAAGAGAGGAGGGGGTGGCATTGATGGCCCTGGAGGGCAAAGGAAAAGAGGAGGCTCTACCACAGGTGTGCCGTGGCCAAACTCTCCTGCCGGAGCATTCGAGTCGGCTAGACAAGCTGATTGTGAATCTAGTTACTGATGGATGGCTGGTAAGAGAAACAATAACAACAGAATAGCCAGATGGTTTCTTGCTTTACAACCGTTCTCTTTCCATGTCATCCACAGGGCTGGATCGAAGAACGGGAATGCAGACGCATTGTGCCGACGCGACCAAGACGGTCACGGATAGTAGCCCAACCAGGCATGTGAGTCAAGGTGACCAGAGGCAATTAAGCACAGCTGACGGTACTAATGACATATTCTCTTTCCCCTACAAGAGAGCGGAGGGAACCAGCAGAGAGTGGAGGAAAAAGAAAGAATAAGAGAGGTTTGCTCCACCAAAGGAGAGGACGTATCTTTTGGAAGGCGAGGAGAAGAAGGAGATAAACCATCTCTGGAGAATGGCCACCAAGAGAGGGGAGCTATCCACGAAGAACCATTAAGACGGTGACAAACCCGTGATTTTTGTTATAGTTTAAAGATAATCGTCTTGTGTTCCTGTTTCATCTGAAGAAGAAGTTGATTGTGTTGGAGTGTTTATATTGACAGAAATCCCTCAGTAGAGAACTGTGTTCAATCAAGAAAACCTACTCCTGTCTCGTTTATTCCACCTTTCCGTTTTAGAGTAACACCAAATTACTTGGTCAGATCACACTGTATACCAGAGGAATTCCTTGAATCTTGAATTATTCCCTTTGGTTTGGTGGACATGGAGCACCAGAAAAGTCTTTATGAATACTGTAGTGTAGTTTTCATTGCAGATATTGCAGTGTGCATTTGGATCATAATGTAACAAGTGAATGGAAGAATCCTTTTCTCTGTTCACCTCTGAGAGTTCCACTAAGCGTTCTGTTATACAGGATGGTGCTTGGTAGGAAATAATGACTTGAGTTATGAACAATGACATCAGTGGTTTGGTGCAAGTCTCTAAATGTCAACTGGGGAGGTATATTAGATTGTTAGACAGGTTGTATGTTACAGTGGCTTGCATTTTCCTATTTTGTTGCCTTACAACCTGGAATTAAAATTGAGATTTTGGGGGGTTTGAATCATTTGATTTACACAACATGCCAACCACTTTGAAGATGCAAAATATTTTTTTATTGTGAAACAAACAAAAAATAAGACAAACAGAAACCTTCAGTGTGCACAACTACTCAACCCCCCCAAAGGCAATACTTTGTAGAGCCACCTTTTACAGCAATTACAGTTACAAGTGTCTTGGGGTATGTCTCTATAAGCTTGTCACATCTAGCCACTGGGATTTTTGCCCATTCTTCAAGGCAAAACTGCTCCAGCTCCTTCAAGTTGGATGTGTTCCGCTGGTGTACAGCAATCTTTAAGTCATTCCACAGGTTCTCAATTGGATTGAGGTCTGGGCTTTGACTAGGCCATTCCAAGACATTTAAATGTTTCCCCTTAAACCACTTGAGTGTTGCTTTAGCAGTATGCTTAGGGTCATTGTCCTGCTGGAAGGCGAACCTCTGTCCCAGTCTCAAATCTCTGGAAGACTGAAACAGATTTCGCTCAAGAATTTCCCTGAATTTCCCTGTATGTAGCTCCATCCATCACTCCAATTCTGACCAGTGTCCCAGTCCCTGCCGATGAAAAACATCCCCACAGCATGATGCTGCCACCACCATGCTTCACTGTGGGGATGGTATTCTCGGGGTGATGGGAGGTGTTGGGTTTGTGCCAGTCATAGCATTTTCCTTGATGGCCAAAAAGCTCCATTTTAGTCTCATCTGACCAGAGTACCTTTTCTGTATGTTTGGGGAGTCTCCCACAATCATTTTGGTGAACAATGTTAAGCAATGTATTTATTCTGGCCACTCTTCTGTAAAGCCCAGCTCTGTGGAGTGTAAGGCTTAAAGTGGCCCTATGGACAGGTACTCCAATCTCCGCTGTGGAGCTTTGCAGCTCCTTCAGGGTTATCTTTGGTCTCTTTGTTGCCTCTCTGATTAATGCCCTCCTTGCCTGGTCCATGAGTTTTGGTGGGTGGCCCTTTCTTGGCAGGTTTGTTGTGATGCCGTATTCTTATTTAAATAATATTTTTTAATAATGGATTTAATGATGCTCTGTGGATGTTCAAAGTTTCTGATATTTTTTTATAACCCAACCCTGATCTGTATTTCTCCACAACTGTCCCTGACCTGTTTGGAGAGCTCCTTCGTCTTCATGGTGCCGCTTGCTTGGTGGTTCCCCTTGCTTAGTGGTGTTGCAGACTCTGGGGCCTTTCTGAACAGGTGTATGTGTACTGAGATCATGTGACAGATCATGTGACACTTAGATTGCACACAGGTGGACTTTATTTAACTAATTATGTGACTTCTGAGGGTAATTGGTTGCACCAGATCTCATTTAGGAGCTTCATAGCAAAGGGGTGAATACACACATTATGCACGCACCAATTGTCTTCTTTTTTTTTTCATTTTTTTTTCTCATTAATTTCACCAATTTGGACTATTTTGTGTATGTCCATTACATGAAATCCAAATAAAAATCTAATTAAATTACAGGTTGTAATGCAACAAATAGGAAAAACACCAAGGGGGATAAATACTATTGCAAGGCACTGTTCATTTTATGCAGGAGGTATCTTTTGTTTCAGAAGAGAACTTATTATTTGATAGATATTTGAGATACTAATTAAATTCTGTCTTGTTGTCATAATCTTACTCCATTTTGATAGATTTTTGGACCTTGATCCGCTGAATAGAAATATGTTCAATACATGCTATTGAACTGAGGCAATGAATTAAAAATCAAGAAGAAATGAATGTCATTTATCACAGGATTTTTGGTTTGAATGATCCCTTCTGAAACCTTTTTAAATAGAATATCAATGATTCAAAAAATTGAATAAAAATAAATTGAACATGTAAAGTCTACAACCATCAGTTTGAATTAAATAGAGATCGCTGTAGGTCCTATAATTTTATCAAACACTGCCCTCCCTTGGTTTAATTGGGTAATATACATACTGCTCCTCACGTCACAACTCACCCATTCCTAGTGGTAATTCGATATCTACTGGATTTCTGAGCAGTGACTGACATTGATCGAATCAGGGAGTTAGACCTATTCACTGCAATGGTATTATTGTGAGCAACACAACAGAAAGATGTAACTATAGCAATGCCCAGTCAGCACAATGTTCTAGAGTGATGCTCCACTACACTACACCACTAACATGGGCTGAGATGAGATGGGGGGAAACCAGAAAGTCAAAGGAAATCATAATGCTCTGCTGGAGAGGTTTTTTGTCTCTTTTTCTTACTATATATCTCATGGAGATGGAGAGAGATAGCTAAAGAGAGAGCTGAAGAGAGAGAAATATAACCTTTAGATGTGTTATGCCTGTAAATGATGCCTTCATTACAGTATGAGAAGCCAGAGGCGAGAGAGATTGGGATGTTGAGTTCCACACAGAGATTCGTTGAATTATTGATAAGCCTAGTACAGACACATGGTGGTTCCACACTGACAGGTCTATTACTTTTTTTTCTTACATTTAACCTAATTCATGTAGACCCAATGAACAATGTTATAATGTGGTTAATGTGTTGTGTTGATATACAGGCATTGTACCCCCCACCCTGACAGATGGTAAACAGTGCAGGGGTTCTGTTAGTACAGTGGATATTATATCGGAGAGTGAATTCTAACTAAGCAACTGTTTGGAACTGAATAAATCAGACGTTCACGCGTCGGATTGTCATAAATAAACTTGATTGAATGCTAAAAATAAACAAAAAAGGCACACTTTCACACATATATTATCATTTGTTTAAGTCACACCTAAATAAACAAAATATGAGGGGTTAAAAGGGGACTAAACTAAATTGTAGCCACTGATACCTCTCATCAAGTCACCTAACTTGTAACCAAGAAACCATCATGAATTAATATGGACTGTCAATGGAGACAAGTTAGTTTTTCTACCCACACGTTTAACACGTTGAAACGTCAAAACATTACATCTTGAAATGAACACGTCCACACGTCCTACATGTCCACATGGCCACACGTTAAAAGTAGATATAGTTAGATACAGAATGCCTGCCGAATGGCTGTGACTAATGAACACATTACTAACACCTTGAGTAATGAACACCTGCCTAATGTGTACATGACAGGTATATGTAAAATATGTGACCATAAATGAAAACATATTTCTGCTAGAATTGACAGCACCTACCGTTTGAGTACGGGCCAGGAGATGGATTGTGGGCACAGTTCATTACACACGCACTGATTACACTCACCGGCCAGCTTATTAGGTACTCCACCCCGTTCACGAAAATGGATCGCTCCGACAGACAGTGAGTCACGTGGCCGTGGCTTGTTAGATAAAGCAGGTAGACAGGCATCGGGTGTCATGATGTTATATAGTTAATGTGGCGACTGCTGTTTATCGAATAATTAACTGTGTTTCTAATTACGTGATTAAATTAATCACGTAACCATTAACTCAGTAACCTGGGACACCATGGAAAAAGTTTGTTTAATGAGTTACCGTTTCCAGAATTAACTCAAAGAATATCAGAATATTGATTTCCTAGCAGTTTCCTAGTCACTAATGAATTAATTTCCTAATCAGTCCCATCCTTAACATCGCATAATTTGTAAATCTGCACAAACCCGGGTCTCACTAAATCATTCCGTACCACACCAATTGAGTTGATTATTTATTTACTAACCAGCAAAATGATAATAGAAGATACACATACACAAACACACAGTCTAGGCTATTGATTAGAACTTAGTACAATGAGACAGGTCCCTAGCAGACCAAAACAATATGGTGCGTGTTACACGAGATAGGGATTTAGAAAGAGAGAGAGAGAGTGCACAAGAGAAAAGCACACTTGGATACATTTGTAAACTATTCTTTTACATTTGTAAACTATGCCCTAACACCTTGCCCCGAACTGCCACTCTTATGGGTCAGAATTATAATGATTACTTGTGAAGGTCTCCATTGGGTATTTCTTTGTGGACCGAATTCCGCTTAGGAGGTTTAGCCGACGACCTTCTACTCTGATGGCGGCACCTCCTTCGTTACCGGGTGTAAGTCTCTGATTGTGCACACTATGGCAATGTCCTTTCTCTTAGTTGTCTGTTCCCTTGTACTCATTCTGTGAGAGTGGACTTCTGAGGAGGCAAATCAGCCGTGTTGACGCTCCCAGCTTGGGTAGGAGAGCCATCTAGACAACCAATGTTTTGAAGAGAATCTGTCTGGTTCTTCTTGAATTCCCCCTCTTAGATACAGTAATCATCCATAGCCTTGACTGTTAAGAGGTTCCTTTGTCCTCTTCCTCGTGTTGCGTTTGTGGGGTTGCGACTATCTTAGATCACGCTGCAGCTCTGGTCCGTTTTAGTCTGATATATCAATTCTTAACTCACATGTTTAATACCCCAGAGTAGAAAGGGTTGTTTTTGTGACAAGTTCTCTGGGGCGTATCTAGTTACGAGGCAATGTATCACAATGTACTATGATCTCATTAGACAACTAAAATCATAATTCATTGTTACAAAAACATTCTCTATGATCTGGATATTTTCTGCACAATGCACAGCATGTAAACATAATGTACATATTATGAAAACTTTTCAAGCTACAATGTTTTCGTTATAACGTTGTCATTTAAATTTGAATAACATGACGAAAACAACATTAATTTTCATATTCCATCTATCATTGTTACCACCATTTTGTTTGATGAAATATATTGTCCCAAAAGCCATTTATTGCATGTTAAAATTCTGAGATAGATTCTCCATAAGGCCCACACAAAGACATTCCAGTCCCAAACACTAACAGGACCAAGGAGTTGTCTGCTTCCTTAAGATTTTCAATGGGCGTAAGGTGTCATAACCCCACCTCCCATCAATCCCTGTATACATCCCCCCCCCCCCTGCGGGAGTGAGGGATTTCTCTGAGTAGATCTGTGATCCACGCTAACCTGATCCTCACAGGCCAGTCATGACACGTTACATTCAGTTACTATTTTGATTGAACGTTCGAATGGGCAAAACTAGTGACCTGAGAAACTTTGAACGTGGTATGATCGTCGGTGCAAGGCGGGCCGGATTCAGTATTTCCGAAATGGCCACCCTCCTGGGCTTTTCACACATGACAGTGTCTAGGGTTTACCGAGAATGCTGCGACAAACAAACAACATCCAGTCAGCAGCAGTCCTGTGGGCAAAACAGCTCATTGATGAGAGAAGTCGAAGGAGAATGGCAAGAATCGTGCAAGCTAACAGGCATGCCACAAACAGACAAATAATGGTGCAGTACAACAGTGGTGTACAAAATGGCATCTCGGAAAGCATAACTCGTTTAGCCTTGTCACAGATGGGCTGCTGCAACAGACGACCACACCGGGTTCCACTCCTATCAGCTAAAAACAAGAAGAAGCTCCAATATCACTGACTGCTTCAATCAAAACACTCTGTATTGTGTCTGTGTCCAAAAACACAGCGGAAGTCTAAATGTGTCTAGCTAATCTGTCTTTTTCCAGCAAAGTGTAGGCTAAAAATGTAGCCGCTGTTAGCTCAACTGACATGTATTTATTTTCTAAATAATATTACATTTCTCTGTGCTCACAAAAGATCTGGTAAATTGTAAACAACAATTCTGTTGTGATGCGACACTTTTCTTTGCCGTTTTGAATTACATTTATTCGACATTTCGATAGTTTCAATATGTCAATTTAGCATGTAAACATGATTTATGCATCTTTATTTGTCATTGCAGTGCCTCTGCAATACATGTTTCCATGCATTTCTGTGGAACAGTTACATTTCAATATCTGCATGTTGAATAATAGCACAATTCAAATCTGGCGCATGGATGAATATGTTGCCATCATAACGATCACACTTGCTAGGACACACGAAATGACCAAAAGAATGGCATCACATCACACCAGAGATACTTCTCACCATTCAATCTCCCCGGCAGTTCGTTTGCAGCCTACTTTATACTCCGCTTCTCTCCTCTAATATTTGTTTTAAATGCTCAAAATAAGTGACCAAAATATACTGAACAAGAATAGAAATGCAACATGCAACAATTTAAAAGATTTTACTGAATTACAGTTCATACAAGGAAATGTGTCAATTTAAATAAATAAATTAGGCCCTAATCAATGGATTTCATGACTGGATAGGGGCGCAGCCATGGGTGGGCCTGGCTCCCAAGTTGATGGGCCTATGCCCTTCCAGGCCCACCCATGGCTGCGCCCCTATCCAGTCATGAAATCCATAGATTAGGGCCTAATTTATTTATTTAAATCTATGGATTTCACGACTGGATAGGGGTGCAGCCATGGGTGGGCCTGGAAGGGCATAGGCCCATCAACTTGGGAGCCAGGCCCACCCACTGGGGAGCCAGGCCCAGCCAATCACAATGAGTTTCTCCCCACAAAAGGCCTTTATTATCCTTACAAATACTCCTCAGTTTGCTTTGCTGTCCGGGTGACATTCCTGCAGTCAACATGCCATGTGTTGCGCACATTTTAGAGTGATCTTTTATTGTCCCCAGCACAAGGTGCACCTGTGTAATGATCATGCTGTTTAATCAGCATCTTGATATGCCACATCTGTAAGGTGGATGGATTATCTTGGCAAAGGATAAATGCTGACTAACAGTGATGTAAACAAATTTGTGCACAAAATTTGAGAGAAATAAGCTTTTTGTGCGTATGGAACATTTCTGGGATATTTTATTTCAGCTCATGAAACATTGGATCAACACTTTACATGTTGCATTTATATTTTTGTTCAGTGTATATTGCTATAAACTACTCATTCGGTACAAGAGCTATTAGAAATAAAAGACAGGAGAGGGGAAGAGAGAGAGGTCAGTGGAGCTGATGTCAGCAGAGATGCTCAAATTGTGCAAGAATGGAACAGTGAGATGCGTCAATTAGACATTAGGGTAATTCATATATTAATCTTCCATTCATGTCTAATTCCACTGGGCACAGACGTCAATTCAATGTCTATTCCACATTGGTTCAACGTAATTTAATTGAAATGAGGTGGAAACAACATTGATTAAACCAGTGTGTGCCCAGTGGGAGGGTTGTACATTTCGTCTTCATTACATGCCTACTATCGCATAGCGATACATTCAAGCAAAATGTTTCATGATGTGAAGCCTAACATTCACAATGATGTGCCAAATTGGTAATTTGGTGCATTTTTATTGGTAATCATTCAAATAAGCTGCCTCAATATTTGTAGCTGTAGGTGGTAATATCTCTGTAGGAGCTGATCCTTCATCAGTACTGTGAAGTAATTCTAATGTTATGGAAAGATGCAGAATGCAGAAATCTGATCCGAGAGCAGCACTCCCTTTCTTTCGATCCTATCAGTATCAACACCTGCTCCAACCCCTGGTCCAACAACGCACTGAAAGACCGTTCTCTGCGTGGTGTAAGCCTGCAAATTTGATTGCGCAAACAATGTGGCTATACATTTTTTGCATTTAAAATATAACGCATAAGAAGGAGACACAAAAGGTAAAGCCATTGCAGTGCAATTTTGAGATCTGCATACAAAAATGGGGATCAGGTTTCTTACCAGGCAGTATAAATGTTCTATAGATGTTTAATGCAAGACATAGACTATGATGCTGTGGACAATTTTTGTTTTAATTATTTATTTCACCTTTATTTAACCAGGTAGGCCAGTTGAGAACAAGTTCTCATTTACAATTGTGACCTGGCCAAGATAAAGCAGAGCAGTTCGACACATACAACAACCCAGAGTTACACATGGAGTTGTCACACCCTGACCATAGTTTGCTTTGTATGTTTCTATGTTTTGTTTGGTCAGGGTGTGATCTGAGTGGGCATTCTATGTTGTGTGTCTAGTTTGTCTGTTTCTGTGTTTGGCCTGATATGGTTCTCAATCAGAGGCAGGTGTTAGTCATTGTATCTGATTGGGAACCATATTTAGGTAGCCTGTTTGGTGTTGGGGTTTGTGGGTGATTATTCCTGTCTTTGTGTTTGTTACACCAGATAGGGCTGTTTTCGTTTTTTCACGGTTTCTTGTTTTTGTATATTGTTCTATTTTCATCTTTATTAAAGATGTATCACAATAACCACGCTGCGTTTTGGTCCGCCTCTCCTTCAACAGAAGAATCCCTTGACAGGAGTAAAACAAACATACAGTCAATAATACAAGCAAAAAAATAAAGCAAAGCAGTGTGACAAAAACAACACAGAGTTACACGTGGGATAAACAAACGTACAGTCAATAACACAATAGAAAAATCTGTATATACAGTGTGTGCAAATGAAGTAAGGAGGTAAGGCAATAAATAGGCCAATAGTGGCAAAGTAATTACAATTTAGCAGTTTACACTGGAGTGATATATGTGCAGATGAGGATGTGCAAGTAGAAATACTGGTGTGCAAAAGAGCAGAAAAACAAAAACAAATATGGGGATGAGGTACAGATGACAATGACAAATACACTGAGATAAATGTACAAATATAAATGTTTTATGTCTAAATATGTGAAGAATGTCAAAGATTTAAACATTTTTTAACTCACAAATCTGATGGAAAGTTGCTATATGTTCCCGCATTATAGCTTATGTAATAACCTAACATGAAAGAATTGACAGGTCAATTACTTTTTTACATTTAACCACCTTAATGTAGACCCAATGAACAATGTTATGTGGTTAATTTGTTGTGTTTATATACAGGCATTATAACCCCCACCTTGACAGATGGTAAACAGTGGAGGGGTCCTGTTCGCATAGTGGAGAAAAAACATTAAGTGAACTCTTAGGAGCTGAATTAATCAGACTTCCACGGGCCAAGCAGGTGATAGAAATGTGCTCAATAGTCACATTTGAGCCGGGAGCTGACAAAAATAGAAAGGGCCAGGTCATCCTATTCTAGGCTGTGGATCGATGTATTGGATGGACTTGTCACTTTTTTCAACACATTTATTTAAAAAATATACACATAAATATATATATATATATATATATATATATATATATATATACTGTAACTGTAAAAATGTACCTTTTAATGTGGCATGAACACAACCAGTCATGTTTCATCCAATTATCAAACAAATCACTTCATTAGCGGCACCTGAGTTTCAAGTTTGGGGAAGCTTACAATTTATCCTACCATTTATACCAATATGCGTGCCAGATATGATTATTATATGCGTATTTTCATGGAACAGTTTCATTTCAATATTAAATTATTTAATTTCTCAAAGTCATTGTTACTTCATACAAATCTAAATTAAAATGATAAAAATATAAACATTTTAATTAAACTAATAGCAGAGCACCAGCCTCTGGTGTGATCCATTGGCGGCTATAGAAATTGGCACTTACACGGAACTCAGGGTTTTCTCAATATGTGACCCGTTTCAGGAAACTAGGCGTATGTCGCAGGTCACTACTTCACAGGAAAGCCGCTTGAACGTAAACTTTTTACAAAAATCACAAGAAAATGTTTTCTAAAATGTTTCCTTTCTAGGAACCTCCAACTTACCTTATTCCATCAGCACTCGAGCTAGTAGGTTTACGGAACTCTATCCCATCAACCGGACCTGGCTTCACACCCTAATTAACAAGGATTTACTGTTACATAGCCTGAATACTTTTCAGGTGCATTTTTTTTATGGATATTGACGGACTCACAAGTGTTCTTGGCTTGTGCCAACGCTGTTCTGTGTCTGTGCAGCTGTTACAAACGTTACAATGAGTGGACCAAGGTGCAGCGTGGTATGGTTCCATCCTCTTTATTAGGAAGTGAAACTCAAAGAAAACAACAAAGCACAAATAACAATAAACATAGTATTGTCTAGTC
The DNA here is from genome assembly GCF_045791955.1 of Oncorhynchus clarkii lewisi. Lineage (NCBI taxonomy): Eukaryota > Metazoa > Chordata > Actinopteri > Salmoniformes > Salmonidae > Oncorhynchus > Oncorhynchus clarkii. The sequence goes on from NC_092150.1 coordinate 41,376,505, forward strand.
TTCTTAACTAGGGGCTCATTTAACTATACAGGAATACATTGTGTCTCAGTAACACAATTACCAAACACTGCATCAACAGATCTTTACCAAATTACCTAAGTGGGCAATTCTAAATTGGGATTGAGACCCATCATTAATATCCATCTATTGATAAGATTAAACGTTGACACTGTCTCCAACACATTTTGACCATGATGACAGTGTCCCACGGGACATGTTTAACAAGGTCCTTAGTAGCTATCTATAACCTTTCCCTACTCTCATGCTGTGCGGCTTTTCACTCTTCCTCATGGACCTGTGACAGGCAGCCCTCACGGTGATCTCCCCTTTCGATGAATCTTTGTTAGATACTGTGTAGAAGACATGAATAACAATTATTTTTAGCTAGCAAATATAGCTAGCAAGCATAACTTAACCAAGCTAACGAAAATACACACATTCTCAGGTAGATTCGGTCAACATTACATCATTTTACGAAGTAACTAGCTAGCTACAGTTAATAGATAAATTAGCTAGCTAATATGATTGTAGCTAGCTAACATTATATCTGTCACTGACTTGGTACTCACCTTCATAGTTGTCTTAGTAGCTTCCTATATACATCTTGAACCCCTTTTCATTCATCTTATGAATCTTATTTCATCATTAATATTAAATTGAGGCAAGTCCTGAATTCACCAAGTAAAAAACTGTGATATAGTGGCAGTAACATTATATCGTCGATAACAACTAGACTGACTTCCGTTCTATTGTATGCTCCATCGGAAATTGCCTCGCCAATAGGAAGTGTGTTTAGAACATTCGATCATGGAATGTGCATAAGGGCTATTATGAGCCTAGTTGGTTTAGCCAAATACAACACTTTGGTAATGCAAGTCCACCATTACACTTCTGTGTATTTTTTATCAATCATTCCCCAATAGCCTACTGGTGTAGGGAGTGGGATCAGGAAACTAATACGTGGCAACACATTAATCTTTAAGCGAACCTGGTTTGTAAAGAAGCAGGCAACTTTACAGTTAAATCCCGTTCAACTTCCTTGTAAATCCTCTCATAATTAAACTTCACCAGACCATTCGGAGATGCTTGTATACTAATACCCAAATATACGTGAGCTGTCTTTTCATAGGAATTGTTGAGGGAAGTGAAACGTTCTTGGCCGATTCATTCACTAACATTAATGCTGATTTTGTCCAATTTATTTTATACCCGGACAGCAATTTGAATTCTTCAAATGTGGATAATAAAGATGAGATTTAATTTGGAATATTGTCATATATAGGAGAATATTGTCTGCATATAGTGAGTGATATGAGAGGAGGATTTAATCAGTATAAAAGAAGCAACTACCTTCTGCCTTAGACGTTGTGTTAAAGGCTCTAGCGACAAAACAAATAACGTTGGGGATTGTCTACATCCCCGGAAAATAGGGAATGTACTTGAGTGTATGCCATTAGTAGAAACCATAGCAAGAGGGTTAGCATACAGTAAAACACACAAAACATATCGATAGAATTCTTTACCAAACCAAATTTCTCCAAAACAGCCCACAAGTACTGCCTGTCAAAAGCCTTCTCAGCATCTAGAGACAGCACAGCACACGATATGTCCAGCTGTTGTGGTTAATGTATTACATGCATTAATCGTCTGACATTGTCAGCTGCAAGGCGACCTTTCATAAAAACCTGACTGGTCCATGTGAATCAACTTATCCAAATACTTTTCTATCCATAACGGCAATATTATTGAATACAATTTTTGGTCTGAATTAATTAAAGAGTGGCACGGTCTGTGTGATCTGTGTGATCTTTCCCTTTCTTTGGCAGTAGAGAGATTAATGCTGAGTTAGTACGCTCATGAAAAAAAAACTTGTTGATGGCCAAATGAATTGACTCAAATAATACTCTTTCTAAAATGCCCCCAAAAATGTTGTAACAGCTCAGGTGGAATGCCATCCGAGCCAGGTGATTTACCCTTTTTAGCACCTTTCAGTGCTCTCCAGTTCCTCTAATGAGATGGGTTGGCCCAGATCTGCAGATTGCTTCTCCTCCAATACGGGCAAATCAAGATTATCTAAAAACTGCTTGCATTTGTCTGGTTCAAACTGGATAGAAGATTTATATAACTCCTGATAAAAAGACTGAAATGTTGCATTCATTTCCTGTGGATCAGAAAGTAAGCCTTTAACTTTGGATTGAATAGATTCTATAGAAGTACAAGCTTCACTTTGTTTCAATTTCAAGGCTAGAAGCCTGCTTGTTTTGCTTCCATTAAATTAATAGTTCTGCCTCACTCTATGCATGATGAACTCAGCTCTCCTCCTTAATAAATCCTACATTTGAGTAATTCCTTTTCAGGTTCTGTTCAAGTGATTAACATTTTTTTCTCCAATAACTTGATTCTGTGACTTTATTGAGGTGAGATGCAAAAGAAGATGTAAAGTCTCTGATAAACCCTTTAGTAGCCATCCATGTAAACCTTGGGTCCCCCTTGTTTTCTGTTAAGAATTCAACTACTTTGGCTTGAAATGCAGCCACAAACAATTTGTTTTGAAGAAGGGTCGAATTAAAACGCCAACGTTTTGTTTTATTTGCCTTAAAGCTCACATCCACTAGGGTGACCAGGGGATTATGACCTGAAAGCGTCGCAGGCAATATTTGTTTGGGCGCGACACACGTACTTAGAGTACGTGAAAATGGAAAACAATAAATTCTAGAGTATGATTTGTGATATGCAGAAAAACTGGTATAATCTTTGATGCCCGGATTCTGAACTCGCCACACATCAGAGATATTGAGATGTTCCATCATTGCATACAACGATAATGATGCTGATTGTTGGGGCATGTGAAAACGTTTGCGTGGATCTATCAAGCTTGAGATCGAAAACTGTATTCATATCTGACCCTATGACTAATTCGTACCCTGAAAGTTATAACAATTATTTGGTAAGCCCAGGGAAAAAGCTTTCCACAAAAACAGCGGGTGCTTAGGTAGACACAAATGCTACTTTGTTTGCCATATATAGACATGCAAATGTAAGCGGCCTGAAGTATCCTTGCTAGTCTTTTCGATAACTAAAGTTCAATTCCTTTTAATCAAAATATCCGCGCCTTTGGACTTAGAGGCTCCACCAGTCGAAGCAGCAACTTCATACACCTTATCCTGTAAGCGATGGATCTCCCCTACTTGCAAATGAGATTCCTGGATAAATGCAACATCAATATTTTTATGGCGCATTAACTCTGGAGTTCTCAAAATCTTTGCATTCAACCCACGGACATTCAAGCATAAAAGAGACAGCTTTTCCATTGTCAAAAACAATCCTGGTAATTACGAGTTGAACTGAAAGTGGTTCAGATTTCCCTTCGATAAGTGGTGACATGTAACTGAGATAAGTAACCTCCCACCACCAGACCCCACCCCCCTCTGTTTCTGAGAAGCGTAACATCCACACAACGCCGCTCTGTAGGTCTCTAGAAACTCGGGCCTATTCCTCCTAAATAAAATATTTTCCAATCAGGTTATCAAAAATAATTATATTAATCGAAAGTAGACAAGTTCAGGGCGAAATAACCAAGCGAAATGACACTTGTGAAGCTTTGTAGCCAAACATGGAAACAAAACCTGGCTACAGTGGTTTAGGAAAATAGGGACACAATGAAGTGATAAATGTTAATCACCTCCAACCTCCAGTTGCAGTCACCAACGCTCTGGATAACATAACAGCCTAACCAGCTCTGCTAGGGCGAGTAATGTTCAGTGAGCTGTTCTCTCTCACTTAGATGTCTGGAGGTAGCTAGCAATTTAGCTTGGGTGCTTGACTGCTGTTAGTACATCCGAATCAACCCTTAAAGAGATGGGTGTGGCTAAAGCTTAAGAGGGTGTGAACAATGTTGAATGGGTGTAGACAAGGAAGAGAACGCATTAAACATTACATTTGAGAATCAGCTAGACATATGTGAATCGTTGTAATGTAGCTAGCCAGCTAGCTAGTTAAAAAGGCAAAAATGACCTAAAACGAATGTTATGCAAGGTACAGTACATGTCAATTATTCGTGGGTAGCTAGCTAACAATTCCTATTCAAAAAGTAAGTTAACTTTGCACGTTCGTTAAAAATATTAACACCATCTGAACAGTGCACTGTGCACCCGCCAACATACCTTCAATGCCTTCATGGCTAAAACTATTTCACTGGAGAAAGAACCGAGCAAGCGACATGCCTTACTCTTTTTGACCAGACAGCATCATATAGATGGGCTACACATACTGAGACAGGGGGGTGCTGTTTCACCCACTCGGAAGCTTTATTTAAGATTGATATGTCTTTATGTTGGTGCTCGTCTCAGTCAAATAAATTATCAATATTTAAATATTTTATTTAGATGGGCAAGGAGGTACGGTAGGGCGGGCCAGGCTTCCTAAGACCCGTACATAACGCCGGCCCTGTAGTGACACGCGTGTGCGCACACACACACACATTACAGGTCCCAGGATTGAAACCAGGGAAACAAATATGTTTCCTGTAAAAGGAGAAATTGAGACAAGAGAAAGTTGCCTTGTTTCAGGAAAAGTTATCTCAGTAGAATTTAATAAACATATTTTATCTGCTTCATTACAATTGCTTTGTAGAAAAATATAAATTCATAGTTCTCATTATCAATAGAAAAATAGCTACATCTTTCACAGTACATATTTCTATTTAATTAATTTGTATCTGTACAAAAAAAGGCTATTGACTTACAAATAGTACAAAAGGTACGCTATGTAAAATCAACAAATTGTATGTGTCCAAGACATCTCAAAAGATTACCCACTATAGTAGTGTAAACATGTTACTCAATGCTATACAGTGCGCCCCACTAATATTGGACCCTTGTTATTAAATATGAGCAAAACGGGCTGTGAAAAAAAAAGTCTTTGCTGTTTATCCTCTTGGGATTTCATTCAAAATAATCTAACCTTTAATTGAAGTAAAATTATGTGAAATAAATAAAAATATCCGAAATGTATGCCACAATTATTGGCACCCCTAGAAATTCTAATGAGTAAAATCTAACTGAATTATATTCCCATTTCGTTTTTAAATTCACCTGAGTAATTAGGAACACGTAAGTGGTAAGCCATGACTCCCTGTTTCACTGGGGTCTAATTATGAGGTGACACACAGGCCAAGTTCCCATAGTCATCCATCACTATGGGAAAGACCCGAGAATACAGTAATGATGTGCGACAAAAGGTTGTTGAGCTGCACAACTCAGGAAATGGCTATAAGAAAATAGCTCAACGGTTAAAAATGCCCATTTCCACTATCAGGGCAATAATTAAGAAGTTTAAAGCAACTAGAGATGTTAACAATTGGCCTGGAAAAGGGTGTGTGTCTATATTTTCTCCTGAGTGGCGCAGCGGTCTAAGGCACTGCATCTCAGTGCTAGAGGCTACAGGCTACAGACCCTGGTTCGATTCCAGGCTGTATCACAACCGGCTGTTTTTGGGAGTCCCATAGGGCGGCGCATAATTGGCCCAGCGTTGTTAACGTTTGGCCAGGGTAGGCCGTCATTGTAAATAAGAATTTGTTCTTAACTGACTTGCCTAGTTAAATCAAAGTTAAATATATTGACGCCATGCACAGTGAGGAGGATGGTTCGAGGGGCCCCAACATATCCAAGGATCACAGCTGGAGAATTGCAGACGTTAGTTGCGTCTTGGGGTCAGAAAGTCTCCAAAACTACGATCAGACTCCACCTACACAACCACAAGTTGTTTGGTAGGGTTGTCATAAAAAAAACTTTGCTGTCATCAAACAACAAACTCAAGCGCCTACAGTTTGCTAAACATTACTGGAACTTTCAATGAGACCGGGTTCTATGGTCAGGTGAGACCAAAATAGAGTTTGGAAACAAACACCAGAGGTGGGTTTTGCATAGAAAGATAGCCATGCAGAAAAGTACCTCGCCATGCAGAAAAGTATGATGGTGGATCTTTGATGTTGTGTGGCTGTTTTTCTCCCAAAGGCCTTGGACACCTTGTTAGGATACATGGTATCATGGACCAGCAGATATTACATCAAAACCTGACTGCCTCTGCTTGGAAGCTTAAACTGGGTCGTGGTTGGATCTTCCAGCAGGACAATGATCCAAAGCACACCTCAAAATCAACACAAAAATGGTTCACTGACCACAGATTCATGTTTTTCCATGGCCATCCCAGTCCCCTGAAATAAACCCCATAGAAAACCTTGGGGTGAGCTGAAGAGGAGATTCCACAAGCGTGGATTGGAATCTGAAGAATCTGGAGAGATTCTGTATGGAGGAATGGTCTCAGATCCTTTGCCATCCAACCTCATTACGTATTATAGGAGAAGACTCAGAGCTGTTATCATGGCATAGGGAGGTTGCACAAAGCATTAAATTAAGGGGTGCCAATAATTGTGGCACACATATGAGATTTTTTTGTTTGTTTTATGCTAAGATTTTTTCTTTCAATTATTTTACTTCAATTAAAGGTTAGCGTTTTCTGAATATTTTAAATGAAAGAGCATGAGGATAAAAAATTGTAAAAAAAAAATCACAGCCCATTTTGCTCATATTTACCAGGGGTGTCAATATTAGTGGAAGGTACTGTACATTCCAATTTACAATGACCCCTACTAGCAGTGTACAGCTAACAGTAAAATAAATGAACAGCTAAGCATACCAGGGCTAACTAGCATCCGCATACTTTTAGAACTTCTAAAAGTCCGCAATGCAATTTTGTTAGGCTCACCTCCATGTTAAATCCTTTCCACCAAGCATGGCTTCATTACTAATAATGGGGAGACTTAGCATTTTCTAGCTTAGACAAAAACAACAAAAACATGCACCTTAAACATCACACAACCTATGAAATAGTTAGCAAAACATTTTACCTTACTATTTGATGGTACATTTTTTATAGTTATATATTACAAACCTGTAAAAACAGGAGAAATTATGAGACAGTTGAAAGTTGTCTGGTTTCAGGAAAATCTCAATAGAATAAGGATATAAGGGGAGCATGCTCTTGAAGACGGCTTGGGGTCGATAAGAAAAAAGGAAGTAGGTTAAGATTCTGAAGCCGATGACGCTAGCAAAGTAGGGAGTAGGTAGCAAAGCAAAGTAGGGAGGAAGAGTGAGGAGATTATTGGATGGACTGCTGTCAATAATGGTTAGATAAAGAAAGCTCAAATTGAAGTTAGGCAGAAGCTGTCAACTGAGCCTGCTGCTCAGCGTGAACATTTGTCTCAGGAACCTGTAGTATAATAGTCATGTATAATAGTGATAACGGGGGGAGGGATGACACTGAACAACAGGCGGGCTGCGGAGTTGGTCTCCCACCCGCAGGATCCAGATATGATGCATGTAAAGAAGGTGAACTTGGTGGTTTTTATGGCAATGGTGATCATTGTATGGCAATGTAGAGGGAAAGTCCAGGACGATGGGCATTATTGTGTATGCGGCAGAGTGGTTCCTTGGACTAAAATATTTATTTTATTTTATTTAACCTTTATTTAACCAGGAAGGGCTCATTGAGATTTAACATCTCTTTTTCAAGAGCGTCCTGGCCAAGATAGGCAGCACCAAGTCATTACAAAAATTACAGACAAACAACATGAAAAACTACAAGTAAATTTAGTAAAAACCATAGAATTCACAAGAGTATAACAAAATCAAAAACAGCAAATTAAAAACATTGACAGGTCAGGGAATCAGTCTCAAGATCATTCATCAGTGATTTAAAAATAACAATCGGGACAGGTTCTTCCAGTTTAAAAGTATTTTGTAAGATGTTCCAAGACGATGGCGCAGAGTACATAAAAGCCCTTTTACCAAATTCAGTTTGGATATTTGGAACAGTTGGCAGGATAAAGTCCAGCGAACAAAGAGAGTACCCACCACATTTCTGAACAATAAAAGTGCCCAAATAAAAAGGTAGTAAACCCAAAATGGCTTTGTAAATAAAAGTATACCAGTGCCTGAGCCTGCGAGTGACTAGAGAAAGCCAGCCAACCCTGGTATACAAAGTGCAGTGGTGCGTAAGGGTTTTGCAGTTTAAAATAAATCTCAAAGTGCCATGGTAAAGGGTGTCAATTGATCTCAAACACTGAGCGGAAGCATTCATATATACAATATCCCCATAGTCTAGTAAAGGCATAAATGTAGCTGATACAAGCCTCCGTCTGGCTTCAAAAGAATAACAGGCCTATTCCTAAAATCCAATTTCAGCTTAAATTTTTTGTAAGTTGTTGAATATGCAATTTAAAAGAGAGGCCGTCATCAATTAAAATTCCAAGATATTTATATGAGATTACAACCTCAGTCTCCTTGCCCTGACAGGTAGTAATAGGTGAAAGGTTCTATTTCTTGCTTTAGTTTTGTCAGTATTGAGGACAAGGTATGTTGAACAGTATAAAAAGCAGTTTGCAAGTTCTGGAAAGCTTTTGTAAGAGATGAGGCACAATAGTAAATAACAGTATTATCAGCATACAATGAAGTTGATCATTTTTGAAATGTTTGTCTAAATCATTTATATAAATAGTGACTAAGAGAGGACCAAGTACAGAGCCTTGGGGCACACCATTAAATAGAGACAATTTTTTTTTTTTTTTTTAACCTTTATTTAACCAGGCAAGTCAGTTAAGAACAAATTCTTATTTTCAATGACGGCCTGGGAACAGTGGGTTAACTGCCTGTTCAGGGGCAGAACGACAGATTTGTACCTTGTCAGCTCGGGGGTTTGAACTCGCAACCTTCCGGTTACTAGTCCAACGCTCTAACCACTAGGCTACGCTGCCGCCCCAATTTTACAGACATAAGCCCATCAAATTGAGTGCACTGAGTTCTATCAGACAGATAGTTAGCAAACCATGAACTGCATGCTCTGAAAGACCTACACTCGACAATCTCTGCCTTAGTATAGCATGTTCAACTGTATCAAAAGCCTTAGAGAGATCAATAAAAAGTGAGACACAGTGCTGTTTTTTTGCCAAGGGCTTCAGTGATATCATTTAAAACCTTCATGGCTGCTGTAATTGTGCTATGCTTCTTCCTGAAGCCCGATTGGTATATTGATAAAATAGAGTTAGTAAATAAAAACTGTTTTAGCTGTTCACTCACAAGGGTTTCAAGTATTTTCACCAGGGGTGACAGCTTTGAGATAGGCCTATAATTATTTAAGAGTTGGATCTCCCCCTTTTAAAAGTGGTAGGATAAATGCTGATTTCCAGATTTTCGGAATTTCATTACATTCCAGGGTTAGATTGAACAGATACTGTATGTAAGTGGTTCAGCTATGAAATCAGCTGCCAGATTTAAAAAGCAGGGATCCAAAAGATCAGGACCTGCAGGCTTTCTCTGATCTAAGGATTTCAGGACTTCATGCACCACCTGCACTGAGAATGGCAAAAAGCAAAAAGTTTGACCAGCTCTAACTGGTTCATCCACACAGGGTTGTACAGAGACGGAAGACACTGAATCAAACAGCCTACCAGATTATACAAAGTGCTCATTGAAACAATTCAGCATTTCAGTTTTGTCATATACAGCAATAGAGTCCTTCAAAACACATGACGGTAATTCATTAACATTACTGTTACCAGACGTAGACTTAATAGCCTTCCAAACTTTCTAGGGTCATTCAGGTCATCAGTGGTAACAGACATAAAATATTCAGACTTGGCCTTCCTGAGAAGAAAATAACACTTGTTTCGTAACTGCCTGAAAAAATAAGCCAATCAGCATCAGAACATGATTTCCTTGTTTTAGCCCAGGCTAGATTACGGTCGTGAATAATACAAGACATCTCAGAAGAAAACCATGGATTATCCCGCCCTTTAACCCTGAACCTGCGGAATGGGGCATGTGTGTTTACTATTTGGAAAAAAAACATCATGAAAGAATTTCCAGGCAGTTTCCACATCAGGGATAAGCTCAATCTTGCTCCAGTCAAAATAAAACTAATTTTTCTTACGAATAAAGCGTGGGTTTGTCTTAGGAATCTTAGTACTTCTAACAGCAACAACAGCACAATGGTCACTTAAATCATTACAAAAAACACCAACCGCAGAATATTTATGTGGAACATTTGTCAATATCAAATCAGTCAGGCTAGGTTTATCTGGGCATTTAAGATTTGGGCGAGTGGGTGAGTTAATCAACTGGGTAAGATTCATAGAATTACAAAACAGACTCCGGCTTTAACCAACACCAGTTGAGATCACCAATCAAGATCATTTCACTGTAAAGAAGTTTAGAGATAAAGTGCACCAGAGAAGAAAATGCATCACCGAGAGCAGAGGGGGGTCAATAACAGCCAATCACAGTTATAGAGAGACCCTTTGAAACCTCAATATTCAAAGTAAGAAATTCCAGCTGTTTACAAATAGTTTCAGACTTTGCCACACTTACAGGGAATTTTGTTTTTACATACATACAAATCAGAGGGGGTTTGGAGACATTACATATCAGGGCCAGGGTTAGGTTGCACGTTACCTGATATCCACAAAAGAAGAATAACTAGGCACCTCTTTTTAATAACCTTGCACGGCTTCTCTTTTTTAAGAGACCTACTGCAAGCGAATTCTACAAGTGAGTTTCCAGACAATACAAAACAGTCATTTAAAACCATTAGACTTTGGTAGTGACACAAATTCGTACTGTTCACATCATGCCACAAATACATTGGCACTTGGACGAGTGGACCGAGTGAAAAATAACGAGTTCCCACAGACAACATGTCCAATGGACGGGAGAGCACATTGTCAGATGTCCTCACCCAGCGACAATGTTAGTTTTCTCCAGAGTTCAGTAAAGTCAGTGCACAAAGCAATACCACGAAACGTATAATTTTCTCTGACAAATGTAAAAAATAGAGGCCAACGAAGGTAAGGGGAGAGAGGGACAGCTTGTATGTATCAGTCTGAATGTGAGTATTTGCGCATGTGAGTGGATTGGGTGTTGAGGTCGATTGAGAGAACGGGTTGGGGATTGTTGAAGCTGCCACTGACAGCCAGGTGGAGAGAAAAAAGAGCAGCTTGGACAAGACACTCCGCAGACGAAGGAGGAACTCAGGCCAGCCAGAGACAGGGTTACTTTGGTAAACTTCAAGTAATGAAGTGAGGAGTTGAGAAGGACCCGTGATCTTTACACCAGCAAAAACAAAATAGTTTGCACTACACAACAAGGAAGTTACTCAACCATAAATAAATAGGTTATAAGTAAGTTAAAATGTGCTAGTCACAGACAAACGATTTGACATGCTGCCATCTTGGATTTGTCACACTAAAGAGCTTTGTTGTCCTGGAGTGAGGGAGGTTGTGTGTGCAACTAGCAAGGACACTCTCTCCTCCAGCTGGATGGCGTTTGCTTGAACAGTGATTCCTCAGCGAAGGAGATGCATGAGGTGATTCAAGAGCAGTGATACCCTGTCAGGCCCCAGAGCCTGGGGATGGAGTTATGGAAGTTTGAATAGCTGAAGGAGTGGGCGTTAGTTGTTTTATTATAATTTTTGTTTTATCTTGAGTGGATTAATGCCACCACACCACAAATGTTTTAACCCCCCGTACAGTTGGTGGTCATGATCACCAGTTTAAAGGCCAACAACCAACAGATCTGCCTTGTGAGACAAATACCTTTCAGTGCATATTAATGCATAAGCCTGGATGACTCCAATAACGAAATAAAGGTAGCAGGAGTCATGGCTCACAAATAATACAAACATTCTTAAAACGCATCATATAAACACAACACTGTGACCATGTATGTACACACAACTGCATTTCAAGGCTGTTTCAGCTTCTTCTCAACCATAGAGAGTTGGAGTTAGCAGCACACAGCTCTTGGCCGGCAGGTGAAGAGTGTGTGTGTGTGTCAAATCAAATCAAATACTATTTGTCACAAGAAGTAACAAAATAAAATAACAATAACGAGGCTATATAAAGGGGGTAGCGGTACCAAGTCAATGTACAGGCTAGTCGAGGGGGAGGGGGAGGCAATGTAAATAGTCCGGGTGGCCTTTTGATTAATTGTTCAGCAGTCTTATGGCTTGAGGGTAGAAGCTATTAAGGAGCCTTTTGAACCTAGACATGGCGCTCTGGTACCATTTGCTGTGCAGTAGCAGAGAGAACAGTCTATGACTTGGGTGACTGGAGTGTTTTTCGGCCTTCTTCTGACACCACCTAGTATATAGGTCCTGGATGGCAGGAAGCTTGGCCCCAGGGATGTACTGGTCTGTACTCACTACCCTCTGTAGCGCCTTACGGTCGGATGCCGAGCAGTTGCCATACCATGCGGTGATGCAACCATTCAGGATGCTCTCGATGGTGCAGCTGTAGAATTTTTTAAGGATCTGAGGACCCATGCCAAATGTTTTCAGTCTTCTGAGGGGGAAAAGGTGTTGTCGTGCTCTCTTTACGACTGTCTTGGTGTGTTTGGACCATGATAGATCGTCGGTGATGTGGACACCAAGGAACTTGAAACTCTCGACCTGCTCCACTACAGCCCAGTCGATGTGAATGGGGATGTGTTCGGCCCTCCTTTTTCTGTAGTCCACGATCAGCTCCTTTGTCTTGCTCACGTTGCCAGGTCTCTGACCTCCTCCCCATAGGCGGTCTCATCGTTGTCGGTGATCAGGCCTACCACTGTAGTGTCATCAGCTGACTTAATGATTGTGTTGGAGTCATGTTTGGCCACGCAGTCGTGGGTGAACAGGGAGTACAGGAGGGGACTAATCATGCAGGGGCCCCGTGTTGAGAATCAGCATGGTAGAAGTGTTGCCTATCCTTACCACCTCCAGTTCCAGAGGGAGGTGTTTAGTCCCAGGGTCCTTAGCTTAGTGAGGAGCTTTGAGGGCACTATGGTGTTGAACACTGAGCTGTAGTCAATGATCAGCATTCTCACGTAGGTGTTATTTTTGTCAAGGTGGGAAAGGGCAGTGTGGAGCACAATTGAGATTCCGTCATCTGTGGATCTTTTGGGGCGGTATGTGAATTGGAGTGGGTCTAGGGTTTCCGGGATGATGGTGTTGATGTGAGCCATGACTAGCCTTTCAAAACACTTTATGGCTACCGACTTAAGTGCTACAGGGATGAAAACATTTAGGCAGGTTACCTTCGCTTTCTTAAGCACAGGGACTATGGTGGTCTGCTTGAAACATGTAGGTATTACAGACTCGGTCAGGGAGAGGTTGAAAATATCAGTGAAGACACCTACCAGTTGGTCTGCGCATGATCCGAGTACACGTCCTGGTAATCCGTCTGTTAATGTTGACCTGTTTAAAGGTCTTGCTCACATCGGCTACGGAGCAGCAGGTTCTCTCATGCATGCTTCAGTGTTGCTTTCCTCGAAGCGAGCATAAAAGGCATTAGCCCATCTGGTAGGCTCGCGTCACTGGACAGCTCGCGGCTGGGTTTCCCTTTTTAGTCCGTAATAGTTTGCAAGCCTTGTCACATCCGACGAGCGTCAAAGCCGGTGTAGTAGGATTCAATCTTAGTCCTGTATTGACGCTTTGCCAGTTTGATGGTTCGTCTGAGGGCATAGCGGTACTTCTTATAAGCGTCCGGATGGATTAGTGTACCGCTCCTTGAAAGCAGCAGCTCTAGCCTTTAGTTAGGTGCGGATGTTGCCTGTAATCCATGGCTTCTGGTATGGATATGTAAGTACGGTCACTGTGGGGACAACGTCGTCGATGTACTTATTGATGAAGCCGGTGACTGAGGTGGTTTACTCCTCAATGCCATTTGTTGAATTCCAGAACATATTCCAGTCTGTTAGTGTTAACTATTCCAGTCCTATAGTGTAGCATTCGCGTCATCTGACCACTTCCGTATTGAACAAGTCACTGGATTGAATTATGGTCAGATTTGCCAAATGGAGGGCGAGGGAGAGCTTTGTATGAATCTCTCTGTGTGGAGTAAGGGTGGTCTAGAGAATTTTACCCTTTGATTGTACATGTGAGATGCTGGTAGAAATGAGGTAAAACATATTTAACTTTTCCTGCATTAAAGTCCCCGGCCACTAGGAGCGCCGCTTCTGGATTAGCATTTTCATTGTTACTTATGTCCTTATACAGCTCGTTGAGTGCGGTCTTAGTGCCAGCATCGGTTTGTGGTAGTAAATAGACGGCTATGGTACATAGTGTGGTCTACAGAATATTGGTAGATAGTGTGGTCTCTTGGTAGATAGTGCGGTCTACAGAATATCATGAGGTTCTCTACCTCAGGCGAGCAATTCCTCAAGACTTCCTTAATATTAGACATCGCGCACCAGCTGTTATTGACAAATAGACACACACCACCACCCTTCATCTTACTGAAAGTAGCTGTTCTGTCCTGCTGATGCATGGAAAACCCAGCCAACTATATATTATCCGTCTGGCCATTCAACCACAACTCGGTGAAACATAAGATATTACAGTTTTTAATGTCCCATTGGTAGGATAATCTGAAGGGAGCTCATCCAGTTTATTCTCCAGTGATTGCATTTTGGCCAATATAATGGATGGTAGAGGCGGGTTACCCACTTGCCGATGAATTCTCACAATCTCTGTCCCCGTCCCCTGTCTTTTCTTCACATGAATTTCAGGGATTTGGGCCTGGTCTCGGAGAAACAGTATATCCTTCGCGTCAGACTCATTAACTTCTTGGTGACAGGGGGGCAGTATTGAGTAGCTTGGATGAATAAGGTGCCCAGAGTAAACTGCCTGCTACTCTGTCCCAGATACTAATATATGCATATTATTAGTAGTATTGGATAGAAAACACTCCAAAGTTTCTAAAACTGTTTGAATTATGTCTGTGAGTATAACATAACTCATATGGCAGGCAAAAACCTGAGAAAAATCCAACCAGGAAGTGGGAAATCTGAGGTTTGTAGTTTTTCAACTCTTTGCCATTCCAATATTCAGTGTTAATGGGGTCATATTGCACTTCCAAAGGCTTCCACTAGATGTCAACAGTCTTTATAATTTTGTTTGAGGCTTCTACTGTGAAGTGAAGGCGAATGAGAGGGGATTGAGCCAGGTGTCTGGCAGAGTGCCACAGTCTCGTGAGGCGCGGTCACGAGAGAGTTAGCTCTCATTCCATTGCTTTTCTACAGACAATGGAATTCTCCAGTTGGAACATTATTGAAGATTTATGATAAAAACATCCTAAAGATTGATTCTATACTTAGTTTGACAAGTTTCTACGACCTGTAATATAACTTTTTGTCCGACGTTCGGCTGGACCTGAACACGCGTTTGGATTTGTTTACCAAACGCCCTAACAAAAGAAGCTATTTGGTCATAAGATCATTAAAGGTAAGTGAATATATATAATGCTATTTCTGACTAATGTTGACTACACAATATGGTGGATATCTTTTTGGCTGCTTTGTTGTCTGAACGCTGTACTCAGATTATTGCATGGTTTGCTTTTTCCATAACGTTGCATTAAGGAGAAGTATATCTCTTATTCCATGTATAACACTTGTATTTTCATCAACATTTATGATGATGATGAGTATTTCTGTAAAATGATGTGGCTCTGCACAATCACCGCATGTTTTAGAACTACTGAACGTAACGCGCCAATGTAAAATTAGATTTTTTTTTATATAAATATGCACTTTAGCGAACAAAACATACATGTATTGTGTAACATAAAGTCCAATGAGTGTCATCTGATGAAGATCATCAACGTTTAGTGATTCTTTTTATCTCTATTTGTGCTTTTTGTGACTCCTCTCTTTAGCTGGAAAAATTGCTGTGTTTTTCTGTGACTTGGTGGTGACCTAACATAATCGTTTGTGGTGCTTTCGCTGTAGAGCCTTTTTTTAATCAGAAGCTGTGGCAGGATTAACACAAAATGTATCTTTAAAATGGTGTAAAATACTTGTATGCTTGAGGAATTTTAATTATGAGATTTCTCTTGTTTTGAATTTGGCGCCCTGCATGCACTTTCACTGGCTGTTGGCGGGGTGGGACGCTACCGTCCCACATATTCCAGAGAGGTTAATTAAGGAAAAAAATCTTCATCCAGTTCGAGGTGAGGAATCATTGTTCTGATATCCAGAAGCTCTTTTTGGTCATAAGAGACCGTAGCAGCAACATTATGTACAAAATAAGTTACAAACAATGCGAAAAAACGCACAAAATAGCACAGTTGGTTAGGAGGACATAAAACGGTAGCCGTACCATAGAGTCAGTAGTGGTGCGTGGGTAATATCACTGGGGGAAGCCAAGTGAGGGATCCAAAAAATAATGTACAAATTATGTGTTGAGATAATTGTGTTGTTTGCTCTGTAACCTTTTTTGTATCCCCTTTTTTCTCCCCAATTTCATGGTATACAATTGTTAGTAGTTACTGTCTTGTCTCAACGCTACAACTCCCGTACGGGCTCGGGAGAGACATGCGTCCTCCGAAAAACAACCAAGCCGCACTGCTTCTTAACACAACCCGACCAATGTGTTGGAGGAAACACCGTACACCTAGTGACCTGGTCAGCGTGCACTGCGCCCGGTGCACCACAGGAGTCGCTAGTGTGTGATGAAACAAGGATATCCCTACCGGCCAAACACTCCCTAACCCGGACGATGCTTGGCCAATTGTGCGTCGCCCCATGGACCACCCGGTCGCTTCCGGCTGAGTCTCTGGTGGCACAGCTAGCACTGTGAAGCAGTGCCTAAGACCACTAGACCGCTCTTTAACCTTTTCGTTCATATACATTGCAACTGTGATTTATAGGCCTATGGCCTGACAATAAGAAAATACAGTGACAAAATTAATTAGACCACACCTTTTTTAGTTATTTAACTAGGCAAGTCAGTTAAGAACAAATTCTTATTTTCAATGACAGCCTAGGAACAGTAGGTTAACTGCCTTGTTCAGGGGCAGAACGACAGCTTTTGAACTTGTCAGCTCGGGGATTTGATCTAGCAACCTTTCGGTTACAAGTACAACACTAACCAATAGACCACCCCTACCACCTAGAGATGGAGAGACAGTGGTAGAGGGAGAGAAGTAAAGGGAGGAACAAGACAAAGGAAGAGAAGTGCGCGCAGGCGGGTAATGATGTGTGTACTGTGTCATCTGAACGCAGTGTTGGTGTTGATATGACTGACTGTGTGTGTCCTCCAGGGCAGCAGAGTTGCGGTGCTGTGAAGACGGGATCTTTTATCTTGGCTGACATCTTAATTAATCAGTCAGACACTGATAGAGAACCCAGGTGCCCGTACACCTCTCCACACCTCCTCTCCTCAACCCCACCCTGGCCACACCACCTACAAGGGACTCCGCCCACACCCTACACACTCCCATCTGTGGTACCTAATTAACCCCTTTCCACATCAACCCCCCCAACAAACAAAGAGGACAGGTGCACAGACATCCACTATCATACTCTAAAATCCACCACTTACCCCACGTCTGTCCATCCCTTATGGACATACCTCCTCAACATCTCAAAGGGACAAAGAATGGTATATCGCCCTTTTCACACAAAAACCTAAAACAACAATCCATCTCTATGACGTTTTACAATGGCAGCTATTTCATGGACTAATAGTCCCCAAGGCGTCATGGTGTATAGTGGGCGAGGGTAGACGAACAGTTGCCATACATCAGGTGTATGTGTGTGTGTGTGTGTGTGTGTGTGTGTGTGTGTGTGTGTGTGTGTGTGTGTGTGTGTGTGTGTGTGTGTGTGTGTGCGTGTGTGTGTGTGTGTGTGTGTGTACAGTAGCCATACATTAGGACCTCATTAAGTACCTGGCACCTGGTGCCTACAGACTGGGGAGCAATTAGAGAGAACAGAGTAATGGGATGCCATCCTTCTCTGCCAGGCCTCAGCCAATCGACAGCCATCCTTCTCTGCCAGGCCTCAGCCAATCAACAACTTGCTTTAGCCTTTCACTGTAGTCAGGTGAGTAGTCTATCCTAGAACGGATCTAGAACAACCCAATGTTTCTGTATGATAAAAGATAGATAAAGTCCTATAGCAATAGGTAGAAAGAGATACCACTTTTCTTTCCTCTTCTTAGAGAAAACAACCATTGGTTACCAGGGACTAAGGGTGGTAGGAAAAAGGAAAACTTGAACAACAAAGAAGAGCTTATCAACCCCTTCCACCCCCCTCCCCCGGTAGGTTGTCAGTTGTCAGGATGGCAGTGGCCTGTCCCTGCCTTTTGCCACACCGACAGGAATGCATTTGCCGGTCATGTAGAGCTCTGTCAGAGAGGCGATCACCCGCACCGCCTGGCTGTCAACCAGCCAGCTCTAGCTCTCACCCTGTGTGTGACGGGTGGGTGTATGTAGTGTGTCGGTGTAGGCCGGGGGATATTGTTCGCTGTCAGAGTGCAGCTCACTACCGTCTCTATGGGCTGTGTGCTGGCATCCCCCAGAGGTTCCTCCCTTCTTCCTCTTACACCTCCACTCTGACAGGTCCCTATGGATGGATTGATGGATGGATGGAGGAATGGATGGACGGGGAAGTGGAGGAGAAAAGGGACCCAATTATCCCAGGCTGTGGTGTCGTTTAAAACAGGCGTTCTGACCCCTGAACCCTGGCTGTCGTTCGTCTCTGGCCCTGGCGGTGTGGTGAGGCTTGCGGTACACATTAGCCTGGGTAAAATGCACTGCAGCCCTGCTTCAAGCTGTCTCTCAAGGCCATTAAGAGGCCAGAAATCTTCCAGAGAAGGGCTGGAGAGAGAGAGAGACAGACAGTCGGTCTAACCCCCAGATCATTCCATTTACAGAGCATTACTGTCGCCTCACTCGACTTAACAGACGGCAGGCCACTTTACTGATAAAGAACACGAAAATTAGTTTACAGATAATTTACTGTCATTTCTAACCGTCGGAGAACAGTGGACATGACTGGGACAAATGGCTTTAAAAATAAACGCTTCAGAAGGAAGGGCAGTTGTAATGATTCAATTTTTTTACGAGATTTTCCCGAGCAGAGAAAGAGAGAGGGCTGCTACCTTGGTAAAGAGGCGTATGTGTAATCTATTAAAGTGGTGGCAGGGACAGGAGTACGGTTTCATTTGTCATCCATTTATCAACACTCGTCTTCCGTCTAACATTCATTGGAGGTAAAAATCCAAATGGTGATTTCAGTTTGTTATGTCAGATGCCGTAAAAGGGAATTTCTATGAATATTAAAAGCACTATGGTGTCAAATGCCCGACAATACATTGTTTTATGGCATTGTCGATCATTTGGGTGAAAATGAAGAGTGCTTACTGTATTTATCTTGTGCCAGAGGCCCACTACGCACCACAGATCATCATTTCATACTATACTCATAAGGAAATAATGACAATAATAAACAATCGCATATCACAACAAAGTTACATTAAAAAAAACTTTATTATTAAGATAAAGTAGGATTAACAACAACAACATGCGTTTACCACAACGGAACATAAAAAGATATTGCACTGGCTTTACTCTAGCAATCTTTTTTTTTTTAACCCTTTTGAACCCTCACTCCTCTCCTTCACACTTTTCAGCTTCAAACACACTGTACACACAAAGGATCACACACGCCCATTAAAATACTGGCCGAGAAAACCCCCCAGAAGTCCAGTCCGTAGTATAGAGTCAATTGTATTTTCTACCTTCAGTTCAGTTGAGTGGCATTGGTCTCTACCCACTGACGGTGGACAGCCCTGACACTGCTATGGGCTTTGCCACACTGCGGATACAGTAAAAAACACATCCTGGATGGATCTCCGTCTTTTAGAGATCTAGTGAGGTTAAAACACTGGGAGGTCCAGGGTGGAGGTTACACACAGGGTTAACAGAGAGAGGGAGTGCCCCTATGGCGGGTGGTTACCGTGGCTTCGGGCTCTGGGGGAGGCCTAGTTGAAAATTGGAGGCGACGGTCCCAGGCTAGGCGTAGGCAGTGTTTTGTTTGGCTGAATTTGCTGTGTGTGTGTGTGTGCTAGGAGCATGGGGCAGCACACAGCCCTGGGCTAGAGATTAATGACTCCACCAGGGAAACTGACACTTGACTTGACTATCAGACAGATGGCCGGACGATCATCATCACACATGGGACTGTGTGTGTGTGTGTGTGTGTGTGTGTGTGTGTGTGTGTGTGTGTGTGTGTGTGTGTGTGTGTGTGTGTGTGTGTGTGTGTGTGTGTGTGATACAACATTAAGTGTTTGCTGTCAGGGGATGGTGAGGCTGGCGCCGGGCGGTGGAGGATGGCACTCATATTGATCAGAGAGAATAGCAGCTGTCCATGTAGCAATAACGACAGGACCACCTGCAGAGCCTACCAGATGGGAGGATGCCTGGGTGATATGCAAGTGGTTAAATCATAGCGCTAAGCTTGGCCGATATGTCCCTGTGACAAATGACAGCAGGTAGCTCTCTGTGAGGCCTATACCTCACCAACTAATCTACCTATCTCACCTCGATCCTTCTGCACGAGAGGAGACAACTATTCGCACTGCAGGTGATTTAGGACGTTGCCAAAATGGCACCCCATTCCCCATATAGTGCACTACTTTTGACCAGGGCCCAACCTTTAAACATGACGTGCTGTTCCTCCACATTAACATTGTCTGAGGTACATCAGTGGTTAGGTTTACATTACAATGTGCATGTAAAGACCAGGACAAGCTCGTCACCCTGGTATAATCCGGGGAAACTTTAGCATGTGGAAAGGCTGTCGGCTTTGATAATGATCACTCTCTGTTACAGGGGTGGATTGCAAGTGGCACGGAGGACTCCGGATGAGAAAGATAGAAGAACAACATATTACACAGATCGGAAGCCACAGTTAGTCAGTCAACGGGGTTGTCTGTCTGTCTGGGGTTAGGTATTTGACAGCACAGACCTCTACAGTATCTCTTAGGTCTCACCCTCAGTCATCCCAGAGCCGCTCTCTGCAACATCTCCAACAGCAACGTAAACTTTGCAGGACACACTGTGGACCGACACGCATAGGAGGGAGATTTGAACTCGCACACCAAAAATAATTTTGATGTACGATGTAGGTAGTCACATGGCCATAGTTTTGCACCGTGAAAGCATCCCCTCTTTGCACACTAACAGACACACTCACAAACACTCACACACAGAGCAGTGGCACACAAGATCATAGGGGTGTTCAGCTCACTGATTGGTCGACATTGTCGTGGCTGACCTAAAAGCCAGGGATCTGATTGGCCCTTTTTTATTTAGTTTCCATTTGACAGAGATAAAAAGGGTTGTGCAAAGCCCACCCCCCTACTGGCCCGTCCCGACCCTTTAGGCCAACTGAGACATCAGTCGAGCATCAGGCCTATCAGGGACAGGCAGTACTAACAGGGGTAACTAACAAAGTCTACTCTAACTAAAACACACACAAAAACAGACCTTTAAATATTCGTATATATACATCTGACAGCCAGACGACAATACATACTCTTGCACGCATATAGAAAGTAAAGTCTGCTAGCTTTACAGGACAAGTGGCGTAACACAGAGAACACAGCGAGTTGGTCCAGATACAAAGTCAAATCAACACCTTTAGTGGCTGATAAAAACAGAGTGCGCAGGGGCTAGAAATAAAGATAATGGTCCATTTGGATGTGGAAAACCACTGGTTGTCATAATACAGTTTATAGGTAGCTGGTGTGCCTACTGTAGTACTTTTGACTGGCCCGTAAACAGACCTGTGAGCTGACTTCCTTGCCTCGGTTACCGAGGAGTCTGGGTAATCGAGCTTCTGCCTGGTACACAAACCCAAATCTCTTTTACTAGATCCGACGGTACCTCATCTTTAACCACTTGACTCTGATCTCATCACTGCATCGGTCTGTGTGGTTGACCAAACAAGATGCGATCAAATCAGACCAGGGACCAGATCGACCAGTTGTCCCCAGGGCAGTCTGTGACCGGATCACCGGGAACCTCCCCACCTCACCTGTAGTCCATCCTATGTAAAGGCTGTGATATGAACATCCTACTTTTCCTTTATCATTTAAAAAACATGTCCCTTGAGTCAGGGGGTGTGGATTTGGTGAGGCTATCATGCAGCTACAAGGTGAATGGCTAGGCTAGGTATCCTAGCCACCACGACACATGCTCACACCCACATAGAGCTCTATTCGGGTACACTTGGCGGGTCCAGCTATAGTCATGGAAGGGCCAGTGGAGCGGATGGGGAAGGAGTTTACCGTGGAGCGCTATGATATACAACACAAAAACACCGCTTTAGGAGACATTGACAGCCGCTTCATTAATAGTGTGTTACACAGGGACGAGAGGGTTCTCTAGCCAGCCTGCAGTATTATACTGTTAGAGAGACAGAGTGCAGCGTTAGGCCACGAGGGAGTAATAATAATAATAATACACAATGTAATTTGCCTTTTTGTAAACTGCTGAGTGTGTAAACGTGAGCAATGCAGATGGTTTCATTAACAGACTGTTCTGTATTTTACACTGATTGCGAAGCACACGCTACTTTTATTGCTGAGATACACCCTTTTCAGTCACGGACGACTGGAGACACACGCAGGCAGGCAGGGTGGAGTGGTGGGGTGGGGTGGGGTGCCATTTTGTTTATAAGGCACGACCTGATCTATTGGCCAGCTAAGAACGCACGTCGGACTACTGGAACTACAAGGGGAAAGGTAACGAGGCAGTATACTAGAAAAAACCATTAGTGTGGGCGTTTGTTAATCCTTCCCTGTGGATCAGTGAACTAACACGGTTTATTTCTAGCCCCCCCCCCCCCCCCCCTGTGTTTCTTTGCGGGGGGAAACAAACACAGACTGACTTCACAGGAACATTAATCCATGTCTGAATGATAAAACACAGAATAAGAAGAACAAGAGAGGCACGGCGAGCCTGGATGCCTCTGGGACATACACAGTCAGGGCAAAGATCTATCCCCAATCTCACTCTCTCTCTCGCTCTCTCTTTCTCGCTCTTGCTCTCCCTCATAATGATTTGTGTGTTGCAAAAAGTTTTGAATAAATTATTATTCTCTTCCAAACATGCAGTTGTTTGTGGATTTAAGATTAAAATCTCGTGACAGCAGTCTGTATTGTCATGGGTGTTTCGTGAGTCTTGTTTTCTGCTACGTCTTCTTGCTGCTGGTTTTGTCCTGTGGGGTGGAGGCTGCGGAGGCAGGGTTGGGTCTCTGTGGGGCAGCTGGGTCTGGCCTCTTGCGCTGCTCCGAGGCTGCAGTAGGGGTCTGGGTGGGTGTGTTGGTGGGCCCCTGCCTTGGTGCAGTAACAGCTGTAATGGCTGGAGTCTCCCTACTGCCTCGTAACCCCACCAATGGCCTCTCTGGGTGGTCCTGGGGCCCCGGGGCACAGTCTTTAGGAGGGGAGGCCCTCCTCTGTGGAGGGGGAGGGGGGGCTGGCTCAGTTTTGTAAGAGGGCTGCCGGGAGGGAGACTGGGAGGACAGGCGGGGCGGTGGCTGAGGGGCAGGGTGTCTAAAGGGGGAGGGGGAGAGGGGTGTGGTGGTGGTAGTGGTAAGGGGTGAGTCGGGTGTGGCCTTGGGGTGAGGGGGGTCGGAGGGTTTCTGGTTCTGGTCTTTGGCCCTCTCAAAAGCCTCCTTGGCCCCAGGGATAGTGAGTTTGACGGGGCCCAGGAAGCTCTTAGCCACAGTGGCTAGCTGGGACACAACCTTATCCACCCCACTCTCTGACCCTGACACTTGGGCTGGGGGGCTGGGGATGGCGTAGGCTGGGGTGGCGTAGGCTGCTGGGGTGGCGTAGGCTGCAGCGGCGGCGGCCGCAGCAGCCTGCCTCCGGTTGTCGGCCTCCTTTTTCTCCTTGGTGATGCCTGGGGAAGAGATGGGTGTGTGGGCTATGTATCTGCCATCTATGGATCCAGTGGGGCTGGATCTGGGGGCCTCTAGGCCAGAGTCTCTCTCCTCACTCCATAACCCAGGACTACTGCTCTTCCCTCTGGGCTCAGGTAGCTTGGGGCTCCTCCATTCCTGATGTGAAGATGGAGCAGCAGGCTTCAGGAAGGTGTCCTTACTGATGGAGATGAAAGCACTGCCGGGTGTGGCGAAGGTGCTGGACAGGGGGCTCTGGGCGAACTTGGAGCTGGCGTCTGGAGCCTTCCCCTCTCTCCTCCCACAGTCATCTGAGGAGGCTGAGCCGCTGTCTTTCCCTCCCAGCGAAGGAGCACTCTGAGTGGGCTTGTGTTCGGGGATTGTGGAGGGTATGGTGGCTCTGCTGGGCAGCAGGGTGGAGGAGGGGGACAGACACAGGGAGGGGAGGGTGCCCCCGGGTCCCGTGCGGGGGGCGGTGGCCATGACGGAGGTGGGGCGGAGCAGCGGGGGGGTGAAAGTACAGGTGTTCCTGCCCCTCCCGTCCTGGCTGTCCTCCGACCCCTCGTCTGTCTCGTCCTCTGAAGAGTCCACCTCGTGGATAGCATCCTGCTTCTGCAGTGACTCCCTCCTCTCAGCCCGGTCCTGTCTAATGGCTGACAGCTTGTCCTTCAGCTTGCTCTTCCCGGGGGCCAGCCCCAGGGACCCGGCTGCCGGTCCGACGTCCCCCTCCTGACGCCCCAGCTTCCTGCTGGAGGAGGAGTGTTTCTGCAGGCTGCCCTTCTCCACGGGGCCCCCGCGACCCCCCACCCCTGTCCCCACCCCCAGCACCCCCTCTCTCTCCCCAGCGGACTCCTGCAGGCTCTGCAGACTGGGGTCTCTCTGAAGCATCTCCTTCTTAAACTCCTGGTGGGAGATGTCCAGGCTGTGTTTACGTCCTGTCACCGCTACAGGCAGCTTCTTGTCACCTCCGGCCCCCGACACAGAGGGAGAGGAGGAGGAGGAGGAGGAGAGGGAGGAGGCTAGCTTCTCGGTGGATTGTACTCGTTTGAGGAGTGGGGAGCGGGGGGGTTCAGTGCTCTTGGGCCTGGAGATATGCCTGACCAGAGGAGGGGAGGAGTGGAGTTTCACAGGGAAAGACTGGCCCATAGAGGAGGAGCCCACAGCATGGCTGGGCAGGGGGGAGGGAGAACGTTGGGGGGAGGTGCTCTGCAGGGTGGGGGAGGGGGTGCGGGCCAGGGGGGATAGAGGGATGTTGCCGGCTGACTTGCGTCGAGGGGAACGGTACTGGCGCTGGAGCTTGGGGGCGAGGCCATGGAGGGAGCTGGGCCGGATGTGACCGGAGCTGGCTGGGGAGTTTGGAACACTGGAGCTGGGAGAGCTGCTCTGAGACGAGTTTCCCCCTACTGAGAAAACACAACACACACAGTCAGACCTTTACACATTTATAATCATCACCTTTTATGACCTTTTCAAGACCTTGTGCAAGGTTTGTGTTTATGGCCCCGTGTGTGTGTGTATCTTACCAGAGTGTGCAGAGTCAGGCGTGGAGCGGTAGCCAGGTGTAGGTGACCTGGGGGACAGGTGTGTGGGGGACCCTGGTCCACTCTCTCCAGAAGACAGGGAGCGGTTGAGAGAGGATAGACTACGGCTGGTGTGGAGCAGAGACGCCTGCTTGGTGATCTTCCTGAACAGAGAGTTCCTCTTCTTGCCGCTGCTAATGGAAACACACACGCACACAGCTGAAGAGTTTAAAAGACACAAACAAACAATCCATTTAACAGAATTTATGTTCCGTCTACCTTGACTTCTGAGATGAACGGTGCATGGGAAGTGTGTGAGATCACTCAGCTAAGAGACCAACCTTTCCTGGCCTCCATCTTTGGTCTTGGTCTTTTTGTTGCGACGCGCCATCTTGGATTTGGAGCTGGTCTTGCGGGCGGGGCCTACCTTGATGGAGGTGTTCTCAAAGGGCGTGGCTGAGACGGACACCTTACCACCACTCTGAGGGTAAGACACAACACGTATAAGACAGGAGCTAGAGTGTGTGTGTGTGTGTGTGTGTGTGTGTGTGTGTGTGTGTGTGTGTGTGTGTGTGTGTGTGTGTGTGTGTGTGTGTGTGTGTGTGTGTGTGTGTGTGTGTGTGTGTATGTGTGTGTGTGTGTGTGTGTGTGTGTGTACCTTGAGGATGAGCTCCACCACCTCAGTGTGGACCAGGCCGTGGACAGCCTCCCCGTTCACATGAGTGATGAGGTCTCCTTCTCTCAGCCCTGCATCATGGGCAGGACCACCCTCCTCCACATGCTGAGAGAGACAGAGAGGGAGAGGGAGAGAGATGGAGGGAGAGAAAAATGGAGAGAGAGAGAGGCAGAGAGATTGAAAATATACAACATATCACTGGCAACTCACTGGTAACTCTGTCTTTGAATCGGATGAAGAACCGGATAACCAGTAGTGTAAAATCTCTTTTAGTTTAAGGCAATAAGCGTAAAGCAGCCAGTGTTGTTTGGGCCTACTACTCACCCAGACTATGTGATGTACGGTGTAGATATCCGTGTCTCCCATGTACACCCTGATGGCCCGGAGGGTGAAGCCGTACTTCTTGCCCGCCCGGTGGATGATGATGGGGGGTTTGATATTGACTACGGCCGGCGAAAGGTCTCTACTGGGGGAGGAGTCTCTGGATGAGGGATTGGAGGAGAGGGAGTGGGGTGACATGGGGCTGGCCAATGGGGAGGCTCCATGGTGGTCTAATGAGAGGGGAGAGGAGATTTGATAGGGAGAGCAGACCAGTAGTAAATAGAGTATATACATACACACCTGTATTATATTACCAACAGTTTTACCTCAAGTTTTGAATGCTAAGGCCAAGAACCAATAACCTCAAAACAGAAAGAAATGCAAACAGAAACACTCACACGAAAAAAAGTACCCACACCACACACACACGTGCCCACACCACACACACACTAATTATCCCTCCCCACACACACCCCCATGTGTACCTGGAGGGATCATGAGTGAGAGCGTAGTTGCGGAGGCAGACTTGATGACCTTGTTGAGGGGTCTGGACTGGGTGTGTTTGTCCGTGTCTCCAGACAACAGTCTGTGGCGGGCCCTCCGAACTGCCAGGTCACTGATGGCCTTAGGGGTAGAGGTAGAGCTGTCTGCTCCCGACACTGTACCACGCTCCCACATATCTCCTGAACTACCCACTATGGAGAGAGAGGGGGGAGGAAGGGCGGAGAAGAATAGAGAGGTAAATATAGAGAAAATAGAGTACCTGGTATATAGCAACAACAAAAAATAGAAGTGCACCTATAAATCAGTGTTCAATATGTAAATCTATTGCAGAGTATATTTATTTGGACAGTGAAGCAAAAATGTGGCTCCATACCTCAGCATTTTGGATTTGAGATCAAATGTTTC
This sequence comes from Oncorhynchus clarkii lewisi, assembly GCF_045791955.1. Classification (NCBI taxonomy): domain Eukaryota; kingdom Metazoa; phylum Chordata; class Actinopteri; order Salmoniformes; family Salmonidae; genus Oncorhynchus; species Oncorhynchus clarkii. The sequence continues at coordinate 41,403,711 of NC_092150.1, forward strand.
CTGAGGTGACAGTTCAGAATGCCACTTTTTTATTTGTGGCCCTGTGTGGCTCAGTTGGTAACGCATGGCACTTGCAATGCCAGGAATGTGGGTTTGATTCCTGGAACCACACACATGTCAAATGTATGCAGGCATGCCTGTCAGTTGCTTTGGATGAAATAATCTGCTAAATAAAATATATTCTAACTAGTGGTCCATTATGCCTTGCAACTCATTGGGATGGCAGTTTGTTTTTGGTTACACTGAGTGTACAAAACATTAGAAACACCTTCCTAATATTGAGTTGCACCCCCTTTTGCCTTCAGAACAGCCTCTGTTCATCGGGGAATGGACTGTACAAGGTGTCGAAAGCCTTCCACAGGGATGCTGTCCCATGTTGACTCCAATGCTTCCCACGGTTGTGTCAAGTTGGCTGGATGTCCTTTGGGTGGTGAACCATTCGTGATACACATGGGAAACTGTTGAACGGGGAAAATCCAGCAGTTCTTTACACACTCAAAACAATACACCTGGCATCTACTACCATACCCCGTTCAAAGGTACGTACATATTTTGTCTTTTCCATTCACCCGCTGGATGGCACACAGACACAATCCATATCTCAATTGTTTCTATGCTTAAAAATCCTTATTTAACTTGTCTCCTCCCCTTCATCTACACTGATTGAAGTGGATTTAACAAGTGACAACAATAAGGGATCATATCTTTCACCTGGATTCACCTGGTCAGTCTAAGTCATGGAAAGTGTTCCTAATGTTTTGTACACTCAGTGTATTTTGCCAAATAGTAACTGAATAATGACTGGAGTAATTTTATTTCTAAAGCTTCATTTGAACGGGATACGTTTTACTGGGGGAGGTCGGGTAGAGTAATTAGGTGCATGAGCACAAAACACCACATCTGTAATTTTAGTCACGTGAGAATCTGTCATGTCAGTCATTTTCACATGGCGGGAGAGTAATAATTCCAGCCAGAATAACCTACTGTTTTTTGGCAAACTCCAAGGTCCTCTGATAATACTGATCCAGTGAGAACTGACATTGCTGTGTTTTGAGGGGTATTACAGTGTTTAACAGGTGCTGGACACAGTTTGGGGAAGAACATTTTTACCAGCATGTTAAATGTGCAACCAGAGGGGAAAAAAACTCTAGACCACCTTTACTCCACACACAGTACACACAGTACAAAGCTCTCCCTTGCCCTCCATTTGGCAAATCTGACCATAATTATATCTTCCTGATTCCTGATTACAAGCAAAAACGAAATCAGGGAGCACCAGTGACTCGGTCAATAAGGAAGTGGTCAGATTACGCAGATGCTAAACTACCGGACTGTTTTGCTAGCACAGACTGGAATATGTTCCGGGATTCTTCTGATCGCATTGAGGAGTACACCACATCAGTCACTGGCTTCATGAATAAGTGCATCGATGACCTCATCCCCACAGTGACCGTACGTACATACCCCAACCAGAAGCCATGGATTAGAGGCAACATCCGCACTGAGCTAAAGGGTAGAGCTGACGCTTTCAAGGAGCGGGACTCTAATCTGGACGCTTATAAGAAATCCACCCTATGCTCTCCGACAAACCAAACAGGCAAAGTGTCAATACAGGGCTAAGATTGAATCGTACTACACCGGCTCCGACGCTCGTCGGATGTGGTAGGACTTGCAAACTATTACAGACGACAGGAAAGGGAAGAAGAGCCGCAAGCCTACCAGATGAGCTAAATAACTTCTATGTTCGCTTCGAGGCAAGCAACACTGAAGCACACATGAGAGCATCAGCTGTTCCCGACTACTGTGTGATCACACTCTCCATAGCCGATGTGAGTAAGACCTTTAAACAGGTCAACATTCACAAGGCCGCGTGGCCAGACAGATTACCAGGACGTGCACTCCGAGCATGTGCTGACTAACTGGCAAGCGTCTTCACTGACATTTTCAACCTGTCAACCTGACCGAGTCTGTAATACCAACATGTTTCAAGCAGACCACCATAGTCCCTGTGCCCAATAACACTAAGGTAATCTGCCTAAATGACTACCGACCGGTAGCACTCACATCTGCAGCCATGAAGTGCTTTGAAAGGCAGGTCATAGCTCACATCAACACCATTATCCCAGAGACCCTAGACCCACTACAATTTGCATACCGCCCCAACAGATCCACAGATGATGCAATCTCTATTGCACTCCACACTGCCCTTTCCCACCTGTACAAAAGGAACACCTACGTGAGTATGCTATATATAGACTACAGCACAGCGTTCAACACCATAGTGCCCTCAAAGCTCATAAATAAGCTATGGACCCTGGGACTAAACACCTCCCTCTGCAACTGGATCCTGGACTACCTGACGGGCCGCCCCCAGGTGGTAAGGGTAGGTAACAACACATCTGCCACGCTGATCCGCAACACGGAAATCCTCTCAGGGTTGTGTGCTCAGTCCCTTCCTGTACTCCCTGTTCACCCATGACTGCATGGCCAGGCACGATTCCAACAGCATCATTTAGTTTGCCGATGACACAACATCCTGATCACCGACAACGATGAGACAGCCTATAGGGAGGTGGTCATAGACCTGGTCGTGTGGTGCCAGGATAACAACCTGATCAATGTGATCAATACAAAAGGAGATAACTGTGGACTACAAGAAAATGAAGACAGAGCACGCCCCCATTCTTATCGACGGGGCTGTAGTGGAGCAGGTTGAGAGCTTCAAGTTCCTTGGTGTTCACATCACCAACAAACTATCATGGTCCAAACACACCAAGACAGTCGTGAAGAGGGCACAACAAAGCCTATTCCCCCTCAGGTGACTGAAAAGATTTGGCATGGGTCCTCAGATCCTCAAAAAGCTGCACCATCGAGAGCATCCTGACGGGTTGCATCACTGCCTGGTATGGCAACTGCTCGGCCTCTGACCACAAGGCACTATAGAGGGTAGTGCGTACGGCCCAGTAAATCACTGGTACCAAGCTTCCCGCCTTCCAGGACCTCTATACCAGGCTTCTACCCCCAAGCCATAAGACTCCTGAACAGCCAATCGAATGGCTACCCAGACTATTTGCAATGCCCCCCCCCAGACCCCCCCCACCCCCTCTTTTACACTGCTGCTACTCTCTGGTTATTATCTCTGCATAGTCACTTTAACTCTACTTACATGTACATATTACTTCAATTACCTAAACTAACTAGTGCCCCCACACATTGACTATGTACCGGTACCCCCTGTATATAGCCTCGCTACTGTTATTTTACTGCCGCTCTTCAACTATTTGTTATTTAATTTTTACTTAACACTTATTAAAACTGCATTGTTGGTTAAGGGCTTGTAAGTAAGCATTTCGCTGTTGTATTTGGCGCATTTGACAAATAGAAATGTATTTGATTTGAACACGGGAACAATGATGCTTAAAACAAAGTGCTATGCACATAGCCTACAGATGAATGATCTGTCAACTTTCTCAGTGCACATTTCTCTTTTAAAAGGTTAAGTGGCTGATATTGTGCCAATGAATTGATCAATTCAAAAAAATACGCCAGTGAATGAATGAATGAATGGTTCTTATTGACAATATTAGGCCACAAGTTGAAATGTCTTCAAGCCTAGAACAGACTCCAAATCAAATCAAACTTTATTGATCACATGCACATATTTAGCAGATGTTACTGCGGGTGTGGCAATAAGGGTACATTTTGAATGAGAAGATACAAAAAATTAGACGGGGGCAGTTTGGTAAAACGAATCCTGTCCGAATCATCCTCTGGAGAAACAGACATGCCCGGTTAATAATGATATAACCTGTGTGAATAGGGCTTAAGTGAGTAGATAAGATGTTTCGGAACACTTCTGAATGAATCCTGATAATGCCATGCTTTTAAAAAAAATCATGAATGAATCATGAATAATGATAAGTGAGATGCAGTTGAGAGTATACAAACTAAAAATGTTTTGGGGGGGCATGACCTTTGTGCCTCTGTAATACTCATTCGTCATGATTCACGACTCATTCGTGATTATCCATAATCATGGTAGCATCCACATGATTGTAGAAGAGCATCTTAAATAAGAATTTTAAATAAGACATCTGTCTTATCTCCCCCTTCCCATAAAAAGATGAATGCACTAAATGTAGTCGCCCTGGATAAGAGCATCTGCTGAATGACTAAAATGGCAAATGTAGAAGTGTTCAGAAACATCTTCTATTCTTAATTACAATAAAAGTGACTCCAAAATGGCACAATTTATTATTCACCATTCAGTTTCTATTGTGAAAAAATATAATCCAAAACACAACCAAAACATTGACATTTGAATCATTTATCAGATGCTCTTATCCAGAACGACTTACAGTGCATTCATCTTAAGACAGCTTGGTTAAGCCAACCACACACATCACAGTCGTAGGAAGTACATTTTTCCTCAATAGAGTAGCCATCAGCAAAGTCAGTGCTAGTAGGGAAAAAATGTTTTCTGTTTAGTGTTCAGCACCTGACAGGACTGTTTCGGTTTAATTTCTCACTTTGTTATTTTGTTCTAGTGTTCAGTGTGAATAAAAATCATGAACACTTACCACCCTGCGCTTTGGTCCGATCCTTCATGCAACGACAACCGTTACAATTGTCATCTTTTATACTAATACAATTGCTCAGAGAAAGAGATTCTGTTTAACAAGTAATCATCTTTTTATCAAAAAGGTAGGGGTCAAAATGTACACCCCTGTTTTCAATACCATTCAAGGATAACGACAATGAGCCTTTTTCTATAATGTTAGAGAACACATTGGGAGGGATCCTCCATACAGAATCCTTCCTGATCCTTGATATCCGTTGTCTGCGCTTATGGACTGCCCTCATAGATTCAAACCACTGGTTTTCAATGGGATTCAAGTCCGGAGACTGAGATGTCCATTGCAAAATAGATTTTGTGGCCAATTAACAATTTCTTTGTGGATCCAGATATGTGCTTGTGGTTACTGTCTTGCTTTTGGCACTTGATCCCTGAATCCACTTGTTTAACAAGCCACGCCTAATTCTCTCATTCTGAAATGAAAACATTAGTTCACAGATAGTAGTTAGTTCGTTAACTAGTTAACATTTCACACAGATTGCCAGGGTCCATTAAGCAACTAACGCATTATAACTTGAAGAACGGCAAGGAGACAAGTGGATTCAGGGATCAAGTGTAGCTGGAGCTGGGCCTGGCTTAAACTGGATGCCAGTAGAGGGGAAAGAAACGCCACACATTCCCCCTCTTTTAACACAGTGGATAAAAAGGGGTATGCCAGGCTCTCTGCCTGAAAGAGATCAGTTATGCCAACAAAGTGTATCATGCTCTGCTGGCACATTGTAGAACGGATGTCCACAGGCAGAAAGTGTACAATGTAATAATGTGCAATGTAGCCCAAAGATATTGCTTTTGTTGTGTTGAACTTGACAGTGACATTTTTGTGTGAGTGAGGGGGGGGGCGGGTCATTTATTTTTTTACTCAGTAAAAGTTATTTTTGCACACATGTAGCTTTGTGCACTTGATCAATGTCTACTATAATGACCACTATATAATAGAGCAAAAGTAGAATGCCTGTTTGTTTCATTCTATTTCTACTTTAAGATGTTTTTTTTCTCCAAGTGCAACATGTGTGTGGTCACAAGCATTCTATTATGAAGGCTGTCATGGCTAACTGCAATATTGGTGTATTGTTTTTTTCTCAAGACTTGAGTGTCATTTGCAGTAAAGTCTAGGCAACAAATAACATTGGATTGCTTTCCTTACATTTTTTTTTAGCTGCGAGTTAGGTTCACATTAACCACTTTTTTATTTTACACACAAATCATGTAGATCCTATTCTGAAAATGAACCACATACTGTAGAGGCAAAAACACGAGTTCACAGATAGTAGTTAGTTTGTTAACTAGTTAACATTTCACACAGATTGCCAGGGTCCATGAAGCAACTCACGCGTTATAACTTGAAGAATGGCAATGAGTCGTACACCAGTTAATACTATAGCGAATTGGTAAGGTCACTTAGCTCATCTCATGTTGTAACGTTAGCTAGCTAGCTGTCTGACTTTATTAGCCAGCTAATTTTCAAACAATAAACTCAATTATTTGATCAGCTAAGTTGGCTAATGTTGCCCAACATTTCTCTGGCTAGCTAACGAATAACGTTAATTCGATCCAGCTACTATAGCAAGATACTTAACAATGCTAACATGATTGATTTGTTGCACCACACTTTCTCCCTCACCTCAAACTTTCCAAATGCCATCTATAGAGTAAGTATATTGTTTAGCCAGTACTGACGTGTGAGTGTGGCTCTGCTGAGCTGGCTGGTGATGGACCCAGGTGTGGTGGGGGACTCGACCAGTTTCAGCTCTCTCTCTATTGGGAGCTCTGGGATGGAGAGGGGCAGCTCCTCACTGCGGGGTCCCCTGACTCCCCCGGGGGTCTGGCTGAGCAGGCTGGGGCTCTTACGACTGGGGGCAAACCCTCCTTCCTCCTCCGAGGAGATGGCGAAGCGTGGCATCTCGATGATGGCGGAGCAGCAGCGTCTACGCACCGCCAGAGGAGGGCTGGAGTCACTCTCAGTGTGGGACGACTCCGAGACGGACAGACGCTTACGCAGGCTGTGGGAGGGAGACACAGGAGAGGGATGTTACAAATGCAGAACAACTAAGTTTATCGAATATAATGTTAATCAAAAGGTTGTGTCAACTACCCTAACTAAGTAAAGTGCTAGGGATTTAGAATCTATAAGGCTACAGTTCTGTTGTTGGTGATATTTCTCACTCTTACTCATATTTTTTAAACTGCATTGTTGGTTAGGGGCTTGTAAGTAAGCATTTCACTGTAAGGTCGACACCTGTTGTATTCGGTGCATGTGACTTATACAATTGGATTTAATTTGATGCAAGACACAGACACCTCCTACAGTGGAAGACTTAAATAATTAGTATAAACGATAGTAAATTAGGCTTTGGTTTGCTGGCCTCAGAAGAGCCCCTATACTCACATCTCAGGTGACCCCACCAGCCAGGAGCGGTCTCTGGACTTGAGCCCACTGAGGCTGTCGATGCGCTCTCCTCCCTCCTCACTGAGGCTGCGCTTGGTGGGTGGGGGGGCCCGCTTCTCCTCATGGAGGGAGAGACGCTCCATACTGCTGTACACCTACACAGTTTTAATTACATCGAGTACACAGAGTGATTACATTTGCAGCAGTGGCAGTTGTGTGTGAATGTTTGTATGTGTATGTGCGAGCGTGGTTTACCTTGCTGAAGCGGGGCGAGCAGGAGGAGAACTGGCGCATCTCTACGTGATCGTCATCGTTAGTGTCATCCTCATCTTCAGAGTCCATGTGGTGGTACCTGTCTGAACGGGCTGGAGAGAGAGAGAGAGAGAGAGAGAGAGAGAGAGAGAGAGAGAGAGAGAGAGAGAGAGAGAGAGAGAGAGAGAGAGAGAGAGAGAGAGAGAGAGAGAGAGAGAGAGAGAGAGAGAGAGAGAGAGAATAAGAAGAGGAAAACAAGATTAAGTTACATGACAAAGTCATTTTCATGACACAGTACCCGGAGACTGGAAGATAGAATAAGCGTGTGTAGAGCAGTTATGAAGGGTAAGCTCTATGTTGAAGTATAGCGACTGTTTAAACGGTATTCTATTATTTCAATGACTATGGAGTGTGAGTAAAGGAATAGCAGGGTAGGTTCAGGGTGTTAGTATAGGTACGTCTACAGTGCCTTTGGAAAGTATTCAGACCCATTGACTTTTTCCACATTTTTGTTACGTCACAGCCTTATTCTAAAATTTTGTCAAGTTTTTCAAAAACATTACATTAATTTAATCCATTTCAGAAAATAAGGCTGTAAAGTAACAAAATGTGGAAAAGGGGAAGGGGTCTGAATACTTTCCAAATGCACTGTATATCATGTAGAATAGGTGTGACTTACTGTCAAAGTAGCTGGTGTCTTCCTCTGACTCCAGCTGAGGAATGAACTCTGCCTTCTGTCTCAGCAGACTGTTCCAGTCCAGGTCATAGAAGAACCGGTGTTGCTTCACCTCGAATGCACTGCCTGTACCCAGCCTCTCCAGAGGGTTCTGTCTGAGGAGTTTACAGATGAGGTCCTGGGCATCGTTAGGAAGAGCCTCCTCCTCCTCTGGCCATATGATCTCATCTACAGAGACGGAGAGCAGAAACTGTAGTCAGATGCATTTTTCCCCACATCTGTCCAGAAAACACAGCAATCACTTTTCTCTTTTTTTTCTGTCCTTTTTTTCTCCGTTAGAAATGCAGACTCCTGTGTTTAATGGGCTCCTGTTATCTCTGGTGCTCACCACTGATGACCTGTCCAAAGAGCTCCTCTGGCGTGTCTCCAAAGAAAGGAGCACAGCCCACCAGGAACTCATAGAGGATGACCCCCATGGCCCACCAGTCTACTGGCTTCCCATAGCCCTGTCTCAGGATCACCTCTGGGGCTATGTACTCGGGTGTACCACACACCTGGTAACACACACACAGGGGGGAAGGGTCAAGTGTAGGCAAGGAGAGAACTGAAAACAGCACGCGTGCCTTGGAGGCTGCTGCTTTATATACATCGACTTGAAATCACTGGCCACTTTAATAATGAAACACTAGTCACTTTAATAACGTTTACATATTTTGCATTGCTCATCTCATATGTTTATACTCTGTGGGGCGGCAGGGTAGCCTAGTGGTTAGAGCGTTGGACTAGTAACCGGAAGGTTGCGAGTTCAAACCCCCGAGCTGACAAGGTACAAATCTGTCGTTCTGCCCCTGAACAGGCAGTTAACCCACTGTTCCCAGGCCGTCATTGAAAATAAGAATTTGTTCTTAACTGACTTGCCTGGTTAAATAAAGGTAAAATAAAAAAAAAAAAAATAAAATAATACTGCATTCTATTATATTCTACTGTATATTAGTCTATGCCGCTTTGACATTGCTCGTCCAAATATTTATATATTCTTAATTCCATTCCTTTACTTTAGATTTGCGTGTATTGTTGTGAAATTATTTGATACTACTTGTTAGATATTACTGCACTGTTGGCACTTGAAACACAAGCATTTTGCTACACCAGCAATAACATCTACTAAACATGTGCATGTGACCATACCTGTACTCATACCTGTACACATCGTCATACACTTCTGTCATACACATTGTTATACATAAAGGAAGATTGAGTGACCAGTGGCAGAGTTAGGGTGTTATGTGTTGGGGCGCCAGAGGTGTCTCTCTCTGTACCTGTTTATCCAGGAACTCCCTGGTATCCTTCTCTATGTGTCCTTCATACAGGTTAGTGGTGAGGCTCATCAGACCGATCTTAGACAGGCCAAAGTCTGTCAGCTTGATGTGGCCCATCGAAGTGATCAGAAGACTGCAGGAAGGAAGTAGGGAAGGAAAGAGAAAGAGAGAGAGAGAGAGAGATGGAAGCATTGTGAGATGGTGAATAGCGCTTACAGCGGGTGAATTGCTGAAGCCCATTAAGTATCAGAATGAAGTTGCAAGACAGATACAGCCTTCTTGTGTGTGTGTTACTTGTCCGGTTTGAGGTCTCTGTGTACGATGCCATAGTTGTGGAGGTACTCCAGTGCCAGCACGGTCTCAGCGAAGTACATGCGTGCCATGTCCACAGGCAGAGCCCCAATGTTCTTCAGCAGGGTGGCACAGTCACCACCTGGGGAGGGCAGAGGCAACGACAGTCAGTACACATGCACCCCCACTCACAAGCATGCGGTTGGAAGAAACGGTGGCAGTGTGTACACAATGTGTAAGGAAGAAGGGGACCGCTTCCTGATTCTACTAATTAGCTGCTCATCAGGGCCTTGATCAGCTGGATCAGGTGTGTTTGGAGCAAAAGCCTGCATAACTAGTAGCTCTCGAGGGAAAGGGTTGGCCAGCCCTGATGTATGTCAACTGTGTGTATGATCAGCTGTTACTTTCGACATACTCCATGACCGTACAGAGGTGTCCATTGTTGTTTGTTTATTGCTTGTGTGTTTAAATGAGCCGTATGATCAGCCCTTACCCTCCACATACTCCATGACCATACAGAGGTGTCTGCGTGTCTCGAAGGAGCAGAACATGGAGACCACAAAGGGGTTCTCAGCAAAGGTCAGGATGTCTCTCTCTACAAAGGCCTGCTGGATCTGGTTCCTTAGGATTAGGTTCTGCTTGTTGATCTTCTTCATGGCAAAACGCTGACGCGTCTCCTTGTGACGCACCAGAAACACAGCACTGCAGAGAGAAATGGTTGTGGGAGAGAGGAGGGGGGAGGGGGGAGGGGGAGGGAAGAAGAGGGAGAGAGGGGGGAGGGAGAGAGAGAGCACGAAAGAGAGAGAGAGAGAGAGAGAGAGAGAGAGAGAGGGAGAAACAGGGGTTAGAGAAATGGAGAGAGAGGGGTGAGAGAGAGATAGAGAAGAGAAGATAAATAATTAAAGGGTATCATGATCATTATCGTCATTGTCATGGGCTAACACACCCATGGGGACGCTTCAGTCTTAATCTACTGTCTTATAAAGGTACAAGCCTGCCTCTGGCTGTCTGCCTTTACCCGTAAGCCCCGTTGCTAATGAGCTTGATGTTCTCAAAGTCCTCCTCCCGTGGGGCCTTGGTTTTAGGGGGAGCTACAACAGGTACCGTGGCCCCTCGACTATCCACAGAGTCGTCTGTCTCTGGCGTGTCTGGGTTCCCACTGTCGTAGCTGCTCAGCTGGGCCATCTCCTCCAGGGGATCTCTGGTGAGACCCAGCTGGCTGATGATGTAGCGGGGGATGTCTGACTTGATGCCCTGGCCCTCCTTGGCATGGCCCTCTGCTGCCTCCAACAGGTGGTAGAACTCCTCCGGGTCAAACTCCTGTACACCAGGGAGAGACCGAAGGGGGAGGGGAGAGGGAGGGAAAGGAGAGGGTGGATTAGAGAAGAAGGTGTTGTAATCTGCCAAAGTCATGCAGCCAATGCAATACAGGTTGGGATGTGTGTGTTTGTTTGTTTGTTTGTTTGTTTGTTTGTTTGTTGTGGCTCACTGGCTCAACCACAGCACAAATCATGAGCGCATAATCAACAGGAGGTAATGAGAATGTACTGCAAAAGAATCCACAACAGCACTGTACTGTATAGTATGTGAACACTCCTTTATTTCCTTGTCATCTGACAAAGACTTTCTAATAATAATAATACATGTAATTGTATAGCACTTTTCCTTACAGAGTTATCTCAAAGCTTCACTGAGGAAAAAATATATATATATACAATAAAAAACAACATACATTTTGAATCAAAGCATGTAAATTAGCAATATTGGGCAAGGTGCTAAATACATTTTATATTGGGACTAGGACTGAAAAAGAATAGTCTGTAGAAGTGGGTTTTAAGGCCCATTTTAAAAGCTCTGAGTGATGGAGCGGCTCTCAGATAGCCTGAGCACAAGTCTCTAGCGAATATTCCACTCCTTGTAATTGCCAAAGAGACTGGCCTTTCTGTCATCTTCAAATGTGAACATTCTATCATCAATGAGCTACAGAGGAGTTGATCCTGATTCGATAACCCTCACAGCTATCCTCCAATCACAGCGATTATCCAAATATTGGAATTCCATAACTTTTTTCTCTCCACAGAACACGTTGGTATGCGGTTGCTAAGCAAAGTGTTTTGTTTGTCCAGACAAAACCAATCTGTCCAAAGCTGCTAGCGCACATCTAAATTCTCAAACTAAATACAGAGCTACTGCAATTCTAACCACAAAACCTCTTTGCTTTGATTTTAAGCCTCAAAATACAACAACTTGCCTAGCTAACAGCTAAATGTTTTTTTTATTTTTTACTTTGTTATAATTTAATTATATTTTAGAGGCTCGCCATGTTGTCATGGAAAATATTAATGCTATTTCCAACAACTGATGAGCAACTCCACCGTAAATCCAGCTGTATATTGAATGTTGAGATTGCCGAAAGGCAGTCTCTTTGGCAATGTCATGGAGTGGAAAGGAATGGAATGTTAGCTAAAAAGACCGGTACCAGACTAGATCTCAGATGGTCAGGGAGAGCATTCCATAGGCGAGGGGTTAGGTAGCAGAAGGGTCGGTCCCCGATAGTTCGGAGACGTGTTTCAGTAGGGAGTGGCTGGAGAGGAGAGTGTGAGGTGGCTGATGTAGGAGAGGCTCATTCCATTCAAGGCTTTAAATAAAAGCATTGTAATTTTTAGGTCGATCCTGTAGTTGACCGGTAGCCAGTGGAGTTGAGCCAGGATCAGGGTGATGTGGTCAGACTTCTTGGTCCTGGTCAGGACCCTGGCAGCACTGTTCTGGATTAGTCGGAGCCTCTGTAGCGATTTGGCTGGGAGGCAAAGGTTTCCAGCACTGGTGACCTGCTTGGTTTTCCCAATAAGCATAGCCTCAGTATTGCTACTGTTCAACTGGAGGAAAATCTCATTCATCTATGCCCTGATGTCCTTTAGGGAGCTGCTGAGTTTTGCTAGGGCAGAGATGGAGTCCAGTTTTGTGTTAATGTAGACCTGGGTATCGTTAGCGTAGCAGTGGAAGTTGATGTTGTAATCTTGGAGGATTTAGCAGAGGGAGCATGTAAATTAAAAACAGGATAGGCCCCAGCACTGACCCCTGTGGGACACCGCATGTGACTGCAGACTCCTCCGATCTGGACTTGCCGATATGTATTCTACCACCCAGTGTACCCCCACCACCACCTCTCTCCAAGCTGTGTGTATGTCCATTTGTAAAAACCCATCTTGTGTGTTGTCACAGGATCGGCTGCATGTGATTAGTCAAAAATACAGACGTGAGCAACGTGGCAGCCTCTCCCTCTCTCCACCCCCATTTCTGTCATTCCCTCTCTACCTCCCAGCTCCAGAGAGAGTGATGAGGTGGAGGGATGGTTCCAGCTGCTTAGCCATGGAGGAGGAGGAGGGGGTGATGAAGCACCGGATAGGCCACCCCACTGCCCTCTCCCTAGCTGGGCAGAGAGCAGCCGCATGCTTGGGCTGCTTGAGAAATGGAGCTGGGTGGCTGGATGGATGGGAGGGAGCTCCTATGGGTGATACATAAAGTATGTGCTGTAGGCTGTTGCACGTGCAGTGCATCTGCCTCTGAGGACAGATGACAATAATAATAATGGTTGAGTTGCCACACGATTAGGAGTAAATGGCTAGGTGGCTTATTAACTATAGGGAGAAAATGACTGTCTTTTGCAAATAGGAACCCATTTATGAGAAAAATAAGAAAATTTATTTTTCGTGTCATCTTAAAAACCGAGACATAGACATTCATCGTCTATCTCCCTCCGGTAAGCACTTAGGTGTGAGATGTTCATTCATTTGAAGGAAGCATTGTTGGGAAAACACCTCCGATAATTCCCAGTCTCCCCCCTCTCGTTCCTCTTACCAGACATTCCAGCAGGCGTGCTGGTCGAGCGATGACGATCATCAGCTTCCTCACCAGCTGGGTCACAAATGTGACTTCCACACTCTCAGAGCGCTCGTGAGCCTAGACACAGAGAGGAGAGAAGAAGAGTTAGAAAGTACACTGGTAGTATGAAACCATCAGTACTACTTGCCGCAATAGGCAGTCACCTCAGAGGTACATGGGGGAAAGATAGAATGGTGTTAGTCTATACATGATCAGAAAGATAGTTTATACACAATCAGTAGTATATAATCAATTCTACATCAACCAGACTTGGTTTTTCGTATAAAAACAGATTCACCTATCTGTCCATTTTCATAGATGACACAGGAAAGAAGATGAAAAGATACATGCAGTCGATACACTCCATTATACGGGTGGGTCTAATGCTGAATGTTGATTGGTTAAAACCGCATTCCAGCCGGTGTCTATTCCACAAGTTAACACCGGCTAAATCTATGACGTTAAAATGCCTATTTACTCTGTTCCATCTGACTGCTCAATCCACTGTCTCATCAACCCAGCCAGGCAATTTATAAACTTGATCTCCACAATAAAAAGCATCTAGACATTATCTCACATTTAGACCAACATTTAGTTTTCAAAAGCGGATATTTGTATAAACCTTGCTGTCTGTCTCTCCGACATTTGCAACATTGTTTCAATATTCATATTCAATCTCCTGCTGTCCCATAGTATGGAACTTGTTGTTAGACAAACACAGTCATGAATCATGAATCAGCTGGCACCATTTTTATGGATATATACAAAGAAATGTCAATTGAAAAAAGGTCAAATGAAATGAAGTGCAGCTGGTTAGCAGTCTTTCCAGCTTCAGTTTGAAAATATTGTGTCAGATGTGTTGTTGGCTAGCTCCTCTGAACAACAGTGTCCTGATGAGAGAGCACATTCTCTATGCCAGGCGAAATCTCGCCTCATTAGCTCACTGTTATGGATGTGTCCAATTCAATGTCATTGGAAAACAGCCTAAACAAATGGAAATGCCATCACAATGTTGTTATTCTGGCTGCAATGTTTGACGTGACTGTAAGTTAGCCGTAGTTGGCTGGCTAGCAAGCAAGAGATAACAACGTTGCCAGTCAGTGTGGCAATAGAACATTTAGAACAAACTACTGGGTCCATAGGTACCAGAACAAAAATACAGAATGATTGGGTCGGGTCTCTGGTGTAACGCTCGTCGTTAAATGAGGTGCAACAAGGTGCAGCGTGGTAGGCGTACATTTTCTTTTCATTTTAAATGTTCCACCAAAACCAATAAACAACTCAGCAAACGTAAAGCTAGGAGTGCAAACACATGCAACAACCAAAGACAAGATACCACAACAGAAGGTGGGAAAAAGGGCTGCCTAAGTATGATCCCCAATCAGAGAGAACGATGGACAGCTGCCTCTGATTGGGAACCATACTCAGCCAACAAAGAAATATGAACATAGATTTCCCACCCTAGTCACACCCTGACCTACCAAATAGAGAATTTAAAGGATCTCTAAGGTCAGGGTGTGACATCTGGCAACCGAACCGATAGAACGAACAACCAGCCGGCTCGAGTAGCAACCCTAGATTTGTGTCGGGACGATATCTTGTGGAAGGATGAAATAGTTTTAATAAATTCGTAAAAATAACGTTTTTAATTAAAAATATGTCAATCATTATTTGAATATGTTGGTGACCCATTGTATAAAAGTGATAATGCCCTCGAAGCCATTGTTTGGAGGATATCTTGGCACGGTTTTCTGGCCCTCTACGAACACCCGTGCCAATATTTCCTCCAAACACCGGCTTCTCTGGCATTATCACTTAAACATACAATAAAGACTGACACTGAGAAGCAGCTAGCTAGCTAAAGCAGAATGACCTCACTGATACAGTGAAAATATACCACGGAAACATGCTGTCAGTTTGGACAGAGTAATTTACCACAGAAAACCACCTAGACAGCACCTCTGATACTTGAAAACACTGAAGGGGGGAAGATAGACAAAATGTTAGTGTGTAAAACACAAATCCATCAGGTAGGTATAGTGGAAGGCAGCCTAATAGAGAGCCAGAGACTGTTAATAAACAAGGCCTGGCCAGGTGTCCGTCGGCCACGGGCTAATAGAAACATCCCATAGTGACAGGCAGGTAGCTAGACAGACAGACCAGGCAGGCAGGCAGGCAGCTAGGCAGGCAGCTAGACAGGCAGGCAGGCAGGAAGACTGACCAGGCAGGCAGCTAGACAGGCAGGCAGGCAGACAGACCAGGCAGGCAGCTCATGCATGCAGCTAGACAGGCAGGCAGACAGACACAGGCAGGCAGGCATGTTGACCAGGCAGGCAGCTAGATAGGCAGGCAGACAGACCTGGCAGGCAGCTCATGCACGTAGCTAGACAGGCAGGCAGGCAGATAGACACAGGCAGGCAGACTGACCAGGCAGACAGCTAGGCAGGCAGCTAGGCAGGCAGACAGACACAGGCAGGCAGACAGACACACACACAGGCAGGCAGGCTGACCAGGCAGGCAGCTAGACAGGCAGGCAGCTAGACAGGCTGCTAGGTAGGCAGGTAGCAGGGGCCCTAGGGGCTCCAATCAGCTCCTGAATAATTTATAAAGGTAATGAAAGCGCCAAAGTGCTGAAGATGGAGGGAGGAATGGAGGATCTCCTCCCATTATAGACAAGTGATTGGTGAGTAATGGGCAGCGGTGGGACCGTCATTCACACTCACAACGGCTAATTAACTACGCTGTGTCAGTGTGAGAGACAGTGTGTGTGTGTGTGTGTGTGTGTGTGTGAGAGAGAGGGAGAGAAGAGTGTCTCCGAGTACACAGACAAAACAAGTATCGTAACGGATATGGACAATTTTCCAAATATGACTAGGACACAGGTATTTTTTGTAATTATCCGTGATCTGAAAAAAGTAATTTTCAGCTGGCAGCACACATCTCTCTTTCACTCAAACAGTGTGAAGGGCTGTGTGCTCCCAACAACTGTTGGCTAGTTCATCTGTCTGTAAAGAAACAGGCGGGGTATCGGTTGAGCCAGCTGCAACGATTGGATTAGAATTAGCCGCTCTCCCTCTGCTCTCATTTCACCACACATAAAAACACGCGGTTCTGTTTCACTCAATCGCAGTCACCCGTCTCAGGGCACAAGTCTCCCCTTCTCTAAACATTGTGTATGAATCAGAATCCGTAGCTAGTCATTGTTGTTCAATCTAGTTATTTCCTGTTGACTTTGCTGAGGTGATATGGCCCTTTTGTCTGTCTACGTGGCGTTGTTTAGTATGCCCACTGTCTGTCCGTATAATTATTCCATTGCTGAAAACATCTGTCGTTATATCGTGATCCAAACCCATACTTGCTTGCTATTATTATTTATTCTCGCCCCAGGCATGTTTACCAAGTGACATATCATTAGAAAATAAAATGACAAATGTAGTTTATTTTTAATATACAAATGTTGCGGCATAAGTGTCAGTAGGGAGAAGTTTTGCTCCTCTCGAAAGTGAAACAGTATACGAATTAGCCTTCCTTCATTTAAATCTGTGTCTGGAATAAATGCAGACACTAGTAGCCAGCCATACATTAGGCTATTTATTAGCCTATTTAGTTTATAATTGAATTGGACTAAAGTAAGTTTTCATCTGTCGGGTCGTGACAGACAGACCAGGCAGGCAGGCAGTGCTCTGTGTGACAATGAGTGAAGGAACACAACGATACGCTCTGAGCGATAGCGCAGTAATGTGCACTTGAGGTTTAGACTTTACCAGCATTTAAAGCGCACATCTGGGTTTTCCGATCAAGAGTAAATCTGATTCCGAGTATCAAGTGTGATAAAACGGATACGATCGGCACACCCCTAGTGTCTCTGTATGTGTGTGAGTGTGTGCAAATGGGTGTGGCTTTGTGTGTGTTGTGCGTCTGTGCGAGTGTGTGCATCTTCTAAACTGCCTGTAAGACCTGACTACCAGTGAGTGATGGCCAGCCAGCCAAAGGACCACCTCTGACACACTGTGACTGATGGAGAGTGCTGAGCAGGCAACCTAGCTAGCTAACTACCTCATTCCCCACCTCAGGTGACCTGGGCCTCTAAAGTCTACACAGGGGTCCTTCTTGGGCCAGAGGCGGGGGGTTGCTATGGCGACAAGTCACTCAGGCCTGAGGTCGAGGTAGAGGTTGAGGTGGATCAGGTGGTCTCCTGTGACGTTTTTTAAATGGTGTCGCCGCGTGGGGTGAATGGATATATGGGAATGGATGGATGGCCTGGCCTGGCTAGAGGAGGGTTAGAGTAGTGGCCTGGAGCTGTGACAAGACAGAGACTGAAAGGGGGATAGGGTTAGAGGGGTGAAGAACAAGACAATGGAGAAGAGCACTGACCGCCACAACTTGCTCACAACATGGACTGACTGCATGTAGGTGCCAAATAACATACACTGAATCAACATACGAAGGTGTGCGGCAGACAACATATGACAAGAGGTCTGTGACCTTTTCCAAGCCAAAAAAGTTGAAGTATGCAATAGCCTACCATTTGTTACTAAATAATAAGCATAAACTTTCACAATGCCGATCCCTTGTCACAGATATACCTGTAACCAACTAAGACGGTCCAGCAGAGACCTTGACCTGACCTCAGTCCAAACATCCCCCCCCCCCCAACCGCAAACAGACATCAAGACAACAACTTAACTGGAAAAGCGTTGTGATCACACTCCCATGTGAGTGTGCTCCACTTTCTCCTCCACTCCCTCTGCTCCAAAACATGTTGCAGCACCTCCTCTTCCTCCAGCCTCCTCTGCCACGACACGCGACACATCATCCTGGGCCAGAGCGATGGAAATATCGGGGAAAAAACGCGACGCTGGCCATCCGGATCCCTCCGCTTTGGGTACCTGTTCACTGCCTCATTCCACAGCACGTTTATATCGCCGCCACCTACTGCGTTCTGCTAAGCCCCCCGAACCATGTCGCCCAATTAGTTCCGTGAAGGTGATACAATGTTCTTTCTGTTCTCCAAATGTGGCCAGCATGTGGCTCTCGTGGGGTTAATACTCTGTCTGCTTCTTTCTTTCTTTCTCTCTCTCTCTGTCTCTCACACACAAACCACATTCTAACAGGCATCAGCCCTAACACAGGATGGTTTAAACAGCCAATCCAAGACTGGAAAACTCCCTGCAGACCCCTCCTCTTATGGCTTCATCCCTCGCTCGCTCGCTCGCTCCCTCCCTCCCTAACTTTGTCTCTCTCTCTCTCTCCCCCTCCCTCCCTCCCTTAGTCTCGCTCCCTCTTTCTCGGTGCACCCCTCCTCCTGGGTGTCTGGGAGATTCATCAATCACCTCTGCTGACTGCTGGGCCATGAAATTAGAATCAGGGAGAGGAGAACCCCCCCCCCCCCCCCCCCCACCCCGCCCTCCGTCGACCGGGGGGCGCCGGGCGAGGCCACTGGGAGCAATAATGTCACAACCATGAGCACCCCGGCACTGTAACTGAGATAACAGAGACATCAATGACATCACACACACTATTGAACGTCCCTCAAGTCCTAACACAGACCAACCCGTCTTGTGACTAACATATTGGTGGCAGGTGTGGGGGAATGTGTCCCATATGGACAGAAAGAGAGAGAGAGATGGGGGTGGGAGGGGGAGAAGGAGAGAGGAAGGGTGTTTATGTTTTTCTGATGACCTAAACGGGTCAAAGTGGTGTCCTCATCCTATGACATCACGATGTGTTGACAAACTGCATGACAGACTTGACAGGCTTAATGATGATGAGTGAGGACCTTAGTGAAACCATGCGTGACGAGGGTTAACAAACAGGTGTCTAAATGAACACGAATTGGACGATATCGTCACTTAATTAATTGTTCTACTGATGTTGGCGAATATCAGTGCAAAGGATGAAACTCCTCAAATCCACCTTAACTCCCAAAATGAAAACAAACAGTCCACTCACGTCTTGTAGCAGTTTCTCCAGGTTCTCCTGCAGCTCGTAAAAGTAGTGTGAGGTGATGCAACCCTCGCGGCTTTTATCCAGGCAGTCTCTGGACAGCTCTATGACCTGGTGGTGGATGAAGCTGAGGACCCCGTCGGCCAGGGGCATCACCTTGTCAGGAGCCGAGGACGATAGGAAGTCAGCCAGACGGTCCTCCATCTGAGCCGTGGCCTGGGGACGAGAGGGGGGAGAGTTGACTCACATATGCTCACCTTCCAGACAGCTCATAGGGAGCTTTATTACAATGGCAAAGCTCATTGAAGGACTGTCATGAATTGGTTAAGATTTTAATTCTAGGTATTTCATTTCTGAATGTATTAATGTCAACTAAGTCATAATAAACAAATGTTAAGACTGATATGAACTAATCATTCTTATGGGAAGGTACCTTGGGAAAGCGCTCCTTGTAGACATGGTTCATCATGACGATCTCATGGTCAAAGGAAATGGGTGAGCGACCAGGGCTGAAAAAAGACAAACATACAGAGATATGAGTGGAGAACTAAGAGACTGTAGCTTGGCGGTCTGGTCTACACCAGTCCAGAGAGACTGTAACTTGGTGGTCTGGTCTACAACAGTCCTGAGAGACGGTAAATTGGTGGTCTGCTCTACATCAGTCCAGAGAGACTGTAGCTTGGTGGTCAGTCTACAACAGTCCAGAGAGACTGTAGCTTGGCGGTGTGATTTACACCAGTCCAGAGAGACTGTAGCTTAGCGGTGTGATTTACACCAGTCCAGAGAGACTGTAGTTTGGCGGTCTAGACTACACCAGTCCAGAGAGACGTAAGCTTGGTGGTCTGGTGTGCACCAGTCCAGAGAGACTGTAGCTAGGTGGTCTGGTCTACACCAGTCCAGAGAGACTGTAGCTTGGCGGTCTGGTCTACACCAGTCCGGAGAGACTGTAGCTTGGCAGTGTGATTTACACCAGTCCAGAGAGACTGTAGCTTGGCGGTCTGGTCTACACCAGTCCAGAGAGACTGTAGCTTGGCAGTGTGATTTACACCAGTCCAGAGAGACTGTAGCTTGGCGGTCTAGACTACACCAGTCCAGAGAGACTGTAGCTTGGCGGTCTGGTCTACACCAGTCCAGAGAGATTGTAGCTTGGTGGTCTGGTTGACACCAGCCCAGAGAGACTGTAGCTTTGGGGTCTAGACTACACTTGCTGGTCTGGTCTACCCCAGTCCAGAGAGACTGTAGCTTGGCGGTCTAGACTACACCAGTCCAGAGAGACGTAAGCTTGGTGGTCTGTTGTGCACCAGTCCAGAGAGACTGTAGCTTGGTGGTCTGGTCTACACCAGTCCAGAGAGACTGTAGCTTGGCAGTGTGATTTACACCAGTCCAGAGAGACTGTAACTTGGCGGTCTAGACTACACCAGTCCAGAGAGACTGTAGCTTGGCGGTCTGGTCTACACCAGTCCGGAGAGATTGTGGCTTGGTGTTCTGATTTACACAAGTCCAGAGAGACTGTAGCTTGGTGGTCTGGTCTACACCAGCCCAGAGAGACTGTAGCTTGGGGGTCTAGACTACACTTGGTGGTCTGGTCTACACCAGTCCAGAGAGACTGTAGCTTGGCGGTCTGGTTTACACCAGTCCAGAGAGACTGTAGCTTGGGAGTCTAGTTTACATAAGTCCAGAGAGACTGTAGCTTGGCGGTCTGGTTTACACCAGTCCAGAGAGACTGTAGCTTGGGAGTCTAGTTTACATAAGTCCAGAGAGACTAGTATACTGCATGGTAGTAGGGTTCTGTATTTTTCAGTATCCCTGAGCTGCAGTACAGCATGACAGAAGTGAGCTCCAAGTCCCAAGGCACCAGTAGAGGGATACTGTGGATGGAGGGTCAGGTCAGACAGAGAGGGCATGAGATACATTGAAGAGGATGACAGCTCTTAGGTCAGAAACACAGACATGGACATACATGGCTGCACACATACTGTATGTCACACACACATGAAGAGCTGATGGCTCTTGAGACCAGGCAGGGGATGTGTGCGTTATGTTCCTGACAGTGTGTCTGAGAGTCAGTCTGAGGACCCTATCTGTCTGTCAGGACTTCATCGAGGATTTCATACTGGTGGATGTCTATGGCTGGAAAGGTCAGTTCCCTGGGGAGCGTGATGTGTAGCGGTGATGGCTCATTTAGTCTGTGTGCATCAGCCCCTTCTCTCTCTCTCTCTCCAGCTCGCTCTCCACATCAAAAGTCTGGCTAGCAGGAACAAATGGAGACAGCCATGACCTTTCTGTCTCTCACTCACACCACCACAGCAGAGAATAAACTGGGGGTTCTGTCTGAAGCAATGAGGCATGGTGTGTGAGAGAGAGAGAGAGAGAGAGAGAGAGAGAGAGAGAGAGAGAGAGAGAGAGAGAGAGAGAGACATTCCAATCTGAGCGGCTGTGTTATATAGCATTGTATTGGAAGCGGTGGGGGAATGTGTGGCCGGCACAAAATTGAATTTGGGGTCCACAGATGTGACTGTTTGTGTGAGTCATCTGTGTGTCGTGTGGAGGTGTGGTCATGTGACCAGGGGGATGAGGTATTGCCTATCGTCCTCCACCGACAGCTCGCTCATCTTATGAACCATTCTGTTGCCTATTACCCAGCATAATTGAATGAGATCACACTGAATGTGACATATGAGGTCAACCTCACAGGAGCTGTTTATCATCATCTTAACACTCTTGCTGGAAGGTGAGCTTCTCAGAACATATTCGAATATCCTCTGCTTCTCTTACACACGCCTAACATACTAATTTAGTAGAACTGTCTGCTTATGAAATAAAATATATGCCAGTCATCTTCACGAACCGAGAGGAGAAACGTTCTCAGCTCTGAGTCCTGCCACACACCACTGTTCTTTTTTATTTTTGTATTTTTCTAATCACTCAGAAATACAATCATAGCCATGTCACTGCTGCCACAGCAACCAAAAGGTTAGCTCCGACAGAGATTGATGCACAGTGGCTGCTTCATAAATACTCAAATATTTTAAGGATATTTTCCTTTGTCTGTGAGTGGAGTTGCTTTGAGTGATATGTGACTTTATTGAATAAGCCTCACATCCAAACGAGCTGCTAATAGAATCATTAAGGTCCTGAGAATGACTAACATCAGACTGACAGCCCAGAAAAATATGTTCATAAGTCATTTGAGAAAACGACCTTGAACACAGACTCAAATTATACTTGTGGGGGGAGGTTTTGGATCTACAGTATAAGCCTGTGTGTTAATAGGCTGAGAAGATTTTTGAAATAAACTTGAACTTTGAAGACCGTTGAATCCTGTTGTCGCTATTCATTTATATACTGCAGCACAATACCATTTCTCTTAAAGGATTAGCGTTTTAGAAACGGGTGAATTGGCAGTGTGAGCTTTTTAAACACTCATGTCAGATTACGTGAAAAGGGTGCTCAAAAGAAAAAGGTAGATAATGATTAAGAGGATAAATGAAGTGAATCAGAGCGAGAGAGAGAAGAGAGAGAGAGAGAGAATAACATTGCCCCAACACCAGTGAGGCATGCGACTGGGGAAATGAAGGACCTAATTGACCGTGACAGAGAAGAGGCTGGGCAGGGAGGGTTGTGTGTGTGTGAGGGGCAGGGGGGTGTATGTACAGTGCCTTGCAAAAGTATTCATCCCCCTTGGCGTTTTTCCTATTTTGTGACATTACAACCTGTAATTTAATAAATTGATTTTTATTTGGATTTCATGTAATGGGCATGCACAAAATAGTCCAAATTGGTGAAGTGGAATGAAAAAATAACTGAAAATTGGTGCGTACATATGTACTCACCCCCTTTGCTATGAAGCCCCTAAATAAGATCTAGTGCAACCAATAACCTTCAGATGTCACATAATTAGTGAATTAAAGTCCACCTGTGTGCAATCTAAGTGTCACATGATCTGTCACATGATCTCAGTATATATATACACCTGTTCTGAATGGCCCCAGAGTCTGCAACAACACTAAGCAAGGGACACCACCAAGCAAGCGGCACCATGAAGACCAAGGAGCTCTCCAAACAGGTCAGGGACATAGTTGTGGAGAAGTACAGATCAGGGTTGAGTTATAAAAACTATCAGAAACTTTGAACATCCCATGGAGCACTATTAAATCCATTATAAAAAAATGGAAAGAATATGGCATCACAACAAACCTGAGAGAGGGCCGCCCAACAAAACTCAAGGACCAGGCAAGGAGAGCATTAATCAGAGAGGCAACAAAGAGACCAAAGATAACCCTGAAGGAGCTGCAAAGCTCCACAGCGGAGATTGGAGTATCTGTCCTTTAGACCACTATAAGCCGTACACTCCACAGAGCTGGGCTTTACAGAAGAGTGGCCAGAAAAAAAGCCATTGCTTAAAGTAAAAAATAAGCAAACACGTTTGGTGTTCGCCAAAAGGCATGTGGGAGACTCCCCAAACATATGGAAGAAGGTACTCTGGTCAGATGAGACTAAAATTGAGCTTTGGAGGTTCTGTCACACCCTGACCTTATTTATCTTTGTTTTCTTTATTATTTTGGTTAGGTCAGGGTGTGACGAGGGTGGTATGTGTGTTTTTGTCTTGTCTAGGATTTTTTGTATATCTATGGGGTTTTGGTATTGTCTAGGTAAATGTAGGTCTATGGTGGCCTGAATTGGTTCCCAATCAGAGACAGCTGTTAATCGTTGTCTCTGATTGGGGATCCTATTTAGGTTACCATTTTCCATGTTGGTTTGTGGGTTATTGTCTATGTGTAGTTGCCTGTCAGCACTCGTTATTAGCGGCACGTTCGTTTTGTTACATGGTTAGTTTGTTTAGTGTTCTTCGTAAATAAAGAAGAATGTATTCAAATCACGTTGCGCCTTGGTCTCCTCGTTATGACGAACGTGACAGATTCACCTTCCATGACCCTAAGCATACTGCTAAAGCACCACTCGAGTGGTTTAAAACATTAAAACAAAACATTTAAATGTCTTGAAATGACCTAGTCAAAGCCCAGACCTCAATCCAATTGAGAACCTGTGGTATGACTTAAAGATTGCTGTACACCAGCGGAACCCATCCAACTTGAAGGAGCTGGAGCAGCTTTGCCTTGAAGAATGGGCAAAAATCCCAGTGGCTAGATGTGCCAAGCTTATAGAGACATACCCCAAGAGACTTGCTGCTGTAATTGCTGCAAAATGTGTCTCTACAAAGTATTGACTTTGGGGGGGGTGTGAATAGTTATGCACTCTCAAGTTCAGTTTTTTTTGTCTTATTTCTTGTTTGCTTCACAATAAAACACATTTTGCATCTTCAAAATGGTAGACATGTTGTGTAAATCAAATTATACAAACCCCCAAACATTTTTAATTCCAGGTTGTAAGGCAACAAAATAGGAAAAATGCCAAGGGGGGTGAATACTCTCACAAGCCACTGCATGTTTGTGTGTGTGAGCACCTCAGAGCCCCATTCGATGAGACGCTAATGACATGGGTAATACATTCAACAAGGTGACACCCAAAATGAAGGGCTGAGCTGCTGAGGGAAGGGTAGAAGTGTTTAATTAAATACACCATCTGTGACTGTGTGTGTGTGTGACTGTCTCTGTATCTGTCTGTGAGGCTCTGTGCTGCTCATTAAAACAGGACCCACCGCTGGATATGACAAGCCTATGATGGATGAACATGTTGAGATTATTTCTACAACTCCAGAAGAATGAGTTGGGAGAGAAAGAGAGAAAGAGAGCGAGAGAGAGAGATAGCGGGTGAGATACAGAGATGGATAGAGTGAGAGAGAGAGAGAGAGAGAGAAAAAAAAACAGAGGAAGAGGTAGAGAGATAGGAAGGACATGAGAATAAGCACTGCAGTCATCACTCTCAGCATGGCTGATAATAAGGCCATGAAATTAACATATGATTGCTTCCTTCTTTAATCTTAATTAGCTGGTCTGAGACTCAGCTTTCTCTCTCCCTCCCGTGCTTTCCCTAAGGATGTTCATCTTTCCCTTTCAAGACGATTCGATACGGATCTAGATACATGGGCTCTGATAAAATACAGGAACGATACGTTATAGTCTGAAATGATGCGATTCGGTTCGATGAGATACGATTCGATGCAGTAACATTTGACGCACAAACACATGAGTTTTCCATTCTAAATTAAAATTAGCTGCTGAGCTGGATCTGTCTGAGCTGACTTCTGTGTGTGTGTGTGTCTATGGTGTATGTGCTATCTAGGCACCTTAGCTGAGCCATAAAGGAGACTAGGCATCTACCACCCTACTATCACATTAGGGGAGGTTGGGGATGTAGCCCCTCCACACACACACTTTGGTTCTGAAATCACCATGAACCACTAACTAACTTGTCATTTTTGCAGATTAAGTGTTTGGGTTAGTAATGTATCAATATTATCATTTAAAAATTTGCTATGACATAGCCAATGAATACCAGTCAAAGGTTTGGACACTCATTTAAGGCCTTTTCTTTATTTTTACTATTTTCTACATTGAAGACATCAAAACTATGAAATAACACATATGGAATCATGTAGTAACCAAAATATATTTTATATTTGAGATTCTGCAAAGTAGCCACCATTTGCATTGATGACAGCTTTCCACACTCTTGGCATTCTCTCAACCAGCTTCATGAGGTAGACACCTGGAATGCTTTTCCAACAGTCTTGCTTTTCCTTCCCTCTGAGGTCCAACTCATCCCAAACCATCTCAATTGGGTTAAGGTCGGGTGAGTGTGGAGGCCAGGTAATCTGATGCAGCACTCCATCACCCAATTCAATTCAATTCAAGGTGCTTTATTGGCATGGGAAACATTTGTTAACATTGCCAAAGCAAGTGAAGTAGATCATATACAAAAGTGAAATAAACAAAAATGAACAGTAAACATTACACTCACAGAAGTTCCAAAAGAATAAAGACATTGCAAATGTCATCTTATGTATATATACAGTGTTGTAACGATGTGCAAATGGTTAAAGTGCAAAAGGGAAAATAAATAAACATAAATATGGGTTGCATTTACAATGGTATTTGTTCTTCACCGGTTTCCCTTTTCTTGTGGCAACAGGTCACAAATCTTGCAGCTGTAATGGCACACTGTGGTATTTCACCCAGTAGATATGGGAGTTAATCAAAATCGGGTTTGTTTTTAAATTCTTTGTGGTTCTGTGTAATCTGAGGAAGATATGTCTCTCGAATATGGTCATACATTTGGCAGGAGGTTAGGAAGTGCAGCTCAGTTACCACCTCATTTTGTGGGCAGTGTGCACATAGTCTGTCTTCTCTTGAGAGCCAGGTCTGCCTACGGCGGCCTTTCTCAATAGCAAGGCTATGCTCACTGAGTCTACATACAGTGGGGCAAAAAAGTATTTAGTCAGCCACCAATTGTGCAAGTTCTCCCACTTAAAAAGATGAGAGAGGCCTGTAATTTTCATCATAGGTACACTTTAAATATGACAGACAAAATGAGAAAAAGAAATCCAGAAAATCACATTGTAGGATTTTTTATGAATTTATTTGCAAATTATGGTGGAAAATAAGTATTTGGTCACTTACAAACAAGCAAGATTTCTGGCTCTCACAGACCTGTAACTTCTTCTTTAAGAGGCTCCTCTGTCCTCCACTCGTTACCTGTATTAATGGCACCTGTTTGAACTTGTTATCAGTATAAAAGACACCTGTCCACAACCTCAAACAGTCACACTCCAAACTCCACTATGGCCAAGACCAAAGAGCTGTCAAAGGACACCAGAAACAAAATTGTAGACCTGCACCAGGCTGGGAAGACTGAATCTGCAATAGGTAAGCAGCTTGGTTTGAAGAAATCAACTGTGGGAGCAATTATTAGGAAATGGAATATATACAAGACCACTGATAATCTCCCTCGATCTGGGGCTCCATGCAAGATCTCACCCTGTGGGGTTAAAATGATCACAAGAACGGTGAGCAAAAATCCCAGAACCACACGGGGGGGACCTAGTGAATGACCTGCAGAGAGCTGGGACCAAAGTAACAAAGCCTACCATCAGTAACACACTACGCCGCCAGGGACTCAAATCCTGCAGTGCCAGACATGTCCCCCTGCTTAAGCCAGTACATGTCCAGGCCCGTCTGAAGTTTGCTAGAGAGCATTTGGATGATCCAGAAGAAGATTGGGAGAATGTTATATGGTCAGATGAAACCAAAATATAACTTTTTGGTAAAAACTCAACTCATCGTGTTTGGAGGACAAAGAATGCTGAGTTGCATGCAAAGAACACCATACCTACTGTGAAGCATTGGGGTGGAAACATCATGCTTTGGGGATGTTTTTCAGCAAAGGGACCAGGACGACTGATCCGTGTAAAGGAAAGAATGAATGGGGCCATGTATCGTGAGATTTTGAGTGAAAACCTCCTTCCATCAGCAATGGCATTGAAGATGAAACGTGGCTGGGTCTTTCAGCATGACAATGATCCCAAACACACCGCCCGGGCAACGAAGGAGTGGCTTCGTAAGAAGCATTCCAAGGTCCTGGAGTGGCCTAGCCAGTCTCCAGATCTCAACCCTATAGAAAATCTTTGGAGGGAGTTGAAAGTCCGCGTTGCCCAGCAACAGCCCCAAAACATCACTGCTCTAGAGAAGATCTGCATGGGCAGGAATGGGCCAAAATACCAGCAACAGTGTGTGAGAACCTTGTGAAGACTTACAGAAAACGTTTGACCTCTGTCATTCCCAACAAAGGGTATATAACAAAGTATTGAGATAAACTTTTGTTATTGACCAAATACTTATTTTCCACCATAATTTGCAAATGAATTGATAAGAAATCCTACAATGTGTTTTTCTCTTTTTGTCTGTCATAGTTGAAGTGTACCTATGATGAAAATTACAGGCCTCTCTCATCTTTTTAAGTGGGAGAACTTGCACAATTGGTGGCTGACTAAATACTTTTTTGCCCCACTGTAGTCAAAGCTTTCCTTAAGTTTGGGTCAGTCACAGTGGTCAGGTATTCTGTCACTGTGTACTCTCTGTTTAGGGCCAAATAGCATTCTACTCTGCTCGTTGTTTTTATTAATTCTTTCCAATGTGTCAAGTAATTATCTTTTTGTTTTCTCATGATTTGGTTGCGTCTAATTGTATTGCTGTCCTGGGGCTCTGTGGGATCTGTTTGTGTTCGGAACAGCTTGCTTAGGTGACTCTTCTCCAGGTTCATCTCTCTGTAGGTGATGGCTTTGTTATGGAATGTTTGGGAATTGCTTCCTTTTAGGTTGTTGTAGAATTTAGCAGCTCTTTTCTGAATTTTGATAATTAGCTGGTATTGGCATAATTCTGCTCTGCATGCATTATTTGATGTTTGACGTTGTACACGGAGGATATTTTTGCAGAATTCTGCAGGCAGAGCCTCAATTTGGTGTTTATCCCATTTTGTGAATTCTTGGTTGGTGAGTGGGCCCCAGACCTCACAACCATAAAGGGTAATGGGTTCCATAACTGATTCAAGTATTTTTAGCCAGATCCTAATTGGTATGTCAAATTGTATGTTCCTTTTGATGGCATAGAATGCCCTTCTTGCCTTGTCTCTCAGATCGTTTACAGCTTTGTGGAAGTTACCTATAGCGCGGATGTTTAGGCCATGGTTTGTATAGTTTTTTTGCGTGCTCTAGGGCAATGGTGCCTAGATGGAATTTGTATTTGTGGTCCTGGCGACTGGACCTTTTTTGGCACACCATTATTTTGAGATTTACTGTCAGGGACCAGGTCTGGCAGAATCTGTGCAGAAGATCTAGGTGCTGCTGTAGGCCTTCCTTGGTTGGTGACAGAAGCACCAGATCAAACAGTAGGCATTTTACTTCAGATTCTAGTAGGGTGAGGCCGGTTGCTGCAGACAGTTCTAGTGCTCTCGCCAACTCAATGATATACAGTATATGTTGAAGAGGGTGGGGCTCACTCTCCTTCTTGGTCAAATAGCCCTTACACATCCTGGAGGTGTGTTCTATCCGCCATCACTTCATATTTCAGCATGATAATGCATGCCCCAATGTCTCAAGGATCTGTACACAATTTTTGGAAGCTATAAATGTGCCAGTTCTTCCATGGCCTGCGTACTAACCAGACATGTCACCCGTTGATGTCACAACTTCTGCCGAAGTCGAAGCCTCTCCTTGTTCGGGCGGTGCTCGGCGGTCGACGTCACCGGTCTTCTTGCCATCATTGATCCATTTTTCATTTTCTATTGGTTTTGTCTTGTTTTCATACACACCTGGTTTCAATCCCATTCATTACCTGTTGTGTATTTAACCCTCTGTTTTCCCTCATGTCTTTGTCAGAGATTGTTTTATGTTCAGTATTCGTGTTTTGTATTTTGGTGCCACGACGGGTCCTCATACCCACTTTGTTTCATTGTATTTCATGGTTTTGGAGTGTTTTAAGTTATTAAACTACTCCATTCCACCAAGTTTTTATTCTCCTGCGCCTGACTTCCCTGCCACCTATACACATGACTATGACAGTTGAGCATGTTTGGGATGCTCTGGATAGACAGCATGTTCCAGTTCCTGCCGATATCCAACAACTTCCCACAGCTATTGAAGAGGAGTGGCACAACATCCCACAGGCCACAATCAACAGCCTGAGGCAAATGGTGGTCACACCAGATACTGATTTTCTGATCAACACCCCTACCAACAGATGCATATTTGTATTCCCAGTCATGTGAAATCCATAAATGTATTTCAATTGAATTAATTGAATGATATATGAACTGTAACAGTAAAATCTTTGAAATTGTCGCATGTTGCGTTTATATTTTTATTCCGTATACATACAGTATTTTGTCAACTAATAAAGCCAAATATCACGCAGGCCATTTTAGCATTTGAATGCTGAAGGTACAGCAAGATCAAGAACAGGCCGGCCTACCGTGCGTTGGTCAGGGTGCGAAGCTGGGCACAGAGTGCAGTTTAACTAGGCTACTGATATTGGCTGGGGTTGTAGCACAGTTACATGCAGTTTGGCACTGAAGGGAAGGACACATCAGTTGTCCTATTTTCGAAAGGTAGAAAGAATGTAATATAAGCTAAAAGAATGTGTGAACCGGCGAGTTGTAACGTTTGAATCGATTTTCTGACCCGTTGTGGTGGCAAAACGTCATTCAGGGTTTTGAGCCCCACCTGCATGTTATTTTGCCATTAATACGTGTCACATATCAGTTTGCAAACAATGTCCCCAAAAAATAATTGGAGCAACATCCAAACATGGTCTCTTTTTTGCTTTCTTGAGTAAGGCAGCTCCAAAATTCAGGTGTTTCAGCCCAGCTCAGTGCTTTCTGTGGTGGTGGGGCAGCCAGCATAAAATACAGAGTGTAGGTTGACAAAATATGCCCACAAATTGTGTGCTGCAACATAAATAATGTAATATGCCAGGGAGATATGCATACTGTAGCTAAGAAAGTAATACTAAGTGTATGTTGTGTAGTAAGCTGCAAGTAGCCCATGTGCCTCACCCTAATCATTTGGCCCCTTTCCCCCTTATAACTTAGCCTAGTGTTCTGATATGGTGGTGCACATGTAGCCTTTAGCCTGTTTTAGGAATTATATCACTGTACAAATAGTTATATTGATTACGTCCGTCTTAGCTTGCTCATTAAAATGTCTTACTCGAAATGACGGATTACCTCATCCACTCATTGTTCCCTTTTTCCATAGTTTGTACGTCTCAATTGTCAGAAGAAACTACATTTGTTTATGAAAGTCAGCCATATCAGCTATGTTTTTTTTGTTAAAGGCAGTAAACGAGGCTGAATGAACTGTTTTGCGGCCACACAAGGCTCCGCTGATAGCCAGGTGTAGCAGTGTTAAGAATTCACTCCATAATTCACAACAGACAGTATCTGCTGTATAGACTGTTCTCATTGTTTAGAAACCCATACCCAAGCCATCTCTCCCTGGTACCTTCCAGTCAAATCATAGCCATCTCCCTCACATGAATGAATGCGGCCTAAGGCATCGTAAATCTACTGTCAGCATTAAGCCCCAGAGGCCCACTCTCAGTTCACACAGACACAATATAGTTTTAAGAACCCCTTATTCTGTTGCATAAAACAATATTTTGATGCAATAACAGTATTATAAAATAATCTTAGAATTTCACCCACAACAACATGCATAACATTTTTAAAAAATGGGAATTTTCCCCACCAAGATTTACATGCTAAAATCGTCACTGGATCGATGCATACTTAATTTGGATTGGTTTGGGGTCCGCAGCTCGATGCATTTGTATCTTAAACATTTGAATCAGGGGCCGATGCGTATCGGTGAATTGTTGCATCCCTAGCTTTCTCTCGCTCTTTCACAATCTCTCCCTCACCTTATCTGCCTTGTAGCACTCTTTCCCCCACCTCATCTGCCTTGTAGCACTCTTTCCCACCCGTTCTCTATCTTTATTTCTATAGCAATCACCCTCTTTGAAGCTCCTCCATCCGTCTCTCACTATCTCTTTCACCCCCTAAAGCCTCACTCTCCCCTACCATCCTCCCTCTCTCTCTCTCCCCCTACAAATCTCTCTCTCTCCATCACTGCCCATCTCTCTCCTTCATCAGATGATTAATCCTTGCTGAGGCATACAGTAAAGTCATACAGCAGGGATAGTCATTTGTAAACGGCTAGTAATGCCTTTCCCTCATACCTCTTCTGATATTTATACATCTCATTCCTATAGCCTGAGTGGCAGGCAAGCCCCTTGAGAGCACATTCAGATAGAGATACGGCCTAGTAGGAGGGGAACGGCTAGGCCTCTGTCTCATCGAGTCATCTTAATACTAAACCTCATCTCTCTCTCTCTCTAAGTGTGAAGTGTATCTCTCATATCATACCAACAGAGCCATTTTCTGTTCTCCATTCATGAGAATAGAGTGAGATGAAAGCAGTGTGTTCTAAATCCACACAGATGAAGGGGACGAGACAAGAAGAGAGGAGAGGAGAGGGGGTATAGAGATGAGATATGTCTGCTGCTAAGGCAGAAAGTTTGGGGCTTTCAGTAGCTAGTCTGTTTGATGTTTAGCTTTTGAAAGGAGGGGTAACTGAATGCAGAGACAGGAGCCAGGGGAGGAGGAGGAGAAGGAGGAGAAGGAAGAAGGGAGGGGATTAAGACTGACAGTTGCAGGTCATAACAGAACAGGGCAGGACAGGGAGGCACAGCTGAACTGCTGATCAGCTGAGATGCCACCAGTTCTGGCACCTCAGAACTCAGAGAACATAGTGTCAGTGACAGATTCACTGAATGAGATAGATACACTATATATACACATAAGTATGTGGACACCCCTTCAAATTTGTTGATTCGGCTATTTCAGCCACACCATTGCTGACAGGTGTCTAAAATCGAGCACACAGCCATGCAATCTCCATAGACAAACATTGGCAGTAGAATGGCCTTACTGAAGAGCACAGTGGATTTCAATGTGGCACCGTCATAGGATGCCACCTTTTCAACAATCAGTTTGTCAAAATTCTGCTCTGCTAGTGCTGTTCCAGTCAACTGTAAGTGCTGTTTTTATAAAGTGGAAACGTCTAGGAGCAACAACGGCTCAGCTGCGAAGTGGTAGGCCACACAAGCTCACAGAACGGGATCGCTGAGTGCTGAAGCTCGTAGTGTGTCCTTGGTTATAACACTCACTATCGAGTTCCAAACTGCCTCTGGAAGCAACATCAGTACAATAACTGTTCATCGGGAGCTTCATGAAATGGGTTTCCATGGCTGTGCAGCAGCGCACAAGTCTAAGATCACCATGCGCAATGCCAAGCATCGGCTGGAGTGGAGTAAAGCTCGTTGCCATTGGAAACGCATTCTCTGGAGTGATGAGTCACGCTTCACCATCTGGCTAGTCCAACGGACAAACCTGGGTTTGACGGATGCCAGGAGAACGCTACCTGCCCGAATGCATAGTTCCAACTGTAAAGTGGGGCTGTTTTTCATGGTTTGGGCTAGGCCCCTTAGTTCCAGTGAAGGGAAATCTTGACACTACAGCATACAATGACATTCTAGAAAATTCTGTGCTTCCAACTTTGTGGCAACAGTTTGGGGAAGGCCCTTTCCTATGTCAGCATGACCAAAGCAAGGTCCATACAGAAATGGTTTGTCGAGATCAGTGTGGAAGAACTTGACTGGTCTGCACAGAGCCCTGACCTTAACCCCATCAAACCCCTTTTGGATGAATTGGAACGCAGACTGCAAGCCAGGCCTAATCGCCAAACATCACTGCCCGACCTCACTAATGCTCTTGTGACTGAATGGAAGCAAGTCCCCGCAGCAATGTTCCAAAATCTAGTGGAAAGCCTTCCCAGAAGAGTGGAGGCTGTTATAGCAACAAAAGGGGGACCAACTCCATTTTAAATGTCCATGACTCTGGAATGAGATGTTCGACAAGGAGGTGTCCACATACTTTTGGTCATGTAGTGTCCATTCTGGCTCCAAAAACTGATAGACACAGAAAAAGTGAGGCCAGTAAGGGACACAAAGAGGGAGGCAGATGGAGAGTGAGCGAGTGAGAAAGAGAGTTAGGTGGAGAGAGTCAGAGAAAGAGGAGTGGAGAAAAGCAAGAGTGACAGAGGTAAAGTGAGAGAGAGAGAGACAGACAGATAGAGACAGACAGACAGAAAGAGGGACAGGGTGTGATGGCTAACGAGTGAGGAGTCTGAGGCTGAGGGCAGTAGACAGGTGATAGAAGTCTTCTGCTGCCAGCCAGCCACACTGAAGAGGTCACAGTCACTCACACCTGCCAGCGATGTGTCAATGAGAAGGGCCTGACCTTTTTGTCTACCAACTACAGGTAGAATACCTTTGTGTCTACGAACGTTACAGCCTACAGATAGGCCTACTGACAAACAACAGACAGTCATTTAGGTGAGACACTGCAGGAGGATGGCAAAGGGGGGGATGAGTGGGCACTGGGCATTGTACTGAATTGTGGGTGTATGAGTCTCTGGCGGATATCCTACCTGAGGCTGCGTGAGCGGGGGCGCATGGGCGAGTGTCGTCCCTCCTCATCGGTGATGCTCTCGGAGCTGAAGTGCTTGGTGAGGAAGTGCAGCTCGTCCGCCGTGGGCTGGAAGGGCAGCTGGTGCAGCTTCTCCTGGGATGAACAGGATGACTGTGAGAAGCAGAGAGGGAGGGATTACAAGGGTAGAAGAGCCGGGCGCTAGTAGCGGCTAACTGCTAGAGGGAGGGAGTACAAGGGCAAAAGAGCCCATTGCTAGCAGCGAGTAACTGGGGCTGGGAATGGTAACTCCTGGCTAGTGGTTATGGTCGTGTGCTCTACACTCTACTGGGCTGTTGCCTTTGAAGAAGAGATAAAGAAACTGTGATTGAACAAACTCTGGAGAGTTTAAAATTGGGATAACGGTTTGGGATAGCTGCATGATGAGACTAATGATGATTTGAAAAAAGTAGCTTGAAAGGCATGAGCTCTGCTTAGTTTTTTTGCGCAGGCTGTACACATTAGTCTCTCATACACAATTTGACAAGCACTTGATCATGCCTAGAATTTCACGACGGCATCCCCTATGTGCACCCTAAAAGAATGCATGCCTTTTGCGGCCAGTGGACATTGTGCCCTTGGCCCAGAGTGCAGCGTTGTGCCCTTAAGCTCCTAAGCACCTCTCACTCACATGGCTCTCCATAACGTGATCGGGTCTTTCTCACAGGCAACAAGTGAAGACAGACACATTGGGGACGCAATTGCATATTGAAAATATTGGAAGAACTGTCCGTCCAGATTTACTTTTCGTCAGTCAACAAGATGAGTAGGCCTAACGAACAGGAAAAGTACTAGCCTATGTCAACAATCTACCATCCCCCATAGTACAAAAGTTTAAAAAAAATACATTCTGTATGCATGCACACACACCAAGGTAATTAATTATACAGTACATTCAGAAAGTATTCAGACCCCTTCACTTTTTCCACATTTTGTTACGTAACAACCTTATTCTAAAATGGAATGAATACATATCCCCATTAATCTACAATCTACAAAATACCTCATAATGACAAAGTGAAACCAGGTTTATAAAAAAAGACTTTAAATAAAAAACAGAAATACCTTATTTTGTATTTAGAACCTTTGCTATGGGACTCAAAATTGAGCTCAGCTGCATCCTGTTTCCATTGATCATCCTTGAGATGTTTCTACAACTGGATTGGACTCCACCTGTGGTAAATTCAATTAATTGGACATGATTTGGAAAGGCACTCACCTATTTATATAAAAGGTCCCACCGTTGACAGTGCATGTCAGAGAAAAACAAAACAATCCATGAGGTCGAAGGAATTGTCCGTAGAGCTCCAAGACAGGATTGTGTAAAGGATTGTGCATCAATGAAAGTCCCCAAAAACATAGTGGCCTCCATCATTATTAAATGGAAGAAGTTTGGAACCACCATGACTCTTCCTAGAGCTGACCGCCTGGCCAAATTGAGCAATCAAGGGAGAAGGGCCTTGGTCAGTGATGTGACCAAGAACCCGACGGTCATTCTGACAGAGCTCCAGAGTTCCTCTGTGGAGATGGGAGAACCTTCCAGAAGGACAACCATCTCTGCACGACTCCACCAATCAGGCCTTTATGGTAGAGTGGCCAGAAGGAAGCCACTCCTCAGTAAAAGGCACACACAGCCCGTTTGGAGTTTGCCAAAAGGCACCTAAAGGACTCTCAGACCATGAGAAACAAGATGCTCTTGTCTGATGAAACCAAGAATGAACTCTTTGGCCTGAATGCCAATCGTCACGTCTGGAAGAAACCTGGCACCATCCCTACGGTGAAGCATGGTGGTGGCAGCGTCATGCTGTGGGGATGTATTTGAGCGGAAGGGACTGGGAGAGTAATCAGAATCGAGGGAAAGATGAATGAAGCAAAGTACAAAGAAATCCCTGATGGAAACCTGCTCCAGAGCACTTAGGGCCTCAGACTGGGGCGAAGGTTCACCTTCCAACAGGACAACGACTCTAAACACACAGCAAAGACAACGCTGGAGTGGCTTCGGGACAAGTCTCTGAATATCCTTGAGTGGCCCAGCCAGAGCCCGGACTTGAACCCAATCTAACATCTCTGGAGAAACCTGAAAATAGCTGTGCAGCGACGCTCCACATCAAACCTGACAGAGTTTGAGAGGATCTGCAGAGAAGAAACTCCTCAAATACAGGTGTGCCAAGCTTCTAGCGTCATATTCAAGAAGACTCAAGGCTGTAATCGCTGCCAAAGGTGCTTCAACAAAGTACTTTGTAAAGGGTCTGAATACTTATGTAAAAGTAGTATTTACATTTGACATTTTTTATACATTTGCAAAAAAATATAAAAACCTGCTTTTGCTGGGTCATTATGGTGTATATTGTGTAGATTTCCGAGTGAAGCTGTAACATGACAAAATGTTGAATAAGTCAAGGTGTCTGAATCCTTTCCGAATGCACTAGTGTTAGGATTTTCATTTGAAATTTGATTTAGTTTAAGTTTTATCATAACATTTGTATAAAATTGAGATATTATTTAGTTTCAGTTTAAGTGTTAGGGACAGAAAGTAGCCTATGCTTGTAGGCTAGGAGCCAATTATGTGTTGTATAGTTTTTGTTGACGGTGGGCAGTAATGCATAAGGTGATTGGTCAGGTCATAGGTTAGGTAGTGTCAGCAAGATGGTGTAGATGCACAAAGTAAACAGTAGTAATGGGTCAACTTCCACAACAACCAGGAGCGCTGAAGCGAGAGGTTAAACTTCTCCGCTGTTTCGGTCCTGTAGCTACCAGTTGTAGCAGCGTGAAGCGCGTATACATACACATACTGAATACTCTGTGTGACTGTGTGAGAGCAAAGTCTTGCATCGTGCTCATCTCAGTGGCCACGTCTGTCAAGTTGGTGAACACCATTGGTCGCCGCCTTTCAAATTGTGTTGCATGCATAATGGGTTAAAGAATTGTCTGACTTGTGCCTAAATGCCAACTTCATGAACTTTACAAAAATCACAATCAAACGTCATTAAGTTTTGACGGCAAGTTTCTGCAGTTGCTCTTCACCAACTTCACCCTGCAGCCATCACCTGCATTGTGGGAGGCTCTGTTGTCAACCAATCATCAGGGTGTTGGTTTTTCCCATGCGAACGTGACCAAAGACATAAATGAAACAAGAAACAATTTGACTCAATTTATGTATACATTAGCTATACATTAGTGGCCAGTTTATTAGGTACACTCATCTAGTCCTGGGTCGGTACCCCTTTGCCTCCAGAACAGCCTGAATTATTCAGGGGATGGAAATGTTGCTCAATTGGTATCAAGGGACATGATTAGAGACGCACCAGCACTACATTTTTGGCCGATACTGATATCCGATATTTTCCTTGCCAAAAAAAATGATAGTGGCGACACAGTAAAGAGAGAATGCCACCGAATCGCTTGTGCACAGTCTGTCGGCA
The DNA here is from genome assembly GCF_045791955.1 of Oncorhynchus clarkii lewisi. NCBI lineage: Eukaryota > Metazoa > Chordata > Actinopteri > Salmoniformes > Salmonidae > Oncorhynchus > Oncorhynchus clarkii. Next base: position 41,441,563 of record NC_092150.1, read on the forward strand.
GTTTTGCTGAGCAGGCGTTTCAATGCCATGACGGAGGGTATCACATCTGCTGCAGGCGCAGTTGGTGAGTTTATTTCTCGAGTCAGTTGTTTGAATGGAGCTTGAAATGGCAGCAGCGGTATGACAACCAGCACATTCATGAGCATGCAATACGGCTTTCCTCAGTACGAAATCCTGAACGACCCACTGTGCTGTCAGACTCAGCATGCTCATGGGGCTGATATCGCTGGTCCAAATGTCAGTCGTGAAGCTAATAGCAGTTACTGTGTAACTCCGGTAGGGAAACATCTGAAAAATAGCTCACTTGATAATGTGTACCGGTGTTCGACCAGTCGGCGAAAGCCAACATCACCCATGACAAAGAACGGTTGATTGTCAAGGGCAATGAATTCCATTATCTTGGATTTTGCCTTTGAGTTGTCTTGCTGAAATGTTCTTACTCTTTCAAATGACTGCTCGACTTGTTGACTGCTCGATCTACACAGCAGACATTGTGGGCTAGGTCAGGAATGCTGTGTTGCACCTGTAGCGCTAAATATTACGTGGCGTCCTTACGTCATGTACCTACGTTATATAGGTATACACGTCATCTACCTACGTTATATAGGTATGCACATCATGTACTTACTTTATATAGGTATGCACATCATGTACCTACCTACGTTATATAGGTATGCACATCATGTACCCACGTTATAAAGGTATGCACATCATGTACCTACGTTATATAGGTATGCACGTCAGCTTTGACATCGGTTTTGCACATCGGCGTTAAACTAGACAACGGGCCGATGTTGCCATTTTTAGCTAATATCGGCCAATATGTTCACCGATATATCGTGCATCCCTAGACAGGACTGCATGTGTTTTTTTTTTTCGTACCATTCTCAGTAAATCCTTGACACTGTTGTGCGTGAAAAGCCCAGGAGGCCCGTCCGTTTCAGGGAAAATAGAACCGGCGTGCCTGTCCCCGACCATCATACCACGCTCAAATTCGCTACGGTCACTCATTTTGACCATTCTAATGTTTAATCGAACAGTAACTGAATGCCTCGATGGCTGACCTTGACGCACGCACACACACACACACACACACACACACACACACACACACACACACACACACACACACACACACACACACACACACACACACACTCACCGAGACAGTGGAGCTGGGTGTGTTGGTGCCATATCCAGAGGAGGGCAGTGATGCCAGAGACCAGCGCCTGCCATCCGTCCTGAGAAGGAGATAGAAATGGAGGGAAACAGAGAGAGAGAGAAAGAGAGAGAGATATGGAGGAGCAGAGAGGATGGAACGGATTAATGTCAGACAAGTTACCTGGGTTAACTATGAAAGGTTTGATGGAGCCATGGTACCAAAGTTGTGCTTCTCCGAGCTAGATGTCTGTAAGAACTTGAACACTACAGACAATGTCTGCAAACACAAACACATGCAAGCAAACACACACACACACTGACACAAACCAATAAACACACACACACACACACACCTTCTGCCAAGAAGACAACATAGAAATGAATATGAGATGAAATGAAATATGTTCTGCAGGAGGGAGTACAGTCCTAGTTATAGGGCAGGTCCATGCAGGTTTGGGATGGCCATACTTGAATTTCAAGCACAATGACCAGGGAGGTTTTCGAACGGTTCACCTAGAAGAGCAACTATCGGTAGATGGGTAAAAAAAATATATAAAATAGACAGTGAATGTCCATTTGAGCATGGTGCAGTTAGTAATTACACTTTGGATGGAAACGGAGGCCAATGGTGACTTTAAAACTGTTATAGAGTTGAATGGCTGTGATAGAAGGTAACTGAGGATGGATCAACAACATTGCAGTTACTCCACAATACTAACATAATATACTGTACCGACGAAACATGCATCCTGTTTGCAAACAGGATGCATGTTTTGCAGTATTACTTTAGTGCCTTATTGCAAACAGGATGCATGTTTTGCAGTATTACTTTAGTGCCTTATTGCAAACAGGATGCATGTTTTGCAGTATTACTTTAGTGCCTTATTGCAATAAGGCACTAAAGTAATACTGAAAAACAAATGCGGCAAAGAAATGTACTTTTTGTCCTGAAGTACAAAGCGTTACGTTTGGGGCAAATCCAACAACACATTCCTGAGTATCACTCTTCATATCTTCAAGCATGGTTGTGGTTGTATCATGTTATTGGTATGCTTGTCACTGGCAGGCACTAGGGAGTTTTTCAGGATACAAATAAACAGAATTGAGCTAAGCACAGGCAAAATCCTACAGGAAAACTTGGTTCAGTCTGCTTTCCAACAGACACTGGCAGATAAATTCACCTTTGAGCAGGACAATTACCTAAAACACAAATCCAAATATACACTGAAGTTGGCTTAACAAAACGACATTGAACGTTCCTAAATGTGGCCTAGTTACAGTTTTGACCTATATCGGCTTGAAAACCTATGGCAAGACTTGAAAATGGCTGTCTAGCAATTATCAACAACCAATTTTACAGAGCTTGAAGAACCTTTTAAAGAATAATGGGCAAATATAGGACACTCTAGGCAAAGCTCTTAGAGACTTACCCAGAAAGACTCACTGTAATCGCTGCCAAAGGTGATTCTAACATATTGATTCAGAGAGTTGAATACTTATCTAATCAAGATATATTAGTGTTTTATTTTCCATTAATTTATTATTATTATTCAAACATTTTTCTTCCACTTTGACATTAGAGTATTTTGTGTAAATCATTGATAAACAAATTACATTAAATCCATTTTATAACACAACAAAATGTGAAAGGGGTGTGAATACTTTCTGAAGGCACTGTAGAGGTCACATAGCTTCTCAGAGTAGAGTGCTGATCTAGGATCAGATTTGCTTTTCAGATCATAATGAATTGGTTTATATGGACAGAGTCTAGATCAGCACTCATACTCTGAGATGCTTTGTGAATACGGGCCTTGGTGTTTCCATTCAGGGCAGAGGACAGGAGATAGAGGAGAAGGTTAGGGGGTGGAGGTAAAAGGTTAAAGGTGAGAAGTTACCTGTCAGCCCTGTGCCCGTGACTGTGTGGGAGAGAGGATAGTGTTAGCGCTACATGTGTTCTTGTAATGAGCACTGCAGAACCATGTTTTTGCAGATCTCATCCTGCATTATGACACTTCACCACTGGGTGGGACTGTTGCTTCAGGTTAAATTCTCTGTCTCCTGTGTCACCTGATTTATTGAGGTTCAGGGCAGAAGAAGTGGTATCTTCTTCCAAACAGAAGACCATCATACCAGCACATGTCATATCTCTCGCCTCGTGTAGAACGACTTATGAAACAAATTTATCCTTTTAATCTTGAGTTGTGCTTAACTCCACTCAGGCTCTCTATCTCTACTTCTGTAATTACACTTCCTAGTCAAAGGCTGTGACAGATAAGAGGATATTCAACCAGGCTTCAAACATCCAGATGATATGGGCTTGATTAGCCAGACTTTCAATTATCATTTAAAAAGGAGCACAGAGGTGCTGTGAGTATTAGCCATGGGAGGGATTGGATTTTAAGGCTAAACTCTGGAGGATAAATGGCATCCATTTGGGCTCCACTCTTCACAGTTTCTGCTGTGAACTATTGAACTGGAGCTGGGCTTGGGGAAACTGGCTCTGCTGTGGGTGTGCAGGTGACTGTCAATGAGCAGTAATGGCTCAAATAATAGAATGAGGTAATAGTCCTTTCTACCTAGCATAACTATGAAGACAATCACCATCAGACATATTAAGTCATTTGATCCCAGTGAGCTAACCCCTGACCAGGGTTTCCGTTAGTTGGTAATTGTCGGCTTTTGGCCGATAATCCGATAAATCAAATTGTTACTGGCCAAATTGACCCGCAAAACAAAAAACAATCCATTGAAAAATAATGCTCTTTATTAATTGATGGAAATACCAGTCGATGGAAATGCATTTGACTGTCATGCTTATAGGTCTATAGGTTCATTTGCATAATGTATTGGAATAAATGTGCGCTTTTGCGTTAGTCATCATGGCGCCGGAAAAAATGTCAGCAGTTGTGCAACCAATTGTGCTAATATGTGTTTTTCCCCGCGTTATTTGTAACTTATTTTGTACATAATATTTCTGCAACCGTATCTTACGGCAAAAAAAGAGCTTCTGGATATCAGGACAGCGATCACTCACCTCGGATTAGACAAAGATTTTTTTCTACAACAAAGACGCTGCACCGGCAAGATAGAACAGCACACTCCAATAAGACGAGGAGGGGCTGTCTGTGCATATTTGCAAACAACAGCTGGTGCACGAAATCTAAGGAAGTCTCTAGATTTTGCTCACCTGAAGTAGAGTATATTGTGATAAATTGCAGGCCACACTACTTGCCTAGAGAGTTTTCAGCTGTACTTTTCGTGGCTGTTTATTTACCACCACAGACAGATGCTGGCACTAAGATCGCACTCAGTCAGCTGTATAAGGAAATAAGCTAACAGGAAACCACTCACCCAGAGGTGGCGCTCCTAGTGGCAGGAGACTTTAATGCAGGGAAACTTAAATCAGTTCTACCAAATTGTGTTTGGTAGAACTGAAATGTTAAATGTGCAACCAGAAGGAAAACAATTCTAGATCACCTGTACTCCACACACAGAGACGCGTACAAAGCTCTCCCTCGCCCTCCATTTGGTAAATCCGACCACAACTCTATCCTCCTGATTCCTGCTTACAAGCCAAAACTATAGACCAGTGACTCGTCTATAAAAAAGTGGTCAGATGTAGCAGATGCTAAACTACAGGACTGTTTTGCTATCACAGACTGGAACATGTTCCGGGATTCTTCCGATGGCATTGAGGAGTACACCACATCAGTCACTGGCTTCATCAATAAATGCATCAAGGACGTCGTCCCCACAGTGACTGTATTTACATACCCCAACCAGAAGCCATGGATTACAGGCAACATTCGCACTGAGCTAAAGGGTAGAGCTACCGCTTTCAAGGTGCGGGACTCTAACCCGGAAGCTTACAAGAAATCCTGCTATGCCCTGCGACGAACCTTCAAACAGGCAAAGTGTCAATACAGGGCTAAGATTGAATCATACTACACCGGCTCCGACACTAGTCTTATATGGCAGGGCTTGCAAACTATTACAGACTGCAAAGGGAAGCACAGCTGCGAGCTGCCCAGTGACCCGAGCCTACCAGACGAGCTAAATCACTTCTATGCTCACTTCGAGGCAAGCAACACTGAAGCATGCATGAGAGCATCAGCTGTTCCGGATGACTGTGTGATCACGCTCTCCGTAGCAGACGTGAGTAAGACCTTTAAACAGGTCAACATACACAAGGCTGCGGGGCCAGACGGATTACCAGGACGTGTGCTCCGGGCATGTGCTGACCAATTGGCAGGTGTCTTCACTGACATTTTCAACATGTCCCTGATTGAGTCTGTAATACCAACATGTCTCTGATTGAGTGTGTAATACCAACATGTTTCAAGCAGATCACTAAAGTCCATGTGCCCATGAACACAAAGGCAACCTGCCTAAATGATTACAGACCCGTAGCACTCATGTCCGTAGCCATGAAGTGCTTTGAAAGGTTGTTAATGGCTCACATCAACACCATTATCCCAGAAACCCTAGACCCACTACAATTTGCATACCGCCCAAACAGATCCACAGATGATGCAATCTCTATTGCACTCCACACTGCCCTTTCCCACATGGACAAAAGGAACACCTATGTGAGAATGCTATTCATTGACTGCAGCTCAGCGTTCAACACCGTAATGTAGTAGCTGTAGTGGAGCAGGTTGAGAGCTTCAAATTCCTCTGTGTCCACATCAACAACAAATTAAAATGGTCCAAACACACCAAGACAGTCGTGAAGAGTGCACGACAAAGCCTATTCCACCTCAGGAAACTAAAAAGATTTGGCATGGGTCCTCAGATCCTCAAAAAGCTATACAGATTCTACAGCTGCAACATCGAGAGCACTGGTTGCATCACTGCCTGGTACAGCAATTGCTCGGCCTCTGACCGCAAGGCACCACAGAGGGTAGTGTGTACAGCCCTGTACATCACTGGGGCTAAGCTGCCTGCCATCCAGGACCTCTACACCAGGCAGTGTCAGAGGAAGGTCCTAAAAATTGTCAAAGGCCCCAGCCACCCCAGTCATAGACTGTTCTCTCTATTACCAAGCGGTACCGGAGTGTCAAGTCTAGGACAAAAGGCTTCTTAACAGTTTTTACCCCCAAGCCATAAGACTCAGGTAATCAAATGGCTACCCGGACTATTTGCATTGTGTGCCCCCCGCAACCCTCTTTTTACGCTGCTGCTACTCTCTGTTCATCATATATGCATAGTCACTCTAACAATATCTACATGTACATACTAACTCAATCAGCCTGACTAACTGGTGTCTGTATGTAGCCTCACTACTTTTATAGCCTCGCTACTGTATATAGCCTCGCTACTTTTATAGCCTCGCTACTTTTATAGCCTCGCTACTGTATATTGCCTGTCTTTTACTGTTGTTTTATTTCCTTACTTACCTATTGTTCACCTAACACTTTTTTTGCACAATTGGTTAGAGCCTGTAAGTAAGCATTTCACTGTAAGGTCTACTGTATTCGGCGCACATGACAAACAAATTTTGATTTGATTTGATCTTACTTATCACACGCACACAGCATACAGTGCCTATTTTGACAGAGCCTTTTACTTCATATTATGAGGCATATCTTACCTTGCTTCAAAGTAGCTTAGGCAAAATCCGACCATAAAAAAGTAGAGTCAATTATTTTATAAAGACCTCCTCATGTCATGTTCTATTGGTTTTCATATCAACTTTCTTCGGTTGTCCAGAAGCCAGAGGCACAATCCTAGTCATATTAGCAACCTATCCTAGTTGTTGCATCTTTAGATTCCCCCTCTTTCTACGTTTCTGAGATTTTCATATCTGTCACATACGGAACCGGTCGCATCAGGTGCATTGTTTAAGAATGTATTTCCCCCCCCCCGCGAATTGCATTTTGGCAAAAGTTTGAAAATGAAGTTTAATTGGCTGCCTCATTACACGACTTGCATGTTTTGTTAAGATTAATTAGCATAATCTAAATGTGATTTCTGTCATTCTGAGCACCGTGGCTGGACAACCTAACGGGTTACGCACTCAATGCATATGGGTCCGGTAAATTTGTCAAATGGTCGGAAAATTGTAATCTTCCCGGTCACATTGCCAGGTGCCACATTTTCCGAAACGGAAACCCTGCCCCTTGACCCCCTGGCTCACCTGCGAGCTGGAACAAAGGAGAAGTGTGCTGCCGTGTTGGGGGAGAAGTTTCTGGGGCTGTCCAGAGGGCTGCTCCCTGGGAGAGACGGAGAAAGAGAGGGAGAGAGAAGCAGAAAAGAGAGAAGAATTAAACACGGCATAAAAATAAACAAAATCCAGATTCTAGACTTAGTTAGTTAGTAAATTAATCCCAGGGGAGAGAAAGGACATAAAATCCCCCTACATAGGCATGTCAGTGAATTGTGTGTAATAAGAAGTAGTGAAACTACGCAATAGATTAGCATTTACATTTGAGTCATTTACAGTAGTAGACACTCTTAATAAGATTGCTAGGTGGGACAATCACATGTCACAGGCATAGTAAGTACACTTTTCCTCAATAAAGTGGCTATCAGCAAAGTCAGAGCTGGAAGGGGGGTTGTCAAGTGCAAGTGTTGATTCAGGACAGTGTTTTTTGTATATACAGGGGGGGAACAAGTATTTGATACACTGCCGATTTTGCAGGTTTTCCTACTTACAAAGCATGTAGAGGTCTGTAATTTTTACCATAGGTACACTTCAGCTGTGAGAGGGAATCTAAAACAAAAATACAGAAAATCACATTGTATGATTTTGAAGTAATTAATTTGCATTTTATTGCATGGCATAAGTATTTGATCACCTACCAACCAGTAAGAATTCCGGCTCTCACAGACCTGTTAGTTTTTCCTTTAAGAAGCCCTCCTATTCTCCACTCATTACCTGTATTAACTGCACCTGTTTGAACTTGTTACCTGTATAAAAGACACCTGTCCACACACTCAATCAAACAGACTCCAACCTCTCCACAATGGCCAAGACCAGAGAGCTGTGTAGGGACATCAGGGTTAAATTGTAGACCTGCACAAGGCTGGGATGGGCTACAGGACAATAGGCAAGCAGCTTGGTGAGAAGGCAACAACGGTTGGCGCAATTATTAGAAAATGGAAGAAGGTCAAGATGACGGTCAATCACCCTCGGTCTGGGGCTCCATGCAAGATCTCACCTCGTGGGGCATCAAAGATCATGAGGAAGGTGAGGGATCAGCCCAGAACTACACGGCAGGACCTGGTCAATGACCTGAAGAGAGCTGGGACCACAGTCTCAAAGAAAACCTGCTCAAGCCAGCGCATGTCCAGGCCCGTCTGAAGTTTGCCAATGACCATCTGGATGATCCAGAGGAGGAATGGGAGAAGGTCATGTGGTCTGATGAGACAAAAATAGAGCTTTTTGGTCTAAACTCCACTCGCCGTGTTTGGAGGGAAAAGAAGGATGAGTACAACCCCAAAAACACCATCCCAACCGTGAAGCATGGAGGTGGACACATTATTTGGGGATGCTTTTCTGCAAAGGGGACAGGACGACTGCACCGTATTGAGGTGAGGATGGATGGGGCCATGTATCGCGAGATCTTGGCCAACAACCTCCTTCCCTCAGTAAGAGCATTGAAGATGGGACGTGGCTGGGTCTTCCAGCATGACAACGACCCGAAACACACAGCCAGGGCAACTAAGGAGTGGCTCCGTAAGAAGCATCTCAAGGTCCTGGAGTGGCCTAGCCAGTCTCCAGACCTGAACCCAATAGAAAATCTTTGGAGGGAGCTGAAAGTCCGTATTGCCCAGCGACAGCCCCGATACCTGAAGGATCTGGAGAAGGTCTGTATGGAGGAGTGGGCCAAAATCCCTGCTGCAGTGTGTGCAAACCTGGGCAAGAACTACAGGAAACGTATGATCGCTGTAATTGCAAACAAAGGTTTCTGTACCAAATATTAAGTTCTGCTTTTCTGATGTATCAAATACTTATGTCAAGCAATAAAATGCTAATTAATTACTTAAAAATCATACAATGTGATTTTCTGGATTTTAGATTCCATCTCTCACAGTTGAAGTGTACCTATGATAAAAATGACAGACCTCTACATGCTTTGTAAGTAGGAAAACCTGCAAAATCGGTAGTGAATCAAATACTTGTTCTCCCCACTGTATATATATATTTTTTAATTATTATTTAAGATACTCTTTGAAGATGTAGTGTTTCAGGTGCTTTCGGAAGATGGTCAGGGACTCTGCTAGCCTAGCTTCAGGGGGAAGCTGGTAAAATCAAATCAAATGTATTTGTCACATATGCAGAATACAACAGGCACCTTACAGTGAAATGCTTACTTACAAGCCCTTAACCAACAATGCAGTTTTCAGAAAATACCTTGCACCATTGGGGTGCAAGGACTGAGAAGAGCTTGGACTGTGCTGAGCAGGAGCTTGACAGCAAAAATAACCCAACACCACAATCACACAGGTTAGATGAAAACCCTTAACCTTTATTGGTATGTGAAAGGTTACTGAAAACTATTGTTCTGTCATCCCTGTGTGTGTGTACTGCATAGGGCCTACATACAGTATACCCTCCAACTCCTCCTTCAGCATACGCTAAACAGCAAATACGTCCCCCCATCACGCCTCCTCTCCTCCTCATCCCTTCGTCTTCCTCATTTCCGACAGGAAAGGGTATTTCAGAGATCACAAAGCTCTTGATGGAGTGTTCTAATTTAGCCAGGGACAGACGCTGTAAGGAGAGGACAAGAGGAGAGGCGGGGAGGATCCGGATGAAAGGGGTGTTTGATCAATGGGCTGCTAATCGTCTGGTTCTTCTCAGCAACAAGCAGCACAATCAGAGCGCAATGAGATGAATGAGAGGAATAAAGCATTTACAGACCATTAGAGAAAGAAGATGGACACCAACAAGCTACTCTACAGACAGAACTTAACATCTTACTACTGTCTCAATATAGACTAAATCATACAGCAGTACAGACAGTGGAGAGTGGGGATGGAGAGTGGGGATGGAGAGAGGGGGGGGGGAGAAAGAAAGCGTAAAAGAGAGCAGGGTTGATTAAACGATCTGGAGTTCGGGTATATATATAGAACCCTCAATGTATGTCTGCTAATTAGCCTACATTGTGGGTACCCAACAGCTCAACATAGAGAAAATCCGGGGTGTGACGTAACAAATTGCTCAACATGGAAAAGCCAAATCCGCTTCACATAAATCATCCCAATCAATCTGAGGAGTGGGACAGGGGAGATGGGGAGGGGGTGAAACATGTGGGGCGCTGCTCTCACCCCTCACTGGGTGGTGAAGCATAGCAGACGGGGTGCCGGGGGTTGGTCCCCACCTCCCTCCCTCCTGCATCAATTATGTATTTTCGCCAGAACAGATCCTTTAAAGGCCCAATACTGCTGTTTTTATATCCATATCAAATCATTCTGGGTTACAATTAAGTACCTTGGTCTAAGGCACTGCATCTCAGTGCAAGAGGCGTCACTGCAGTACCTGTTTCGAATCCAGGCTGCATCACATCCGGCCGTGATTGGGAGTCCCATAGGGCAGCGCACAATTGACCCAGCATCGTCCGGGATTGGCCGGTGTAGGCCGGTATTGTAAATAAGAATTTGTTCTTAACTGACTTGCCTAGTTAAATAAAAAATAAAAACCTTACTGTAACAGTTTTCCATCAAATTTGGCCAAAATAGTTTTTTGTAGCTAAAAAGCTTTCTCAAGCAAGAATTTTGCTAGGACTGTCTGACAGTGGTCTGAGTGGGGAGAGGACAACTTAAAACTAGCTGTTATTGGCAGAGAGATTTGGAGCTCTCTTTGTTATTGGTTTATTGACCAATTTACCGCCTGGTGATGTCATCAGGCAAGCCTGAACTCCCTTAGAAGGTCCTGTGTAGATTGCACTTTCAACAAGCAACTATCAGGAAATAACACTGATCACATTTTTTTTGCACACTTTAACAGTGTTAATTTCATTAGCGGATGTACAATATCATACAAAACACAGGACATTTTGACTGCTCTGGGCCTTTAAATATGAATTAATTATGAATTAATTCCCTGTCTATCTGCCGGAGTAGGAAACACTTGGCTCCTCTTGCGTGTGTGTGTGTGTATGAGTGAGTGTGTCTTTGTGTGTGTATATAGTATGTGGTGTGTATGTGTGTCCTGGAACTTGGAGTGCGTAACACTGAGCAGTGTGTTAAGGCTGGGGCCTGTCAGTGAAAGCTGTTTTTAAATGGGCTTGGGGCCTCAGAGGGGCTATTAGGAGGCTTAGAGGCATGAGCTCAATCACTCTGCACTGTGTTTCGCCGCATAGATACAGTGCATACAAGCAGGCAGGGGGCTAGATGAATAGATACACACCTCACTGAGAGCGGGAACCATTATTCAAATGAAGTCGCATTCACAGACACACAGGGTGATACACACAGGCAAAGAATGACATTACATTATGGTGAGGAGAGATACTGTAGTTTACTTCAGGGAAACAAAGACACAGTGTGTGTGTGTGTGTGTGTGTGTGTGTGTGTGTGTGTGTGTGTGTGTGTGTGTGTGTGTGTGTGTGTGTGTGTGTGTGTGTGTGTGTGTGTGTGCGTGCGCGTGCGCGCGTGTCAAGGTTAAAAGCGATTCAGAGGTGTATTATTCCATTTGCACTTGAGAGCCCATGGTGTGAGATATGAGAGTTGTTAGAGAGCCCTAAGGGAATTTCAGCACTAAAAACCTCCTCAACTCTATGTGTTTCCCTGATGGGAGAAACCCTATCCTCGTTCTACACCCCTGGAGTCATGTGAATTGGGTTGCCACTCATGAAAGAAGAGATGTATGCAGACAGACAGCTAGCTTTCGCAGTGAGAGTGACCCATTTTACCTCCCACATAAACAAACACACTCATACAGACGTCTTCGCGGAGACTGGAGAGAAAATACAATAACTCAACAAAAAAAAGGGAAAGATTATCAATGCAAAATGTCCAAATGACATCACTTTGACTGGTGGTAAAGAAAAAGAAAGCTGTAAAAATGACCCAACGTGTTTCAGTTCGGCTTCGATGCATATTTTATGTGGTAGAAATACGATCAGCTTTTATGAAGCTTCTGTCATGAGAGGGATGGAGTTGGGCCGGTTTTATGACTTATTGACCGGTCGTAAATACCTTGCAGAAACTCTCCCTTTGGCTCATCAGTTTGGGAGAATGGAATGTCTGCTGTGTTACACAGAGAGACCGTGCCGCCAAAACTTCAACATCAAACAATGGGCACTGAAACAATATTTCTAACATAAATAATGTTGGGAATGATGACAGATGAAATATGGGAAAGGAATGTCTATTTTGTGATGTCATTAAAATTATCAGAAAGACGTTATAACGGAAACATTGTAACTTTAAGAGCTTTCACAATGTATATATCAGATTTACATCTAAACGTTGTAAAACATATGATTAAATATGAAACTATTTGTGAAAAGATAACAATGTGATTTTTGTGATTTTTTTTTTCTTGCAAAACTTGTGCCAGTCAGTAGCTGTCACATTGTATAAATTATTGGAGACAGGCGCAGGAATTTGTAAAAGGGGGGGGGGGGTTTAATTCTCCGCCCAAAATATACAATATGCCATGAAAAGGCACGGGGACGAAGCACAAAACAAACACGTATACAACAAGACAGGGATGTAACCCAAACAAAAGAGCGAGGTAAAATACACGGGACCCACAATACACTACATGGGACGAGACCCGTAATAACAAGTGCACAACACACGCAGCACAAAAGACGAAATAACAAAGCACAGGTACTCACAAGACCAACCGACATGGGAACAATAACCGACAAGACAATGGTGAACAGAGGGCACATACAGACAATCAGGGGAATTGGAATCAGGTGTGTGTAATGAGACAGTTCATGAACGCCTAGAGGCCGCTGACATAGACCTCCGGAACTGGTGCACGGAATGAGCAGCAGTACTGGGAGAGTCCGTGACAGTGGCTACGCTACTCAGGCCAGAGTGCTTAAAAGGAATAAAAGGAATAGGCCAAACATTCTCAGTCTGCAACTGGGTATTGTGAAGTAGTCTAGGACAATTGACCAAGACGTGAGGGAAGAACAGTTCCCTCTCACCACCGTGTGATACACCCCTGATGTATCCATTCTAAGAACACTCCAGAACAAAAGAAGCCTACAACTAAGAAGGATATTGTGACTTCTGGTGGACATCCAGCGACTTATTTCGAACTACTCCCCATAGATGGGAACTACTCCCCATAGACAGATTGAGTGGTTTCAACAGAGAGACGAGACGACCGAGAAAGACATCTACGCGTAAATATTTGTTGTATTTCTAATCCGAATAAGCGGTTGTTAGGGTGCTAAATATTTACGGTGAGCGTAGTTTCCAAATGTATGTATGATAAGTCCACTCTTTTTGTCTCTCCCGCTCTTTATCATTTCCCTACCCCTTTCCATTGTGTAACAAGCTGTCATATCAAGTTAGTCCACTAGGGACCTTTCATATGCATTATTTTAGTAATCAATAACTTATAGCGTGTGTGTGTGTGTGTTTATGTATTTCTATGTGATTATTTAGTTAGTTAGTAAATAAATAATTAAGACAATTTGTGTATTGCTGATTCATCACTTAGGTTAGGGTTCGTGCAGATGTACAAGGTCAATGACATTCAGAATGAGACTGATATGAAGAAATTATTGATTGATGACTGGTATGATGCAATATTCTTGAGTTAATTCGGGAAACGGCAACTCTTTAAATAAACTTTTCCCGTGGTGGCCCAAATTCCTAGTGAGTTAATAGTTACATGATTCATTTAATCGAGTAATAATTAAACGTAGTAGGTAATTATTCGATAAATAAATAATGATAGTCATGTCGTCACACTTTAATGATGAAGACAGCACCTCTGCAGACCTGAACACTGCATTCTCTCAAGATGCAGGAAGAATTCCAGCCTATTTCTCCACTCCTGTTCCCAAGTCCAAATTTTGCCTACTTTTGGTGTATAATTTTACTGCAACAAATGGTTCACTCTCATTCTAGGAGTTTTTATTAAGGCTATGTGAGAGGTTATAGATCTACAGTCAGTGTCCAGATTTCAGTTTTGATTTAACCCATCTAAACAGTAGGCTACCGTTCCCTTGACATGTCAAAGGCCCGTCTTGTGTCTGTCAAATTTGGATAGCGCCTCACAATCATCACACATAACAAGGCCGGCACTGCTATCATCCTCTTTTACTACTTGACCAAATCTTTTCCAAACATGACTTTTCTGGCCCTCCCCTCTCTTTATTTTTCAACTCTTCTTTCGCAGCGTTTCTCTTATTGAGTTCAACTTAGACAATGTCCTTTTTACCTCTGTGGAACTTTTTCTGCCAGTTCCCAAAAGCAATAGTTGGCGCATACAGTTAAGCCCTGAAGCTTAGGCTTATGCACTTATACCAGAAAGCCTAAAATAATGAATGAAAAACCTCAATGTAACCTATATAAATTGCACAGCGATTATACATTCGTAGATTTTTTTAAGGTGTTGTTTCTCTTTATTCAACCCATCCGCCACACAGCCGCCCTTCAGCCACACAATATTTAATTAATCTAAACCTATCCGCTCTGCAGATACAACCACAGGGGCTGCGGGTTATGAGTCAACCGGAGCATCACTAACACACATCCCTCCATCTCAGTGGCATTCAAACTTTTTCAGCGTGGACCCCATTTTTTTCTCAGCAGAATCTCTGGGGAAATTCACGATCACCACCGAATGAGAGAGAGAGAGAGAGAGAGATTTGCTTTAGCAATGTAAACATACTGTTTCCCATGCTAATGAACGCCCATTGAAATAAATTGAGTTGAGAGAGAGGGAGGGAGGAGAGATACAGCAAGAGGGAAAGGAGATGTCAAGGGAGGGGGAGATAAATAATGTGGTTATGAGAGAGAGCGAGGGGGAGAGAGAGAGTCTATTTAATCTAAGTCATTTTTCAGAGTTATAAAAAAAAGTCCTCCATTTCATTAGTATTAAGTAATTAGGCAAGAAACGTCTAAAGCAGAGACATGATTAAACTCTTAACTCTATATGCTGCTAGAGCTGAGGGAGAATCCGATGGAATTAACGCTGACTGACTGACTAAATGACTGACATAATGACTTACATACTAAATGATTGACTACATGACTGACTGACTATCAACAATAGGAACTAACCGAGGGAGTGCAGAAGAGAAGCACAATCCAGTAGGTCGGTGTGTAGACAGACAGAAGTGAACATAAACAGTTTTTTTGGATGATTGACAGGGCTGCAACTCTCATTGGAAGTGAGTGGCTCTCTTAGATATGGGTTACCATGGGGAAAATCAGACAGCGAGCAGTTTAAAATCCCACTCTGCAGTAGAGAAGTGTGCTAATTAATCTCTATGAGTCAGAACCCCTCTCCCCCACACAAAGTTATAAGGTATCAGAACGCTCTGTTACTTTACAACTCTGCTAGCCTCACCAACAGCAGGAGCACAACTATGTCTTTATAGCCGTCAGGAGACAAATTATTTCACAGCAGCAGCACAAAGTAACACTATAAAGCCATCACACTTTTGAAGCCTTAAGCTATTAAAATATGGTCTCTGGCTGCATTTGGCTAATTGCAGTATCTTACTAATATCTCTCAAATGTAAAGTTACTTGTATAAGTGAGGTATAACTGAACTTGGGGAACAGATGCAAACTTGTTGATCATTATCTTAATGGTGTTGTAGTTAGTTAGCTCATGTTTTCCCAGATTGCAGTGGCACACGGCTGGGTTGGCAGAGAGGACGCCAGATGGTGCACAGACAGGGAGGTACTAGGTCTGTTGCCACAGTAACACAACAGCATCTTTCTGGGCAGAGACAGTCAGTCGGCTGAAGGGCAGAGATAAAAGAGAGAGAGACAGAGATAACTGTGTTGTTTATGAATGCTGCCCATGACATGCCAGTGCCCAGAAGCCACAAATCCAGCAGTAGGAAGAGGAGCTCTCTCGCCCAAATTAATACAAAAGGAAAAGCTGAAATGTCTTGAGGCAATAAGTATTCAAACCCTTTGTTATGGCAAGCCTAAATAAGTTCAGGAGTAAAAATGTGCTTTATTATTTGTCACATGCGCCGATTACAACTGTAGACTTTAGCGCAAAATGCTTACAACAATGCAGTTAAGAAAAATAAGTGTTAAGAAAGTATTTACTAAAATAAACTGTAGTAAAAAAATATATATATATATATATATATGTCGTGCCCTATGTCGTGCCCTCTTCACAACTGTCTTGGTGTGTTTGGACCATTATAGTTTCCTGGTGATGTGGACACCAAGGAACTTGAAACTCTCAACCTGCTCCACTACAGCCCCGTTGATGTGAATGGGGGCGTGTTCGGCCCTCATTTTTCTGTAGTCCACAATCATTTTCTTTGTCTTGCTCACGTAGAGGGAGAGGTTGTTGTCCTGGCACCACACTGCCAGGTCTCTGACCTCCTCCCTATAGGCTGTCTCATCGTTGTCGGTGATCAGGTCTACCACTGTTGTGTCGTCAGCAAACTTAACGATGGTGTTGGATTCGTGCTTGGCCACGCAGTCGTGGGTGAACAGGGAGCACAGGAGGGGACAAAGCATGCACCATAGAGGGGCCCCCGTGTTGAGGATCAGCGTGGCAGATGTGTTGTTGCCTACCCTCACCACCTGAGGGTGTTGTCAGGAAATCCAGGATCCAGTTGCAGAGGGAGGTGTTTAGTCCCAGGGTCCTTAGTTTAGGGATGAGCTTTGTGGGCACTATGGTATTGAATGCTGAGCTGTAGTGAATGAACAGCATATTCACATAGGTGTTCCTTTTGTCCAGGTGGGAAAGGGCAGTGTGGAGAGCGATAGAAGTTGCATCATCTGTGGATCTGTTGGGGCGGTATGCTGGTGTTGATATGAGCCATGACCAACCTTTCAGTTCACTTATTGGCTACTGACACGAGTGCTACGGTCCAGTAGTCATTTAGGCAGGTTACCTTCACTTTCTTGGGCAAAGGGACTATAGTGATCTGCTTGAAACATGTAGGTAAAACAGACTTGGTCAGGGAGAGGTTGAACATGTCAGTGAAGACACTTGCCAGTTGGTCCGCACATGCTCTGGGTACACGTCTTAGTAATCCGTCTGGCCCCGCGGCCTTGTGAATGTTGAACTGTTTAATGGTCTTGCTCACATTGGCTATGGAAAGCATAATCAAACAGTAGTCCGGAACAGCTGGTGCTCTCATGCATGCTTCAGTGTTGCTTGCCTTGAAGCAAGCATAAAAGGCATTTAGCTCATCTGGTAGGCTCGCGTCACTGGGCAGCTCGCAGCTGGGTTTCCCTTTGTAGTACATAATAGTTTGCAAGCCCTGCCACATCCGACGAGCGTCAGAGCCGGTGTAGTAGGATTCAATCTTAGTCCTCAATCTAGTCCTGTATCGACACTTTGCCTGTTTGATGGTTCGTCTGAGGCCATAGTGGGATCTCATAAGCGTTTGAATTAGTGACCCGCTCATTGAAAGCGGCAGCTCTAGCCTTTAGCTCGGTACGGATGTTGCCTGTAATCCATGGCTTCTGGTTGGGATATGTACGTACGGTCACTGTGGGGATGATGTTGTTGATGCACAAAATTGATGAAGCCGGTGACTCAGGTGGTATAGTCCTCAATGCGATTGGATGAATCCCAAAACATATTCTAGTCTGTGCTAGCAAAACAGTTCTGTAGCTTAGCATCCACGTCATCTGACCACTTCTGCATTGAGAGAGTCACTGGTACTTCCTGCTTTAGTGTTTGCTTGTAAGCAGGAATCAAGAGGATGGAATTATGGTCAGATTTGCCAAATGGAGGGCAAGGGAGAGCTTTGCACGCATCTCTGTGTGATGAGTAAAGGTGGTCTAGAGTTTTTTTCCCCCTCTGGTTGCACATGTGACATGCAGGCAGAAATGAGGTCAAACGGATTTAAATTTGCCTGCATTAAAGCCCCCGGCCACTAGGAGCGCCGCTTCTGGATGAGCATTTTCTTGTTTGCTTATGGCCTTGAGTGTGGTCTTCGTACCAGCGTCGGTTTGTGGTGGTAAATAGACGGCTACGAAGAATATAGATGACAACTGTCTTGGTAGATAGTGTGGTCTACATCTTATCATGAGGCACTCGAGGCGAGAAATACCTCGAGACTACCTTAATATTAGACATTGCGAACCAGTTGTTATTGACAAATAGACACACACCCCCACCCCTCGTCTTACCAGAGTTACATAATAAGTTGCATGGACTCACTTGGTGTGCAATAATAGTGTTTACCATTATTTCTGAATGACTACCTCCTCTCTGTACCCCACATATACAATTATATGTAAGGTCCCTCAGTCAAGCAGTGAATTTCAAACACCGATTCAACCACAAAGACCAGGGAGGTTTTCCAATGTCTCACAAAGAAGGGCACCTATTATTTGATGGGTACAAAAAAAGCAGCAATGAATATCCCTTTGAACATGATGAAGTTAATTACACCTTATGGTGTATAAATACACCCAGTCACTATACGTCCTGAATACAATACGTTATGTTTGGGGCAAGTCCAATACAACACCTACACTGAGTATCACTCTTCATATTTTCACGCATGGTGGTGGCTGCATCATGCTATGGATATGCTTGTCATTGGCAAGGACCAGGATGTTTTTTTATGATAAAACATTTAACAGAATAGAGCTAAGCACAGAAAAAATCCTAGAGGAAAACTGGTTTCAGCCTGCTTTTGTAAATTAAAAATGTATTTCACCTTTATTTAACCAGGTAGGCTAGTTGAGAACAAGTTCTCATTTACAACTGCAACCTGGCCAAGATAAAGCAAAGCAGTGTGACACAGACAACAGCACTGAGTTACACATGGAATAAACAATAAACAAGCCAACAATACAATAAACAAGTCAATGACAGTCAATAAATAGGCCATAGGAGCGAATAATTACAATTTAGCAGATTAACACTGGAGTGATGAATGAGCAGATGATGATGTGCAAAAGAGACACGGAGACAAATTCACCTTTCATCATGACAATAACCTAAAACACAAGGCCAAATATACACTGGAGTTGGAAATATATGGCAAGACTTTAGTGGCTGTTTAAGCAATGATCAACAAACAATATGACAGAGCTCGAAGAATTATGTGAAAATATTGTACAAACCAGGTGTGCAAAGCTCTTAGAGACTTACCCCAAAAGTATATATTTCCCCCTTCCACTTTGACATTAGTATTTTGTGTCGATCGTTGACCCAAAAACTACATTTTAAATCAATTTGAATCCCAGTTTGTAAGACAACAAGATGTGGGGAAAGTCCAGACGTGTGAATACTTTCTGAAGATACTGTATACTGAACAAAAATATAAATGCAACATTTAAAGTGGTGGTCCCTAGTTTCATGAGCTGAAATAAAAGATCCCAGAAATGTTCCATAAGCACCAAAAGCTTATTTTTCAAAAATGTTGTGCAGAAATGTGTCTCATCCCCATTAGTGTGCATTTCTCCTTTGCCAATATAATCCATCCACCTGACAGGTGTGACATACCAAGATCATTACACAGGTGCACCTTGTGCTGTGGACAATAAAAGGCCACTCTAAAAATGTGCATTTTTGTCACACCTCACAATACCACAGATGTCTCAAGTTTAGAGGGAGCGTGCAATTGGCATGCTGACTGCAAGAATGTCCACCAGAGCTGTTGCCACAGAATTGTATGTTAATTTCTCTACCATAAGCCACCTCCAACATCGTTTTAGAGAATTTGGCAGTACTGTACGTCCAACTGGCCTCACAACCGCAGACCACGTAAGCCCAGGACCTCCACACCCAGCTTCTTCACCTGCAGGATCATCTGAGACCAGCCACTTGGACAGGTGATGAAGTATTTCTGTCTGTAATAAAGCCCTTTTGTGGGGAAAAACTAATTCTGATTAGCTGGGCCTGGCTCCCCAGTGGCTTGGCTTGGCTCCCAAGTGGATGGATCAGTGCCCTCCCAGGCCCACCCATGGCTGCACCACTGCACAGTCATGTGAAATCCATAGATCAGGGCCTGATGAATTTATTCAAATTTACTGATTTCTTTATATGAACTGTAACTCAGTAAAATCGTTGAAGTTGTTTGTGCATGTTGAGTTTATATTTTTGCTCAGTTTAGCAAGCCACAGCTGGCCACGTGACTCACTTTCTGTAGGAGCGAACGGGGTGGTGTACCTAGTAAACTGGCCACCGAGTGCACATGTGTGGATGCTCTAGAGGGAGCGATGACAGAAAAACCAATAGAAGCCAGAGGTCAAGATCATAGCTTCTCTCCTCCAGCATGTCCTGCAACCCAAAGTGTTTGTGTGTGTGTGTGTGAGCGTGTGTGTGCATGCGTGTGTGTGCATGCGTGTGTGCTTGACAGCCTATACAGTTTTATTATTTCCTGTTGAAGAAATGAGCTGGTTGTGATTGCATTTCACTAAATGTCACCAGGCTCAACTTAATCCACCAATAAGAACACACGGGCCACAGCCCTGTTGAGACAGTGCTGTGATTTCCTGTCTGCCTGTCTGTTACTCTCTCCAGCTCCTTTCTCTATCTCTCCTCCAATTTTCTCTCATTCTCTATATCTATCTCTTTGGAAGAGGGGTGTGGGTGCGTGCATGCGTGTGTGTGTGTGTGTGTGTGTGGTAGCCGGCATGGCAAACTGTCAGAGCATTCACCTAAACCTGTCAGATTACATTAGGCTGCTGCATCAGCGCTGGAGACACCTGAACGGAGATAAACACACAGGCACGCATGCATGCACATGCTAGGGATGTGACAAATGGACAATTTTGCTAAACGTTTAACTTCTTTGATATAGGGGGCGCTCTTTTAAATTTTGGATAAAAAAACGTTCCCGTTTTAAGCGCAATATTTTGTCACGAAAAGATGCTCGACTATGCATATAATTGACAGCTTTGGAAAGAAAACACTCTGACGTTTCCAAATCTGCAAAGATATTGTCTGTGAGTGCCACAGAACTGGTGCTACAGGCGAAACCAAGAGGAAATTTCAAACAGGAAGTATCCCCAGATTTTGAAGGCGCTGTGTTTCAATGAGTCCTTATATGGCTGTGTATGGGTCACGAATGAGCTTAGACTTTCTGTCGTTTCCCCATAGTGTCGACAGCATTGTGACGTATTTGTAGGCATATCATTGGAAGATTGACCATTTTACACTACATATACCAGGTGGCCGCTTGGTGTCCTCCGTCGCAATTATTGCGTAATCTCCAGCTGCATGTATTTTTCTGTTTGCTTCCGAGGAGAAACCCAACTGCCACAAATGATTTATCATCGAATAGATATGTGAAAACACCTTGAGGATTGATTCTAAACAACGTTTGCCATGTTTCTGTCGATATTATGGAGTTAATTTTGAAAAAAGTTTGGCGTTGTAATGACTGGATTTGGGTTTTTTTTCTTAGCCAAACGTGATGAACAAAACGGAGCGATTTCTCCTACACAAATCATCTTTTTGGAAAAAATGAACATTTGCTATCTAACTGAGAGTCTCCTCATTGAAAACATCCGAAGTTCTTCAAAGGTAAATTATTTTATTTGAATGCTTTTCTTGTTTTTGTGAAAATGTTGCCTGCTGAATGCTAGGCTTAATGCTATGCTAGCTATCAATACTCTTACACAAATGCTTGTGTAGCTAAAAGCCTATTTTGAAAATCTGAGATGACAGTGTTGTTAACAAAAGGCTAAGCTTGTGAGTCAATATATTTCTTTCATTTCATTTGCGATTTTCATGAATAGTTAACGTTGCGTTATGGTAATGAGCTTGAGGCTATGATTACGCTCCCGGATATGGGTTTGCGCGACACTAGAGGTTAAACATCATAACATTCAGAGAAAAAAAAAACATACAATTCCACATCAATTCACAATGCAGAATAATGGTCTTTTTACACATGACCGCTAGGGCCGGTCAATGAAGTGACATCTACCGCAGTCATATACCCTTGAAAGCGCCTCGGCAACGGCATGTTTGTTTGTCTGTAACGGTACACTACAGCTTTTCAAACGCCGACATGAAACCTTCTCTGGAGATAGTTTCGAAGCGCCACTGAATGGGCATTTTACTTGTCTGTATAGGAATGCCCCATCTGAGCCGGGATTAACGTCCATCACTAGGTGGGCAGAACTGTCAATCAAATAATCTTGAGCTGCCTGCACGCAGCCTGCCTGTATGCTGCTTGCGCGCAGACCACTCTCTCCTAAAATAATAACTTTAAAGTTTGTTAAATACTGTGATTTACCATGACATTCAGTAGAAAGAAAACTTCTGCTGGGAATCGACTCCTAAAATTCAATATTTTTGGAACAGAGACAGATTAGTTGCCATACTTCCACGAACACAAACGCTCACATCTTTCATAGCGAGCTAGCGAGGGACTGCGAGAGAGAGGAGGGACATAGAATAGGCAGGTCCGCCACCAGGCAGAAGGAGTCAGAACCCTGCACTAGGTCAAGCTATCCACAATCAAAAACTGTATTTCACAATGGAATGTTGTATTTCGCAACTTCAGTAAAGCAGGGTCTATCATCAATGAATAGGCTAGGATATTCTACATGCAACAGATTGAAGACTGAACACACTCACATTATTAGCGAAGATTAAGAGCAGGCGAGCAAGCTGCACTTTGATTTTAATTCAGTGGAGGAAAAAAAACAACAACATTGTTTATCCATTAGGGATTTTTCTTAACAGTAAAGGATCCCAATTTTCTTTAAATGTTTTAACGTTAAAACGTTCACAACCCTAGCGCACACACACAGACATGTACACAATCCCCAGCGACAAGGAGCTACAGTATGTAACGCGTTGACTCTGACTAAACAACCAGTGAACACTATTTACTGAACGTGTATGAGTGTTCTCTGCATGTGTGACTTGCTGGGTGGATCCATGCTGTGCTGGCACTTTTCCATGTCATGGAACGGTTGTCTCCACATGCAGTGGTTCCGGTTCTATCCACACAGACACACACTCTAATGTCACAGGAACAGCAGAGCCACTAGGCCCTGACTGTGCAGAGATCAGTGTGTATTCTCAGCTCCTAATTGGGTCGTATGCAAATAAATTATTGTACAGTGCCTTGCGAAAGTATTCGGCCCCCTTGAACTTTGCGACCTTTTGCTACATTTCAGGCTTCAAACATAAAGATATAAAACTGTATTTTTTTGTGAAGAATCAACAACAAGTGGGACACAATCATGAAGTGGAATTTACATTTATTGGATATTTCAAACTTTTTTAACAAATCAAAAACTGAAAAATTGGGCGTGCAAAATTATTCAGCCCCCTTAAGTTAATACTTTGTAGCGCCACCTTTTGCTGCAATTACAGCTGTAAGTCGCTTGGGGTATGTCTCTATCAGTTTTGCACATCGAGAGACTGAATTTTTTTCCCATTCCTCCTTGCAAAACAGCTCGAGCTCAGTGAGGTTGGATGGAGATCATTTGTGAACAGCAGTTTTCAGTTCTTTCCACAGATTCTCGATTGGATTCAGGTCTGGACTTTGACTTGGCCATTCTAACACCTGGATATGTTTATTTTTGAACCATTCCATTGTAGATTTTGCTTTATGTTTTGGATCATTGTCTTGTTGGAAGACAAATCTCCGTCCCAGTCTCAGGTCTTTTGCAGACTCCATCAGGTTTTCTTCCAGAATGGTCCTGTATTTGGCTCCATCCATCTTCCCATCAATTTTAACCATCTTCCCTGTCCCTGCTGAAGAAAAGCAGGCCCAAACCATGATGCTGCCACCACCATGTTTGACAGTGGGGATGGTGTGTTCAGCTGTGTTGCTTTTACGCCAAACATAACGTTTTGCATTGTTGCCAAAAAGTTCAATTTTGGTTTCATCTGACCAGAGCACCTTCTTCCACATGTTTGGTGTGTCTCCCAGGTGGCTTGTGGCAAACTTGAAACGACACTTTTTATGGATATCTTTGAGAAATGGCTTTCTTCTTGCCACTCTTCCATAAAGGCCAGATTTGTGCAATATACGACTGATTGTTGTCCTATGGACAGAGTCCCACCTCAGCTGTAGATCTCTGCAGTTCATCCAGAGTGATCATGGGCCTCTTGGCTGCATCTCTGATCAGTCTTCTCCTTGTATGAGCTGAAAGTTTAGAGGGACGGCCAGGTCTTGGTAGATTTGCAGTGGTCTGATACTCCTTCCATTTCAATATTATCGCTTGCACAGTGCTCCTTGGGATGTTTAAAGCTTGGGAAATCTTTTTGTATCCAAATCCGGCTTTAAACTTCTTCACAACAGTATCTCGGACCTGCCTGGTGTGTTCCTTGTTCTTCATGATGCTCTCTGCGCTTTTAACGGACCTCTGAGACTATCACAGTGCAGGTGCATTTATACGGAGACTTGATTACACACAGGTGGATTGTATTTATCATCATTAGTCATTTAGGTCAACATTGGATCATTCAGAGATCCTCACTGAACTTCTGGAGAGAGTTTGCTGCACTGAAAGTAAAGGGGCTGAATAATTTTGCACGCCCAATTTTTCAGTTTTTGATTTGTTAAAAAAGTTTGAAATATCAAATAAATGTTGTTCCACTTCATGATTGTGTCCCACTTGTTGTTGATTCTTCACAAAAAAATACAGTTTTATATCTTTATGTTTGAAGCCTGAAATGTGGCAAAAGGTCGCAAAGTTCAAGGTGGGCCGAATACTTTCGCAAGGCACTGTATGTACAGTGTTTTGTAGGCTAAACAGCCGGTAACAGACTCATTGAAAGGTGTCCATCCACTCTACCCAGAGTGCGTGGAAACACGCTTTGCTGATTAAATTTAACTTACTTATGTTAATAAAATACATTTTACCGAGACAAATATGATTATAATTGTTCTGAATCATTCAACGAGGTCATTCTCTAACACATTATTAGCATTATATATTTTTTTAAGTCGGATTTCGCAACATCCGATAATAAGAACTGAGCTCTGTTGACATAGCTGTGCAGGTTTCTCGTAACTTTTTTACATTTTGTGGTCATCGTTTTCAATTTTTCATTTTACATTTTGTGGTCGTCGTCTTCAAAGTTGATTCTGCGAGTGGCAAAAAGCTAAATTAGCATGACACGAGCTGAATTAAATGTTAAAGGCTTTGAAAATAAAAAGCATGGCATCAGTGCGCCATTGACATTTCACAGAGATACGCTTGTTTTTGTGAGAAATCTTTGAAAAAGAAGAGGAATTTCAAATGAATATGAAAAGTGTATACTACCGTACATGTCATGTCTCAAAATCGATGTCCATCTTACCTCTATATTATTTGATCTCCTGTGTATTCGAGAAGAAAGATGACGAGTTCAACGGGAAAGTGAGCCTGACAGGTAGCTAGTAGCCTTAATTCTTAATCCAGCCTAGTTGACGCAATGTAATTTCCCAGATTTTTGACCATTATTTTTCTCTGGCCTATTATTGATTTAACTTAGTCACCTTCATTCTTAATCCTACAAAGGTGAAAACTCCAATAACGTTTGAACGGATAATGATTGAGACATAAGGTTTGGACCATTGGTTTTCTCAGAGGATTATCTACAAAATTAACATATGATCAAAGTATGCATTTTTGATTGGACACCCTACTCAATGACAGCCGGCTACTTTTTCCACTTCAGAAATTAACTAGGCTTCTTTTCATTTAAAAGTTTCAATTTGCTAGTCAGAAAAGTCTGTATAGCCTTTCTCCCGCTAGAACGAACGATATGCATTTTCTAGTGATCCATTGATAGGACAGGCGCCTGTCAGTCACAAAGCAAGCAATGACAGCGAAACACTGCTGTCTGTCCCGCCTCTCGGTACCTGTGTTATTTTGTGTGCTGTGGTTGGCTGCATTCAAATTTATTTTCACGGAGGAGGGAAGACCATGATGCTTCTTCATTGTCTCCTGTGAGTGAATTTACACGTCCCATGTAATGTAAGTGGTAACGATGAGTTGAAAGCCACTTAATTATTGTTTTATTTTGCATGTTTCATAGGCCTATAGCCAGCCACGGAGACAGGGCGCATAGGCTATTTACTGTCTTTTTGATTGAGGACCGAACAGCTTAGTTTATAA
The DNA here is from genome assembly GCF_045791955.1 of Oncorhynchus clarkii lewisi. Classification (NCBI taxonomy): domain Eukaryota; kingdom Metazoa; phylum Chordata; class Actinopteri; order Salmoniformes; family Salmonidae; genus Oncorhynchus; species Oncorhynchus clarkii. Next base: position 41,467,890 of record NC_092150.1, read on the forward strand.
AAGATGTCGACCTGAATTAATAAAGTTCGATATACTGTATATCCCTTTGGTATTCATAAATCATACCACATAGTTAAATGTCCATGGTAATCGCATCTAGACAAGTAATCTGTGTGAGTATTTTCCTAGGATTCGAAGCCCATGTCGAGACATGCCAGTGTACCCTAACATCGCCTTGGTCCGTACAATTGCCCTTATTTTAGCGCCCCAAAAACGTAATACTTCCCGTCAACTGTAATGTCAATACCATTGTAAAGCACAATTTCTCCCCTTTCCAACAGAATCAATTACGCTGCCCGTTTCTGCATAATCCAAGCAGGCAATGAGCCCCGTCGGGTCTTTTTAAAAATGGCGGGTGGGGAAGCGAAACTAATGCGTGATAGTGAGAAGGAGAGATGTTGAGTAGGAAAATGGCTTTTTTTCACTCGATCTGTCCAACTTATCACCTTATCGCCTCTAAAATGTAAATAAAACACTATAAAGAGTTTATATAATGTGGCATTACATACCTATTTGAAGGTTTGTGTCGAATTTGAATCGGGTTTTTAGGGCGATGCTAAAGTGATCTTAGAAGTAAACAGCGGCTTTGGGAATGATGATCGCATGCAATGATGACGCAAAACAATTACTAGGTATGAAGAAGTGCTACACCTAGTAAGACAGAAATAGTTGCTTTATGCGTGCTGTACGTTACGACATGACACGTCTAGATGTAACGGAGGGTCCGTTTTATCAATAGAGCCATTACCATGTCGATCAATGCTTGAATAGAAACGTAGTTCAAACCCCCGATTTTGACGTCAACACAGTCACTAGAGTCCCATTAGTTTTCTTTGTAGCCTCGTTTGAATGTTGCGGTTGCGCACATTCGTACGGAATGGGGTGAGTTTACGTTACCTAGTGACCGGTTGATCACAAACAACCAGATTTTTTTTAGGTAAACGGAACCAAACGTTAGACTTCAGTGTGGCTTTTGACATTATCGATCATAGTCTGCTGATGGAAAAGCGTATGTGTTAAGACTGCTTTCAATTTGACTAATGACATGCCACTGGCATTGAGTAAAGCCAGCGTGTCTATGTATGCGGATGACTCAAAACTATACACGTCAGCTACTACAGCGAGTGAAATCCCTGCAACACTTAACTTAAGACCTGCAGTTCATTTCAGAATGGGTGACAAGGAATAGGTTAGTCCTAAATATTTCAAACTAAAAGCATTGCATGTGGGACAAATCATTCACTAAACCCTAAACCTCAACTAATTCTTGTGACAAATAATGTGGAAATTTAGCAAGTTGTGGTGACCACTGCCATGGTCAAAACATGTTGATACATTAGCTAAGATGGGGAGAAGTCTGTACCTGGACTACAGCACCTGGACTACTGTCACACCTTGACCATAGAGAGCCCTCAGGGTTCATACGACGGTCGTGACAACTATTGTTCAGTCGTGTGGTCAGGTGCCACAAAGAGGACCTTGGAAAATTACAATTGGCTCAGAACAGGGCAGCACGGCTGGCCCTTAAACCTCTTACTTCTACCCCCTCCTTTTTCGAAAATTCTGTTAAAAATCGCGCAACTTTTCAGCGTCCTGCTACTCATGCCAGGAATATAGTATATGCATATGATTAGTATGTGTGGATAGAAAACACTCTGAAGTTTATAAAACTGGTTAAATCACGGCTGTGACTATAACAGATCGTGTGTTTCATTGAAAAACGCAAGAAAAACTGCTCTCTGAAAGCTAAAAATAATTTCCATAAGTCACTTCCACGAGTTGTTAAAAGAGAACAGAATTTAATATCGACCTGCCTGCAATTCATACAAATTCCACACGATGTCGCCATTGTCCTCATTTTCAATTGAATTAATTGTTGGAAAATCCATCTATCTGGCATCCATTTTCCCAGTCTTGACCCGGATGTAGTTGATGAAGACATTAGCAGGCATTCATTTGCAAGCGAAGACCTATTGAAAATACATCGCCCTGTAATCATTTTGATAGATTATAAACGTTTACTAATACCTAAAGTTGGATTACAAAAGGATTTCGAAGTGTTTTGTGAAAGTTTATCGTCGACTTTTTTAATTTAAAAAAATTACGCAGCGTTTAAAAACAATGTTTTTTTCTGAATGACACAGCTTCCATAGAAAGCTATTTTGGGTATATATGGACCGATTTAAACGAAAAAAAGACCCAATAGTGATGTTTATGGGGCATATAGGAGTGCCAAGAAAGAAGCTCGTCAAAGGTAATGAATGTTTTATATTTTATTTCTGTGTTTTGTGTAGCGCCGGATAAGCTAAATCTTTGTTTACGTCGCATTCAGGCATTTTGAGGTGTTGCATGCTATCAGATAATAGCTTCTCATGCTTTCGCCAAAAAGCATTTTAAAAATCTGACTTGTTGGCTAGGTTCACAACGAGTGTAGCTTTATTTCAATACCCTGCATGTGCATTTTGATGAACGTTTGAGTTTTAACGAGTACATTTAGCATTTAGCGTAGCGCATTTGCATTTCCAGGTGTCTACTTGAGACATCTGCGTCTCAAGTAGGAGCAAGAAGTTGTTCCTTGCTCAGAACATGAGAACATATGACAGCTGGTGGTTCCTTTTAACATGAGTCTTCAATATTACAAGTGAATAATTTTTAGGTGGCAGTGCAGAAAGCAGAGCTTGTCTGCATGTTCCCCTGTCAGTCCGCTTATCATAAATGATCCCGACCTCACTGAACACTCTCTCGCTTGGGACCGAAGAAGGTGGGGGACAGAGAAACGTCTTAGCCAGTGGAGCGAGTGTTTGAAGTCTGTCCTCATTCTGTTTCAACCACTCCAAAGGCAAGCCACTCTCTCTGTCAATAATAGGCTCTGTGAGGTAACGCTCCAATTCAATTTCAAAGCTGCTCTGGACTTCAGCCCTGCGCTCTTGGCTTCCAAGGATTCTAGCGCAAAGGCTGTCAACCAGACTGGGTGGCTGATCTACCCAGACTCTTTGCCTCTTTGCACCTGGATCTGGGTCTCCTCTTCACTCGTCCCTCCGGCTGTGGCTCTGGGATTTGGTTTCCTTAGTAGGTCAGATCCCTCCTTCAGCCACTCTTTTGCTTTCTCTAGTGCTGTCCCTAAGGTGAAGGTGTAGCTCTTGTGACGTGGATTTCTGAATGACACAGCTTCCATACAAAGCTATTTTGGGTATATATGGACCGATTTAAACGAAAAAAAGACCCAATAGTGATGTTTATGGGGCATATAGGAGTGCCAAGAAAGAAGCTCGTCAAAGGTAATGAATGTTTTATATTTTATTTCTGCGTTTTGGGTAGCGCCGGCTACCGCAAAATCTGTTGTTTACGTGTCGTGCTGGCATTTTGGGGGGTGCATGCTATCAGATAATAGCTTCTCATGCTTTCGCCGAAAAGCATTTTAAAAATCTGACTTGCTGGCTAGGTTCACAACGAGTGTAGCTTTAATTCAATACCCTGCTTGTGAATTTTGATCAAAGATTGAGTTGTAACGAGTACATTTAGCATTTAGCGTAGCGCATTTGCATTTCCAGGGGCATACTTGAGACGTCTGCGTCTCAAGTATGGTCAAGAAGTTAAATGTACAAAGACAGCTAACATTAATAATATGCATGTAAATCTCTCATGGCTCAAAGTGGAGGAGAGATTGACTTCATCACTACTTGTTTTTGTAAGAAGTATTGACATGCTGAATACACCGAGGTCTGTTTAAACTACTAACACACAGTTCGGACACCCATGCACACCCCACAAGACATGCCACCAAAACTCTCTTCAAAATCCCCAGGTCAAGAACAGACTTTGGGAGGAGCACAGTACTACATAGAGCCATGACTACATGGAACTCTATTCCACATCAAGTAACTGACGCAAGCAGTAGAATCAGATTTATTTTAATGGAACAAGCGGGGACTGTGAAGAGGCCCACACACACAGGCACAGACACATATACAAATGATAAGACACGCACTCTACAGACATGTACACATGGGATGTTGGATTGTAGATATGTGATAGTAGTGTTGTGAATGTGTAATGTCATATTTTAAATTGTATATAACTGCCTTAATGTTGCTGGACCCCAGGTAGAGTAGCTGGGGATCCTTAACAAATACAAACACATCGGTGAGAGAGCCGTTCGTTTGTCTCTCTAATTTGCATACTGGTAGGCTACTACTGCTTTTTGCCGATTATCTGCAGAGAAATTCTGAAAACATTCTATGAAGATGTTGAATCCTCACTGCAGGAACAGTAGGTACTGGAGAGGTCCATTCTGGTCCAAAATATAATACAAGAAAACAGATAGAAAATTATAAAAGTAACTGTCATGATACTTACAGTGCATTTGGAAAGTATTCAGACCCCTTCCCCTTTTCCACATTTTGTTACGTTGCAGCCTTATTCTAAAATTGATTAAATTATTTTTGTTCTCCCTCAATCTACACACAATACCTCATAATGACAAAGCAAAAACAGGTTTTAAGATTGTTTTGGGCTGTGACAAAATGTGGAAAAAGTCAAGAGGTCTGAATAGTTTCTGAAAGCACGGTATATGGTCGTATTAAATATATTGACATAGGCCTATTGATTTGATGAAAGTGTCAACAATGGAGTAGTCGACTGTTTTCTGTGTAGCAAAGCCCCTGTTTAACACCTTCTTCATTCTTCAATCATAGCTGTAGGTCTATTCATGGGTGCCTGACATTGTATAAAAGTGGGGGTGCACAATCTGGCGGGAAGGGGGGGGGGGGGATCAAAGAGAAGACTAAAATATTTATTCTGACTAGATTAATAATCTACAACCTTCCCAAAAAAGTCCCACCCACAGTGATTGATTGGCAGGTCTGAAACCCTAACTCTATGATTTACACACATCCTGCCCCATCCCCTGACAATCCCACCCACATTGATTGATTGACATGCCAAACTGTTAAAGGTTTAAATTACAGAAGGACACATTGGCTTCCTTACCCTATGTGTCCACAGCAGCTGAGCCAATATAATTCATAATTTGAAAAAAATGTTTTTGTGGAAATTCACATCAGTAAAACTTTAAATATGACTTTAATCTCAAGAGAAGACAGGTTTAATGTTTAAAAAAGGTAATCTTACTTAGTAAATAGTCCTGATCATATAGGCCTAGACCTAGACAATATCCAAAACAACTAACAATACACTGAATTCATACATTTTCAGTCATTTTTATTGTAAAGTCATCTTTCTACTCAATACCACAACTAATTTGACCTGTCTAGGAGGTAAGGTAGCAGGTAATGGACCCTATCAGATATTTATATAGTTGGTGATGTATATAAACTAATTACAACTTTTTAAAAAAAAATTTAGATTACAATTGTACAATTCATGCTCCCCGCATAACAACCACAAAGACTGCCGGAAAGGCCCGAACGCAAGATCGTAATTTTGATGACTCACACGGTGAGACATCTGTAGCCTACTGTACATGGTAAACTGGTGCGCCGCAAGTTCTACTTCCCATTTTAGTTTGGAAAACAGCTGTGAGGATTTTTCTACAAATATTCACAACATATTGACACAATTACAATCTTCATAGAATAAAAATGTAATTGAATATATTACAGGTGTTTTTTTGCTTTTTACAAAGTGGGATACATTTTTTACAAAGTGTTTAATTTGCATAGCCATAGAGGCATACTCACATTTGCATAGCAAGTGCTGCTACAGTACACCCTGCTACCACACAAAGCTTGGCCATCTTGATGAATACTAATGCAATTGCTAGCTATCTCCATACAACTAACCCACAAGTTTATAATATTTTTTTACCCACAAGTATATGAAGAGTGAGCATGGATTTTTATTTCCTCACTGTGGGATGCCGAGCGCGGGGTGTTGTGGGATTGTTTTCTGAAGTAAGAGCTGATTCTGAGAAAAATTCAACTTTTAGAGCAATATTACAGTATAATAAAAATGTATTTTAAGATTTTGTAACTTGTGAACGTTTTCTTGGAGTGCTCTTGCTAGCAGATACCCATAGACTTCCGTCATTGCGCTAGTTAGCATTGGCTAGCAAAACTACCTCTAACTCCCTTCACACTGGACACAGAGACATAAAAATGGTATCCATGAGTTAATCTGACTCTATAGAAGCAGATAAAAGTCCCGAAGTATCCCTTTAACGTTTTCAATAATTTAGTTGTGTATTTTGGATGGAATCAAGTCATCAGAATGTGCCAGAGGCCACCAAAATAGAGCTTGTTCTGCAGTTTCTTTCCTGGAACTCCCTGTCTGGCTACTTTTGCTATTTGGCTAGCTACTCCATGTACTTACGGAAAACACTGATGTGATGCTGTATTTCTGGTGGACCACATGTAGACTTTTCTGCTGAAAACCCCCAGAGAGAAACAGCATGCTGTTTGTTTATGTTATAATGAACTGCTCCATATAAAAGCTCCATATTTGATGAGGGTTGTGTGTGTGTGTGTGTGTGTGTGTGTGTGTGTGTGTGTGTGTGTGTGTGTGTGTGTGTGTCTTACCTGGGTGTCCATGTAGTGGCGAGTGTGGTCTGGGTAGTGTAGGAGAGGTGCTGGATGTCACAATCAGGCTCTTCCTATTGCTGGTCCGACAGCTGGGGAGAAAGGAGACACACACACTTAGAGAAGATCCACAAACACACTTAAAAACGACAACACACACACACACACACACACACACCGAGGCAGTACATTCAATTGAACTGGGAGGAGATTTCCAGTACATTTGGAACCAGATGAACACTTATTCCCATAATGTGTTCTATCAACACGCCATTCACTCTTCCAGTGTCCGCATATCAACGAAAAAGTTGCTTTATTAAGACTCTCCACTTCAAGCACATTAGGGGTTACAGTAGACCTAGTTAAAGGAACAGTGTAGCAGCTCCACACACACACACACACACACACAGCGTTCCAGCTGACCCCAGAGTCTCTGTGTTTCTGTCCCTCCTCTCTCTCTGTCCCCACTCTCAGTAACGGCTCCACTCAGTCTGAGCAGCTTTTCATCTCTCTCTCTCTCTCTCTCTCTCTCTCTAAAGACCCAATCATCACAGCTGGAAGCCTGTACAGTACTCAATGCCCACTGATCAGAACTGCACACTACATTGGATTTGTGTGAGGTGACTGACTGAGGAGGGTGTGTGTGTGTGTGTGTGTGTGTGTGTGTGTGTGTGTGTGTGTGTGTGTGTGGGTGTGTGTGGGTGTGGGTGTGGGCGTGTGTGTGAGAGAGAAAGAAAGGACAGTGTGTGTGTGTGTGCCTGTCCGTCTGTCCGTCCGTGAGGACAGTGTGTCAGTGTGTGTGTGTCCGTTACTGTTGATCTCTAGTTTTATGAGTATAATAACCATTAACTGTTCGCAGTAAGAATCCCAACATAAAAACACCTGCAGAGCTCAATGACGTCTTTGCACTACTACTATAGCTGCTAGCCTAGTACTGCTGCAATGATGATGACGCTAATGTTCAGTACACAAGCATACAAAACAGGTATATACACACACACATAGCAAACTAACAGAGCCATCAGTGAGCTCTGCTTAATGTTTGTATCTCACAGCAGGTGGTCTACAGCAGGGAGCCTGCATAGGAGTGGAGAGAAGAGGATAAGAGAGGACAGATGAGGAGAGATGAGATGAAAGAGGAGAATGGGAGAGAAGATAGTTTCACGTTTGAAGAGGAGAGGAGAAGAGAGGTGATGAAAGAGGAGACGGTGGTTCGAACTAGAGGTCAACCGATTAATCGGAATGTCGATTTCAAGTTTTCATCACATTTGGAAATCTTTTTGGACATCGATTTGGCCAATTTCTTAAATTTTTAATTGATTTAATCTTTATTTAACTAGGCAAGACAGTTAAGAACACATTCTTATTTTCAATGACGGCCTAGGAACGGTGGGTTAACTAACTGCCTCGTTCAGGGGCAGAACGACAGATTTTTACCTTGTCAGCTCGGGGGATTCAATCTTGCAACCTTACAGTTAACTAGTCTAACGCTCTAACCACCTGATTACATTGCACTCCACGAGGAGACTGCCTGTTACGCGAATGCAGTAAGCCAAGGTAAGTTGCAAGCTAGCATTAAACTTACCTAATAAGTTGCATATAATCGATGCAGTGCGTATCATTGCTCCAATGTGTACCAAACCATAAACATAAACAATGCCTTTCTTAAAATCAATACACAGAAGTATATATTTTTTTACCTGCATATTTAGCTAAAATAAATCCAGGTTAGCAGGCAATATTAACCAGATGAAATTGTGTCACTTCTCTTGCGTTCATTGCACGCAGAGTCAGTGCAACAGTTTGGGCCGCCTAGTTTGCCAGAATTTTACGTAATTATGACATAACATTGAAGGTTGTGCAATGTAACAGGAATATTTAGAATAATGGATGCCACCCGTTAGATAAAATACGGAATGGTTCCGTATTTCACCGAAAGAATAAACGTCTTGTTTTCAAGATGATAGTTTCCGGATTCGGCCATATTAATGACCTAAGGCTTGTATTTCTGTGTGTTATCATGTTATAGCAAAGTCTATGATTTGATAGAGCAGTCTGACTGAGCGGTGGTAGGCAGCAGCAGGCTCATAAGCATTCATTCAAACAGCACTTTCTTGCGTTTGCCAGCAGATGTTTATGACTTCAAGCCTATCAACTCCCGAGATTAGGCTGGTGTAACCGATGTGAAATGGCTAGCTAGTTAGCGGGGTGCACGCTAATAGCGTTTCAAACGTCACTCGCTCTGAGACTTGGAGTGGTTGTTTCCCTTGCTCTGCATGGGTAACGCTGCTTCGAGGGTGGCTGTTGTCATTGTGTTCCTGGTTCGAGCCCAGGTAGGAGCGAGGAGAGGGATGGAAGCTATACTGTTACACTGGCAATACTGAAGTGACTATAAGAACATCCAATAGTCAAAGGTTCATGAAATACAAATGGTATAGAGAGAAATAGTCCTATAATTCCTATAATAACTACAACCTAAAACTCATGTTTAATACTTATTTTCCACCATAATTTGCAAATAAATTCATAAAAAATCCTACAATGTGATTTTCTGGATTTTTTTTCTCATTTTGTCTGTCATAGTTGAAGTGTACCTATGATGAAAATTACAGGCCTCTCTCATCTTTTTAAGTGGGAGAACTTGCACAATTGGTGGCTGACCTAATACTTTTTTGCCCCACTGTGTATATATATATATATATAACTATTTGTCACATATCAGTTTACAAACAATGTAAAAAATAATCATTGCGTTAATAAAGCCGCATACAAAAATGTTTTTTTTTTGTTGTTTTTTTTTTGAGTAAGGCAGCTCCAAAATGAAGGTGTTTCAACCTAGCTCAGTGCTTTCTGTGGTGGTGGGGCAGCCAGCAGAAAATATAGAGCGTAGGGGTTGGTAATGTTCTCTAGATATGGCGTGATTGGCTCAGTGTTCTGTCACTCATGTCTAAGGGTAGAGCTTGAAAATTCAAGCCCCTTAGGTGCTGCCATAGTTATATTAGAAGTACCCATCCAAGAAGGCTCAAGATCATTGGCCACAGATAAAATGGCATCTGGCAGAGAAAATGAACTGTTTAGCAACCAGACAATCTCCACTGATAGCCAGGTGTAGCAGTGGTAAATTGTTGGGACTGCTGTTGGGACAGCTTTATGTACCGTTTTAGTGAAATTAATGTTTTGTTCAGTGTTGTGTAGTGGCTTTGCTAGCATGCATCCCCAATATTAAATCTTGTTTTGGCCCACCAAGATTTACATGCTGAAATTGCCACTGATTACACCTATCTATACATACTTTACATTATTTGCGAGATCAGACATAATATCACTATAATCCGAGTGTTCTTTTTTGGAAGTTTCTTTCATTTCAGCGATTCAAATGTGTAAATATTTCAACAGTATCAAAAGCTAACTGTTTTTCAATGTTACAAATCTTTCTTCTCTTTCTTGTGATGTAAGTGTCGAGACGATACTCTGAATCACAGACAAAGCGATGGAACGGAAAAACGATGTATTCCGTTGATCCCATTTCAGCCATTACCGGGTTGTGTTTGACAGGTCATTGCAAACATTTCCGCGGTCGTAATGTTGACGGGGAAAAAAAGCGAGAGCATTGAAGAGTCGCAGGAGTACAATGAAAGCAATCAATCCAGCGACATTTAAGTGACAAGTGGATTTTGCACCCCTCAAACTCAGGAAATAGAAAAAGACAGATCCTTAGGTGGGCAGGGCATGCACTTTGCTACTCAAAGGGTGTGACGGGAGGATGGCGAGAACAGAGGGGTAGTAGAGAGACTAGAGAAACACTTCACCGCATGCACACATATTTAACAACATCCTGTCTAGGTGGAGATAAAAACAGGACCAAATCAAATCCACAACAAGGCCTTGGCACATTAACATAGCTATGGTAAGAGAGCGGCTGTGTGGAGGGAGGCAGGCAGGGGCGTGAAATGAAAGTTGCTCTGTAATTACAATCACCCAGATTTCCCGACATTTCTAAAAACATGTTTTCACTTTGTCATTATGGGGTATTGTGTGTTGATGGGTGAGAGAAAAAAATAAGGCTGTAAAACAACACAATTTGGAGTCAAGGGGTATGCATACTTCCTGAAGGCACTGCAGAATTAAACATAATGATTATGGCTCGAGATTGCAGGAAAAAGCTGTTTCAGGTTTTTGAAAAATAATAAATAATAATAATTATTAATATTATAATAAATAATTTATCCAACGTCCAAATGGGGGCCCTAGCACCCCTCTGGACCACCCCCCAGCGATCATCACGCGTGTGTGTGTGTGTGTGTGTGTGTTTGTTTTTATTATCCTTGTGGGGACCAGAAATCCTCACTAGGACAGTAAAACGAGGAAAATTCGGACAAGTGGGGACATTTTGCCAGTCCCCAGAAGGAAAGAGGCTATTTTAGGGAATGGGGTTAGGTTTAGGAGTTTAAGATTTAAGTTAGGAAAATAGGATTGTGTGAGTGTGTGTGCTCAAAGTCTACTTCAAAGCGTTATACACTAAGGAAAGGTTTAACAGAGACTCATCGTAAAGCCCAAGTCTCAGGTCAAACAAATCTCTCTCTCTCTCTCCTGAGTGAGGTCCCAGAAGTTATAAGTATGTTTGATGAAAGGAATCATCCAGTTTGGTGGGATCATCCAGCTACTGCGAATACATCAACAGTACCAACCTGCCTACCTCTGTAACCAGGTGGGAGGTCTTAGCTAGGAGCTACTAGAGTTCGACCGATTAATTGGCATTGGCCGATTAATTAGGGCTGATTTCAAGTTTCCATAACAATCGGTAATCTGCCTTTTTGGACGCCGATTATGGCCGATCACATTGCAGGAGACTGTGTAGCAGGCTGACCACCTGTTATGAGAGTGCAGCATCAGAATGACCTTGTGGCTGCAAGGAGCCAAGGAAAGTTGCTAGCTAGCATTAAACTCATCTTATAAAAAACTATCAATCTTCGCATAATCACTAGTTAACTACACATGGTTGATGATATTACTAGGTTAACTAGCTTGTCCTGCATTGCATATAATCAATGCGTGCCTGTTAATTTATCATCGAATCACAGCCTACTTCAACTTCGCCAAACGGGTGATGAATTAACTAAATGAATTAAATCTTTTTAAACCTGAATATTTAGTTAAAATAAATTCATGTTAGCAGGCAATTATTATTAACTAGGGAAATTGTGTCACTTCTCTTATGTATATGCAGCAGTTCGGGTCACCTGGCTCGTTGCGAACTGTGTGAAGACCATTTCTTCCTAACAAAGACTGTAATCAATTTGCCAGAATTTTACATAATTATGACATAACATTCAAGGTTGTGCAATGTAACAGCAATATTTAGACTTAAGGATGCCACCCATTCAATAAAATACGGAACGGTTCCGTATTTCACTGAAAGAATAAACGTTTTGTTTTCGAAACTATAGTTTCCGGATTTGACCATATTAATGACCAAAGGCTCGTATTTCTGTGTTTATTATATTATACGTCTATGATTTGATATTTGATAGAGCAGTCTGACTGAGTGGTGGAAGGCAGCAGCAGACTGGTAAGCATTCATTCAAACAGCACTTTACTGCTTTTGCCAGCAGCTCTTAGCAATGCTTGAGGCACAGCGCTGTTTATGACTTCAAGCCTATCAACTCTTGAGATTAGGCTGGCAATACTATAGTGCCTATAAGAACATCCAATAGTCAAAGGTATATGAAATACAAATGGTATAGAGAGTTATAATTCCTATAATAACTTGCGGCTGAACTTGAAAGGGGTTCCTTCATTATTTTTACGTTCATGTCTTCCATAGAGAATATCTTGATCTACTTCAAATAAGGTCTGTGTTTCGTGCAGGTTTAAACCGCTTCAGCGTTTTGATACTCGTGTAAATCTCACTAGGATAAGGTAATATTTGTCAACATATTTTCATACATCCACTCTACCCCCAAAAAATTCCTTCACATATATTTAGCCAATATTGATCAGAGTTACCTTGTCCTATGGATATCTGCACAGTTATCAAATTGTCACGGTGGTGTAAGCCTACACGAAACACAGACCTTATTTGAAGTGAATCTAAAAATATCCTATGGAATCAATGAATGAAGGAACCACTTTTCAGATTTTTTTCAACATTCATCACAGGTAACTTAAACTCTAGTTTTATTATTCAAACAGTTGAGAGTATTTGTGTCTTCAGTATCCTTGTCAATTCAGAGAGCTGTGCGTGTATGTATGATTATATTAATTTTACAGATGGCAGAGAAAAGCAGAGCACCAGTGTGGGACTATTACATTGAATCGGCACCAGGGAAAGCAAGGTGTCTTATTTGTGATAAAGATGTAAGTATGGGGTCAGCAACGGCTAAATCAAAAAATACCATCAACCTGTGGAATCACCTTAAGAACACCCATCCAAAAGCCCATAAGGAAGCAATGATGAAAAAAAGCAAAGGCAAATTCTTCACAATGAAAAAGTGATAGACATGTCACAGACATCGCTGGCTCGTACAATCGTACAACTTTTTAATACACAAACAAAATGGCAGGACAAAGACCCAAGGGCCAAGAAGATGGATAAAGCAATTATTGAGATGATTGCCACTGACAACCAGCCATTTACAGTGGTGCTGAACCCCGGTACAGGATCAAAGATGAAAAATGATATTGCACAGAAATGCTAGATAAAACACATGAAAGAGTTGTGATGAAAGTGAAGAATCTGGTGGCCCCAGTGAATGCTCCACACATGGCATTCACAACTGACTGCTTGGGTCCCTGATGAGCCTTACTGGACATTTAATTGACAATGTCTGGACAAGAAAGCAGGTTGTGCTGAATGTCAAGACTATGACTGGATCACACACAGGAAACTACATCAGAGAGATGTTCTTGACCATGTTGGAATACTGGGAAATCCTCAGGGACAGTGGGGCAAACATGGTGAAAGGTATGAGACTGGCAGAGCTTCCAGACTTCAGCTGCAGTGCACACACCCTAGAGCTTGTAAATAATGATGGACTATCCAGTCAGAGAGGTGTGCTAGACATTATTGCCATGTTGAAGAGGTTTTGCAACTCACTTCGACCACTCTGTACTGGCCAAACAGAGGCTGAGGGCCATTCAGGAAGCACTTGGCCATCCCAAACACAGCATCATCCAAACAGTTCAAACTCGCTGGAACTCAACACTACACATGTTGCAGAGGATGTTTGAACAGAGGCGTGCACTGAATGTATATGCAGGTGAATACGGACATATCAGCAGTTTGTCTGCTGCACAGTGGGACATTGTCTCTAACCTAATTGAGACTCTGGCACCTACGGAGGAGGTGACAATGGAGATGAGCCACTCTAACTCTACAGCCGAATGCATCATCCCCAGTGTGTCGGTGCGGAAGCTGATGCTGCAGCAGGAGGGTCCTTCTACTCAAGGTATCAAAACTTTACGGAAGACCATGTTGGACAGTCTGACAAGGAGGTTCTCCAAGGCCGAGGAGACAAAGTGCCTGGTGCTGGCAACTGTCCTGGATCCACGTCACAAGAGCTACACCTTCACCTTAGGGACAGCACTAGAGAAAGCAAAAGAGTGGCTGAAGGAGGGATCTGACCTACTAAGGAAACCAAATCCCAGAGCCACAGCCGGAGGGACGAGTGAAGAGGAGACCCAGATCCAGGTGCAAAGAGGCAAAGAGTCTGGGTAGATCAGCCACCCAGTCTGGTTGACAGCCTTTGCGCTAGAATCCTTGGAAGCCAAGAGCGCAGGGCTGAAGTCCAGAGCAGCTTTGAAATTGAATTGGAGCGTTACCTCACAGAGCCTGTTATTGACAGAGAGAGTGGCTTGCCTTTGGAGTGGTTGAAACAGAATGAGGACAGACTTCAAACACTCGCTCCACTGGCTAAGACGTTTCTCTGTCCCCCACCTTCTTCGGTCCCAAGCGAGAGAGTGTTCAGTGAGGTCGGGATCATTTATGATAAGCGGACTGACAGGGGAACATGCAGACAAGCTCTGCTTTCTGCACTGCCACCTAAAAATTATTCACTTGTAATATTGAAGACTCATGTTAAAAGGAACCACCAGCTGTCATATGTTCTCATGTTCTGAGCAAGGAACAACTTCTTGCTCCTACTTGAGACGCAGATGTCTCAAGTAGACACCTGGAAATGCAAATGCGCTACGCTAAATGCTAAATGTACTCGTTAAAACTCAAACGTTCATCAAAATGCACATGCAGGGTATTGAAATAAAGCTACACTCGTTGTGAACCTAGCCAACAAGTCAGATTTTTAAAATGCTTTTTGGCGAAAGCATGAGAAGCTATTATCTGATAGCATGCAACACCTCAAAATGCCTGAATGCGACGTAAACAAAGATTTAGCTTATCCGGCGCTACACAAAACACAGAAATAAAATATAAAACATTCATTACCTTTGACGAGCTTCTTTCTTGGCACTCCTATATGCCCCATAAACATCACTATTGGGTCTTTTTTTCGTTTAAATCGGTCCATATATACCCAAAATAGCTTTCTATGGAAGCTGTGTCATTCAGAAAAAAACATTGTTTTTAAACGCTGCGTCATTTTTTAAAATTAAAAAAGTCGACGATAAACTTTCACAAAACACTTCGAAATACTTTTGTAATCCAACTTTAGGTATTAGTAAACGTTTATAATCTATCAAAATGATTACAGGGCGATGTGTATTCAATAGCTCCTCGTCTTCAAATCAATGGCTGCCAATGTGCACATTCAAAACATCCTGGTGGAGACCGGAAGAAATTGAATCCAGTTAGTTGGATTTACCAAGAAAAAACTCCCTGGAAAATGATGACAATGGCAACAATGACATCGTGTGGAATCTGTAGGAATTGCATGCAGATCCATAATTAATTTTGTGCCCTTTTAACAACCCATGAAAGTGACGCATGGAAATTATTTTTAGCTTTCAGAGAGCAGTTTTTCTTGCGTTTTTCGATGAAACACACGATCTGTTATAGTCACAGCCGTGATTTAACCAGTTTTAGAAACGTCAGAGTGTTTTCTATCCACACATACTAATCATATGCATATACTATATTCCTGGCATGAGTAGCAGGACGCTGAAAAGTTGCGCGATTTTTAACAGAATGTTCGAAAAAGGAAGGGGTAGACTTAAGAGGTTTTAAACGTTAGCTTTTTACATGGCACATATTGCACTTTTACTTTCTTCTCCAACACTGTGTTTTTGCATTATTTAAACCAAATTGAACATGTTTCATTATATATTTGAGACTAAATTGATTTGATTTATGTATTATATTAAGTTAAAAATAAAAGTGTTCATTGTTTATTCATCGTTATCTGCATTTTTTGGTCCTCCACTAATCGTTATCGGCATTGAAAAATCGTAATCGGTCAACCTCTAGGAAATACATCATCTCTCTCCTCACACAGAGCCAGGATAATTATCCTAGATCTAGGCTGCTTTAGGCTTTAGCCTTTTCTGTTGGTGCTTTGTTCACTCCATCTTTTTCGTTCTCTCTCTCTCTCAGAGAGAGGCCAGAGAGGTCCATCCATACAGCTGCCACTGGGCCTCTCAGACATCCCATGATGCTGTCTACCTGGACCAGAAGCATTGACCCCTGACCACTCTGACAAGTAGAGGTTAGAGGTCAAAGGGAGGAGGGTCTGACGGTTCCATAAAGAGGACAGCTCACACTGCAGAGCGTGCATCTCGACAGATGGTAAGAGAATTATCAAACACACAGCTTCTCATGAAGGAATTCTTACCCAAGCTTGGCTGCTTACGTTGGATGCATACCAATAAACACCCACTGGCCACAGTACACACATGCACACACACACACCAGGGTTTCCGTTAGCCGGTAATAGCTGGCTATTGGCCAATAAAAAAAATGAAAAGCGAAAAATAAAACCGGCGCTGGGAGAAAAACAAAAAAGGAGTAAAAATGTGCTTCCCATAATAAGTTGAATGGACTAACTCTGTGTGCAATAAGGATATTTAACATGATTTTTGAATCTCTGTAACCCACACAAACAATTTGCTGTAAGGTCCCTCGGTCGAGCAGTGAATTTCAAGTACAGATTCAACAACAAAGACCAGGGAGGCTTTCCATACAAAGAAACAGGTGTCCTTCCTAACTCAATTGACAGAGAGGAACAAAACCACTCAGGAATTTCACCATGAGGCCAATGGTAATTTTAAACCAGTTACAGAGTTAAATAGCTGTGATAGGAGAAAACTAAGGATGGATCAACAACGTAGTTACTCCACAATACTAACCTAAATGACCGAGTGAAAAGAAGAAAGCCTTTACAGAATAAAAAATATTCCAAAATGTGCATCCTGTTAGCAATAAGGCACAAAAGTAATACTGCACAAAATGTGGAAAGAAATGTACTTTTTGTCCTGAATACAAAGTATTATGTTTCGGGCAAATCCAACACAACACATCACTGAATACCACTCTTTATATTTTCAAGCATGGTTGTGGCTGCATCATGTTATGGGTATGCTTGTCATCGGCAAGGACAAACAAAGTCCTTTCCAAGACACTGGTAGACAATTCCACCTTTCAGCAGGACAATAACCTAAAATGCAAAGCCAAATATACACTGGTGTCACACCCTGACCATAGTTTGCTTTGTATGTTTCTATGTTTTGGTTGGTCAGGGTGTGATCTGAGTGGGCATTCTATGTTACATGTCTAGTTTGTCTAGTTCTATGTTTGGCCTGATATGGTTCTCAATCAGAGGCAGGTGTTAGTCATTGTCTCTGATTGGGAACCATATTTAGGTAGCCTGTTTGGTGTTGGGTTTTGTGAGTGATTGTTCCTGTCTCTGTGTTTGCACCAGATAGGGCTGTTTTAGGTTTTCACGGTTCTTGTTTTTGTTAGTCTGTTCATGTGAAGTGCTTTATTAAAGAACCATGAATAGAAACCACGCTGCGTTTTGGTCCGCCTTTCCTTCAACTCAAGAGAACCGTTACAGAATCACCCACCACAACAGGACCAAGCGGCGTGGTGAAAAGCAGCAGGAGCAGCGAAAAGAGGAATGGACATGGGAGGACGTTTTGGACGGCAAGAGTATGGACTATACTACTTGGGAGGAGATAGACAGGTGGGCGGTCGACCCAGGAAGAGTGCCGGAGCCCGCTTGGGATGCGCTGGAGCAGTGCGAAGAGGGGTATAGGAGAATGGAGTTGGAGAGACAAGCACGGCGGCGCGGTAGGAAGCCCGAGAGTCAGCCCCAAAAATGTCTTGGGGGGAGGCACACAGGAAGTGTGGCGAAGCCAGGCAGGAGACCTGCGCCAACTTCCTGTGCTTACCGGGGGGCTAGAGAGACCGGGCAGGCACCGTGTTATGCTGTGAAGCGCACGGTGTCCCCAGTGCGGGTGCATAGCCCGGTGCGGTACATTCCAGCTCCGCGTATCGGCCGGGCTAGAGTGAGCATTGAGCCAAGTGCCATGAAGCCGGCTCTACGCAGCTGGTCTCCAGTGCGTCTCCTTGGGCCGGCTTACATGGCACCAGCCTTGCGCATGGTGTCCCCGGTTCGCCTGCATAGCCCAGTGCGGGCTATTCCACCTCGCCGTACTGGCAGGGCGACTGGGAGCATGCAACCAGGTAGGGTTGGGCAGGCTCGGTGCTCAAGAGCTCCAGTGCGCCTGCACGGTCCGGTCTATCCGTCACCACCTCCACGCACCAGCCCTCCGGTGGCAGCCCCCCGCACCAGGCTGTCTCTCCGGCTCATCCTTACAGGTGCTCCCGCTTGTCCAGCGTTGCCGGAGCCTTCCTCCTCTCCAGCGCTGTCGGAGTCTCCCGCCTCTCCAGCGCTGCCGGAGCCTTCCTCCTCTCCGGCGCTGCCAGAGCCTTCCTCCTCTCCAGCGCAGCCGGAGTCTCCCGCCTGTTTGGCGCTGCCAGAGCTCCCGCCCCTCAGTCCAGAGGCGCTAGAGCCCCTCATTCCAGAGGCGCCAGAGCTACTCAGTCCAGCGCTGCTAGAGCCTTCCTCCTCTCCAGCGCTGCCGGAGTCTCCCTCCTGTTCGGCGCTGCCAGAGCTGTCCTCTCCAGCGTTGCCGGAGCTTCCCGTCTGCCCAGCGCCATCTGAGCTTCCCGTCTGCCCAGCGCCATCTGAGCTTCCCGTCTGCCCAGCGCCATCTGAGCTACCCGTCTGCCCAGCGCCATCTGAGCTACCCGTCTGCCCAGTGCCATCAGAGTCGCCAGTCTGCCCAGCGCCGCCTGAGCCACCCGTCTGCCCAACGCCGCCAGTGCCGCCAGTCTGCCCAGCGCCGCCAGTGCCGCCAGTCTGCAAGGGGCCGCCAGTCAGCCAGGGGCCGCCAGTGCCGCCAGTCAGCCAGGGGCCGCCAGTGCCGCCAGTCAGCCAGGGGCCGCCAGTGCCACCAGTCAGCCAGGGGCCGCCAGTGCCGCCAGTCAGCCAGGGGCTGCCAGTCAGCCCAGAGGCGCCAGAGCCCCTCAGCCCCGAGCAGCTGCCCCTCTGTCCCGAGCAGCTGCCCCTCTGTCCCGAGCAGCTGCACCTCTGTCCCGAGCAGCTGCCCCTCTGTCCCGAGCAGCTACACCTCTGTCCCGAGCAGCTGCACCTCTGTCCCGAGCAGCTGCACCTCTGTCCCGAGCAGCTGCACCTCTGTGCATCAAGCAGCTGCACCTCTGTGCATCAAGCAGCTGCACCTCTGTGCATCAAGCAGCTGCACCTCTGTGCATCAAGCTGCCCCTCTGTCCCGAGCTGCCCCTCAGTCCAGTGGGGTCATTAAGTATGGTCGCCGTGGTTAGGAGGCCACGGAAGCAGACAAGGTGGGGGACTAAGACTATGGTGAAGTGGGGGCCACGTCCAGCACCAGAGCCGCCACCGCGGCCAGATGCCCACCCAGACCCTCCCCAATAGGTTCAGGTTTTGCGGCCGGAGTCCGCACCTTGGGGGGGGGTACTGTCACACCCTGACCATAGTTTGCTTTGTATGTTTCTATGTTTTGTTAAGTCAGGGTGTGATCTGAGTGGGCATTCTATGTTACATGTCTAGTTTGTCTAGTTCTATGTTTGGCCTGATATGGTTCTCAATCAGAGGCAGGTGTTAGTCATTGTCTCTGATTGGGAACCATATTTAGGTAGCCTGTTTGGTGTTGGGTTTTGTGGGTGATTGTTCCTGTCTCTGCGTTTGCACCAGATAGGGCTGTTTTAGGTTTTCACGGTTCTTGTTAGGCTGTTCATGTGAAGTGCTTTATTAAAGAACCATGAATAGAAATCACACTGCGTTTTGGTCCGCCTCTCCTTCAACTCAAGAGAACCGTTACAACTGGAGTTACTTACCAAGATGCCTTGTTAAAGTTTTGACGTAAATCGTCTTGAAAATCTATGGGAAGATTTGAAAATGGCTGTCTAGCAATGATCAACAACTAACTTGACAGAGCTTGAAGAATACATTTTTTAAAAATGAGCATATAATGTACAAAGCTCTTAAGAGACACCCTAAAAGACTCACAGCTGTTATCACTCAGGGGGATGAATACTTATCTAATACAAATATATTAGAAAAAAAAGTTAAAACGTTAGAAATTATCTTCCACTTTGACAGAGTATTTTGTGTAGAGTGTTGACAAATAAAGTAGAATTCAATCAATTTTAATACCACTTTGTAACACAACAAAATGTGGAAAAAACTAAGTGGTGTGAATGCTTTCTAGTCATTATAAATCCTTTTGACTGGTCATGCTTAAACACATCTAGTACTGGGTTGGACACCCCTTTGCCTCCAGAACAGACTGAATTCTTTGGGGCAAAGAAATGTTGCTCAATTGTGACCGACAGCTCGATTCAGTCTTAAGTAGCAACATTTGAAATTGTGTTTTTTACATTGGATTAAAGCAGCGACTCTACTTTAAAAATATATATCATATACTACAGTTGAGGAACAATGGGAAAGTGATTCTGCTTTGAAAGTTTGAGAAAATGACCCTTGAATGTTTTGGTACACCTACTGGAGAGCTCCTCTTTGTCTATACCCATTCAGCATCATTCACACCCTCTTAAGCCTTAGCCCCACCCATCTCATTAAGGATTCACATGAGGCCATGTGCTAAACAGTAAGTACGGTAGTGTACAACAAAAGACTTCAAGACTAAAGGCTGGTTTATACTATCGACATGTCTGTATACAGTTGTCGAAGTGACATCATGAACATTCTATTGTCATCCGACAGGGATGTCGCTAGGCCTTCATTAGCCCCCCCCCCCCCCCCCCTAAATAAATCAATATATCAGTCAATATATTATCTCTGTGATTTCTTTTTTTTTTGTCAACCGTTCCATCACATCTTAAACTTCTTACCGGGCGAGCACTAAGACGTGGGGGAGGCTGCTGCTGCAGAGACTGCAGAGAGTGCTAGTGACTGTTAGGTCTACTTGTAGCTAACATTTTGGTTAATGTTAGCTACTTCTGTGGCTTGAGACTGTTAGCAAACAGTAAACGGACAGGAAAAGGCTCTGACAGAACGGAGTCATGCAGATAGGCTACGATTTGAATTTGTGGTGAGTTAGAACAAACAGAGAGAGATTATTCACTACTATAGACTTTGGTCATAATCAAAGCTTTGTTAACCAATATGTTAACGTTTTACTGTGAGGCTGCCTGTAAGTTACAGTGTAACTGATGTTACGAGCTAGCTAACGGTAACGTTAACACTGTCTTTTAAATTTGACATAAGTTATGTGGCGATGATATGTAATTAACATTGTATTTAATGTAGTTTTGCTATCTGTGCCAGGCTATAAATGAGACAGATGACGTAACATCATGCACATATCTTTTCATACTCAATTGCTTTCATTCAGTAGGCCATTACAATTATAAGTAGGTAATGTGTAGAAAAGGTGACATAGTGTTGATCACAATGTCATTGTATTATCCTGAATTTCTCAACTGTAGGCTAGCTAACGACTAACGTTAGATGGATATACAGAAATTCTTCAAGAGAGGCAGTGCCAGCAGCTCTGCCGAAGGCCAATCCGGTGAGAAATTAAGATTTTACCAGTTCAAACAAACAAATTAAAACTTAAACTGAATAATCACCTATTAAGCCTAAATATGAGTTTAATAACAATACATGCCAGAACACAGCACACAAGAATGAGGGAAATAATCTGGAGGCTGACAGGGCTGAGGGAGCATGTCTGATGAAGGTTAGTGATAAAAAAGAAAAGCGAGTAGATGTTCAAGCTTTCAGTTAAATTTGTACAGCATATGACAAAATATGTCTTACTTTTGTTAGGCATAAATAAATGATGCTCGTGATATCTTAAAGGGTCATGCAGAAAGAGAGGCTTCTGTGCAAGGCAGAGATCAACATGCGAGCTGTGTAAGTGAGAGAGAGCAAGCATGCCCAGAGAAAGAGGGACAACAAACAGATCCAGAAAGAGAGGGACAAGAAACAGATCCAGAAAGAGAGGGACTAGAAACAGATCCAGAAAGAGAGGGACAACAAACAGATCCAGAAAGAGAGGGACAACAAACTGATCCAGACAGAGAGGGACACAAACTGATCCAGAAAGAGAGGGACAACAAACAGATCCAGAGAGGGAGGGACAACAAACAGATCCAGAAAGAGAGGGACAACAAACAGACCCAGAAAGAGAGGGACAACAAACAGATCCAGAAAGAGAGGGACAACAAACAGATCCAGAAAGAGAGGGACAACAAACAGATCCAGAAAGAGAGGGACAACAAACAGATCCAGAGAGAGAGGGACAACAAACAGATCCAGAGAGAGGGACAACAAACAGATCCAGAAAGAGAGAGACAACAAACAGATCCAGAGAGAGAGGGACAACATACTGTTCCAGAAAGAGAGGGACAACAAACAGATCCAGAAAGAGAGGGACAACAAACAGATCCAGAAAGAGAGGGACAACAAACAGATCCAGAAAGAGAGGGACAACAAACAGATCCAGAGAGGGAGGGACAACAAACAGATCCAGAGAGAGAGAGGGACAACAAACAGATCCAGAGAGGGAGGGACAACAAACAGATCCAGAAGGAGAGGGACAACAAACAGATCCAGAGAGGGAGGGACAACAAACAGATCCAGAGAGGGAGGGACAACAAACAAATCCAGAGAGGGAGGGACAACAAACAGATCTAGACAGGGAGGGACAACAAACAGATCCAGAAAGAGAGGGACAACAAACAGATCCAGAAAGAGAGGGACAACAAACAGATCCAGAAAGAGAGGGACAACAAACAGATCCAGAAAGAGAGGGACAACAAACAGATCCAGAGAGGGAGGAACAACAAACAGATCCAGAGAGAGAGGGACAACAAACAGATCCAGAGAGGGAGGGACAACAAACAGATCCAGAAAGAGAGGGACAACAAACAGATCCAGAGAGGGAGGGACAACAAACAGATCCAGAAAGAGAGGGACAACAAACAGATCCAGAAAGAGAGGGACAACAAACAGATCCAGAGAGGGAGGAACAACAAACAGATCCAGAGAGAGAGGGACAACAAACAGATCCAGAGAGGGAGGGACAACAAACAGATCCAGAAAGAGAGGGACAACAAACAGATCCAGAGAGGGAGGGACAACAAACAGATCCAGAGAGGGAGGGGCAACAAACAGATCCAGAGAACGAAAGTAATCAAGACACTGCAGCAACTCCTTCCAGAAATGAGAGCGATTTAGGTGACAAAGACACTGGGCCCAGACATGTGAAGCTGAATAGCTACCCACGCTAAAATTTTGGTACACAGAAAAGGGCATTTCAGCACTGCTGGTGTGAGAAATACAATTGGGTAGAGCAAAAAACATTACATTTGATTATTTTGTCAGTAATGGCTGCAAAAATTGGGGAAAAAAAGCTTTGTTCATCTTCGGTAAACATGAGATGGCACAAACACACAGACAGTGTTGTGGCATGGCAAAGCTACCAGGCAACTAGCAATCATGGGAACATTGCTCAGATTTTAACATTTGCCCATGCTAGTGATATTGCTAGGAGGACAGGGGCTCTCTTTCCCTGCCAATGATGAATCTAGTGGAAGCACAAATAAAGGGAACTTTCTTGAATGTATGGAGCTTTTGAAGGAGTTTGACCCTTTCCTGCAAAGGTACAATACTAAATCAAATGCAACGTATCTCTCTCCAGAATCTCAAAATGACATGATCGAATGCTGTGCTCAAGAGATTACGGACACGCTTGTCTCTGAGATGTCAAAGTCTGGAATGTAATGCCATTATGGCGGATGAGGCCAGGGATGGGCAGTCTGAACAGTTGGCTCTATGTGTTAGGTATGTGACAGAGGGGACAGTTAAGGAGCATTTACTAGCACTAGCAGAAATCAGGTCATTTGATGCCCAATCAATAGCAAATGAGTTGCAACAGCAGCTCAAAATGAGAGGGGTAGCAGGCCTAAAGTGTGTTGCACAGACCTATGATGGTGCAGGTGTCATGAGTCGGTCCAAAGGAAACAATCTGTAAACAAGCTGTATGTGACGCACTGATAGGCAAACGCACCGATGCATTTGCCAC
Organism: Oncorhynchus clarkii lewisi; assembly: GCF_045791955.1. Lineage (NCBI taxonomy): Eukaryota > Metazoa > Chordata > Actinopteri > Salmoniformes > Salmonidae > Oncorhynchus > Oncorhynchus clarkii. Next base: position 41,491,976 of record NC_092150.1, read on the forward strand.
AGAACTGTATGACAGAACCAAAGCACTGAAATTCACAATATTCCAGAGGCAGATGCAGCAAGAAAGCGCAATCAAACGAAAATGGGAGATTTTGTGGTGGAGACCTCCTTGGGTTTAGGCACAGAATTGTCATGTTCCCAAACAATGAAAACTGTTGTTCCCCCTGCTTGGACAGGGTGGTTTATGAGCTTGACCAGTGATTCTCAACTGTTGATGCAGGTCTGCTCAAAGGCATACATACAGGCATGCAGGCCCAACTCAAAAAAACTTCCTAGATACATCATGCTTAACTGAGTTTGCCAAGCACTACGGTATTGATGTTAAAACAGAAGAGATGTTGGTGGCCAGAAACTTTATTGCGTGGAAAAGAGAGACTGGACGTCCTCCCAAAGATATACTTGCTGTGCATAACCTCCTGGATGATGATACGTTTCCTTCTGTGAAAGAAATCCTTCAGGTTGCCCTCACAATCCCTGTGAGCAGCTGCTCCTGTGAAAGGTACTTTAGTGCACTGCACCGGCTGCACTCCTGGTTGCGGAAGACAATGGGTCAGAAAAGGCTTGCACGTCTTGCAGCCATGTCCATTGAGGGTGAAGTGCTTGGGTCACTAAGCCACAATAGTGTCATTGACCGCTTTGCCACCTTTAACAATAGGAGGTACACTTTGATGCGTCCACCCACAAAATAAGCATCAAGAGAGAGAAGCAGGAGGAGCAGTTCTGTAATATAGGTTGTAATATTTGTTTGGGATCTTACTTTTTTAGCAGATTTTTATTTTTTTATTTAGCTCATTAGTTTGCTCCATTGTGGATGATACTGTTTAAGATGTTCCATGTGTCTGAATTATTGGGTTAATTTTAAGCAACAATTAATATGACCTGCATGTTGTCTCATTTCTCACTCTCTTTCTCTCTCAAAATAAAACCCCCAAAGTATTTTGGCCTCATAGTTCAGCCATTTTTGTGCCTTTTGATGGTGTACTTAGTGGACTTTAATTTCTTTATTTGGATATAATTTAAGTAAGTCATATTAGATCAGAGTCCAACACAAACTATGAGATAGGTATACTTTTAGCCAACCTTGAGCAAAAATAACCTTATTTTGATAGATTTTACACCCGTTGTTACTCTAAAAAATACATGATGAAAAGATGTTTGGGGGCTTTAAAAAAAATCCTGGGGGAGTATGCCCAGACCCCCCTAAAAGAGTCTTAGCCACCCTATCCATGAATCTCTAGTGACGTCCTGTCGTCCGACATCAAACTTGTCATTGACGTTATGAAAAAGTATGAACACAAAAAAGATATTAGCAGCCTGGTGGTCCAAAATAGCATAACTGGTGTATTTTAACCTCAATTAACCCATCTGTTTAAAAATAAATATAGTATATGTTAATTTAGCAGACCTGAAACTAAAAACAACTTTCTGAACAATGTTTTGGTTAATTTCTAGCTTGTTAGCTAGCTATCTAACGTTATGTTAGCTGGCTAGCCAGTTCAAATAATCATATCATATAGCTGACATCATCTTAACTTTAGGCAATTTGTATTAATTATTACAGGAAAATAAACTCACAATAAGATAATTATTTACAAGTTAATTAATGGCGAGCAAATTACAGAAAATTGCTTACAGTTGTGAGTGTGACAACATAAAAGCAGGGCATTCTACCATAGAATTTTAAAACTTGGACACTGTCTCGTGGGCCTAACATTATATCCTAATTTGACTTTGGTGCAGATCATGTTGTTCTTCACATTACCGTCTCTGGTGAACACACACTATATCAAATACAATCAAAGTTTCATGCACAGGGTACAGAAGGTGTAAATGGTACAGTGAAATGAGTATTTTGTTTAGACATGTGGCTAGCTAGCTAGCTAAACAATGAACCATAATCCCAACTCATAACGTTATTCCCCTGTATGAATCTACAGGTAGATAAAGCTAACCAACTAGCTAGGTTCAATGTTATCTAGCTAGCTAACATTAGGCTATAACTAGCAATGCAAATGACTCTGAGATAGGAATAATATTCCTACAAATATCATACAGATAATATTAGCTAGAGAGCCAGCCAGACAGCTAACGTTAGCTAGCTAGCTAACAGTATGATTTCACTTGCAACGAAAATGACTTTCTGAGAAAATTAGAAACGTATAATATCTGAAAATGTAGCTAGCTAGACTCTCTTACCTGTATACATGGATGAACATTTCTCCCTCTGTCACGGATGCCATTGTTGCCCTTAGTTTGAAGATGTAATCCGGAGACAGGTGTTTTATACATCAGCCTTCTGTGTTATATTTTTGACAGCTCATGCTAGACAGAAACGTGCTACATGGCGATCTGAACTCATCGATCTGAACTCATCTCTCGGCATGTCCATCCCATCCATTATCTCAGCCAATTATGGCAAGCGGAAGGTTCCTGTCTTTTTCTGTGGCTAAACCAACATCTTTTTTTTTCATTCGTATTTACAGATGGCATACAAGTTTATTATTAAGGCACATGAAAGTTCACATGTTCCAGAAGTCATTCTGCCCAAAACATTTTTATGTTCAAATGCCTCTCCTGTGAAGTAGTGACACACAACATACACCTAGTTTCCTGAAACAAATCACAGTTGATATCAAGGGACCTAACGTGTGCCAGGAAAACATTCTGCACACCGTTATACCACCGCCACCAGCCTGTACCGTTGACACAAGGCAGAATGGGGCCATGGACTCATGCTGCTTACGCCAAATCCTGACTCTGACTAGTCCAGTGTTGGTGATCGCGTGCCCACTGGAGCCATTGAAACGAGTAGTCTATAATCTATTGGTTTTCAAATCAACTTGCTTTCATTACCCAGTAGCCAAAGGCACAATCCTAGTGATATAAGCAAACCATGCTAGTTGTTGCATCTTTAGATCTCCCTTCTTTCAGATATTTTCATCTCTGTCACATGAAACCGCTCGCATGATTTGTGTGCTTTTTACAACGTGTTTTCCAGTTAATTGCATTATGGATGAACATTCGCATGTAGCCTACTGCCTTGTGTACACTTATAATGTGAAGAAAATTAAAGTTTAGAGCTGTTGTATGCTTTTTAAATATTGTTTTATGTAGACCAGGTCTACTTGTTGTATGAATTTGGGATCTAACGCCCCTCAACTGTCCCAGAGTCTGTTCGGAATAGGCTATTTCTTTCTTGCACAGAATTACAAGTGGACCAATAGATTATGTCAACTTTTATGGGGGATAATAGATTGACATAGGCTAGTGATTTTCCTGTTTGTTATTGGTCTTGTTGGCGAAGGAAAAGTAAATGTAGCAGTTATTCTAACATCTTCAAAGTGCGCATCAGATTTGGGAAAGAAGGACGACCGCTGTGCATCCTCGAGTTGCATGTTCTGTTAAGATGAATAACCAGAATCTAAATGGGATTTCTGTCAATGCATATGGGTGCAGTAAATTTCTCAAATGTCCGTTAAATTAAAATGTCCGGCGCCACATTTTCCTAAGGAAAGCCTGGCACACACGCATACACACCTACACACAAAACAGAGAGACGAGTGAGGAATTGGAAATGTAAAATGAGATTTGAATGTTAAATGTCAAATAATAAATGTCTTTATACAACTAATTACTGGCTCTAATCGTCTCACCAAACAGTTCAATGAGGAGGCCGGCCGGGTGTTCGACAGGCAGGCAGGCAGGTGGGTAGACGCCACACATCAGGAGTTCAACAACATAATTACACTCAGCTGATGTGACAAGCCAATTAGGCTAACACTAGAATGCAATTATACAGAGACACTAACAGGGGGTCAACAAAGCGACCTGAATCAACATCACTGCTAGAAGGAAGTCAACCTGAGACAGACAGACCTGAGAGAGAGAGAGACCGGAATCACCCTCACTGGTTCTGGTAGCCTACATGTATGATGTAGCCTTTCCACTACTTACAGTAGTGCAAAAGGGCCTCCAAATTAACAACCAGACAAATTTTCTAGGGGGGTGGGGGCCAGAGTTAGGCAGGCAGGGGGTCTGGCGTACCGCGTATACAATGGTAGGGGAGATAGATGGACGGATTTAGAGGCAGACTAGCCTGCAACATTTCTCTCTCTAGCCACAGGACAACAGTATCGACAGCCAAATCATACTGTGTATACCAGTCAAATATATATATATATATATTTGGCTGGTATACACAGTACCAGTCAAAAGTTTGGACACACATATTCATTCAAGGATTTTTCTTTATCTTCACAATTTTCTACATTGTAGAATAATAGTAAAGGCATTACAACTATGAAATTACACATATGGAATCATGTAGTAACCATAAAATTGTTAAACAAATCAACAACAAAAAATATATATATACATACAGTACCAGTCAAACGTTTGGACACACATATTCATTCAAGGGTTTTTCTTTATTTTTTATTTTTTTTTACAATTTTCTACATTGTAGTATAATAGTAAAAACATTAAACATTAAAACTATGAAATAATCATGTAGTAACCAAAAAAGCAAATCAAAATATATTTTATATTCGAGATTCTTGAAAGTGGCCACCCTTTGCCTTGATGACAGCTTTGCCCACACTTGACATTCTCTCAACCAGCTTCATGAGGAATGCTTTTCCAATGCTTTGATCCACAGGACTGCTGCTGACTGGATGTTTTTTGTTCATTGCACCTTTCTCGGTAAACCCTAGACACTGTCATGCGCAAAAAGCCCAGGAGGGTGGCTGTTTCTGAGATATTGGAACCAGCGCACCTGGCATCATTGGTCAAACCATGCTCAAAGTCGCTTAGGTCACTAGTTTTGCCCAGTCTAATGTTCAATCGAACAGTAACTGTATGCCTCGATGCCTGTCTGCTTCCTTTATGTAGCAAGCCACGGCCACGTGACTCACTGTCTGTAGGAGCCAAACACTTACGTGAAAGGGGTGGTGTACCCAATAAAAAGGTCTCTACTGTCTCAATCAGGTATTGATTGTGCTATGACTATACAAATACCTCACAGCCAGGAAGCTAAGACTACAAGATCATTAGACAAAAAGGTCAAGGGGGAAAGGGTGAAGAGAGGGTGAAAAACAGAGGATGGAGGATACAATAATCAATCCCTAACGTAACACTGCAGCACATTCCATGGTAAGGCTTCCAGAATACAATGACAGGCTGGCTAAACACGCAACGCACGCACCCTGGGATACAAATACAATGTAGACACACAATATGAGTGACGTATGCACAGACAGAGACAGGTGGCCTGGACACAGCGAGGCTCCCTCGCTCACTTCATTGAGTCAGAGGAATAATTCATATCTGCTCCCACAGAGATAGCCCCATATCTGCTCCCACAGAGAGAGAAGGAGGGATGAAGAAAGGAGGAGAGATAAGAAGAGAGAGGTTTCAAAGAGAGAGGGTGAGAGCTCCACGGGGACATTCAGGAAGCACTGACTAGGTCTGGACATGTTACAGAACATTCTTGCACACATTCCCATCTCTCAAGCATCTCTCAAGCTACTCCTCAGAGCCGGTGCACGAACACAAAACAGTATACCGTGTTACTGCCCCCCTCCCAATTGACTCAGCTAACAGCACTGAGACACACACAGCCAGGCGCCGACAGAGATGGCCGCCTCGCTTCGCGTTCCTAGGAAACTATGCAGTTTTTTGTTTTTTTACATGTTATTTCTTACATTAGTACCCCAGGTCATCTTAGGTTTCATTACATACAGTCGAGAAGAACTACTGAATATAAGATCAGCATCAACTCACCATCAGTACGACCAAGAATATGTTTTTCGCGACGCGGATCCTGTGTTCTGCCTTACAAACAGGACAACGGAGCGGATCCTATGCAGCGACACAAAAAAACGACTCCGAAAGAGAGGGAAACGAGGCGGTCTTCTGGTCAGACTCCGGAGACGGGCACAGCGCGCACCACTCCCTAGCATTCTTCTTGCCAATGTCCAGTCTCTTGACAACAAGGTTGATGAAATCCGAGCAAGGGTAGCATTCCAGAGGGACATCAGAGACTGTAACGTTCTTTGCTTCACGGAAACGTGGCTTACTGGAGAGACGCAATCCGAAGCGGTGCAGCCAACAGGTTTCTCCACGCATCGCGCAGACAGGAAAAAACATCTTTCTGGTAAAAAGAGGGGCGGGGGCGTATGCCTTATGACTAACGTGACATGGTGCGATGAAAGAAACATACAGGAACTCAAATCCTTCTGTTCACCTGATTTAGAATTCCTCACAATCAAATGTAGACCGCATTATCTACCAAGAGAATTCTCTTCGATTATAATCACAGCCGTATATATCCCCCCCCAAGCAGACACATCGATGGCTCTGAACGAACTTTATTTAACTCTCTGCAAACTGGAAACAATTTATCCGGAGGCTGCATTCATTGTAGCTGGGGATTTTAACAAGGCTAATCTGAAAACAAGACTCCCCAAATTTTATCAGCATATCGATTGCGCAACCAGGGGAGGAAAGACCTTGGACCATTGTTACTCTAACTTCCGCGACGCATATAAGGCCCTGCCCCGCCCCCCTTTCGGAAAAGCTGACCACGACTCCATTTTGTTGATCCCTGCCTACAGACAGAAACTAAAACAAGAGGCTCCCACGCTGAGGTCTGTCCAACGCTGGTCCGACCAAGCTGACTCCACACTCCAAGACTGCTTCCATCACGTGGACTGGGAGATGTTTCGTATTGCGTCAGATAACAACATTGACGAATACGCTGATTCGGTGTGCGAGTTCATTAGAACTTGCGTTGAAGATGTCGTTCCCATAGCAACGATTAAAACATTCCCTAACCAGAAACCGTGGATTGATGGCAGCATTCGTGTGAAACTGAAAGCGCGAACCACTGCTTTTAATCAGGGCAAGGTGTCTGGTAACATGACCGAATACAAACAGTGCAGCTATTCCCTCCGCAAGGCTATCAAACAAGCTAAGCGCCAGTACAGAGACAAAGTAGAATCTCAATTCAACGGCTCAGACACAAGAGGCATGTGGCAGGGTCTACAGTCAATCACGGACTACAGGAAGAAACCCAGCCCAGTCACGGACCAGGATGTCTTGCTCCCAGGCAGACTAAATAACTTTTTTGCCCGCTTTGAGGACAATACAGTGCCACTGACACGGCCTGCAACGAAAACATGCGGTCTCTCCTTCACTGCAGCCGAGGTGAGTAAGACATTTAAACGTGTTAACCCTCGCAAGGCTGCAGGCCCAGATGGCATCCCCAGCCGCGCCCTCAGAGCATGCGCAGACCAGCTGGCCGGTGTGTTTACGGACATATTCAATCAATCCCTATACCAGTCTGCTGTTCCCACATGCTTCAAGAGGGCCACCATTGTTCCTGTTCCCAAGAAAGCTAAGGTAACTGAGCTAAATGACTACCGCCCCGTAGCACTCACATCCGTCATCATGAAGTGCTTTGAGAGACTAGTCAAGGACCATATCACCTCCACCCTACCTGACACCCTAGACCCACTCCAATTTGCTTACCGCCCAAATAGGTCCACAGACGATGCAATCTCAACCACACTGCACACTGCCCTAACCCATCTGGACAAGAGGAATACCTATGTGAGAATGCTGTTCATCGACTACAGCTCGGCATTCAACACCATAGTACCCTCCAAGCTCGTCATCAAGCTCGAGACCCTGGGTCTCGACCCCGCCCTGTGCAACTGGGTACTGGACTTCCTGACGGGCCGCCCCCAGGTGGTGAGGGTAGGCAACAACATCTCCTCCCCGCTGATCCTCAACACTGGGGCCCCACAAGGTTGCGTTCTGAGCCCTCTCCTGTACTCCCTGTTCACCCACGACTGCGTGGCCACGCACGCCTCCAACTCAATCATCAAGTTTGCGGACGACACAACAGTGGTAGGCTTGATTACCAACAACGATGAGACGGCCTACAGGGAGGAGGTGAGGGCCCTCGGAGTGTGGTGTCAGGAAAACAACCTCACACTCAACGGCAACAAAACTAAGGAGATGATTGTGGACTTCAGGAAACAGCAGAGGGAACACCCCCCTATCCACATCGATGGAACAGTAGTGGAGAGGGTAGCAAGTTTTAAGTTCCTCGGCATACACATCACAGACAAACTGAATTGGTCCACTCACACAGACAGCATCGTGAAGAAGGCGCAGCAGCGCCTCTTCAACCTCAGGAGGCTGAAGAAATTCGGCTTGTCACCAAAAGCACTCACAAACTTCTACAGATCCACAATCGAGAGCATCCTGGTGGGCTGTATCACCGCCTGGTATGGCAACTGCACCGCCCTCAACCGTAAGGCTCTCCAGAGGGTAGTGAGGTCTGCACAACGCATCACCGGGGGCAAACTACCTGCCCTCCAGGACACCTACACCACCCGATGTCACAGGAAGGCCATAAAGATCATCAAGGACATCAACCACCCGAGCCACTGCCTGTTCACCCCGCTATCATCCAGAAGGCGAGGTCAGTACAGGTGCATCAAAGCTGGGACCGAGAGACTGAAAAACAGCTTCTATCTCAAGGCCATCAGACTGTTAAACAGCCACCACTAACACTGAGTGGCTGCTGCCAACACACTGACACTGACTCAACTCCAGCCACTTTAATAATGGGAATTGATGGGAAATGATGTAAATATATCACTAGCCACTTTAAACAATGCTACCTTATATAAATGTTACTTACCCTACATTATTCATCTCATACGCATACGTATATACTGTACTCTATATCATCGACGGTATCCTTATGTAATACATGTATCACTAGCCACTTTATACTATACTATGCCACTTTGTTTACATACTCATCTCATTTGTACATACTGTACCCGATACCATCTACTGTATCTTGCCTATGCTGCTCTGTACCATCACTCATTCATATATCCTTATGTACATATTCTTTATCCCCTTACACTGTGTACAAGACAGTAGTTTTGGAATTGTTAGTTAGATTACTTGTTATTACTGCATTGTCGGAACTAGAAGCACAAGCATTTCGCTACACTCGCATTAACATCTGCTAACCATGTGTATGTGACAAATAAAATTTGATTTGATGATTTTCCCTGTCACACAGCTATCTGTCATCACACTAAACAATGGTATTGATGGTAGCATATCACACATCACAGAAATAATCTACCATATCATATATGCCCATGCAAGAGAACTCAACTAAGCAGCCACCAACTTTTTCAGTTGATTGCGCTAGCACATGATTTGGTAGCACCAATTTTTTTGCTGATGTGTGCCCATAATGACCTGACCTGTGTCCCATAACATTCCACACATAACCAGGCTAATAATGATTAATCATCTTTTAAACTAGCATGCCCTTAAAGGGCTTGACATTCAGGTAAATTTGCCAGTGGTACACCGGGCCAGTGCCAAATAAAAGTTACTGGCCAGAATGAAAACAATACTGCCCGGGAAAGAGGATAATGCATACCTCATTTAAATGTTATCTTTTTTACGGGCTGAGAAAGTAGCCTATAATGACCTACACAAATAATATTTTTTTTGTAGGGCCCTATAAAATTTCATATTTTTTCATCCTTTGGTAAATTCAGTTAATCATATTTTACATTTCCAGGTTTCTGAGTCTTCCTATTTTTTTCAGTTTTTCCCCCCATTTTTTTTATTTTTTATAAATTGGATGTTCTAAGTCCACAAGAATTCTAATCAGGATACCACTTGAGGTCTGGGACCAACCAGGCAAACATTATTGGGAGGGTGTAGAGCCCTTTAATTCAATTGTGCTTTTAGCAAGAGAGTTTGGCTAGCTGTGTTTTTGTACTGTACAATGTACAGTGCAGACTACAAGTACATGTGATGTCAGAGTTTGCAAGACAAATGCCCCACTATTGATATAAATCATCAGATATAATTATGCCAGGTAGGCCTACTTTGCTGTCAACATTTAATTGGGAAGGTTATTTGGAAAAGCTTTTACACCTTTTCATTCAAACAGTGCATGATGACTGAATAGACCATTGCAAAGATTTTTGAATAAATATTGATACATAAAATCGTGAACCAAAAACTAACGTGACCAGCAACAACAACAAAATAATTCACTGGCACCAATTACCGTGACCAATTAGAAAATGATGTCGCACTGCCAAGTCAAAGGGTTACAAATGCAAGTATTTTGGTCACGGTTTTGAGCCCTTCTAAGTCCTACATGCACACATGTGCACGCGCTCACACACATGCTCCCAGACACGCTCACACACATGCAGGGGCTAGGTTAAGGTGAGCAGCAGGGTTGCTGCTATGTAAACAGGCGTTGGGATTAGCAGAGATAGATAGTCTGTGAATGAGACAGGGGTTATCTACTATGCAATTACCATTCACATACAGGGCGCTGTCACCCTGTCACAGAGTCACACACACAAACACACTACGCAGTGACAGCGGCAGGAGCAGAGTTGACAGGAGAGATAAATTAACAGTGAGCAAACAGCTGCGTAGGTGACTCATTAAACTCACCCTGCTGTGGTACCACACACACACACGCGCACACACACACACACACAAATATCTAAAATCAGTCTATCTAGATAAGTGAACGAAAGTACATTGTGTATGTGTGTGTGCACATCCACCTGTGTTTCTGAGTGGACGTATCGGAGTCCAGCAGAGCCCAGTGGCTGTAGACAACGCACATACAGTACCCGTCAAAAGTTTGGACACACTTACTCATTCATGGATTTTTCTTTAATTTTACTATTTTCTACATTGTAGAATAATAGTGAAGACATCAAAACTATGAAATAACACATATGGAATCATGTAGTAACCAAAAAAGTGTTAAACAAATCAAAATATATTTGAGATTTGAGATTCTTCAAAGTAAGAAGTTTGCCTTGATGACAGCTTTGCACACTCTTGGCATTCTCTCAACCAGCTTCATGAGTTAGTCAGATGGAATGCATTTCAATTAACAGGTGTGCCAATTAACAGGTGTTCATTTGTGGAATTTCTTTCCTTCTTGATGCATTTGAACCAATCAGTTGTGTTGTGACAAGGTAGGGGTGGTATATAGCCCTATTTGGTAAAAGACCAAGTCCATATTATGGCAAGAACAGCACAAATAAGCAAAGAGAAATGACAGTCCATCATTACTTTAAGACATGAAGGTCAGTCAATCCAGAAATGTCAAGAACTTTGAAAGTTTCTTCAAGTGCAGTCGCAAAAAACATCAAGCGCTATGATGAAACTGGCTCTCATGAGGACCGTCACAGGAAATCAAGAGCCAGAGTTACCTCTGCTGCAGAGGATACATTCATTAGAGATACCAGCCTCAGAAATTGCAGCCCAAATAAATGCTTCACAGAGTTCAAGTAACAGACACATCTCAACATCCACTGTTCAGAGGAGACTGTGTGAATCAGGCCTTCATGGTCAAATTGCTGCAAAGAAACCACTACTAAAGGACACCAATAATAAGAAGAGACTGGCTAGGGCCAAGAAACACGAGCAGGAAGGGAAAGGGGGATACCTAGTCAGTTGTACAATTGAATGCCTTCAACTGAAATGTGTCTTCCGCAATGGACATTAGACCGGTGGAAATCTGTCCTTTGGTCTGATGAGTACAAATTAGAGATTTTTGGTTCCAACCACAGTATCTTTGTAAGATGCAGAGTAGGTGAACGGATGGTCTGTGGTTCCCATCGTGAAGTATGGAGGAGGAGGTGTGATGGTGCTTTGCTAGTGACACTCTCTGTGATTTATTTAGAATTCAAGGCACACTTAATTAACCAGCATGGCTACCATAGCATTCTGCAGTGATAAGCCATCCCATCTGGTTTGCACTTAGTGAGACTATCATTTGTTTTTCAACAGGACAATGACCCAACACCTCCAGGCTGTGTAAGGGCTATTTGACCAAGAAGGAGAGTGATGGAGTGCTGCATCAGATGACCTGTCCTCCACAAAGAGTGAGAAAAAACCCCGCCAATGTGGCATATGTGGGAACTCCTTCAAGACTGTTAGAAAAGCATTCCAGGTGATGCTGGTTAAGAGAATACACCAAGTGTGTGCAAAGCTGTCATCAAGGCAAAGGGTGGCTATTTTGAAGAATCTTAACTAAAACATCTATTTTGATTGGTTAAACACTTTTTTTGCTTACTACATTATTCCATATGTGTTATATCATTGTTTTGATGTCTTCACTATTATTCTACAATGTAGAAAATAGTTATATCATAGTTTTTCTATGAATGCTATGGTAGCCATGCTGGTTATTCTACAATGTAGAAAATAGTAAAAAAATAAAGAAAAGCCCTTGCATGAGTAGATGTGTCCAAACCTTTGACTGGTACTGTACATACACACTTCACAGGTGTGAGCCACATAGAGCAGGAGAGACCTGAGGAATTATACGACAGCAGATCAAACTGAGAGCAGAGATGGAGTACATTTCCAGAGAGCGTGAGAGGCAGTGCTCACATCACCAGCACAGTCAAACTAAGGAGGTTTCAGTTTGCTAGAATGGCTACATCCATAGTCTAGTTGCTCTAGCAGTTCCATGTCAAGTCCATAAGACTACAGTGAATCAGTGAGAGCGAGCCCAACCTTGCCTGCCCACTCACTCAACCCCTAGGCAGCACAGCACAGCACACTGTTACTATGCAAGAGTCACCTCGTCCCTGCCTAACTCCCTGTCTGTCTATCTGTCTGTTTGTCTGTCTGCCTAGAATGTGTCTAAGCGTTTAGGAAACTCTTAGAAAAGAGTTCCAAAAGGGTTATTCGGCTGTCCCCATAGGATAACCCTTTTTGGTTCCAGGTAGAACCCCCTGTGGAATGGGTCCTATATGGAAACCAAAAGGGTTCAACCTGGAACTAAAAATGGTTCTTCAAAGTGTTGTCCTTTGGGGACAGCCAAAGAATCCTTTTAGGTTCTGGATAGCACCTTTTGTTCCTAAGAGTGTACACTGTTGACTGTAGAAAGATGTTAAGTGTGTCTGTGTGTGAGTGTTGGTTACAAAGCTCACTGTTATTAACAGGAAGTTAGAAATTTTCTGGTACTATAAGTACAGCGCTGTATTCCCTGTCTAAAAGCCACATCTACATATTTAAAGAAAGAGAGAGAGAAACCGAGAGAGAAAAAGAGAAACCGAGAGAGAGAAACAGAGAGCGAGAGAGACAGAGAGAGGGAGGGAGAGAGCAAAAGAACTGGGCTAAATGTGCGCAATATGGTCAGATCATACCTCACAAATGTTCAAAACAAGGAAACTCAAATCCTCACAAAGCGCCAGCAACTGCATGCAACTTATTATCCCTAAACCAGACTGGCAAAAGTCATTTCCTGACCTTCATCTTAAAACCAAGTCCAGCTGAAAACACACCAGAGAGAAAGAGGGAGAGGAGACGCATTTAAAAAAGAGGAAGAGGGAAAAGGGGTAAGGAGACACATTACAGAGACAGACAGACAATTAAAACTGAGAAAGCAAGGGATCAGAGAAAAGGAAATGGAGAGATACCTCTTGGATCGGCGCAGCATGCTTCTCTCCGGCAGGGAAAAATTGGAGAGCACAGTCCAAAAAGAGTCAGACATGGTCCTGCAGCTCCACACACATAGCTGTCACACACACACACAGACGACACTGCCCGCCAGCCTCTGAACACACAGACATACGTACGCCAGCTACTGGCAGCAGGCAGGCAGACAGGCAGCTTGGACAGATGGATAGGATGCGGCTTCTGCTTCCTAAACTAAAGCTAAAACTGCTGCTGGTCTCAACCTGCACCGCTAGCTAGCGCTGATCTGAGCAACCTCAGTGTGCTCTCTCCCTCTCAATCCCTTTCTCAATTTATCTGCCTGACAGTCTCTCTCCCCCTCCCCTCTGTCTTGCTTCTCCCTACCTCCCTCCCTCCCTCCCGCTCAGTGACCAGCCTCTCTCTCTCATCCTCCCTCACTCCCTTTAGCTCAGTGGCCAGCCTCTCTCCGTGGATCACATTTAAAGGTGCAGCCTGCGTAAACACCTATTAACTCTACTGCCAGTGCTTTCTCTGCACCATCTACCGCCCATCTGGGGTGTGTGTGTTGTGTCCGAGCATGCAAAATATCAGGGAGCCCAGGGAGAAACAAACTCATTATCAGACAGAACAGAACATAGTGGATTTAAGATTTACCTTCTCAGTAGAAACAAATACTTCTCTCTATGTATTACGCAGCTGCCTGCGCTTTAGTAGTGTGTGTAATGAAAGGTACCAGCCAGCAACAGATCAGAAAACAAGACAAGATAGAAGGGGGGAAAAAAGATAGCAGGGAAGTTTGTGTGGGGGGCAGGTGAGCGTGCTAGTGTCAGTTGCGTGACAGTGCTGGGGTAGTGCTGTGTGCCTAATGCTTATGCCTCCTGTTTCCACCAGGCTAACTAACAGAGGAATATGTTAGCAGTAGCACCTCAGAGAAAGAACAGAAGCTAGCAGAGCGTGACAGACACAGGCTGCAGGGTCACCAAAGATGTTTAGACTAACCCAAGATAGACCACAGCCTGTTGTTTCCAATGGGAGCAAATTAATCATAGTGGGCAAAACATGCAAGGAGCTGAGATCCTATTGGAACGTTCTAGCATGTATTTGCAGATTTACATTAAGGAACGCCTACTCTGTGAAGTGCGCGTGTGCAATAACTCAATTCGCACTTGCACTCCTAAACAACACAATTTGTAGAAACTTTGGCAAAGGGTAAAGTCGACGAAACATAGTCCACTCTGTTAATAACTAGTTCTGGGAACGGAAAACTGCATTGAGGTCAAATATTTCATCAATGAGAAAATTAGTAGAATGTCGGCCAAAATCCATCTTGCTCCATCTTCTCCCATCGCCGGCAACTGGGCTTCCTCTCATCACCATATTTTTTTTAAACCTAAGCTACCATGTATACCTATATAATGTAGGTACAGGTAGGTACATAATGATGCCTCGTAAAATGTTGCGCTACACGTGCAACACAGCATTCCTAACCTAGCCCACAATGTCTGCTGTGTGGATAGAGCAGTCAACAAGTCGAGCAGTCATTTGAAAGAGTAATAACATTTCATACGAGACAATTCAAAGGTAAAATCCATTAAAGCCAAGATAATGTATTTCATTGCCCTTGACAATCAACTGTTCTCTTTTGTGGGTGATGTTGGCTTTCGCCGACTGGTCGAGCACAGGTACACACTACCACATGCGCTATTTTTTAGTTGATGCCCTACCGGAGTTACACAGTAATAGCCTCACTGCTATTAGCTTGACTGCCGTACACACAATTCCCCATAATGTCAAAGTGGAATAATTTTTACAAATGAATTAAAAATGAAAAGCTGAAATGTCTTGAGTGAATAAGTATTCAATCCCCTTTGTTATACCAAGCCTAAATATGTTCAGGAGTAAAATGTGCTTAACAAGTCACAAAATAAGTTGCATGGATAAAAGTGTTTGACTTTAATGACTACCTCATCTTTGTACCCCACACATACAATCATCTGTAAGGTCCTCCAGTCGAGCAGTACATTTCAAACACCAATTCAACCACAAAGACCAGGGAGGTTTTGCAATACCTCGCAAAGATGGGCACCTATTGGTAGTGTGCAAAGCTGTCATCAAGGCAAAGGGTGGCTACTTTGAAGAAATTCAAATATAAAATATATAGTGACACTTTTTTGTTTACTACATATTTTCATATGCGTTATTTCATAGTTTTGATGTCTTCACTATTATTCTACAATGTAGAAAATCATAAAAATAAAGAAAAACCCTTGAATTAGTACTTTTGACTGGTACTGAATATACAAAAGTATGTGGACACTACTTCAAATTAGTGGATTTGACTATTTCAGCCACCCCCGTTGCTGAGAGGTGTATAAAATCGAGCACACAGCCATGCAATCTCCATAGACAAACATTGGCAGTAGAATGGCCTTACTGAAGAGCTCAGTAACTTTCAACTTGGCACCGTCATAGGATGGCACCTTTCAAACAAGTCAGTTCGTCAAATTTCTGCCTTGCCCTGGGCAACTGTAAGTGCTGTTATTGTGAAGTGGCAAGTCTATGAGCAACAACAGCTCAGGCGCAAAGTGGTAGGCCACACAATCACACAGAACAGGACCGTCGAGTGCTGAAGCACGTAAAAATTGTCTGTCCTCAGTTGCAACACTCACTATCGAGTGCCAACCTGCCTCTGGAAGAAATGTCAGCACAATAATTGTTTGTCGGGAGCTTCGTGAAATGGGATTCCATGGCTGAGCAGACAAACTCAAGCCTAAGATCACCATGCACAATGCCAAGCGTCGGCTGGAGTGGTGTAAAGCTCGCCGCCATTGGACTCAGGAGCAGTGGAAATGCATTCTCTGGAGTGATAAATCATGCTTCACCATCTGGCAGTCCAACAGACTAATCTGGGTTTGGCGGATGCCAGGAGAACGCTACCTGCCCAAATGCATAGTGCCCACTGTAAAGTTTGGTGGAGTAGGAATAATGGTCTGGGCCTGTCTTTCATGGTTTGGGTTACGACACACAGCATACAATGTCATTCTAGACAATTCTGTGATTCCAACTTTGTGGCAACAGTTTGGGGAAGAACTTGACTGGCCTGCACAGAGCCCTGACCTCAACTCTATCGAACATCTTTGGGATGAATTGGAACGCTGACTGCGATCAAGGCCTAATTGCCCAACATCAGTGCCCGACCTCACTAATACTCTTGTGGCTGAATGGAAGCAAGTCCCCGCAGCAATGTTCCAACATCTAGTGGAAAGCCTTTCCAGAAGTGTGGAGACTGTTATAGAAGCAAAGGGGGGACCAACTCCATTAGTGTGAAGCTTTATGAGTGAAGGACCATAGAGTGAAACTCTAAACCAGGATTATCTGTCCCACTAGGTGGGTGTAAAGTAGAATACATTTTTAGGGGTGTGTTCAATTGTGTGAATACTAGAGGTGTATTGTATGTGTGGGTGTCAGATATGTATTGAGTGTGTGAGCTCCCGTTTGTCATTGAAGTATTGTGAGGTGACAAAATATGTGGAATGGTTAAGAAAGGCTGGTTTGAGGAAGTATTTGCAAAAGAGAAGGTGGAAATGAAAAATATAAATGGCTCTCGGTTTAGTGCTTTCAAATGATAAAAGTCAGAAAGTCAGAAAACGCAGTGTTGAAAAAGAAAGTGAAGAGCCTGATGTACCAACAGCGGAGGAGGTGGGGAGGTGGGGACTTGCCGTCCACATCCCTTGGTTATATCCTGAGGTGCCGGGTATGCCTCTGATTCACATTCCAATGATCTGGAGCAGATTATGTGATTGATTAGTCACCCTAACGCATCAGTTGTAATGTTGCATTTTGTATTGAGTAGGGTGGATTTTTCTTGCATTCCCGTGAACAGTGATATGGTAACTGTAAAGGGTATGGGTTGTTCATGTTCACAATTTGATTAGGTGAACGCATTGTCACGGATGTAATTACGGCCATAAAAAACACTATCCTTGTTTTAGGTGTGTATCCATGTTAGATTAACCAAACGATTTGGTCTCATTTTATAATGAGGAGCTGCAGGTTACTCGCTCCATGATTTAGATCAGTGGTCATCAACCGGGCGATCTGGATTTCTTATGAGTAGGTTCACGTTTAAGTTGTTATTTAGCACTGTCAACACTTTGTTCAACACTTTTATAAGCCTTACATTGCGCGTTCTCCTTACTTCCACTCACGCCACAACCAGCACTGCAGCTGCAATGAATGAGTATAGCAAAGTGATCCGATAAGCTCGCGCTGTTATTATAAGCGGCTTTTGTCTTTTTTAATACCGAGAAATATTTACCTTTCTTTAGTCACACGAGTAAAAACATGAATAATGCAGTGTGACTTCAGCTTCGCCATCAGCTGGAAGACTGTGTTCCCTTTTCTCAGCGGAGGGAGGGAGACCTTGCAGGCCATGCTCACAAGTAAAACAACAAATTATTTATTTACAGTGTGATTATATACCTACATTAAAAAATATATATAATTTCAAAATGGTCTGAGAAGAATAACATTGGAAAGGTAATTCAAGCATAGCCAATATGCAGTTATAATGTATTGGGCCAATAGCCTACTGCATTAACCTCATTGCTACATAATTCATGTTGCATAGGCTTACTTTAAGTCATTAGCAGTAGATCTTTACTTGCATTTTGACTCAGGAAGTGATCTTCACTCAGAAAAGCTTGGTGACCACCGATTTAGATGACTGCTTTATTTATATGGCTATTGAGTAGGCCAGGTCTGACAATCTATTTTATGGATTGATAACTTTTTAATACGCATTGATAACCTGTACAAGTAGGAAACCCAGAGCGAAGTGACGTGTTGTTGTCTTGACAAGTATAGGCAAATTATTGGATATTATCATGTGCTTGGTAGACCAGTAATTATGAAGGTTTGCTAACTTGGTTTGCTAACTTGCTCTATCCATTCTGAGGTATACGTTTGACATGGACGTTTTAAAGTGGCCTTCCTTTGCAGGTTTAATTAACCCTCTTCTGTTGAGGGTCGGATTGACCCAGAAAAATAACAATGTATATAGCCTTAGTGAAATTAACGCAAGTTTAAATTCTGATGTTGATTACGCAATTGCAATTCTCAGGTTGCATTCACATATGTGACCCGATTCAGGACACTTGGCGTATGTCGCAAGTCACGAATTCACAGGAGAGCTGTTTGAACATAAAATATATTTTTTTATCAAAATGCTTATTTTTTTGTGGCAGAAATGCCTTCTCCACCATGTGAACTTTCATGTGCCTTAATATCAAACTTGTATGCCATCTGTAAATAGGAATGAAATTGTTAAGTTACGAGCCTAGTTGGTTTAGCCACAGAAAAAGTGAGCAACCTTCCCGCTAGCCATGATTGGCTGAGATAATGAGTGGGCTGGAAAAGCAGAGAGATTAGTTTGGATTGTTCTACCATATAGCACGCGTCTGTCTACTGGAATTGGTCAGTATGTTTAGGTAATCAGGTCGAACGTGGCTTTTAAAAAATATATATTGCGTAGTAAAACTGCATAAACCTAAAGTAATAAAGTTTCAAGTTACAGTGCACTGTTAACTAGCTGGCTCACTAGCTAACGTTATGTGTATGCTCTCCACTTTCTGGAGGACTGAGTTTTGAAATCAGTGGAATTCGAGTATGATAGCTTAGGAGGTGGAGGAAACACCAGTCTTGATTACATCGTCAAACTAAGGGTAACCATGCATGGAGACCATGCATCAGACAGGAGACGAGTCTAACCATGATGTTTACTAGTAAGATTTTCAGATATTACACATCTAATTTTGACAGAAAGTGGTTTCACTTCAAGTGTACTGTTAGCTAGCTAACGTTAGCTGGCTGGGTCGTTATACACATAAGTGCGCTCTGAACGCGAAACAACAGATAGAGCAATAGGGTGAGTAATGATCAGTGAACTGTTCTCTCTCTCTTAGATGTCTGGAAGTAGCCGGCAAGTTTGTACAGAACGGTTGGCTCAACCCTTAAAGAGATGGGTGGGGCTAAGGCTTAAGAGGGTGTAAACAATGCTGAATGGGTGTAGACAAAATAGGGCTCTCCAATATTAGTACCAAAACATTGAAAGACGGTTTTCTCAAAAGTGAGTTTACAAGATGATCAACTTTCAAAGCATAATTACTTTCCCATTGTTTCCTCAAATGCAGTGTATGATATACCATTTTGTAGCTCTGAGTCTCTACTTTTAACTATGTAAAAACAGAAATTCAAATGTTGCTACATAAGACAGAATCCAGGTGGTGAGTCACATATAAGTCCACAAGAATGATGGACAGATAGCAGATCATGCCGGCAAACCGCAACCAATTTGACCACATCGCAGCAGCCTGTCTGCGAGCAGTGAAGCAGCCTCTATAATAAATTAGGAGCAATGGATGTGTGATCATCCATGTGTCCTGATTCTCTCGGTACCCAACAGCTTCTGCTGTCCACATTGCATTGGATTCATTTGGAAACACGCCTCACATTTTCTTTAAACCCAGCATCTTTGATGCCCTCACTCGTCAAGGGTGAGCCTCGACGGTGTGATTTTTAGAACATACATCATTTCCAGGGGCAAGGGTCGAAGAAGGTACTTAAACTTTTTTTGTAAATGGGTCCTGGATGGGCGGTCTGTACTGCAGAAGGGCAGTCGGTGGTCTAGTTAGGTCCTGACTGCTACATGCAATGTTGCTATGGGATACAAGGTTAGTATCATTGAGATCCTATTAAATTACAAGAGGAGAAATGTCAAGCATTAAAGTTACAGAAATGGGCAAAAAAATGGCAACATTCTTGGTCGGGGAGAAATATAAAACCAGTCTAATTGGAACGAATGGCAGTAGAGGCTTAGGGGATGCATTTCCTGATTTTACTTATGCAGGAAAATAAAAGTAAGGCATGTTATGCATCAGAAACTATGTTATAGAATTATAGTCAACCTAAAATATTGTGATATAATTATAAATACAGCTTATATGGGTTTTAAACACATTTACAGTATAAATAGCCTCTAAAATATATGTAAACAGATCATAAATGTCTCAGATTTTGTTTTATTGGAAAGCTGCGAGTGCTATTCCAATTGGAAGTTTACATACATACGCCAAATACATTTAAACTCAGTTTTTCACAATTCCTGACATTCCTGACAATTCCTGACATTTAATCCTAGTAACAATTCCCTGTCTTAGGTCAGCTAGGATCACCCCTTTATTTTAAGAATGTGAAATGTCACAATAATAGTAGAGAGTGATTTATTTCAGCATTTATTTCTTTCATCACATTCCCAGTGGGTCAGAAGTTTACATACACTCAATTAGTATTTGGTAGCATTGTCTTTAAATTGGTTAACTTGGGTCAAACATTTTGGGTAGCCTTCCACAAGCTTCCTCCAATAAGTTGGGTGAATTTTGGCCCATTCCTCCTGACAGAGCTGGTGAGTCAGGTTTGTAGGCATCCTTGCATGCACACACTTTTTCAGTTCTGACCACACATTTTCTATATGATTCATGTCAGGGCTTTGTGATGGCCACTCCAATACCCTGACTTTGTTGTCCTTAAACCATTTTGCCACAACTACAAAATGGACAATGCTTGGGGTCATTGTCCATTTGGAAGACCCATTTGCGACCAAGCTTTAACTTGAGATGTTCCTTCAATATATCCACATACTTTTCCTACCTCATGATGCCATCTATCTTGTGAAGTTCCCCAGTCCCTCCTGCAGCAAAGCACCTACACAACATGATGCTGCCACACCCGTGCTTCACGGTTGGAATTTTGTTCTTCGGCTTGCAAGCCTCCCCTTTTTTCTCCAAACATAACGATGGTCATTATGTTATTATTTCATAGTTTTGATGTCTTCACTATTATTCTACAATGCAGAAAATAGTAAAAAAATAAAGAAAAACCCTTGAATGAGTAGGTGTGTCCAAACTTTTAACTGGTACTGTGTTGTCAAACATATTTGTAGCCTACCATTTGTATTTTATATTTATATCCTTGCTTCTTCAATCTGGTCACAAACATAGGCCTATGGCATTGCAGCAATTCTTGATTGAAAAACATCTTATCTATGCTTCAGAAGCAAAAACTTGCGTGTCTTGATTGTTGACCAGTCATCATCAGCATTGGCGCACATATCCAGATTAGTAACGAGAAAGCACTTGTTTAATTTTATCTGGTTTGCCAGGCAAAAACAGGGTACCCTGCCTAGTTTAATATTATCCATATAAAGTACCTTTTAGCAATCTGCTACGGACGCATCTTTGTCACAACAATAGGCTACCTGTTGACTTTATTGATCCACCTGTGGTAAATTCAATTGACTGGAAATGATTTGGAAAGGCACACACCTGTCTATATAAGGTCCCACAGTTGACAGCGCATGTCAGAGCAAAAACCAAGCCATGAGGTCGAAGGAATTTTCTGTAGAGCTCCGAGACAGGATTGTGTCAAGGCACAGATCTGGGGAAGGGTACCAAAATATCTGCAGCATTGAAGGTCCCCAAGAAAACAGTTGCCTCCATCATTCTTAAACGGAAGAAGTTTGGAATCACCAAGACTCTTCCGAGAGCTGGACGCCCGGCCAAACTGAGCAATCTGGGGGAAAGGGTCTAGGTCAGGAAGGTGACCAAGAACCCAATGGTCACTCTGACAGAGCTCTAGAGTTCCCCTGTGGAGATGGGAGAACCTTCCAAATGGACAACCATCTCTGCAGCACTCCACCAATCAGGCCTTTATGGTAGAGTGGCCAGACAGAAGCCGCTCTTCAGTAAAAGAGTGATGCTTTTTGGCAAACTCCGCTTGGAGTTTGCCAAAAGCCACCTAAGGGTCTGATGAAACCAAGATTGACCTCATTGGTCTGAATGCCAAGCATCACGTCTGGAGGAAACCTGGCACCATCCCTATAGTAAAGCATGGTGGTGGCAGCATCATGCTGTGTGGATGTTTTTCTTCGGCAGGGACTTGGAGACTAGTGAGGATCGAGGGAAAGATGAACGGAGCAAAGTACAGAGAGATCCTTGATGAAAACCTGCTCCAGACCGCTCAGGACCTCAGACTGGGGCGACGGTTCACCTTCCAACAGGACAACCACCCTATGCACACAGCCAAGACAATGCAGGAGGCTCTGAACGTAAGTGAGTGGCCAAGCAACAAAGTACTGAGTAAAGATTCTGAATACTTATGTAAATGTGATATTTCATTTTTTTTATTTTTATAAATTAGCAAAACATTTCTAAAAACCTGTTTTTGCTTTGTCATTATGGGGTATTGTGTGTAGATTGATGAGGACAAAAAAACAATTTAATACATTTTAGAATAAGGCTGTCCACAAAATGTGGAAAAAGTCAAGGTTTCTGAATACTTTCCAAAGGCACTGTATGTATGCCTTTATTTAACTAGGCAAGTCAGTTAAGAACAAATTCTTATTTACAATGCTGGCCTAGGAAGGCTGGGTTAACTACCTTGTTCAGGGGCAGAACAACAGATTTTTACCTTGTCAGCTCTGGGATTCGATCTAGCAACCTTCCGGTTACTAGTCCAACGCTCTAACCGCTAGGCTACCTGCCACCTATTTGTACATATAGGTATCGATAAAGTGACTAGGCAACAGGATAGATAATAAACAGTAGCAACAGCCTATGCGATAAGTCAAAAAAGATCAATGCAGATACTGTGTGAGCTCCCCTACTTGCTACTTGTTACACTTTGAATGCTTAGCAAGACAGGAAAATGGTCTAATTCACACACTTATCAAGAGAACATCCCTGGTCATCCCTACCGCCTCTGATCTGCCGGATGCCTCATTTGTAAATTATATCTTAGTGTTGGAGCGTGCCCATCTATCCGTAAATGTAAAAAAACACACGAAAAGGAAGCTTTCCGACTGGCTTAATTTAAGAACATTTTATTATTTGTACTTTTACTTTGGATACTGAAATATATTTTTGCAATTACATTTACTTTTGATACTTAAGTATATTTAAAAGCAAATTCTTTATTTATAAGCAAATACTTTTGGACTTTTACTCAAGTAGTATTTTACTGGGTGTCCTTCACTTTTACTTGAGTCATTTACTTTTACTCAAGTATGACAATTGGGTACCTTTTCCACCACTGCCAATAGCTACCTGGACTAACTAATTTAGCAGTCTGATGGCTTAGGGGTAGAAGCTGATCAAGGTCCTGTTGGTTCCAGACTTGGTGCATCGGAACCGCTTGCTGCGAGGTAGCAGAGAGAACAGTCTATGACTTGGGTGGCTGGAGTTTCTGACAATTTTTAGGGCCTTCCTCTGACACCGACTGGCATTAGAGCACCTGGATGGCAGGGATCTCAGCCCTAGTAATGTACTGGGCCATGCGTACTACCCTCTGTAGCGCCTTGCGGTTGGATGTCAAGCAGTTGCCATACCAGGTGGCGATGCAGCCAATCAAGATGACTCACAATGGTGCAGCTGTAGAACTTTTTGAGGATCATGCCAAATCTTTTTAGCTTCCTGAGTGGGAAGAAGTGTTATCATGCCCTCTTCACAACTGTCTTGGAATGTGTGGACCATGAGAATTTCTTAGTGTTGTGGACACCGAGGAACTTGAAGCTCTTGATTCACTCCACTACAGCCGTGTGTCGATGAGTATGGGGGGGGAGTGCTCTTCCCTCCATTTCCTGTAGTCCACGTCAGCTCCTTTGATCTACACAACACCGATTTATGTAATAATTGATGTAGTAATGGGTGATAAATTGGGACGTTTCACTACTATCACTACATAATTCTCCCTTAATGACTACTGTGTACCTACTGAGATGTTGGGTATCTACAAGTTAAAACCTACACAGTTCCTATATGTTCACTATTGAATTACTACACAATGCCTACACGTCACTGCTGTATGTCTACCCAATCCCTATTGAATTACTACACAATGCCTACACGTCACTGCTGTATGTCTACCCAATCCCTATTGAATTACTACACAATGCCTACACGTCACTGCTGTATGTCTACCCAATCCCTATTGAATTACTAGTGCCGTGCCATCTGTGTGTGTAGTGTTGTGTCACTACTGATCACAACTGAATTGCCGCTGCTACTTTTTCATTTCCTACATAAACCCTTTTGAATTACTATCGAAAACATTCACTTCTGTTTGCCAACTCAAAACCACTATTGACGTCTTGTTGTTTTACTACGGTGCCACTAGTGGACTAGTGCACATTTTATTTCCTAATTGTTCTAACTGTTGCTGTATCACCAAAGAAGAAATTACACGCTTATACCAACATTTTTTTATTTATTATTAAATACCTATTAAATATTTACACTTTTCTCTTAATCCCTTTGAGGCCTTGTCTTCATTCAGCTTTGATTTAACTATCTTCAGATCCTCTTTTTTGTTGCAGCCACATTTCTCCACCACATAACCTTTCAGAAAATAAAGACAAGCAGAAGAGACAACCAATTATAAACCGTTACCAATCATCTGCTAACAGAGGTCACATAAAACAACACAGAAAAACATTTGATAAACAATGTTCATCTCATAAACAACGGCCTCCAGTCTTCTTATGTTGAGAGCCTCCTTGGCAACAGGTTAAGAGGTAAGTAGAATGGGTAAGTATACCAATATGAATATACTGTACATAAGCATACAAACACACATACTTATTAGCAGGGTTGGGTAGGTTACTTTCTAAATGTAATCCGTTACAGTTACTAGTCACCTGTCCAAAATTGTAATCAGTATTGTAACTTTTGGATTACCCAAACTCAGTAACATAATCTGATTACATTCCATTACTTTTAGATTACTTTCCCCTGAAGAGACATTAGAAAAATACAAAAATGTATGTTACCAATTGAACAACATCTATTTCAGGATAAATCAATGTTAAAGTTTACACAGCTGGCCATATATGCATGTTAAATGTTACTTTATGGGTTGGTTATGTAGGCTTCTTCTAACCCACCACTTTCTACTACATATAATAATATGAGTAAATTATATATTTACATTAAAAACCAAAGTCTATTAGAATTCCAGTCATTCCAATAAATGTTATACCCCTTGATTTTCAAGAATAGGACTTGGATATTGTTTTACCTGAGCATAACCCCAAAACTAAGGACTTATTCGCCAGCCCTACTCTGTATGTTTATTTCTTGTCATGGAGGACTGATTGGGCTCATTGATTCGAGTTGAAAAATAAATGCTGCACTTATGGAATGGCATAATTTGAGCACTATAGAAAAGTGATATTTACATGCTATAGGCCTGTTGTTTACCTTTTTGTTGGTCACACTTTGATATCTTGATAATATGCAGCTGTTTAAAGGCCAAATCCACAGATGAAACAGTAACAAAATGGGCGCCCCGCCTCTGTTTTGGTAAAAACCTGGAGAAATGTAACCACTCTCAGATTAACAGACAGAGCATTAGATGCAAGGACTGACCCTCCATGCCTACCAGAGTACAGTGGGTTAACTGCCTTGCTCATGGGCAGAATGACAGATTTTTACCTTGTCAGCTCAGGGATTCGATCCAGTATCCTTTCAGTTACCAGCCCAACACTCTAACCACCAGGCTACCTGCCGCCCCAACAATGACAGCGATCTCTATGACAATGGATAACAGCTAAGACTGTTTTGGCTAGCAATCGTTTGTGTTAAAAGGTTATACAAAAAAAATTAACAAAGACATGAAAGTATTCATTAAACATATAGGAAAGTCAAACGTACAGATGGTGTCAGCATAATAGCTATGACAGACAGGATGACAAAGGACGGAAGATTGTCCTACAGCCAACTACTTCCTGTTTTGTCTGGCTATAGTGTTGTGATACTTATTTACAACCTACATCGAGTAGTAAAAAGCGCTACCTGATTGCTATAGATCAGGTATTCCCAAACTGGGGTACATGTACCCCAATGCTGTCGGGGGTATGCCAAATACAAATGTGATTCACATTTTCAAACAGTCCATTTATATTTTCCAACAGGGCTATACATTTGGGTGAGTTTTTTTTAGGCTTGTTTCACCGGCAAAAATAAAGTTAAAGCAACTAGTATTCAGTGAAATAGCAACACAATGTCAAATGCAGGTAGCCTAGTCAAATAGTTAACATCCAATCACATTAACCGTTACTCTCTCGCCGGAATTCCACTAACGGTCCGTATGTAGCCAAACGTAGCTGCTGCTCATTCCGTTTGCTCGAAAAAGGATAAATGGTTAAACAAATTAAGGCCTACTGATGACCTTTGCAACCACGTACCTATGTGAGAGTGGATTCTCATCCCTCACTAGCATGAAAACTAAATACAGGCAACAGACTGTGTGTGGAAAAGGATTTAAGACTGAGACTCTCTCCAACACAACCCAACATTACAGAGTTATGTGCATCCATCCTTTCAAGCACACCCTTCACAATAACCTGTGGTAAGTTATTCACAATTTTCAATGAACACATACAGTTTTATATGTAAGATGGCTAAATAAAGAGCAAAATTATTGATTATTATTATATTATTATATGTCCCCTGGTCCTATAAGAGCTCCTTGACACTTCCCACGAGCCGGGTTGTGACAAAAACTCACACTCATTCTTATGTTTAATAAACGTATCGTATAGTGTGTGTGTGTGTGTGTGTGTGTGGCAGGCTCACAATGATGGCAAAAAACAACATTTGAGAGTGTGCTGACCCTGGTGCTAGAGGAGGTACGCAGCTGGAGGTTGAATGTTTTGAAGGGGTACGGGACAATAAAAAGTTTGGGATCCACTGCTATAGACATTCCTGTGCAGTAAAGCTGTAGTGTTTGGACTACTTATTTACTTCCAACATCAAGTAGTACAAATCTTTACTTACTACTGAAACAGTACTGTTTTCCTGCTGAACACGACAACAAAACTCTACTTGAGTATCTTGAGCAGTGCATTCACTACACAATCCCTACAAGTCTCTACGTAGTCACTACTGCACGAATAGGTTGTGTGTAGTGATTCAGTAGTACAACTAACCTGACTCTGCTTTACAAACACAGACATGCTTACTGTACCTAGTCCGAACACACATACTCAAGGTCTTAAACACACAGAATGTGATGCCTTTTATGAGAGGGCCTTTAACATTAGAGTGCTATCAGCTAGTTTCTTGTTTGGTATTAGTACACTCTCCCTCTGTCTCCCTCTCACACTCCTCAACAGACACATGTACACACATGTCTTAAAGGACAATTCTGACACTTTCTAACAAATTAATATGCACTACTTAAGAATTGATACACATTTTGAAGTTGTATTGTTTTTGTTAGTCATACTGCACGATTCCTTGTTTTTGTCATTTTGAAGCTTCTGTATTGCCCAAGTCTACAGCATACCATGATTCCCAGGGTGCATTTCATCTCCCTAGCTGGCTATCAAGCCCAGACGAAGCTTAGTCTAAATATATTGCTTATGTCACAAGTAATGAGTGCATTTCACATTACTTTTGGGTTGTAAATATACTGTAATGCTTGCATGAATGTCGTGCTGAATATATGTTCATGTCCTTGTCCTTGTCACCAATCAACTGCAATACTCTTCAAAATATTTCAAATTTAGATGCTAACTACCTACGCAAACCATAACACAGAGTTACTGTATCTAGTTAGCATGCTAGCTAGCCCAACTGCTACATCAAAAATAATAGTGTTTCAACAACAACAACTACATTTCATCTTGGTGACTGCCTTAAACAACAGTCCAAACAACATGTAGGCTGTTAGAAGAACACAACATTTATTATGGCATTTACAGGCAAATCATTACGGAATCCTAGTCTCTCAGACTGAAAATATAGACTATTTGGAAAGGGCACAATGGCTGCCGGAGCTGCAACTTCGGTGGGTGATGAAATCATGGGAGTTTGAGCCTTGAACACAGCAAATGATTGTAGTAAGCTGACTAGAAATATCATTCTATAGGTTTTTAGCATATATATAAAATATTTACAGATGTTATTAGACAAAGACAAACAGAACAACATATAGCAAGGAGTTATATAGATCGTTGAAAATGACTGCCCATAATTTCTTGTATTAGTCATCTCTGGGATCAGAGACGTCACAGAGAAGCAAGTTCCCGGTTTAGCTCATCACTACACAGTCAATAGGCATGAAATCATACAATTACACTAAACCTGTGTAACATATCACTAAATACTTAATAATAACAAACCAAATGTTAAAAGCGGCAGAGTTGTCCTTTAAGGGAACTGTTACTCTCAGAGTTAAGGGACCGGGTCATAAACACATGCCAGTACTACCCATACCAACACCAGTCGACACACAGACCCAGCCAGTCTTACCTCCAGAGGAAGGGGTTTACCACCTGGTGGACAGGGGCTGATAGTGGGCCCTCTGGGTGGGCAGAGGTGGAGTAGAGGAGGAGGGAGGGCTGGGAGGAGGAGGTGTGGAAGGAGGGAGGGAGTGAGGTGGGAGAGAGCAGGTGCTGCAGGAGGCTGCTGTTGCCATGGCAGCGGTGCTGAGCGGCCGGCCAGATTCTACAGTTCGCCACGGACGGGCAGATGGGAGGAAGGAGGAAATGGAGGGGAAGAATAGCGGGAAGGTGAGAGTACTGTCTGATGAACAACAGTGGGGTTTAAAAATCGCCACACAATCACCACCAACACTAACTATTGTACGACTAGTAACTAGCCTAACTTCATTCCATACAAGCTTTGATAAAGAAAGCAAAAGCTTGGCTGTGTACTCAGGCAGTGGATCACTCAGCCTTCTGCTCTGAGGCTGGTACGGACTGGGCGTTAACACTTGGAAAGGCAGGGCTGTTGGCAGGCTGGGTAGAGAGGAGCCATATGGGACTAGTCTAAAACAGGTCTGGACCTCCTGGCGAGTGACCAGAATGTGTGAGAATATAACCCTGGCAGCAGCCTGCTGTGTGTGTATGACTGTGTATGCGTGTATGACTGGGCAGTAACCTGGCAAATTACCCCCCCACCCCCCTCTGCGAATGTAGGATTTCCCTCTCCTCTAATCTCTCCTCCTAATCTTCCCCCTTTCTTTACCTCCTCACTTTCCCTCCACCTCTACTCCAGTTTTTCCGCTCAGCCTGAGTGCTGATCTGTGTTTCCGCGGCTGTGTGTGTGCACTGTATGTGTCGGAGGGGGTGTAAACTGACGCTGCCGGGCCCATCACTCTACTCTCAGAACTACAGCTCCACAACAAAAAGGGCAGAGACTCACACGCATACAGTAGGGTCAGTTAACCCTTTGTGATCAGTGTGAGTGTGTCTTACTGCATGCGCAGGTCGGGAGCTCCTGGCCTCTCCTTCCTCCTCTTCATCATGTTTCCAATGGCAACGGTAAAGCAAGGGGTGGGCTCAGGGTGAAAGTCAGTGTTGCTCCAGTGGACTCTGCCTCCTGTCCATCAAAGCCATGCTGGCCAATGAGCTGACCGCTCACTTCCTCTCAAAACAACACTACAAAGCCCTCACTGACCAGTCCTTCATAACACACAATGAGTATACGTAACTGTGTGTGTCTATGTGTGTGTGCAGGCACACTTGTGTGTATGAGTGAGTAATGGTGTGTGTGTAACACAATCCAAAATCAAGCTGTCAATCTTAAGAGGCCGTGGGGGGCGGACTGTGTAGTACACAGACAGGCACAGTGCATTCGGAAAGCATTCAGACCCCTTGACTTTTTCCACATTTCATTATGTTACAGCCTTGTTCTAAAATGGATTCAATTGTTTTTTTCCCCCGCTCATCAATCTACACACAACACCCCATAATGACACAGCAAAAACTGAATTGTAGAAATTTGAGCAAAAAAATAGAACTAAAACTGAAATATGACATTTACATAAGTATTCGGACCCTTTACTCAGTACTTTGTGGAAGCACCTTTGGACGCAATTACAGCTTTGAGTTTTCTTGAGTATGACAACACAAGCTTGACACACCTGCTTTTGTGTCGATTGATGAGGGGAAAAAGTATTTAACCCATTTTAGAATAAGGCTGTAACGTGTGGAAAACGTTTTTTTAAAAGTAAAGGGGTCTGAATATTTTCCCGAACGCACTGAATGCCAGGTATCTAGGCTACAGTGTTCTCAGTGCTCTGTACTGACACAGAGCAGGGCTCATAACAGCTTATCACTGCTGCTGAGTCACACACACTAACACACAGACACTATCCATCTCTCTAACAAACACACACTATCTGTCTCTCCCTGATCCAGCTATAATAACATCAAACCATTCAGAAACACTCTCCAAGCAACCCCCTGTCTTCTGAACACACGCACGCACGCGCGCGCACACGCACACACACACACACACACACACACACACAGGTCAAGTATAGGTCAGCATTGGTTCGAATAGCCTCACATAAATCATCCGCAGGCAGTATCCCCAAGCTAAGAGCCCCGATCCTGGGGATGACTTGTCAGTTTGTCCTCTGCCTCTGCAGTGTCCTGGAGATTTGACTGCGCTCTGTGACTGTCAAACAGTAGTGTCCAAATGGAGAGCTTGACCCTGGTCACTGCTTCTTCAGCCAGAGAGAAAGAGAGAGAGAGAGCGAGAGAGGGCATACAGCCTGAGCTACGGTCACTCTCACTGGTGTTGTCTGAGCGGTAGAGTACAGAGAGAGAGAGAGAGAGAGAGAGAGAGAGAGAGAGAGAGAGAGAGAGAGAGAGAGAGAGAGAGAGAGAGAGATAGAGAGAGAGAGAGCTCCAGAACACACTGACACAGCACTAACACGCCCAGCAGGCAGGCACAGAGCATTCTCATGTTATCACAAGACCCTGTGGGAGGTGCAGCTGTCGCCCCTGCCTTATTTTGGCTAGCTAGCCCCCCACCTCCTCTCTCTACACCTCATCTCCCTGTTCTCTCCAATACCCAATCTCTGTTCGTGGAATCAGAGGGACACAAGTGTCCCTGGTGAGGGAGCCTGCCTATGTAGGGGTTAAACGCAGTTCACATGCCTGGTCAGGGACAGGGACAATGGGTCTGGATCAAAGAAGCTACAGTAGGGGCTATGGTTATTGCTAGCGTTAGCGCTGGAGCGTCACTAAACTAATCCAGCCTGATTAGTGGACTGACGTATGACCACTGTCTACAGGATATGAAACTTTGTTTGCATGTGTGTGTGTGTGTGTGTGTCTGTGTCTGTGTCTGTGTGTGTGTGTGTGTGTGTGTGTGTGTGTGTCTGAGCTTCCCCACATCCTTGAGTGGGAGCGAGCATCAGAGCAAGAGGATACGAGAGCAAGAGGACATGAGTGAAGTAAAACTATATATTTTACATTTCCTATCACTGCTGCTGTAGCAGGGGCCTGGACTCGACAAGGTGTTGAAATCGTTCCACAGGGATGCAGGCCCATGTTGACCACAATGCTTCCCACAGTTGTGTCAAGTTGGCGGGATGTCCTTTGGGTGGTGGACCATTCTTGATACACAAGGGAGGCCCAAACACTGGCCCAAAAGCTGCCTGGAATCTCCTAGCTCTGTTCTGCTCACCGGTCAAGTGAACGCATACATTCTCACGAGGGCAGGCCTGTCTTCAAAGACACTGTGGCAAATAAGAGATGAAAGATACAACTTTTGTGTCGTGTTTGGGTTACTTTTCAGAGCAGAGCAGAGCCACTGTGGACGCTAAACTACAGGCCTGTTCTGCCCCATCCCAATGAGCTTCCACTTGTAACCCTTCAGACCTCACTGTACTGTTTCTTCTCTTTCTTGACAAGGCAGTTCGTCGTACTGTGTGGTCAAGGTGGGGATTTGACAACTTTTGATGGAATTGCAAACGGATCTTTTGCCACGTCAACTTCCAAATGGCGAAGCTTTCGCTTTAACGGTCAACGTCAAACTGGATACCTCACGGGACATGTTGAGGTATGCCTTTACCATGTGATGCACGGGGTTAGAGGAGACACAGGATTCTGACAATGGGAATATGGAAATGGATTGAGTCCCCAATGGGATGTGCTGTGTGTCCGCGGAGACAAAGAGGCAGAAAGTGTATGGTGTAACAAAAAAAGTGTAATTCCCTGTGGAATTAACACGCCCGCCCGCTCGTTTCGCCCGCCCACTAACATGCTACCTCATATGCTGCCGTCATGTCTGCATAATGCCACGAGGTTGTCCGGGGTTTGACAGAGCTTGGCAGTCTGTGATACGACCGTAAAAGAGAAAATGAACGAGACAAAGAGAGAGCCTCTGGAGCCCAGAGTCGATCCGAGAGAGCACGGACTGGCTACAGCGGTCCCCTTTTCCTCCTCTCTCTATCCAGACTTCCCTCTTATCACATTTTTCTTTAAGACAATTCTTCTTTCCATCAGCAGATCCCTCTCTCCCCTCTCTTACGTTAGCGACAGAGATCTAGAGAGCCCAACCAATGGCGGTTTCAGTGTAGCCTTTAATAATCCTACATTTAAAAAAAACACGCTTGGATGGAGTATCTGGCCCAACCCTGAAGCGTCAAATCCTCCTCAGCACAGGAAGAGTCTCACAGGAAGAGTCTCACAGAAAGAGTCTCACAGAAAGAGTCTCACAGAAAGAGCCAACTTTCTCCTCCCCATTGCTCTTCAAGGCGGTGTTACAGTCACAGTACACACAATGGAGTCCTTGCAGGGTTCCACAGAGCCCGGTTCAGTGCAACTCTCCATAGAGGCTTTCCTGTTTACAGACGGGCGGAGAGAAAGACGCCTCTGCCCTTGGCAAGGCTGGAGAAGTGAATCAAGAATAGAGATGGAACGGCTATGGGTACTTACAAACTCCCCCTCCTCGGAAGACTGAGCTCCTTCTGCGAGAGAGAGAGAGAGAGAGAGAGAGAGAGAGAGAGAGAGAGAGAGAAGGACATGTCAGTGTACTCATCATTTAGACACATGGCGATATACAGTGTTAAAGTTGTTTGTTATTTGGGATGTAAATAAAAATCATGTACACAGCACCATGTACACAGTGTTGCTTGACGTCCAGTGAGGAAGCGTGTGTAAAACCCTGAAAATGGCACTAGGTGGCACTGTGTCACCATCTGAATTTGTTGAGTAGCAAAGCAAATAGCAATGTCTTCCTTACAGTGGTGGCACAGCACAACATTCAGCTGATCCATGGTTTATGCTTTAATGGCAATGACTGGTAGTCACAGCTTGCACTGTATTCAGTGTAAAAACACAACCTAGAGGCTATTTCCATCGTAAGGTCATTTGAAATACCCTTTACCAGAGTGTTCAACGGACCTGCAGTTCTCAAGGGAGTAACAATAGCATGGGCCAAGTCGGAGAAACCACTCTCTGCTGAGAGAACAATGATTCTGTAGCTATAATATCAGGTTTGTGTTGATATGAAATAGATATGAACATGATCACAGTGGTGACTACTGGGTGGGTGGGTGTTTGAGCTCTCTATGTGACAACAGAACACTAACACCTACCCAACAGCGTGTGTCACCTGGACCCCTGACACTGTTTACCATCAGCAACACACTCGCGATAGGCTGTGTGTGTGTGTGTGTGTGTGTGTGTGTGTGTGTGTGTGTGTGAGTCAGTGTTTTGAATCAGATAGCCACTAGACAGACAGACAGACAGACAGGCAGACAGGCAGACACACACAAGTGGGCTTGTTCTAACAGGCTCTGAACACCGACAGGACACGTGTGCCTCGGGGTGGAGTGTGTCGTAACCCCAGGTCAAAAGAGAACATAGCTGAAGGAGAAAAAGGACCTTGTCATAAAGACAGACAGAGGAAGAGAAAGAGACTGAAAGACAGATCGATGAAGGGAGCAGGCATCTGCTGCTCCACATTGCCCGACAGCGGTGTATCTTTCAAGCCCACTGCCTGTTTCGCTCCCTCCCGGTCTCTCTGCTTGATAGTTGAATATTAACACAGACTGTTTCAAAGTGCACACTTAGCGGGCAGAACCCTACTTTTTAGTTAGTGACAGGAGCACTTCTGCATAGATACAGTCTGTCTGCTTGCTGGCTAGCGTCCTCAACCTCACTCTCCATCCCACTCTCGGACTCGGACTCAGGATGGCTGTCTCCACATCACTGTCAGACGAGCAGTAGCTCTCTCGCTCTCTCTCTCTCTCTCTCGTTCACCCTCTCTCTCTCTAGTGTCTATTATTATTGTTAATTATTAGTGAGCTAATGGAGATATGGAGATTAAAGAGAGGACAGTACGTGGGAGAAAAAATATATATATGTGTGTGTGTCTCTACGCTCCATGATGTGTAGTGTTAGTGTGAGTAAGTGTCAGCACTCGGTGTGTTCTAGGGAGTCTAGATAAACAACAACATAGCTCTCAGGACTAAACAGCCTGATTCCATTAGAAGCCCAGAACACAGGACTAATGTCATCGACAGTGTGTGTGTGTCTGTGTGTTGCAGAGCCCCGTAACACATCTGCTTCCCCTCTATCTCTAGCTAACTCTCTGAGGGCCGGGAGGCCTCAACTCAATTTGCCTCCCAACAGATGCTGTTCAGTGCTCAGCTAGAGAGCTCTGCAGGGTGCTTGATATATAGATCTTATCAGGGGACTGGGGGGGGGTATAGTACCCAGACTCATGGAGGGGGAGAGATGGTGATGGTGGGGTAAATCCAGGTAACACTGTAACATTGAGACAAAACAGGATAGGAGACTGCCATTAATACAGTCTTATCAAACAATCTGAAACAAGGGAAGATGCTATTAAAGGGGTGATGGGCTGAAGCCTGGCCGAGGGAGAGAGGGAGGAACAGGGAGGGGAGAGAGGAAAGGGGGAAGAGAAAGGGGGTACGCTCTGCCAACCAACCAGCCACCCACGCATAGCCCTGTAATGTGAAAGGATTGCTCTCAGCATCTCTTCTCTGGCAGACTGATTGCATTAGGGCTGCCGCTGCGTATGCGTGTGCGTGTGCGTGTGTGTGTGCGTGTGTGTGTGTGTGTGTGTGTGTGTGTGTGTGGCTGAGCTGCCCCACATCCTTGAGTGGGGATGTTCACCTCCTCCCCAACCCCCCCCCCCCCCCCCCCCCCCAAAATATTAAAATCTCCATGACACACATGCACAAGCACACACACAAACACACGCACAAGCGCACACACATCAGCTGGTCATGTAATATCTCAAAGGCAGGGTGATGAGGAAATTAGCTGGATTGACAGTTTGGATGGTAACCGCCACACAAAAAAAACGAAAGTAATCTCCTCGATGGAACACAAGCATCAATATTCCTCTAGGTCCAACCGACATGACAGCGAGAGAGAGAGGAGGGAATTGTGATTTATATTTATTATGGATCCCCATTAGCCCCAACACATTAAGCCACATTAAGGCACCAACAAAACAGTACATCACATACCATCATTAGACCACTAAATGTATAATACCACTTTACAACAATACACAAATGTACGTGTGTAGAGTGGTGTGTTAGCGTGGGTGTAAAAATTCACTCAAATCTTATTTGTCACTGGCGCCGAATACAAGTGTAGACCTTACCGCGAAATGCTTACTTACGAACCCTTAACCAACAACGCAGTTCAAGAAATAGAGTTAAGAAAACATTTACTAAATAAACTAAAGTAAACATTTTTATAAAAGTAACATAATAAAATAACAATAGCGAGGCTATATACAGGGGTACTGGTACCGAGTCAATGTGCGGGGGGTACAGGTTAGTCGAGGGAAATCCTGTAGTGTAAGTAT
This sequence comes from Oncorhynchus clarkii lewisi, assembly GCF_045791955.1. NCBI lineage: Eukaryota > Metazoa > Chordata > Actinopteri > Salmoniformes > Salmonidae > Oncorhynchus > Oncorhynchus clarkii. The sequence goes on from NC_092150.1 coordinate 41,528,199, forward strand.
GCACGTGTGTGTCTGCCTATGTGTGTGTGTCTCTTCACAGTCCATGTTGTTCCATAACGCTGGGTCTACACTACACGACTTTCAGAATCCTAACATCGCTGAGACTCACATTAAACGACTGTCTTCCTGTAGTTTTAAGTCTTGCCAACGTAGTGGCGCGCACACTAAACGATGTGGCACAGACGGGGTTCAACACACTACGAGATTCTTTCACTTGGTCGTGAGGATTCTCGAAGCCACGCTGTCTCGCAAAAAAACTACGAAGTGATGATGTCAGTAGATTGTTAAACGTAGCTAGAACGAGCTGTGGCTCAAAGCAGCCCATAGAACCTTTCAGTGAAATATGAGCGCTTGCCATACAGAGCTGTAACGATTTGACACTTTGGCTTTGGTGAAAGGCAAGTACAAACGCACACACAAGTGGTCATCGCTCCTGCTCGAGAGTCTACACATTATGGGGGATGCGAAACAACGTCATCTGGCTTCTTCTCTGGCAGAGCTCTCATTGGCGATGGCTGACCACCGCTCTAAAAACGTGTTCATCGCACATCTCACACGACAAGGGCATTGCCGATTTTAAGCCGAGAAAGTCAAACATGTTTGAAAATCAAGGGGACCTCTGGGACTACTCAAAGACGGGATCGGTAGCCCTCAGATTACGTCTCTGACCCGCTCACATTAAACGGGCGTTGGTGACGGCCGTGAGCCCCAAGTAGGCAACGACATGGGAATTTTGTCTCCGATCTCAAAAAGCCAAAATCGTGTTGTGCACGCCCGGCTTTAGTAGTTTTATTCATTTTAATGCTGGCATGAGTTACTTGATGTGGAATGGAGTTCCATGTAGTCATGGCTCTGTGTCGTACTGTGCGTTTCCCGGAGTCTACTCTGGACTTGGGGACTGTGAAGAGACCCCTGGTGGCATGTCTTGTGGGGTATGCATGGGTGTCCGAGCTGTGTGTTAGTCATTTGAACAGACAGCTGGGTGTTTTCAAACATGCCAATACCTCTCACAAAGACAAGTAGTGATGCAATCAATCTCTCCTCTACTTTTGAGAGATTGACATGCATGTCATTGATGTTAGCTCTCTGTGTACATTTAAGGGCCAGCCATGCTGCTTTGTTCTGGGCCAATTGTAATTTTCCTATGTCCTTTTTGTGGCACTTGACCATATGACTGGACAGTAGTCCAGGTGCAAAAAGACTAGGGCCTGTAATGACTTGTTTTGTTGATTGTGATATCAAGAAAGCAGAGCCCACGCTTTTTCACGGACATACCTCTCCCCATTTTAGCTAACCGTTGCATCAATATGTTTTGATCAGAACAGTTTACAATTCAGGGTCTACACCAAGCAGTTTAGTTTCAACCTGCTCAACGTCCACATTATTAATTGCAAGATTTAGTTGAGGTTTAGGGTTTAGTGAATGGTTTGTGCCAAATACAACTGGTCGGCTGTTTGACCCAGTAAAAGGGGTGCATCGCTATTCTTTGGTAGCGGGGTGACCTTTGCTTCCCTCCAGGGCTGAGGGCACATACTTTCCGGTAGGCAAATAGGAGGGCAATATAGTCCACTATCATCCTTAATAATTGTCCATCCAAGTTGTCAGACACAGGTGGCTTGTCATTGTTGATAGACAACAATCATTTTGTTCACCTCTTCCACACTAGTAGAGACATGGGCAGGGAAAGAGAGTGGGTTGTGCCACATAGTGCTCTCGTCGAGTACACTCACCCAGGACATTTGGCGGGTTGCTGATGTAGACCGTGGACAGATATTTGTGATAGTATGGCCCTGCCCTGAGCTAAATGCACACGTAACTAACAACATTAACTTAACAGGTGAAAGATGACATCAAACCAACCACTCCCACCCTGCATATACAGTAGTTGGCTAGTAGACAGATAAAGTCCTATTGAACGTAGGCCTAGGCTTCATCAAGTGTCCAACCCAACCCTCTATACATGGGGTAAAGTGCCTCCCCTTGTCACACAGCCGCCTACAGACCCTAACAGACAGACAGCTGTAGCTCTGAGCCATGTCCAAGGTAATCGCACCGGGACAAGTAAACCAAAGGATCTCCTAGGATGTCGCCAGGGCTTGGCAGGGCTTGGCAGACAGTGACGCTGAAGTGAGTGACTCTCGTCTCGCCAGTCAGTGTAGCCTACCAAATAGCATCGGTGTGAGAGCCGTTCATCAGTGGTTCGTATTTCCTGCAACTTTCTGACGAGGCAACGGGAATGCCCTTGCCTGTGTGTGTGCGGCTCGCTGTTAGCAATGATGCTAATGAAAAAAAAAGTATTCTGGTAGACCGAAAGGCTTTCCCAAAAACCTTTTCAATTAAATATTAACTACAAAGTAGCATATGCTTACCTGGCAGAATTATATCGTGATTATTTTCATCAATCCAGTGGCTATTTGTTTTGCAAACTCTTCCATCACATGTGCCGTACAAAAACACTGCTAAACAATAGCCTCTTGCTATGTGCACACTTGAATTAAAAGGTAACTATCACTGAATCACTGAAGTTGGAGACTCATATCTCCCTCACTAACTTTAAGCGTCAGCTGTCAGAGCAGCTTACGGATCGTTGCAGCTGTACAGAGCCCATCTGTAAATAACCCATCCAACCAACTACCTACCTCATCCCCGTTTTTGTTTTTCTGCTCTTTGCACACCAGTATTTCTACTTGCACATCCTCATCTGCACATATACAGTGCCTTGCGAAAGTATTCGGCCCCCTTGAACTTTGCGACCTTTTGCCACATTTCAGGCTTCAAACATAAAGATATAAAACTGTATTTTTTGTGAAGAATCAACAACAAGTGGGACACAATCATGAAGTGGAACGACATTTATTGGATATTTCAAACTTTTTTAACGAATCAAAAACTGAAAAATTGGGCGTGCAAAATTATTCAGCCCCTTTACTTTCAGTGCAGCAAACTCTCTCCAGAAGTTCAGTGAGGATCTCTGAATGATCCAATGTTGACCTAAATGACTAATGATGATAAATACAATCCACCTGTGTGTAATCAAGTCTCCGTATAAATGCACCTGCACTGTGATAGTCTCAGAGGTCCGTTAAAAGCGCAGAGAGCATCATGAAGAACAAGGAACACACCAGGCAGGTCCGAGATACTGTTGTGAAGAAGTTTAAAGCCGGATTTGGATACAAAAATATTTCCCAAGCTTTAAACATCCCAAGGAGCACTGTGCAAGCGATAATATTGAAATGGAAGGAGTATCAGACCACTGCAAATCTACCAAGACCTGGCCGTCCCTCTAAACTTTCAGCTCATACAAGGAGAAGACTGATCAGAGATGCAGCCAAGAGGCCCATGATCACTCTGGATGAACTGCAGAGATCTACAGCTGAGGTGGGAGACTCTGTCCATAGGACAACAATCAGTCGTATATTGCACAAATCTGGCCTTTATGGAAGAGTGGCAAGAAGAAAGCCATTTCTTAAAGATATCCATAAAAAGTGTTGTTTAAAGTTTGCCACAAGCCACCTGGGAGACACACCAAACATGTGGAAGAAGGTGCTCTGGTCAGATTAAACCAAAATTGAACTTTTTGGCAACAATGCAAAACGTTATGTTTGGCGTAAAAGCAACACAGCTGAACACACCATCCCCACTGTCAAACATGGTGGTGGCAGCATCATGGTTTGGGCCTGCTTTTCTTCAGCAGGGACAGGGAAGATGGTTAAAATTGATGGGAAGATGGATGGAGCCAAATACAGGACCATTCTGGAAGAAAACCTGATGGAGTCTGCAAAAGACCTGAGACTGGGATGGAGATTTGTCTTCCAACAAGACAATGATCCAAAACATAAAGCAAAATCTACAATGGAATGGTTCAAAAATAAACATATCCAGGTGTTAGAATGGCCAAGTCAAAGTCCAGACCTGAATCCAATCGAGAATCTGTGGAAAGAACTGAAAACTGCTGTTCACAAATGCTCTCCATCCAACCTCACTGAGCTCGAGCTGTTTTGCAAGGAGGAATGGGAAAAAATGTCAGTCTCTCGATGTGCAAAACTGATAGAGACATACCCCAAGCGACTTACAGCTGTAATCGCAGCAAAAGGTGGCGCTACAAAGTATTAACTTAAGGGGGCTGAATAATTTTGCACGCCCAATTTTTCCGTTTTTGATTTGTTAAAAAAGTTTGAAATATCCAATAAATGTCGTTCCACTTCATGATTGTGTCCCACTTGTTGTTGATTCTTCACAAAAAAATACAGTTTTATATCTTTATGTTTGAAGCCTGAAATGTGGCAAAAGGTCGCAAAGTTCAAGGGGGCCGAATACTTTCGCAAGGCACTGTATAAATATCTGGGAGGTATAATTGCTAAAGTATTCAACATTTTTGCTGTGTATTTCAGATGGAATCAAGGCATTAGAATGTTGCCTGACAACTCAAACTTGCGTCATCAGCGATTGGATCATTTCTAACCAATCAGAGTAACAAAGCTGCTTTACCCAAGTGTGATCTGGATCAGTCAACCCATCAGCTTCTGGGACCAATCAGAACGATTATAATGTGTTTGCGTTCTAGCAATCGTCAGGGAGCTACTCAGATCCAGGCTCGCTATGGAGAAGAAACTAACGTCTGCGGGCGTAGCGTTTGGCCGTAGTAAGGAGTTTGGGCAGCCAGGCAAATTGGAACGTACCAGAGGCCACCAAAATAGAGCTAAGCTTAGTCAAAAAATGTCTAACTCAGGGGCGGCAGAGGGCTGGCTACTGTTTCTATTTGGCTGGCTCCTCTACGTACTTGTGGAAAACACTACTGCGCCCCCCCCCCCCCCCCCCCCCCCCTCTTCTCTCCGCCCCTGCCTGCTCTGCCAGGGAGGAGAGGGGTGAGTGATAGGCCTGGCAGTGCTAGCAGGGTAGAGGGTGGGCAGGCACAGACATGTGGGCAGGGGGCACTTCCCTGAGGCCATGGTGACTGACTGATGAAGGCAAAGACAGACAGAAGGACAGGTCTGCTGAGTAGGCCAGAACAGAGGATGCTAAGGTATGCTAATGTGAGCACACACACACACGCACGCACACACACACTGTACATACACTAGCAGCGCTTAATTTGTCCTGGAAGCACGTATGCACACAGAGAAAAAAAATACAAAGGCTGGCATCATTGTGCACATACACCACCAATACTGTACTGTAGACATGTGCACACAGAAACAAACAGACAAGTTCCATCAGAGGTAGCAGGCAAGGTATTCTTTACATTACCGCCACACTGCATACCAATCAACTGCTCCCATCATCGTATAGGCTACACAACAAAGATGCTGCTCTATAGGGTTGGATCACAAACAACAAATTCCTATGTGGAGTATACAGTGAAGTGCCAGGAGTTTGCCTGGAATACCCGATACTTCCAGGAGAAACTAGCAAGCTCTTACAGGCTACTAGGGTTTACAACTTTTCCTATTCACTTTACACAGCAGTACTTTCAGCCAGAGCCACGTGGAGAAGTAGGTGTCATTTAAAATGTTCCCCCAAGTTTCTAGACTCAATGTTCAGTCGTTTTATTTTATCTTTCTACACTACTCTCTATGGCTCAGAGACAGCTTCTGACACTCCAACAGGTGACACAGTCAGAGAGAGTGAGTATTCTAAAATGCAGCCTGCGAGCCCACTTAGCTCAGTCAGCCCTGACAGTGTGACTGACCCATGTTACATAATAGAACCAGCTGCTGATGACTTATTGAGCTGTTCGGTCACCATTTAGAACGCTCCCAATATTTCAATGTAATAGGTTAAGAGGAGTGAAAGTTCACCTCTTAGCGTATCGGTGCGGTAGATTTCCCCTTCTTATTTGAGCTGCAATTAGATATGTGTCACGTTCTGACCTTTATTTCCTTTGTTTTGTCTTTATTTAGTATGGTCAGGGTGTGAGTTGGGGTGGGCAGTCTATGTTTGTTTTTCTATGTTGGTTTTTGTGTTCAGCCGAGTATGGTTCTCAATCAGAGGCAGGTGTCGTTAGTTGTCTCTGATTGAGAATCATACTTAGGTAGCCTGGGTTTCACTGTTGGTTTGTGGGTGTTTGTTTCCGTGTCAGTGTTTGTCGCCACACGGTACTGTTTCGGTTTTCGGTTTCATCACATCGTTTATTGTTTTGTATTTCAGTGTTCAGTTCATTTTTAATAAATCGTCATGAACACTTACCACGCTGCATCTTGGTTCGATCCTTACTCCTCTTCAGACGAAAAGGAGATCTGCCGTGACAATATGTCTTTGGCACATGGCAGTGATTTCACCACCACAGAACCACAGAGGGAGAAGGTGATGAAACCAGCTAATGATCTGTTCAGAGAAACACCTCTAACACATCTCTCTCTCTATCACATATTTCTCTCCCATTCAGAGAAACACCTTTTTTTGCTCCCTGTCTCGCTCCTTTTCCCTGATCTCCGTCTCTCTCCCCCCTCCTTCCCAACTATCTCACCTTAAAACCTGTTTTGACTCGGGGGCAGTATTTTCATTTTTGGAAAAAAAACGTTCCCGTTTTAAATGGGATATTTTGTCAGGACAAGATGCTAGAATATGTATATAATTGACAGCTTAGGATAGAAAACACTCTAACGTTTCCAAAACTGTAAAAATATTGTCTGTGAGTATAACAGAACTGATGTTGCAGGCTAAAACCTGAGAAAAATCCAATCCGGAAGTGCCCCATGTTTTGAAAGCGCTGCGTTCCAATGAGTCCCTATTGAGCAGTGAATGGGCTATCAACCAGATTACGCTTTCTCCGTATTCCCCAAGGTGTCTACATCATTGTGACGTAGTTTTACGCATTTATGTTGAAGAATAGCCGTAGGTGGCTACATTGCGCAAGTGGTCACCTGATGCCCACAGAGAGATTCTCGCGTAAAATACAGAGGTAGCCATTACTCCAATCGGCCCTACTGAAAAACGAATTGTCCCGATGGATATATTATCGAATAGATATTTGAAAAACACCTTGAGGATTGATTATAAACAATGTTTGCCATGTTTCTGTCGATATTATGGAGCTAATTTGGAATATTTTTAGCCGTTTTCGTGACTGCAATTTCCGGGCGATTTCTCAGACAAACGTGAAGAACAAACGGAGCTATTTCGCCTACAAAAATAATATTTTGGGAAAAAAGGAACATTTGCTATCTAACTGGGAGTCTCGTGAGTGAAAACATCTGAAGCTCATCAAAGGTAAACGCTTTAATTTGATTGCTTTTCTGATTTCCGTGACCAAGTTACCTGCTGCTAGCTGGACAAAATGCTATGCTATGCTAGGCTATCGATAAACTTACACAAATGCTTGTCTAGCTTTGGCTGTAAAGCATATTTTGAAAATCTGAGATGTCAGGGTGATTAACAAAAGGCTAAGCTGTGTCTCAATACATTTCATTTGTGATTTTCATGAATAGGAACATTTTCTAGGGATATTTATGTCCGTTGCGTTATGCTAATTAGTGTCAGGCGATGATTACGCTCCCGCATGCGGGATGGGGAGTCTCGCTCCTTTCCGTTATCTCCGTCTCTCTCCCCCCTCCTTCCCAACTATCTCACCTTAAAGACACACATTGTGTATAAACTAGTCCAACTAATACCCGTCCTCCCACGGCAGGTGTGTCTGCTCCTGAAGTCCAATCCCAGGCAGTGTATCTACTTAGCCCAGGCATAATGGACCATATTTGAGGGCAGGAGACTCAGCTTCCTGTACTTGCCCAGAGTGGCGCGAAGGAGGAGCCAAGAAGCCTAAACAGGTAGGCAGCACACTGTGATGTGAGAGATGGTGGCAGTTGGTGCCAACCCATGCCAGGCCAAAGGCTTAGAGGGGTATTTCCACTTAATGAGGATTTGGAATAGTGATTGAATACAGTAGGGCCTTCTGGTCTAGATGAGATTGGCCCATCATTAGCAAACTCCAGGGAAGACAATAGGTTTGTGCAGAAGCAGATGTTAAGAGAAATGTGCCATGGCCCAAGCCACGGAAAGTTGTGCCACTCACCTGCACATTTAAGCGACGCAGACAGGTAGGAACATTGAGACAGGACCAGGTAGGGACAGGGCCAGTGGTGTTAACGAAGCCGATGGGGATAACTTAATAAGTGTCTGGGTCTGGAAGGGTCTGGTGTCACTGGAACTGTCAGAGTGACACACGTTGTGAGAGCCATTAGGACTCAACACCTCCACTTAGTGACACATTAACGCTAGCTATAAAACCCCATTAGTGGCCTAACCAGGGAGCTGGAACCGTGTGTGTGTGTGTGTGTGTGTGTGTGTGTGTGTGTGTGTGTGTGTGTGTGTGTGTGTGTGTGTGTGTGTGTGTGTGTGTGTGTGTGTGTGTGTGTGTGCATGAAAGATGTTTGGAGGACATGGAGCACCAATTGGGATGGTTTCTAATCCATGCACAGAGCAACAGGAGTGGAGCCCCCCCCACTTTGTTCTGACTAATTGTCTGCTGTCTTTAAATGGAGCCAGTGAGGATGATATGGAGAGAGAGCGAGAGAGAGAGAGGGGGATTGTTGTGCATGGAGTTGGTCAGAGAAAAGGAGGTAGAGAGAGAGAGGGAGAAGGAGAATGAGAGAAGGAGGAGGGGTAGCACTAGCAGCAATCATTAACATGATGGAGTAGAGCAAGGGTGGAGCACTTCATTCGGCTGACTGGTAGTTTGACATGAAAACAAAACTGCAAATTCACTTCATGTCCTATGTGGACAATGAAATAAGCGAATATAGAGTTGATGTCGGACGTTTACATACACTTAGGTTGGAGTCATTAAAACTCGTTTTACAACCATGGCACAAATGTCTTGTTAACAAACTATAGTTTTGGCAAGTCGGTCAGGACATCTACTTTGTGCATGACACAAGTAATTTTTCCAACAATTGTTTACAGACAGAATATTTCACTTACTGTATCACAATTTCAGTGGGTCAGAAGTTTACATACACTAAGTTGACTGTGCCTTTAAACAGCTTGGAAAATTCCAGAAAATTATGTCATGAATTTAGAAGCTTCTGATAGGCTAATTGACATAATTTGAGTCAAATGGAGGTGTACCTGTGGATGTATTTCAAGGCCTACTTTCAAACTCAGTGCCTCTTTGCTTGACATCAAGGGAAAATCAAACTAAATCAGACCTCAGAAATAAAATTGTAGACCACCACAAGTCTGTTTCATCCTTGGGAGCAATTTCCAAATGGCTGAAGGAACCACGTTCATCTGTACAAACAATGGTACGCAAGTATAAACACCATGGGACAACGCAGCTGTCATACCGCTCAGGAAGGAGATGCGTTCTGTCTCCTAGAGACAAACGTAATTTGGTGCGAAAAGGGCAAATCAATCCCAGAATCCCAGGACCTTGTGAAGATGCTGGAGGAAACAGGTACAAATGTATATCGACATAACCTGAAAGGCCACTCAGCAAGGAAGAAGCCACACTCCAAAACCGCCATAAAAAAGACAGACTATGGTTTACAACTGCACAAAGATCGTACTTCTTGGAGAAATGTCCTCTGGTCCGATGAAACAAAAGTAGAACTGTTTGGCCATAATGACCATCGTTATGTTTGGAGGAAAAAGGGGGAGGCTTGCAAGCCGAAGAACACCATCCCAACCGTGAAGTACAGGGGTGGCAGCATCATGTTGTGGGTGTGCTTTGCTGCAGGAGGGACATGTGCACTTCACAAAATAGATGGTGTCATGAGGAAGGAAAATTATGTGGATATATAGAAGCAACACCTCAAGACATCAGTCAGGAAGTTAAAGCATGGTCGCAAATGGGTCTTCTAAGTGGACAATGACCCTAAGCATACTTCCAAAGATGTGGCAAAATGGCTTAAGGACAACAAAGTCAAGGTATTGGAGTGGCCATCACAAAGCCCTGGCCTCAATCCTATAGAAAATGTGTGGGCAGAACTGAAAAAGCATGTGTGAGCAAGGAGGCCTACAAACTTGACTCCATTACACCAGCTCTGTCAGGAAGAATGGGCCAAAATTCACCCAACTTATTGTGGGACGCTTGTGGAAGGCTACTCGAAACGTTTAAAAGCAATTTAAAAGCAATGCTAGCAAATACAAATTGAGTGTATGTACATTTCTGACCCACTGGGAATGTGATGAAAGAAATACAAGCTGAAATAAACCATTCTCTCTACTATTATTCTACTATTATTTCACACTCTTAAAATAAAGTGGTGATCCTAACTGACCTAAGACAGGGAATTTTTACTTGGATTAAATGTCAGGAATTGTGTGAAAAACTGAGTTTAAAACTATTTGGCTTAAGGTGTTTGTAAACTTCCGACTTCGACTGTAGAACATGGGCTGCAAGTCATTAAATCACTCCTGAGGAAACTATCTAACAGGCTCACAAAACCATATGAATCGACTTGAAAGGTTAGGCTATCTTTCATCAGACCACTTAGATATCAAACAAAGACAACAAGTCTGCCAACTGCTTCCAACACAGCACCTGCCTCTCCGGCAGCTAAATAAATATCCCATAAGCGCCAACTCTATCCCTGTCATCCCAGCAGAGTGACAGAGCAGAGTGAATAGAAGAGCTGGATAGAGCACTGTGTCTCACGTTGGCTTTTCATCCATATTGCATAGGGCAGGAGCAGAAGAGAGGAGACGAGGGCAGAGGAGACGTGGTCCAGGAACAGAGGAAAGAAGGGACTGAGGCACAGCAGAGAGGCTGAGCTAGACACAGACCTATTGGAGCAGAAGAACCCAACACCTCAGGTACACTGAGTCAAGCTACCCCCCCAGCTACATTCAGATATGTGTGTGTTTCTGAGGGAGAGTGGGAGAGAGAGGGAGAAATTTAAAACATACACCTCAGACACACTGAGTCAAGCTAACCCCCCCCCCCCCCCCCCCCCCCCCCCCCAGATACATTCACATGTGTGTGTTTCTGAGGGAGAGTGGGAGAGAGAGAGAGAGAGATTTAGTTTTCGAGCCAATAGAGCCCTTAAATCGAATTGAATTGAGAAAGGGGTCTGGATAGAAGACAGAGAGAAAAAGAGAGATGTGACTTCCTGATGTCACCAGTGCCACTGCCATTTCATGATTCACTATACAGAGAACACCAGATGTACTGTGCTGTGTCCCTGCAAAGTCTACAGTATCCTCTGTCCTTCATGTGATAGGTCTGTCCAACATCGTCCTTTGTGCTCCTTAATTCTGAATGACAATTCCTCCCTCTTCCTACCCTCTATCCTTCGGCATCTCTGCTATTCCTCTGCTGCTACAGTACAGCTGTGGTATACAGTCCCATGGCTGCATCAGAAACACTTTCACACCCCCTACACACACAGTTACACAATTCCTGAGGCAATCGGAAAGGGGCTTGGACGTCAACTGCTGCAGCTGTTCGATTCTCTCACAGACACACACACGCACAAACATAGGCACACACACACACACACGCAGAGTGGTACATCTGCACAATTATCCAGGCATGTTATTCCTGCCGTCCTGCATGGTTTATCTGAGACAACATGCTGATTACTTCCTCTATTGCGTAGTTCCACCACCCTTCTCTCCCTCCCGCTTTCCCTTCATCTTTCCACCAAGGAGGGCTGCTGTGGATGAATGGGACGCCATTGTCCCCCACCTTCCCTCGCTCTATCCTTTCCCTTCCCCAGGCTGAATGGAACAACTCCGGGCTGATCAGAACGTCTCCTCACTCCACTAACCCACTAACATCTGCAGCTAGAGAGCGCACCGCCGCGATCCCCACCGCTCACTGCTGAAGCCCCTACCTGAAGTTCCCTTCTGTCAAACCAGGACCCACACGACACAGTGCCCCGCCTGTCTGACTGGTAAACATGGCACCCTGAGATATTCACGAGGAGACGCCCATCTCCTCCTCAAAGACGACAGTGATCATCTCTCCCGCTCCATCCCTCTCTCTCCCGCCATCTCTTAAAAACAGCGTTCACAGGATTATTGGCAACCCCTTGACCGTCATTCACCACCACACCACAGCAACTTTACCATAGAGACCATACACTACTCCCAGTATATTACGCACACGCACACACACTACATTACCATGAGATCTACACTCCCAGTCCCTCCCAGAGATGTGGGTTTTTTATGAGTGTGTGTGGTTTTTACCCGGCGCAGCAAGGACTGTGAAACAAGGTCACGAGGGGAGGAAAACAATCCGTCAACACAGAACATATATACGTCCATGAAATTCAAACTTAAAAACACTCCAACATCAACCGCCTTATACATTCCATTAGCGTTGGAGCTTTGATGTGGCTAATTGTGGTGGTTTAGCGAGGATTAGCACACTAGCAGGGATGGCTGCCGTGTGTGTGTGCGCGTGTCCTGGCTTGACAGAATAGCATGTTAGCTAGTATCTAGTCCCATGGGAGACAGAGCACTCAAGAGGACAACCGAGCAGCATATCGAGCTGATTCTGAGTAGGGGGGGGGGGGGGTGTTGTAATGAAGGACAATATTAATGATGGGGAGATGGGCTGTGACAGACACATCATGGACAACCACATGGGAGTTCTCCCTAACTGACAAGAGATATCCTAGCCTAGTCAGCTAACTAGGGTGTGGTCTGACTCGTTACTGTACACCATGTTTATAGGACTACACCACAGTAACGCCACTATCGCGGCAGCTTTAAACTGAAATACTAAATATGTTCTTACGGCATGTCTGACCCAGATTCTACTGCAATTACTGACTTGTTCCCGACTATCGGATTGCTGTTCTGAAAATTTGCCAATTTACACAACGAAGCAGAGAGAGAGGGAGAGGAGGAGGAAGAGAGTGCAGTTAGGCCAGGAGTCTTCAGGGGCAGAAATGAAGCCGTCTCAAGTTCCTTTGTCTCTGGCACCCTTCCGCATCCCTCCCTCGCTCTTTACCCCCTCCCTCCCGCCTCTTTTCTCTCCTTTCCTGGTTTCTGTGCCCGCTGAGACCCAGTTCATTATCGTAAGTCAGACAGTGAAACCTTCTCTCCTCCTGTCATCTCTCCGCGACCATCACTCAATTCTGCTAGAGGAGAAAACAGCTTCAATTTGCACCTATCTACTGTACACCCGGATGCATCTCACTACCTACGTATCAGTACACGCACGCACACCACACACACACACACACAGACGAGAAGGAGAGTGGGTCGTTTGTCTTGTACACACAAGGCCCGGATCTATACATCTCTGTAACAGACATTAGAGCACTGTAGGAAAATACCATTTAAGTTGTAACAGAGATTGACTCTGCAGGGAAAAATACAATATATGTATTAGTATTACAATGGACCTGTAAGATATTATACATTGCCATGTCGAGGTTGGATTCTGCAATATTCTGTATCAACGGGCTGGTAAATGGAAATGCTCTCGTATCTACCAAAGATGATTTTATTTTTGTAAGGCTGTTGAACAACTTGATTTTCTAAAGCCAATGGGGAGATATTCCTACAGCGTAATAACTGACTAAATCCAAGGTGATCTACTGTACCTCTATGCTGTGCCTTGTCAGTTATAGGTACGGCAGGTAGCCTAGCGGTTAAGAGCGTTGGGACAGTAACCGAAAGGTCACTGGTTTGAATCCCCAAGCCAGGCAAAGTGGGAAATCTGCCGTTAACCGCCAACAACAACTACTGCCCGGGTGTCGATTAAGGCGGCCCCTAGCACCTCTCCAATTCAGAGGGGTTGGGTTAAACGTGGAAGATATATTCAGTGGTGCAACTGACTAGGTTTTCCTTTCCGGGTATTTTAGATAGAAATGTATAGATGACAACTTTAATAGACACAATAACATGACTGCATGGCTAAATCTTTCCTCAAACAAAGAAAAAACAAAGGGAAGGGAGATAGAAAGAAAATAAGAGATACAGAGGGCTGGAAAGAGAGACAGGGAAGAATTGATGAAGGGAGAAAAATATAGGGTGTGAAACGAGAGAGGTAGAGTGATAACAATGGAGGGAGAGCAACAGAGTGGGAAGAGAGAGGGCGAGCTAAAGAGAAAAACACTCATTATCCAGAGTGAAGTGAGGGATGGCAGCGTGTAGAGACAGAGGAGGCTCCCCTGGGAGAGAGGGAGGCACGTGAGAGGCATCAGATCAAAGCACTCTCTCCCTCTAACCTCTTCCCCTTTCTCTCCCTCCCTTCTCCTTTCCTGCTGTGGCCCGACACACTCACAGCTCCTCTCCATTGTAACTGCTGATGTGATTAATGCCTACTGTGAGAGAGGCTCTGGGGGAGAGAGACAGAAAGGGCTCTACCCATTCACACAGCCACAGAGCGGGGAGGGGGGAATATAAACGTAACACCACAGAGAAAGATTGAGAGGGGGGGGACGGGACGCAAATCATCCAAGCCCGTATGTTCTGAGGCCGGTGCCTATTTATCAGAGAGACAAACAGAACCTAGACAGTAGATACTTATTTCTCCAAAGTTGTTTCAGAAACAGTTGATAAAACATGGTTCGGGCCTGAGGCAGTGAGAGCAGGGGGTGTCTAGACATTCAATTTCACAGTGTGTGAAGTTACGCCCCCTGGCCAACACAGCCTGGTGAACAGACAGAACATGACTAGATATGGCTGATCAATAAGAGGGAGGAGAGGAGGGGGGTTATATTCAAGCAAACACGGTGTGAGGAAATACATGTTTTCAAACACCGAATTAACAGAGTGAGAGGTTTCCTGCCCCCTGTCCTCCCAGCTCAGTAGCGTCTCGTGTCTCGTCTGTGTACACACGCGTGTATGCATTTGCAATCCACTTCATACACTTGAAATAACCTCTAGTATCTCCGTCTCCACATCTCTGTGTGAGTGTGATGTGCAGAGCTGCCTATCAGTCTTTCAATTAGAGCTTGTTCCATTCCATCTTATCTGCTTCGTTTCTGACTGGAAGATGATGACTCACCTTAATGTACTCTGTGACAGGCCTGTGACACACACACACACACTCACACACACACAGGGGCGGAGACACGGAGGGGACAAGGGCCACATTCAACCAGCTTTGGAGTGGCCCTTACTACAAGTCTCCTCTCCTGACCTGTGCGGTCATATGGGTCTCTTGCTCTCTCTCTTCTATCACTCTCCCCTGTCTTTCTCTCACTCTCCACTTGTGTAGCGACGAGCTCATACTGCCCACCATTCTCCGTGGATGCGGAATGAGCTCACCGCCTGGTTCTAATTGGCTTATCCACAAAGCAGGCGTAGAGAGGAAGAGCGAGAGGGAGGAAGAGGGAGAGAGAGAAAGAGAAAAGAGAGGCAGAACAAGCATGAAACAGACAGCAGCCAGGCATTGTGGTCTCTGCAGGGCTCGAGCATTGACAAGGGCCACCTTGTTCTCTCGCGACCCTCCCCCTCTCCAAACTATCCCCCACACTATCTCCCAACTATCAAACAAACAAGTCAACACCACCACTACTGAGGACCAGACTGTTCCAGCCAAAGTGCATGTTTAAGCCTGTTAAGCTGTCCTTAACCTGCTTTATGTGGTAACTGAACAAAAAATGGGCCTCCGGCAGATAAGGGGGAGGAGGGGGAGAAGGGAAAGAAAGGAGAGAATGGGAAGAGAAGGAAGAGACCAGAAAGAAGGTAATGAACAAGGGTGGAAAGGGAGAGATGAGGGAGAGAGCAGAGGGCAAGTCGTCGGGCTTATGTAATCAGAGATGTCACTGTTCCAAACGGGCAGAAGAGGTGATGGATGCCAAGGATGACAATGCTCAGGGGGGGTTGTGTGGTCTGAGGCATTCTAACTGAAAGCTGACTGGGAGAAAAAGAAGCACGGAGTCTGTGTAACTGGGTGTCAGTCAGAATGGGTGACACTAACAGAGTGTGATCCTAGTTAGCAAAGCTAAAACAATCCCTCGCTAACCCTGTTCCACTCCCAGACTCAATCACCCCCCCATTTTTGAGTGTGGGGAGTTGCATTTTAAAACAGAGCAACCAGTAGTAGGGAGAGCTAAATAATGCCTAGTGTATGGGACATCACTCGCGCACATCAGAAACAGACAGCGGATACAACGCAATTCATTGACGACGAGCCTTGTGTTTGTTCACAATGCCTGTACTTGCGGCAGCACAGTTGAAGTCAGAAGTTTACATACACTTAGGTTGGAGTCATTAAAACTTGTTTTTCAACCATTCCACACATTTCTTGTTAACATACTATAGTTTTGGCCAGTCGGTTAGGTCATCTACTTTGTGCATGACACAAGTAATTTTTCCAACAATAGTTTACAGACAGATAATCCACCCCACCCCACCCCCACATGAAATAGCCTATTTGAGGCTGTTGAGGGGGGAGGCCCACAACAATGGCCAAAGTGAAATGGAGACAGTAGATACAGCTGGTCTGTTGTAATATAATAAAGACAGTAGATCTAGCTGGTCTGTCATCATATAAATGAGACAGTAGATCTAGCAGGTCTATAATAATATATTCAACTTTATGTTCCCTGTACTCTATATATATCTGTTTATTATACCTGTTGATAAAGGGCTCATATGTGATACTATTCTAACTGAACATTTTCTTTCAGTGACACTGACTCCGAATGGGAGCCCCCAGCGCCAAGGTGTCCATCCCCCACTGAAGCTGGTTCATCCAGCCGGACACCTGTTGTCTCAGCACTACTGGGGCATGGACCGCAAAAAATGTCCCCATTCCAACTGCAATAAAGGACTACAACAAGAGCATGGGAGGTGTGGATCTGTTAGATGCGCTGATAGGCTACTAAAATGTTCTCCATAAGACGATGAAATGGTACAAGACCTTCTTCTATCAATTCATCGCCATTGCTGTGGTGAATGCATTCATCCTACACAAGGAAATGGCTAAGAGCTGTGGAAAGCCCCCATCTCACAGCTAGCCTTCAGAGAGCTGCTCATCAAGGAGCTTGCTGGCTACAGCACCACAGCACCACTACACCACGTTCTGGCCCCTCTACCTCTGTCCCTTCTGCTCCTGCCACAAGTGGTGTTTATCTGCCCAAATGTATTTCTGCAGGCATGGGTGTGCCTCAGGGCCAAAAGGGCACAGCATGGAGGCGTCACTGTGTTCTTTGCAAAATGAAGTCCCCCATCACCTGCACCACATGCTTGGTGACCCTCTGCTTTACAGCAGAAAGAGACTGCTATGGTACCTGGCATCAGCAGCACAATATTGTGTTGAGGACCGAGGGTCTTGCAAATATTGAAAGTGTAATTTTGTAAATGTATTAAAAAAAAAACATGTTTTTTCAAAAAATTTTGGGGGGGTGTGTTAGAATACCATTTTGGTATTTTGTATATAGTTATTCCATTCAAAATGTATAACTTCACCAATTTGGCCACTTGGGTACATTTGGGATACTTGTGTGGGACACCTGGGTGACTTCATGATACATGTCATGTAGCATACTCATTTTGGAAGTTATCATTCTTAAACTTTGCACAAGTACTGTTGCCCTCTTATGTTTTTCGCTGAAATTGTCCCCATTATCCTATCTTAATGTTTGTTTTGTCTTGTTCATTTTAAAGATGATGATACAACAAACAAATAAAAAACGTATGGTTTTTTCATTGTATTATCTAAACCAGATCTATTGTGTAATATTCTCCTACATTCAATTCACATTTACACAAACTTCAGAGTGTTTTCTTTCAAATGAAACCAAGAATATGCATATCTTTGGTTCTGGGCCTGAGCTACAGGCAGTTAGATTTGGGTATGTCTTCAGGCGGAAATTGAAAAAGTAGGGGGGTAGCTGTAAGAGGTTAATTAACTTGGGTCAAATGTTTTGTGTAACCTTCCACAAGCTTCCCACAATAATTTGGGTGAATTTTGTCCCATTCCTCCTGACAGAGCTGGTGTAACTGGGTTAGGTTTGTAGGCCTCCTTGCTCGCACACACTTTTTCAGTTCTGCCCACACATTTTCTATAGGATGAGGTCAGGGCTTTGTGATGGTCACTCTAACACCTTGACTTAGTTGTCCTTAAGCCATTTTGCTTCAACTTTACCCAGCTGAGACCAAGCTTTAACATCATGACTGATGTCTTGAGATGTTGCTTTAAGATATCCACATAATTTTCATTCCACATGATGCCATCTATTTTGTGAAGTGCACCAGTCCCTCCTGCAGCAATGCACCCCCACAACATTATGCTGCCACCCCGTGCTTCACAGTTGGGATGGTGTTCTTCGGCTTGCAAACCTCCCCCTTTTTCCTCCAAACATAACAATGGTCATTATGGCCAAACAGTTCTATTTTTGTTTCATCAGACCAGAGGACATTTCGCGAGTCCTTCCTGAGTGGTATGACGGCTGCGTGGTCCCATGGTGTTTCTACTTGCGTACTATTGTTTGTACAGATGAACGTGTTAACCGTTAGCCTACATGCCAGCCTTAACAGGGCTCAAGTGCTGCCTTCAGTCATTCAGTCAGTCAACTCCCCAATGCAACAACCCCCTTGCTCTCACCTCCTCTCCTTACCATCTTCTATCTCTCCACCTCTGCCCCCCAGCTCCCCTTCACTCCCTCCCCCTCTTCTCATTCCCTCCACTCTGCAGGTACAATTCCCCCTACCACCCCCCGTGTCCTCGCCTACCAACCCAGTGAAGCAGGATAACCATTTACCAGCCTGCCCTGTCCTGCCAGCACCGTCAGAAGAGTAAGATGCCCCGTGGCACTCCCCACTTCCCCTCCCAGCCTCCTCTTCCTCCTCTCTCTCTCCGCACCTGAGCTCACATTGACACTTTGAAGCTTTCTGCTGATCAACCTCTCTGTCTGACTCTCCATCTATTCGTCTGTCTGTCTAGACAAAGGAGGAAATATGCAGCCAAAACAAAAAGGCATGGACAATACTCTGTTTTAATTGTTAACCCTTCTGCCTGACGGAAACAGAAAAAGGATCAGAGTATGACCCTTCGCTAAACCCTGCCCCCTCCCTTGGTTACTGTTGCAACCTCGGTCAACAATTTCCCGGGAAGCCCAATTCCCTTTTCAAACCACTGGAGAAAACCCTTCACAATGATCTCAAACTGTGTTTTTAATGCACAATGAAATTAAACACAGACTACCCTTTGCAGACCAGGAAGGAGACTCTCAGGAATATCGACATCAGATGAGTTATATATATTATACAGCCAACTTAGCTAACTAACATGCCTTTGTAGAAAACGAGTTATATTAACTATGTATAGCTACTTAGCTAGCATTAGCAACGTATTCAATGAGAGCTATCTAACAAACAATGCAACAACAGTATAATTTCTGATAATAAAACATTTACAAAATTCAGGATACTCCGTATTTCAGGTATCATAGTTGCAAATACCCCAGGGGTACTGTTAAATTATTTAGCCATTTAAACATTTACTTTTTTAAATGATAACGTTGTTTTCTGGATCAAAATGGGGCTTAGGTAGTGGGTGTGGTGGGGCCGTGACCTTGGGCGTGGCAAATAGTGCAGTAGCCGACCTAAAATTTCACTGTCTAACTTTTATTTTGGTGATTGTTAGTTCTCAAAGATGATCCTATTTAAAAAATATAATAAGTCCATGATCTTTTCTACATACTTTACATCTGGTTTTAGTCATATAAGTTTACACTGAAAATGTTTTTCCATCTGGAAATTATATTAATCTATATATTCTTCTTTAAATATATTTTTATTATTATTTTTATTATAATGTCTGGACATACTGTAGGCCGCCCATTCAATACTTTTGTATGCAGAAAAAACCCCTGCATAGCTTCCGAGTGGCGCAGTTATCTAAGGCACTGCATCTCAGTGCAAGAGGTGTCATTACAGACTCTGGTTCGATTCCAGGCTGTATCACAACCGGCCATGATTGGGGGTCCCATAGGACGGCGCACAATTGGCCCAGCGTCGCCCGGATTTGGCTGGGGTAGGCCGTCACTGTAAATAAGAATTTGTTCATAACTGCCTTGCCTAGTTAAATAAAGGTGAAATAAAAATAAAAATGCTGCTTGTCCGAGGTGTCAGACTCATTTGTTATCCATCAGAGCGCTGCGATAGGTTGCCCAAAACTCTGGGGCGGGGCTTAGCGAACATTAACTTGACTCCTATCTTACTGTACGTTTCAGGTACTCTCCAAACCAAGTCTTCTCTTCAAACAAACAAAATATTCAAAAGTGTGAAAAGGAGTGCCGTTCTCCAACCGAAATACCCAGACATGACTGCATAATAAAGATGTTAGTGAAGTGTTAGTGTACATCAGAGTGAGCCATTCTAACAGCCCAGTATGGCAGATCTGGGACCATTAGAGAAATCACATGACAGCCATTTGGAATGGAAACGGGCTGCCAGCAGGTGTGTGTGTGTGTAGATGTATTAGTCCCGTAGACCAAATGACTCACCGCTCAGCCAGTGCATTTCGACCGTCACACAGTCCTACCAGGGTAACGCCCCTATTTGACCTCCCACCCCAGGCCCATTTGAATGTCTACTCCAAAGGGATTCAGTTTAGATGTTCTGAGGTTTTGAGGAGCATACACTGAGATTAACAACAAGTCATGTGTCTTCTCTTTGTTGACGTCCATCTACCTACACTATTAGCGTTGGAAGTTACCCCAGGGGTATGAACGCTGTGTGTATGTGTGTGTGTGTGTGTTTCCGGGGTGGGAGCTGATAGTGTTGTCTCTGCCGTCCAGCCGTACAGTGCCGCGTAGGCATCCAGCCACACAGAGGATTTGGAGAAACAAAACAACCCTTCCCCCAGCCAGCACACACAGTCCACTGGCCAGACAAAACACTCATGCAGTCAAAGCTCAGTACTGCTTTATCCAACAGTGGGCCTAGTCCCTCGCTGTCTCTCTCACTCACACACACACACACACACACCTGACCCTTTGTCTGTCTGCACACGGGCCAGCGGACACATATTCTCACGCATGAACAAAAAAACACACACGTTGGCTGAAGTGAGTAAGGTTTTTAACTGGGTCAACACTCGCAAGGCCGCGGGGCCGGAAGGTATTCCAGGGCACGTCCTCCGAGAATGAGCAAGCTGGCAGGCATATTCACGGTCATTTACAACCTCTCCTTGTCCCAGTCCGTAACCGCCAAGTCTGACCACCATCATTCCTCCCGTCCCCAAGAACTCTGTGGCTACCTACCACCCTGTAGCACTCACATCATTCATCATGAAGTGCTTTGAAAGGCTGGTTATGGCACACATCAACTCCATCATCCCAGACATCCCAGGCGCACTATAATTTGTTTACCACCCCAACAGATCCATAGACGACTGTTACGGATACCATTATCCTGTGTGTGTGTATCCTGTGTGTGTTTCTTTTCTCTCCGTCTCCCCTCACAGGTGAAAATCATCACTCCCCAATCAGTCAACAATCAACCCATCAATCTGAAGACACACCTCCTCCTGTTTCCTACCCTATCACAGTTCCTTCCCCATGGTTTTAAAACCCCATCATTTGTTTGCTCTGGAGCTCAATCTCTTTGTAAATGCCATGTTGGTAGATCTCTGTTCTTCATAGATTTCAGTAGCTCAATCTCTTTGTAAATGCTATGTTTGTAGATCTCTGTTCTTCATAGATTTCAGTAGCTCAATCTCTTTGTAAATGCCATGTTGGTAGATCTCTGTTCTTCATAGATTTCAGTAGCTCAATCTCTCTGTAAATGCCATGTATGTAGATCTCTCTGCTTCACTCTCTCTTTGTGTCTTAAACCTCTCTTTTGTTTGAGCACCTCCAAATCACTTTGTCATCTCCCGTGAGTATTGTTTTTGCTTATGGTGTTTGCTGGTGGGAAAAGGGGAGACCAAGACAAGTCGCCCATGGGCATACACTACCCGTAGGTAAACTTTGTTAAAAACACTAGATAGAACTGGGCGGACCACCCGCTGTATTTTTGGTTAGTTAGTTAGCTGTTGTTAAAGTAGGCTAGTCTAGCTTAGGGGTGTTTTTGTATACTTATTGTTTCTTCCCTTGGGTCCAGCTCAGCCCCTTTTCCTGCTCCCCCCATTACCGTGTGTTTATCAAATAAACCTTGAGTTTGACGGTAGATTTCAGTTGTCCTGGTTATTACGTTCACACTTTTACTTTGTCACAATTATAATTTGCATGAGTTATGTTACGCGTCTCATTACCATCCCCCCTAGACTGTCGGGCCAAAAGGGATTCGTAACAACGACACAATCTCAACTGCACTCCACACTGCCCTCACCAAGGCAGATAAGAGGAATACCTACGTGAGAATGCTGTTCATTAACTACAGTTCAGCGTTCAACACCATCGTATCAAATGTATTTATATAGCCCTTCGTACATCAGCTGATATCGTACCCTCCAAGCTCATCACCAAGCTTGGGGCCATGGGACTGAACACATCCCTCTGCAACTGGATCCTGGACTTCCTGACGGGACAAATCCAGGTGCTGAGGGTAGGCAACATTACCGTCCCCACGCTGACCCTCAACATGGGGAAACGAGGCAGGCAAGCACGCCCCCAACCAAATCACTAAGGACTTAAAATGGTCCACACACACACAGTCATAAAGAAGGTTGAAAAGATTTGTCATCGGCCCTCAAATGTTAAAAGTTACAGTTGCACCATCCAGGACCATCCAGGAATGCCTCTGGAAAACTGTTAAAGACTCCAGCAACCCAAGCCATAGACTGCTCTCTCTGTTTCCACACCGCAAGCGGTACCGGAGCAACAAGTCTAACACCAACAGGCTCCCGAACAACTTCTATCCATAAAACTGCTTAAACTATAAAACTGCTAAATAGCTAACAAAATGGACACACAGATTATCTGCATTGAGCCTTTTATTTACGCACATGACTCCACGCACTCACACTTCATTTGCTCACACACACACACATAACACTCACATCCATACTGACACACGCGCATGCACACACACTCACATACAATCATCATACATGCTGCTGCTCCTCTGTTTATCATATATCCTGATGCATCGTCAGCTTACCCCTATGCAGGGCCCCTATACAGTTCAGACAGTGTTCACACCCCTTGACTTTTTCTACATTCTGTTGTATTACAAAGTGGGATTAAAATTGATGTAATTATCATTTTTGGTCTAAACAAAATACTCAAAGTGGAAGATATTCAAAGTGGGAGAAACATTCAATGCTGTCTCGGTAAGCAACTCCAGTGTATATTTGGCCTTGGCTTTCAGGTTATTGTCCTGCCGAAAGGTGAATTTCTCCCCCAGTATCTGTTGGAGAGCAGACTGAACCAGGTTTTCCTCTAGGATTTTGCCTGTGCTTAGCTCTTTTCCGTGACTTTTTATCATAAAACACGTCCTAATCCTTGTCGATGACAAGCAGTACCCTCCTGTACTACCTGTTCACCCACAGCTGTGGGTGAACAGGTAGTAGAGTCACTACAAAGATGCAGGCGCCCTTTCTAACTCAGTTGCCGGAGAGGAAGGAAAGCGCTCGGGGATTTCACAATGAGGCCAATGGTGACTTTAGCCCAGTTACAGAGTTTAATTGCTGGATTCTGAGAAAATGAATGAATAACTTCACGATGGTCAAGGGGATTTTCACTGTCTGCTTTTTTATATTTTTTACCCATCTACCAATAGGTGCCCTTCTTTGCGAGGCATTGGAAAACCTCTCTCCTCTTTGTGGTTGAATCTGTGTTTGTAATTCACTGCTCGACTGAGGGACTGTACATATAGTTGTATGTGTGGGGTACAGAGATGAGGTAGTCATTCAAAAGTCCACCTAACTCATTATGTCTTGTTAAGCACATTTTTGCTACTGAACTTATTTGGACTTGCCATAACAAAGGGGTTGAATACTCGACTCAAGACACTTCAGCTTTTCATTTTTTACTTGACATTAAGGTGTGTTTGTTTTGTCACTGGCCTACACACATCTCAATTTAATCCATTTTAAATTCAGTCTGTAACAACAAAATGTGGAAAAAGTCAAGGGGTGAAGGCACTGTACATATCTACTCCAAGCACTCCAGTTTCCTTGCACATTGTAAACAAGTGACATGCTCTATGTCACGGATTCCCCCGGGTAATGCTGCTCATTCCGTTCACCAGCTCCAGGGGTCTACGTCACCGGCCTTCAAGGCGTCACTGAACCGGATTGTTACCACCAACCCCGGACTGTCTTGTCTCATTACGCACACCTGGTTCCCATTCCCCCTGATTAGTATGTGTATACAGTGCCTTGCGAAAGTATTCGGCCCCCTTGAACATTGCGACCTTTTGCCACATTTCAGGCTTCAAACATAAAGATATAAAACTGTATTTTTTGTGAAGAATCAACAACAAGTGGGACACAATCATGAAGTGGAATGACATTTATTGGATATTTCAAACTTTTTTAACAAATCCAAAACTGAACAATTGGGCGTGCAAAATTATTCAGCCCCCTTAAGTTAATACTTTGTAGCGCCACCTTTTGCTGCGATTACAGCTGTAAGTCGCTTGGGGTATGTCTCTATCAGTTTTGCACATCGAGAGACTGACATTTTTTCCCATTCCTCCTTGCAAAACAGCTCGAGCTCAGTGAGGTTGGATGGAGAGCATTTGTGAACAGCAGTTTTCAGTTCTTTCCACAGATTTTCGATTGGATTCAGGTCTGGACTTTGACTTGGCCATTCTAACACCTGGATATGTTTATTTTTGAACCATTCCATTGTAGATTTTGCTTTATGTTTTGGATCATTGTCTTGTTGGAAGACAAATCTCCGTCAAAGTCTCAGGTCTTTTGCAGACTCCATCAGGTTTTCTTCCAGAATGGTCCTGTATTTGGCTCCATCCATCTTCCCATCAATTTTAACCATCTTCCCTGTCCCTGCTGAAGAAAAGCAGGCCCAAACCATGATGCTGCCACCACCATGTTTGACAGTGGGGATGGTGTGTTCAGGGTGATGAGCTGTGTTGCTTTTACGCCAAACATAACGTTTTGCATTGTTGCCAAAAAGTTACATTTTGGTTTCATCTGACCAGAGCACCTTCTTCCACATGTTTGGTGTGTCTCCCAGGTGGCTTGTGGCAAACTTTAAACGACACTTTTTATGGATATCTTTAAGAAATGGCTTTCTTCTTGCCACTCTTCCATAAAGGCCAGATTTGTGCAATATACGACTGATTGTTGTCCTATGGACAGAGTCTCCCACCTCAGCTGTAGATCTCTGCAGTTCATCCAGAGTGATCATGGGCCTCTTGGCTGCATCTCTGATCAGTCTTCTCCTTGTATGAGCTGAAAGTTTAGAGGGACGGCCAGGTCTTGGTAGATTTGCAGTGGTCTGATACTCCTTCCATTTCAATATTATCGCTTGCACAGTGCTCCTTGGGATGTTTAAAGCTTGGGAAATCTTTTTGTATCCAAATCCGGCTTTAAACTTCTTCACAACAGTATCTCGGACCTGCCTGGCGTGTTCCTTGTTCTTCATGATGCTCTCTGCGCTTTTAACGGACCTCTGAGACTATCACAGTGCAGGTGCATTTATACGGAGACTTGATTACACACAGGTGGATTGTATTTATCATCATTAGTCATTTAGGTCAACATTGGATCATTCAGAGATCCTCACTGAACTTCTGGAGAGAGTTTGCTGCACTGAAAGTAAAGGGGCTGAATAATTTTGCACGCCCAATTTTTCAGTTTTTGATTTGTTAAAAAAGTTTGAAATATCCAATAAATGTCGTTCCACTTCATGATTGTGTCCCACTTGTTGTTGATTCTTCACAAAAAAGTACAGTTTTATATCTTTATGTTTGAAGCCTGAAATGTGGCAAAAGGTCGCAAAGTGCAAGGGGGCCGAATACTTTCGCAAGGCACTGTATATGTGCCCTCTGTTCCCCATTGTCCTTGTTGGTTATTGTTCCATGTCTGCTGGTCTTGTGAGTACCTGTGCTCTGGTCAATCGGCTTTGGCGTTACCGTGTTAGTGTGCACTTGTAATCACGCGTCTCGTCCCGTGTATTTATTAGAGGTTTACACCTCGCCCTTAGTTTGGGTTACAGCCCTACCGTTCAAAAGTTTGGCGTCACTTAGGAATGTCCTTGTTTTTTAAAGAAAAGCAACAAAAAAATGTCCATTAAAATAACATAAAATTGAAAGTTGTAAATGACCGTGAATATGCCTGCCAGAAATACAGTGTAGACATTGTTAATGTTGTAAATGACTATTGTAGCGGGAAATGGCTGATTTTGAATGGAATATCTACATAGGCATACAGAGGCTCACTATAAAGCAACCATTGCACGTTCCAATGGCATGTTGTGTTATCTAATCCAAGTTTATCATTTTAAAAGGCTACTTGATCATTAGAAAACCCTTTTGCAATTATGTTAGCACAGCTGAAAACTGTTGCGCTGATTAAGGAAGTAATAAAACTGGCCTTTAGACTAGTTGAGTATCTGGAGCATCAGCATTTGTGGGTTTGATGGCCAGAAACAATGACCTTTCTTCTGAAACTCGTCAGTCTATTCTTGTTCTGAGAAATGAAGGCGATTCAATGCGAGAAATTGCCAAGAAACTGAAGATCTTGTACAACGCTGTGTACTACTCCCTTCACAGAACACTGCAAACTGGCTCTAACCAGACTAGAAAGAGGAGTGGGAGGCCCCAGTGCACAACTGAGCAAGAGGACAAGTACATTAGAGTGTCTACAAACGCACACAAAGTTACTCACAAATGCACCATGAAACATAAACAAAATCTGGCACATTCACAGAAAGAACCCAAGGCACATATTCCACTCACACACAAAATCAAATAGTCTGAGCTGAGGTCCTCTTTTCAGATCAATCCGTTTCCAACTGCAACCCAGGGAGTGACCCATCCCGCATTCTGTGGCCCATTAAGAAATACTGTATGTCCTCTTAAATATCAGGCTGCTTTTACACAGGCCTCACTGAGACACTCTGCTGTCCAGTCTTCTTTATTACACATCACTTTCTTTAAGCTGACAGAGTCAGGTTACCCTATGGTTAACCAGACCACCCTGTTTTCTGTTACAACATCAGAATGTCCCACTATGACATGCTGTAAAGTGTGATCCGACTAGTTCCTTTAAAGACACTGTCTCACATTAAAAATCTCTGCTCGACATCAGCCTGCAGCTATTTCAACGGCCAGTCAGGGTTTGAGGAAGATGTTACACAACTAACCTACTGCTGGAGGAAAACAGCACTGGATAGTGTCTGTCTCTGTGTGTGTGATATGAAGTAAGAAAGTGTTTGTGTGTGTGTGTGTGTGTGTGTGTGTGTGTGTGTGTGTGTGTGTGTGTGTGTGTGTCACTGCATGGCAGAGAGCATGACTTCAGCAGGGTTGGACAGCTGAGACAGGCATCCCTGTCACTGCAGGGCAGAGCCAGGTCACACCAGAGCCAGCTTCACACACACACGGCCTGGAGACATGGCCTAAGCCAGTATATGGACAGTCAGCACAATCATAGTACAGAGAGAAAGTATATGGGTTTGTTGTGGACTGTATGAATCCTCCGTATAAACTAAACAAGTCCGTTACTTGGCAGAATATGTAGGCCAACTCAAAATGAGAGGTACAGTAAGGCTCTGGACATTACACTTATCCAGGACTGAACCTATTCAGCCCAGGTCAGTTCAGCCAATACCCTCATTCTACCTGCTTTCATTCTTCAAATGAAGAATGCTAAAGAATTAGCACCACATAGTGTACTATGAGTAGTATTACCACGGACTGTACAGTCTAGTCCACTCTATGTATTGAGCTGTAGATGGATTGAGGGTTGCCTGGTGGAGAAGGATATTCTTGGCTAATTCACTCCTGATTCTGGGGCTAGTCTGTGAAGCTCCTCTCTGCCAGGGGTTTGTGCTGTTGTAGATTTGGGGAGTGAATAATGCTGACACCACTGGCTGCTGTCGCCGTGGCCTCCCTCTACTGTTTCTGCCCGTCTGCATCAAGCAGTAGCAGTATCACTGATATTAAACACAACCACAGCCACTTCCAGGAAGCACACACTATGACTGATAACAAGTAGTCAGCACTCTGACAGCACAGTAGTACCAAGGAGAGAAGGTAATACATACTGTATAGCCTACGCAATGCCCGGGGTCAGTACACGAACGCAACAAACCGACACTCTGGTCGCATGTGGGTGTGAGGGGTGCTTGTTGATGTTTTGGTGGTCGGTCGGGGACACGTCTTACCTGTAGACCCCTGCGTCTCAGAATGCTGGAGTCATCCATGTTCCTGCTGCTGTAGAGTCAAACAGTAGAGTCTCTATCCAGACAGTTTCACCCCTCCTTTAGGGGTACAGAAACACCCTTTCTTCTGGGGTTGGGGTACAGATCGAGAGATGGTCCTCTGCGCCAGGATGGGGGTGGTGAGCAGGCACCTTTCAGGGGTCGATCACTGAGGGTGACTTAGCTCATAGTTCCTTCCCTCGCTCTTCTGGTCCAGCAGGATTCATTCGGACCTTACTCTGGGAACTAGATGTGTCACCGTCCATAGAGGGAAGAAATACCTCTCCTCTCTTTCAGACGGTCTGCTTGCCTCATGCCTCGGCAGTCTTGAGGCTTCTGCTGGTCGGTGCAACACGGTAAACAGTCCCCCTTTTGATTTCTAGAATTGCTTAGATGGTGTCCCTCCCTGATAAACACTGTATGGTGACTTCCAAAAGATTCCCCCTGAAAATGAAAGGCTCAGCAGCAGTGGTTGTTCTCCGTTCTTCTCAATGAGGCCACGCTACATCGTTGCCTGTCGGTGCAGCGCCGATGTAACTAGGTTGATAGTGGTATGCGAGCTTGCTTCTCTCGTCCTCCCTCTAGTTCTCTTTCTGTGAATCACGTGTTGTCTCTAAGCTCCTCTCTCATTCATCTGCTCAACGAAGGGCACACAACGCCCTCTCTCTCTCTCTCTCTCTCTCTCTCTCACACCTCCACTGAGTCTGTGCTCAGTAGAGAGAACATGTTCAGTTGGAGCTTACAACTATCTGTTTTCTATACCCCCCCTCTTCTCTATTTCACTCTTTCTCTGACCGTCCTTCTGTCCGTCTATCTGTTCCCCACAGTCACTACTTCTATGGAGACTTCACTACTCCATAATTCATGGGCAGTTTGCAACAGACATTAATGATCACAATGGGGCCTAAGTGGGAAGAGGGAGAGAAAGAGGCGCCCAGGCTGATCGTCCGTCTCACTGCAGTCTGCCAGCTTAATTAGAAAAAGACTGTAAACGCACACAATACTCTCACACGTACACTCCTCAGGGTGGATTGTTTGTTTCACACACATACATACAAGGCTTCTAACCCCCTCAGAACAAACAGTCTGAAGAACAAGGTGCTTTCTGCTTTCAAGTTTTGTTTTTTTTGAGAGCAGTATTGATGAGTGAGTCCAACTCCAGTCCAGCACAGTGGGCAGTGAGCTTCCAAGCATCTACACAGCTTCAAGGCTAGACTGTGCGCTCTCTCTTTCTCTCTGTAATAGACGTTCCACTTGGACTGCCCGAGATGGAGAAAAGGCAGAAGAAGTATTGTGAACAACACACACAGTGGCTGCAGCACTCTAGAAACAGCAGAGCAGCAGCCTACAAACCGTAGAAAGGAAAAGGCCAGAACCTCTTATCTCTACTCAGACCAGCAGAGCCATTCCCTCAGAGCAGAACAAGGAAGAGCAGAGGGAGGAGGCAGGAGGCACCTGCAGCAGATTGCAATGTTGGCCCCAACACACAAAAGATAGGAATGCCTGTCATATGCAGCAGTCATCTCTTCATTTCTCTCTTGTTCTCTCTCCGCACATCCACCTCTCCCAGGTTCAAGTCTGTGTGCTCGGCGTAATGCACAGGGGGAACCATCGCAGCTGGGAGTGATTAAAGGAGAGGATGTCAGTCTCTTCTCATCCTGTCTTTCCTTAAAGAGAACCCAGATGTGTCTGTTGGTTGACGAGGTTCTTTACTGGAATGCTGCTACAACCAAAAGGCACTATTCTCTCTGTCTCTTCTCTGGTCCTTTGGCATCAGTTGTCCCCAGGGTGGTTTGTGGCAGGTGGTCTCCCAGTGCAGGTGGTCTTGGGGAGGCAGATGGGCTCACGTTTTTGGTAACAACGCACCTTTATCAACAGGGTCTACGGAGCAGCGAGAGGTTCTCTCTGGCATTGTCCCTGGCTGTTTCTCTTCCTCTCTCTGTTTTCGTTTCTCTCTCTCTGTTCCTGTATGTGTCGATGCACTCACATGCTCCTGCACCTCCCCCGTTCTTTCCTTTAGAGTGTGGGATCTCGCTCTCTTTCCCTCTTTCCCTCTCTCTCTCGCTCTCTTTCTCTCTCTCTCTCTCTCTCTCTCTCTCTCTCTCTCTCTCTCTCTCTCTCTCTCTCTCTCTCTCGCCCTCCCTTCGTCTACTCTCGCGTCCTCTCTCGTTCGTCAGAAGAACTGTTCGGGGAGCCAGCCAATCACACACAAGCAGTCGGCAGTGAATTTGCATAGAATGAATGGAGGAGGGAAAAAAGCTCCGCCTTGCTTTCTGTCCACTCCTCACTCGCCACAGCTCTGTTCTCTCATCGAAACAAGGGGCTGCGTTTGAACACACACATATGGCATACACAGGAGAACACACACATATGGCATACACAGGAGAACACACACATATGGCATACACAGGAGAACACACACATATGGCATACACAGGAGAACACACACATATGGCATACACAGGAGAACACACACATATGGCAAACACAGGAGAACACACACATATGGCATACACAGGAGAACACACACACATATGGCATACACAGGAGAACACACACACATATGGCATACACAGGAGAACACACACATATGGCATACACAGGAGCACACACACATATGGCATACACAGGAGAACACACACATATGGCATACACAGGAGAACACACACATATGGCATACACAGGAGAACACACACATATGGCATACACAGGAGAACACACACATATGGCATACACAGGAGAACACACACATATGGCATACACAGGAGAACACACACATATGGCATACACAGGAGAACACACACATATGGCATACACAGGAGAACACACACATATGGCATACACAGGAGAACACACACATATGGCATACACAGGAGAACACACACATCTACATATTAGTCACTGGTCCATGCTGAGGCATTATTGCATTACAATGAATTAATCATGAGTGCTCTGATCTGACAGTAGGCTGATTAATAATTTATCAACAATATTTGAACAAAGTCAGTCTCCACTGTGTCATTAACAGCAAGCTACTGTTTCTCCTCTAAAGCTTAATTCTCTCTCATTTTCTTCTTTCCTTTGAATAATCCCTCCAAATCCCAGAATCAAGCAAAGTCTTCCATTCAGCTAGCAATACACTATTCTGGTTGTTTTCAACACATTTTAAAGATTTACAAAGATATTTACCATCAGTGTTGTTTTCTTTCAACACCACCAAAGGGGGGACAGGAAGGCAGTAGATGAAGGGAGGAGAGTAAAGGGAGGTGTAGAGGAAGAGAAGGAATGAGAAGAGTCAAATTAAATCAAATGTTATTCTTCGTAAACCACAAGTGTAGACTGACAGTGAAATGCTTACTCATATAGATAAATAATAACATGGGGAATAAATACACAATGAATAACTTGGCTATATTTTTTATTTGACCTTTATTTAACTATATGCACAGGGTACCAGTACTAGTACCGAATCCATGTGTAGGGGTACGAGGTAATTGAGGTGGATATGTACATAACAATGGCATTGGGAAAGTATTCTGATCTCTTGAGATTTTCCACATTTTGTTCCGTTACAGCCTTATTCTAAAATTGATTGAATTAATGTTTTTCCTCATCAATCTACACACAATACCCCATAATGACAAAGTGAAAACAGAATTGTATACATATTTTCAAATTGATTGAAAATAAAAAACAGAAATACCTCTATTCAGGCCCTTTGCTATGATACTTGTAATTGAGCTCAGGTGCATCCTGTTTCCATTGATCATCCTTGAGATGATTCTACAACCTCATTGAAGTCCACCTGTGGTAAATTCAATTGATTGGACATGATCCGGAAAGGCACATACCTATCTATATAAGGTCCCACATTTGACAGCGCATGTCAGAGCAAAAACCAAGCCATGAGGTCGAAGGAATTGTCTGCAGAGCTCCGAGACAGAATTGTGTTGAGGCACAGATCTGGGGAAGGGTACCAAAACATTTATACACCATTGAAGGTCCCCAAAAACACAGTGGCCTCCATCATTCTTAAAGCTGGCCGCCTGGCCAAACTGAGCAATCGGGGGGGAAAGGGCCATGGTCAGGGAGACATTTCAGAAGGACAAACATCTCTGCAGCACTCCACCAGTCAGGCCTTCATGGTAGAGTGGCCAGAAGGAAGCCTCTCCTCAGTAAAAGGCACATGACAGCCCGCTTGGAGATTGCATAAAGGCACCTAAAGAACTCTCAGACCATGAGAAACAAGATTCTCTGGTCTGATGAAACCAAGATTGAACCCTTTGACCTAACAGCCAAGCATCACGTCTGGAGGGAACTTGACACCGTCCCTACAGTGAAGCATGGTGGTGGCCGAATCATGCTATGGGGATGTTTTTTAGCAGCAGGGACTGGGAGACTAGTCAGGATGGAGGGAAAGATGAACGGAGTAAAGTACAGAGAGATCCAGAGCGCTCATAACCTCTGGGGAAAAGGTTCACTTAGGCAAAGGTTCACCTTCCAGCACCTTCCAAATGGACATGTCTCTGAATGTCCTTGAGTGGCCCAGCCAGAGCCCGGACTTCAACCCAATCGAACATCTCCAGAGAGACCTGAAAATAGCTGTGCAACGACGCTTCCCGTCCAACCTGACAGAGCTTGAGAGGATCTGCAGAGAGAAATGGGAGTAACTCCCCAAATACAGATGTGCCAAGCTTGTAGCGTCATACCCAAGAACTCTCGATGCTGTAATCGCTGCCAAGGTGCTTCAACAAAGTACTGAGTAAAGGAATACTTAAGTAAATCTTACATTTCAGTTTTTTTTATACATCTGCAAACATTTCTAAAAACTATTTTTGCTTTGTCATTATGGGGTATTGTGTGTCGATTGATGAGGAGGAAAAAACAAGAGGTCTGATTACTTTCCTGAATGCACAGTAGGTAGGGGTAATGTGACTAGGCGACAGAATAGATAACAAACAGTAGCAGCAGTGTACATGATGAGTCAAAGGAGTTAGTGCAAAAAGGATGAATGCTGATAGTTACGGGAAGCTATTTGGAGAACTAATTAGTAGACTTTTGGCGTGGGGGTAAAAGCTTTTCAGTGTCCTGTTAGTTCCAGACTTGATGCATCGGTACCGCTTGCCGCACGTTATTATAGAGACGTCTATGACTTGGGTAGTCTTTGCCAATTTTTAGGGCCTTCCTCTGACACTGCCTTCTGACACGGCAAGGATCTAGGCCCCACTCATGTACTAGGCCGCACTTCCCTAGTAGTCACCAACAATCTCTGAGTCAAGATCACTTTCGGAGTCAAAAAGCAAGCCGAGTTCAACCGCTCAGATTTGTTAATATTTTTTTTTACATTAAATAAAAAATGTAACAACAATAAAAACAGTTCTGTAGGAATTAAGTTTGGGCACTAGGCCTAATACATTATCTCAGCATATTGGCTATATGCCTGGCCTGACAATATTGTTATTCTCATAGCATACTATATTTTAAAACTCGAGCTTTGATAACAAAATAGATCAGTTGGTGTGGTACTTGCAAGGCACCGCGGCGCATAAATTTAAATAATTCCCTTTTTTTATTTTACTGAACTGATGGTACCTTCATTTGATGGTCATGGTGCTTTCAAGACAACTGGAAACTTGGTAAAAGAACGAGGTCAAATCATGACGTCAGTGATCTTCAGGTAGGAACGTCAGAGCTCTACGAGCCGCTGATAGTAATAAAAACGTAGGGCTGTCGATACACTTGGCTACGCCTTCGTCGTAGCTGCAGCGCAAGTGGAAGTACGGAGAAACGTGTACTATGTTTTGTAATAGTGTTGAATAAAAAAACGGTGTTGACAGTGCTGAATAAAAACTGAAACATTAACTCACTCATAAAAACAGCAGCTCTTTGCTGTATTCCTTGACAGTCTGCCCAGTCATGAGAAATCCACAGATTAGGGCCTAATGAATTTATTTCAATTTACTGATTTCCTTATATGAACTGTAACTCAACAAAATATTTGAAATGGTTCCATGTTGCGTTTATATTTTTGTTCAGTATAGCATGAGAGCAAGAAAGAGAGAGAGAGAGAGGAAGAAAGGGAGAGCTCTATCGAGCGATGCTCTCGCCATTTACCAGTGACGTACTGTAAAATAGGGACCTTCTAGCAGTCGTAAGGACAACGATTCAGCCAGAGGCAGGTAGGCAGGGTAGAGCTTTTTTCCACAGCACTGGTGATGACGGTGATACATTTACAAGTATACAAACTTCTGACTTTAAAATGTCAGTGTTCAAAAGAAATACGACACAGGTGGGGTCTTATCCAGCTCGGACACAAGCTCCCCATTTGAATCCTCATACAGAACTGCCCGAACATGCCCAAAAGGGAACTTAAATGACATAAACCACACCTAACCTGCATTGAAATTGATAGTTGCATGGTGGTGTCTTTTGTTAAGACATGTAGCTAACTAGCTAGCTAAACAATGAACCATAATCCCAACTCACTACCCTGCTAACTTTAGCTCGCTAGCTAACACTAACTTGAAATGAAAATGACTTTGTCAAAATTAGAAACGTGTAATATCTTCTCCCTGTCACGGATGCCATGGTTGCCCTTAGTTTGAAGACGTAATCCGGAGATTAGGTGTTTTCTCCATCTCCTTAGCTATCATACTCTAATTCCACTGATTTCAAAACTTGGTCCTCCAGAAAGTGGAGAGCAACACTTATGAAGTTTTACTAAGCAATATATATTTTTTTAAAGCAGTGTTAGACAGTATTACCTACACATACTAACCAGCTCAAATAGACAGAAGTTTGCCATATGGCAGACCAATCCGAACTCATCTCTTGGCATGTCCAGTCTACTCATTATCTCAGCCAATCATGGCTAGCGGGAAGGTTGCTCCCTTTTTCTGTTGCTAAACCAACTAGGCACATAATATAACGTTTTTATTCGTATTTACAGATGGCATACACGTTTGTTATTATGGGACATGAAAGTTCACATTCCAGAAGGCAAATGGCTCTTGTGTTAAGTAGTGACCCGCGACATACGCCTAGTTTCCTGAAACAGGTCAAATATTTCACAGGGCATTGATAAACATTTAACCAACAAAGGGCAAACAATTGACACAATGAACACAATAAATGTGCACAAATTGGTGGGAGTCAGTGTGCCTTGGGAAACTAGAAAGTTACCAGCAGAAGACTGAGGTACAGAAAAAAGTATGAGGTGTGTGGGTGCGTGCATGTGTGTATGAACCCTAGGGATGCTTGATAGTCAATCATATCAAGCAATTACATTTATGTAGTGTTTTTCTTTACTAAGTCATTTGTCATGATGGAGTAACTGTTACAAAACATCCTTTTGTCCAATCGGTAGTCACATTTTCAAAACTCAAAACACAATTAGCACATCTGTTTGTTGTGCTAATTGTGGACCATACCATTAATTGTGGACCATACCACAATTCATGTTGTTTTCACAGAATATGCAGTCACATTTCCAAAATGCTTACATTTTATTTACACACAAGTCTACCCAATACCAAAATGATGGATCTTTCTTGTTTAATTTACAAATGCTTGCACACAGCATGGCAGAAATAAAGACCTAATGTTCAAAACCTTAAATATAGTATAAAGCCTCTACTTCTTCAATAACACCAGCTCAAAAGCTATATTGAAACAGCTGATAAGAATCTTTGAATGAACAGATCATTAAAACATCAAGAAATAGCTGATTTACTATAAGTTGTATAAAATAGACCAACAACAGCTGATTCCAATTTCAGTGAGAGGAGTAGTTGGACCAGGGAGAGTAGTAGCTGGACCAGGCAGAGGAGTAGCTGGACCAGGCAGAGGAGTAGCTGGACCAGGCAGAGGAGTAGCTGGACCAGTGAGAGGAGTAGTTGGACCAGGCAGAGGAGTAGCTGGACCAGTGAGAGGAGTAGTTGGACCAGTGAGAGGAGTAGTTGGACCAGGGAGAGGAGTAGTTGGACCAGGACAAGGGAGAAGGAGAGGTAGGGGGAGAGGAGTAAGAATGCGTGGTGGTGTTCAAAGGAGAGTAAGAGCTGTTGTCACTGATGAAATAAGAGCCACCATCATAGACCATGTGGTAAACCATGGTCTATCACTGAGAGGGACTGATGAAAGAATCCAGCCTAATACCATGGTCTATCACTGAGAGGGACTGATGAAAGAATCCAGCCCAATACCATGGTCTATCACTGAGAAAGGCTGGTGAAAGAATCCAGCCTAATACCATGGTCTATCACTGAGAAAGGCTGGTGAAAGAGTCCAGCCTAATCACAGACGGTCAACCGTGGCTTCCATTATCCAGAATTTTCAACAAACCAACAGGTAAGTAATGCATTTCACAAGTGCTTCTTCTATCATTACTGTTGCTACGTCCCACAGTAAATGTAGACCACCAAACGAAACAGTTGTACACAGTTCCTTTTGAAAGGATCAGTGAGCGGGTCAAGGAACTCTGGCACCAATAGGTCCAGGTATGGTGTCTATCCAATATGTCTGTGTCTATAGTGAGTTTTACACTATGCTACTCTACATGTAAACATGGGTTACAGTACATACTGTAAGATACATTTGGGGCAGCAGGTAGCCGAGTGGTTAGACCGTTGGGTCAGTAACCAAAAGGTTACTGGATTGAATCCCCAAGCTGACAAGGTAAAAATCTGTCGATCTGCCCCTGGACAAGGCAGTTAACCCACTGTTCCCTGGTAGGCCGTCATTATAAATAAGAATTTGTCAAGCCTTGAGGTGACAACCCCACAACCTACTCCACTACAACCCCTCTCCTCAGGGTATCACTCGTAATAAGGAGGCCCCACTGTGTGTGTGTGCATGCGTGTGTGTGTGTGTCAAAGGCGAAGGGGAGCAGAAGAGAATGTAGAAGAGACACACTACAAGTCGAGTGACCTCTGTGTGAAATAACACACAAGCCATGTAAGAGAGAAAGGGAGAAGGAGGGGAGAGGGAGTATGGGGGTAGAGACAGAGAATGAATAGCGACGTAGAGAGAGAGAGACAGACTAGGCTAGCAGGCATCACACCCTGATGTGGTTTTTAGATGACTATACTTCACCTAGATTCATCCAATCACACACATAGTGTACGTACCATACAGTAGAGGTCTTCAAGGCTCCACCTGTACCTGAATACCCGAAACCTGATCCGGGTCCAGATCCAGAATTCCAAATAATGTCACAGGTCGGGTCGGATTTGATTTGATTGTCACGGGTCTCGGGTATGTGTAATTTTAACTGACTTGTCCGGAAGGGCCCATGTACAGATCCGAACGCGACTGCTGCAGTAGACACAGAGAGACACATTTCATCATTTATACTTCTGCCCTTGCTTTTCACGAGTGGAGCGTGGCACGTGTAGCTTCAAAGCGGCAATAGGCTATAGTCATAGAGCCTCCGTGTGTGGCAAACGTAAGTATCTATCTAATCAACGGAAAATGGCGGAATCAAAAGTTAAAGGAGAAGGATAGGCTACAGCAACCAAGAGCCAACATGTAGGCTGTTACTTAATATTCTGAAAGGAGTTGTTGTTGTTATTTGTAACTGTAGGATGAGAAATCACATGCACTGCAACCACAATCGCGGCCGGACCTCCCCGTCGCGGCCGGCTGCGACAGAGCCTGGGCGCGAACCCAGAGTCTCTGGTGGCACAGCTAGCGCTGCGATGCAGTGCCCTAGACCACTGCGCCTCCTGGGGGCCCCACGTTTTCATATTGAACAATAAATATCCTAGCTATGGCAGCTATTAGTCTACCATAGCGCGAGTCGGCTTGGTTGGTTGCTGTCTCTCCCTCCCGCCCTCTCCTCACTGCTCGTGTCACTCGCTCACAGTACGGCCCTTCCTCCGCCTGATAATCAGCATATCTCTCTCCCTCCTCTTACGCTTCAGGTCTGGTTATTAAAGTACCTTAAAATAAACTTTTCTGCTGCTTCCCACACTCGGATCGGACCAGGTCTATTCGGAACGGGTCTAGTTGTACTCGAGTCCTTTCGGAACGGGTCTCTATCGGGTCTGGGTCAGAAAGCACCAGGTCCATTTCAGAACAGGTCCAACTCTTTGGACCCGTGAAGACCTCTACCATAAATTCTAGTCTTCACAGAAAGTTACAAATGCCATATTGTACAGTATATACTATAAAACCACAGGTTCAGTTGAGCTAGCATAATAATTTACCACCCCACAGGTTAAGAGGTCAGGGATCAGGGGTCAGAGACACAGAGCCCTGCCCCAGACCTCACACTAAGTTATTTTCCACTGGTCATACATTCACCAGCCACCAGACCAGGAAGAGTGGATACTTATAAAGTAGCCCCCTTATCTCCTCCCACTCCAGATCAGGCGCCCATTGGCATTCTAGCTAGTGTGCAAACACACCACCATGACCTTTGTCTCTCGCTCTCCATCTCTCTCTTTCCATATCTCCGTCCCCATTACCAGGACTCGCTGACAGATAACACAAGAGTTTAGAGACAAGGGCCAGCTGAGACAAGACAAGCGCTAGCTATGCTATCTCACTGTGTATTTTTTGCCTGCCTGTTAGCGTAGCGCTCCATGGCGGCGGTAGAGTTGGCCTGATTTATGCAGACGAGGCCTCATGAATATAGATATCTTCTGTAATGCTGCCGTGGTACCGTAGTGTACTGTTACTTCCTCTCATGGCTCAGCCTGTCCCCTGTCCGTCCGGAGGGTCTCGTAAACATTTTATAGCACTCCTTAGTCAGGCTACTTAACTAGGGAGGATTTCGTGTGCCCGTACTATCCACACGCACCTGCTATGTACGCACACACACACACAGTACATAAATACTCTAACTCCCCGTAGTACTGTATGCACAAATACACACACACCAAAAAATATAGTAGACAGACAGACAGACAGACAGACAGACAGACAGACAGACAGACACCAGGGTTTCCATTTAAAAAATGTGCCACTGGACAAGTGACCAGGAAAATTAAAATTAATCAGACATTTAAGAAATTTACCGGTCATCCATATGCATTGGGTTCAAAACCCATTAGTGCATCAACCCACGCAGTCAGCACCATAAAATAAAGGGATATTGGCTAGGGTGTCCAATCTAAAACAAATTTTTTTGACCAATAGGTAAAATAATAGATATTTAAGAAAATAAAACGGCCCAAAACCTCATGTCATAATCCGTAGAAAATTTATTGGAGTTTTTACCCTTGTAGGATGGTCAAAATGATGGTGACTAAATCAATGGAGGCCATCCTCATGGCCAAGGCTAGATTACAGTGCTTACCTGTTAATGAATTAACAGAGCGAGAGGGGGTCCCTTCCTGAGCTACTTCCTTCATCAGCTAAAGGAGTGTGTGTCGTTAGTCCAGTTTGGGGAGGGGGATGAATTACAGTATATACCGTAATCTAGTCGTGGCTCATCCTATATACAGTAGCTACTGTTGTACACACCTTTTCTATTAATTTACTGTCTTTACACACCATCATATGCATATATATACACTACCAGGCAAAGGTTTGGACACACCTACTCATTCAAGGGTTTTTCATTATTTTGACTATTTTCTACATTATAGAATAATAGTGAAGACATCAAACCTAGAAAGTAACACATATGGAATCATGTAGTGACCAAAAAAGTGTTAAACAAGAGTGTGCAAAGCTGTCATCAAGGCAAAGGGTGGCTACTTTGAAAAATTTTTATTTGTTTAACACTTTTTTGGTTACTACATGAGTCCTTGTGTGTTATTTCATTGTTTTGATGTCTTCACTATTATTCTACAATGTAGAAAATAGTCAAACATAAAGAAAACCCCCTGAATGAGTAGGTGTGTCCAAACTTTATACTGGTACTGTATATCTCACAGAAACACGTCTGAGCAGGAAAACAGATGCTCTGTGCTTCAGACAGGAGCTATAATGTTACACCCAGCCCAAATCTAAGACTGGAAGCCACACTTCTAGCAGAGAGAGCGGGACAGAGAGCAGCAGTACAGAGAGCTGGCAGAGAAACCATCACATAAACCCCATCGTCAGAAGACTGATAAGAAAACTCTGACTAAAGGAGTCACCATGCTTCAGTTCGGCTGGTGCCTAGCTGAACTCGGCTAGCTAAACCGAACAAATGTGCTCGCATACTCCCTTAAAAGACTTTCGCTTGAAAAACAAGGAAAAAACGGCAATAGTAGTGTT
Source organism: Oncorhynchus clarkii lewisi (assembly GCF_045791955.1). NCBI lineage: Eukaryota > Metazoa > Chordata > Actinopteri > Salmoniformes > Salmonidae > Oncorhynchus > Oncorhynchus clarkii. Next base: position 41,568,599 of record NC_092150.1, read on the forward strand.
TTGTCCATTTTGAAATGCTGTAGCCAGTATACACTTCCTCACAATAGTCAGAATTAATTTAAGATAACTCTGTCATAACTTTTTGCCAATCACCGATGAAGGGGCGTAGACTTCGGCTCCGAACTTCGGCTTCCCTCCAGAAAATAATTGAGTGTGCCTGAGCAACCAAAGCAAACAAAATGTCGTCATAATATATGCATGAACTCTTCCGAACTGTTTTGGCTGGGAAGCCTGCGGACTACTTCAAGCTTCTCAAGCTCCAACCACGGAGGGAGGGGAAGAGCAAGAGGGAGAGATAGATCTTGTTCTCATTTCGCAATCCTCTGACCACAGTCTGTCCCATTTGGAGCTCCATTCCAGAGCTAGTGGAGTGGAGCTACTTATCTTAGGGAACATACGCCAGACTGCCTGGCCAGGCTGGCTGTAGTGTGTCGGGCCAAAGGCCTCCTCCCCGTGTTCCTCCCCTGGTCTGCTGCTGTAATTGAACTTCCCTGCTGCTCACAGACACAGGGGAGGTTATGAATAGAGACTACGGCTTTAGATTGGATGCTCATTGGCCAATACCCCAGCAGCACAGGCACAGTAGGGGGAAAGAGTTCAGATGGAGCACCCACCTACAATAATGTACAGCACTCAGGAGGAGCTTGGAGAAAGCAGTGAAGCACTTAATCCAACAATGTCATCCACTTCCCTCTGACCTGCCAAGAGAGGCTTAACCCTTGTGTGGAGTTCGGGTCTGTGGGACCCATTTTCAATGTTTACTAAACTAAAAATGATACAATGAATAATTTTTTCAACCTGAGACTCATTGGCCTTGGCTCATAAAATAACACATTTTCATTGAGTACACACTGTGCAGCCCCCTACACATTTATTTTTCATACGTGGTGTTCGGGTCCACTGTGTGCCTTCACTGTGTGCCTTGCATACTTTGAGGTTATTATCCTTGCTGGGGTTTTCAGAACCAATGGGGAATCCACAGAATCCGTGTGGGATGCAGAAACTGGCAGAGAACATTTCTGTGCAACAATGTCTCTGGAAAACTTCCACATTATTTCCAGGATTATCCGCTTCGATAACTGAGACACCAGACTAGCTCGGCGGCAGAGACACAAGCCTGCTGCAATCAGGTCAGTGTGGGACAAGTGGGTGGACCACCTCCCCCTGTTTTCCAACCCTGGGCCCAACTTTACTGTTGATGAGCAGCTCAACTTCTTTGGGACTGGGGGGCAGTGCTGAGTAGCTTGGATGAATAAGGTGCCCAGAGTAAACTGTCTGCTACTCAGGCCCAGTTGCTGAAAACACTGAAGTTTCTAAAACTGTTTGAATGATGTCTGTGAGTATAACAGAACTCATATGGCAGGAAAAACCTGAGAAAAAATCCAACTAGGAAGTGGGAAACCTGACATTTGTAGTTTTTCAAGTCATTGTCTATCGAATATACAGTGTCTATGGGGTAATTTTGCACTTCTTTTCACTAGATGTCAACAGTCTTTAGAACCTTGGTTGAAGATTATACTGTGAAGGAGGGGGGAATGGGAGCTGAATGAGTCAGAGGTCTGCCAGAGTGGCATGAGCTGATCATGCGTGCTCACGTGAGGGGTAGCTGCGTTCCACCGCATTTCTACAGACATAGGAATTCTCCAGTTGGAACATTATTGAAGATTTATGTTTATGTAGCTGACTGGCTACAGCTGCAAAAGAAGAACCCTACTCTAGCCACTTGATATTCTTCAACATCTTGGACATCTCGGCGTACAACACATTTGTCCTCTGGATGGCGTTGAACCCAGATTGGAACAGAGGAAAGCTCCAGAGGAGACGGCTCTTTCTCGAGGAGCTGGGCAAGGCATTGGTAAGACCTCAAATCCAGAGGAGGCAACATATAACTAGGACCCCAGCATCTGCAGCCATCGTGAAGAGGATTCAGGAGGAGAAGGCTGGTGCCCCATCTGCCCGACCCACAGAAGCAACAACTCCAATACCAGAAGTAAGTGTGAGTGATGTTGTTGCATGCGTGTGTGTCTCACGCTCCTACCTTGGCCTGCTGTAACTACGTGAGTGAGTGAGATGTTCATGAACTAAGTGTTTTCATCATTCTAGATTGCAGCCGGTAGCAACAAGCTGAAGCGCTGCGATGTGTGTGGACCCAAGAAGTACAGGAAGAGACAGTACACATGCGTCAAGTGCAAGAAATACATTTGCAACACACACACACAGTAAAACTCTGTCCCTCATGTGGTGTGTAGACCGGCCTTAATTTGTGTTCAATGGGGCTCATTTAACATTTCCATAAAATACTGTATTTGTTCAGTTCAAAGCAATAAACGTCAATGGTGATGAAAACCTTGTTTAATTTATATTTGTTCAAGATAAACATGATTTATTCCACCCATGTCTTGATTATAATAGTGTCTTTATTGATAAATGTGATCTTGCAGAAGTAAATGGCAAATATTAACCATGTATGCTATCTATATTGCTTGCAATTGATATGTCAACATCTAAGTATTAAGGATTTTTACCTAAATTGTTATGGCTGTATTGTTCAAAAAACAATGTTGTGGGTCCATCAAACCTGTAAACATTGGGTGAATAAGAAAAACATGAACACCACACTCGGATTAACCAATCCTCAATAAGACAGGAAGCACACAGGAAGCACCAATCAAATGACAATGGATGAACCTGAGATAAGTCATAGACTCATTGTTAGGCAGCTACGCTAGGCCCAGGAGCTGATGTTATCCAGGTGGAAACAGGCTGTTCTGTTGTTGAGGAATGAGTAGGGCTGTGACAATAATTGGCCAGTCAAATGACCGTGGTCTCATATTATTATTTTTACATACATTTTCTCCATCCCTCGGCTCCTGAATGCCATAGAAATAGAATTAATAGAACTTGCATCCCCATTCAAGTAAATGATGGCATAATTGGTGGACAGACAACCATTGCGGGTGTACCCATAGGAGCAAAGCAGGAAATAAAATCAGAAAGTGGACCGATTAATACGTGCAGTGAATTGTTGGTTCAACTCAAGTGACATTACACAAAATACGAAATACAAAAAAAATATCAATTCAAATCAAATAAAAATGTATTTGTCACATACACATGGTTAGCAGATAATAATGCGAGTGTAGCGAAATGCTTGTGCTTCTAGTTCCGACAGTGCATTAATATCTAACAAGTAATCTAACAATTCCCCAACAACTACCTAATACACACAAATCTAAAGGGGTGATGGAGAATATGTACATGTAAGAATATGGATGAGCAATGGCCGAGCGGTATCGGCAAGGTGCAATGGATGGTATAAAATACAGTACATACAGTTGAAGTTGGAAGTTTACATACACTTAGGTTGGAGTCATTAAAACTCATATTTCAACCACTCCACAAATGTATTGTTAACAAACTATAGTTTTGGTTAAGACATCTACTTTGTGCATGACACAAACATTTTATAACAATTGTTTATAGACAGATTGTTTCACTTATAATTCACTGTATCAAAATTCCAGTGGGTCAGAAGTTTACATACACTAAGTTGACTGTCTTTAAAAAGCTTAGAAAATTCCAGAAAATGATGTCATGGCTTTAGAAGCTTCTGATAGGATAATTGACATAATTTGAGTCAATTGGAGGTGTACCTGTGGATGTATTTAAAGGCCAACCTTCAAACTCAGTGCCTCTTTGCTTGACATCATGGGAAAATCAAAAGAAATCAGCCAAAACTGTAGACTTCCACAAGTCTGGTTCATCCTTGGGAGCAATTTCCAAAAGCCTGAAGATACCACGTTCATCTGTACAATCAATAGAATGCAAGAATAAACACAATGGGAACACGCAGCCGTCATACCCCTCAGGAAGGAGACACGTTCTGTCTCCTAGAGATGAACGTACTCTGGTGCGAAAAGTGCAAATCAATCCCAGAAGAACAGCTAAGGACCTTGTGAAGATGCTGGAGAAAACAGGTACAAAAGTATCTATATATCCACAGTAAAAAAAGTCCTATATTGACATAACCTGAAAGGCCGCTCAGCAATGAAAAAGCCACTGCCCCGAAACCGCCATAAAAAGCCAGACTATGGTTTGCAACTGCACATGGGGACAAATATCGTACTTTTTGGAGAAATGTCCTCTGGTATGATGAAACAACAATAATTTAAAGGCAATGCTACCAAATAATAAATGAGTGTTTGTCAACTTCTGACCCACTGGGAATGTGATGAAAAAAGCTGAAATAAATCATTCTCTACTATTATTCTGACATTTCACATTCTTTAAATAAAGGGGTGATCCTAACTGAACAAAGACAGGGAATGTTTACTAGGATTGAATGCCAGGAAATGTGAAACTGAATTTAAATGTAATGGGCTAAGATGCATGTAAACTTCCGACTTCAACTCTACATGTGCCATGAGTAATGTAAGACATGTAAACATTATTAAAGTGTCCATTATTTAGAGTGCATTATTTAAAGTGACTAGTGATCCATTTATTAAAGTGGTCAGCGATTGGGTCTCAACGTGCATTGTCTTGCAAAAGTATTCATCCCCCTTCGCATTTTTCATACTTTCTTGCATTACAACCTGTAATTTAAAGATTTTTATTTGGATATCATGTAATGGACAAACCTAAAATAGTCCAAAATGGTGAAGTGAAATGAAAAGAAATTACTTGTTAAATTTCTTTTACAATTGAAAAAAAAAATTGAAAACTGGTGCGTGTTACTAGATGCGGGCTTCTGTTACGTAACTAGGAGTGGTGGGTGCGGAGTCAGGCGTGGAGAGCCGAGGTTTAAGGAAAACCATATTTTTTTCCGTGAGAAAAGGTCATGCCAAAAAAACAGGCTTAAATAGCCCTAAACCAAACCCCAAACGAGAAACAGGTGAAACCAATAAGACATAACCAACAGAAAATGAAAAGGGAATCGGTGGCAGCTAGTAGACCGGTGACGACGACCGCCGAGCGCCACCCAAACAGGAAGGGTGGAAGTCATTACAGTGCGTGCATATGTATTCACCCCCTTTGCTATGAAGCCCCTAAATAAGAACTGGTGCAACCAATTACCTTCTGAAGTCACATAATAAATTTAATAAAGTCCACCTGAGTGCAATCTAAGTGTCACATGATTTGTCACATGATCTTAGTATATATACACCTATTCTGAAAGGCCCCAGAGTCTGCAACACAACTAAGCAAGGGGCACAACTTAGAAAGCGTCACCATGAAGACCAAAGAGCTCTCCAAGCTCTCCAGGAACAAAGTTGTGGAGACGTACAGATCAGGGTTGGGTTATAAAAAATATCAGAAACTTTGAACATCCCACAGAGCACAATTAAATCCATTATTAAAAAATTTAAAGAATATGGCACCACAACAAACCTGCCAAGAGAAGGCCGCCCACCAAAGCTCATAGATCAGGCAAGGAGGGCATTAATCAGAGAGGCAACAAAGAGACCAAAGATAACCCTGAAGGAGCTGCAAAGCTCCACAGCGGAGATTGGAGTGTCTGTCCTTTAGACCACTATAAGCCATACACTCCACAGAGCTGGGCTTTACGGAAGAGTGGCCAGAAAAAAAGCCATTGCTTAAAGTAAAAAATAAGCAAACACGTTTGGTGTTTGCCAAAAGGCATGTGGGAGAGTCCCCAAACATATGGAAGAAGGTACTCTGGTCAGTTGAAAAAGCTATGTCTGGCACAAACTCAACACCTCTCATCACCCCGAAAATTACCATCCCCGCATGGTGTTGGCAGCATCATACTGTGGGGATGTTTTTCCATCGGCAGGGACTGGGAAACTGGTCAGAAATGAAGGAATGATGGATGGTACTATATACAGGGAAATTCTTTAGGGAAACCTGTTTTAGTCTTCGAGATTTGAGACTGGGACGGAGGTTCACCTTTCTGCAGGACAATGACCTTAAGGATACTGCTAAAGCAACGCTCAAGTGGTTTAAGGGGAAACATTTAAATGTCTTGGAATGGCCTAGTCAAAGCCCAGACCTCAATCCAATTGAGAATCTGTGGTATGACTTAAAGATTGTCAGCGGAACCCATCCAACTTGAAGGAGCTGGAGCAGTTTTGCCTTGAAGAATGGGCAAAAATCCCAGTGGCAGATGTGCCAAGCTTATAGAGACATACCCCAAGAGACTTGCAGCTGTAATTGCTGCAAAAGGTTGCTCTACAAAGTATTGACATTGGGGGGATTATTGTTTGTTTCACAAGAAAACATATTTTGCATCTTCAAAGTGGTAGGCATGTTGTGTAAATCAAATGATACAACCCCCCCAAAAAAGTTTTTTATTTTTTATTCCAGGTTGTAAGGCAACAAAATAGGAAAAATGCCAAGGGGGTGAATACTTTCGCAAGCCACTGTAGGCAGCAGCCTCTCTGAGTTAGTATATGCTGTTTAGCAGTCTGATGGCCTTGAGATAGAAGCTGATAGCCTTGAGATAGAAGCATCATTTGAATGAACATTCTACATTACCATGGGAATGATTGCATCACAATACCAGGCAGCCATTGCGAGTGTACCCAGGTTTAAAAGTTCCAAGCCCATTCTATTCATTGTTTTCTAACACACCTTGCTTGTTTCAGCAATGGGCAACACCGTTTCATCACCCTGTTAAGAGTCCATGTTATCGCAGGAACGGACTCAACTGCACGAATGCCTGGACATGCAGTCTTCAGTCAGCTGTTCATTCCAATTATTACAATATATATATATATATATATATGTGTGACCCCAAACTTTTGAACGGTAGCGTATTTAGTATTATTTTAAGCGGTTATACAGGTTATTTTATTTTGATGACAGTCTTCATCCACAACTGTCGGTTACAAGGCGATTCTGCCAGCCCTAGGAATGAGAACAGCACTGCTGCTGTCCTCTTAACTGTGCTGCTGCTAGGAAAGTACATAATTCCCCCGAGATAAGGAAATAAAACACAACCCATATGTAATACACACACACACACACACACACACACACGCACACGCACACACACACACGCAAACCTCCAACTGGCGTCATCAAAGGAGTATTCACATGTCAGCAGGAGGGAGAAAGAGAGAACCTTCCTGAAATACTATCTGGATGAAAGGCTAAGAAATGCATAGCTAACGCTAAGTTTGTTACACAGGCGCTACTAGCCTGGACATACAATATGGTTATTACCATTTCTCAGCAGACAAAGCACTTTGAGACATGACAACTTTGAGAAGAGTTACAGCACACTGGGTCGCTAGTGAAACTTGAAAAAAAAAACAGTAAAAGAATAATAGCAACAGGAACAGTCACCGAGAGATAGAGATTGAGGGAGAGAGGAACAAATGGATTCATCAGATAGGCTATCCAGTGATTTGCTGTAGCAGGCAGCTGAACTGAGTGGCATCTAGTGTTGCAGAGCAGGAGGAGAACTGAAGGCCCGGGGAGGGGGCTGAAAAAGGGGAACCAATTCAATTTCCCCTCTATAATCAAAGCTCTTACTGATATGGTCTAACTAACCCGATTACCTCATCCTGACTGGAATAGGGAGGATGAGGATAGGGGGAGAGGGATAACAATCCCACTCAACTGTAGCTGTGTAGCGAAGACTCACACTTCTGGCTTTTCTCCTCCGAGACTAAGGGCCTGTTCAGATTCACTAGACGTGTTACCAGCGCCGGTCTCGTAAGTCGCCAGATATACACATTGTTCGTGTTCCCATTATAATTAGATGGGTGCTTACATTTGTGCTTTTTCACAGATGTACATGTGTATTATACGCATGTGTGAATTGGAAATGTGTTTTTTGCATATCCCACTGCCCCTTGAGAGACCCTCGGAGAGTGGGGTCACGGCCAGGGATCAGGCATTATTGATGGCGACACAGGAGCAATTAAGGTTAAGTGCCATGCTCAAGGACACATCGACAGATTTAGCTACACTTTAGCTACACTTACTGTGGCTTCAGCGGTGCTAAATTCTCCCTGCACACATGTAATACCGTAAATCCCACAGTAGACAGTTTGGAAGAATGCTATAAGAGCAGCTTCTCATCTAAATCATCACACTCTTCAATAATACAACATCATACACACCAATTCACAAGCATATTCAAACATGGATTTGCCCAACACTTTTTATTCAGGACAGAAAGTGAATTGCTTTGCCACATTTTTTGCAGTATTACTGTAGGAAATTGTCACAAACAGGATGCATGTTTTGGAATAATTATTTTATCTGTACAGGCTTCCTTCTTTTCAGAGTTAAACATGAGAGAGTTAAACATGAGAAGCCATGTTGAGAAGGCATCACTACAGATTATAGCCCATGTCAACTACTTTACTAGTGGCCATTGACCCTCAGTGTCTTCAAAGTGAAACACAACATAATAAAAAATTAATGAGGTCTTAACTTTGTTTAATTTTCCAATGCCAACAAACGATACTGTTGGCAAAGGATGTCTTCTTAGTGCCAGCATAACCTAGGGACATGTAGAGTGCAAGAGAGAGAGTGTCAAGACTATACACTGAGTTTACAAACATTAGGAACACCTGCTCTTTCCATTACATAGACTGACCAGGTGAATCCAGGTGAAAGATATGATCCCTTATTGATGTCACTTGTTAAATCCACTTCAACCAGTGTAGATGAAGGGGAAGAGACAGGTTAAAGAATTACTTTTAAGCCTTGAGACATTTGAGACATAGATTGTGTCTGTGTGTCATTAAGAGGGTGAATGGTCAAGACAAATGATATAAGTCCCTTTGAATGGGGTATGGTAGTAGGTGCCAGGCGCACCGGTTTGAGTGTGTCAAGAACTGCAACGCTGCTGGGTTTTTCACACTCAACAGTTTCCCGTGTGTATCAAGAATGGTTCACCACCCAAAAGACATCCAGCCAACTTGACACAACTCTGGGAAGCATTGGAGTCAACATGGGCCAGCATCCCTGTGAAACACTTTTGACACCTTGTAGAGTCCATGCCCCAACGAACTGAGGCTGTTATGAGGGGAAAAAGGGGTGCATTGTGCAACTCAATATTAGGATGGTGTTCTTAACTCAGAATGGTTTATGGAATCAAGGTGTTCCTCAAGTACCTAATTCTGAGTGATTAGTGCTTTTTGAGGTCGGTTTGGTTTCGGGGTTCGATTTTTTTAATTTTATAATCACCGTTTTCAATTTTGTTTTTGTTTTTTAAACATTAAATGCACTATGCATTCATTATGTGGGTTGAACGCTGTAACAACACAGAATAAAACAATGAATAAAGGTCCCATGATGGTACTGCTTATCACTTATTAAGCATAATTTGTTCACATTACTTTACATTAATAAAATATTTAAGATGTGTATATTCCATGCGTTTTATTTTATAATTCCAAGTCATCTTCTCATCTCTGTAGAGCTGCTGCCTATGCTGTCTGACAACATCACTATTTTGTAGTTCTTCAAAGTAAATAAGGCATACTTTTATGACTGCTGAATACCAACTATCAATCACTTAGATCATGTATTTTCAGGTAGAGATACTTTGCGAAGCAACAGCTGCTCTCTATATGATCTCGTGATCGATTGCGCATTCTTCTCTCTTCCATAGCAGGCATAAAAGAAACACAGATCGGACAAGTACATGCGCAATGGATTATTGTCATTGTAGTTAATTACCACATTTTATGCGCTGTACTATGTAGAATATTGGCCTGTTGGAAATAACTCCCTACTACATCGCACAGTCTCTGGAGAGACCTGAAAATAGCTGTGCAGTGACGCTCCCCATTCAACCTGAGAGAGCTTCAGAGGATCTGCAGAGAAGAATGGGAGAAACTCCCGAAATAGAGATATACCAAGCTTGTAGCGTCATGTCCAAGAAGACTCAAGGCTGTAATCACTGCCAAAAATGCCTCAACAAAATACTGAGTAAAGGGTCTGAATACTTACATCAATGTGATATTATTATTACTTTTTATAGTTTTATATATAGTTTTTATTGTTTCCTTTCACGATATAACAATGCAATTGAATTACATTTAGCACTAAACAATAACTTGTCAGACATTAATATACACTACCAGTCAAAAGCCTGCACACACCGACCCACTCATTTGAATGGGTAGGTGTGTCCAAACCCCCGACCGTCACCGCACATACAATAAAGAAGATGGAAAAGGAAACAACCTTACAAATCCCCCCCCCCCCCCCCCATAACAAATATTCTAGCAAAAGTAATGAACTAAACAAACAAAACAAAATATCCTACCACTACCATTCATGAATGTATGTCTGAAGGCCTTTACAGATTGTTTTCTCTTTCTATCTCTGAGAGAAAATGTCCCCAGACGTCAGAGTTTACCATTCATTATAAAAATCAATGTTTCATATGAAACTGTTTCTGCCAAGGCTATGTACCATTCTTTATATGAGGGAAGGTCATTCTCCCTCCAATGTCTCAATATGACTCTTTTGGCTGTGGTTTGACTTACTTTTAGCCAGGTTAAACATGAGCTTCTCGGTCTATCAATATCGTTAGTGATATTCAGTAATAGCAAAGCAGGATTTGCAGGTATTGCGATACTCAGAATATCCCAAGTTTTTTTCATTACCTTCTGCCAAAAGGTATGCAAGCTAGGACAGTTAGAAAACATATGGATTATGTCACCTGTACTTGACTGACATCTCCAGCATAGGTTGGATTCTATCAAACATATTCTGTTCAACCTCAGAGGAGTCCAATAAATCCTATTAAACACTTTAAATTGAATTAGTTTGGACCGGGCTTCTCATCTTTTGTACTATTATATTTATAGTGTAATGCAGGTAGTCCCAGCCCACCCTATCAAAGGCATTCTCTGCATCTAGGGATGAGGCTGCCACTAAAGTATGCTAATCTTTAGCCTTGCAGATGACATGCAGCTGGCGTCTAAGATTGTCAGATGAAGTGCTGCCTTTCACAAATCCCACCTGGACTGGATTTATGATATGATTCACCCTCATTGCCAGAAGTATTGTAAACAATTTTCCATCACAATTTATCAAAGACATTGGACGATTGCTCCCAACACTCATGTGGATCCTTTCCCTTTTTGAAGATTAGGGTAATTACTGCATTACTTATAGAAGAAGGTGGGAGCTCACCTGTGTCAATCGACGTGTTAAATGTTTAAAAAATTTCTGGGCTAAGCTGCTCTGCAAACCTTTTATAGAAATCACCGGGTATCCCATCCAACCCAGGAGCTTTACCACTGGGTGCTTGTCTTATAGTTTCGGTCAATTCCTCCAAAAGAATGGGGCGGTCGAGCCAAATCCTGTCTTCCGATGTTAGTTTAGGAGGGTTCAAATTCTGAAAGAATACCTCTGCTTTCTGCATATCTAAAGGGCCGTCTGAAGTATACAGTTCCTGATAGAAGTCTCAAAATATATTGCTTATTTCTTTCTGATTGGTAATCAGTTTGCCTGTGTTATTTCTGATTCCACCTATTTGCCAATCTGTTTCTCTAGATTTAAATTGACTGGTCAACAGTTTTCCTGCCTTTCCACCTGATTCGTACCATCTCTGCTGCAGCCTGTATAGGAAATATTCAACTTTTTTACTGAATAAAGTATTCAGCTCGTATTTGTTTTTTGTCAGGTTTAACAGAGAAATGTTTTTAAGATTGGACCAATATTCCCTCTCCAGAGTTTTGAGCTCTGTTTCAAGTTCATCAATTTTCTGTTAATCTAATTTCTTAATACTAGCTGATCGTTGTATCATTACTCCACTTGTGTATGCTTTAAAAGCTTCCCAGGTGTGTACCTGTTTCATACTGTTCTTTGTTTCAAAGAATATTGTAATGTGTGTTTTAAGGACTTCACAAAACACCTTGTCCTGTAAGAGGCTGGTGTTCATTGGCCAACATTTACATGGATCTCTTTCTTCTCCTATCCCAACAGTCAGATCAATGGGTGCACGATCTGTCATAGCTGTCGTGCCCACACTGCAAGCACCCACTTTATCTATGAGAGAGTGTGAGATCAGAAAGTAGTCAGTGCGTGAATAAACAGAGTGCCTATTCGAAAATATGATTTTGTTAAGTTGAAGGAAAGAAGTCTGGGTCCTGTTCATTCAGAGCATAAACATTCCCCAATATTATATTTTGACCTGAATGAAACCTTTACAAGTAAAAATCAAGATTCTTCCCTCTTTATCCTTAAACTATTTTTTTCCACTTGAACATGTATACTTTTGGAAAGAGACACCTCTTTTTTTGGGGTTGAATGTATTATGTTAAGCACTGCCCACCCATCTGTCTCCCACCCAGGGAGCATCCTTTCCCAGCAGGTGGGTCTCTGGGAGCATAATCACGTCTGAGTGTTTTTAAGATAATTCAATACCTTTCGTCTTTTAGAATATGAACCTAATCCGTTCACATTCCACACCATCATTTTAATCACATTGGTCATCATGTCTGAAAGGATGTAAATATACTATTACCAAAACGTGACGACTGTTGCGTTTCGGATAGCCAGTGCTTGGAGAAAGTTAACAACTGGTAGTGCACCCCACCTAGAACACTAAACTTCACAAACAACAAATATGTCATAAATACAGTGCCTTGCGAAAGTATTTGGCCCCCTTGAACTTTGCAACCTTTTGCCACATTTCAGGCTTCAAACATAAAGATATAAAACTGTATTTTTTTGTGAAGAATCAACAACAAGTGGGACACAATCATGAAGTGGAACGACATTTATTGGATATTTCAAACTTTTTTAACAAATCAAAAACGGAATAATTGGGCGTGCAAAATTATTCAGCCCCCTTAAATTAATACTTTGTAGCGCCACCTTTTGCTGCGATTACAGCTGTAAGTCGCTTGGGGTATGTCTCTATCAGTTTTGCACATCGAGAGACTGACATTTTTTCCCATTCCTCCTTGCAAAACAGCTCGAGCTCAGTGAGGTTGGATGGAGAGCATTTGTGAACAGCAGTTTTCAGTTCTTTCCACAGATTCTCGATTGGATTCAGGTCTGGACTTTGACTTGGCCATTCTAACACCTGGATATGTTTATTTTTGAACCATTCCATTGTAGATTTTGCTTTATGTTTTGGATCATTGTCTTGTTGGAAGACAAATCTCCGTCCCAGTCTCAGGTCTTTTGCAGACTCCATCAGGTTTTCTTCCAGAATGGTCCTGTATTTGGCTCCATCCATCTTCCCATCAATTTTAACCATCTTCCCTGTCCCTGCTGAAGAAAAGCAGGCCCAAACCATGATGCTGCCACCACCATGTTTGACAGTGGGGATGGTGTGTTCAGCTGTGTTGCTTTTACACCAAACATAACGTTTTGCATTGTTGCCAAAAAGTTTGGTTTCATCTGACCAGAGCACCTTCTTCCACATGTTTGGTGTGTCTCCCAGGTGGCTTGTGGCAAACTTTAAACAACACTTTTAATGGATATCTTTAAGAAATGGCTTTCTTCTTGCCACTCTTCCATAAAGGCCAGATTTGTGCAATATACGACTGATTGTTGTCCTATGGACAGAGTCTCCCACCTCAGCTGTAGATCTCTGCAGTTCATCCAGAGTGATCATGGGCCTCTTGGCTGCATCTCTGATCAGTCTTCTCCTTGTATGAGCTTGGTAGATTTGCAGTGGCCTGATACTCCTTCCATTTCAATATTATCGCCTGCACAGTGCTCCTTGGGATGTTTAAAGCTTGGGAAATCTTTTTGTATCCAAATCCGGCTTTAAACTTCTTCACAACAGTATCTCGGACCTGCCTGGTGTGTTCCTTGTTCTTCGTGATGCTCTCTGCACTTTTAACGGACCTCTGAGACTATCACAGTGCAGGTGCATTTATACGGAGACTTGATTACACACAGGTGGATTGTATTTATCATCATTAGTCATTTAGGTCAACATTGGATCATTCAGAGATCCTCAATGAACTTCTGGAGAGAGTTTGCTGCACTGAAAGTAAAGGGGCTGAATAATTTTGCACGCCCAATTTTTCAGTTTTTGATTTGTTAAAAAAGTTTGAAATATCCAATAAATGTCGTTCCACTTCATGATTGTGTCCCACTTGTTGTTGATTCTTCACAAAAAATACAGTTTTATATCTTTATGTTTGAAGCCTGAAATGTGGCAAAAGGTCACAAAGTTCAAGGGGGCCGAATACTTTCGCAAGGCACTGTATATCCCAAACCCACAAGATACACCCTTCCCCAAAACCAGGCCTTCATCCATGTGAAGTGTCTCGAGGTCTTCCGTGCACTGACGCTCCAACCAGAATAAGAATGTTTAACCAACACCAAATATAGACATGGCTATATACATTTTGATACGACAGCAATGACATGTCATAGAAATGACATGGATCAATCAAAAGCATTGAACATAGAGACAGGCTGATCATTATACTCACACAGAGAAGAGATTACCTTTCTCATGAACTGTCTAATTCCATAAGGCAGGAACGTAAGCAGAGAACAAACACCAAAGGGAGACCGGTATAGGTTTATAATAATAATAAAATAAGCTAACTAACACTTTGGGTTGTGCCCATCAAGCATGGCACGAAGATGCCTGTTGTGGCCTATTTTGACCAACTATTGCTGTTATGATAAGATTGAAAACTTAAAAGAATAGATATGTTTATCCCTACTATGACCATAAAACAGAATGCTATGCTTGGAATATAATCCTACAGAAAGATCAATTGTAGGCAGCATTCGCAGCATAAACACTCAGTGAGACTGTTACTCACAACAAAGGAAATTGTCCTATCAGCTTAGAGAAAAATGGCAGTCCATCCGTGATGAACCACTGCCAACACGTGGATCTTCCATAGCCTACCACGCTATTCAGATTGTTTGGCCTCATTGACGTCCGCGACACCCTTCTTTGCCTCTTTTGGGTCTGTGAAACAACCTAGTGATCCTCTCACAGTAACCCAGAACACGGCAGGGTATTGCAAGGAGTATTTCCGGCCCATATGTCTCACATCCATGAACGTATTTCGTACCTCCTTGGAAAAGTCCGGGAAAAACACCTTTGTCCCTTTCCAGTGAAAAGTCCAAAGTTCTTTTGCTCTGAGCCCTCAGTTTGATTTTATTTTAAATATATTTGCAAAAATGTATAAAACCTGTTTTTACATTGTCTTTAAGGGGTATTTTGTGTAGATTGATAAGAGATTTAAAAAAATATATTTTAGCATAAGGCTGTAACATACAGTTGAAGTCGGAAGTTTACATATACTTAGGTTGGAGTCATTAAAACTCGTTTTTCAACCACTCCACACATTTCTTGTTAACAAACTATAGTTTTGGCAAGTCGGTTAGGACATCAACTTTGTGCATTACACAAGTAATTTTTACAACAATTGTTTACAGACAGATTATTTCACTTGTAATTCACCGTATCACAATTCCAGTGGGTCAGAAGTTCACATACACTAAGTTGACTGTGCCTTTAAACAGCTTCGAAAATTCCAGAAAATGATGTCATGGGTTTAGAAGCATCTGATAGGCTAATTGCCATCATTTGAGTCAATTAGAGTCAGGTGTACATGTGGATGTATTTCGAGGCCTACTTTCAAACTCAGTGCCTCCTTGCTTGACATCATGGGAAAATCAAAAGAAATCAGCCAAGACTTCAGGAAAAAAACTGCAGAACTCCACAACTCTGGTTCATCCTTGGGAGCAATTTCCAAACGCAGCCATCATACAACTCAGGAAGGAGAAGTGTTCTGTCTCCTATAGATTAATGTACTATCGTGCGAAAAGTGCAAATCAATTCCAGAACAACAGCAAAAGACCTTGTGAAGATGCTGGAAGAAACCGGTACAAAAGTATCTATATCCACAGTAAAACCAGTCCTATATCGACAACCTGAAAGGCTGCTCAGCAAGGAAGAAGCCACTGCTCCAAAATCGCCATAAAAAAGCCAGACTACGGTTTGCAACTGCACATGGGGACAAAGATTGTACTTTTTGGAGAAATGTCCTCTGGTCTGATGAAACAAAAATAGAACTGTTTGGCAATAATGACATTGTTCTGTTTGGAGGAAAAAGGGGGAGGCTCGCAAGCCGAAGAAAAAAATCCCAACCGTGAAGCACGGGGGTGGCAGCATCATGTTGTTGAGGTGCTTTGCTGCATCATGAGGTAGGAAAATTATGTGGATGTCTTTGAAGCAACATCTCAAGACATCAGTCAGGAAGTTAAAGCTTGGGCACAAATGGGTCTTCCAAATGGACAATGACACCAAGCATACTTCCAAAGTTGTGGCAAAAGGCTTAAGGACAACAAAGTCAGGGTATTGGAGTGGCCATCACAAAGCCCTGACCTTAATCCTATAGAAAATTTGTGGGCAGAACTGAAAAAGCGTGTGCGAGCAAGGAGGCCTACAAACCTGACTCAGTTACACCAGCTCTGTCAGGAGAAATGGGCCAAAATTCACTCAACTTATTGTGGGAAGCTTGTGGAAGGCTACCCTAAACATTTGACCCAAGTTAAACAATTTAAAGCCAATGCTACCAAATACTAATTGAGTGTATGTAAACTTCTGACCCACTGTGATGAAAGAAATAAAAGCTGAAATAAATCATCATCTCTGACTTAAGACAGGGAATTTTTACTAGGAATAAATGTCAGGAATTGTGAAAAACTGAGTTTTTAAATGTATTTGGCTAAGGTGTATGTAAACGTCCGACTTCAACTGCAACTGTCACACCCTGATTTGTTTCACCTGTCTTGTGCTGGTCTCCAACCCCCACCAGGTGTCTCCCATTTGTTCCTGTTATTCCCTGTGTATGTGGTCCTGAGATCCTCAAAAGGTTCTAGGATGCAACATCGAGAGCATCCTGACTGGTTGCATCACTGCCTGGTACGGCAATTGCTCGGCCTTTGACTGATACCGGTTTCTTCTGTCTGTTGCCTGCCCTGACACTGTACCCGCCTGGCTGATCTCCAAACTACTTGCTGCCCTCTACTGCCTGTCCTCGACCTGCCTCTTGCCTGCCCCTTGTTTTTCAATAAATACCAGAGACCCAAACCATCTGGGTCTGCCCTGTGTCGTTATAATAACAAAATGTGGATGTTAATGTTCATAATGTGGAAAAAGTCAAAGGATCTGAATACTTTCCGAATGTATTGTAGCTTGTTTCAGGTCACAGGTAAAGGAATGGATAAAAAAAATATCACAACATTCAAAATTAACCTTAACCGATTTGGAAAGCCATAGTCAGTTATACATATAACAATACTCGTAGGAAAGGTTTATCTTCAGCTCACAATCTGTGGATACTATACGATTAGAAAGGTTAAAAATGTAAAAGATAATGGCACATGGAAACCATGGGTGGTCGAAGATTGAGTGGCTGAGGGGTGGGATTAAGGAGTTTATGTTCGGTAATGTATAATTCTTATGTGATTGCTCTATTTAAAAGTACCACGTATGTAAAATGTATATATCTAACAGAAAATCTGTGAAAAAACATGTGTCCTCCAAAGATTGGGAGGGGTGGTGGATGGGTTAATAATTTTAAAAAACGATATATTTTTAAGTCATTCCATGTTTGCTTCGTGCATTATCTCATCCTGTAAAATAATGTTGTTCATGTTCTTCTCTGTTGACTTGCTGAAAGATGATTCATCTCTTTTGGTTTCGTTGGTCATACTTGCTGTATGTGGTCTTGATCTTTTTGGGCGAGACTATGATCTATTCATGTTTAGGGTACTTCATGTTCATGCATTGCCAAAATTAGGGGGCAGGGAGGAAACTTGCCAGACGTGAACATGGGTAGGACAGTAGTAGCTAGCTAGCTAGCTAGAATGCATTATTGATTCACATCATTGCCCTACTAAACAGAGGAAATTAATCACTTCTTCAGTGGTGTAAGGAAATGTGCAGCCTAACAAGTTAACTTGTTCATTTATAACGAAAACATACGATTTTGAGTTGATAGCAAGCAAGCAAAGGATATTATCTTGCTGGCTTTCCATGGGCTGAACAATGCAAGCTAATGTTAGATGCTTTTTGCTAGCCACAAGATCATAACGTTTAACAGGTTGCAGTTGTCTAATACAGGGTTTCACAAACTCTGTCCTGGGGCCCTGCCTGGGTGCACGTTTTGGTTGTTGCCCTAGGACTACACAGCTGATTCAAATAACCAACTCACCATCAAGCTTTGATTACTTGAATCCGGTGTATAGTGCTAGGACAAAAAAACTAAACGTGCACCCAAGGGGGTATCCCAGGACCGAGTTTGGGAATCCCGGGCCTAATATTTCAGTGGTTTTAGTGTAGAATCTTTGTTAATGTTTTGAAAATGTGTGTGATTTATGCACCCTATTCATGTTAGAGGCAAACGATGTCCAAACGGTTTGTGCTAGTTTGTATGTGCGTTTTGTTTATCACATTTGTCGTTCAATTCGAAACGGGGATATCCAACCAGAGTAGGGTGCCGCCTTGAAGTCTGAGGGCACAGCCCTTTCACTGTGGTTGCTTTGTGCCGAAACATCAAAGCAGATGTTCCAGACTATCAAGTCAAGGACGTAGAGAGGCTGATGTTAGCAAGATGATGCAGCCACCACTATGCTTGAAAATATGGAGAGTGGTACTCAGTAATCTGCAAAAATGTAATTTCTTTACATTTACATTTACGTCATTCAGCAGATGTTCTTATTGCTCCTGTGAGTAGCTCGGGATTGGATTAAGTGCCTTGCTCAAGGACACGTCGACAGATTTTTCACCTAGTCAGCTCGGGGATTTGAACCAGGTACCTTTTGGTTGCTGGCCCAACACTGTTAATTAACCGCTAGGCTACCTGCCTATTTTTATTTATTCTATTTTAGTGCCTTGTTGCAAAGAGGATGCATGTTTAGGACTATTTTCATTCTATACAGGTTCCTTCTTTTCACTCTGTCAATTAGGTTAGTATTGTGGAGTAACTACAATGTTATTGATCCATCCTCAGTTTTATACTTTCACAGCCATTTAACTCTTTCCTCTCTGGAAACTTGAGTTAGGAAGGACACCTGAATCTTTGTAGTGACTGGCTATACTGATACACCATCTGTATAATTAATAACTTCACCGTGCTCAAAAGTATATTCAATGTCTGCTTTTTTTTTTACCCATCTACCAATAGGTGCCCTTCTTTGTGAGGCATTGAAAAGCCTCCCTGGTCTTTGTGATTAAATCTGTGCATGAAATGTAATCCTCGAGTTATGGACCTTACAGATACTTGTATGTGTGGGGTACAGACATGAGGTAGTCATTCGAAAATCATGTTAACTACTATTATTCTCGCTCAGGTACAGTATGAGAGATACAGTAGCTTAGGGAGAGCACAGGACAAAGTAACTGCAAGAAAGAGCTGAGCTATTCACAGCTACAGATGCAGTAGCACAACCACATTAGGGTGGAATATTTTCCCGGTATTTTACAAAGATTCCATCCCAAGAATAAATCCCTTTTCTCCCGAGTAACCAGGTATTTCCCGCCCAAAAAACGGAAGTCTCATTCAAAAGCATTATAAAGCATAGAAATAGGCCTGCGTCTTGATTTAAAAAGAGCTTTGATCGAAAATTCAAGCCTGATGCTACTGGAGCCTGATGAGCCATACATTACATACATTTTATGAGACCTACATTAAAAGACATTTAATGAGCCCAAGCCCAAAAGTTTATGAGATCATCCAATAGGATAGGCTATATGACACAGGCTACTGCACATTAAGCATGACAAAAAAACATAAAAGCCCATAGATGTAGCTATATGGTCTCTTGGATAAATAAATTAAACTAGCTCCAGTAGGCTAATCTTTCTGATTTATTTTCATTACTGTATTATATGAACTGGAAATAGGCACATCGTTCAAAACACATTAAAGCAGGGAGAAAACATAAGAATCTGGTGCAGCACATGCGGCATACAAAGTTAAAAGCATAGGCTAGCTAATTATTAGAATTTTGAAATATAATAGGGCCTAGTTGCATAATTAGTAGGCCGATGCATATATGCAGTTCATAATAGTGTCTCTAATGTTATTAGCCTCCTCTTTCTCTATTGTTGCTCAATTATTTCCTCGCTTTCAACAGTTGAATGAAATAAGCTTTTTGTCGTCATCGTTGATGCAGAAGGCTTTCACTTCTCTTCACAAAGATTGAATGGTTATGGGTCTGAAGAAATAACTGCTATAGCCTACCGCCATCGCTCGCTCACTTTTCTTTCAAACTACCCGTGAGTTCTATTGGCTGTTGTATTTAACAGTTCAGCAAAAAAAAAAAACAGCTTGTGTCCCTCTTTGAAAAGTCTATTGGTATAAGAAATGCTGCAAAAAATTATGTCCAGCAAACTATTCTCGTCCAAGAGACAGCGGCTATGAATTAGAAGCTTATTATGCATAACCCATTATTCATTCAGCTAAATATAAGGCCAATACTGCATTGAATGTATTACCTGAAAGAGGTAGGCTATGGATGCAATTTGAATGGAGTTGATGGAGAGATAAGAGCTCACGCGTGCAATGATTTAAAGTAACGGTATTTGAGTGAAAGGCTGTTTTAAAACTCTACAGCTGCCATAAAAAATAGTTATATTTTTGTTTCATCAGACCAACGGACATTTCTCCAAAAAGTATGATCTTTGTCCCCATGTGCAGTTGCAAACCGGAGTCTGGCTTTTTTATGGCGATTATGGAGCAGTGGCTTCTTCCTTGCTGAGCGGCCTTTCAGGTTATGTCAATATAGGGCTCGTTTTACTGTGGATTTAGATACTTTTGTACCTGTTTCCTCTAGCATCTTCACAATGTCCTTTGCTGTTGTTCTGGGATTGATTTGCACTTTTCGCACGAAAGTACGTTCATCTCTAGGAGACAGAACGCGTCTCCTTCCTGAGAGGTATGACAGCTGCGTGGTCCCATGGTGTTTATACTTGCATACTATTGTTTGTACAGATGAACGTGGTACCTTCACACGTTTGGAAATTGCTCCTAAGGATGAACCAGACTTGTGGAGGTCTATCAGAAGCTTCTAAAGCCATGACACCATTTTCTGGAATTGTCCAAGCTGTTTAAAGACACTGTCAACTTAGTGTATGTGAGCTTCTGACCCGCTGGAAATGTGATACAGTGAATTATAAGTGAAATAATCTGTCTGTAAACAATTGTTGGAAAAATGACTTGTGTCACGCACAAAGTAGATGCCAAAACTATAGTTTGTTAACAACAAAATGGTGGATTGGTTGAAAAACGCGTTTTAATGACTCCGACCTAAGTGTATGCAAACTTCCGACTTCAATTGGATATACAAATACAAAGTGGATCCATTTCAGACACAAGATAGCTTAACTCAACCAGAGCAGCAGTAGAATATGATTGGTGCCACTGAAGGGTGAAATAAGGATGATGTAGTGTGATTGTTTCTCTAAGAGAGGAGGAGAGGACCACAGATAGCACTACTAAACAAACACATCAGGGTAAATGACATGTCTGAGAAGAGAACAGGGTTTGAGATGATGAGAGAGACGAAGTGGAGGAAGAAATATGGAGCCAGCCAGGCGACTGAAACCCGGATGTGCATCCCAAATGACACCTTATTCACTATATAGGACACTACTTTTGACCAGGGTCCATAGGGGTCTGTGCACTACGTAGGGAAATGGTTGCCATTCGGGATGTAGCCCCTAGAGTGGCTCTTATTGCCACACTGTGAACATGTTCCACTTTCTTCCCACCACTTAATATTGACAGGGAAAGTAATAACAGTCTCTGTGGTATGGAAATGACAAGTTCAGAAATGTCCTTAGAGAAGAGAGGCTGTATCAACATAGCCATAGTTATTAGCTAGGTGTTCAAATCTGTGAATTCATGACACAATGTCTGTCTGGGTAGACCCATATCGTTCAGACTTCTATCTACTTCCTTCGCAGTCAGAGCAGTAAAAACATACCATTAGGCCTATATCACCATGGCAGAGAGTCAGGCAGGAGCCAAAGGCAGTATGATCATCTCGATAAATGATAGGTCTATCTCTGAGCCCAGCGGTAGACAGCAGCAGTCACTGTGAAAGCTGGAACGACCGAAAGCGAATCAAGATCAATGATCATGTCAATACCGATAATCCCTGTCTAAGGCACTAAGGGCTCTTTTTTTGAACAAACCTAACGCAATGATAAATCTAGGCAGTAGCTCTATATGTTCAGGGGTGTGTCTGAAATATGTTTAGCTATTTTCACTGTTACTTATCAGTGCACTTGCTGGCATCGGCGCGAAAGGGATGGGTTTTGATTACTAAACAAGTTGTGGGTGTGTGGAGACTTGCCCTAACTAACTGCGCTCCTGATACAATCAGCTTTTGGATGGTCTTAAATATCCATACCAGCGCTGCCTGCAATTAGCATTTTGGATCACGCTTAAAATATGTCCAAACACTCCCATCTAAGCGCAAGCGTGCTGATAGACAGATAAATTGCCAAACCTGACATTAGGGCTGGAAAATGCCCGTGCGCCGGCTTTTACATGATGAAATTGCAATCTAATGTGCATTTGACACTAGCCCCGCCATTAGCGCCAGACAAAAATAGAGCTCTAAGAGTCACACTGCACAACGGGCCTATTTCCCCTGAACCAACCAGGCAGTGAGACATCCACATCCATCTCCACCTCCAGCCCCAATCTGATGTGATAATATCAAGGTCATGAAGCTAGTTGAGGTAGAGTCAGTGGTCAATAATTATTAAGGAAGAAGGTAACCAATAGAGCCCTGCTGTGTACAGTAGCTGGTCAGTAATATAAAGCACGCGGCTGGTCTAAACCTGGCCCGTACTCTCCTCTTCTAAACATATAGGAGGGACCATAGAGAACCTATTAAATTACTATTTTTATTTTAATGTATTCTAATTCCTAATTCTATGGGAGTAACTGAGGGACGTAATGGGATCTCAAAGAACAGGGGCAGTCGATAGGGCTTTGGGTAACTGTCCTCAGTGACCTGTCGAGCTGACCTGATCTGTAGTTGGGAAAGGACGGGAGGCCAGCAAGAACTAAGAATACTATGTATCTCATACAACAAATTCAAAGAGTAGCCTTACTAGCCTATAGACACACATGTAGTTTGCAGTCATATGTCGTATAAATAAATATATTTCACAAACACTCTAGAGGAAATGTTCAAAGGCATGTGGGGGAGGAGACAAGTGAACAGAGGGAGAGACAGAGAGAGAGAGAGAGAGAGAGAGAGAGAGAGAGAGAGAGAGAGAGAGAGAGAGAGAGAGAGAGAGAGAGAGAGAGAGAGAGAGAGAGAGAGATGTATGGGCCACAGGCTGACTGGATCCTTTTACTGATTGATGTTTGACATTACCCTCAGTACCCTCAGTGTGTGGAGCTGTGGGACAGGCGAAACCCTACCGGATAAATCACAACCCCCAAAATGCGCTAATTTTATAAGGAACATAATAGCTCACTCTCTTAATTAAGCTCCATTCATTTAAAGTGGTGGGGAACCGTGTGTGTGTGCGTGTGTGTGTGTGTGCGCACGCGCGTGTATTCTGGAAATAGTTATGGGAAAGCAGTCTCCCTCATTTGACCACTGGTTGGTTTCTGATACATTCCTCTGTCTGTCTCTCTCTCTCTCTCTCTGGTTTGGGTTACAGACTAAGATTGGGCGATATCAACCTTTATCCTATCGTGATTATGTACCCATAAAACAATGTGATATTCGGAAAAAAAATGTAAACAAATCTTTGCCAAATGACACTTGGGTTATACGGTGAAATCGATTGCAACTGGATGAATTATGACGAACGATAATAATGTGGAAGCCTGGGCAGAGGCTAAGCGCAGGCAGTGGCAAATATGTTGTAATATTATTTTCTGGTGGAGGAGCAGAACAGGTTTGTGTACGTGTGTGTGTGTGTTTGTTTGTGTCTGTGTGTGTGTGTGTGTGTGTGTGTGTGGCGCACATGACGGAGCAGTGAGTGTCTGATGAGGAACGGACTGTCTTGCGGTAATGAGCTAGCTCATAGGCCTACATCATGGGCTGGATAGAAGCAGTATACCATCTTCAGAACTGGATAATAATTGCTTTATTTGCCTCATAAAATAATAGAACAAAGAATATGATTTATTTCCTATCTCTCATAAAGCTGTGATTGAGAATAGCATATGCCTAGGCTTAGGCTATAGACTTTCATTCTTGTTCATTCATTTTTGAAAGCCACAGCAACTTTAGGACAACACCTTCGTAGGCTAGAATAATTTGTCTTAAAGCTTTTATGACAGGCCTAGTAGGAGGATAGGCTATTGGCCATTTGGTTTTCAACCTCGCATGGAGGATTTTTCCCTGCCCTCATGGATAATATATTTCTTAATCAGTAAGAGTCCATTGACGCACCCGTGCATCAATCTAAGTAACATAATAAAACAACTTGAAATGTATAGCTGCTGACGTTGTATTCAATAGAGTCTGACCGTAAAAAATGCATCCCCGTTCAAATACCTTACTGGCACAATCATCTGCACTAACGACAAAAACGACTATATGGAAAGAGGAGACTCTCATGAACATGACGGTGGTAACCCATACAAATTAATGGAAGAAGAGAGGTGGTTTTGTGCCAACAAAAATAACCTTATTCCTCATGATACATTTTTTTGACTGTCTTTATTTTACATTTATGAATGTGTTTTTCATTGTGTTTCTATGAGCTTTAGCAGTCAAGGCCAAATTCTATATTCCATCAATAATGCCAAAAAATATATAATTTGATACCTAAAGGGGTCCTAAAATTCTAAATCAAATAGCTAAAAGACGGTATAACCATCTTAAAGCAATTTCATAAGTTAGATTAGTAGTCAAGTTCAAATAGACTAAACCATTGTCTGTCCCATCACAATGTCGACGATGGCTGTCGATGGCTGTACAAAACACTATTACCCATGGTTCATGGGTATGAGGCTTGATACAATTTACCAGACAGAGCGCTGGGCTAGCTGGCCGGTTTGCTGGCTGGCCGGGAAGGCTATCGGCTCAGTGGCATGTAAAGGGGGCGGCAGGGTAGCCTAGTGGTTAAGAGCGTTGGACTAGTAACCGGAAGGTTGCAAGTTCAAACCCCCGAGCTGACGAGGTACAAATCTGTCGTTCTGCCCCTGAACAGGCAGTTAACCCACTGTTCCTAGGCCGCCATTGAAAATAAGAATTTGTTCTTAACTGACTTGCCTGGTTAAATAAAGGTCAAATAAAAAAATAAAAAAAGGTGCATTGCCTTCAGGAAATATTCATGTTACAGCCTGAATTCAATATGGATTAAATAAATAAAAACACAATACACACAATACCCCATGACAGTGGCATGTCATGACATGTTTTAAGAATTTTTTGCAAATATATTGAAAATTAAATACAGAAATATCACATTTACATAAGTATTCACACCCCTGGCAGCTGTGAGTCTTTATGGTTAAGACTAAGACACCTGGATTGTACAAATATGTCAAGTTGGTTGTTGATCATTGCTAGATTGCTCATTGCTCAAGACTACCTTAAAATTAGACATCGTGCACCAGCTGTTATTGACAAATAGACACACCCCCCCACTCCTTGTCTTACCAGACGTAGCTGTTCTGTCCTGCCGATGCACGGAAACCCCAGCCAACTGTATATTATTTGTGTGGTCGATCAGCCACGACTCTGTGAAACATAAGATATTACAGTTTTAAATGTCCCGTTGGTAGGATAGTCTCGAACGTAGCTCATCCAGTTTATTCTCCAGTCATTGTATTGGCTAATAGAACGGATGATAGAGGCGGGTTACCCACTCGCCAAGAATTCTCACAAGGCACCCTGATCTCCGCCCCCTGTATTTCATTATTTTCTTCAGTGAATGACAGGGATTTGGACCTTGTCTGGGAGCAACATTATATACTTCGCGTCTGACTCATTAAATAAAAAATCTTTGTCCAGTTTGAGGTGAGTAATCACTGTTCTGATATCCAGAAGCTCTTTTCGGTCATAAGATGGTAGCTCAACATTATGTACAAAATATTTTTTTAAACACACAAAATAGCACAATTGGTTAGGAGCCTGTAAAACGACAGCCATCCCCTCCGGTGCCATTCTACATCTACATTAAGTTGAAACTGTAACTATAGGCCACTCACAAACATTCAATGTAGTCTTCGTAAGCAAGTCCAGTGTATATTTGGCCTTGTGTTTTAGGTTATTGTCCTGCTGAAGGGTGCATTTCTCTCCCAGTGTCTGTTGGAAAGCATTCCGTTTCTTTTTATCTTAAAAAACTCCTTAGTCCTTGCCGATGACAAGCATACCCGTAACATTTTGCAGCAACCACCATGCTTAAAAATACAAAGAGTGGTACTCAGTGATGTTGGGAGTTGCCCCAAAAAGAACGTTTTGTATTAACACATTTTTGCAGTTTTACTTTAGTGCCTTATGGCAAACAGGATGCATGTTTTGGAATATTTTTATTATGTACAGGCTTCCTTTGATTTCACTGTCATTTAGGTAAGTATTGTGGAATAACTACAATGTTGTTGATCCAT
The DNA here is from genome assembly GCF_045791955.1 of Oncorhynchus clarkii lewisi. Classification (NCBI taxonomy): domain Eukaryota; kingdom Metazoa; phylum Chordata; class Actinopteri; order Salmoniformes; family Salmonidae; genus Oncorhynchus; species Oncorhynchus clarkii. Next base: position 41,595,133 of record NC_092150.1, read on the forward strand.
CCTCAGTTTTCACCTATTACATCCATTAAACTCCCCGACTGTTTTAAAGTCAACATTGGCTTCATGGTGAAATCCCTGAGCGGTTTCCTTCCTCTCTGGCAACTGGGTTAGGAAGGTTGCTTGTATCTTTATAGTGATTGGGCATATTGATACACCATCCAACGTGCAATTAATAACTTCGCCATGCTCAAATGGATATTCATTGTCTGCTTTTTAAATATTTACTAATCTACCAATAGGTGCCCTTCTTTGCGAGGTATTGGAAAACCTCCCTGGTCTTTGTGGTTGAATCTATGTTTGAAATTCCCCGCTCGACTGAGGAATCTTACAGATAACTGTATGTGTGGTGTACAGAGATGGGGTAGTCAGTCAAAAATCATGTTAAACACTATTATTGCACACAGAGTGAGTCCATGCAACTTATTATTTTTCTTTTTTATTTCACCTTTATTTAACCAGGTAGGCTAGTTGAGAACAAGTTCTCATTTACAACTGCGACCTGGCCAAGATAAAGCATAGCAGTGTGAACAGACAACAACACAGAGTTACACATGAAGTAAACAATTAACAAGTCAATAACACAGTAGAAAAAAAAGAAAGAAAAAAAAGAGTCATATATATACATACAGAGCAGAAAAGTAAATAAATAAAAACAGTATGGGGATGAGGTAGGTAAATTGGGTGGGCTATTTACCGATGGACTATGTACAGCTGCAGCGATCGGTTAGCTGCTCAGATAGCAGATGTTTAAAGTTGGTGAGAGAGATACGTCTCCAACTTCAGCGATTTTTGCAATTCGTTCCAGTCACAGGCAGCAGAGAACTGGAAGGAAAGGCGGCCAAATGAGGTGTTGGCTTTAGGGATGATCAGTGAGATACACCTGCTGGAGCACGTGCTACGGGTGGGTGTTGTCATCGTGACCAGTGAACTGAGATAAGGCGCCGCTTTACCTAGCATGGACTTGTAGATGACCTGGAGCCAGTGGGTCTGGCGCCGAGCATACAGGTCGCAGTGGTGGGTGGTATAAGGTGCTTTAGTAACAAAACGGATGGCACTGTGATAAACTGCATCCAGTTTGCTGAGAAGAGTATTGGGAGCTATTTTGAAGATGACATCGCCAAAGTCGAAGATCGGTAGGATAGTCAGTTTTACTAGGTTAAGTTTAGGGTGAGTGAAGGAGGCTTTGTTGCGAAATAGAAAGTCGACTCTAGATTTTATTTTAGATTGGAGATGTTTGATATGAGTCTGGAAGGAGAGTTTACAGTCTAGCCAGACACCTAGGTACTTATAGATGTCCACATATTCTAGGTAGGAACCATCCAGGGTGGTGATGGTGGTGAACGGTTGAAAAGCATGCATTTGGTTTTACTAGCATTTAAGAGCAGTTGGAGGCCACGGAAGGAGTGTTGTATGGCAGTTATGTGACTTGTTAAAAACCTATTTAGGCTTGCCATAACAAAGGGATGGAATACTTATTGCCTCAAGGAATTTCAGCTTTTCTTTTTTAATTCATTTCTAAACATTTCTAAAAACACAATTCCACTTTGACACTTATGGGGTATTTTGTGTAAAACCAGTGACTTTCTGAAGGCACAGTAGATGACAGAGAGAGAGACGTAGAAGACCCCTTAACTAGAGACGGACACATTGAGTGGATAAAGGAAGCTCCGCTTGCTAGACTTCATCAATCCCTGCATGCAATCTATCACCCTAAATCAACTACAACTCGGGGCCCTGGGTGCCTGTTATCAACCAAAGACAGGGGAGGAGAAGAGGGGTAGAGGGGTGTGTTTGTGTGTGTGGCCCATAAATAAAGCCACTAACTGCTCACGACTACGTGACCGAGCCCAGTATGAATTAAAGAGCCTGATTTGTGTGCCAATCTAAAGCAACTTGTGGAAAATCAATGACTGTCAATTCTGAGGAGGGAGGGGTGGTAGAAGAGAGATGGGAGAAGGATGTGTTTGCCTTTTGTGCCCGTGACTATGTTCAAGATTAAACTCTGCTGAGTGAGAGACAGAGAGAGAGGAGAGAGAAGCAGAGCTCCCCAGTTCCTTCCGAAGGGTATACGACAGAGCAAGATCAACAACTTAGCCAGTTAACTACATATTATGAAATAACATTTTTTATAAAGATAAGCTTGAAATGTGAATGGTCTGATTGACCCAACTAACCAAAAACAAAGTTTAGCTTTCCTAATGAACCACAAAATGAGTAGTTATTTGTATTTGTTTATCAAAGCTAGCTGGCTAACTCATTGATCCTACTTTGTAGTATACCCCTCAGCTAGAATCCCAAACAAATTATTTACAACAGAGGTACACAGGCAACACACCCTCCCCGCCCCCCTCCCTTCCCCAAATATCACATCAAGGCAAGCCACATCAAGCCACTGCAATTTCAAACACAAAAACACAAAAACTAACATCAAAAAGTTGACAGAAAAAGTATAAGCAAAATGAAAGCACAAAAACACTGGCAGCGACAGCTTTTGGGGGCATAAAGAAACACAATAATGAAAATATGAAAGCAACAAACAGCGAGCTGTTGGTTTGTTTGGGGCTCTGAGGTCTGTGTTAACTTTATACTTTATGAAAGGCTTTCTGACCAGAGCCTGAATAGTTGGTCTTGTTCCAGTAAACATATAGATCATAGAGGAAGAGCCTTCAGTAGTACCGATGTGGAGGGAGGGAAGAATCTGTTCAACACGATCAACAGGTTTGAATAATACATTTGTGTTTGTGCTTTTGCTTAAAACACACCAGCTCCGGGGTCCTCCTGAGTGGCGCACCGGTCTAAGGCACTACACTAGGCGTCACGGAGTGCTTGCGGCGTCACTACAGACCCGGGTTCGATCCCAAGCTGTGTCAGGCGCCTGAAGATTGACTTTGGTCGCCAGTTGAACAGTGTTTCCTCCGGCACATTGGTGCAGCTGGCTTCCGGGCTAAGCGGGCAGGTGTTAAGTAGCGCGGTTTGGCGGGTCATGTTTCGAGGGACACGTGACTCGAGCTTTGCTTCTCCTGAGCCCATTCGGGAGTTGCAGCGATGAGACAAGATCGCAATTGGATATTACAAAATATATATACAGCTCTGGGACAAATTAAGAGACCGCTGCAACATTATCAATTTCTCTGGTTTTACTATTTATAGGTATGTGTTTGGGTAAAATTAAACATTTGTTCTATTCTATAAACTACTGACACCATTTCTCCCAAATTCCAAATAAAAATATTGTCATATAGAGCATTTTTTTGCAGCAAATGACAACTGGTCTGTAGGCCTCTCCAGGTCTCGCAACCACTGTGAAATTTGGTGGATGATCGGTGAGGATCTTGGGGGTGTTTCAGCAAGGCTGGAATCAGGCAGATTTGTCTTTGAAGAACGCATGAATCAAGCCACGTACAAGGTTGTCCTGGAAGAAAACTTGCTTCCTTCTGGTCTGACAATGTTCCCCAACTCTGAGGATTGTTTTTTTTTCCCCAGCAGGACAATGCTCCACGCCACACAGGTCAAGCAAGGTGTGGATGGAGGACCACCAGATCAAGACCCTGTCATGGCCAGCCCAATCTCCAGACCTGAACCCCATTGAATACCTCTGGAATGTGATCAAGAGGAAGATGGATGTCACAAGCCATCAAACAAATCCGAGCTGCTTGAATTTTTGCTGCCAGGAGTGGCATAAAGTCCCCCAACATCAATGTGAAAGACTGGTGGAGAGCATGCCAAGACGCATGAAAGCTGTGATTGAAAATCAGGGTTATTCCACCAAATATTGATTTCTGAACTCTTCCTAAGTTAAAACATTAGTATCGTGTTGTGTAAAAATGAAAATGAACTTATTTTCTTTGCATTATTCGAGGTCTGACAACACTGCATCTGGTTTGTTATTTTGACCAGCTGTCATTTGCTGCAAATAAATGCTCTAAATGACAATATTTTCATTTGGAATTTGAGAGAAATGTTGTCAGTAGTTTATAGAATAAAACTAAAATATTAATTTTACCCAAACACACACCTATAAACACACCTAGTAAAACCACCTAGTAAAACCACACACCTAGTTAAACCAGAAAAATTATAATTTTGCAGCAGACTCTTAATTTCTTTCAGAGCTATATGCATATATATACAGTACACTACTAGTCAAAGGTTTGGACACCTACTCATTCAAGGGTTTTTCTTTATTTTTACTATTTTCTACATTGTAGAATAATAGTAAAGACAAAACTATGAAATAACACATATGGAATCATGTAGTAACCAAAAAAAGTGTTAAACAAATCAAAATATATTTTCGATTTTAGATTCTTCAAAGCCTTTGTCTTGAGCTTTGCACACTCTCAACCAGCTTTGAAAGTTTATTCAAGTGCAGTAGCAAAAACCATCAAGCGCTATGATGAAACTCGAGTTACCAGCCTCAGAAATCGGCAATTAACTGCACCTCAGATTGCAGCCCAAAAAATGCTTCACAGAGTTCAAGTAACAGACTCAACATCAACTGTTCAGAGGAGACTGTGTGAATCAGGCCTTCATGGTCAATTTGCTGCAAAGAAACCACTACTGAAGGACACCAATAAGAAGAAGAGACTTTCTTGGGCCAAGAAACACGAGCAATAAACATTAGACTGGTGGAAATCTGTCCTTTGGTCTGATGAGTCCAAAATTGAGGTTTTTGTTTCCAACCACCGTGTCTTTGTGAGACACATAGTAGGTGAACGGATGATCTCCACATGTGTGGTTCCCACCGCGAAGCATGGAGAAGGAGATGTGATGATGTGGGAGTGCTTCGCTGGTGACACTGTTAGTGATTTATTTAGAATTCAAGGCACACTTAACCAGCATGGCTACCACAGCATTCTGCAGCGAAAAGCCATCCCATCTCGTTTGCGCTTAGTGGGACTATCAATTGTCTTTCAACAGAACAATGACCAACACACACCTCCAGGCTGTGTAAAGGCTATTTGACCAAGAAGGAGAGTGATGGAGTGCTGCATCAGATGACCTGGCCTCCACAATCACCCGACAACCCAATTGAGATGGTTTGGGATGAGTTGGAACCGCAGAGTGAAGGAAAAGCAGCCAACAAGTACTCAGCATATGTGAGAACTCCTTCAAGCCTGTTGGAAAAGCATTACAGGTGAAGCTGATTGAGAGAATGCCAAGAGTGTGCAAAGCTGGCATCAAGGCAAAGGGTGGCTACTTTGAAGAATCTAAAATATAAAATATATTTTGATTTGTTTAACACTTATATATAAAAAAATTTAAAAAATAACATACCAGCTCCCAAATCAGTCAGTTAGCTACGAGCCAAACAAAGACAGGAAGCTGGTGAGAGGAAAATAGAAAAACAGGGAAAAGTGAATCCATTCAGAGAGACAACATACATACATAACACCTCCTGATAGTTGCCAAGGTGACGCGGGGTGTCTTTTCTTTGTGCATGCTGTGTGCTGCGCTAGGTCTGTGGAGAGACAGATATGGTCTCAGCACTCCAAGGCAACGTAAAGGAATCCAGGAGTGGCATCTTCTTGACCCCACATCAACACTGCAGCCGGGCTGATTAGAGTGAGTTTGAGAGGCAGTCCAGCTCAGGCATAGCTGATGGATGATGTGGTTAAGCGGGGGAAGGATAAGGTCTGTGCGTGTGCGTGTGTGTGTGTGTGTGTGTGTTGTGACGGCCCTGAATTTGTCTGAACCATCTCAGTGCTTCTCTTGCCGATGGGGCGCTTCCCTTTCAATTCTATATTAAAAAGCCAGCATCAGCTGAGCAAAGGGGTTTGTGACAGTGGCGCAAGTGAGGAAGTGTTCAACCCTCAGCATGGAAGCTTGTTGATACCCAGTTTGTTTTGTTGTATTTAAAAGTGTGTAATGTAGCCGTGTTGCAAGATCAACCAGTATCCTTGTTGCTCTCCACTGTACTCTGTGGCATTTCTCCACTGGAAATCTGGTTGGCAGATTGGATTGTCTGATTGACTACAACTTTTTCTACATACAGTATTTCATTTGTTTTAGTGTGATTTGTACTGTGTTGGTTTATGTGTTCAGTTGTAGGTGAAGACTACTGAGATTTCCACACACAATAAAGGTTATCTGATTATCAATCTGATTGTATGAATGAGCCCGGTTTTTCACATTCTGGAAGGACAGTTGCATGACTGAGGTCACTTGGGTTCCCTGCACTCTTTTACCAGGCTGGACATTTTGGTTATGCCCGAGGTACGGGACATTTACCAGTGTACCAAGGTTGTTTTTATTTTTGTGACTTGATGTGATGTCTTGTGATAATACAACAAACGCAAAAGAAAAGGGGTATTGAAGTTATTTCCGATGTTTTAAGGGTTTATGAAAAGTGTATTTCCATATTGACCTTTACACGAGTACTTTGAATTGGTGTAAACTTGACGGACCAGACAGGACTCAATCCCTCACAAACAAAAAGGCAAAATGTATATTTCCTCTGGTAGGCACAACCTACCTGGCACCCCTAACAGACAAAAACCTTAAGTCAAAACTGTTACTGTGTGTGTGTGTGTGTGTGTGTGTGTGTGTGTGTGTGTGTGTGTGTGTGTGTGTGTGTGTGTGTGTGTGTGTGTGTGTGTGTGTGTGAGAGTGTGTGAGAGAGAGAGAGAGAGAGAGATCAGGTCATCAGTTACTGAACTTTCTCTCTCCAGTGAATGGCATGTGGTCAGTTCAGTCAGCGCCATACATCAATAAGGCAAAGCCCCTTCCACTTCCATCAGCTCCCACACCAACAACCCATACATAGAGCCTAACCAGCCTAACCAAAGAATTGTAAGGGAAATTAACAGGAATCCCCAAACTCACCAAAAGGTAGATGTATAAAGGTAATAGAAACTCAATAGTGTAGTATTTCTGTTCTGAGAATATCACAATAACCCTTAATAAAAACACATTAATTTCCTCCCATTTGTTACTCAATGTCATTCTCCAATCACCTTGAAGGCTGAAAATAGACCAGACTCATTCCAGGTTCATTAATTTATTCCCTCCCAGCAGTAGCAGACAGACGGGGAGGGACAGGCCCTGAAGCCTGGGGCACAGGTACAGCTGTGCCAGCCATGTGTGCCCCCCTTGCCTGGCCATCAGTCTTCTGCTACAGCTTCTAGTTCCAGACCCCCTAGCCCCCACACTTGGCTAGACAGAAAGGACACATAGCCCTACGTACACACAGTACACAGTACACACAGTTGCTCCAGCTCTACTCTTGTCCCATCTTGATTACTGTACGGTAATATTCTTAAGTGCAGCAAAGAAAGACATAGCAAAGCTGCAGCTGGCTCAAAACAGAGCAGCATGCCTTGACTAACATCAACAACATGCATGCCAGTCTTTCCTGGTTGAGGGTTGACAAGATATTAACTGCTTCTCTTTTAGTTTTTATGAGAAGTATTACTGTAATGACAATAATCAAATAACATTCAGCTCAGACATTCATACATAACCCACAAGACATGTCACCAGGGGTCTCTTCACAGCCCCCACATCCAAAACAAAACAGCAAACAATTTGATTAAAGAACATCTCATGGAATGGCGGGGACTGAGGGAACACACACACAAACACATGCACACACTGACACACATTATTTTTTTTAGCTGTTTTGTTTGTATATCTTTGTATTTCAAATTTGTGTAACTGTCCTTGTCTATCAGTGTTTTGTTATTTGTCATGTTTTGTGTTTTTTGTGGACTCCAGGAAGAATAGCTGCTGCAGGGGGCAAAAGCTAACGGGGATTCAAACAAACAAACAGTACACACACACACACACACACACACACTCTAACCATGGAACCAGATGGATGTGAATGCTGGAGCCCAGTGTACTGTCTGCAGGTGAGTCTAGCTGTGACTGTCTCCTACACTCTCAGTCATTACTCTCCAAGGGCACTTCTAGTGCGAAGGCACCACAGCAGGAAATGAGACATGCTGCCTTCCTCTCTGCCCATCCCTGAGCCCCCATTCTCATCCCTGGTACAGAGACACAGCCAGGCCCTCTGTTCTGTTCTACACCCTACCTCAAACACACAGAACACAGAGCAAAAGCAGAGGGCTAGCCTAGCAGATACGCTAAGAGGTTAACTGGATAGTGGAGACATCTGTGGTTTCATCTGACTTGAAATGTAATATGCAAAGTCACATTTTCATAGGCCTACATGTCCTAGAGTTCTCAAAGTCTAAGGACTTTAATGGATAACTAGCTAATCTGGAATCTCATTGCCCATCGCAGAGTTGTACAAACAAAGAGAGATCCACCCCTCATTAATGTCTGCTAAATCAAAGCCCTTCCATAGCATGCCCTTCTAGAGATGGCAATGGAAGCCAGATGGTTCCTTGGAATTAATCCACTGTTTATGTGAGCTATGCTGAGGCCAAGCCTCCTAGTCCTAGATAGTTACTAAAGATGGATAACTCTGATGCACACGGAACTCGTGCCCACACACACACCACACACACCTCTACAGTCAACAGCACAGCTGCCTGCAGGTGGCCTTGTTTGGAGAGAAATCCAAGGGGTAAAAAATCAAGACCCGGAGAAAGGGAGGGAGAGAACAAAAGAGAAAAGGGGGAGGATAGGTGAGAAAAGGTGGTAAAGAAGCAAAGCAAAAGACTGTTCTCACTAGCTAACCACTACCTTGTTCAATGGTCACAGTCAGAGGCGACAGGCCATTATGGAACAGCTGGGGGTGGTGGTTACGGAATGAATGGAATGACAGCCACTGTGTGTTAATACGGTTAGTGTTCAGGTAGTGGTGTGTTGGTGGAGGAAATAGAGAAGAAAATAAATGTGTTTTCATGGTGAGAAAGAAAAGTGCACAATGTCTGAGAGATGAATAGAATCCTACTGGCATTTACCACCATCACAGGTCCCCACAATACAGATCTATTTAATCTATTTCTAAGGGCTTGGGATCCAAGGGATATCGTTTTACATGTAATCAATGAAATGCTACGAATATCAATAATTCATATTAGGAGAACTCCGAAGGCTTCTATGAACAGAATCATGAAACCCAAAGAAAGGCTTTGGCTGAAAATATCGTGGCACTGCCAAGCACAGATCATTTCAGCTGTAGCTTATAGACCTTAAAAAAAAAAATGTAACAGCTTTTTGAAGAGGAACGAAAGTGAGCCTTGGAACCCCAAAGAACTTCCGGCGCATTCGTAAACAGCTGCTCTGTTGCGGCTGTAAACCGTTTAACACTTGCCTGCGTGGATGGTAACGCTAGCAGCAGGAGGCGGCGGCACCGGGAGAATGTGTAGCACACGGGTAAGTTGATTATCAAGTTAACCACCTATTTCTAGGTAATGTCAGGATAGACAGACATCCAATGTTTTGCGTTAGCGTGATCTGCTGAAAACAACAAATGCGTCAGCTACCTAGATTTCCAGGTCGCAAAGAGAGAACTTTGACAAAAAAAAGCAAAAAAAACACAATGCAACAAATGCATAGACCTAGAACATGCATAGCCAACCTTGCTCCTAGAGATCTAGCTATTGGGAGTGGAGGTTTCTGTTCCAGCCCAGCCCTGACATTCTGCTTTCTATTCAATCAACTATTCAATCATCTCGTTTTGGAGTAAGATGGATGTCTAAACCCACGAACCATTTACCATCTTTGTATGATATGAAATAAAGTGTTGATTCTCTGAATTAAGTAGTCAGTGAACACGTTTGTCTGTTATTGGATTGTCACTCTCATTTTGTCTGATATTGCACAGATTTGCAGCTGAAGCTGATGTCCTTGATCATTGGTGTAGGTGTAACAATCCTTGTATGGCAGACCTAGGACGCAACCCCTGTCCACAACGGCACGTCATACCCACAAAGCAGTGTCCATTATCCTACCAAAACCATGATATTGGTTGGGCAAGGATAAGAGTACTTCAGGGCAGGTGACATCACCACACAGTGGCTACTAGGGCTTTGTCTCACTTCGTCGTTTCTTGATTACTCGCATCCTATTTCATCACCTGTACTGTATCGCAACTGGTCCCTTCCCCACTGGCCTTCTTCTCCATTGGGTGTTGAGAAGGAGGCAATGAAGGAATTGAGGAAGGATGAATTTAGAAAGAGCCTAGCACTCACCTGTCAACTATCTCACATGTGCAACACACTCACTCCTCTGCTACACCCACTGACCTCCATCTCCTCATCAACCTCCGCGGCCAGCAGAGCAGACTGTGAACTGAGTCAATCTAACATTTAATTCTGCTACATCGACTCCGATCGCACATTCGGCAGCTGAATTATACTGTTAGGGGCGTAGGAGGAGGTGAAAGGGGGTGACTGTAGCAGAGGTGAGCTGCAGGTGAGTTCTAGTAGCCCCCGATGTGATGTCATCCCCCTGAGACTTGAAGTAGTGTCTCCTCCTCCTACGCACACTCACTAGACTATGCATCATATACACACAGTATACACACACTCACTCACACACACACACTACACTGACACTCGCTCACAAAACCCACACACATATTTACATACACTACATATGCACACACACACACACACGCATACGGACACAACGCAAACGCATACACACACTTTTACACTCATCATTTGCTGCTGCTACTCTGATCTTTATTTGCCTCTTATTGTCTATCCTGATGTTTAGTCACTTTACCCTGCCTTCATGTACATGTCTACCTGTAACTGCACAGTGATCTGGTACTGATGCTCCCTGTATATAGCTCCATTCTTATGTATTTTATTTGTATTCCTCTTGTTACTATTTTACGATAACGTCTCCACCACTTGTATTCGGAGCATGTGATTTTTTTTAACATTAATGTATCTGTATTTTAACACCATAAGCATCTCAGCTGTGGGAGGATCTCCTCCTGTAATGTTGTGCTGATTCTGCTACACTTACTGTCCTCCTCCAGTGGTTGGAACTCATACATGACGTTGCTACTTTGCAGCCAATGTAAAACAATTTAAAAAAAGACCCTTCACTGTGGTCACTCCTCAGGGTATGTAAGTGCTCATGTAACGGATGTGAAACAGCTAGCTTAGTTAGCGTGGGCGCTAAATAGCGTTTCAATCAGTGACGTCACTTGCTCTGAGACCTTGAAGTAGTAGTTCCCCTTGCTCTGCAAGGGCCGCGGCTTTTGTGGCGTGATGGGTAACGATGCTTCGTGGGTGACTGTTGTTGATGTGTGCAGAAGGTCCCTGGTTCGCGCCCGGGTATGGGCGAGGGGACGGTTTAAAATTATACTGTTACACTCACACATCTGAGATAACTTGTGTGTGTGTGTGTGTGTGTGTGTGTGGGAGAATCATTTGCTAATAAGTTGAAAGAAAATACAAGGCAAGATCAGTGTGTGGGTTTGTCTTTTCCATTAGACAATTCATTTGGCTAACCATGTTGAAGGATACCAGACATGTTGAAGGATACCAGCCAGATACTACCCTTGTAATGAAGGTAGCCCTTAAGGATGACATGCACAGGAGAGACATTATTAGCAAATATCACTATCACAAAGTTGTGCAGAAAGGAATATTTACATGTTTTATTTTGATTTCAAAATACATGTCGCTTGAAATAAAGCTACAATGCGTTTGCTTTATGTTATGTATAATCCTGGTGTAATTACTATCAGTTCCACGTTATCACCACAAGGTGTCAGCACTAGCATTTGTATTATAATCTAGCTTTACTTAATGCAAGCAAACCAGTAGCTAGGTCTCATAACGTGAGGTCGATAATACATGCCTGACACAAGCTGGCGGTTTATTAAAACTACCGTTTCTTAACTGAAACTAAGAGGGCAATACACCTGGGTAAAATATAGTTGCATTTTGAAGGAAGCAGAAGACGACCTAGGAGAGACATATTGGTGAGGGGGGAGAGAGGGGTTGATGTAAACATTGTGACTGTCAGACATTGGATTTGTATGCTAGCTACATTTAGTTGAGTTATATTGTTGGCTGTTGTGAGAGAAATTCATCTAGCTGGCTAACAAGGTAAGCAGATCTTTCTCTACCACGCTAGCTCTGAGGTTATATGCCAAATGTAGCCAACACCACTAGAGCAAACGGATAGTAAACAAGAAATAAACATTATCTGAACATTTTGTTTAGAGAATCTGGTAGAAACAAGTCAATGTTTGTATAACTAATTTATTCATTTTTGGGGGTTTGATAAATAAATAAGAGCCTGTTATTTTGTGCTAGCTAGCTAGCTAGCTATTCTGCCCTACCAAGCAAAAAGGCAGTAACTGCCCATTTGGTTGAAAATTAGTTAATGTCATTTTTGCTACATTAAATACATGCTTAATCATGTGGACAAGTATCCTGCCTCTTGTATTGTGTTTTGGAGAAAATGAGGGTCATGTTAAAAGTAACTGCATAAAGTTATTGTGAAACCAAGGTGAATAAAATATATTTTTTTATGGTGAGCTGCAGTGCCGGCTGTTTACTGGGGAACCTCTTGGTTGCGCATGCATATACAGTAGAATGTGTTATTGCTTTGACAGATGAACAGGTCTATACTACCTATAATATTCATTACATTCTCTTAATGTCATCTAAAAAACAACATATCATCGTTTACAGTAGTAAACCTATAATATTCATTACATTCTCTTAATGTCATCTAAAAAACAACATATCATCGTTTACAGTAGTAAACCTATAATATTCATTACATTCTCTTAATGTCATCTAAAAAACAACATATCATTGTTTACAGTGGGAGTATGACGGAAGCCTAGCAAAACTATTCATCAGCTAGGCTACTTCAACAGCCCCCCCCACCCTCCCCCTTTTCCTAATTTTAATATGTGCTGTCTTCAAAAGGCAGACTGGTAGGATTACTTTGCTGGAGGAGAAGGTGCACATTTCCACTGAAGCCTTAATCTCTGCTTGTGTAATTTACTTGTGGGAGAAAAATAAATAAACAATATAACAATAAATAAACACAACGCACATCAGCCAATTATTTCCGAAAAAAATGTGTTGCCTGGAGCCATGAATGATGTTGTGCTTTGTTTTCCTCCCGTTGCTCCAAATGTCCACTGATCCCAAGCAGACGCTTTTAATTCTTCCTACCCATCTTAATTGCTATCTGGACGCAGCCAGTCAAGAATGCAAGCTGCCCCATTGGGGGGTGGAAGGGAAGTTAGAGACCAGATCAGTCTCTGAGACCCGGGTAATTAACTAAATATAGACAAACAGGAGAGTGGAAGTAAAACAGCTCAACTCTGTTCATTAATTTCCACAAGCCTGGATGGATGGATGGAAGAAACCTTTAACTAATGGAATTAAACAGAATAACATGGATGTATGCAGTGGAAAATAAATATAATTTATTGGACCTCTTACCCTTTCTACTAAACTTGGTAATGCTTGACTGGTGGTAAGCAGAGAACCCAATTCTGTTGGTAAGAAAGCCCCTGGGTAAAAGTCATTGAGCAGTGGAGGATGAGGGGATGAGAGAGAGGGATATGCAGAAGCTACTGGTAATTACAGCGGTAGTTATGACTGACCTGCCGCCCAGGAACTCGGCTCACAGAACACACTCAGATTTCGTCCAATTAGAGTTTGAGTTCTGCCACCCTGAGAAATATTAAAAAGGTCACATCTCCGACAAACGAGGAGAGAAGATTCTGAAGTTATCAGGACAGAGGTGACAACTGGCAACACATATGGAATATAAATAAGAACTGGGATGATGACACACACACACACACACACACACACACACACAAGACCGTTGTCTTTGTCTCATGTTCAAACAAGGCCTTTTGTTCTCTGGTAAAATTTCCTGGGGTCAACCTGAGTTGTTATTATTTGCCTAGAGTTCAGAGGAATTTGTCTGGTTGTTTAGTCTCGTATCACACCTGTGTGGTGTGAGATGTTACAGACACTGTTGATTTTCACCAATGAGTAGGGCTGTTACGATGACCGTATTAGTGCCACACTGGCAGTCACGAGTCATGACGGCAGTCAAATTCCAAGTAACCGTTTAGTCACGGTAAATAGGCTTCTCCAAGCTCTGAATCTGCTGATGGCCATTAGTAGCCTACCGAACTTGCTAACTGCCTGGTATTCAGCACTCTATTGTCCCTTTAACCAATAAAACACTTAATGGGAGCCTATGAGCTCATGTTGCGCAACATTTCTATAGGCTATGCAATTGCGTGAGAAAACAGAGTGATGGCCTTTATTAAAAAGAGGATGATCTGTAGACGTAACCTATTTATTTCTCAACTTTACTAAATGTTAAGCACATTGCTTCTCTTTATGACAAGAGTATAGCCTACCTGGCTGGCATGCAAATTAACCACGGGAAAAGCGTCCTCCATTCGCTATTTAAGTGCCTAGATTACATTTTAAAAACATTGTGCTGCTCGTTTCGGGACAGGTGCATAATAGGTGGTCTATTCTAAATCAAAACAAATTTCACACATATATTTAGTATACAGTGCATTCGGAAGGTATTCAGACCCCTTGACTTTTTCCACATGTTGTTATGTTAGACTTATTCAAAAATGTATTAAATTCTTTTTTTCCTTCATCAATCCACATACAATGCCCCATAATGCAAAAATAGTTTTTTTGAAATGTTTGCTAATTTATACAAAATTAAAAACTGAAATATCACATTTACATAAGTATTCAGACCCTGTACTCAAGCTCCAGAGTGGTGCAGCATATCTGAGTGCTAGAGGCATCCCTACAGATACCCTGGTTCGAAGTCCCATAGGGTGGCGCACAATTGGCCCAGCGTCGTCCGGGTTTGGGCGGTGTAGGCCCTCGATGTAAATAAGAATTTGTTCTTAACTGACTTGCCTAGTTAAAAATATATACACTACTGTTCAAACGTTTGGGGTCACTTAGAAATGTCCTTGTTTTTGAAAGAAAAGTTATTTTTTTGTCCATTAAAATAACATCAAATTGATCAGAAATACAGTGTAGACATTGTTAATGTTGTAAATTACAATTGTAGATGGAAACAGCAGATTTTTTATGGAAAATCTACATTGGAATATAGAGGCCCGTTATCAGAAACCATCACTCCTGTGTTCAAATGGCACGTTGTGTTAGCTAAACCAAGTTTATCAATTTAAAAAAGGCTAATTGATCATTAGAAAACACTTTTGCAATTATGTTAGTAGAGCTGAAAACTGTTGTGCTGATTAAAGTAGCAAAAAACTGGCCAAGTTGAGTATCTGAAGCATCAACATTTGTGGGTTTGATTACAGGCTCAAAATGGCCAGAAACAAAGTACTTTCTTCTGAAACTCGTCAGTCTATTCTTGTTCTGAGAAATGAAGTATAGTCCATGCAGAAATTGCCAAGAAACTGAAGATCTCGTACAAGTTCATATTATGGCAAGAACAGCTCAAATAAGCAAAGAGAAACGACTGTCCATCATTACTTTAAGACATGAAGGTCAGTCAATACAGAATATTTCAAGAACTTTGAACATGTCTTCAAGTGCAGTCACAAAAACCATCAAGCGCTATGATGAAACTGGCTCTCATGAGGACTGCCACAGGAAAGGAAGACCCTGCTGCAGAGGATAAGTTTGTTAAGAGTTACCAGCTTCAGAAATTGCAGCCCAAATAAATGCTTCACAGAGTCCAGGTAACCGATATCTCAACATCAACTGTTCAGAGGAGACTGTGTGAATCAGGCCTTCATGGTCGAATTGCAGCAAAGAACCCACTACTAAATGGCACCAATAAGAAGAAGAGACTTTTTTGGGCCAAGAAACACGAGCAATTGACATTAGACTGGTGGAACTCTGTCTTTTGGTCTGATAAATCCAAATTTGAGGATGATCACCGCATGTGTAGTTCCCACATGAAGCATGGAGGAGGAGGTGTGATGGTGTGGGGGTGCTTTGCTAGTGACACTGTCTGTGGTTTACTTAGAATTCAAGGCACACTTAACCAGCATGGCTACCACAGAATTCTGCAGTGATACGGCATCCCATCAGGTTTGCGCTTAGTGGGACTATCATTGGTTTTTCAACAGGACAATAACCCAACACACCTCCAGGCTGTGTAAGGGCTATTTGACCAAGAAGGAGAGTGATGGAGTGCTGCATCAGATTACCTGGCCTCCACAATCACCAAACCTCAACCCAATTGAGATGGTTTGGGATGAGTTGGACCGCAGAGTGAAGGAAAAGCAGCCAACCAGTGCTCAGCATATGTGGGAACTCCTTCAAGACTGTTGGAAAAGCATTCCAGGTGAAGCTGGTTGAGAGAATGCCAAGAGTGTAAAGCTGTCATCAACACAAAGGCTGGCTACTTCGAAATAATATAACATGTATTTTGATTTGTTTAACACTTTTTGGGTTAATACATGATTCAATGTGTTATTTCATAGTTTTGATGTCTTCACTATTAGAAAATAGTAAAAAATAAAGAAAAACCCTTGAATGATATATACAGTACCAAACGTATGACTGGTACTGTGTATATATACAGTGGGGAGAACAAGTATTTGATAAACTGCCGATTTTGCAGATTTTCCTACTTACAAAGCATGTAGAGGTCTGTAAAAGCAGAACTTAATATTTGGTACAGAAACCTTTGTTTGCAATTACAGAGATCATACGTTTCCTGTAGTTCTTGACCAGGTTTGCACACACTGCAGCAGGGATTTTGGCCCACTCCTCCATACAGACCTTCTCCAGATCCTTCAGGTTTCGCTGGGCAATACGGACTTTCAGCTCCCTCCAAAGATTTTCTATTGGGTTCAGGTCTGGAGACTGGCTAGGCCACTCCAGGACCTTGAGATGCTTCTTACGGAGCCACTCCTTAGTTGCCCTGGCAGTGTGTTTGGGGTCGTTGTCATGCTGGAAGACCCAGCCACGACCCATCTTCAACGCTCTTACTGAGGGAAGGAGGTTGTTGGCCAAGATCTCGCGATACATGGCCCCATCCATCCTCCCCTCAATACGGTGCAGTCGTCCTGTCCCCTTTGCAGAAAAGCATCCCCAAAGCATGATGTTTCCACCTCCATGCTTCACGGTTGGGATGGTGTTCTTGGGCTTGTACTCATCCTTCTTCTTCCTCCAAACACGGCGAATGGAGTTTAGACCAAAAAGCTACATGACCTTCTCCCATTCCTCCTCTGGATCATCCAGATGGTCATTGGCAAACTTCAGACGGGCCTGGACATGCGCTGGCTTGAGCAGGGGGACCTTGCGTACGCTGCAGGATTTTAATCCATGACGGCGTAGTGTGTTACTAATGGTTTTCTTAGAGAATGTGGTCCCAGCTCTCTTCAGGTCATTGACCAGGTCCTGCCGTGTAGTTCTGGGCTGATCCCTCACCTTCCTCATGATTATTGATGCCCCACGAGGTGAGATCTTGCATGGAGCCCCAGACCGAGGGTGATTGACCGTCATCTTGAACTTCTTCTATTTTCTAATAATTGCGCCAACAGTTGTTGCCTTCTCACCAAGCTGCTTGCCTATTGTCCTGTAGCCCATCCCAGCCTTGTGCAGGTCTACAATTTTATCCCTGATGTCCTTACACAGCTCTCTGGTCTTGGCCATTGTGGAGAGGTTGGCGTCTGTTTGATTGAGTGTGTGGACAGGTGTCTTTTATACAGGTAACGAGTTCAAACAGGTGCAGTTAATACAGGTAATGAGTGGAGAACAGGAGGTCTTTTTAAAGAAAAACTAACAGGTCTGTGAGAGACGGAATTCTTACTGGTTGGTAGGTGATCAAATACTTATGTCATGCAATAAAATCAAATCAAATTTATTTATATAGCCCTTCGTACATCAGCTGATATCTCAAAGTGCTGTACAGAAACCCAGCCTAAAACCCCAAACAGCAAGCAATGCAGGTGTAGAAGCACGGTGGCTAGGAAAAACTCCCTAGAAAGGCCAAAACCTAGGAAGAAACCTAGAGAGGAACCAGGCTATGTGGGGTGGCCAGTCCTCTTCTGGCTGTGCCGGGTGGAGATTATAACAAAACATGGTCAAGATGTTCAAATGTTCATAAATGACCAGCATGGTCGAATAATAATAAGGCAGAATAGTTGAAACTGGAGCAGCAGCACAGTCAGGTGGACTGGGGACAGCAAGGAGTCATCATGTCAGGTATTCCTGGGGCATGGTCCTATGGCTCAGGTCCTCCGAGAGAGAGAAAGAAAGAGAGAATTAGAGAGAGCATATGTGGGATGGCCAGTCCTCTTCTGGCTGTGCCGGGTGGAGATTATAACAGAACATGGCCAAGATGTTCAAATGTAAATGAATGCAAATGAATTACTTAATCATACAATGTGATTTTCTGGATTTTGTTTTAGATTCCGTCTCTCGCAGTTGAAGTGTACCGATGATAAAAATTACAGACCTCTACATGCTTTGTAAGTAGGAAAACATGCAAAATCGGCAGTGTATCAAATACTTGTTCTGGAAATGCAGACAATTACATTGATGGAAGCTACAATCTATCTGCAATAAAGCTGATATACCCCTTAGAAAAAAAAACATGAATTGTGGCATGGGGCAGAAATAATGCAGTGCGACTTGAGTTTCGCCATCACCTAGAAGACTATGTCCCCTTTTCTCAACAGAGGGAGGGAGAGCGGAGGGATGGTGAGTCAGGTGAGTGGCGGCCTCACCGCTGCTCCCTCCCTCCCGTCAGACACAGGCCATCAGTCCAGAAAAAAATATATATATACACAGTGCCTTTGGAAAGTATTCAGACCCCTTGACCTTTTCCACATTTTGGTAGGTTATAGCCTTATTCAAAAATGTATTAAATCGTTTTTTCCCTCATCAATCTACACACAATACCCCATAAAGAAAAAACTGGATTTTAGAAATGTTTGCTAATTCATTAAAAATAAACTGAAATATCACATTTATGTAAGTATTCAGACTCTTTACTCAGTACTTCGTTGAAGAACCTTTGGCAGTGATTTCAGCTTTGAGTCTTCTTGGGTAGCAAAGGAGAAGACCAAATAGCAATAAGTATTACTGCTACTTAAGTAATACAATACAATCTGAAACAACTTTTACACAATGAGTGAAGTGAAACCATCCATCATATTAATTTGGGGTTCTGGAACACCATTTTCATGCTTTCATTGCACAATCAAACACAGATTATGAACTGGGTGGCTCGAGCCCCGAATGATGATTGGCTGAAAGCTGTGGCATATGAGACTGTATACCACAGGTATGACAGAACATTTATTTTTACTGTTCTAATTACGTTTGTAACCGATTTATAATAGCAATAAGGCACCTCGGTGGTTTGTGGTATATGGCCAATATACCACACCCCCTTGGCCTTATTGCATAATTAGATCTCTGTCCTTCTGTGGCTTGAAAGATTCCCTGTGGGGAGATAAATTATGCTGTGTTGTCATGCAAGGCAGGCCTCTCTCTGCTGTAAAGCCTATCATCTCTCTGTGCACCGCCTGCAGTAGGCAGCTTGATCTTCTACATAAGAGGATATGCTGCAGTAGCTACCTTGTGCTAGGACACTGCTGCACTGAAGGACACACTTCACACACCGACCCACTTCGTTTCACCGACCAACAGCGCTGGCTACCTTAGCATTCAAGGCAGGCCGAACTAAGACACAGGGATCCCAATAAACAGTACGCTGAACATCACTTTGGTCACGTATAAGCGCTAAAAGTAGCTCTCCCACCAGGTGACTGCAGGTACAAGCTGTCCTCCTTTGGCTATGAATTATGAACATGACAACCAAGGAGAGACAAGGAGAGGGAGAGACAGAGAGGGAAAGAGATGTAGAGTTCTTTTCACTCCATTCACTTCTCTTTTCTTTGTGAGTGGGCACTGTAACCTTGGGAGGATAGCATGAGTCATCACTGCACTTCAGCAGACCTTGGCCAGCAAGGCTGTTTAGTGCTGAGGTTGGAGAAGAAACGGCCTGGTTTCAACTGACAGACTGACAAACAGGGCCCTCTGGCCATAGTCCCAAAAACTACATTGGGACACTGGCGCACAGTCAGACAAGGACGCATAGTCACTGCGACTCACAGAGAGGCATAGCAGCAGTAACAGACACATAAGACACAGACAAACAGTCCAAAGCAGGGACACAGACCCTACAGACCCAGACAGATGAGAGAAGACACAGATGAGCCACAGACAGGTCTGATGTGTTGCGACGTTGTCTGCCATGTTCAGTTGTGTCACTATCTTGGCACTGGGAGACAGTTCTGTTTAGGCTCCTATTCACAGTAATTATTCATCATGATCTCATGTATATTTCATACATCATCATCAGTACAGTCAGCTCATTTTGGTAGAAGTTTTGATGAACTCCTCAATGAGGTCATTGAGTCCAAGTTAAATAAGTTGTCCTTTACGTAACTCAAGTTAATCTTGCTTGAATAGAGTAGCATTTAAACTTGTGTTGATTTTTTTTTTTTTAAGATCAACTTCTCTACAGGTGTCATCTTAGAAATACAATATTTTCCTTGCTCGATTTCTCTGTGTGTGTGTAATGTGCGTGTGTTAATTCCAGCCCAGTCCCAGCTGTCAGTCATCCTCCAGTGTGTTCCAGCCGTGACAGGCTGAGGTTAATACCCTCTCTAATATTCATCCCCAGATCTTTGAAGTGATCCCATCCACCACGCCTCAGATAAAAGCATCAATACACAACAAGCGGGAGAAAGAAAAACAGCCCTCTCATTTTAAGGCACTTAACCTTTCCTGTCTTGGCAAACCAAAGCGGACATGGGTTATTTAGATCAGCAAGTGAAAAGAAAATGGTAATTTCCAAGCGAGTAAAACGATGACAATAAGGGAGAAAGACTGTTTTGTTTTTTATGTTTGAATTATGATCTCCAATTTCAAAAGGCCCTGCTCATCTCCTGTGGCAGGCTGAGTGTGTTTTAATGATGAAGCTGGGGAGAGATATAAAAGAGCCACGGTGGAACAATAGCACTGACTAGTCCCTTTATTCATTTATTTATTTATTAGCGTTTATTCCCGTTCTAGCTAAGCCTTTAATTTTTACACAAATGCAAATAGTATGCAACTGTCACTATGTTAATACCTTGGCTTACACGCTCTCTCTCTCTCATCAATCTAGCATTATTCAGCTGATATTATACCTACATCATCTTAAACTCAAGAAATAGAACTGAGCTGGACTTGAAAACTGCTCGGCGTTGAGTCAACACAATGAGCGCATACTATGGACGTGTTTGACAAGCGTCTGGCGCTTTCAATTTTAATAATTCAATGAGTGGAAAGGTTTTGGTTTTCAAGGTCATTCACCTAGTAGTCTATAAGGGATGCTCTCAACTTTTACTTTACTACAACCTAAGTCTTACATGACAACCTGGTCTCAGAGCATTTCGTATTATTCTTTACGTTAATCCGAGACACTCCATTTAGTTATGTTACGTTTTGTATGGTATGCAATAAAGCTAAATGTACAATATGTTACACATTTTCAAACATTCAACATGTTACGAATTTGTAAAATATATGATTTGTTATAGCTAGGTAGCTAGGTGACTAACGTTAGCTAGGCTAGGGGTTAAGTTTGAGTTAGCTAACCCTTCCCCTTTAACCTAACATGCTAAGTAGTTGTGAAGTAGCAAAAAGATTAGTAAGTAGTTCAAAAAGTGCTAATTAGCTAAAATGCTAAAGTTGTCCGTGAAGAAACTCACAACATTTGGGTTGCTAGACGTTTGCATTATACGCCCACTAACCACCCTACTTTCATATTTGCCTTAAGTAACCATCTGTCTTATACAACCTTTAAAAAACGTAGCATATCATACTAATTTGGGAGTTCCAGATGTACATTTACTATATTACGTCTAATTTATGAGACCAGGCTGTACATGGTGAGGAGTGCTGTAGCTTAGATGTTCTGATGGGTGCCAGAGAAAGAAGAACCCAATGAGAAATATCCTACAAAATCAGTGTGTGTGTGTGTGTGTGTGTGTGTGTGAGAGAGTGTTATCCTCATCCTGTCCAGGTGCTCCTCTCTCAGGGGACACTTAAGACCACTAGAGTAGGCCACTCTCTGGCCATCTGGGACTCTGATAGGTTACCAGGTGATTTCCAGGAATTATAGGTGATTTCCAGGAATTATAGGCAACGTATTGTGTATTTTTCATGAAAACACACACACCAAGTGCACACTCTAGGCCCAAAACACACATTAGCCCGGATGTAAACACCATCTGGCTATGCAGGGTTGTTTCCCTGCAGAGTGCAGACCAGACCAGGGACCAGACAGCAGTGCCCCCATCTCCCCTCATCAGAGCGCTGTACTGTATGAGAGAGTATTCAATTAAATGAGTGCCTGACCAAACAAGACAGACCCACTAGGGAAGACGGTGACAGTGTCATACAAGGCACAACATGCCTGTTACACCAGCCAATACGGCAGGGAGCCCAATTTATACATGTGAAGATATCAACAAACCATATTGCCCAATGGTGACTATGGCTCGAGGTTGACAGTTAATGATATTAATGGGCCATTCAGGCCTTAGGTGACATTGATCTCATAGCCCTTAGCTACAGTACAGGAGAATAGAGGGGTTAATGTGTTTCACCAATAGGCCTATGTACTGAAACTGAACTACTAATGTAATTCAAACCTCTCAGCACAAGACAGACAGACCCTGAGGCATGCCACACAGCTGTTAGGAAAAGGATAAATAAAAATGGTTGTTACTGGAAGCTGTCTAATACTGGAGGACTTAGTCTCTGAGAACCTTACTGTAGTTAGCTACTGTATTTATGCTAAAGGCAGAAACCGGAGGGGTGGTTGGAGTGGCAGGTAGCCTAGCAGTTAAAAGCATTGGGCCAGTAACAGAAAGGTCACTGGTTCAAATCCCCTGATCCAACTATGTGAAAAATCTGTTTATGTCCCCTTGAGCTTGCTCAGCTAAAACAGCTCCGCGGGTCATATTTTCCGTTTCCAAACGCTTCCACAATTTCCTGATGGCTGCATGACGCAATAGCTTTGGATACTTTCAAAAAGTCAAAAAAGGTTTGTCTTGATGTCATTCACACAAACCACAATGTACCATTTTACCAATCTGTCAAGACACCTTCTCACTGAAACGTGACAACACAATTCATTCATACTGACACGGTTGACAATCAAACCTTTGATAGGTATTTGCATCGGTAGTTAGTTACAAAACATTTGAATTGACAAAACCTTGAACTTTCCCTGTCCTCTTGACCCTGTAATGTACCAACTTTTTAAAGGCCACGCTGTGAGCGTGTAGAATAAATGCAATGAATGTGAGTGTCTCAACCAGCTATAATATATACAGCTTTGTCCCACTGTATCTTACAGCATTGCCCAAAGCTGAGAACTCAGAGATTTGATAATACTGCCATCTAGTGGTGGGTTGAACAGCTGAAGACTGTATTTTATCGATCACATGAATGAACCTGCAGTGCCATGCACCGCCAGTAGGTATAGCCCTAGAGCAGCAACAGCTTGTTACAAACGTTTACAGTCAATGGAGGCAACACACACATCACAACACTGCTATCAACATTCCTATCATATTATATAGGTCAGATGAGATGTGAGTCGTGATACATTACCTCGCACACACTCGTACACATGCACAAACGCCACATGCGAACACAGAGGTAGGGTGGCAGGTAGCCTAGCGGGTTAAGACCGTTAAGCCAGTAACCGAAAGGTCGCTGGTCCGAATCCCCGAGCCGGCAAGGTGGAACGATATGCCGTTCTGCCCTTAAACAAGCCCATTTATCCCAAACAACAACTGCATCCAGGGCGCTGTTGATTGATTGGTTGGGTTAAATGCGCAAGACACGTTGGTTGAATGCATTCAGCTGTGCAACTGACTAGGTAGCCCCTTTTTTTCCCCACACACACTCAATCACTCTCCAGTTCTGCTACAGGTCTCAGTTTGCAGACTATATGGGCAGACAGACAGTGTGTATAGCGCTCAGAGCAGACAGCTGTCCTCACTAGTGAATATAGACAGCCTGACTCAATCTCTCTCTCTCTGCCTACTGCAGCTCTCTGTATAAAAGGGCAATACTGCACAGCACTGTGTAGTGGCTGCGTAGATAGATGGAGCAATAAAATGGTAATATAGGCCTAAAGATTAATTTTGTCTCTGGCTAATTGGGGAATACTGGATTTTTTTGGGACAATACATACAGTTGAAATTGGAAGTTTACATACACTTAGGTTGGAGTCATTAAAACTCGTTTTCAAACCACTCCACTTATTTCTTGTTAACAAACTATAGTTTTGGCAAGACGGTTAGGACATCTACTTTGTGCATTACACAAGTCATTTTTCCAACAATTGTTTAAAGACAGAATATTTCACTGTATCACAATTCCAGTGGGTCAGAAGTTTACTTACACTAAGTTGACTGTGCCTTTAAACAACTTGAAAATTCCAGAAAATGTCATGGCTTTGGAAGCTTCTGATAAGCTGATTGACATCATTTGAGTCAATTGGAGGTGTACCTGTGGATGTATTTCGAGGCCTACCTTCAAACTCCGTGCCTCTTTGCTTGGGAAATTCAAAAGAAATCAGCCAAAACCTCAGAAAATAAATTTTAGACCTCCACAAGTCTGGTTCCTCCTTGGGAGCAATTTCCAAGCGGCTGAAGGTACCGCGTTCATCTGTACAAACAATAGTATGCAAGTATAAACACCATGGGACCATTCAGCCGCCATACCGCTCAGGAAGGAGACGCGTTCTGTCTCCTAGAGATGAACGTACTTTCGTGCGAAAAGTGCAAATCAATCCCAGAACAACAGCAAAGGACCTTGTGAAGATGCTGGAGGAAACAGGTACAAAAGTATCTATATCCATAGTAAAACAAGTCCTATATCGACTTAACTTGAAAAGCCGCTCAAGCAAGGATGAAGCCACTGCTCCATAACCGCCATAAAAAAGCCAGACTATGGTTTGCAACTGCACATGGGGACAAAGATAGTACTTTTTTGGAGAAATGTCCTCTGGTCTGATGAAACAAAAATTGAACTGTTTGGCCATAATGACCATCATTTTGTTTGGAGGAAGAAGGGGGAGGCTTGCAAGCCGAAGAACAGCATCCCAACCATGAAGCACGGGGGTGCTTTGCTGCAGGAGGGACTGGTGCACTTCACAAAATAGATGGCGTCATGAGTTGGGAAAATTATGTGGATACATAAGAGCAACATCTCAAAACATCAGTCAGGAAGTCAAAGCTTGGTCACAAATGCATCTTCCAAGTGGACAATGACACAATGCATACTTCCAAAGTTGTGGCAAAATGGCTTAAGAACAACAAAGTCAAGGTATTGGAGTGGCCATCACAAAGCCCTGATGACCTCAATCCTATAGAAAATGTGTGGGCAGAACTGAAAAAGCATGCGCGAGCAAGGGGGCCTACAAACCTGACTCAGTTACAACCAGCTCGGTCAGGAGGAATGGGCCAAAATTCACCCAACTTATTGTGGGAAGCTTGTGGAAGGCTACCCAAAATGTTTGACCCAAGTTAAACAATTTAAAGGCAATGCTACCAAACACTAATTGAGTGCATGTAAACTTCTGACCCACTGGGAATGTGATGAAAGAAATAAAAGCTGAAATAAATCATTCTCTCTACTATTATTCTGACACATTTCACATTCTTAAAATAAAGTGGTGATCCTAACTGACCTAAGACAGATAATTTTTACTTGGATTAAACGTCAGGAATTGTGAAAAACTGAGTTTAAATCCATTTGGCTAAGGTATATGTAAACTTCCGACTTCAACTGTAAATGAGGAACAACGGGATGGTGTTTCTATGAATGAATAAGGATGAGGAATTCAGTCATTGTCATGTCAGTCTGTCTGTCTGTGAGTGTATTTGTAGTGTACTCACCAGTCCTGCAGTGAGTGATGGTGCAGACTGGCCCAGGGACTGGTTCCTCATGCGGACCAGGTTGTTGGGGGGTTCTACAGGAAGATGCCAGGCTAGTGCACTCACCCGACCGTGCATACTGCTGGACAGGGGAAGAAGCTGCTGCTTACCTGGTGAGGGGGGGGGGGGGGGGGGGGTAAACTACGGAACAACAGCTCATCTAGATCTAAAATCAGAATGATAGATACGAAAGCACTCCAGAAGTGCCACGTATGGACTCATCAAATTGTATTAGTCACATGCGTCGAATACAACAGGTGTAGTAGACCTTACAGTGAAATGCTTACTTACGAGCCCTTAACCAACAATGAAGTTTAAAAAATATGAATAAGAAATAAAAGGAACAAGTAATTAAAGAGTTGCAGTAAAATAACAATAGCGAGACTATATACAGGGGGTACCGGTACAGTCAATGTGCGGGGGCACCGGTTAGTCAAGGTAATTGAAGTAATACGTACATGTGGGTAGAGTTATTAAAGTGAGTATGCATAGATAATAACAGAGTAGCAGCGGAGTAAAACGGGGAGGGGGGGCGATGCAAATAGTCCGGGTAGCCATTTGATTATGTTCAAGAGGCTTATGGCTTGGGGGTAGAAGCTGTTTAGAAGCCTGTTGGACCTCGACTTTGTTCTCTCTGCTACCGGTACCGGAGCACCATCTATGACTAGGGTGGTGGGAGTTTGACAATTTTTAGAGCCTTTCTCTGACACCGCCTGGTATAGAGGTCTTGGATGGCAGGAAGCTTGGCCCCAGTGATGTACTGGGCCGTACCCACTACCCTCTGTAGTAGAGGTTGACCGATTATGATTTTTCAACGCCGATACCGATACCGATTATTGGAGGACCAAAAAAGCCGATGCCGATTAAATCGGCCAATACTGAATGAACACTTATTTTAACTTAATATAATACATAAATAAAATCTATTTAGCCTCAAGTAAATAATGAAACATGTTCAATTTGGTTTAAATAATGCAAAAACAAAGTGTTGGAGAAGAAAGTAAAAGTGCAATACGTGCTATGTAAGAAAGCTAACGTTTAAATTCCTTGCTCAGAACATGAGAACATATGAAAGCTGGTGGTTCCTTTTAACATGAGTCTTCAATATTCCCAGGTAAGAAGTTTTAGGTTGTAGTTATTATAGGAACTATAGGACTATTTCCCTCTATACCATTTGTATTTCATTAACTTTTGACTATTGGATGTTCTTATAGGCACTTTAGTATTGCGAGTGTAACAGTATAGCTTCCATCCCTCTCCTGGGCTCGACCCTGGGCTCGAACGAGCAACACAACGACAACAGCCACCATCGAAGCAGCGTTACCCATGCAGAGAAAGGGGAACAACTACTAGAAGGCTCAGAGCGAGTGACGTTTGAAACACTATTAGCGCGCGCTAACTAGCTAGCCATTTCACTTCGGTTACACCAGCCTCATCTCGGGAGTTGATAGGCTTAAAGCCATAAACAGCGCAATGCTTGACGCACAACGAAGAGCTGCTGGCAAAACGCACGAAAGTGCTGTTTGAATGAATGTTTACGCGCCTGCTTCTGCCTATGACCGCTCGGTCAGATACTTAGATACTTGTATGCTCAGTCAGATTATATGCAACGCAGGACACACTAGATAATATCTAGTAATATCATCAACCATGTGTAGTTAACTAGTGATTATGATTGATGTTTTTTTATAAGATAAATGTAAATGCTAGCTAGCAACTTACCTTTGCTTACTGCATTCGCGTAACAGGCAGTCTCCTTGTGGAGTGCAACGAGAGAGAGAGGCAGGTCATTATTCCGTTTGACTAGTTAACTGTAAGGTTGCAAGATTGGATCCCCCGAGCTGACAAGGTGAAAATATGTCATCTGCCCCTGAACGAGGCAGTTAACCCACCGTTCCTAGGCTGTCATTGAAAATAAGAATGTGTTCTGAACTGACTTGCCTAGTTAAATAAAGGTATAATTGTTTTATTTTTTTTTAATCTGCGCCCAAAAATACCCTAATTAATCGGACATTCTGATTAAATCGGTCGACCTCTACTCTGTAGTGCCTTGCGGTCGGAGGCTGAGCAGTTGCCATACCAGGCAGTGATGCAACCAGTCAGGATGCTCTCGATGGTGCAGCTGTAGAACTTTGAGGATCTGAAGACCCATGTCAAATCTTTTCAGTCTCCTGAGTGGGAATAGGCTTTGTCGTGCGCTCTTCACGACTGTCTTGGTGTGTTTGGACCATGTTAGTTTGTTGGTGATCTGGACCCCAAAGAACTTGAAGCTCACAACCTGCACAATTACAGCCCAGTCGATGAGAATGGGGGTGTGATCGGTCCTCCTTTTCCTGTAGTCCCCAATCATCTCCTTTGTCTTGATCACGTTGAGGGAGAGGTTGTTGTCCTAGCACCAACACCAGCCAGGTCTCTGACCTCCTTCCTATAGGCTGTCTCATCGTTGTCGGTGATCAGGCCTACCACTGTTGTGTCATCAGTAAACTTAATGATGATATTGGAGTTGTGCCTGGCCATGCAGCCACGAGTGAACAGGGAGTACAGGAGGGGACTGAGCACGCACCCCTGAGAGGCCCGTGTTGAGGATCAGCGTTGCGGATGTGTTTTTACCTACCCTTACCACCTGGGGGTGGCCCATCAGGAAGTCCAGAATCCATTTGCAGAGGGAGGTGTTTAGTCCAAGGGTCCTTAGCTTAGTTATGAACTTTGAGGGCACTATGGTGTTGAACGCTGAGCTGTAGTCAATGAATAGCATTCTCACATAGGTGTTCCTTTTGTCCAGGTGGGAAAGGGCAGTGTGGAGTGCAATCCTCTGTGGATCTGTTAGGGCGGTATGCAAATTGTAGTGGGTCTAGGGTTTCTGGGATTGTGTGTGTGTTTCTCTTACCGGTCATAGCCATACTGCTACGGCGTGTGCGGCCATCATCCTGGCTGAGCTGTCGGTGTAGTTTGGTCTTGTTGGCGGCATGGGACATGTCAGGGTTACTCAACTTCCTGAACAACAGGGGCGGGGGCGCAGAAAACTCCTACAGAGAGTGTGACAGAGAGGAGGGAGGATGGAGAGGGGGAAGCGAGGGAGAGAGAGAGGGAGGAGGAAAGTAAAAAGAGAGGAGTTGGAGGAGAATAAAAAAAAGACTGGCCTATTAAAAACACTAATCTCCAATCCCAACAAGTCCAGTAGCCTGTCCGTCCCAGTCCATTCAGCAATGGAACATGTCATGCATGGCTGCAGCCGTTCAACAGTGAAGTCACGCCTCAGCAAAGCCAACCAAGCCCCAGTCAGTCAGTATATCGGTATCAAAGTCAAAATGCTGGTATCGTGACAGCACTAACACAGACAGGCACACACACCTGCTCTTCACATTTTGGGAGACTGTGCTCTGCCTCTGTGCAGATGGACTGAGCAGAGTGCACACATACACACACACCAGTTGCATTACCATTCACCATAAATCAATCACTCAATCACATTGTTGGATGATGTTTGTTAGGCTTTGCCCTTAGTAACTGGTCCAGGGACAGTTTAGTGGTTGAGAGCTGCTAGGAAAGGACAGGAGGAGCTGATTTTAATTCAGTGGTAAAGCGTGGACAGTTACTGAAGTGATACACTGCTCAAAAAATAAAGGGAACACTTAAACAACACAATGTTACTCCAAGTCAATCACACTTCTGTGAAATCAAACTGTCCACTTAGGAAGCAACCCTGATTGACAATAAATTTTACATGCTGTTGTGCAAATGGAATAGACAACAGGTGGAAATTATAGGCAATTAGCAAGACACCCCCAATAAAGGAGTGGTTCTGCAGGTGGTTACAATAGACCACTTCTCAGTTCCTAATCTTCCTGGCTGATGTTTTGGTCACTTTTGAATACTGGCGGTGCTTTCAATCTAGTGGTAGCATGAGACGGAGTCTACAACCCACACAAGTGGCTCAGGTAGTGCAGCTCACCCAGGATGGCACATCAATGCGAGCTGTGGCAAGGTTTTCTGTGTCTGTCAGCGTAGTGTCCAGAGCATGGAGGCGCTACCAGGAGACAGGCCAGTACATCAGGAGACGTGGAGGAGGCCGTAGGAGGGCAACAACCCAGCAGCAAGACCGCTACCTCCGCCTTTGTGCAAGGAGGAGCAGGAGGAGCACTGCCAGAGCCCTGCAAAATGACCTCCAGCAGGCCACAAATGTGCATGTGTCTGCTCAAATGGTCAGAAACAGACTCCATGAGGGTGGTGTGAGGGACCGACGTCCACGGGTGGGGGTTGTGCTTACAGCCCAACACCGTGCAGGACGTTTGGCATTTGCCAGAGAACACCAAGATTGGCAAATTCGCCACTGGCGCCCTGTGCTCTTCACAGATGAAAGCAGGTTCACACTGAGCACGTGACAGACGTGACAAAGTCTGGAGACGCCGTGGAGAACGTTCTGCTGCCTGCAACATCCTCCAGCATGACCGGTTTGGCGGTGGGTCAGTCATGGTGTGGGGTGGCATTTCTTTGGGGGGCCGCACAGCCCTCCATTTGCTCGCCAGAGGTAGCCTGACTGCCATTAGGTACCGAGATGAGATCCTCAGACCCCTTGTGAGACCATATGCTGGTGCGGTTGGCCCTGGGTTCCTCCTAATGCAAGACAATGTGGAGTGTGTCAGCAGTTCCTGCAAGAGGAAGGCATTGATGCTATGGACTGGCCCGTCTGTTCCCCAGACCTGAATCCAATTGAGCACATCTGGGACATGTCTCGCTCCATCCACCACAGACTGTCCAGGAGTTGGCGGATGCTTTAGTCCAGGTCTGGGAGGAGATCCCTCAGGAGACCATCCGCCACCTCATCAGGAGCATGCCCAGGCATTGTAGGGAGGTCATACAGGCACGTGGAGGCCACACACACTACTGACCCTAATTTTGACTTGTTTTAAGGACATTACATCAAAGTTGGATCAGCCTGTAGTGTGGTTTTCCACTTTCATTTTGAGTGTGACTCCAAATCCAGACCTCCATGGGTTGATAAATTTGATTTCCATTGATAATTTTTGTGTGATTTTGTTGTCAGCACATTCAACTATGTAAAGAAAAAAGTATTTAATAAGAATATTTCATTCATTCAGATCTAGGATGTGTTATTTTAGTGTTCCCTTTATTTCTTTTGAGCAGTGTATATTGTTTTTGTCTGTTGAGACCAATTCCAACTGAGATCACCAGAGACAGACACATGGAGGATGTGATGTAGAGCCAGTATGATGAGTCAGGCCTATTTGTTTTTGCTTCGAAGGCCTCTGAAACATCCATCACCATGGAAACATGGCTTGTCTGAGGGGTCATTCCACCTCAAAAAGCACAAGAAAGAGTATTTTGACACCCACCATCTCTGAAATCATTGAATCAGATAGGATAGCCACTCATGCAACATTATTTTGTTGAAAGACAATTTGAACTCTGAGAAATAAAGCTAATTGATTGCACCCAAATTGGCCATTTCAATTGATAGAATTCATAAATTATACTGAATATAATGCAACATTTAAATTATTTCATCAGCTGAAATAAAATATTCCATGTTAGCGAGTGTTTCTCATTTGCCAAAATAATCCTTGCATATTAAAAAGCCTAGTCCTATGTAGCACAGTTGGTAGAGCAACGCACTTGCAGCACCAGGGTTGTGGGTTTGATTCCCAAGGGGGGCTATTATGAAAATATATACACTCACTACATGTAGTAAGTTACTCTGGTTAAGACCGTCTGCTAAATGATGTAAGTATAAACAACAGCCATAAGCTACCAAAACAATTGCATTTTATCAAGGGCAATTTGAATGCACAGAGATACCGTGACAAGGTTGTGCCATTCATCCACCGCCATCACCACATGTTTCAGCATGATTTTGCACGGCCCCATGTCGCAGGGATCTGTACACAATTCCTGGATGATGAAAATATTGCACTGCATACTCACCAGTAATGTTCCCTCAAAATTTTGTGGGCACTGAGCAAATTCTAATACTTATGAGAGGAAACTTGAACGCTGTGAGAATTTTGTGCAACTTCCGGCGTGCATTTATAGTGAACACTAAGGCTGTACCCTTACAGTTTTAGACAGTAGCTAACAAGCTATTGTGGCTATTTGAGCATAATGTAGGCCTACCAACAAAAGCAATGGACCAAATTCCATAAGATTCACATAGAAATAGCTTTTGATTCCTATGATATAGCCTACAGTAGCCTATGTGCAGGCCTACATTGCACAAGACTTTAAAAAAGGTTTACACATGATGAAGGGCTTGACATTTATTCATGTGTTACTTGGTCTGTAACACCATGGGCCAAATAGGTAACTGTAAATTACAATATTTTGTGTTGTATGATGCAAGGAACCACTTTACAAAATAAAGTAATTATTATTACCAAACTGAGAATTAGACAATGTAGGCTACCTCTCTGACTATTGGCTTATTTGCATGTTCAAGCCTGTCTCAAAACACAACACTGCCCCTTTAATTAAGACATACAGTTCATTTTGGAAGAATTCAGACCCCCTGCCCTTTTCCACATTTTGTTAACAGCCTTATTCTAAAATGGATTAACTAAAAACATTTGCTCATTAATCTACACACAATACCCCATAATGACAAAGTGAACATAGGTTTTTCAAAATGTTTGCAAATGTATTCAAAATAAAAAACAAATACCTTATTTACATAAATATTCAGACTCATTGCTATGAGACTCAAAATTGAGCTCAGGTGCATTCTGATTCCACTGATCATCCTTGAGATGTTTCTACAACTTGATTGGAGTCCACCTGTGGTAAATTCAATTGCACCTTTGGCAGCGATTACAGCCTTGAGTCTTCTTGGATATGACGCTACAAGCTTGGCACACCTGTATTTGGGGAGTTTCTCCCATTCTTCTCTGCAGATCCTCTCAAGCTCTGTCATGTTGGATGGGGAATGTCGCTGCACAGCTATTTTCAGGTCTCTCCAGAGATGTTTGATCGGCTTCAAGTCTGGCCTCTGGCTGGGCCACTCAAGGGAATTCAGGATCTTGTCCCGAAGCCACTACTGCGTTGTTTTGGTTGTGTATTTATGGTCGTTGTTCTGTTGGAAGGTGAACCTTCGCCCACAGTCTGAGATCCTGAGCGCTCTGGAGCAAGTTTTCGTCAAGGATCTCTTTGTACTTAGCTCCGTTCATCTTTCCCTCGATCCGAACTAGTCTCCCAGTCCCTGCCACTGAAAAACATCCCCACAGCATGATGCTGCCACCACCATGCTTCACCGTAGGGATGGTGCCAGGTTTCCTCCAGAAGTGACGCTTGGCATTCAGGCCAAAGAGTTCAATCTTGGTTTCATCAGATGAGAGAATATTGTTTCTCATGGTCAGAGTCCTTTAGGTGCATTTTGGCAAACTCCAAGCTGGCTGTCATGTGCCTTTTACTGAAGAGTGGCTTCCGTCTGGCCACTCCACCATAAAGGCCTGATTGGTGGAGTGCTGCATAGATGGTTGTCCTTCTAGAAGATTCTCCCATCTTCACAGAAGAACTCTGGAGCTCTGTCAGAGTGACCATCAGGTTTTTGGTCACCTCACTGATCAAGGCCCTTCTCCAATGATTGCTCAGTTTGGCTGGGCAGCCAGCTCTAGGAAGAGTCTTGCTGGTTCTAAACGTCTTTATTTAAGAATGATGGAGGTCACTGTGTTCTTGTGGACCTTCAATGCTGCAGAAATGTTCTGGTACACTTCCCCAGATCTGTGCCTCGACACAATCCTGTCTCGGAGCTCTATGGACAGTTCCTTCGACCTCATGGCTTGGTTTTTGCTCTGACATGCACTATCAACTGTGGGACCTTATATAGACAGGTGAGTGCCTTTCCAAATCATGCCCAATCAATGAATTTACCACAGATGGACTCCAATCAAGTTGTAGAAACATCTCAAGGATGATCAATGGAAACTCTCTCTGGAGAGACCTGAAAAAAGCTGTGCAGCGACGCTCCCCATCCAACCTGATAGAGCTTGAGAGGATCTGCAGAGAATAATGGGATAAACTCCCTAAATATAGGTGTGCCAAGCTCGTAGTAAAGTTGCTTCAACAAAGCACTGAGTAAAGAGTCTGAATACTTATGTAAATGTCATATTTCCGTTTTTTTTTTTTTATAAAAAAAAATAAATGTTTTTGCTTTGTCATTATGGGGTATTGTGTGTAGATTGATGAGGGGGAAAAACGATTTAATCCTTTTTAGAATTAGGTTGTAATGTAACAAAATCTGGAAAAAGTCAAGGGGTCTGAATACTTTCCGAATTAAGTTGGTAAATCGGGTGTTAGGTACTATATTTATTTAATATTATGTGAATCCTACAAATGAAAAGGCCCAGTTTGGGTGCAATCAATTAGCTAATTTCAACAACATATTGTAGCCCGAATGCTCATCGTAACTGCAGAAACCATTTCAGAACAATCTGAGATTGTGGGTGTCATGGCTTGCTGAAATGACATGGAACAACCCTGAGGTCATCCCTTCCTCTCCCAAGCCACCAGATCAACCCCTGGAGTCGTGAGGAGTGTTCCAGAAACATCTGGATGTCCTGCGCGTCCTCAGCGCGCCCCTCAAACCTCCCAGCCGCACACATCAAAGGGCTGGAATGAACGCATCCGCTACTCCCAACCAGCCAGCCGGCAACACAGGACAAACAGCAAACAAACCCTCACTCCCAAATACCGACAGACACAGACAACCTGAATTCAGCAGTTCAAGCTTTGTATATCTATTCAACAATCAAAAGTTGAGGCAGAATCAAAGTAAGTCTCCCGGTCTCTGGTTAGTAATACCGCATTCCTCTATACCTGATCAATGCCGGTCTGTGCATTCCACAGGTGTGTAGGCTACCCCAGGGCAAGGCAGGCTGTCCTCCAGCCCGCTAGTGAGCAGCACGTATGTGTCTGCAGCATGTGACACTGACGGGAATAGCCATAGGAGAGAGCTTAATGTACGGTATGTTTCAATGCCTCCACCACTGCATTTCACTCCTTTTCACCTAGGTGGCAGAGTTACACATGCATTCAGTCAGGCTTGAGAGGTAGGGGAAAATACAGCTGTTAAAGGCACACATACCATCGGTTGTTAAGAGGGAATTTTAGTGTGCGAACACGGGTAGTTAGTTATGCCCTGTAGCCTGAGGAGGCCCTGTAGAGGAGTGTCACTATCAATACTACACCAGCTGGTAAGGATCGGACCCTTTTTTTCCATTTTTGCCTAAAATGACCTACCCAAATCTAAATGCCTGTAGCTCAGGACCTGCATATTCTTGAAACCATTTGAAATTATTAACAGGCAATCTGTAATGAAATTCGTCTTCCTCTGAGGAGTATGAAGGATCGGACCAATATGCAGCGTGGTACGTGTCCATGTTGATAATTTATTTACATTGAACACCAAAAACAAAATAACAAGTAGAACGACCGAAAACGAAACAGTTATGTCTGGTAATGACACAGAGACAGAAACAAATCAACCACAACTAAAATGGGGAAAACAGGCTACCTAAGTATGATTCTCAATCAGAGACAACGAACGACACCTGCCTCTGATTGAGAACCATACCAGGCCAAACACATAAAACACAACATAGAAAAAAGAACATAGACTACCCACCCCAACTCACGCCCTGACCAAACTAACACAAAGACATAAATAAAGGAACTGAGGTCAGAACGTGACACAATCACTAAGCCTTGGCTCCAGCTCTCCATCCTTCTCTCTCAAATGAAAGCTCCTGATGCTTGGCTTACATTACTCCTCTGTTGCATGACTTCTTTCTCTCTGGTTCAGATGTTTTCCATAGTGAGCGGTCTCCACTGAGTTTCCTCCATACTAGCGTACTACATACTTAAACTGCATACCAATTTTGCCGTATGATCATGTGGTTAAATTCACTCGTCTTTTCCGACTCACGTGTTTGACAACAGCCGATATCAGATAAATTGACATGCTGTACCAAAATGAACAAATGGCGGGAGTCAACACAATCGCGCATTAGACGACGCATTCGGGGTACTTTTTTCTACATTTCACATACTACTTACCCTGACTGACACCCCACCGTCTCAATGGGCCATGGACAACAACCTGAGACTGGGCAGTGAGACTATCTAATATATAACAATAATAAGATTATATGCCATTTAGCGGACACTTTTATCCAAAGCGATTTACACTAATGTGTACATACATTTTTTTAAGTGTGGATGATCCCGGGAATCGAATCCACTATCCTGGCATTGCAAGTGTCATACCAACTGAGCAGAGCTAACTGAGGACCACAAAGCTTGCTGTGAGACTATGATGTGAGCCTGGAGTGTGATCAGGAAGATTGCGTGTTCTCACTCAGGCCTTAGAATGTCCTTAGTATGTCATGAAGAATGGGTCTGCATGTACAGGCAGGGCTCGGGGCTGAGTAGACTCACATCTGCACTGGACACCGGCTGATTGACCTCTGCAGCCTTAGAGTGTTTTCTCTCATGTTCCAGTGGTCTCTCTGTATGATATTCTGTGTACAGTGTGGTATGTACAGTATGGTACCGTTTTTACCAAAGCCACTGAGTCCAACCTTAACCAAGGCGTAATATTTTTTCCTTCATATTTGCGTATGTTTTAGCTTAGACCCTACTTTACATAATCTGAGGGTTTTGTGTTGTGCCCGCCATTGGTTGAACATGCTCTTGAATACAAGTCGGGCGTCATTTCAATCATAGAAATGTTCGAATGGACCTATCACTTCAGACCACTGCAACTTAGCTGGCACACTACTATCGCAAAGATGGCGGCCAAATCATCCACCATCAAATCAACTTAAATGGTCATGTCTATTCTATTATCTACATTTCTATGATTTCCATACATTTTCTATGGAGGACTGACAGTATAATTTAAAACAACAGATATTCACATTCAAGTCAACGTGGACCTCGAACCATCTTTGTGGTGCCTCTTGAAAGTCTCAATTTTAGACCATTTATCAGCCTAAACATGATGCCCACTTTGTATTCAAGAGCATACGTCTCAACCAACGGCAGGCACAACTCAAAAACCTCAGACGATTTAAAATAGGGCCTAAACTACAACATATGTGAATATTACATGTTTTTGGACCTGAATGCTTAAAAGTTTTTAAAAAAAGACAAGTTAAAATTACTCATTATTTCAAGAACGCTTTAACCCTGTTTGTATGATTTTTAAATATATCAATCTCAACCATTTATATTTTCCAGTAATGAAGACATGGGTGTCTCATGGCATGGTGGGGTATGCAAAATAGTTCAACTTTGAGAACCTTTATCTCTTGAATGTTTTGGCATTCAGGTCCAATAATGTACATTCTGAGCATTTCTACAATGGGCAAATATGTATGGAAGGTTTCGTTCAAATAAAAAAGGGTGCTGTCAAAAAGGGATGAAATTCAGATGGATTTACCCAGAGAAAAGTGTGTGTGAGTTCTGTTAAGTGCAACTCCAGCACTGTAAAGCCCCACTGGCTGGCTGGGATGTGATGGATCACAGTCACCACACAGGCTGCAGCCAAACACATGGACACAGACACACACACACAGCCAGCCAGCCAGATAATCCCTGAAAACACACACACAAACCCACTGCAAAGACAGAATATTTCTAATTAACAGACCACAAACCAGGATGGATTGCCAGGACGTGTACTCAAAGCATGTGCTGACCAGCTGGCAAGTGTCACTGACATTTTCAACCTCTCCCAGACCCAATCTGTAATACCTACATGTTTCAAGCAGACCACCATAATCCCTGTGCCCAAGAACACCAAGATAACCCGTCTAAATGACAATCGCCCCATAACACTCACATCTGTAGCCATGAAATGCTTTGAAAGGCTGGCCACGGCTCACATCAAAACAATCATCCTAGACCCACTCCAATTCGCCTACCGCCCCAATAGATCCACAGATGACGCAATCTCTATTGCACTCCACACTGCCGTCTCCCACCTGGACAAGAGGAACACCTATATGAGAAATCTGTTAATTGACCACAGCTCAGCGTTCAACACCATAGTCCCTTCCAAGCCCATAACTAATTAAAAGACCCTGGGACTATATAATATAGATACTTTTGTATATATAGTATATTTCTGCGTATTGTATGTGGACACCTCTTCAAATTAGTGGATTCGGCTATTCCAGCCACACCCATTGCTGACAGGTTGAGAAATTGAGCACACAGCCATGCAAGCTCACAGAACACCCGACCCCAGAGTGCTGAAGCGTGTAGCACGTAAAAAGCGCCTGTTCTCGGTTGCAACACTCACTACCAATTTCCAAACTGCCTCTGGAAGCAACTTCAACACAATAACTGTTTGTCGGGAGCTTCATGAAATGGGGTTCCATGGCCCGAGAAGCCGCACACAAGCGTAAGATCACCAGGCGCAGTGATGAATCACGCATCACCATCTGGAAATCTGATGGAAGAATCTGAGTTTGGCGGATTCCAGGAGAATTGTTACCTTCCCCAATGCATAATGCCAACTGTAAAATGGTCTGGGGCTGTTTGTCATGGTGTGGGCTAGGCCCCTTAGTTCCAGTCAAGGGAAATATTAACACTGTAGCATACAATGACATTCTAGACAATTTGGGGAAGGCCCTTTCCTGTTTCAGCATGACAATGACCCCGTGCATAAAGCGAGGTCCATACAGAATTGGTTTGTCGAGATCGGAATAGTTGAACTTGACTGGGCTGCACAGAGCTCTGACCTCAACCCCATTGAACACCTTTGGGATGAATTGGAACGCCGACCGTGAGCCAGGCCTTGTCGCCCAACAATCAGTGCCCGACCTCACTAATGCTCGTGGCTGAATAGAAGCAAGTCCCTGCAGAAATGTTCCAACATCTTCCTAGAAGAGTGGAGGCTGTTATAGCAGCAAAGGGTGAACAAACTCCATATTAAAGCCCATGATTTTAGAATGAGATGTTCAGTGAGCAGGTGTCCACATACACTACATGACCAAAAGTATCTACTTCAATTACCTCGTACCCCTGCACATCAACTCGGTACTTGTACCCTGTGTATATAGCTAAGTTATCGTTACTCATTGTGCATTTATGAGTACTTTTCTATTATTTCTCTATTTTCTCTCTCTGCATAGTTGGGAAGGGCCCGT
Source organism: Oncorhynchus clarkii lewisi (assembly GCF_045791955.1). Classification (NCBI taxonomy): domain Eukaryota; kingdom Metazoa; phylum Chordata; class Actinopteri; order Salmoniformes; family Salmonidae; genus Oncorhynchus; species Oncorhynchus clarkii. The sequence goes on from NC_092150.1 coordinate 41,634,202, forward strand.
AAGTAAGCATTTCACTGTTAGTCTACACCTGTTGTTTAAAAAGCATGTGACAAATAACATTTGATTCGATGTACACAATATGAACTATGTTCTACTGTAAACAACACACACTTGTTATCTCTGGTGTTAACATTGACTTCTGGGCCTCCCGAATGACGCAGTGGTCTAAGACACTGTATCGCAGTGCTAGCTGTGCCACTAGAGATCCTGGATCGAGTCAAGACTGTCGCAGCCGGCCGAGACCGGGAGACCCACGGGGAAGCGCACAGTTGGCCCAGCGTCGTCCGGGTTAAGGGAGGGTTTGGCCGGCAAGGATGTTCTTGTTCCTTCGCTCACTAGCGACTCCTGTGGCGGGCCGGGCGCAGTGCACGCTGACACGGTCGCCAGGTGTACGGTGTATCCTCCGACACATTGGTGCGGCTGGCTTCCGGGTTAAGTGGGCATTGAGTCAAGAAGCTGTGCGACTTGGCTGGGTTGTGTTTCGGAGGACGCACGGCTCTCGACCTTCGCCTCTCCCGAATCCGTATGGGAGTTGAAGCAATGGGACAAGACTAACTACCAATTGGAGACCACGAAATTGGGGAGAAAAAAGGGTAAACAATTTTTTTTTTAAATAAACATTGACTTCTTTGATGATGCACGCATTCAATGCACAGTAGCAAATCAATGTGCATCTCCATATGAAAGCACCTATCTTAACCCTTAGCCCTGTTAATCCACATCAATCCACTAATGAGTTGAGGGTGAGACTGCCGGACAACATCGAAGCATTGCAGTACATGTCAGTTTTCAATGTGGAGGAAACTCTAAAGCACAATAAGAGCCCTGGAGAAATAGAAGAAAATAGCCAAACTTCTTGGCTACTCCCCTGCAGAGATAGACAAGATTGTCCAGCAATGGCGTGCCATCCATCTTAGTAAATGGAATGAGACAAAAAACACACTGGGCTTTTGGAGTGAGATTTGGAAGTTCCAGGATGCAGCTGATATCAGCACGTTTCAAGTACATGCCATGGCTGCTGTGTCTGTGTTGTTCTTGCCACACTTGAATGCTTAAATCGAGAGAGTATTCAGCCAGATGAGTGTGGTAAAAAGCAAACTTAGAAATCGGATGTCCTTGCAGACCCTTAACTCCATCCTGTACATTCGATGTGGACTGAAGCTGTCTGGTGAGGCTTGCTATGAGCACCAGCTGCATGATAATGTTTTGCAGCTTTTTGGCACATCAGCTACTTACTCATTTAAGTCAGCTCCTACAGTTGCTGAACATGCCATAGAGAGCCTTGACCAAAATGACGATGACCCACTCTTTCTGTGAGCCAGCACAGCCTGTGTGTGTATGGAGGGGGTCTGGAAAAAAAATAAAAAATAACCTGAATTAGGGCCAGACTAGTTACCATAATTTTCTCACATTGCCATTGACAGTTTTCTATTGTCTCTTTTTGGTCCATTTAGATTGTTAATGTAGATTGTATACAAAAAGTAGGCTCAGCTGGGAGGAGGCTCAGCTTGCGCAGTGCAGGTCTGGAGGTGGCTGGTTGGCTGGCCAGGCCCCTGCTGCTGTCTTTCTGCACCACTACTCCTCTGCCGCCCATGGGTAGCTAGCTGTCAGCAGCACAGAGCAGGCTCACTGACACGCAGCACAGATCTGCCGAGACAGGCTTGATCAATAGAGGCACACACACACACACACACACACACGGGCAGTGTTCAGGCTCAAACAAACACACAATGAGAAAGTGGTGTTGTATTCTGGCTAGGAGATGACACACAGGAGACAGTTCCCAGAGCAAAGCTTCAGCTTCCTGTTCTGTACTACAAAATAGTTTTCCAAACACACACACACACACGGCAAAACAATGCCCTCTTGTGTCAGTCATTCAGTCATGTCAAGCCACCTGCGTCCTTGGGATAGGTGGGTACTGTGTAGTGCAGGGGTCTCCAACCTTTTCTAGCTTGAGAGTTACTTAAAAAAAATGTAACGTCACAAGCGACACATTTTTCTAGATTTCAAATAGGCACATTCTTCTCTTCTGGGTCCTTAGTGTACAAGAGAAAGTAGTGAACTGTCAATATACCTGTTAAATAATGGTTATAATAAACTGGGTGGTACCACATACCACGGGTATGAAAAAAACATGTATTTTACTTCTCTTATTACATTGGTAACCAGTTTATAATAGCAATAAGGCACCTTGGGGGGTTTGTGATAAATGGCTAATATACCACGGCTAAGGGCTGTCTCCAGGCACTGCGTGTTGCGGCGTGCTTAAGAACAGCCCTTAGCCGTGGTATATAGGCCATAAACCACACCTCCTCTGGCCTTATTGCTTAAATAAACAACTCTAAGGGGGGTCATATAAAATCTGTGATTTTGAGTCCATGGCCATGCTTAAATCACAGCAGGAAAAAAAGTGTTTAGGTCTGGAAGAGTGTAATTCCCCTTTAATTGCGCATGTTTGTTCAATTGTGCATCTAGCAGTGCTTTCTAATGTGCCATTCTAGTGATGGTTCTGTACTACTGCTGCTCATTTCATGGCAAAGTTTACAAATAAATAATAGATACAAATTATATACTCACTAATGATATGCTTCTGCCAGGTAAGCCTACTCTGCAGTTAACATTTAATTGAGACGGTTTTGGAGAAAGTATTTGTCAACACACAAGACGGCTATCACATCAACTGATTACACACGGAATGATAAGCAAACGCGTGCACCACACTGACAGACGGGGGCAATATTGCTGAAAATTAATTGGCAGATATTGTGGTAGGTTTGGCTTTTTAAGCCAATAGGGGCTAACCAGGGGTGGGATAATGTCAATGTTGCTTTGATTAGATAGTAGCTGGGAGCTTGCAGTGTCTGAAACTTGTGAGATTTATTTGTGACAGTTTGCGGTGGAACACGTGAAAAACTGCATGTACTTTCAGAATTGTTTGGCGACCTACTCATAGGTGGGCTTGCGAGCTATTGGTAGCTCGCGATCCACCTGTTGGAGACCCCTGGTGTAGTGGTATGTGGCTACTTCACGCAATACCAGATCCTTGACTGTTGTACAGGCCTCAGATATGAGGGGAGTATAGTATCTCAATACCAGTTGGTTTGTTTCAGGTCCTTTCATGTTTACAGCTAGTTTTCCACTACAGAACAAAACACCACTCACGAGGAAGTTACTAGCTATGGGTTACAGTAAGATATTGTCACCATTGGCTGCAAGACAAACACCAGTTTAACCACAGGGTCATGTTTTTGGAATCCAGTTATACCCTCAAGCCAACACAAACAATGCCATCCCTATAAACAAACAAGTAGGTAAAACAATAGGGCTTGGAATTGCCAGGGACGCCACAATACAATATTATCACAATACTTAGGTGCCGATATGAAGTGTATTGCAATTCTCACAAATCTATATGTATTGCAACTTGACAGCAAACATATTGCTTCACTATACAGTAGGTTTGCTGCAAAGAGAATAGAGAGCATGAGAAAATGTGTTTAGTAGGAATGGAAATTAAAGTGCTGCAAACATGTTGAGTCACTATTTAAAAAGAACATGGAGAACAAGCCATACGATTAAAAATACTGGAGTTTTGGGGAAGGTACAGCTGACAAGTGCTAGCTAACACAATTCTTTGGTGGGGGGGGTGGGGTTTTACAAATCGAGAGTACAAAATAATAACGGATAAAATCTAATTTCCCCCCCATCACTATAAAGGAAACACAACCCATGCATTACATCGTAATCTTAGTAATAATTATCTAATAGAGCGGCCTGCAGCAGACTGTTTAATTCTACCTGGATTAAAGTGAGAGTTGAGTGTTTATCCAGCAGTCCACAGTGTGCGTGTTTTACTTGCTTGGGAGTATGCACAGTTCTGTCTGCAGACAGAGATTATCTTAGAGCCTAGCTGGAACTTTATATACACTACCGGACAAAAGTTTGGACACACCTACTCACTCAAGGGTTTTTCTTTATTTGTACTATTTTCTACATTGTAGAATAATAGTGAATACATCAATACTATGAAATAACACATATGGAATCATGTAATAACCAAAAGTGTTAAATACATTTTAAATTCTTTGATGTAGCCACCTTTTGCTTTGATGACAGCTTTGCTCACTCTTGGCATTCTCTCAACCAGCTTCATGAGGTAGTCACCTGGAATGCATTTCAAGGCGAAGGATGGCTACTTTGAAGAATCTAAAATATATATACATTTGAAGTCGGAAGTTTAAATACTTGTTGGAGTCATTAAAAATTGTTTTTCAAACACTCCACACATTTCTTGTTAACAAACTATAGTTTTGGCAAGTCGGTTATCTACTTTGTGCATGAGTCATTTTTCCAACAATTGTTTACAGACAGATTATTTCACTTATAATTCACTGTATCACAATTCCAGTGGGTCAGAAGTCTACATACACTAAGTTGACTGTGCCTTTAAACAGCTTGGAAAATTCCAGAAAATTGTCGTGTTTTCAGAAGCTTCTGATAAGCTAATTGACATAATTTTAGTCAATTGGAGGTGTACCTGTGGATGTATTTCAAGGCCCACCTTCAAACTCAGTGCCTCTTTGCTTGACATCATGGGAAAATCAATAGAAATTAGCCAAGACCTCAGAAAAAAATTGTAGACCTCCACAAGTCTGGTTCATCCTTGGGAGCAATTTCCAAACGCCTGAAGGTACCACCTTCATCTGTACAAACAATAGTACACAAGTATAAACACCATGGGACCACGCAGCCATCATACCGCTCAGGAAGGAGACGCGTTCGGTCTCCTAGAGATGAACGTACTTTGGTGTGAAAAGTGCAAATAAATGATTAGAGCACATGACCAAATTAAAGAAATTACAATTGGAATAGAATGCAATGTTATATCATTGCATGCCAATGATGTCTTGCTCTATCTCCAAGACCCCTCATACTCAATGCCATTCCTCCTGTCATTGCTTGAAGAGTTGGTAAACTGTAAACTGGTAAACTCTTCACAAAGTCAATTGGTCCAATACATAGATTATGCCTATATTTACCCACACCTTCAGCCCCAAACCTTTACAAGACCAATTCAATGGAAATGGTCTTTGACAAATGTTAACTACTTAGGAATTGTCATACCCTGTAATGTACATTATTTGTATAAATTGAACTACATTCCAGTTATTGAAATGGTTACCACACAAAAAGCTGATTTCTCTCATATTTTGTGCACAAATTTGTTTACATCCCTGTTAGTGAACATTCCTCATTTGCCAAGATAATCCATCCACCTGACAGGTGTGGCATATCAAGAAGCTGATTAAACAGAGTGATCATTACACAGGTGCACCTTGTGCTAGAGACAATAAAAGGCCACTCTAAAATGTGCAGTTGTCACACAACACAATTTCACAGATGTCTCAAGTTGAGGGAGCGTGCAATTGTCATGCTGACTGGGGGAATGCCCACCAGAGCTGTTGGCAGATAATTGAATGTTCATTTCTCTATCATTCTCAATGTCGTTTTAGAGAATTTGGCAGTACGTCCAACTGGCCTCACAACCGCAGACCATGTGTGTGGCATTATGTGGGTGAGCCGTTTTCTGATGTCAACGTTGTGAACAGAGTGCCCCATATTGGAGGTGGGGTTATGGTATGGGCAGGCATAAGTTACGGACAACGAACACCATTGCATTTTATTGATGGCAATTTGAATGCACAGAGATACTGTGATGAGATCCTGAGGCCCATTGTCGTACCATTCATCTTCTTCCATCACCACATTTTTCAGCATGATAATGCACGGCCTCATGTCGCAAGGATCTGTACACAATTCCTGGAAGCTGAAAATGTCCCAGTTCATCCATGTCCTGCATACTCACCAGACATGCCACCCACTGAGCATGTTTGGGATGCTCTGGATCGACATGTACGACAGTGTGTTCCAGTTCCCGCCAATATGCCAGCAGCATACTACCCTGCATCCCACTGCTGGCTTGCTTTTGAAGCTAAGCAGGTTTGGTCCTGGTTGGGAGACCAGATGCTGCTGGAAGTGGTGTTGGAGGGCCAGTAGGAGGCACTCTTTCCTCTGGTCTAAAAATAAATATTCCAATGCCTCATGGCAGTGATTGGGGACACTGCTCTGTGTAGGGTGTCGTCTTTCGGATGGGATGTTAAACGGGTGTCCTGACTCTCTGAGGTCATTAAAGATCCAAGGGCACTTATTGTAAGAGTAGGGGTGTTAACCTCAGTGTCCTGGCTAAATTCCCAAGCTGTCCCTCATACCATCATGGTCACCTAATCATCCCCAGCTTACAATTGGCTCATTCATCCCCCTCCTCTCCCCTTTAACTATTCCCTAGGTCGTTGCTGTAAAGAGAATGTGTTCTCAGTCAACTTACCTGGTAAAATAACGGTAAAAAAAAGATATATATCCAGCAACTTCACACAGCCATTGAAGAGTGGGACAACATTCCACAAGCCACAATCAACAGCCTGATCAACTCGATGTGTCGAGCTGCCTGAGGCAAATGGTGGCCACACCAGATACTGACTGGTTTTCTGATCCACTCCCCTACCTTTTTTTTAAAGTTATCTGTGACCAACATATGCATATCTGTATTCCCAGTCATGTGAAATCCAAAGATTTGGACCTACTACTGTAATTCAGTCAAATATTTAACCTTTTAGCATGTTGTGTTTATTTCTGTTCAGTGTATGTTTGAAAGCACACAAATGTTCCTACAACCTCAGACACAAACTCTCTGTCAATGATTTTTAACAGTGTTTACTATACACCAGAAAAACTTCACAAAATGAATGATGAAATGTCTTTCCTTTGTCAGCGCTGTAAGAGGCAAAAGGGTACTTTATCACATTTTGGACATGCAATCATATTTAAATATTTTGGGAATCAGTAATCAACACATTGTCAGAATGTTTATAGAGTTCTATCCCTCTCATCGTGTGTCTGTTTGGGACTAGAGAACTAGTTCCATGGAACAAGAATAAGAAAAAATATTGGATCGGTCTGTACTCGCAGCAAAGAAATGTATAACATTATTCTGTAAGTCAGATAGTCCCCCTACTTTAACACACTGGCTTTGACTATCATTTGAATATAATTTATTTTTCAACAGGACAATGACACAACAACTCCTTCAAGACTGTTGGAAAAGCATTCCTCATGAAGCTAGTTGAGAAAATGAAAGAGTGCGCAACTGTCATCAAGGCAAAGGGTGGCTACTTTGAAGAATCTAAATTATATTTGGATTTGTTTAACACTTTCTTGGTTACTAGATGATTCCATGTGTTATTTCATAGTTTTGATGTCTTCACCATTAGAAAATATTAAAAAATAAAGAAAAACCTTTGAATGAGTGGCTGAGTCCAAACTTTTGACTGTACATCTTTGTTTTGTTTTTCAAATAGATAGTTCTATAGCGTGAGTATTCAAAGGGTTGTAGCTCTTCTTTTATTTTTATCTCTAGTTGGTGTGAGAGGGTCTTCAGTAACCAAATGCAGATTCTCCAAGTGTTTAATGTCCTTTTCAGTATATTTTAATTCATCTATAGTGTTCCTTTTTAGAGAAGAAGCAAATGGTATGATGTTCCGTCTAATGTAGGCTTTCACTAATCAGGATGGCAACACCTCTAGAGTTGGATGTAAAAGAGGAATAGAACACTTTGCCAAGCCATACCGATCGAAGTTGCTCATGAGCAGTTGGTAAGAGATGAGTCTCTTGTAGAAAAGCTGTGTCCTCTCTCTTTATTCAAATAAATACTTTTTTTTTTTTTTCAAAGTGCTTCCCAAACCATTCACATTATGTTGTATTTGAGCATTTCAATTTGAAATTCATAATATTTTTAGGAGTGACATAATAAACACAGGAAAAACAAAACCACAAGACAGAATAACACAATAAGCACATATATAAGCAAGAAATTAGGGGGGGAAAAGCATCCCCTCTCACTCCCAATGGATGCTCCCTGAAAAAATGAAAAGGATTCTTATTACCTGACCGTAATCCATCCTAATATGGCCATACAACTTTAAGAGGTATTAGATATTGTATAGCCCTAGATTATTCGGATCGTTGTAACCATATACATAAGAGGGCTCCAAACAACATGATTTAATTATTGGTAGATCATCAGTTCAAAAAAAGTTTTTCAACTATTAGACCAAGTCTCAGTCAGTTGGACCAAGTCGGAGTGGTCTGCTCTGCTTGATTCCACAGAGCGGTGCAAAGAAGACCAATGATCAGGCAGTCTGCTCAGTTTGAATCTATAGAATCATTTTACTTATCGACTGACGGGTGAGCATAATAATATTTATCCATTGGCCTAATTAATACAGCAAAATAAAAAGCATCTGTGTTGCCTTCGGCCAAATCATAAGGCGATGGACTACTTGAATCTTAAGAGGCTGCATAGCCCATCAATGACAGCAGCCAAAATAAAATACATATTTACATCAGAATGGAAGTAGAGCTAGGCTACTGTCTGAATGATGAGATGGGAGACTAACAACGCTGTTGCTCTTCAGGCCCGTTTGATGACCTGTACATGCATTGTGATTCTTGGCGTCTCGAGTCCGTGAGAGTAACCGTGATGTCCCGGAAAGTGACAATCAGCCTGCAGGGAAATAGCAGCCCATATCTCACTTTTGCATCCCACAGGTGCGTACGCACTTCGTTGAACGATGCACTCTTTTTCACCATCTCAGCTGAGATCTGCATAGATGTGCACTCTCTGGCACTGGTACATCATATTGCCAGCAGCCTCACCAGCCAGCCGCGTAATGGTCTGCTTCGTCTCCAGGATAAACAGCCTTGTGATCATACAACTTGGCTTGTATATGCGCGGCCCGGTGCGGGTGGTACGTGTCCAAGTTCGTCGGAGCTGAACACCTCGCAGAGAAAATAACAAATTAATGAAGTAGGGTTGTTGTTTTCAATTACGCCCAGCACATGGATGTTGAATTTCCGACTATGATCCTCGATTTGTTGTCATTCCTCCTTTAATGACATGTGCTCTGCTTTCTGCATGGTTCTTATCCAGCTCTACAAGCCAGCGGGAGAAATCTGTTGCTAATGTCTCTAGATTTCCCAGATTTTGAGTTTGCACCCATGCTTTTTTGAGCCCTTTTGATTCTTGGATCGGATTCAACTTTTGATCAAAACCTATAGTGATTGCTTCACGTAAAACTTCTCTTATATAATGGATGTGAGCTCTGTGCGATCAATATCGACTAAGTCTTTGCTGCGCGTATTGCGGTCACCTCTACCAGCCATGTTCGTGGTCTTAGTTAATAACAGGCTTGTAAAACAGGATAGCTTATACACTGATGGCTTGTATGTTATCTGAAATCAATTATTTGCTGCAACTTGGTGCAAAATAAATGGCGACATTTCGCTTTGCTTCTTACATTTTAAAATAAAATCATATGTTTGTTAGAAGACACCTGCTGCCGGAACAGGATGTAATTCCAATCAAAGAGAGAAGGGCTTCTGATTTTTTCTTAAACATTTCTCCTAACCACCAGACAGGTGGCCCAGTTTATATGTTGTAATTGGAGCCTGGGATTAGTGGGAATGAGTGTTCAAATGAATTGCCCTATCTGCATACCCTATTGTCCTAACACACAACACATGGATTGAAATTGGAGGGAAAACGAAGACAGTGTAGTTTACCCTATATCTAGTGAGGGTGTCTGGCATCCCTGGTGAGGAGTTTATGATACAGTGGTATTGTATATCTTCAAAGTGCACAGAAAGAAGAGCAGCAGCAGCTGCCGTGTTAACACTCACAACCCCAAGAAACAAATCAGAGAAAAGAGGAGAATATCTGTGGCACTTGTTATCATAATCACACCATAGTTCATGTTTAATTGTCAGGCCCCAGGTGAAGAAAGAGAAAGAGCGAGGAGAGGAGAGAAAGAGGAGATGAGGGAAGGAAGGAGAAAAACATAGGAGGAGCTCCGTTACTACCAGTCAGGGTTGGGTGGATTAATTGAAAAATGTAATCTGTTACCGATTACAGTTACATAAAAAATTAAGTAAATCAGAAGAGCTGGGACGATAAACCGAAAATTACAGACAACATTGCCCTCCTCTTACCGAAGCAATTTTGCTTACATCGCTAATTTTGGTGACTATGCTACACAACTTTCCTGCAGGTTTTTGGGTTCTAAAACCATTATTTGGTCAACAGTAGGTTAATTAACCTGCTTCTTTCGCTGCTGGCTCTAAATCCATCTCCCCTCTTTGCACACAGAGTGAAGGGAGAGATGCATTCTGATAAGTGCAAGCATACTGACAGTTGAGCAACATCTCAAAATGAAATTGCAATTCTGGTCCCTGGGAAGTCACTAGCAGATTACCTGTGATTAGGGGGTCTGAACTGGGCCCAGTTGGAAACTAAAGGACTTGTGTCCAATAACAGAGGGATGTTTTTCAGATGGTATGTACTGGGATTGAAGCACCTATGGATGCTTCCCAGGGGTTTATCCAAGCTGACATATGGAATTATTTTAAGATGGTCATTAGTGATGCACGATATGACATTTTTGGCCGATACCGATAGTTTCCTTGCCAAAAAAACTGATAACGATAACCAATATTTACCATTTTTGCGGCCTTTTAAGCATTCTAGTACAGTTAAATAGTTAACACACACAGATGGACACAGCGGTCTAAGGCACTGCATCTCAGTGCAATAGGCGTCACTACAGTCCCTGGTTCGAATCCAGGCTGTATCACATCTGGCCGTGATTGGGAGTCCCATAGTGCGGCGCACAATTGGCCCAACGTCGTCCCGGCCGTCATTGTAAATAAGAATTTGTTCTTAACTGAAGTTTACACACACTGACCAAAAAGTTATTTTGTTGCCATTTACGTATGGCCCCATTACCAGTAAAACATAATCAAAACCTATTTATTTCACTTACTTGCTGTGCTGTTTCATTGTTCATTTTGTTTAGTCGTTTCATTCTCAACCAGGATTTCTATGGAACGCTGTTTGGGTCATTGTGTTATTTGATGTGTATCTTTTTTTGACACGCAACATCTGTTTCAGTAGCTATGGTTAGCTAGCTAACTATATTGCTAGGTGTCATCATCTAAAATAACCCTAATTTATAAGACAGTTCTTATTTGGTTAATGGTGGTCGGACCCATCTATGTGAAGCTAGCCATAATAAGAATTAGCCACAATAGTGGACTTTGCGGTTAGCCTTCAAAATAAAGGTATAGCATAATTATACTATTTGTATTCATTTGCATTACTGTCAATTACATACTTTTATTTTGAAGGCAAACCAAATTTCACTATCGTGCCTAATCCTTATTGTGGCTAGCTTCACAACACATAACCCGGAGCGGCCAAGCCTCACAAGCCAGATGAAGCTAGCTGGCTGCTTATAACGTTAGCTTTGGGCAACAGAGTTAAGTTGCTGACTAGCTATTTATTTTCATGAGCTGAAGTTCAATTTCAATAGGCAAACAACAAGTGGCAACCTAGCTAATACTTATTCACATGGATTCCTAAATCATTGCTAAGAATAATGAAAATGACTGCAGGTTCTACTGGTCATTGTTTTCAGGCTGTTTTGTATTGGTGCTAGTAAGGTACCAAGCTAAAGCTAGCTACCGCAGAAGTTGCGGTCGAACAAATGATGCTTAATTACCAATGCTGTATTGTAAACACATTGTTCGTGGCCGATGTTTGCAGACTTTGGTACAGCTTTGACAGTGCTACTGTATCTTTTTTGACACACAAAGAGTCAAACGGCGTTCCATAGTATATATATGTCATGAAGCTAACAGCAGTGACACCATTACTGTGTAACTCCGGTAGGGCAACAATTGAAAAATAGCGCACTTGGTTGTTTGTACCGGTGCCCGACCAGTCAGTGAAAGCCAACATCAACCGTTCTGTCGTGGGTGATTGTCAAGGGAAATTAATTACATTATTTTGGCTTTATCTTCGTCTTCATTTATCTTCGTCTTTTGAGTTGTCTCGCTGAAATGTTGTTACTCTTTGAAAATGACTGCTCGATTCACAGCAGTCATTGTGGGCTAGTTTAGGATTGCTGTGTTGCACGTTTAGGGCAAAATTTGACGTGGAGTCAAAACGTCACGTACCTACGTTATATAGGTATGCACATCCGCTTTGACATCGGTTTTGCACATCAAGGCGTTAAACTAGACATCGGACGACACCGATGTTGGCATTTTTAGCTAATTTTTAGCTAATATCGGGCTATTCCAATATGTTCACCGATATATCGTGCATCCCTAATTGTCCTAATTGTACTATGGATCATTTGGCTACTTGATTTTGAATTTTAGGACCCCTTTAACACACACGCACACAAATTAATAGAATGGCATTTACTACCATGGCCCAGAGACGTACATTGAATAATACATTCATAAATGGCAAAAAAAGACGGTAAAAAAATAAATAAGAAAACAGGTTTTGCAGTGTTTGTCCTAGATCTAGGAAATGATATATTTATTTTTTATTCACTCATACTTAACCCAATTATTCAGTAGGCACACATGTTTTTCTAAACTGGTACTGGTTACCTTCAGACAAGTCCCGTGGGGTATATAGGTTGTAGGTCAAACCGTTCGGACGCTACAGACGTTTTTGTGAGAAGACCGATTTTTCGGGATGTTTCATGGTCTGACAAACACTGCCCTTTCACTGCAGATGCGGAAGTGCAACAGATATCTCTAGCTTAAACGAACAGATTTTTATGGGGATTTTTTTTATGTTACAATCGACTCTACGGGGTTAAACTAATTAGCATGTCCAAGCAGGAATTCATTATTCAAGATACTTTGATGTGCAACCTTAACCAGTGATTGTCATGAATTTTTGGTTTGACAACTAACTGGGCTACGAATCCAAATTAGGGTTCCAAAATGTTCCGATTTTTTTCAATATAGAGAAATTTGCTAACATCTTTTTGGGCACTAATATCACCTAAAATAATTAATGTGGGACTAATTCACCACATGAGGAAGTGGTTAGTTTGCCAACTCTAAATATAGCCTAATTATCACTGATAGTTTGCAGTGTAATTGATAGGCCTATCTAACAGTAAATTGAATTAATAGGTCTATGCCAGGGTTCCCCAACTGGCAGTGATTTTTATTTGTACCCTCAAGGTTTCTAAGTAAAAAAAATATATATAACATTTTATTTTTGGGACATAAAATACTGTGAAAAGACCAGCAAATCAGCTCCAAATTATATTAAATTGAATTATATTAAATTTGGAAATCTCTTCCAAAGTATTCCCACGCATAACAGAGAGATATGTTAAGGTTTGAAATTGTAATGTTTTAGCGAAATATTATATCTGTTGGGCGATCAATTTCCAGTCTAAAAAAATCGTTCGTAAATTCACTCTGGTTATCTACTCTGATTTTAGAGCACTCTTCTGAGTGTGCCAGAGCACAGAATAACTGATGAATTTACAAACGCTCAACACCTGTTGAATATGAACAGTGTCAATAAATGTTGGCAAAACAACGTAATTAAATTGTTGCCAGCAGCACAGTGACAGTCACCAACGCTCTAGGTAACATGAAAACTGCCTAACCAGCTCTGCTAGGGTGAGTAAAATAGTCAAAGAGATGTGTTCTTATTTGTGTCCTGGAAGTAGCTAGCAAGCTAGCCAACTTTAGCCAATTAGATTGGGTGCTCGACTGCCGTTGAGGTCAGAACGCTCGGATCAACCCTACTCCTCGGCCAGAGCGTCCAGCAATCAGGAAGCATTTTCTCTCCCACTACTCAGAGACAAAGTTCAAGTTGACTGTAAATATGCTACAAATGTCTGATTGACCAGTGGGCCAGGTGTAAATGATTTGGAAACCTTACCTATTCATTCAATCAACTGGAGCCATCTACACTTGATGGGTCATCGATCAGCTGGACAATAGAATCTTGCTGAGTTGAGAGCATGTGAGAAGTCTTGAAGGTGAGCGAAATAACAGCAAGACTGACAATGTTATCAAATGTTCCTATTGATATTAGATGAAGTAATCCAAAATGTAAATCAGCAATTTTATATAAAAATAACTAATCCTGATTACTTTCTTTTTTTTTTTTATTTACCCAGGTTGATTAAAATTTACATTTTTGTAATCATATTACGTTACTACTGTTACATGTAATCCGTTACTACTCAACCCTGCTCCCAGTCTACTCAGTTTCATGGAATGCTTTAAAAGGTGTCAGCATGATTCAGTTCGGCTGGCGCCTAGACTAGTTCGAACTGAACGAGTGTGCTCGCATACTCCCTTAAAAAACCTTCAACCTTCAATGAGAAAAAAGCAGCAATTGTACTGTTTGTCATGAAGACGCCGTAGCCAGTATACACTTCCTCAAAATAGTCCAAATTAATCCAAAATAACACATTTGGACATTTTTAAAGGAGATTTGTCATGCAATTTTACACCTATGCCCAGGGGTTTAGAGCCCCAAATCAGGCTGGGGAGTGGCAGACAAAACACACACACACTAGACTAAACACACTGGCAAAACACAGTACTTACCTCATGTGACTCATACATTGTATACCTAACTACATTTACAAACAAACCCAGAGATGTGCCATGTAACAGTAGGACACAGGCCAATTCAAAAACAATAGTTAACTGGTCAGATTTCCCTGACCCAATTCCATGTAAACCATCAGGAGGAAAAATCCAACTGGCCCTGAACCAGTACTAAGCAGCATACATCATGTTCCACGCTTATTGAGAAAGAGACAGCCAGGAGACCTACTTGGCAGTGAGTCCCCAATCCTCATATATCCATAATAGACAACCCAAAACCCAGTAGCCCTGTTATATGGCTTTGGCACTCAAAAATAAGTTTCAATTAACAGGTGTGCCTTGTTAAAAGGTCATTTGTGGAATTTCTTTCCTTCTTAATGCATTTGAGCCAATCAGTTGTGTTGTGACAAGATGGCCCTATTTGGTAAAAGACCAAGTCCATATTATGGCAAGAACAGCTCAAATAATCAAAGGGAAACGGCAGTCCATCATTACTTTAAGACATGAAGGTCAGTCAATGTGGAACATTTCAAGAACTTTGAAAGTTTCTACCAGTGCAGTCACAAAAACAACGAAGCGCTATTATGAAACTGGCTCTCATGAGGCCTGCCACAGGAAAGGAAGACCCAGAGTTACCTCTGCTGCAGATGATAAGTTAGAGTTAACTGCACCTCAGAAATTGCAGACAAAATAAATGCTTCACAGAGTTCAAGTAACCGACATCTCAATGTCAACTGTTCAGAGGAGACTGTGTGAATCAGGCCTTCATGGTCAAATTGCTGCAAAGAAACCACTACTAAAGGACACCAATAAGAAGAGACTTGCTTGGGCCAAGAAACACGAGCAATGGACATTAGAACGGTGGAAATCAGTCCATTGGTCTGATGTCAAAATTTGAGATTTTTGGTTCCAACCGCCGTGTCTTTGTGAGACGCAGAGTAGGTGAATGGATGATCTCTGCATGTGTGGTTCCAACCATGAAGCATGGAGGAGGAGGTGTGATGGTGTGGGGGTGCTTTGCTAGTGACTGTCAGCGATTCATTTCGAATTCAAGGCACACTTAACCAGCATGGCTACTACAGCATTCTGCAGCAATACGCCATCCCATCTGGTTTGCGCTTAGTGGGACCATCATTGGTTTTCAACAGGACAATGACCCAACACACCTCCGGGTTTGTAAGGGCTATTTGACCAAGAAGGAGAGTGATGGAGTGCTGCGTCAGATGACCTGTCCTCCACAATCACCCGACCTCAACACAATTGAGGTGGCTTGGGATGAGTTGGACGGCAGAGTGAAGGAAAAAGCAGCCAACAAGTGCTCAGCATATGTGGGAACTCCTTAAAGACTGTTGGAAAAGCATAACAGGTGAAGCTGGTTGAGAGAATGCAAAGCCATCTGGTTGAGAGTGTGCAAAGCCATCAAAGTGGCTACCTTGAAGGATCTAAAATATATTTAGATTTGTTTCTTCAAACACTTTTTTAGTTACTACATGATTCCATGTGTGTTATTTGATCGTTTTGATGTCTTCACCATGTATTCTACCATGTAGAAAATAGTTTAAATAAAAAAATAAAAAATAAAAAACCTTGAGATACTATGGTGCTGAAGAAGGCTGACGTTTTAAGTATTCCTAACCAATGGTATTATTTGGTTTGTTTCTTTGCGTTGTTTGTAAAAACAAAAAGGTTTACCATATTTTGTACGTAATGTTGCTGTTACCATCCTTTTCCAGCACTGCCTTAACCCTCTTGGGCATGGAGTTCACCAGAGCTTCACAGGTTGCCACTGGAGTCCTCTTCCACTCCTACATGACGACATGTAGATGTGGATGTTAGAGACCTTGCACTCCACCTTCCGTTTGAGAATGCCCCACAGATGCTCAATAGGGTTTAGGTCTGGAGACATGCTTGGCCAGTCCATCACCTTTACCCTCAGCTTCTTTAGCAAGGCATTGGTCATCTTGGAGGTGTGTTTGGGGTCGTTATCATGTTGGAATACTGCCCTGCAGCCCAGTCTCCGAAGGGAGGGGATCATGCTCTGCTTCAGTATGTCACAGTACATGTGGGAATTCATGGTTCCCTCAATGAACTGTAGCTCCCCAGTGCCGGCAGCACTCATGCAGCCCTAGACCATGTCACTCCCACCACCATGCTTGACTGTATGCAAGACACACTTGTCTTTGTACTCCTCACCTGGTTGCCGCCACACACGCTTGACACCATCTGAACCAAATAAGTTTCTTGGTCTCATCAGACCACAGGACATGGTTCCAGTAATCCAGGTCCTTAGTCTGCTTGTCTTCAGCAAACTGTTTGCGGGCTTTCTTGTGCATCATCTTTAGAAGAGGCTTCCTTCTGGGATGACAGCCAAGCAGACCAGACCAATTTGATGCAGTGTACGGCGTATGGTCTGAGCACTGACAGGCTGACCCCCACCCCTTCAACCTCTGCAGCAATGCTGGCAGCACTCATACATCTATTTCCCAAAGACAACCTCTAGATATGACGCTGAGCACGTGCACTCAACTTCTTTGGTCGACCATGGCGAGTCCTGTTCTGAGTGGAACCTGTCCAGTTAAACCGCTGTATGGTCTTAGCCACCGTGCTGCTGCAGCTCAGTTTCAGGGTCTTGGCAATCTTCTTATAGCCCAGGCCATCTTTATGTAGAGCAACAATTGTTTTTTTTTTTCAGATCCTCAGAGTTCTTTGCCATGAGGTGCCATGTTGAACTTCCAGTGACTAGTCAGTATGAGGGAGTGTGAGAGCGATGACACCAAATTTAACACACCTGCTCCACATTCACACCTGAGACCTTGTAACACTAACGAGTCACATGACACCGGGGAGGGGAAATGGCTAATTGGGCCCAATTTGGACATTTTAACTTAAAGGTGTACTCACTTTTGTTGCCAGCGGTTTAGACATTAATGGCTGTGTGTTGAGTTATTTTGAGGGGACAGCAAATTTACACTGTTATACAAGCTGTACACTCACTACTTTACATTGTAGCAAAGTGTCAATTTTTCAGTATTGTCCCATGACAAGATATACTCAAATCTTTACAAAAATGTGAGGGGTGTACTCACTTTTGTGATATACTGTATATACACACCGGCATGAATGATGTTATTGTCCCACCTAGCTACTATAGATATTTTAGAATGAATGCACTAACTTGGTCCTCGGTATCCCAATATGTGCATGTTTTGGTTTTTGCCCTAACACTACACATTTGATTCAAATAATCAACTAATTATCAAACTTTGATAAATTAGAATCAGATGTGTAGTGTAAAGGGATCAACCAAAACCTCGTAACGTAAACTCACCTCATTCCAGGCTACAAAGAAAACTAATGGGAATTTAGAGACTGTTTACGTCAAAATCGGGGGTGTGAACTAAGTTTCTATTCAAGCGTTGATCGATATGGCTCTATAGTATTGGAGAAAAATTGAAAAATAAAACGACCCTCCGTTACATCTTGACGTGTCATGTCGTAACGTACAGCACGCATAAAGCAACTATTTCTGTCTTACAATCTCTCTCCACCAGGTGTAGCACTTCTATCATCCTTTAAAAACAAGAAATGGACAGTGACGGGGTAAGGGGGGATACCTAGTCATTTTTTGCGTCATCATTGCATGCGATCATCATTCTCAAAGCCGCTGTTTACTTCTAAGATCACTTTAGCACCGCCCTAAAAACCCGATTCAAATTCGACACAAACCTTCAAATAGGTATGTAATGACACATTATATAAACTCTTTATAGTGTTTTATTTACATTTTAGAGGCGATAATGTGATAAGTTGGACAGATCAAGTGAAAAACAGCAATTTTCCCACACAACATCATGCATTAGTTTCGCTTCCCCACCCGCCATTTTTAAAAAGACCCGACGGGGCTCATTGCGTGCTTTGATTATGCAGAATCGGGCAGCGTTTAGGTCATGTAATTGATTCTGTTGGAAAGGGGAGAAATTGTGCTTTACAATGATATTGACAATACAGTTGATCTGGAAGTATTACGTTCTGGGGGCGCTAAAATAAGGGCAATTGTACGGACCAAGGCGATGTATGAGTTTACGCTACATCGCTCTGAGCGCCTGCTAAAAGATGAAAATGTACATGTAACTTTATAGGTAGTACAGGTGGCTGATCAATACCTGGTTTGGGTCCCAGTTTTTTGACTTTGTGGGGGTCTGTCGACGTGCCCTTGATCAGGGAGTTGACCCTACTTGGTTCTGTGTGTCGCTCTGGATGGGAGTCTAGTCATCTAACAATGTGATGTAGTTGTTGAGCAGCTTCACTGCAGGTATATTGTATTAAACATTCAATAACAAAATGGGGAAAAAATGTAAATAAATAAGAGTACCAGTCAACAGTTTGAACACACCTACTGATTCCAGTAATTGTATTTATTTTTACTATTTTCTACATTGTAGAATAATAGTGAAGACTTCAAAACTATGAAATAACATGGAATCATGTACTAACCAAAAACGTGTTAAACACATCAATATATATTTTATATTTGAGATTCTTCAAAGTAGCCACCCTTTGCCTTTGACAGCTTTGCACACGCTTGGCACTCTCTCAACCAGCTTCATGGAATGCATTTCAATTAACAGATGTGCCTTGTTAAAAGGACATCAGGAAACAGGGGGATGCACTCCCCTATCTACATCGATGGGGCCGCACCGGAGAAGGTGGAAAGCTTCAAGTTTCTTGGCATACACATCACTGACAAACATAAATGGACCACCCACACAGACAGTGTGGTGAAGAAAGCGCAACATAACCTCTTCAACCTCAGGAGGCTAAAGAAATTTGGCTTGTCACCTAAAACCCTCACAAACTTTTACAGATGCACAATTGAAAGCATCCCATCAGGCTGTATCACCGCCTGGTATGGCAACAGCACCGCCCGCAACTGCAAGGCTCTCCAGATGTTGGTGCAGTCTGCCCAATGCATCACCAGGGGCAAACTACCTGCCCTCCAGGACACCTACAGCACCCGATGTCACAGGAAGGCCAAAAAGATCATCAAGGACATCAACCACCCGAGCCACTGCCTGTTCAAACAGCTATTATCCAGAAGGCGAGGTCAGTACAGGTGCATCAAAGCTGGGACCAAGAGAAAAAACAGCTTCTATCTCAAGGCCATCAGACTGTTAAACAGCCATCACTAGCACATTAGAGGCTGCTGCCTACATCATGGGACCACGCAGCCGTCATACCGCTCAGGAAGGAGACGCGTTCTGTCTCCTAGAGATGAACGTACTTGTGTGAAAAGTGCAAATCAACCCCAGAACAACAGCAAGGGACCTTGTGAGGATGCTGGAGGAAACTGTTACAAAAGTATCTATATCCACAGTAAAACGATTCCTATATCGACATAACCTGAAAGGCCGCTCAGCAAGGAAGAAGCCACTGCTCAAAAAACTCCAGTGGTCTAGCATTGCTTCACTGTGCCACCAGAGACTCTGGGTTCGCGCCCAGGCTCTGTCGCAGCCAGCCAAGACCGGGAGGTCCGTGGGACGACGCACAATTGGCCTAGCATCGTCCGGGTTAGGGAGGGTTTGGCCGGTAGGGATATCCTTGTCTCATCGCGCACCAGCGACTCCTGTGGCGGGCCGGGCGCAGTGCGCACTAACCAGGTCGCCAGGTGCACAGTGTTTCCTCCGAAATATTGGTGCGGCTGGCTTCCGGATTGGATGCGAGCTGTGTTAAGAAGCAGTGCGGCTTAGTTGGGTTGTGTTTCGGAGGACGCATGGCTTTCGACCTTTGTCTCTCCCGAGTCCGTACGGGAGTTGTAGCGATGAGACAAGATAGTAACTACTAACAATTGGATATCACGAAATTGGGGAGAAAATTGGGTAACATTTAATTGTAAAAAAATTTAAAGCCAGACTGCGGTTTACAACTGCACATGGGGACAAAGATTGCACTTTTGTGAGAAATGTCCTCTGGTCTGATGAAACAAACATAGAACTGTTTGGCCATAATGACCATCATTATGTTTGGAGGAGAAAGGGTCAGGCTTGCGAGCCAAAAAACACCATCCCAACTGTGAAGCACGGGGGTGGCGGCATCATGTTGTGGGGGTGCTTTGCTGCAGAAGGGACTGGTGCACTTCACAAAGTAGATGGCATCATGATTGTGGAAAATTATTGAAGCAACACCTCAAGACATCAGTCAGGAAGTTAAAGCTTGGTCGCAAATCCGTCTTCCAAATGGACATTGACCCCAAGCATACTTCCAAAGTTGTGGAAAAATGGCTTAAGGACAACAAAGTCAAGGTATTGGAGTGGCCATCACAAAGCTCTGACCTCAAACCTATAGATTTGTGGGCAGTACTGAAAAAGCAGGTGCGAGCATGACTCAGTTACACCAGCTCTGTCAGGAGGAAAGGGCCAAAATTCACCCAACTTATTGTGGGAAGCTTGTGGAAGGCTACCGAAAATGTTTGACCCAAATTAAACAATTTAAAGGCAATGCCACCAAATACTAATTGAGTGTATGTAAACTTCTGACCCACTGTGAATGTGATGAAATAACTAAACGTTTAAATAAATAATTCTCTATACTATTATTCTGACATTTCACATTCTTAAAATAAAGTGGTGATCCTAACTGACCTAAGACAGGGAATTTTTACTAGGATTAAATGTCAGGAATTGTGGAAAACTGAGTTTAAATATATTTGGCTAACGTGTATGTAAACTTCCGACTTCAACTGTATGTGACTCACCACCTGGATTCGGTCTTATGCAGAAAAATTTGACATTGTGTTTTTTACATTGGATAAAAGTAGAGACTAAGTGCTACCAAATGGTATATCATACACTGCATTTGAGGAACAATGGGTAAGTAATTCTGCTCTGAAAGTTGATCAATTTCTTAACTCACTTCTGAGAAAATGGCCTTTGAATGTTTTGGTATCTAGTGAAGAGCTTTGTCTACATCCATTCAGCATCGTTCACACCCTCTTAAGCTTTAGCCCCACCCATCTTGTTTTGCTCTCGGAATGCACACTTGACACTTTGGCCGATGATTTGTTTACCGATGGGTAACATGAAAATAGCCTAACCAGCTCTGCTGGCAACAATTTCATTTAGCTTTTTTGCAGACGTTTACTGACACTGGCCATATTCAATGGGTGTTGTACACATGTTAGCTAACGAGCCAGCCAGCTAAAGTTAGCTAGTTAAATAACAATGAACACAGTGCCAAATCATGTCGTTACTACCCTGCATGAATACGGCTCTGGGATACGAACAATATCATCAGCTAGAGAGCCAGCCAGCTAACATTAGCTAGCTAGATAACAGTACGCTTTAGCTTGAAATTAAACCACTTTCTGTCAATATCTGAAAATGTACTGTAAGCTACCGCATTTCTGTACGTCGCGCTGTAACGTAATATTTCCAGGTCAACTGTAATATGAATACCATTGAAAAGCAAGATTTCTCCCCTTTCCAGCAAAATCAATGACGAGACCTTCATGCTGTTCGTCTCTCCATGATTGAAGAAGGCAATGAGCTCCGTCGGGTCTTTTAAAAATGGCGGCTGGGGAAGCGAAACCTACTGCGTCATAGGGAAAGTGGGAGATAAGCCATGTGGGGAAACTGATTTTTTCACCCAATCTGTCCAATTTATCACCTCTAAAATGTAAATTAAACACTATAAAGAGTTTATATAATGTGTCATTACCTATTTGAAGGTTTGTGTCGAATTTTAAATCGGGTTTTTAGGGTGGCACTAAAGTTATCTTCAGAAGTAAACACCGGCTGTTGCGGCTTTTGAGAGTCATGATGGCTTGATGTGATGACGCAAAAAATGAATGCATTCAGTTGGGCAATTAACTAGGTATCCCCCCTCACCCTGTCCCTTTCTTATTTTTAAACTGTGAGAGAAGCGCTCACCTGGTGGAGCGAGGCTGTATGTCAAAGAATGAGTTGCTCTATGCGTGCTATACGTTACGTCATGACACATCACAATTTAACGTACAGCTTCGGAGGCAGGGGCGAAAATCTGATATCAACTTTGGAGGGGACAATTACATGACATTTTCTCAATAGCCATTCCTGAGGGGAACACCAAAAGTAGTGCTGTAACACAACCTACGTTGTAATATGTTAAATGTATATTGAGGAACCATAATTACTACTACTGGATAATTGATAGGTAGGGTTGTCCCAACTTGTTCAAATGTTTAAATCATTATAATACTACTACTAATAACAGTTATAGCAGTGTTCCTTATCAGTCCAGTATGTATGCAGGTATTTGTATTTACAACCAGCAACACCAAGAAAGGCCAGTGGGTGGAAATGGTACTGTACACTGTGTATGGGTGCAGTTTTTGTAAATACAATGAACATGGTGCGATCTCATCTAAAATAATCTCCATTGAGAACCATCACAAAGTTGGTCTCCGTATTGAATTGACCTTTTTATTTAACTTTTTCTGATACATTTATATAGTCAATAAATATGTGTGTGGCACAATAGCTTAACAAGAACAAAAGGCTCAAAATAAGTACGGTTCTAAAAGCGAAAGAACTACTTCAATGAATAACCCAAATAAATCAACCAAAATACCCTTCAAAAATACTTATTTATTGTTCAGTCAGTGTCTCAACTCTTTAAACAGCAGCTATGGGCAAGTATGTCACACAAAGTATGTAATTTTAAATAAAAGAACATAAAATCAATAATTAGTAAGTGTATTGTCATGTACTAAAAACTGAAAACTACTGAACAAATATCATACTATACACCAGGGGTTCTTAAACAGGGGTCCGTGGACTCCATTGGGTCCCTGGTGAAATTGCAAGGGGTCCGTGAAATAAAAAAGTGTAATGAACGTATTCAGATCCACAAGGATTCCACTAACTTTACATATAATATAGAGCGGGTGGAGATCCCTGAGGACCGCTCAAAACCTTGCCCGCCTTGCCTCAAAATATGCAGGGGTTCCAGTACCCCAAAAATGTTGAGAACCATTGCTATACACACTACTGAACAAAATAACCATATGTTTGCGGGTTTCAATGGATCCAACAAATTGCTGGCAGATATTTTCGCTCGAGACTGTCCAGCCCATCTTTATGTACATTAGACAACTGCGCCGTTCAGTCTCTCTTGGCCCATGCTAGCCCGTAGCCAAGTCTTTAAACTGCGGAGTGCACTGAAACTCCTCTCAGACTCACATGAAGACACTGGCAACACAATCAAAATTCTGATCAGCACCTCAACTTGGTCAAACTACCCCTGCACCTCCACTGGAAGCCTCCTGAGGACCTATGCTGCTTCTCCA
Source organism: Oncorhynchus clarkii lewisi (assembly GCF_045791955.1). Taxonomy (NCBI): domain Eukaryota; kingdom Metazoa; phylum Chordata; class Actinopteri; order Salmoniformes; family Salmonidae; genus Oncorhynchus; species Oncorhynchus clarkii. The sequence goes on from NC_092150.1 coordinate 41,658,086, forward strand.
ATGCTGCTACAGGGGTATTTGTTGCGAAAGAGAGGCAACTGCACTGAAAGATAATCTATGTTCATCTCAGGGTACTGATCTAGAGACTCATCCAACTCCCCCGTGAGAAGCGCTCTTTCCAACTTTTGCAGGATGGTCACCAAGTTGAACCTCCACACCATCCAACACTTGGTGCCCAATAGTGAAACACTGCTTTGCCAGCAAATCGTCTTGGGTGTGTCTCAATGGGTTCAATGGTGTCAATCAATGTTATTGCTTTCGCATACAGTGCAAGGTAGCTTTCATCATTTCTCTTGCCCCTAAGAGATGACTGCACACACTCGACTGCAACCTGCATACCAGAGACAGTCTGAGTTTTCTTCTGCAGTGAAATGTTTAGTCATTCAAGCTCTCTAAGAACAACAGAGGCAAGTGTGAGGCCCAACACAGTCTTGCCGTTGCTGAAGTGCTCAAATAAGCCACTGGCAGTTGAAGCTGTCTTGGATTCAGTTTTTGCCATCTCCTCTAGGCTGCTTAGTACCTGCTCATACTGCCCTAGCACAGCTCTAATAGCAGTATTCCACACAGTCCACCTTGTTGGACATGGGGATTTCAGGGTGGTCAAATGTGCATATTTGACTGGATTAACCTCACGTTAGTTACGTGCATTGAGTGCCTTTCAGATGGTAGACACGAACCCTCTGTCACCTCGCCAGCTAAGGAACACTACATTGCATTGCTAGCTTCTCTCATTGACTCAAATTCAAATAGCTGCAAACACTGGTTGATGTTACTGTAGGTAGCTAGCAAACATCAGCTAACCACTAGCTAACATAGAGAGTGACCTGTAATTTAAAGCAGCAAAAATGAAGACTGGCGACGGTTCTAAATGTGTTTTCTTGTATTGAGTGGTAGAAGTAAAGAAATGTCTAACATATCCTTTGTTTGAACTACTTACTGGAGGTCAGCCACCAATGACAGACTCTGTCAGATTCCCACACATGCACAGTACCTGCATCATGTGCCACTGTTGAGGGTGGGAGGAAGTGGATCAAACCATTGTGAGGCAAAGGGCGGGGGGTGGTCCGCAATCTTTTGAAACTTAAAAACGCGCTATTAAGTGTTTATAATCAGCACAAGTGCTTTCATTATTATTATAATATTATTTAAATTACATAGTTATGTTTACAGTGATATATTCGGGGGGACAAATCATATTTTTCCCAGGATGGGGTGGTCGTGTCCCTGGGATTTACGGCTATGGTCGGAGGATCCGTTTTTTCAATTTTTCTCCAAAACTATCGGGCCATTACCATGTCATACAATGGTTGAATAGAAATGTAGTTCACACCGCAGATTGTGAGGCCAACACAATCGCTACAGTCCCATTAGTTTTCATTGCAGCCTTGTTTGATTGCCGCGGTTGCGCAAATGTGTATGTAATGGGGTTAGCAAACAGTAGCAAGCTAATGCTAGACTATCTTACCTGTATACATCATCATGCACGGTTGCCCTTAGTTGTAGCTATCATACTCTAATTCCACTGATTTCAAAACTTGATCCTCCAGAAAGTGGAGAGCAACACTTATGCAGCTCCACTACACAATGCATAAAAAAAGCTGCGTTTGACAGGATTACCAACACAGACTGTTGAGCTCAAATAGACAGAAAGAAGCCTTCTATATGGCTCGGCATGTCCAGCCCACTCATTATCTCAACCAATCATGGCTAGTGGTAAGGTTGCTGACTTTTTCTGTGGCTTAACCAGCAAGGTTCTTAATTTAACAATTGTATTCCTATTTACAAATGGCATAGAAGTTGGTTACTAAGGCACATGACAGTTCACATGTTCGAGAAAGCATTTCTGTCAAAAATCTCATTTAGATTTTTTTTAAATGGCTCTCCTGTGAAGTCGTGACTTGCGACATACGACTAGTTTCCTGAATCGGGTCAAATATGTGGGAACTCCTTCAAGACTGTTGGAAAAGCATTCCAGGTGAAGCTGGTTGAAAGAATACCAAGAGTGTACAAAGCTGTCATCAAGGCAAAGGGTGGCTACTTTGAATAATCTCAAATCTAAAATCAATTTTAATTTGTTTAACACATTTTTGGTTACTACATGATTCCATATGTGTTATTTCATAAGTTTCATGTCTTCACTATTATTCTACAATGTAGAAAATAGTAAAAATAAAGAAAAACCTTTGAATGAGTGGCTGAGTCCAAACTTTTGACTGGTACTCTTTCTATCTATCTATCTATATATATATATATTCCACCACTAATGTCCATTGCTCGTGTTACTTCTTATTGATGTCCTTTAGTAGTGGTTTCTTTGCAGCAATTCTCCCATGAAGGCTTAATTGGATGTAATTTCTGAGGCTGGTAACTCTAATGAACTTATCCTCTGCCGCAGAGGTAACTTTGAGTATTCCTTTCCTGTGGCGGTCCTCATGAGAGCCAGTTTTATCATAGCGCTTGATGGTTTTTGTGACTGCACTTGAAGAAATGTTCAAAGTTCTTAACATTTTACGGACTGACTGACCTTCGTGACTATGAGTAATGATGGACTGTCATTTCTCTTTGCTTATTTGAGCTGTTCTTGCCATAATATTGACTTGGTATTTTACCAAATAGGGCTATCTTCTGTATACCACCCCTACCTTGTCACAACACAACTGATTGGCTCAAACGCATTAAGGAAAGAAATTCCACAAATGACCATTTAACAAGGCATACCTGTTAATTGAAATGCATTCCAGGTGACTACCTAATGAAGCTGGATGAGAGAATGCCAAGAGTGTGCAAAGCTGTTATCAAGGCAAGGTGGCTACTTTGAAGAATTTCAAATATAACATTTATTTTGATTTGTTTAACACTTTTTTTTGGTTACTACATGATTCCATATGTGTTATTTCATAGTTTTGATGTCTTCACTATTATCTCAAATGTAGAAAATAGTACAAATAAAGAAAACCTTTGAATGAGTAGGTGTGTCCAAACTTTTGACTGGTACTGTATATCAGGTAAAATAGGGGAAACACTTCAGTTGAGAAACCTTCGTAGCACCTACAAAAGCTATACATAACACCTGAGATAGACAGTCGTCGACATTCATAAACATCACAGAGAACACCTGGTTGAACCTCTACTGACTATCAGACTGTCTCCCCTCAACTGTAGTGTCCCCCCTATTTAACCAGAGACCTTTGTTTCCTTTAAAACAGGAAGAGTCCTGTCCTGTCTCCCAGTATTAGGAGGACGCTGAAGCTGGTGCATCACAAAGAGGATGGCTGTGGGGGGTGCAGTCTGTTAACCCCCTGGGTCAGACCCTGGGTATTACTGGGCCACGGTAGGAGTTCTGGGTGATGGAGCCTTTATCTGTTGCTTCACAACACCCGAACCAGTAGAATGGGTGAGCTCACAGAAGCCTCTTGCGATTTCACCTGAGTGGGAGGAAGAGGCAAAAGGAGGAAGGGTCAGCATACTTATATTTCATGTTACTATGTAATGTCATGACTTATGTTATGCTGAGTCATTGCGCTATCTGAAGTAAGACAATGAAAACCCTCCATTAAAGATTTTTAACAAAAATTACCAAAATAATGCTCATACTTCTTTATTTCCTAACCAGTGTAATATTAATACACTCATACTTAGACACTAGCAAATTAAATTAGGGCAACTTAAATATGCTGATGGTAGGCCTACAACAAGTATGATCCCAATAAGGAGGTGTTAGAAGATGTTATCTGTACAATGGTATTACAAAAAAAAACATTAACTAAGTGAGAGTCAAAGAGGGGATCATGTACTGCTGTTTAATGCCAGTAGGGGGCGTTCTACTGTTAAAGGATAGTGGTAGAGGTCTTCGCGGGTTCCGAAATGGACCTGGAGCTTTGCCACCCGGACAACTACACCTGTTTCGTATATAGAGGGAAGCAGCAGAACATTTTTTGAGCTACTTTACTAACCAGAGCTGATAAAGCGCAAGAGGAGGGAGAGAGGTGCCACTCTAGCAGGCAGGGAGGGGCTGTACTGTGAGCGATTGAAACAGGGAGGAGGGAGCGAGAGATGAGACAGCAACCAACCAAGCCGACTTACACTATAGTAGACTAATAATTGCCATAGGTAGGTTATTTATCATAAAATATGATTACGTAGTACCTGATTTGACTACACCAACCCGTGAGAAGCTAGTTAAACTAGCTAATGTTAGCTAGCTAGGCTAACAGGCTGCCGTGCACACATTTTCTAATCGTACAGTTAAAAAGAACAACAACTCCATTCAGAATATTAAGTAGACCCTACCTGTTGGCTCTTGGTCGTTGTAGCCTATCCTTCTCCTTTAACTTCTGTCATTGTAATTCCATCTTCCATTGATTATATATCTCCTAACTTTTGCCACACACTGAGTGAGCTCTATGACTGTAGCCTATTGCCGCATTGATGACTCATGATTGGCCAACAACAAGCTACACGCACCACACTCCTCTCATGAAAAGCAAGAGCATAAATCCCTCTCCCCCCCCCCCTCCATCCCTCCCTCCCTCCCTCCCTCCCTCCCAGATCAGGTCTCGGGTACAGGTGGATCCATGAAGACCTCTAGAAGGGTGGATTACAGGAAGCTGATACACGCACACTGACAGGCACGGCAAGCCAGGAAGCAGTACCTTTACCAACCCAGGGACAGGAGGAAGAGGACAAAGAGGAGGAGGAAGGGGGGAGAAGTGGAGGACATTCTCTGCTTGTTCTCCTGGAATAACTCAAGGTAGAGCAAGAGGGAGCGAGACAGAGGTAGATAAAGTGCAGGTGAGGTGAGAGAGGAGGGCGGGTGAGATAGAGAAAAAGAGCAGATGGAATACCTAACAGTGATTTTTCTAAAGACTGCATGACATAGAAATAAGTCAAACAACAGCCTTATAGAGGGTACGAGAAGAACAAAATAAGCCAGACCCTGTAAAAAGAGTGAGCTCACCTCTAAATTTGTCCGTGCCTTCTTCAAGACATCCTTTGTTGTCGACACTGTAAACAACCAGGAACAAAACAGTTCTGATTCATCTGTGACTGCCGCCCATCACTTCAGCACACACACATGCAAACACAAACAAGTCATATCACTGAGCCATTACAGAGTCTGCGCTGAGGGGCAGAGGATGAAGGACATTCAATTATGAAGAGACAGAGAGAGAAAGAAAGAGTTGGAGAGAGATGAGTCGGTCCACGACAGAGGGAGAAGGCAGTGAAAGAGAAAGAAAGAGAAAAAACGGGTGAGAGAGAGCGAGAGAGAGGAATGAGGGGGGAGAAATGATGAACAAAAGAATAAACAAACAGGAAGATACATGACTGTGCATATGAGGCGGACAATATGAAAAGAATAGGATAAGACAGGAGAGGAGGAGGGAAAGAAGAAAACAGAGGAGGGGAGGGGAGAGGTAAAGTGGTGAAAGAGAACACAAGTAACTGAGACGAGAGTAGTGAGAGTCACTCACGTTGGCTGATGATGAAGTGTTCCATGCTGTCTTTGGTGCGGTTGGAGCTCTTCAGGGTCTCCATGGCGTCCCTTAGAGCCTCCTCCTGCTGTGAGAGCCGCTGACGGAGCGTGTGGACCTCATCCTTTAGAGACAGCTCCTAGACACACACAGATTGTCAAAAAAACACACTGTCACATTTCAAACATGTACACACACCTGTAAAGAGCAGTGAGGTTACAGTGATTTCACCTGGAGTGACGTGACAAATGTATAAACAAAGTCACCACTAAAGCACACAAACTCTAAACAATGATCAGTAACTTCACACGCGTAACACGCTAACAGAGAAAGCAAATCCCCTTAACGTAAACCTTTGCAAACGAACATAAAGTGGACAGTGTCTCTGTATGTCATGCACATGAAGGCATTATGAATGCTTTATGAATGCTTTATAAAGAGTATGTGTTTCTGACTTTGGTGCTCTGAGGGTACCCCTCACAACTGGGCAGGGCTGCCCTCCAGAACATTCTGAGCAAGGAGTTGGCTTCCTCAAGGATCTGCCGCAGGGTCTTAGTGCTGGTCAGCAGTCTACTCGCGAAGCCAGAATCCGCAGGCTGACACACAGAGAAAGATACATGCACAGAGACAGTTTGACTAAACAAATCTAACTAAAACACAGGATAACAATACAAAAGTGTGACATATTTTCAGTTTAACTAGCTATAGTTTGTTGAATTTCAACCAATGATCTAAAAGTTACTCTCGGGATCATTAACTCCTCTGTAAAATGTCTGCTGCTCCTCTAACCTCTAAAGGACCCCTGACCTCTCACCTTATCCAGGCTGAGCTCCAGGAGAGCGTGGTTGGCAGTGGCCTGGAGGGCAGCCTCCATCTTGCCGATGAGGACGTGTCCCTCCAGCATCTGCTGCTGTAGGGCATGGAAGTCATCAACGTGCCCTACAGCGTGGCGGCCATTACGGTTTGTAAAAGAGACGTCTGGGTCTTGGCCCTCCAGAGAAGAGTCAGTCTCCTGGGGATCCAGTGTGGGGGAGAGAGGGGAAGCAGGGCTGAAGAGTTCAGTCTCTCGGACAGGGGGAGAGAGAGCAGGGTCTGTGAGGAGAGGAAGAGTGGAGAATCAGTGTTAGAGTTGGGGTAAATCTCAAATGGCATGGTGCCCTATTCCTTATTTAGTGCACTACTACTTAGGCTCTGGGCAAAAGTAGTGCACTATATAGGCAGGAATAGAGTGCAATTTCGGACACTTTGTTAAGTGCCAATAAGTGTGGTAGAATATGTGGTAACAATGGTAACCGTATCCCAGAATGCATGCAGCGTAGCACTCCCTCGCTCTCACCGTGGAAGAGCTGTCTCTTCGCTGCAGGAGGGCATGTCGCAAAGGTCAACTGCTGCCCCAGCTGAACATGCAGGTCCCTGGTGTCAAAGGGCGCAGACTCCCCTGAGTGTGACCCCTCACCTGTATGTGTATTCTTTGGGACGCTACACACTCTGTGGTACATCTGGAGCTTATACTGTAGAGAGTGGATAAGGCCATGGCTCTCACACACCTGCTGCTCAAAGACATTCACCTCGTGCTGCAACCTGGGGACGCACACAACACAGTTATAAACACACACACACACACACACACACACACACACACCCCTCCTACCTTTTGATGGCCTCCTGGTTGTTCTGCCTGTCCTGTTTCAGCTGGGTGATCTCCAGGGTCTGAGCCTGTGTCTGCTTCTGCAGTTTCCTGCCCGGCTCCGCCCACCGCTCGGTCTCTAACTCTGCCTCCTTCACACGGGCACGCCCCAACAGCAACGCCTCCCGCAGCTGTTCCGCCTCCTTATTGCTGTCTAGGGGGAGGGTACAAAGGAACTCAGATACCAAGACAGAAATTACAAGGAATAATATGGTATAATGAGGCATAACACTTAATGTTTATCATTCTTCTCTCATTGAGGTGACTTAAAACAAGTTTGATTGTTGCATTTCCTTTAAAAACAGCTAATTTTTTGTACGTCATTTTATACATATGCATAATAGCATAAAACACGGCATTTGAATATTACATTTAAATTTGTTAAAAAGTACATGTTGCTAATTTAAAAACAATAGAAACAACCAGGAATAAAATTATTTTTTCTTGTAAAAACATCCAATTCTGTAAAAGCCATTTAAAATGTGTACAAATTATTTAACAAAGGTAAAACATTTTTAAGACATGAAAACAAAAAGTCATTTTGTTAAAAGGCTGTCTTCGGTCCTTTGTACAGGAACGGGGTGAGTCCTTATCAAACTCGCCTCCTCCTGCTCCTCTGAATCAATTTCCGTCCCATCCGTCGGGGCCCAGAGGAGATCCCTCCCCTAGGCGCATCGCCATAGGCGCTGCAGCTCTGTCAGGCCGTGGCCGCCGGAACCTGGGGACTCGATTAATGCCCTGGTTGAACCGGGTTAGCATTGACTGCATTCGTGAATCACACTCCCAGAAAAAAAGGGTACGGTTAGGGTACAGTATTGTTCCCAGGGGTAAAAAAAATATTGAAATAAAATACACATAATGTACCTTCAGAGGTAGACATAATGTATAATCTCACATGGTACTGTTCGGTAATCTGAGTACACGTCCTGGTAATCTGTCTTGCCCCGCGGCCTTGTGAATGTTGACCTATTTAAAGGTCTTCCTCACATCGGCTATGGTGAGCGTGATCACACAGTCGTCCGGAACAGCTGGTGCTCTCATGCATGCTTCAGTGTTGCTTGCCTCGAAACGAGCATGAAAGGCATTTAGCTCATCTGGTAGGCTCGCGTCACTGGGCAGTTCTGGGCTGGGTTTTCCTTTGTAGTCCATAATGGTGTACAAGCCCTACCACAACCGACAAGCGTCAGAGCCGGTGTTGTAGGATTCAATATTAGTCCTGTATTGACGCTTTGCCTGATAAATGGTTCGTCTGAGGGCATAGCGGGATTTCTTAAAAGCTCCAGCCTTTAGCTCGGTGCGGATGTTGCCTGTAATCCATGGCTTCTAGTTGGGATATGTACTTACGGTCACTGTGGGGACGAAGTCGTCGATGCACTTGTTGATGAAGCCGGTGACTGAGATGGTATACTCCTCAATTCCATTGGATGAATCCCGGAACATATTGCATTTTGTGTTAGCACTTCCATATTGAACAAGTCACTGGTATTTCCTGCTTTAGTTTTTGCTTGTAAGCAGGAATCAGGAGGATAGAATTATGGTCAGATTTCCCAAATGGAAGGCGAGGGAGAGCTTTGTATGTGTCTCTGTTTGTGGAGTAAAGTTGGTCTATTAATAGTATTATTAATAAAAACTATTCATTAAATAGTACCCACAAAACACAGACTGGTGTTTTGCGGGTACTATTTAATGAAGCTGCCAGTTGAGGACTTGTGAGGCGTCTGTTTCTCAAACTAGACACTCTAATGTACTTGTCCTCTTGCTTAGTTGTGCACCGGGGCCTCCCACTCCTCTTTCTATTCTGGTTAGAGACAGTTTGCGCTGTTCGGTGAAGGGAGTAGTACACAGCGTTGTACCAGATCTTCAGTTTCTTAGTAATTTCTCGCATTGAATAGACTTAATTTCTCAGAACAAGAATAGACTGATGAGTTTCAGAAGAAAGCACTTTGTTTCTGGCCATTTTGAGCCTGTAATCGAACCAACACATGCTGATGCTTCAGATACTCAACCAGTCTAAAGAACGCCAGTTTTATTGATTCTTTAATTAGAACAACAGTTTTCAGCTGTGCTAACATAATTGCAAAAGGGTTTTCTATCGAACAATTAGCCTTTTAAAATGATAAACTTGGATTAGCTAACACAACATGCCATTGGAACACAGGAGTGATGGTTGCTGATAATGGGCCTCTGTATGCCTATATAGATATTCCATTACAAATCAGCCATTTACAGCTGCAATAGTCATGTACAGCATTAACAATATATTTCTGATCAATTTGATGTTATTTGAATGGACAAAAAAAATGCTTTTCTTTCAAAAACAAGGACATTTCTAAGTGACCCCAAACTTTTGAACGATAGTGCATATTTTATGGAAAAGATATGTTGTATGTTTCTGAACGATGCATCATGCTGCCTTGTTGGCAACATGACCGAGCAGCGCAGATTACTGTTCGATTTGAAAGGTGCGCTCCTCCCTCGCCGCTTTTTCCTGCTCACGTCAGCTTAATCGAACTCCCTCACTGTGTAAGAGTATTGAGAGTATTTTGAGTATTAGGAGTATACTAGGGAGTAATGAGAGTACTCGGAGCCGGGGCGGTTAGTTACCTCTGCTGGCTTGTTGGAGTCGGTCCTGCAGGCTGAGGTTCTCCTCTTTCAGAGCTCTGATCTCACTGGAAAGCTGGCTGACAGAGTCCAAGCCCTGGATGTAGATGTTGGTGGGGGCACCTGAGGAAGAAGAAGAAGGATGAGGAGAGATTGTACATTTCACTAGTGACTGCAAAGTTGGATGTCTAAAATATATCAACATCTGAGTAATGGTGGGTTGGTGGTCTAGTACCTTTGTCTCTGGCTTGGTTGACCAGTCCCTCTTCCAGCTGCTGTCGGAGGCGGTCATTGGTCTGGATGGAATCCTCCAGGCGTTGACGCAGACTCCTGATCTCCCTCAGCTGCTCCTTCAATAGGTCAGAACCTGCACCAAACCACACAACAAAATACTGGTTACATTTCACAACCTAAAAAATGTGTATAGAATATATATATATATATATATATATATATATATATAAAAAACACAATTATTTATTTATTAAAAGGGCATCCAAAAAACATATACATAAACACACACACACAGCTTTGTTTTTGTTACATTTCAGGACTTTATGGAGTGTAGAAATTTTGACCATTAAAAATCCTATTTTCCCTAGCCCTAAACCTTCAACCTAACCCCAAAAACCCTAAACCTAACCCTAACCTTAACCCCATTATCCTAAACCTTAAGCTTAAAATAGCATTTGAACTAATTCAGGACCTGAAAAACATCTTGACTTTTCAAAAAAGTTATTGTTTTCTGACTCTTTCAGGGCATTCTGGTGAATTGTCTGACCATTGGGGTCCTGAGAATGTAGGAAAACAAGTACACACATGTTTACATTAAAACTCAGATAAACACACACCTGTATGGCTGGTGCCAGACTGGTATCCTGACGACCCTGATGACAAATCAGCAGCGCTAATTCTAATTGGCTGAGCACCGTAAGCCATATCCCACATTGCACTGCTCTCCAGGAGGCTGGTGCCCGCCTTCATTGGGCCACTGTGAGGAGACGGGTGGAAGGGGTGGTAGGACAGAGGCTGGGCCAGGTAACTGGAGGGATCTGCCGACATCTGGATGCCAACAAACGGCTTGGCTGAAGGAACTGAAAAACCTGCAGTAAGAAAGAGAGAAAAGCCCAAGCATGAATAAACAGGTTGGCCAGACAGCTTGTTGTGAGATAGATACCTCAGAGAGCGTCCAAACACTATCAGAACCTCCAGTGTTGGGATGTTAGGATGGTGGAGAGTTACATTGTAGGAGTGGGGTTAGGCTGGGTATGAATTAGCTCAAAGCCATACAGCACATCAACTTGCTCAATTACACTTGGGCCTGGAGAGGCCAATGTGACACGTCCTACCTCATTCAGAGGAAAAGCCTAATGGGTGGTGGGTTAGCACACACACTCACATGTTTATTCTTGCTCGTCTGGAATCTCAACAGGACAATACACCTGCAGTCCTGTCTGACATTACTACCATGGGGCATAGTTCAGAGCTTTGAATGTGAAACTCACTTACTGTACATCAAGTTTATCGACGATACTAATACTACTATCCCCGTGCCAGATTACACTATAACTGTAATACAAAACTTTAAAAGTACATTTTAAAGCTTATAACCTCATGTAGTTACATGATGTGCTTAAAGCGTGACAAATATAGCCACTCCATCCTACACACACACACACACACACACACACACACACGGTGCAAGCAGAGTGACGCACGCTCAGTATCTCCCAGCTGTCTCTGTAACATCTGCAGCTCCCGGTGAACCTCTGCCAGGGAGAAGCCCACGGGCCCGCTGCCATGGTAATGGGGTCGCAGGGTGCCCGTGTAGGGGTCAAAGAGCAGAGGGGCTCTCTGAGAGGAGAGGTCTGGGTGGTAGAGAGGCTGGGGTTGGGGCTGGGGAGGGGTGGGGAGGGAACGGGACACTGGCCCACTGTAGAGGCCTGGAGGTATGGAGGAGAAATACAGGTGAAAATAGAGATGAAAAGACGACAGGGATACAGAAAGAGGGGTGGGACCGGGAGAGGTATGAGGAATGAGGGAAGAAAACACTTCACAATGTCTGGACATGATAAAGTACAGAATGTGGATACAATGACAATGATAACAATGTGTTGAATAATGCAGTCACTTCCACTCCTCCTCTCTCTTCCTGTCTGTCTGCCTACCTGTCTGAGTCTGTGTGTCCTCTGGCGGCTGCATGCTGAGACAGCTGATGGAGGACTGGTGTCTGTGGGATGAAGTGTTGGATGGAGGGGTGGAGGGGTGGCGTGACATGGGCACACTGTTACAGTGGGAATCTGAGAGATAATGAATGAAAAGAAGACCGTTAAGTTGTGCACTACTGGGCATGCATTCGAAATATGGATGGGTGTGTGTCCGTGTGTGTGTGTGTGTCTATTGTTTACTGCACCTGTACTGGCTCTAGGGGAGGCACGTCTGTCTTCCTGGCCATACTCGCTGGCTGCGTCTATGTCCGAGCACAGCTCCAGGTCCTCATTGGTGGAGCCCTGATCATCAGACACAAATGAGATGCGGTCTGATTGGTCAGTGGTGTCAGAGAGGGCATGGCTACTGCAGGGTGTGTCAGAGCGCGGCTGGCGCTGGTTGAGTTTGGCTTGGAGAGACTCAATGACCTTATCCTTTTGTTGGAGCTCCTTACTCAGCCTGTACACACACAAACATACAGGGATACATTCAGTGATCTTGTCCTTGCCCACATATGGCCATACATCTGCTCTCTAGTGACAGAGGGACAACCAAAGCATGATCAAGCCATTATCTGTTCCGTCCTGGCCTAGTCACCCTACTGTCCTGCCCGTACAGACAAATAATGATGTTTGATGATCCTATCCTTCCTGACACTGATGCTTCTTACTGCCCACAGAGAGACAAACAGGGATCAGAGACACAGAGGTGACCAACCACCAGGCTGATACAGACAGACTGGCACATCAGCTCACTTAAGGTCTCATTTATTTTATTTGTATTTTATTTGTATCCGATTTCACCTGTATTGAACCAGATAAGTCAATTGAGAACCAACTCTCATTTACAATAGCGACCTGGCCAAGAGGCATACACATTGCAAGAGTGAACAGGACCGGACGAAACCAAACAAAATAAATAGAACACGTATTAAAGAGGTACAAATTCATAAAATATTGAAAAATAAGAAATATTCACAGTGGGTTAAAAAAAGAAAGACACACATGCTGTTCCCACTCAGCGGAATTCATTAATTGATAGCAGCATCAAGATTGCAGGGTGAAGGTCACCTCATCTCACCAATCTAAACAAGTGCCAGGCTGATCCCTCTACACACTCGCACACACGCACACACAGCGGACTTGTGTATCCGTTTGCAGTCCAGCACTGGATACTCATCTGAAGGACTTACTGTATAGTACACAGTTAATGATTACTATCACTCTCTTACTACAACAACAAAAAATGTACGATTCTTACTTGTCCAGCTGCCTGTGCAGGGCCCTTCTCTCTCCTTCAGTGTGTTTTCTATACAGGGCGAGTTCTCTCTCCTGGGCCCGGCTCTCCCACAGAGAGAAGGATTACAGAGAGTCTCTGTACAGAGGGCTGCTCTTAGACAGCATGGCATTCCAGAGTGGAGCTATGGGCTCGGGCCCCCTGCTCACCTGGCCAGCCTGCCCCACCAAAGGCCCTCCTCCCTGGGCCAGAGAGCCGCGGTAAACAAGGAGTGCTCGTTAGCTTACTGCCAAAGACGTGATCCCCGGAGTGTTAGTTAGGTTAGGAAAGGGGGAATGGGCCAGAGGGAGGGATGGAGACAGGGATAGAGGGATGACTGGTCGTAAGCAATCAGGTGAAAAGCAGAGTAAGTCCTCAGATTAGGCCTGGTGACAGAGACGTCCAGGGGAGTAGGCCGATCTGCTGGCTGTCTCCACAGCCGCCACACAGCACACGCACGCACGCACACGCACACACACACACACACACAATTAGGATACGGATGCGCAAATGTGTGTGTGGGCTGTGACTATGACTAGCGCAGTCTCGTAAGCAGCACCTTACCCAGGCCAGTCCAGTACAGACAAGCCCATCAATGTCCCACAAATACCAAATCTGCTGTGCAGTAACTTAGATCAGGTGGCGTTTCCACCTCTTTAAACAAGAGGTCTTTCAAATACAGTTTCCTCTGTTTTTGTGATAAGAACTAGCTTGAAATGTTGCCAATTGAAATAGATGGCATCATGAGGTAGGAAAATGATGTGGATATATTGAAGCAACATCTCAAGACATCAGTCATTAAGTTAAAGCTTGGTCACAAATTCAACTTCCAAGTGGACAATGACCCCAAGCATACTTCCAAAGATGTGGCAAAGGACTACAAAGTCAAGGTATTGGAGTGGCCATCACAAAGCCCTGACCTCAATCCTATAGAAAAATCGTGGGCAGAACTGAAAAAGCGTGTGCGAACAAGGAGGCCTACAAACCTGACTCAGTTACACTGGCTCTGTCAGGAGGAATGGGCCAAAATTCACCCAACATATTGTGGGAAGCTTGTGGAAGGCTACCCGAAACGTTTGACCCAAGTTAACCAATTTAAAGGCAATGCTACCAAATAGTAATTGAGTAGTGCATGTGAGTCAAAAGTAGTGCAGTATTGGGAATAGGACATAGTGTCATCTCAGATGCAGCCTGTGCCACTACTTCAGAAGAGGGAACGAGAGACTGTTCTTTCAGCAATAGCCTGGACCAGAGAGAGAAAGCGACTACCTTTTCAGCATGAGCCTGGACCAGAGATAGCTAGCAGCTTGCTGTGCTCTAATGTTCTGCTCTGGTCCGTAAGTCTCTGTCCGCCTGCCCCTGTCTGTCACTGCCTGCCCCTCTAACTGGCTGGGACACTCTGTAATCAGATGCACCCAGATACCAGGGCCGTCCAGCAGACAGGCTGACCCGACAGGCCCCAGGCCGCACAGTATGACCCCACAAACCAGGACAGTCGTTGTAGTTATTCAGAGGTTATTCAGCACCAGTCGACTCTATGAGGACCACGTCACGAGATGAGCACAGCTCAGGGATGAAGAGATAAAAAACATACAGTACCGTACGAGCTGAAACAGGAATACAATGTTTGTCAGGTTCTGTTCATTGTGTTTTTCTCTCTCTCCCTCTTTCATACTCACACACTCCTCCTTCTCCGAGTCTGAACCCAAACACAAGACAGCGCGAGTCTTGTCCGCGTGCCCACAACACTGTAGCCTGGATGACTGGCTAATTCTCACTCTCACACACACACACACACACACACACACACACACACACACACACACACACACACACACACACACACACACACACACACACACACACACACACACACACACACACACACATGATGGAAAGAAAAAAAGGATGCCTTCTCAGCAACCAAATCCCCCCGTGGCGGTCTAAGGCTGCTGCCACAACGATCAGAGGGAGACAGAGGGAGGGCAGTGGGTACATCCAATCACAACGCTCCTCTCCAATGATTGTCCCCATGGGGCTGGTTAGCAGTGATGACATCACACAGCCCTGACTCAACATGTTTGCCTTAACGCTAATGTTGCTAACGCTATAAAACCAGCCACTCTACCAGCATGGGGGCGAAGGGACTAGATAGGTTGAGAAAGAGAGAGGGCAAAGATGATTGAGTGAAAAAAGACAGGCAGAGAAATAGTGGATAGACTTAGGAATGGAAAAGAGGGAAATGGAGAGATCTGTCTCTCAGTAGTTTTCAAAGAGATTACACCCCAACAATCACAGTCACAGTGGTGTATCGGATTGAGATCCGATGTCGTCAGCGACATGAGCAACTCACAGCCAACTGTCCAGTCTGCTGGTCTACCAGTGAGTTAATCAGACTAGTTGATTTTCTGCGTGGATCACTGATCAAGTGACAAACCAGAGAGAGAGAGAGAACCCCAGTGGAGGACACACATGCCCCCAACAATCAATGTTTTCCAACTGCCAAAGTCTACTGCTATAAAGAAGAGTTACCAACAATAGCAACCAGAGACGACACTGATACTGATGAAATACTGTTGCATTCATGTCATACTGTTGCAAACACACACATACGCACATAGAAATAAACACACAGGCTGTTCTCCCTCAGCTGAATTAATTAATTGATAGCAGCATCCTGATTGCAGGGTGAAGGTCACCTCATCTCACCAATCTAAAAAAGTGCCAGGCTGATCCCTCTAAACACCCACACACCCACACACACGCGCTCACACACGCACACTAACACACACACACACAGCGGACTTGTGCATACATTATGCAGTTCAGCACTGGCTTCTCATCTGAAGGACTTACTATGTAGTACACAGTTAACGATTACTATCACTCTCACGTTACTAAATCAATTAATGTAAGATTCTTACTTCTCCAGCTGCCTGTGCAGGGCCCTTCTCTCTCTTTCAGTGTGTTTTCTATGCAGGGCGAGTTCTCTCTCCTGGGCCCGGCTCTCCCACAGAGAGAAGGAGAACAGAGAGTCTCTGTACAGAGGGCTGCTCTTAGACAGCATGGCCTTCCAGAGTGGAGCTATGGGCTCGGGCCCCCTGCTCACCTGGCCAGCCTGCCCCACCAAAGGCCCTTCTCCCTGGGCCAGAGAGCCGCGATCCTGGCCTCTCTGCTCCTCCTCCTCCTGCTCCTCCAAACCAGCGAGACAGTCGTTGTCCTCGTCTTGAGGGGTCGTCGCCGGGGTAACGCCTCTCAGCTGGGTCCCCACGTTAAACGAGGAGTGCTCATTAGCTTACTGCCAAGGACGTGATCCCCGGAGTGTTAGTTAGGTTAGGAAAGGGGGAACGGGCCAGAGGGAGGGATGGAGACAGGGATAGAGGGATGACTGGTCATAAGCAATCAGGTGAAAAGCAGAGTAAATCCTCAGATTAGGCCTGGTGACAGAGACGTCCAGGGGAGTAGGCCGATCTGCTGGCTGTCTCCACCACCGCCACACAGCACACACACACACACATAGAATGAGGATACGGATGCGCAAATGTGTGTGTGGGCTGTGACTATGACTAGTGCAGTCTCGTAAGCAGCACCTTACCCAGGCCAGTCCAGTACAGACAAGCCCATCAATGTCCCACAAATACCAAATCTGCTGTGCAGTAACTTAGATCAGGTGGCGTTTCCACCTCTTTAAATAAGAGGTCTAGCAAATACAGTTTCCTCTGTTTTTGTGATAAGAACTAGCTTGAAATGTTGCCAATTGAATTGGATCCTGTTGGTGAGGTAGAGCGATTTATGCTAAGCGAGCACAATGATGCCAGTTATATTTGCTTTAAAGAAGCACTGGTGTTTTGGTACAGCAAGGAGGACAGTTCTTCACATTGAGGAGAGCAGTAGCTCTGTCTCCCTCTTTCACTCTGTGTCCCTCGGGGAAGAAGAGAGAGCATCCGATCCTGCATTCCAGAAAACCTCTTCCCTCTTTTCCCACCAGCAGCCAAACACAAAACAGAGCGACCGGAGAGAGTGGTGTTTTTCCAGAGACGGAGAGAGCAGAGCGGGATATTAGGCGGGTGTATCCGGGGCTGAACGGTCAAACACAAAGAGTCAGATAACCCTAGTCAGCCTTCAGTGTGTTTTTACAACCCACACTGCAGCGCTGGCCCAAAAAACATGTCCCCATCCGGCCCCTTTGTCAAATGTTGTTCTTCTAAGCTCCTCTGTCTGCAGGTTCTGCAGTGTGAGTGAGGGGAGCATCTGTTCCTCACCCCAACATGTTAATGTTTATTACATTTTACCTCAAACTGGATTTTTGAAAAGGTTGTATACTTCAAAAAAAGGAACTAAACATTTGTCTAAAATCCACTACAAGCACAAGGTTAAGGTCCAAAATAGAAGTCCAAGTACTGTAGTCAATGAGTCCCCCCTTTAAAAAGTCCCAGGGCTTAGTATGAATCAAATGCAGTGTTCAGAGAATCCACCATTGCACATGTAATAGAGTCCTGATGCTCCGTAGTGCTCCTGTGGTTTTAGAAATGGGAAAGCTGAGCCTGTGCTGGAACATGCTCTACACTAGGCTTTGCTCTTCTCTTGCTATTTGTGGGGCAAAGTGATGCTCTCGTGCGCACTCCCTCTCTCTGTTCCACTCTGCGTCTCTCTCTCTGTAGATTTAGATGCTCCTGACCTATTTCAGTTCACTCTCGCGAGAAGGCACATGCGAGGGAATCAAATCAATACAAATCCCCTCTTTTCACTCACTCAATTAAGGGCTTGTCCTAAATGAGTCAAATGGCAATAAAACACATTTAAGTCCCCCGCATCTGGTTGGCCATCTGTGTGGCAGTACTGCAGGGATACATCCCCTGGATCTGCTTCTCTTTCTCTACATCCTACTCTCTCTCTCTCTCTCCATCCTCTCTCTTTTATAAGACAGCGAGAGGGAGAGGCACCTCTAATTACCCAAAATGCAATAGCTGACCCTGCTCTCAACCCTGTAAGGGCACAGGAACTCTAGGGGAAAGTAGTCCTCCAAAATCAGAATCTCCCCATTGATGCTTTAAATGAGAGTAGAACTCTAGCTGAGGAAAGGGGCAGAAACAGAGGAGAGCTGGGACACAGTTACTGCTACTCTGTGTTTATTGTATACTTCCCCCAACAGCGTTGCACGGCACAGAGGTGGGTTTCTCTGCTGACTCTGAAGCTGTGGTCTGGGCCTGGGAGTTATTCGGGCCATGGCTGCATCTGACATGAATTTACATCCTATTTCCTGTAGTGCACTTGCAGTTGAAGTCGGAGGTTTACATACACTTAGGTTGGAGTCATTAAAACTAATTTCTCAACCACTCCACTTTTTTCTTGTTAACAAACTAGAGTTTCGGTAAGTCGGTTAGGACATCTACTTTGTGCATGACACAAGTAATTTTTACAACAATTGTTTACAGACAGATTATTTCAATTGTAATTCACTGTATCACAATTCCAGTGGGTCAGAAGTTCACATACACTTAGTTGACTGTGCCTTTAAACAGCTTAGAAAATTCCAGAAAATGATGTCATGGCTTTAGAAGCTTCTGCTAGGCTAATTTACATCATTTGAGTCAATTGGAAGTGTACCTGTGGATGTATTTCAAGGCCTACCTTCAAACTCAGTGCCTCTTTGCTTGACATCATGGGAAAATCAAAACAAATCAGCCAAAACCTCCAATGTTTTTATTTAGACGTCCACAAGTCTGGTTCATCCTTGGGAGCAATTTCCAAACGCCTGAAGTACCTACCATGGTCATCTGTACAAACAACAGCACGCAAGTATAAACACCATGGGACCACGCAGCCATCATACTGCTCGGGAAGGAGACGCATTCTGTCTCCTAGAGATGGTGTGAAAAGTGAAAATCAATCCCTTAACAGCAGCAAAGGACCTTGTGAAGATGCTGGAGGAAACAGATACAAAAGTATCTATATCCACAGTAAAACGAGTCCTATATCGCCAAAACCTGAAAGGTCGCTCAGCAAGAAAGAAGCCACTGCTCCAAAACCGCCATGAAAGACCCAGACTACGGTATGCAACTGCACATGGGTACAAAGATCGTACTTTTTGGAGAAATGTCCTCTGGTCTGATGAAACAAACATAGAACTGTTTGGCCATAATGACCATCGTTATGTTTGGAGGAAAAAGGGGGAGGCTTGCAAGCCGAAGAACACCATCCCAACCCTGAAGCACGGGGGTGGCAGCATCATGTTGTGGGGGTGTTTTACTGCAGGAGGGACTTCACAAAATAGATGGCATCATGAGGTAGGAAAATGATGTGGATATATTGAAGCAACATCTCAAGACATCAGTCATTAAGTTAAAGCTTGGTCACAAATGCATCTTCCAAGTGGACAATGACCCCAAGCATACTTCCAAAGATGTGGCAAAGGACAACAAAGTCAAGGTATTGTAGTGGCCATCACAAAGCCCTGACCTCAATCCTATAGAAAAATCGTGGGCAGAACTGAAAAAGCATGTGCGAACAAGTAGGCCTACAAACCTGACTCAGTTACACCAGCTCTGCCAGGAGGAATGGGCCAAAATTCACCCAACATATTGTGGGAAGCTTGTGGAAGGCTACCCGAAACGTTTGACCCAAGTTAACCAATTTCAGAGGTTATTCAGCACCAGTCGACTCTATGAGGACCACGTCACGAGATGAGCACAGCTCAGGGATGAAGAGATAAAAAACATACAGTACCGTACGAGCTGAAACAGGAATACAATGTTTGTCAGGTTCTGTTCATTGTGTTTTTCTCTCTCTCCCTCTTTCATACTCGCACACTCCTCCTTCTCCGAGTCTGAACCCAAACACAAGACAGCGTGAGTCTTGTCTGCGTGCCCACAACACTGTATCCTGGATGACTGGCTAACTCTCACTCTCACACACACACACACACACACACACACACACACACACACACACACACACACACACACACACACACACACACACGATGGAAAGAAAAAAAGGATGCCTTCTCAGCAACCAAATCCCCCCGTGGCGGTCTAAGGCTGCTGCCACAATGATCAGAGGGAGACAGAGGGAGGGCAGTGGGTTCATCCAATCGCAATGCTCCTCTCCAATTACTGTCACCATGGGGCTGGTTAGCAGTGGTGACATCACACGGCCCTGACTCAACATGTTTGCCTTAACGCTAATGTTGCTAACGCTATAAAACCAGCCACTCTACCAGCATGGGGGCGAAGGGACTAGAGAGGTTGAGAAAGAGAGAGGGCAAAGATGATTGAGCGAAAAAAGACAGGCAGAGAAATATAGTGGATAGACTTAGGAAAGGAAAAGAGGGAAATGGAGAGATCTGTCTCTCAGTAGTTTTCAAAGAGATTACACCCCAACAATCACAGTCACAGTGGTGTATCGGATTGAGATCCGATGTCGTCAGCGACATGAGCAACTCACAGCCAACTGTCCAGTCTGCTGGTCTACCAGTGAGTTAATCAGACTAGTTGATTTTCTGTGTGGATCACTGATCAAGTGACAAACCAGAGAGAGAGAGAGAACCCCAGTGGAGGACACACATGCCCCCAACAATCAATGTTTTCCAACTGCCAAAGTCTACTGCTATAAAGAAGAGTTACCAACAATAGCAACCAGAGACGACACTGATACTGATGAAATACTGTTGCATTCATGTCACACTGTTGCAAACACACACATACGCACACAGAAAGCAAATTGTCAGACGCATACCGTATGGCGAGCAGCTCTGTGCCAGTCTTGTCATCATGCATCTCTGGATGATCCCCTGAAGAGAGACATTAGCACTTTATATAAGGAAAATACACATATAAGGTCAAATCAAATCAAATGTATTTATATAGCCCTTCGTACATCAGCTGATATCTCAAAGTGCTGTACAGAAACCCAGCCTAAAACCCCAAACAGCAAGCAGTGCAGGTGTAGAAGCACGGTCACACACACTCATGCTATGTCTTGCTGGGCATGAATGGACATGACTGAGAAATTGTGTTTGCAAATGTCTGTTGTAAAGTCAAAAGATGTTGAAGATTGAGTGTATTAGCTACCTGTTAGCTCATGGGTATCGTGTAATTAGGGCTGTAACGATTATGTCATTTTGGGTAAGGATTAAATGTCACGCAAATGGCCACGTTTATTGGTATAATTGTCATTTTTGCCAAAAAATGTTTTGAGCTTGTAATGCACCATAAGGCATCTTTGAAAATTAAATACGACATACCTAATGAATAAAATATAGCTTTAGTGACACCCCTGTCTCAAAAACAAATGGATTTGACCGCGTGCAACTTTTGGAAATCAAGTTTCTAATTCCGACATTCCGTTCTGCTCTTAAAATGATTACAAACTTCACCCACTTCATGTCAAAATGTACAACTGCTATTGGGAAAACTACATCGACTTGCAGATGAAGTTAAAACCCCCTTCTCCTAAAATAAATGTATTAAGACAACTTTGACAAAACACATTTTTTGTTCATGGTCAAATCAAATCAAGGTGATTGTCCACAATTATAGGTTACAATCATTTTGCCAGCGCTATATGTAAATTGCGAACGAATTTGTGTGTTTTTTTGGGTCCAGTAAGTGCTATGTGTGTGCAATGGTGCACATCTTATGTGTCTACATGTGTGTTCACCTCTCCACTCACGTCCGCTGATCTTAGTGCTGACTCGCTGTGCCAGGGCGCTGCTCTGCGCCAGCTGCTCTCTGAAACTCTGGCCCATGTAGTAGTCAATGTCATTGGCACGCAGCAGCTCCTCAAAGCCCTTGGTGGTGTCGCCCAGGTGCTGGGTCAGGATGTGGCACACGCCACGACCCTCTCGCATCCTCTGGCGCAGGAGCGACAGCTCACGGGCCTGCGCCTGAATTAGGGTATCAAACTTCCTGCAAGGAGACAGAGGCGGAAGGAAGAGTCAACATGAGACAGATGAAGAAGGAAGAGTCAACATGAGACAGATGAAGAAGGAAGAGTCAACATGAGACAGATGAAGAAGGAAGAGTCAACATGAGACAGATGAAGAAGGAAGAGTCAACATGAGACAGATGAAGAAGGAAGAGTCAACCTGAGACAGATGAAGAAGGAAGAGTCAACATGAGACAGATGAAGAAGGAAGAGTCAACATGAGACAGATGAAGAAGGAAGAGTCAACATGAGACACATGAAGAAGGAAGAGTCAACATGAGACAGATGAAGAAGGAAGCGTCAATATGAAACAAACTGGTTCCCCCGGGTCAGTGGATTGTCTAGCAACAAGAGGATTGTGGATTCCATTCCATTCCATGGGTCACAAATACTGTGTTTACTGTAAATGAATCTGCTGTATACATTCTAACATGTGGACCAGGGTTAGTGGTTGTGCTACCTACCCAGGCCCAGGCCAGATGGAAGCCTTTCCCTCTGCAGGGAGCCCTGGAGTCCCTGCTTGGGTCCCTTTGCCCTTCCTCAGCTGGTCCTCCAGGGCTCCCACGCGAAACACCAGCTCCTGGAGATCCTTGTCGGGTTTGGGGTGATGTGGGGAGGGCCCTAGACCCCCACCAGACGACTCCCAGCCCTCGTCCTCATCCAGGCCGCTCTGGGAGGGCGAGGACTGGAACTGGATGGCCCAATTGACCTTGCGGGGGGTGGATGGGCCGTTGGAGGGGCCGAAGGGGTCACTGGAGGTGGAGAGGGAGCGCAGGCGGCCCTGGAGACTCCGGATCACCGTCTGGGAGCGGGAGAGTTGCGAGCGCAGGTCCTCAACCAATCGCTGGAGAGATGTGAAGTCATCAGCCTTGGAGGTTGATGTTGGAGGACCGGCCTTCCGAGGATGCACAACACCTGACCACCACTGGGAGCCGCCGCATTCCAGAGAAGTGCACATCTCCAGATCATCAAACTCTGCGGGGAACAGAAAGGGAGGGGACGTGGGTTACACAACTGAAATACAGTACTGCCCTCTTGTGGCTTTACTAAACCATAGCAGATTGTTTAAATCTCCCGATAACCCTCAAGTAATGCAGAGTACAGCAATACTTTAGTGTAAAAAAAAAAATGCTGGCATTTGTAGCGTCAATAGTAATAGTACCTG
This sequence comes from Oncorhynchus clarkii lewisi, assembly GCF_045791955.1. Lineage (NCBI taxonomy): Eukaryota > Metazoa > Chordata > Actinopteri > Salmoniformes > Salmonidae > Oncorhynchus > Oncorhynchus clarkii. Next base: position 41,681,421 of record NC_092150.1, read on the forward strand.
GGCTGCTGGTCTCCTCCCTCTCAGCCTCGTTCTCACTGCGACCACACGTCTCATAGCCCATGTCCTGTAGATCCACCTGGGCCTGCTTACTGTCCTGCTGCACAGACGTCTCCACTAGAGAAAGAGAGAGAGAACAATACATTCAAATAATTAACGCATGTAGCATATTGCCGTGTGTGTGATAGACAAACAGTATGTGTGCATGTGTGCGTATGTGTGGTGAGGGTGTATTGACTCACTCGGTAGATCTCTGTAGTCTCTGAGCTGCTCCTCCTGAGCCTCCACGGTGGCCTCAGAAACCATGAGTCTCTCCTGCAGCTCCTCGCTCTCCAGCCGGAGCCGCACAGCATTCTCAACCATCACTTTTTCTGTGGGGCTCTGCTTCCTGTCTCCAGCTTCTCCTCCTCCTGCCTCCTCCACATAATCATCCTGCAACACAGGACCAGAGTCACGTAAATATTTAGAATGATATTCCTTTCTTGAGGTAATCAGTCGATGGGGCCTCTCACTGTTGACCTACCATACATACAGTAGCACGCGTTACTAGAGTATAATTTGGTGTGATGTCTTCCCCTTCCTTTGTGGAGTGGGACAGCAGGTCTCCCAGGTCCAGAGAGACAGGCCTAGTGCAGTGTCTCTTCCCCAGGCCAGGGTCTCTCAAGGTGGACCTGGGGGCACAGCGCTTCCCCTGGGACAGACACTCATCCTCCCAGCCACCAGATAGATCCACCCCACACAGCTGCTCGTCCTCCTCCTCCACAACCAGCTTTTCTTCATTCCCCCCTTCTTCCAGGAATCCCTGCTCATCCCTGGGGTCCGTCTCTGACCGTCTCTCTGTCTGGTGAGACTTCAACTCCGTGTTCTCCATGCGTAGGCTGAAGAGGGCTTTCCTGTGTGAGAGAGAGGGCAGACAGACACACCTCAACTAGCACCTCTCATATCCACTGCTCGAACCAGGGTGAAAACCACAGGCGTTTGTGAACCTAGAAGCTGGGACCTCCGTATGTACACCACAGTAATTGTCCGAAAATACAAAAATAGTTGCATGAACCAGGATATATTTTCGTTTACTTCATTTATTCTCATTCACGTTCATTCATATATACACTGAGTGAACAAAACATCAAGGACACCTGCTCTTCACATGACATAGACTGACCAGGTGAATCCAGGTGAAAGCTATGATTCCCTTAATGATCGTCACTTGTTAAATCCATTTCAATTGCATGGCTCTTGAACTTCGCCTCTCCCGAGTCCGTAAGGGAGTTGCAGCGATGGGACAAGACTGTAACTACCAATTTGATATCATGAAATTGCAGAGAAAAAGGGGTAAAACGTTTATTTTTAATTTTTTATATATATAAAAAAATAATGTCCACTTCAATCAGTGTAACCAGGTTAAAGAAGGATTTTTAAGCCTTGAGACAATTCAGACACGGATTGTGTATGTCTGCCATTCAGAGGGTGAATGGGCAAGAGAAAATATTTAAGTGCCTTTGAACAAGGTATGGTAGTAGGTGCCAGGCACACCGGTTTGTGTCAAGAACTGCAACGCTGCTGAGTTTCACGCTCAACAGTTGCCTGTGTGTATCAAAAATGGTCCCTCTCCCAAATGGCATCGAGCCAACTTGACAACTGTAGGAAGCAATGGAGTCAACATGGGCCAGCATCCCTGTGGAACGCTTTCGACACCTTGTAGCGTCTATGCCCCAATGAAATGAGGCTGTTCTGAGGACAAAAGGGGGGTGCAACTCAATATTAGGAAGGTGTCCTTGATGTTTTGTACTCTCAGTGTATACTGTATCTATATCACGTTTCATAATAACATGTATGCAGTCAGCGTGTGTTACCTCATCCTGGTCAGGGAGAAGCCAGACTTCTCCAGCTGAGCCTTGAGCTCCTGCAGCTCTCTCTCCACCACCCTCTTCTGTTGCACCAGCTGCTTCACCTCCACCAGCCCCTGGGCGTCTCCCACTGCCTCTTGGGACAGCTTCCCCTTCCCAGGTCCTCCAGAGTTCTGATTGTAGGAGAGTGGCAAAAATGACAGCGAGAGAACGCTGAGTGTGCAAAATCGCCACAGTGTGTTTGGATCACCCAGGCTGATAACTAAAATATGAGTGGTGGTTAGGAAAGATTCAAATGTGACATGATTAAGACAAAATAATCTACCACTATTTCAATTTTATATGTACAGCACAGGGCCTACCTGCATGGTGGCTAGGGTTCGAGCTGTCAGTTTGGGGTCCTCTTCCTCCATGCTGTCTGCATAGTTACTGTTGACCTCAACATTATCGTTGTCCTCTGAGCTGAATTCTAGAAAGAGAACCGAGACCCCAGAATGCAGTTCTTAGTTGAAACATAAGCAATAACATGGACACATACATGCACACACAAGTCATGAAAAGAAAAGCCCGAAAAGAAAATATCACACTGACATAGAGTACTACTCTTTTGCATTTGTGGCAACAGATCGATTAAAACATACAAATCCTTGACACTTTTTACTTTTGCCAGAGTACAATTCAACAAGCATTTTAATACGGTACATTTTCATACCACACATAGCCTACCCCAATCCTGGCCTTTCTGCATGTCAAAGTCTTTCCACCAAAAAAGCAAACTGATGTGAACGCGTCGACAAAACGACGCTTCCCACGTTCAGTAATGGTGGTGGTCACCCTTGAAACCTCTCCCCCTCTCAGTAATGACAGGAAGAGAAGCTTCAAACATAAAACACGTTATTTTCCTCTGAGGGAATCTATCTCACTGTACTGGGATATACTACTGTACGGGCAGATATACGGTAAGGTAAACTGTAAGATATACCGTAAGTATACAGTAAGAGCAGATACTTTAACTGCTAACAGTAAATACAATAAATACAAACCTACAGACACGGCTCTGTCGAGTTACATGCTACGGTATCGCAGACTAGAGGGCTAGGAGAGGATGTTAAAATGTTTACTGTAAGGCTATTGGAGTAGTTTTACACACATATATATATATATATATTAGTCATTTTACAGTCAAATAAAATTACACAATAGCGGGGGACTAGATGTAACGATTCTCGTTGGTGGAAGGAGAGGAGGACCAAAATGTAGCGTGGTAAGTGTTGGTCATATTTTAATGAAAAACTGAACACTACACAAAATAACAACGAAGAGAAAACGAAACAGTTCTGCCAGGCGAACAGACACTAAACAGAAATTAAACACCCACAACCAAAATGGGGAAGACAGGCTACCTAAGTATGATTCTCAATCAGAGACAACGAACGACACCTGCCTCTGATTGAGAACCATACCAGGCCAAACACATAGAAATATAAAAACAGAAAAAAGAACATAGACTACCCACCCCAACTCACGCCCTGACCAACCTAACACAAAGACATAAAAAAGGAACTACGGTCAGAACGTGACACTAGAAGATAGCTTAAATGTACTGTAAGGAGGTCGCATAACACTCAATGCTTTTAAAACGAATATCATCAAAATGTTTCATTGATCAAATCTACAGGTTTATGACGTATAACTAGGTAATAGTAGATGATGTGATACGAGGTGCAATTGGCCAGGGCAGAGTATTAAATTGTGTCAAACAGTGCAGGATGCACATTCTAAAAAGCATAAGGCCTTTGGCTAATGTAATAGTCCATCATTTTGTCTAGACCTCTATGCAATCTGTTCAGTGTTGGACTTCAGGAATACACTATTCAAATAGAAACTCATTCAAAAGCACGTCTAAGCACTAGCTGCCTGTAATCTTGTGCGGTCAGACAGCAGAGTGAGTGCTAAGAGACTTGAGCGTTACAATATTCTCTTTCCCACAGATGCTGTACTTTGGAGACGCGGCTTGTGCAACAAGAGACGAGTGACACAGACTTTAAGAAGAGGTGTGGCCAGCAGGAGGTATGTTCTCTGCTCATTGGGTCTAATCAGGATGAATCTGATTGGCATGTAAAACATGCAACTAGGAAAGTCTACCCTTGTTTCTATGTAATGAGCACTGCCCTTCAAACATTCGAATAGACTGATGCCATTGGAGCATTTTAGTGTTGAAATGGGGGGGGTTGTGTATATATATACCCACACACGCTCATGCAGTCATGCATCCACACTGTACGTCTAGGTGGGTTTCTTACCTTTTATCCACAAATGGCCTCAACTGATACTACCTATTACTCCGAGTAGAACCAACTGTGACAGGTTGGGAAGTGGAGAGAACCAGGCGTGTTAACAGAGATTGACCTTAACGTAACTGGATACAGATACGTTTATGAACAGTGTACAACTCAGGTAGACTATGTTCATGCAGGAAGCAAGGGAGGTGAGGAGGGAGGGACAGTGGAGCCAGGCCCACCACGAACACCATGTAAACCCAACGACATCAACACAAGGTTTGTTTATTCAGCTCAACACAAGGGTTCGCGCTCCATTGATGATGATGGTAGAGACTGGAGCAAAGCAGCTTCTGCCACGTTATCAGAACAAATGGTTCTGGGGGGGGGTCCTATTTGACAAACCTCTAGTCGAAGAGAGGAGGATTCCCAAGGTCAGAAAACTACGTTTTATTTTTTACATACCGTGGAATCTTATAGCGTGACACTCAGACAACGGTTTATAGATGTTACACACACAATGAGCTAAAACGAATAAGAATAATTCATGGTTGTTGAAATGTACCGTACTCTGGCAAAAGCAAAACATCACCTCTAATCCACTTGAAGCGCACATTTCAGACAGCAGTCGTTATTAGATAGTCCATACAAATTGCAGAGACCGCTATAGCAACACGCAATACCATTACATGGTATATAACCACCATGAATCATGCAGTTGAACATGCGAAGGCACACGCATGTTATTAGTATAAATAGTAGATGTCATAACATGAAACGTGATGCTATCGACACTGTCATACAAAGTTCAAAATCCCTTGCATTGTATGTCAACATAAGTCATATCTTCCCTCTGTTTCTTTGCCTACTGGTTATACATTCAAAGAAGCATTTGATACTTAAGCTGCTGTAAACATAATCTAATGCATTACACAGTTAAAACATACAAATGTAGAATTGCACAAAGCTTTACATTAAGCTAAAACCATATATAAAATAAAATAAACTATTAGCTGATATATAAATAACATTGTGAAGTCTTAACTATGGTTAGCATCATCACCCAAAAAAGGTGCCACTACAGACAGAGCCCCATGCTCCTCTGATGCCCACCCTCAAACTCTGCCTGCCTGTCAGCTGGCCTGGCAGTGCCCTGGGTCCTGAGGGCTGTGAGCTCAGCCTGGGCCTCCCTCTCCCTCCGCAGAGCCAGACGCAGTTCCTCCTGCAAGGCCCGGAGGTCCTGGCTGGTCCCCTGGAAGTCCGGACCCCGGAGGCCTAGCTGGGACCCGTAGGCCAGTGAGCAAGAGGTTAGCTGTCTGCGGAGCTCCTGGAGACGTACAGTCTGCTCACTCATCACCTCACCCAGACGACCTGCCGATTCCTGGAGGGGGAGAAGTGTGAGGAGAGGGGAGGATAGGGAGAGGGAAGGAAAGGATGGAGGTTTTTGAGGATTAAAAGATCTGACTCGATACAGCTTCTTTGTGGCAGAAGTCTCTTTCTCTCTCTCATTCTCTCACTCTTTCTTTCTCTTCTGAATTCTCTCTACCCAATCAGTCCCTCAGACAATACCACACCACAGCTCTCAGGCCAGTGTGGTTTTGTTACCTGGATGTACTGGTCTCTGGTACCGATGGTGTTGAGCAGGTCCTGGACCTGTGAGTGGTGCTCCTGGGCCTGGCGGCTGCGGTCGGACAGCAGTTCCTGGAACAGTTTTTCCTTCAGAGAGAGGCGAGCCTTCAGCTCATCCACCACCTCACTGGGACCTGCCTTCACCTTATCTAGCAGGGCTCCAGTCAGGTCCTGGGATGCAGAGAGCGAGAGATAATGTGAGAGCGGAAGAGCGAGACAGAGGGAAAGAGAGAGAGAGAGAGAGAGAGAGAGAGAGGGAGAGAGAGGGAGAGAGAGAGAGAAGACGAGAAATTGCAAATAGTGTGAAGAATCAAGAATAAAATATTTTGCCACTGATCAGCAAAAATCTATTTGTGCTGGTGTACAGTATATGTATACTGTGGCAAGTGTATAATTAGGGCATGTCACCTCAGCCTCACTGGTACGTGTGTGCAGGGCGTTCTGTAGCTGGCTGATGAGCGTGTCTCTCTCTCTCAGGCTGCGGCTGTGTCTCTCTTCCCTGTCCTCATGGTGGCGCTGTACACTCATCCATGCCTCACACACCTGCTCCAGCTCCAAACCCTTCCCACGCACCAGCACTTCCAGGCTCTTTAACACATAAGATAGAAGGAACTCAGTAACCGGTGTCTAGAAGGAACTCAGTAACCAGTGTCTGTGTGTGTGTGTGTGTGCGCGCGCGCGCGCGTGTGTGTGCTCATCAGTACCGTGATGGTCTCTTCGTTGTTGGACAGTACACAGCGTTGTCTCTCCAGGTCTCTCTCTTTCTCTCTGAGAAGAAGCTGTAGCCGACGCATCTCTCCCTCCTTCTCCTCCACACGTTGGAACTTCTCATCCACCGCTCGCTGATGGGAGGGAACACAACGGAATAGAACAATGTAATGCATCTCTAATGGAACACAGCTGTCAGTCACCACCATCAATCACCACTGCTGTCCATGCAACCCATGCAGTCCTGGATCACGAGTTTGATTGCCCGCCTCTTATATCTGTAATATGTTCTCGTTGAGGTTCATTCTCTCCTAGACGATGACTCTCACCTCCAGTGCTCTGTCCCTGTCCTTGATGCGATCTTTCAGTTTGGTGAGGAGAGTGTCCCTCTTCTCCCTGGGCTCCTGCTGTTGGTCCAACAACTCGGAGTACTCCTGAGAGACAGGGACAGTGTGTGTTGGGACGGCTGTGGATGAGGGAGGTGGTGTGTGAATGGGGTGTGTGCGCGCATGCGTGTGTGAGTGTCTGTCTGTTTCTGACCTGCACCAGCTGCTCTTTGGTCTGTAGTGAGGTCCTCAGCTCTCGGATGCTCTTCTCCCTCTCCTCCTCCTCTCTCCGTCTCTCTCCCTTCTTCTCTTTCAGCTGTTCTTCTTTCCGCTGCAGCTCTGATCGAGCTTTCTCAAGCACCAGATGCAAGTCCTAGAGCAGACAGGTAGGAGCACAGTCTCCTACAATGTTTACACACAAGCAAACGCATGCACATACTCGCAAAATGAAAATATAACCCCATTGCAAGGCTATATATAACCCCCCCCACACACACACACACACCTGGTTGTGTCTCTCAGTACTGTGTCTGTGATCCATGACTCCCTGTAGGTCTTTCTCCAGGCGGTGCAGGGCTCTGGTGAGGTCCTCCTCCCTCCTGGTGGCCTGACGCTGGGCTCTCTGGCCTTCCTGCAGCTCCAGCTGGGCCTGGAACAGAGAGCCCTGGAGGGCCAGCACCTCCCCCTGCCCTCGCACTAACTCCGCCCCAGACACCTGCACCCGAGACGGGGTAGAGGGAGTGGAGATGAGGAGGGTGTGGGTGGAAGAGAGCCAGAGAGTGAAGGCGGTTTACAGATAGCTCTATGTGCTGTGTGCTGGGGTCAGCTGTGCTTTCTCTATACTAGCACTGTGGGACATTACAAAGGATCCTATCAAGCGTATGTATTAATACAAGGTCTATTAGAGATGGAGAAAGCCAAGCTCCTATTACTCTCAATTATCATGTTGATAAAAAATTGTAACACACTACACAAACCGTAAATGACGGTGTCGTCACGTCAGCTGTAGATTTAAGAGCATTTTAGTGTTCTCAGACTTTAGTACGAAGTGTGTGTGTGAGGTGTGTGCACGGTTCAGAGGAGGGCTGACCTGTAGTGTCTGGAGCTGGGTTCTGTTGGCCAGCTCTTTCAAAGAACACAGCACGTTATTCTGCTCCTCTATGACCCGGTACAACTCTGCTGCCTGAGTGGGAGACACACGAAACACACAAAAAGACATGAGTAAAGTAGCCTATTGTTCATCATTGGTTGGACACAATACCGTGTAAAGTGGCCTGCTGTTCATCATTGGTTGGACACAATACCGTGTAAAGTGGCCTGCTGTTCATCATTGGTTGGACACAATACCGTGTAAAGTGGCCTGCTGTTCATCATTGGTTGGACACAATACCGTGTAAAGTGGCCTGCTGTTCATCATTGGTTGGACACAATACCGTGTAAAGTGGCCTGCTGTTCCGGCTTTTCTTTGTGTACCTCCCTCTCTCCTACCAGAGTCTCTTCGTCTCTCATTTTCTCGCTTTCTGTTAGTCCGTCTCTCACTCGCACTCTTTTTGCCTCTCCTTCATTCCCTCTCCCCCCCTCTTCCCTCTCTCCCTCTGTACCTCAGTCTCCTTGCTGTTGACAGTGTCGGTGAGGTTGAGGACGTTTCGTTCCTGTCTCTGGGCCTTCTCTCTGACCAGGCGCAGCTCGCACTCCATGTCCCCGAGTCGCACCTGCAGCTTCTACACATCACATTCACAGACACATCAGAAAAGTGCTAAAAATGTTTATAAGCAGGCCTTTGAATTAATAGTTCAATTTAGTGTTAATTGTCTGAAGACTTAACAAATAATCCGCCTTGGATGCATGTCTACTGTATGCTATGGTCAAGTAGAGTAAAAATAGGAACTGCTTCAGAAGGAGGAATGGTGAAAGTCTGTGGGGGAAGTGGTACCTGGTTCCCGGCCTCGCTCTCTCTGATCTTGGCCTGTAGAGAGTGGACCTGGAGCTGGGCCTTCTGGAGCTCAGTAACACACTGACTTGCAGCAGTCTCATACTGACGAAGCTGGCCTTGCTGTTCATCTAGCAGCCTCTGAAACACACAACACGCACAAATAGGTTCAGGTTTATAACATTCTTTTTTTTTTTAAATGCACGTATATGTACACACACAAGCACACACACACTTCCCATGCCCCTGTGTGAGAGTGGAAAGTGATGAGGTCAGTTCACTGCACTATAACTTCCTGAGAAAGTAGTCCCTCTTTCCACGGCAGAGTGGCATTTATTTCCTGTTTTTTTTGTCAATTCAGCTCTATAGAGCTATCTTTGTGATTGTGAGGGGCTGTTTTGGTCTGTAAAGTCTCTAGTAGTCAGGGATAGTGAAATAACTCAAAATATCCTTGTCATTTCATTTCAAAGATCAACCAATCCTGCTCCCACATAATGTGCTGTAAACCCAATACCGGTAGAACACACACACTAATACACACACAGGACTCAAGCTGGGCTCTAATGATTACATGCTGTTCTATAAGTTCAGTGAATCAAACTTCAGTGGAAAAACCAACCCACTAAACTCTCTGAGTCATACTTATCAAGTGGCCATTATTTCAGAATATCAGTACGCTCATTCCTAGCCATGTATCAAGGGTAGCTAATTATTAACACGACAAAGGAAGCTATGGAGGTGGATTAAACAGTGGAGAGCATGCCTAACACGGGGCATCGTTGTTCATATAGCAACCATTGTCATGGCTACAGACGTGTTGCTAGGATAACGATGGGGGAAAAGTGGTTTCATTGTCTGTAGAATCACGACCCTTCCAGGCCAGTAGATACCATCCCATCTCCTCCCAAATTCAAGCCCCTCTATCTGGTCTCGTTAGTTCCAGTGTGTCTGTTCTATGATCCAGGGGCTGGTGGTGGTCTTGCTAGGTACCTGCTGGAAGCAGAAGGGGCCACACTGCACATAGTCATCAAGCCACTGCTCCTCCATCTCTGACAGCTCTGTCTGCAGCTCCTGCTGACTGCTGGGGGTCACCCACTCTGGGATACCAGGGTGGGAGTAGAGGTCATAGTCTGGGGTTCTGAGGGACAGGGGGAGCCCAGAGAGGCCCGTCTCCAGTTTGGGTTTGACCAGGATAGGGAGCTTGCTGCCTTGAGGGGACTTTAGAGGTCTGTACTCCCAGATCCTCACTAGACAGAGCCAGCTCCATGGTCAACCCAGAGACTGACCCCTCCCTGGGGGCATCATCCCCCTGGAGACGAGGGTCTCGCCTCTGATCCTTCCCTGGGTCCTTCTCTCCTCCCTCTCCCTGCTCTTCCTCTTCCCCAACTTGGTGAGCGGTACAGGGCTGAGCCACGTCCACGGCTGTGTCCTGAGATTCTATCGATGAGCCCGGGCTGAGGGTTATCCTCTCTGTGTCCCCATCGCACAGGGTCCTGTCGCTCTCTGGCCCCAAGGGAGAGGACTCTGAGGGGACAGGCGTGGACTCTGACCCTGTGGAGGTTTCCTCACCCCCCATGGCACTGCCTGAGTAGCGGGTGGAGGGTTCACACGACGTGCTCCTCCTGCCTAACCGCCGAGGTACCTTACACACGGCCTCGTAGTCAGAGTCGGCCACACGGAGAGCCGCACACCCTCTGCACCGCCTGGAGCGATGCCCAGACAGAGTCTCTGATCCTGAGCATTGAGGGTGATGATGCTGGGTGTGGTGCTGGTGATCCGGGGCCGGACTCTGCTGGTCCTCGTGGTCGGCCCAGGATTCGTACACAGAATTGGCCAGGTCGCCCTGAAGCAGGGAGCTGTACCTGGCCTCCTGCAGGGCTGAGAGGTCCACCACAGGGGAGTCACCCTCAGACAGCCCACCACTGGACAGAGAGTGGTGGGCTGTCTGAGGGTGACTCCCCTGTGGTGGAGCCCCAGTACCCCCTAGCCCTCCTCCAGCCCCAATACCCCCTAGCCCTATCCCCATTCCCATCCCAGTCTGATCCTGGGTCTGGTCCTCTGTGTTGTTCTTCCAGTACAAGCCTCCTATACACTGTCTCAGCCGGTCCTTCTCCAGCAGCAGCTTGTGCAGGCGCTCCAGGGACAGAGCCTCCACGCGGGCGATCACTGTGTCGAAGCGGTACATGCGGTCCAGCATGAAGGCACACTTGGAACAGGCAAACTCCCCACGGCCATCACGGGTCAGCTCCCTGCCCAGAGCGTGGGACAGCAGCACCTGCAGGTTGAGTTTGGAGGCTGGGTGGAAGATCCATCGCCGCTGATTACCGCAGAGCTCACGGGCGCAGATCCGACACGCCTCCTTCATTTTAATGTCCAACATCACAGAGAAGTTCTGCTCTCAGTTTTACTGGAGGGGAATTGGGTCTGTTCAGATTGTTCAGGCAATAAAATAACATGTATTGAGCATGATTAAATAAAATCCATGATTTTATTTAAATGATTTAGCTGTGCAATGTTCATTTACTTTTCTTCTATGTTTTATAAAAATGTATTCAAAATAAATAGTAGCCTAATAGACTAGTTACTAGTACATTGTGCCGATTTGCCGTTATGAAAACTCATCGTTGTATCTTCGATGAAGAGAAGCCATCACAAAACGGGGTAGCCTATGCTCTTTGCAGTGCTTTGAAGGGGCGCAATGATTTCTATTCAATCACGATTATATCTATTCAAGACCATCTAAAAATATAGACTGTAGTCTAATAAAACATGGTCAATATATGGAATATAGCGTAATAAGAAAGAAACGTCTGTCATTTGTGATAAGCGCCTAAATCCGTTGTCGTTGTCAGTGTCACCGACACTGCGTCTAATCGGTCGAAACACTTTCAGTTCTTCACAAAATGTCATCAAACAGATGATACATTATCAATAGTGCTCAATTCAGATCTAAACCAAATATATCACGCTATTCTTTTCACTGCGGATGTCATCTCATACTGCTTTTTCTGACACGGCTCATCTAAGACAACAAATTACATTTGCGCTGTCTCATCTCAGCTAATTCAACACTAACACGGAATTCACCACCCGAAAGAAAAAGACTGTAGTGGAGACGTCCTTATAAAAATATGTGGGTGTCCCGTTATTTTTCGGCTCCCTGATAGCAGTTTAGCGGACCGTGTGACGAGGAAAGGAGAAGATGGAACCGATGGTTTCCACGGGGTTTTCACGTGTATCAGAACAGGGCGCGATGGAAACGTTGATCAGGGTTGCCAGGTTCAGCAAATACTCTAACCAATGACAAAACAAAACCCGCCCAAAAGGCCTGAAAACGACCTATTTTTTTCACAGCAAAAGAGGAGTTGCCACATTTATACAATAAATAATGTTTCCATAATGTTAAAGAACCAATATGCAAAATTCGGATTATCAAAATAATAATTATTGCAAACTATGATATGAGGTAATAAACACATTTGAATATATTGCAAGATAAAATATAATTTTCCCTTATTAAACTCCCCAGATAATTTTCCAACATTGGATGTCGATTTAACTCTATGATGACTGCTTTGATTCAGCAAAAAGGCATGAGGGGTTATGGTACAGTACATGGCCAATATACCACCGCTAAGGGCTGTTTTTAAGCAAGACACAACAAGGAGTGCCTGGATACAGCCGTTAGTCATGGTATATTGGCCATATACCACAAACCCCATGTTGCCTTATAGCTATTATAAACTGTTTACCAATGTAATTAGAACAGTAAAAAAAAACATGTTTGGTCATACCCATGGTATAAGGTCTGATATACCACGGCTATCAGCTAATCAGTATCAGGCCTCAAACCCGGTTTATAATTGCAAATAAATCCCTTTTGCGCATCTGCATAACTAAAGCTAAAACCTGAAAGATGAGTTTGAGTGATGAAAGTTGAACAGAGGATCTCAATCTCTGAGCAGGAAACACTTGGAAGAAGAAAAAAATAAATGTTAGGCTATGTTCTGGCAATTGTGCAGTTATTATGTGCCAGATATTAAGACAACAAACAGGTACAAATAGCCCATTTGCGAGATTGACTTGTCATTTCAATAGGCATAGGCTACAGACTAAAATCCGGGTTTATGATTGGAATTCAACTTTGCCATGGTTTGCTTTGATAGGTGAAGGTAGCCTATAGTCCCTGATAGGCCTACCTTTTTATTTCAGATAGTCTACAGTAGCCTAGGCAAGATGTGGTCAAGATCTAAACTGAACGATTTAGCAGCTGGTTTAGATCAAATTAACAGACTAATTCATTTGCAATTTCGAGGTAAGAAGCGCTTGTGTTTCCCAGTAGCTTGCCTGAATAGGCTATTGAGGACGGGGTCATAATTTCAATCACTGAATTTGATATAAATATATGTTTTATTTATTTAACCTTTATTTAACTAGGAAAGTCAGTTAAGAGCAAATGTTTATTTACAATGACGGCCTACCAAAAGGCAAAAGGCCTCCTACGGAGACGGGGGCTGGGATTAAAATAAATAAAATATAAATATTAGACAAAACACACATCACGACAAGAGAGACAACAGAACACTACATAAAGAGAGACCTAAGAAAACAACATAGCAAGGCAGCAACACATGACAACACAGCATGGTAGCAACACAACATGACTACAACATGGTAGCAACACAACATGGTAGCAGCACAAAACATGGTACAAACATTATTGGGCACACACAACAGCACAAAGGGCAAGAAGGTAGAGACAACAATACATCACGCAAAGCAGCCACAACTCTCAGTAAGAGTGTCCATGATTGAGTCTTTGATTGAAGGGATTGAGATAAAACTGTCCAGTTTGAGTGTTTGTTGCAGCTCGTTCCAGTCACTAGCTGCGGCGAACTGAAGAGGAGCGACCCAGGGATGTGTGTGCTTTGGGGACCTTTAACAGAATGTGACTGGCAGAACGGGTGTTGTAAGTGGAGGATGAGGGCTGCAGTAGATATCTCAGATAGGGGGGATTGAGGCCTAAGAGGGTTTTATAAGTAAGCATCAACCAGTGGGTCTTGAGACGGGTATACAGAGATGACCAGTTTACAGAGGAGTATAGAGTGCAGTGAGCTATAGATTGCAGTGAGCTACTGCCTGAGCTATGTTGTTGATGTATATTAAGAAGAGTGGGGGGCCTAGGATCGAGCCTTGGGGTACTCCCCTGGTGACAGCCAGTGGCTGAGACAGCAGATGTTCTGCACTCTTTGAGAGAGGTAGTTAGCAAACCATGCCAAAGACCACTCAGAGACACCAATACTACTTAGCCGGCCCACAAGAATGAAATGGTCTACCGTATCAAAAGCTTTGGCCAAGTCAATAAAAATAGCAGCACAACATTGCTTAGAATCAAGGGCAATAGTGACATCATTGAGGACCTTTAAGGTTTCAGTGACACATCCATAACCTGAGCGGGAACCAGATTGCGTACCAGAAAGAATACTATAGACTATAGACTATATAGACTATAGACTATAGACTATATCAAGAAATCCAGTCAGTTGATTATTGACAAGTTTTTCCAACACTTTTGATAAACTGGGCAAAATAGAAATAGGCCTATAACAGTTAGGATCAGCTTGATCTCCCCTTTTAAATAAAGGACGAACCGTGGCTGCCTTCCAAGCAATGGAAAAGGTTGGAGATAGGTTTGGCGATGATAGGGGCAGCAACCTTAAAGAAAAAAGGGTCTAAACCATCTGACCCAGATGTTTTTTGGGGGTCAAGTTTCAGGAGCTCCTTTAGCACCTTGGACTCAGTGACTGCCTGCAGGGAGAAACTTTGTAGCGGGGCTGGGGAAAAAAGAGGGAGAAGCATCGGGGATAGTAGCATTAGAAGGGGTGGAAGATGAGGAAATGTTGGACGGGCAAGGAGGCATGGCTGAGTCAAATAGGAATCCTGACTTAATGAAGTGGTGATTAAAGGGCTCAGCCATGTGCTTCTTGTCAGTAACAACCACATCATCAACATTAAGGGACATGGGCAGCTGTAAGGAGAAGTGTTTATTCTCCAGGTACCGTGTAAAGTCTCTGTAATTGCAAACAAAGGTTTCTGTACCAAATATTAAGTTCTGCTCTTCTGATGTATCAAATACTTATGTCATGCAATAAAATGCCAATTAATTACTTAAAAATCATACAATGTGATTTTCTGGATTTTTGGATTTTTTTATTAGATTCCGCCTCTCACCGTTGAAGTGTACCTATGATCAAAATTACAGACCTCTACATGCTTTGTAAGTAGGAAAACCTGCAAAATCGACAGTGTATCAAATACTTGTTCTCCCCACTGTATATACAGTTGAAGTAGAAGTTTACATAAACCTTAGCCAAATACATTTAAACTCAGTTTTTCACAATTCCTGACATTTAATCCTAGTAAAAATTCCCTGTCTTAGGTCAGTTGGGATCACCACTTTATTTTATAAATGTGAAATGTCAGAATAATAGTAGAGAGAATGATTTAGGGTGATAAGGTGCAGGCCAGGCAGCAGGCTGTTAGCCAGCCTGCCAACTTAGTGGAATCTGCCACTAGCACAGTCAGTGTAGTCAGCTCAGCTATCCCCATTGAGACCGTGCCTCGAACTAGGTTGGGCAAAACTAAACATGGCGTTGATCACCTTAGCAATCTCACTGGAGTGAAGACCTCCTCCATTACTGCCATTATTGAAAGAGATTGTGATACCTCACATCTCAAAATAGGGGTACTTAATGTTAGATCCCTCACTTCCAAGGCAGTTATTGTCAATGAACTAATCACTGATCATAATCTTGATGTGATTGGCCTGACTGAAACATGGCTCAAGCCTGATGAGTTAACTGTGTTAAATGAGGCCTCACCTCCTGGTTACACTAGTGACCATATCCCCTGCGCATCCCGCAAAGCGGAGGTGTTGTTAACATTTATGATAGCAAATTTCAATTTTTCGTCTTTTGAGCTTCTAGTCAATCACTTTTTATAGCTACTGTTTACAGGCCTCCTGGGCAATTAACAGTGATCCTCACTGAGTTCCCTGAATTCCTATCGGACCTTGTAGTCATGGCAGATAATATTCAAATTTTTGGTGACTTTAATATTCACAAGGAAAAGTCCACAGTCACACTCCAAAAGGGTTTCAAAGCCATCATCGACTCAGTGGGTTTTGTCCAACATGCCTCTTGACCTACTCACTGCCACAGTCATACTGTCCCATGGAATAAATGTTGTGGATCTTAATGGTTTTCCTCATAATCCTGAACTATCAGACCACAATTTTATTATGTTTGCAATCGCAACAAATAATCTGCTCTGACCCCAACCAAGGATCATCAAAAGTCATGCTATAAATTCTCGGACAACCCAAAGATTCCTAGATACCCTTCCGGACTCCCTCCGCCTTCCCAAGGAAGTCAGAGTACAAAAATAAGTTAACCACCTAACTGAGGAACTCAATTTAACCTTGCGCAATACCCTAGTTGCAGTCGAACCCCTAAATACCAAAAACATTTGTCATAACAAACTAGCTCCCTGGTATACAAAAAATACCCGAGCTCTGAAGCAAGCTTCCAGAAAATTGGAACGGAAATGGCACCACACCAAACTGTAAGTCTTCCGACTAGCTTGGAAAGACAGTACTGTGTAGTACCAAAGAGCCCTCACTGCTGCTCGACCATCCTATTTTTACAACTTAATTGAGGAAAATAAGAACAATCCAAAATGTATTATTGATACTGTCGCAAAGCTAACTAAAAAGCAGCATTCCCCAAGAGAGGATGGCTTTCACTTCAGCAGTGATAAATTCATGAACTTCTTTGAGGAAAAGATCATGATCGTTAGAAAGCAAATTACGGACTCCTCTTTAAATCTGCGTATTCCTTCAAAGCTCAGTTGTCCTGACTCTGCACAACTCTGCCAGGACCTAGGATCAAGGGAGACACTCAAGTGTTTTAGTACTATATCCCTTGACACAATGATGAAAATAATCATGGCCTCTAAACCTTCAAGCTGCATACTGGACTCTATTCCAACTAAACTACTGAAAGAGCTGTTTCCTGTGCATGGCCCTCCTATGTTGAACATAATAAACATCTCTCTATCCACCAGATGTGTACCAAACTCACTAAAAGTGGCAGTAATAAAGACTCTCTTGAAAAAGCCAAACCTTGACCCAGAAAATATTTTTTAAACTTTCCTGAAGACAATGTATATGAAACGCTTCAGTCTGTTTTTAGACCCCATCATAGCACTGAGACTGCACTTGTGAAGGTGGTAAATTACATTTTAATGGCGTCAGACCGAGGCTCCGCATCTGTCCTCGTGCTCCTAGACCTTAGTGCTGCTTTTGATACCATCGATCACCACATTCTTTTGGAGAGATTGGAAACCCAAATCGGTCTACACGGACAAGTTCTGGCCTGGTTTAGATCTTATCTGTCGGAAAGATATCAGCTTGTCTCTGTGGATGGTTTGTCCTCTGACAAATCAACTGTACATTTCGGTGTTCCTTTTAGGACCACTATTGTTTTCACTATATATTTTACCTCTTGGTGATGTCATTCGGATACATGTTAACTTTCACTGCTATGCAGATGACACACAGCTGTACATTTCGATGAAACATGGGGAAGCCCCAAAATTGCCCTCGATGGAAGCCTGTGTTTCAGACATAAGGAAGTGGATGGCTGCAAATGTTCTACTTTTAAACTCAAACTGTTGAATCTGTTGAATCTGACAATTAATCTTGATGGTTGTACAGTCGTCTCAAATAAAACTGTGAAGGACCTTGGCGTTACTCTGGACCCTGATCTCTCTTTTGAAGAACATATCAAGACTGTTTCAAGGACAGCTTCTTTCCATCTACGTAACATTGCAAAAAGCTGAAACTTTCTGTCCAAAAAATGATGCAGAAAAATGAATCCATGCTTTTGTCAGTTCTAGGTTAAACTACTGCAATGCTCTACTTTCCGGCTACCCAGATAAAGCACTGCATAAACTTCAGTTAAAGCTAATCACGGCTGCTAGAATCTTGACTATAACCCAAAATTGTGATCATATTACTCCAGTGCTAGCGTCTCTACACTGGCTTCCTGTTAAGGCTAGGGCTGATTTCAAGGTTTTACTGCTAACCTACAAAGCATTACATGGGCTTGCTCCTACCTATCTTTCCAATTTGGTCCTGCCGTACATACCTACACGTACGCTACGGTCACAAGACGCAGGCCTCCTAACTGTCCCTAGAATTTCTACGCAAACAGCTGGAGGCTTGGTGGTTGAAGATATCCCTCTCGTGGTGTGGGGGCTGTGCTTTGGCAAAGTGGGTGGGGTTATATCTTGCCTGTTTGGCCCTGTCCGGGGGTATCATCGAATGGGGCCACAGTGTCTCCTGACCCCTCCTGTCTCAGCCTCCAGTATTTATGCTGCAGTAGTTTATGTGTCGGGGGGCTGGGGTCAGTCTGTTATATCTGGAGTATTTCTCCTGTCTTATCCAGTGTCCTGTGTGAATTTAAGTATGCTCTCTCTAATTCTTTCTTTCTTTCTCTCTCTCGGAGTACCTGAGCCCTAGGACCATGCCTCAGGACTACCTGGCCTGATGACTCCTTGTTGTCTCCAGTCCACCTGGCCATGCTGTTCAACTGTTCTGCCTGCGGCTATGGAACCCTGACCTGTTTACCTGACATGCTACCTGTCCCAGACCTGCTGTTTTCAACTCTCTAGAGACAGCAGGAGCGGTAGAGATACTCTGAATGATCGGCTATGAAAAGCCAACTGACATTTACTCCTGAGGCGCTGACTTGATGCACAATCGACAACCACTGTGATTATTATTATTTGACCTTGCTGGTCATCTAGGAACTTTTGAAAATCTTGGCTATGTTCTGTTATAATCTCCACCCGGAAGAGATAATGTCCTCAGATAATCGCATAGTATGCTTTCGCCGTAAAGCCTTTTTGAAATCTGACACCGCGGTTGGATTAACAAGAAGTTAATCTTTAAACCAGTGTATAACACTTGTATGTTTTATGAATTTTTATGAGTATTTCTGTTTTTGAATTTGGCGCTCTGCAATTTGTTGGCCAGGTGGGACGGTAGCGTCCCACACCCCCTAGAGAGGTTAAAGGCACAGTCAACTTAATGTATGTAAACTTCTGACCCACTGGAATTGTGATACATTGAATTATAAGTGAAATAATCTGTCTGTAAACAATTGTTGGAAAAATTACTTGTGTCATGCAAAAGAGTATATTTTGACTTGCCAGAAGTATAGTTTGTTAACAAGAAATTTGTGGAGTGGTTGAAAAACAAGTTTTAATGACTCCAACCTAAGTGTATGTAAACTTCTGACTTCAACTGTGTGTGCGTGTGTGTGTGTATATATATATATATATATATTCCCCTGCCTGTTGACACACTGGAATGTACCATTTCCCCGAAACAGGGGTGATATATTCTTCCTCTCCTGAGCATAATATGCCAGCCTGTCTGTCTAAAAAAAACATCACATTATATAACCATATAGAGTTCCCTTTATACTTCCCTCCCAAATACTTTTATATTATTATCCCTTCAGTTTTTACTCTCCCATTTTATAGATAGTCAAGCAGGTAGAAAAGCAGGTCTAAAAAGTATGGTACTGTCATTATCGGCATGTCCTGTTATTATAATCCATAATAGAAATATAAACGCATAGCCGAATAGAAAATAACATCTAAACGTATACTTCTGAACTGGGCACTGTGTGTTTGTACTTGAAACTTAGAATTAGGCCATCATTTCATGTTCATTTGCTTGAAACGTTCCTCTGTCTACTGTGCTGAAGTCATAAGCTACTATGTAAGAATGAGTTCATCTCTTCCCCGAGGCAGGAATTTCCCAGCATCACTCAGGCTTTTGGCCTTCACACACACAGGCCCACATTTCAGCAAAAAACAAGGGGGATAAGGGGAGGAGGGTCCCTGCTCCCTTCCAATCACATGATGCTGTGTGCAGGGATGAGAGTTTAACCCAAATCCTGCCTCTCAAGCTCCAAGCCTTTCCCGTGCAGTGGAAACATGAATCTTCCCCACCCTTAGTACCCCATCTTTCATTATGAGTGCTGTTTATGTTGATACAACATGATGATATGTGATTTGTTTTCTCCAGGGGGTGCAGACCTTTGGAACTGAGTGAACAAACCTCTAATGTACATTTGTCACCCAAAAAGATGTAATAGTTGAACCCTGTAGACGAGATGCCATAACAGCAATCAACCCTAATGATCAACACAATCAAAACTGTATTAATCCTAATCAGTGGGAATTACAGAAGTCTTTTTACTGATTATTTCACTGTTTATTTATCTGGAAATGACAGAAAAAATAAGAAAAGTGGCATAAAGAGAGTAAAGAAAGGCCAAAAAAAAGACCAAAGTGGCAGACTGTGATTTGATTGTAATTAGAGCTGGCGTCAGTCAGTCAGGAGACCCAGTTTAACCTTTGGAATAACAATGTGTGTGTGTTGTGTCACACATTTACATAAACATGACCTCTTCTCTTTGATTTGCTCTGTAAAACATTATGCAAGCAAATATAAATAGAAGAATAGAATAGAAGACTTAATCTCAATATTTAGTATTTAGTATTTTATTAGGATCCCATGAGCTACTGCTAAAGCAGAAGCTACTCTTCCTGGGGTCCACTCAAAACAGAAAACATTACATAATACACAACATTAGACAAGTACATCACAAAGACAGAACTACATAAATGTAAAACAAGAAAACACACTTTCATATATTTATGCCTTCATAATCATGTGATTCATAGACGCTGCTGAATTCAAGTGGAACACACCAAAACGGAAATCCAATAACAAGGATAGGCTGAAACTGTTGCAAATAGGCTGAAACTTTTCACTAAATTCCCCTGATGTGAATAAAGCTAATTACCGCCAGTTAAGGGTATCCTGGGGTAAAGCTTAGACTTTTTACAGTTACCACCCGCAGTACGAGATGCAAGATCCATTACAGCCAAGACAGACAACATTGCATCATTTTCCCACAATGCCATGGCAATTAAGCAAGAGTGGATTAATCAAATCACATTTTATTTGTCACATACACACATATTTAGCAGATGTTACTGCAAGTTTAGCAAAACTCCAACAGTGCAGTAATATCTAACAAGTAATATCTAACAATACACACAATCTAAAGTAAAGGTATGGAATTAAGAATATATAAATATGTTGACGAGCAATGTCAAAGCGGCATAGACTAATATACAGTAGAATAGGATAGAATACAGTATATATAGTGTTGAAGTTAACATACACCTTAAGCAAAATACATTTAAACTCAGTTTCACATTTCCTGACATTTAATCCTAGTAAGAATTCCCTGTATTAGGTCAGTTAGGATCACCACGTTATTTTAAGAATGTGAAATGTCAGAATAATAGTAGAGAGAATGATTTATTTCAGCTTTCATCACATTCCCAGTGGCTCAGAAGTTTACATACACTCAATTAGTATTTGGTAGCATTGCCTTTAAATTGTTTAATTTGGGTCAAACATTTTGGGTAGCCTTCCACAAGCTTCCCACAATAGGTTGTGTGAATTTTGGCCCATTCCTCCTGACAGAGCTGGTGTAACTGAGTCAGGTGTGTAGGCCTCCTTGCTCGCACAGACTTTTTCAGTTCTGCCCACAAAATGTCTATAGGATTGAGGTCAGGGCTTTGTGATGGCCACTTCAATACCTTAACTTTGTTGTCCTTAAGCCATTTTCCCACAACTTTGGAAGTATGCTTGAGGTCATTGTCCATTTGGAAGAGCCATTTGCGACCAAGCTATAACTTCCTGACTGATGTCTTGAGATGTTGCTTCAATATATCCACATAATTGTCCTACCTCATGATGCCATCTATTTTGTGAAGTGCACCAGTCCCTCCTGCAGTAAAGCACCCCCACAACATGATACTGCCACCCCTGTGCTTCACGGTTGGGATGGTGTTTTTCGGCTTGCAAGCCTCCCCCTTTTTCCACCAAACATAATGATGGTCATTAAGGCCAAACAGTTATATTTTTGTTTCATCAGACCAGAGGACATTTCTCCAAAAAGTATGATATTTGTCCCCATGTGCAGTTGCAAACCGTAGTCTGGCTTTTTCCTGGCGGTTTTGGAGCAGTGGCTTCTTCCTTCCTGAGCGGCCTTTCAGGTTATGTCGATATAGGACTCGTTTTACTGTGGATATAGATAATTTTGTACCAGTTTCCTCCAGCATCTTCACAAGGTCCTTTGCTGTTGTTCTGGGATTGATTTGCAATTTTCGCACCAAAGTACATTCATCTCTAGGAGACAGAATGCGTCTCCTTCCTGAGCGGTATGACGGCTGCGTGGTCCCATGGTGTTTATAGTTTATATTATTGTTTGTACAGATGAACGTGGTACCTTCAGGCCTTTGGAAATTGCTCCCAAGGATGAACCAGACTTGTGGAGGTCCACCATTTTTCTTCTGAGGTCTTGGCTGATTTCTTTAGATTTTCCCATGATGTCAAGAAAAGAGGCACTGAGTTTGAAGGTAGGCCTTGAAATACACAGGTACACCTCCAATTTACTCAAATGATGTCAATTAGCCTATCAGAAGCTTCTAAAGCCATGATATAATTTTCTGGAATTTTCCAAACTGTTTAAAGGCACAGTCAACTTAGTTTATGCAAACTTCTGACCCACTGGAATTGTGATACAGTGAATTATAAGTGAAATAATCTGTAAACAATTGTTGGAAAAATGACTTGTGTCATGCACAAAGCAGATGTCCTAACCGACTTGCCAAAACTATAGTTTGTTAACAAGACATTTGTGGAGTGGTTGAAAAACGAGTTTCAATGACTCCAACCTAAGTGTATGTAAACTTCCGATATTCCATAAATATCTATGACATGGAATGTCTGCGATGTCTGCCAAATTGGCAAATTACCTGCCAGGTGACATAGTAATGAAATAGGAATCACAATCAACCAATCAAGTTTGAAAGCATATAAATGGAGCTTGCCCACAGCACAATCACTACCATTTTTTGAACATTGAGGAACATCACAACCCTGAACAGCAGCAACATGCTCGAAGAGAAATAAGAAGATGTGTAAAAATGCGTGGTGGTGGTGGTGTTAGGGGAAGACGTAATAGAGGTAGAAGGCAAAGAATAAGAGTCCTTGATGAAATCAGAGCCACAATTGTGGACCATGTCGTAAACCACGGTCTTAACAATGGAAGAGGCTGGTCGGAGAGTGCAGCCTAACGTAAACAGGTCCACAGTGTCATCAATTGTGCAAACATTCCATACAGCAACTATTGTAAAGGTAAATGCAAGTCTGAAAATCACAATGTACCATAAGATATGTATGAGGAATATACAGTAATACAGTAATACAGCACAATTTGAACACAATATACTATCTGTAACACGAGTTATTGGCGAATTCTACATGTCATATACAGGACTGCACAACGACCTCATGCTGGTGGCAGAGCAGCAGTATTCAACCATCAGCAAAAACAAGACATTTGCAACATGGTCATAGCCAACAATTCCATCAGGCTAAGAGAGATCCAAAATGCAATCATAAACGACAACAATATCTTCGCAAATATCAATTCTGTCAGCATTTCCACTATAGACAGAGTTTTGAAAAAAAATCGAATGACTTGCCATTTGAGAGGAATAGTGACAGAGTGAAGGAGCTGCGGTAGCAGTATGTCCAGGTAAACCATTGGTGTGCACATGGTATATTGTGCAGGGAGTTTTACTGTACTTCAATTATGCCTGTAGATACCATAAGAACAGAAAACATGTCTACTTTGCTAAACTGTCTGATTCTAGAATAGGCTATGTAAAACTAACTTTATATTTTGATTTGCCAGTCCAACGTGGCGGCAATATTACAATGTGTGCTGCCATTTCTGAGAATGGTGTGAGTACACATATTCCACACATTGGGCCCTATAACCCCCAACTTCTCCTGTCCTTCCTGCGCATGAAAGGGTAACAATGGAGTTCCTTCCACCGTACTCCCCATTCCTGAATCTGATAGAATCATTTTTTTCAGGATGGAGGTGGAAAGTATATGACTATCGGGCACAAGATCAGATGTCTCTGTTAGATGCCATGAATGCTGCTTGTGAGGACATCACATGCGATAATTGCGGGGATGGTTGTGCCACTCAAGGAGATTTTTCCCCCGGTGCATCACAAGGGAAAACATCAGATGTGATGTTGACGAAAGTCTCTGGCCAGACCAACAAGAGCAACAGGATGTCCACAAAGAAGATGGGAACTTGTAGTGACATATACTATGAAGAGATAGAATGTTTTTTTTTTTTCACCTCCTCCCTGTAGGCTGTCTCATCATTGTTGGTAATCAGGCCTTATACCGTTGTGTCGTCTGTAAACTTGATGACTGAGTTGGAGGTGTGCGTGGACATGCAGTCATGGGTGAACAGGAAGTACAGGAGAGGTGGCTGAGCACGCATTCTTGTGGGGCCCCAGTGTTGAAGATCACGAAGTGGAGGAGTTGTTTCTTACCTTCAACACCTGGGGGCAGTCCATCAGGAAGTCCAGGACCCAGTTGCACAGGGCAGGGTTCAGACCCAGGGCCTCAAGCTTAATGATGAGCTTGGAGGGTACTATTTTTTTGTATTTAACCCTTATTTATCTAGATGAGTCAGTTAAGAACAAATTCTTATTTATAATGATGGCCTACCCTAGCCAAGCCGCAACCCAGGTGACGCTGGGCCAATCGTGTGCCGCCCTATTGAACTCCCAATCGCGGCCAGTTGTGATACAGCCTGGAATCGAACCAGGGTCTGTAGTGACGCCTCTAGCACTGAGATGCAGCGCCACTTGGAAGCCCACTTTGGAGCCCGAACTATGGGGTTGAATCCTGAGCTATTGCTCTTGTCCAGATGGGATAGGGCAGTGTGCAGTGCGATGGCGATTACATCGTCTGTGGATCTACTGGGGTGGTAAGCAAATTGAAGTGGGTCTAGGGTGTCAGGTAAGGTAGAGGTGATATGATCCTAGACTAGTCTCTCAAAGCATTTCATGATGACCTAAGTGAGTGCTACAGGGCGATAGTCATTTTCTTCAGTTACCTTTGTTTTCTTGGGTATTGGACGAATGGTGGACATCTTGAAGCATGTGGGGACAGCCGACTGAGATAGGGAGAGATTGAATATGTCCGTAAACCCTCCAGCCAGCTGGTCTGCGCATGCTCTGTGGATGCGGCTAGGGATGCCGTCTGGGCCGGCAGCCTTGCGAGGGATAACACGCTTAAACGTCTTACTCACGTTGGCCACAGAGAAGGAGAGCCCACAGTCCTTGGAAGTGGGCCACTGTGCTATCCTCAAAGCGGGTGAAAAGGGGTTTAGGTTGTCCGGAACCAAGACGTCGATGTCCGTGACATGGCTGGTTTTCCTTTGTGTTCTGTGATTGTCTGTTGGTTAAATGCGATTGTCTACCATGGTTAAATGCAATGGTTTGCTCTTTCAGTTTTGCGCGAATGCTGCCATCTATCCACAGTTTCTGTTTAGGGTAGGTTTTAATAGCTACAGTGGGTATAACATCTCCTATACACTTCCTGATAAACTCAGTCACCGTATCAGTGTATTCATCTATTTTGTTCTCGGAGGCTACCCGGAACATATCCCAGTCCACGTGATCAAAACAATCTGGAAGCATGGATTCCGATTGGTCAGACTTGCGTTGAATAGTCCTTAGCACGGATACTTTCTGTTTGAGTTTCTATCTATAGGAAGGGAGGAGCAAAATGGAGTCGTGATCAGATTTGCCGAAGGGAGGGTGGGGGAGAGCCTTGTAGGCATCTCGGAAGTTGGAGAAGCAGTGGTCGAGTACTTCAGTGAATGTGTTGATAGAACTTCGGTAACGTTTTCCTCAAATTTGCTTTGTTAAAATCCCCAGCTATAATAAATGCGGCCTCAGGATATGTGGTTTCCAGTTTGCATAAAGTCCAGTGAAGTTCTTTGAGGGCCGTCGTGGTATTGGCTTGAGGGGGAATGTACACGTGACTATAACTGAACAGAATTATCTTGGGAGGTAATACGGTCGGCATTTGATTGTGAGGTATTCTAGGCCGGGTGAACAAAAGGACTTAAGTTCCTGTATGTTATCATAATCACACCATGGGTAGTTAATCATGAAACATACACCCCCGCCCTTCTTCCTGGAGAGATATTTATTCCTGTCTGCGCGATGAACTGAGAGCCCAACTGGCTGAACGGACTCTGACAGTATATCTCGAGAAAGCAATGTTTCCGTGAAACAGTATATTACAATCCCGGATGTCTCTCTGGAAGGAAATCCTCACCCTGAACTCGTCAACTTTATTTTCAGAGACTGAACATTAGCGAGTAATATACTCGGAAGCGGTGGGTGGTGTGCGCGCCTCCTGAGTCAGACTAAAAGTCCACCTCTTTTCCGCCGGCAGTGTTTTGGAACAGCCTCTGGAATCAGTTCAATTGCCCAGAATTCAAAACGTCAGGCTACATGCGTAACACTGTTTCTATGATAATATAAGTGAGACACAGTACATGCATGTCTGCATTACAGGGGCAGTCTATATCCCCATAAAGTGAGATATTGAAACAATCTTTTTGAAATAGAACATACGGTTACCGGTTTTATGATAATATGAGTGAGATATCTCACTGCTTTTCCCTGAAGAGAGGCATGCTTGAGTATGACCAGAGGCAGGGCGAGTGGCATCTTACGAAGAGAAGAGGGGCTCACCTCATTCGCCAATCGACCTGTCCGTCTCCAATGGACGCTGTGATTGGTACTTCAGATAAGAGAATCCGCTCGAGCAAATCCCCATTACAGTTTTTTCCAACTGCTTACACACAAAATCTTTTCATGTCACACGATTTTTGAAACCTCTCACTCAAAGTGCAAAACTACACACCAAATATCCAAAACCATAAGCTATTTCTCAGCGTTTGACTCAGTTGTCAATTGCATAAAACACTTTTTTCAAAACACTACACACAATTATCTACCTAAAACACAAAAATCTAACAGGAAGTGACTTGCTTTCCTTTTCCAAACACAACCAATCAAAATGCTACACTTATTCACCAGGTCACACACACACTCCTCACATGTGCAAACACTAATAGCTTAACTGATCACTAACCAATCACTGCTTTACTGTAGTATAGGCCTATAAATAGGTCAAAGGTCAGATTACCTGTTTTGAACAATGGATGCCAACAATGGACAGAGAGCAAGAGGAGTAGGAGGGAGAGGAAGAGGACGAGGGCAAAGAAGAGAAGGAAGGAGAGGCATCTCTAATGAGATTAGGGCAAAATTTGTTGATCATGTGATCAACCACGGTTTGACCATGAGAGAGGCTGGACTGAGAGTCCAGCCCAATTTAAGTCGATTTACAGTGGCGTCCATAATTCGAACCTTCAGAAATGAGAACAGGTATGCAACTATCTAATGACTATTTTAGCATTACAGTAATGTACTGTAAAATACGTATGACTTCATAGTATTGCATAAACATTTGTAACTCTAAGCCATCCATTTACTGCACTGCATTGAATGAATAAGGTTGGTTATCATGCTGTACTACATTTTTTGTACATTGTTTACAGTTCCTATGCTGAACACATACTGTGTTTGAATTCTGTACAGAGTGGAAAGGCAAAGACATCATGGAGGACGAGGATTTACAGATGTACAAGAGACTGCAATTATAAATATGGTATATGTGGGGACATAGAGGTTGCCTCTGTCCAAGGTTGGATACGCCATGCTAGGAGATACTTCCCTCGATGTTTGGCAAGAGAAAACGTATCTTGTGATGTGGACGAAGTATCGTGGCCAGACTCAGGCCGGAGAAGAGGTGAAGCGTAGCTTAGCACTGGTGACTGACCCCCCCCCCTACCAATTCCTGGACTGCCCCCTTGGGACGCCACACACACAATTGTGTTCTTTACTGTATTCTAAAGAATATACTTTTGGTTTACATATGTTTATGGTTTTGTTGTATGCTACTGTATACAACAGTAATGTTTGGCCTAATAAATATTTTCTGTTTCTACATTGCATTGGTGTTTACAGTGTACTTGTTACCCTTGTCAGCAGATTACTTTCACTGTAGAACATTGTATTGAAATGTAGATATAAGCCAATGAAAGACCAAAGAGCTTTATATTTAGAACAGTGTTTACATGGTATACCCAAAAATGTATTATTGTGAAAGCAGTGTTTGCCATTTGATGCAAATGCTTCATTCTGACATGTGTTTATGGCATTTTGAATGCAGTGTTACATTTTGAAGGAGATGTGAGGCATTTTGCATTTTGTGTGTGCAGTTTTGGAAATTGTGTGTAGAGTTTTGAAAAAAAGGAGATCGTTTTGAAAACTTGTGTAAGCAGTTGGAAAAAACTGTAAGTGAGATATCGAAACTATATATTTGAAATAGAACCCAGCAAGATATCCTCAGTACTATTGGGGGGGGGGAGATTTTAGGCTACAGGCCTTTAATTAAATTTCTCAAAGAGCAAACTTTAGCTTATCATCACTTACATGCAAACTAATTTATTGTAGCCCACTTCCCCACTACAGTGTCCCTGTGTGCATGGTCCAAAAGCTTATGTTAAGCCAATGGAATCAGATTCCCACAACCAGACATACTATAGGATGGCAGTACTCCTGCCACACATACCTGCATCTCTGGCTGGATACAACTCTTCTCTCGACCCATCTCACCCCGCAGCAACTGTAGACAGAAGACAATAAGGGTGGTAAATAAGTAACAATAAAAAAATGTATAAACTCATAATGAACCCAATCTTTTGTTCCTCAGAAAACGGTTAAAACAAATATATGAATGACACGATTGCATGATGGCATGAAATATTTTGAAAATGGCTACATTTTCTGAGCCAGGATATTATAGATCTCACTATCATTTAAGAGGTACCGTTGAACCAACTACTTTCTAGGATTCAAAATAGACATGGGAGGGAAGGGAGGGGTAGGACGGAGGGCAGGAGAGGTATGACTAACCTGTGTACAGCGTGACTAACCCATATGTCAGTAGCTAGCAGTGAGTACAGTAGAGTTGGCCCTCACGTGCCCAATCAAATATTAGAACCAGTACTAGGCCTACAGTCACAAAACTAAGTGTCACCTGATGTCATACTGTATATGTGGATAGGTTATGATTTGTGAGAAGGTGTGTGTAGAATCTGTTTGTGACTGTAGTAATTATTATATACTTGAACCTTTACTTTTATTTATTTTACCAATTTTTACCAATTTTCATCCCCAATTTCGTGGTATCCAATTGGTAGTTACAGTCTTGTCTCATTGCTGCAACTCCCGTACAGAATCGTGAGAGGTGAAGGTCGTGAGCCATGCATCCTCCAAAACACGAACCACCCGAGATTAACTGCTTCTTCACGCAATGCCCGCTTAACCCGGAAGCCAGCTACACCAATGTGTCGGAGGAAACACTGTACACCTGGTGACCATGTCAGCATGCATGCGCCCAGCCCGCCACAGGAGTCGCTAGAGCGCGATGGGACAAGGACATCCCTGCCGGCCAAACCCTCCCCTAACCCGGACGACACTGGACCAATTGTGCGCCGCCCTCAAACCAGGATCTCTAGTGGCACAGCTAGCAATTGCGATGCATAGGCCTAACACCGGCGCCGACAGAGATGGCCGCCTCGCTTCGCGTTCCTAGGAAACTATGCTGTTTTTTGTTTTTTTACGTGTTATTTCTTACATTAGTACCCCAGGTCATCTTAGGTTTCATTACATACAGTCGAGAAGAACTACTGAATATAAGATCAGCGTCAACTCACCATCAGTACGACCAAGAATATGTTTTTCGCGACGCGGATCCTGTGTTCTGCCTTACAAACAGGACAACGGAGTGGATCCCATGCAGCGACCCAAAAAAACGACTCCGAAAAAGAGGGAAACGAGGCGGTCTTCTGGTCAGACTCCGGAGACGGGCACACCGTGCACCATTCCCTAGCATTCTTCTTGCCAATGTCCAGTCTCTTGACAACAAGGTTGATGAAATCCGAGCAAGGGTAGCATTCCAGAGGGACATCAGAGACTGTAACGTTCTTTGCTTCACGGAAACGTGGCTTAATGGAGAGACGCTATCCGAGGCGGTGCAGCCAACAGGTTTCTCCACGCATCGCGCAGACAGAAACAAACATCTTTCTGGTAAGAAGAGGGGCGGGGGCGTATGCCTTATGACTAACGTGACATGGTGTGATGAAAGAAACATACAGGAACTCAAATCCTTCTGTTCACCTGATTTAGAATTCCTCACAATCAAATGTAGACCGCATTATCTACCAAGAGAATTCTCTTCGATTATAATCACAGCCGTATATATCCCCCCCCAAGCAGACACATCGTTGGCTCTGAATGAACTTTATTTGACTCTTTGCAAACTGGAAACCATTTATCTGGAGGCTGCATTCATTGTAGCTGGGGATTTTAACAAGGCTAATCTGAAAACAAGACTCCCCAAATTTTATCAGCATATCGATTGCGCAATCAGGGGTGGAAAGACCTTGGATCATTGTTACTCTAACTTCCGCGACGCATATAAGGCCCTGCCCTGCCCCCCTTTCGGAAAAGCTGACCACGACTCCATTTTGTTGATCCCTGCCTACAGACAGAAACTAAAACAAGAGGCTCCCACGCTGAGGTCTGTCCAACGCTGGTCCGACCAAGCTGACTCCACACTCCAAGACTGCTTCCATCACGTGGACTGGGACATGTTTCGTATTGCGTCAGACAACAACATTGACGAATACGCTGATTCGGTGTGCGAGTTCATTAGAACGTGCGTTGAAGATGTCATTCCCATAGCAACGATTAAAACATTCCCTAACCAGAAACCGTGGATTGATGGCAGCATTCGCGTGAAACTGAAAGCGCGAACCACTGCTTTTAATCAGGGCAAGGTGTCTGGTAACATGACCGAATACAAACAGTGCAGCTATTCCCTCCGCAAGGCTATCAAACAAGCTAAGCGTCAGTACAGAGACAAAGTAGAATCTCAATTCAACGGCTCAGACACAAGAGGCATGTGGCAGGGTCTACAGTCAATCACGGACTACAGGAAGAAATCCAGCCCAGTCACGGACCAGGATGTCCTGCTCCCAGGCAGACTAAATCACTTTTTTGCCCGCTTTGAGGACAATACAGTGCCACTGACATGGCCTGCAACAAAAACTTGCGGTCTCTCCTTCACTGCAGCCGAGGTGAGTAAGACATTTAAACGTGTTAACCCTCGCAAGGCTGCAGGCCCAGACGGCATCCCCAGCCGCGCCCTCAGAGCATGGGCAGACCAGCTGGCCGGTGTGTTTACGGACATATTCAATCAATCCCTATACCAGTCTGCTGTTCCCACATGCTTCAAGAGACGACCATTGTTCCTGTTCCCAAGAAAGCTAAGGTAACTGAGCTAAACGACTACCGCCCCGTAGCACTCACTTCCGTCATCATGAAGTGCTTTGAGAGACTAGTCAAGGACCATATCACCTCCACCCTACCTGACACCCTAGACCCACTCCAATTTGCTTACCGCCCAAATATGTCCACAGACGATGCAATCTCAACCACACTGCACACTGCCCTAACCCATCTGGACAAGAGGAATACCTATGTGAGAATGCTGTTCATTGACTACAGCTCGGCATTCAACACCATAGTACCCTCCAAGCTCGTCATCAAGCTCGAGACCCTGGGTCTCGACCCCGCCCTGTGCAACTGGGTACTGGACTTCCTGACGGGCCGCCCCCAGGTGGTGAGGGTAGGCAACAACATCTCCTCCCCGCTGATCCTCAACACTGGGGCCCCACAAGGGTGCGTTCTGAGCCCTCTCCTGTACTCCCTGTTCACCCACGACTGCGTGGCCACGCACGCCTCCAACTCAATCATCAAGTTTGCGGACGACACAACAGTGGTAGGCTTGATTACCAACAACGACGAGAAGGCCTACAGGGAGGAGGTGAGGGCCCTCGGAGTGTGGTGTCAGGAAAATAACCTCACACTCAACGTCAACAAAACTAAGGAGATGATTGTGGACTTCAGGAAACAGCAGAGGGAACACCCCCCTATCCACATCGATGGAACAGTAGTGGAGAGGGTAGCAAGTTTTAAGTTCCTCGGCATACACATCACAGACAAACTGAATTGGTCCACTCACACAGACAGCATCGTGAAGAAGGCGCAGCAGCGCCTCTTCAACCTCAGGAGGCTGAAGAAATTTGGCTTGGCACCAAAAGCACTCACAAACTTCTACAGATGCACAATCGAGAGCATCCTGGCGGGCTGTATCACCGCCTGGTACGGCAACTGCACCGCCCTCAACCGTAAGGCTCTCCAGAGGGTAGTGAGGTCTGCACAACGCATCACCGGGGGCAAACTACCTGCCCTCCAGGACACCTACACCACCCGATGTCACAGGAAGGCCATAAAGATCATCAAGGACATCAACCACCCGAGCCACTGTTTGATTAGAACGCTTATTTAGAACGACCAGTTTCGATTGTCAAAACAATCAGCATTTGAGCTAGCCACACTTTTTTCACAGAAACGTTTTGCACAAACACAGTCATTACAAAGTTAATGTCCTGAATGTGACCAGTTTATTTTTGGATGCAATGTTCAGACTTTCACAGAAGTAGCTACAGCATAACACAATCATCCAAACCGGAAAATGTAAGCTATATTGGTCCTAACGCTAACTGAGGAAAGATTGACGTAACACAAGCGGTCATATTTAGATAACTCTCGGATGATAGAAACCACAATATGAATCAGCTAATAGCAAATACTATTTATAATTCATCACATCACGGGTCAGCTCAATATTGATTGAAATATAATTGTTTTTAGCGTCAACCAAAGATAATAAGAGGAGACAAGATGAGTTTGGTCTGTTTGCAGTATGCATGTTGAAGGGGGTGTGTCGTCTACGATCATTCACTTCCAGAAGTTTACCCGAAAGATGAGTGAACCATTCCTTCACCTCATTATAACATCTTCGGTCTGACAGACATTTACGTGACACACAGAAGGCATTGTATTATGTCAACAAACATGGTGCGACACAAAGCTGGCAAATAGCTTAGCATTGCCTCATAATCAGTACAACCTTCAAAAAAGTATTTTACACACATCATAGGTGTCCATTACAATCTATGCAATAGTCGGAATGATTTATTTGTCACCAGAACTTGAAAACGTGAATAAAATGTAAATACACTATGCTCCATACATACAGTGTACATACATACACACATACAGTTGAAATCGGACGTTTACATACACTTAGGTTGGAGCCATTAAAACGCGTTTTTCAAGTCGGTTAGGACATCTACTTTGTGCATGACACAAGTCATTTTTACACTAAGTTAACTGTGCCTTTAAACAGCTTGGAAATTCCAGAAAATTATGTCATGTCTTTAGAAGCTTCTGATAGGCTAATTGACATAATTTGAGTCAATTGGAGGTGTACCTGTGGATGTATTTCAAGGCCGACCTTCAAACTCAGTGCCTCTTTGCTTGACATCATGGGAAAATCAAAAGGAATCAGCCAAGACCTCAGAAAAAAAGACCTCCACAAGTCTGGTTCATCATTGGGAGCAATTGCCAAACGCCTGAAGGTACCACGTTCATCAAACAATAGTACAGTCGTGGCCACAAGTTTTGAGAATGGAACTACCCCTTAAGAAAGGAACGGACAATGAGAACGGATTACTGGTTGCTGAATTCCCACCTTTCCCACCGTGTGCATATCTCCCTAATAAATTACCCATTTGTATTCTAGTTGTGCTTCGTGTGTGTGTTTGGTTATTGAACTTGGTGACTTGGAAACTACACCCCCTTGAGCCTGCTACATGTGATGGAGAATGCGGGCAAAGCAAACCAAGCTCAATAACGAAACAGACTGGTGGAGGCGAACATAGTGTAGCAGGCTATGCATTGGGTGCTGCTGGAGGACCAGCGTCAGCAGACTGCTCTCCTGCGAGCTAAACTCAGCCAGCTGACAGCCGCCCAGGCCGAGCTCGTATCTGCAGGCGCAGCAGTCTCTTGTCCCAAACCCAGTTAGTTTATACTGATGCTGACAGATGCTGACGACATCAAGGCTTACCTCCAAGCCTTCGAGAGGACGGAGGCTAGTGAGAAATGGCCCCATGAGCAATGGGCCAGCATGCTAGCACCTTTCCTGTCAGGCGTGTCAGTTCGACCCCTACCCCATGCCCCGAAATGATGAACTAATCGAACGGCTAGGAACCGTCCGATTTATCAGCATGCTCGACTTGAAGGGTTATTGGTGCCCTTTGGGGGACAAAAGGGACGGGAAAAAACTGCTTTCGCCACCCCTGTCAGGCTGTTCCACTACAAGAAGCTGTCCTTTTTTAGTTGCACGGGGCCCTGGCCACCTTCCAGAGGTTGATGGACCGGATTCTCCGTCCCCATCGTGAGTACGTAGCGTCTGACTTCGGTGATGCTGTGATCAATGGGAGCGAGGCAGGCCTTACAGGGGGCGGGGCTAACAGCTAACCCAAGGAAATGTCGGCTCTGCCTGTGGGAGGCTGAGTACCTGGGGTACACAGTCGGGAGGGGATGTGTCAAACCACAGGTGAAGAAAGTGGAGGCAATTCGGGACTGGCCCCGCCCCCTCACCAAGAAGCAGGTGCGCACGTTTGTGGGGTTGACTAGTTACTACCGGAGATTTGTTCCCCACTTTGCCTCCCTAGTCAGTCCCCTGACTGATCTGACCAGGAGCCGTCTACCCGTCCAGGTGACGTGGACCAAGGAGACAGAGAAAGCCTTCCAGGACCTAAAGGGAGCACTGTTCTGGAGTCATGCTGGTGACACCGGACTTTTCCAACCCACTGGTGGTACAGACCGATGCGGCCAAAATGGGTGGGTGCCGTCCTATCACAGCTACAAGAAGCTGAGGAACACCCAGTTGGAAGCAAGACATTAGTCGGAAGCTGTTGCCGCAGGAACAAAGATATTCCACTGTGGAGAAAGAATGGGCGCTGGAGACGCTGAAATAATACTTATTTAGACGGCACTTCACCCTCGTAATGGACCATGCACCACTGGTTTGGATGTCACGGAATAAGGACAGTAACGCCCGGGTGACCCGCTGGTTCCTATCCTTACAGCCTTTTGATTTCTCTGTCGTCCACAGATCAGGTGCAGCCCATGGAAATGCCGATGCCCTCTCCAGGAGGAATGCTCTAGGGAGCTGGACCACCCCTCCCTTCCGGTAGGAGATGAGGATGGAGGGTGTGTGGCAGAAGGCAGGGAGAGGTGAGGGGAGTGGCGATTTGAAGGGAGATATGGACTTCCTGCCCCAACGAGGCAAGCCTGTGGATCATTAAGCCATGGAGTGCTTGGGGGTAAAAGAGGAAGCGGGCTGCACAAACGGGAAGAGGACTGAGAGGAAAACGTGTGAGAAGAGAGAGAATTGTGTGTGATTACCCATTGTGACCTGGACTGTCTGATTGCCCCCACTGTGTACCGAACCGGTTTGGCTGAGGATCCGAGTTTTAGGATTACTCCTGGAAAACCAGACAATGAGAACGGATTGTGGACTGTGAACTGGTCGTTGAATTCCCCCCTTTCTCTCTGCTACCGCACGGCAAGCGGTACCGGAGCGCCAAGTCTAGGTCCAAGAGGCTTCTAAACAGCTTCTACCCTCAAGCCATAAGACTCCTGAACATCTAGTCAAATGGCTACCCAGATTATTTGCATTGCCCCCCCTCTCCACACCACTGCCACTCTCTGTTGTCATCTATGCATAGTCACTTTAATAACTCTACATGTACATACTACCTCCACTAACCGGTGCCCCCGCACATGGACTCTGTACTGTTATTTTTTTTACTGCTGCTCTTTAATTACTTATATTGTTGGTTAGGGGCTCGTAAGTAAGCATTTCACTGTAAGGTCTACACCCGTTTTATTCAGCGCGTGTGACTCATAAAATTTTATTTTGAAATGTGGTTTTCATTTCCCACAGTATGCAAATCTCCCTAATAAATGACCTATTTGTATTCTAGTTGTGCTTCGTGTTCATGTTTGGTTTTTGAACTTGGTAACATGGAAACCCCACCACCTTGAGCCTGCTACAATACATCCTGTATGCTCCAGTAGAAACGCAACACGGTATCCAGAAAATAAGGCACTTACTTTGATAGGAACGCACACATGTCCAAAGTTATTATCTGTAAGGAAGACAATGCGAGCGCCAGCCAGACAATGTGACAATTCGTGCAAAACTGCACATGTCTGCATACTTGATCTGCGGAAACATTGGTGAAGTGCGTTTGTCCGGCTCAGTAAAGCCTCAAACAAATTGTCCGCAGCGCTGAAATGAGCTCCTTCTATGCGACTTAATGAGGATGAGGAACACACCTCAATTCAAACTGTTGTTAGAAAATACAACTTGTTAGAAAATCATTTGAAATTGACAAGTTGAAACATAGCCTATCGATAATTAACTGGCCGCGTGTGTTAACTGTCCTGTTGCGTAATAATCACATTTTGGAACCGTGAATGCATTCTATGTGCATAAAAAAAAACTCATGCTGGGGCGACCGAACTCATGTATGAAAAGGTTAAGTGAACTGTGAGAGAGAGGGGCTGAGGGGTTGTATTTACGATACCGATGTTATACACTGTAATAAGCTATGTAAAAAAAAACTGGACTTTCATTTACCTGTGCATCCCTGTCTTTCTTCTGGAGGGAAGTCATGAGGTCGTGAACTCTGACCTCCAGCTCTCCGACCCGGTGTCTCAGCAACCTCCTCTCCTCAGTCAGGTCCTCTATTACTCTGAGGGAGAGCGAGGGAGGGCAAGAAAGTGAGAGAGGCAGAGAGAAAGACAGCAGCAAGATTTGTGACCTGTTGCCACAAAAGGGCAAACAGTGAAGCACAAATAAAGTAAATACAAGCCATATTTATATTATATATTTTTTTCCTTTTGAACGTCAACTATTTGCACATTGTTACGACGCTGTACATAGCCATAATATAACGTTTGTGAGTGTCATTTTACTGTTCCTTTCTGATTCTTTATTTCACTTTTCTTTAACTATTTCACTTGCATTTGGCAATGTAAACATATGTTTCCTATGCCAATAAAGCCGTTTGAATTGAATTGAGAGAGCGAGAGGGAGAGAGAGTGGAAAGTATAGGCTTGACTGAATTTAACCACTAAAACTGTGATAAACAAGGCTTGTACATTTTATAACTGTTGGGCTGAAGTTCCAAATGAAACAAGCTCTGCAACACCTCTTGGACTGATATCTGTGACCCCATACCACTCTTTCAGTAGAGGACTGTATGTACGTAGGGCACGACTCCGGCACCGTTTCTCTGTCAATTTTATCAGTGTGATTCTCTGCCTCTGACCCTATTACGGGGGCTGAGTCACTGGCTTGCTCGTTCTCTTCCCTCCTTCCTGTCCTCGGGCTCCTGCGGTGGGAAGAGCTTTGTGGGCTACACTCGGCCTTGTCTCAGGGTAGTAAATTAGTGGCCTGTTGCTTTCCGTTTAGTGGTGTGGGGGCTGTGCTTTGCCAAAGCGGGTGGGGTTATATCCTGCTTTTTTGTCCCTGTCTGTGAGTAACTTCCGATCCCCCCTGTCTCAGTCTCCTGTATCTATGCTGCAATAGTCTATGTGCCGGGGAGCTAAGATCAGTCTGTATCTGGTGTAATTCTCCTGTCTTATCTGGTGTCCTGTGTGATCTTAGATATGCTCCCTCTAATTCTCCCATCTCTCTGTCTCTCTCCCCTCCCAGAGGACCTGAGTGCTAGGACCATGTCTCAGGACTACCTGGCCTGACGACCCCTGGCTGTCCCCGTCCCGAGTCCACCTGGTCGTGCTGCAGACCCAGTTTCTGCTGTTCTGCCTGCGGCCATGGAACCCTGACCGGGCATTAAACTCTGATCTGGCATTAAATTCACACATTCTGAGAGAAACAACACACTGACATGCCAGTCACACCTCGATCAGCACCTGTCCTCCTGCTAACCTGTCCTTCTTTGCCAGGGCCCCCTGCTGCAGCCTGGATCCCAGTGACCCGCCCTCACACTTCTCCTCTTCCTCCTCCATCTTCATCATCATCTCTCTCTCCAGGGCCAAGCAGCACTGGGACTCAGCCTCTGCTAGAGAGGCCATCTTCTCAGCATCGCCCTGCGCTAACTGGGCCTCCTGACAACACAATGCATCAGGAGTGTCAGTGTATGTTCCAAATGTAACCACAGCATTTGAAACTGAGCACAGAAACAAAGTGTGTTGGAATCATCAACATTGGAATAATACTAGTTTCTGTCAAAACTGTGTGACCACCTGCATTAGTGTGTGTGTGGTGTGTGTGTGCGCGCGTGACCTCCTGCAGCAGCTCGACCTTGGTCTCGAGGATCTCCTGAATGTGGCTGATCTCCTGCTGCCGCTCCTCACAGTGACGCTGCAGCTCCTCCTCATTCTGATTGGTCAGTCTCTCCGCCGCCGTCCTATCAGAGCACATGAACACGTCGACAAGGCTTGAGTATGATACAGTGCAGAATGAGAATATTACATCCTGTAACTGGGGCGGCAGGGTAGCCTAGTGGTTAGAGCATTGGACTAGTAACCGGGCTAACAAGGTACAAATCTGTCGTTCTGCCCCTGAACAGGCAGTTAACCCACTGTTCCTAGGCTGTCATTGAAAATAAGAATTTGTTCTTAACTGACTTGCCTAGTTAAATGAAGGTAAAATAAAAAATATATATTTTTTTTTAACTCTATTTACAAAACATACGTAAATAAAACATGATACATGGTTCTGTAGACGCTTTAACTGTTGTACTGCAGGGTTAGTCGTTTGCTGGAGTCTCTGTATCGACTGTTCCAAAGTTTAAAAGCCAACAAGCTCTCTCCCTGGAGAGTGATAATGTATGATAAACAGTTAGCCATGGACTGAGGCTTAGCCCCTGCTCTCTACATCTAACTAGGCAAAAGAGCATCATTTCTCTCTCATTTATTGTGGCCCTCTGACATTTATTGTGGCCCTCTGACAGTTCTCACTATTACAGCGAGCGCCCATCACTGCTTGTCACTCACCACCTAACAGTACCATTAGAGTTAGCCCAGGGCCGCTTCTCTCAAGAGAGTGTCGCTCTAACTGCTGGTCCCCTGTGGCCCTCTATATGTCATAGTCTTTTTTAGAACTCTAACGACAATCACAGAGCTAGCTGTTTATTTATGAATCCGGGAGAGCACCACTTGGCCCTGGCACCCTTGTTGAACCACAACAGGTCAACTAGACTTCAGGAGGTCTAGAGGGACTGACCCTGTACCCATACTCCAATAGGGCGAACGTGTCTTGACGAAGCACTTAACTGATTTATTAAGTCATTACTTCTCTGTATACAGTGCTGATTAATTAACATAATTATTTGTTCACAGGCTGATTCGTGTATCAAATCAGGTGCTGATTGGTACAGATGTAGGATCTTAATTTGATCGCCATGTTGCCGGAGAACCTTCCTGCAATACAGGAAAAGTCAAACGTGTCGTGTATTTGAGGTTTAAAATGCTTCCGAAGTTTGTAATTTCCACTTTGAAATTACAGACATGGTGTTCCCTTACGAAAAATGTATCAACCCTGACAAAAATGTCCATTAATTATAATTCCCACGTAATAATTCCCATTTCCTGATGCTGTAGGATTATGCTGTAGCAAACGGGCTCAAATTAAGGTCCTGCATATGTAGATAGTTGTGTTACATTATTGTTCTTGTGTCAAGTCGTGTTACATTATTACTCTTGAGAACAACAAACAGAAGGGCTAGTACATTACATTTCACTTATTTAGCAGTTGCTCTTATCCAGAGTGACTTACAGTTTATCTTAAGATAACTACTTTATTGGGGGGAAATGTACTTACTACGACTGATATGTGGTTGTCAGCAAGGTCAGTGCTAGTAGGGGGCGCCATGGGGTTTAGTACAAGTAAAATAATACATCCATTAAGCCGTACTAATGAAGGAATGACTGTTTTACAATGAGTAAGTTTAGAAAGGTGATGAAAGTGGGAAAGTTCTACTTTAAGGTGAGAGTGTGATGTTCGGAGAGGGGTTGATTGGAGAGGGTATACAGCAGGGGTAGGCAACTAGGGCAGATTTTTGTCGGAGCGGATGGTCGGGGCCCAACATAATTAGAATAATTTCTACACTGCAAATTGACCACAACTGAACCTCAATTTAAGCCAGTTTGTTACAGCAGGAAAATAGTCCTGCAGCAACAGGAAAATGTACAGTGCATTCGGGAAGTATTCAGACCCCTCGTTTTTTCCACATTTTGTTACGTTACAGCCTTTTTCAAAAATGTTTCTCATCTTTCAACACACAATAAGCTACAATAACAAAGCAAAAACAGGTTTTTAGAAATGCTTGCAAATGTATTAAAAATCAAAAACTGAAATATCACATTTACAAAAGTATTCAGACCCTTTACTCAGAACTTTGTTGAAGCACCTATGGCAGTGATTAGAGCTTAGAGTCTTGGGTATGACGCTACAAGCTTGGCAAACCTGTATTTGGGGAGTTTCTCCCATTCTTCTCTGCAGATCCTCTCAGGTTGGATAGGGAGCGTCTCTGCACAGCTTCAGGTCTCTCCAGAGATGTTCAATCGGGTTCAAGTCGGGGCTCTGGCTGGGCCACTCAAGGACATTCAGAGACTTGTGACGAAGCCAGTCCTGCATTGTCTTGGCTGTGTGCTTAGGGTCGTTGTCCTGTGGGAAGGTGAGCCTTCACCCCAGACTGAGGTCCTGAGAGCTCTGGAGCAGGTTTTCATCAAGGATCTCTCTGTACTTTGCTCCCTTCATCTTTCCCTCGATCCTAACTAGTCTCCCAGTCCCTGTCGCTGAAAAACATCTCCACAGCATGATGCTGCCACCACCATGCTTCATCTTAGGGATGGTGACAGGTATTCACCAGATATGAGGCTTGGTATTCAGGCCAAAGAGTTCAATCTTGGTTTGATAAGACCAGAGAGCTCAATTTCGAGTCTCAAAGCAAAGGGTCTGAATACTTACAGTACCAGTCAAAAGTTTAGACACACCTACTCATTCAAGGGTTTTTCTTTATTTTTACTACATTGTAGAATAATAGTGAATACATCAAAACTATGAAAGAACATATACGGAATCATGTAATAACCAAAAAATTGTTAATCAAAATACAGTTTATATTTGCCTTGATGACAGCTTTGCACACTCTTGGCATTCTTTCAACCAGCTTCATGAGGTCACCTGGAATGCAATTTCAATTAACAAAATATATTTTATATTCTTCAAATTAGCCACCCTTTGCCTTGATGACAGCACACTCTTTACTGGTACTGTATTTAAATAAGGTTAAAAATATATATATTTTTATGTGTCAGTAAGGGGCATTGTGTGTACAGTCGTGGCCAAACGTTTTGAAAATGACACAAATATTAATTTCCACAAAGTTTGCTGCTTCAGTGTCTTTAGATATTGTTGTCAGATGTTACTTTGGAATACTGAAGTATAATTACAATCATTTCATAAGTGTCAATGGCTTTTATTGAGTCATTTTCAGTGTTGACCCTTCTTTTTCAATCAAATCAAATCAAATCAAATCAAATTTTATTTGTCACATACACATGGTTAGCAGATGTTAATGCGAGTGTAGCGAAATGCTTGTGCTTCTAGTTCCGACAATGCAGTAATAACAAGTAATCTAACTAACAATTCCAAAACTACTGTCTTGTACACAGTGTAAGGGGATAAAGAATATGTACATAAGGATATATGAATGAGTGATGGTACAGAGCAGCATAGGCAAGATACAGTAGATGGTATCGAGTACAGTATGTACAAATGAGATGAGTATGTAAACAAAGTGGCATAGTTTAAAGTGGCTAGTGATACATGTATTACATAAGGATACAGTCGATGATATAGAGTACAGTATATACGTATGCATATGAGATGAATAATGTAGGGTAAGTAATATTATATAAGGTAGCATTGTTTAAAGTGGCTAGTGATATATTTACATCATTTCCCATCAATTCCCATTATTAAAGTGGCTGGAGTTGAGTCAGTGTCAGTGTGTTGGCAGCAGCCAACAGAGTGGTTAGTCCCAGCTTTGATGCACCTGTACTGACCTCGCCTTCTGGATGATAGCGGGGTGAACAGGCAGTGGCTCGGGTGGTTGATGTCCTTGATGATCTTTATGGCCTTCCTGTGACATCGGGTGGTGTAGGTGTCCTGGAGGGCAGGTAGTTTGCCCCCGGTGATGCGTTGTGCAGACCTCACTACCCTCTGGAGAGCCTTACGGTTGAGGGCGGTGCAGTTGCCGTACCAGGCGGTGATACAGCCCGCCAGGATGCTCTCGATTGTGCATCTGTAGAAGTTTGTGAGTGCTTTTGGTGACAAGCCAAATTTCTTCAGCCTCCTGAGGTTGAAGAGGCGCTGCTGCGCCTTCTTCACGATGCTGTCTGTGTGAGTGGACCAATTCAGTTTGTCTGTGATGTGTATGCCGAGGAACTTAAAACTTGCTACCCTCTCCACTACTGTTCCATCGATGTGGATAGGGGGGTGTTCCCTCTGCTGTTTCCTGAAGTCCACAATCATCTCCTTAGTTTTGTTGACGTTGAGTGTGAGGTTATTTTCCTGACACCACACTCCGAGGGCCCTCACCTCCTCCCTGTAGGCCGTCTCGTCGTTGTTGGTAATCAAGCCTACCACTGTTGTGTCGTCCGCAAACTTGATGATTGAGTTGGAGGCGTGCGTGGCCACGCAGTCGTGGGTGAACAGGGAGTACAGGAGAGGGCTCAGAACGCACCCTTGTGGGGCCCCAGTGTTGAGGATCAGCGGGGAGGAGATGTTGTTGCCTACCCTCACCACCTGGGGGCGGCCCGTCAGGAAGTCCAGTACCCAGTTGCACAGGGCGGGGTCGAAACCCAGGGTCTCGAGCTTGATGACGAGCTTGGAGGGTACTATGGTGTTGAATGCCGAGCTGTAGTCAATGAACAGCATTCTCACATAGGTATTCCTCTTGTCCAGATGGGTTAGGGCAGTGTGCAGTGTGGTTGAGATTGCATCGTCTGTGGACATATTTGGGCGGTAAGCAAATTGGAGTGGGTCTAGGGTGTCAGGTAGGGTGGAGGTGATATGGTCCTTGACTAGTCTCTCAAAGCACTTCATGATGACGGATGTGAGTGCTACGGGGCGGTAGTCGTTTAGCTCAGTTACCTTAGCTTTCTTGGGAACAGGAACAATGGTGGCCCTCTTGAAGCATGTGGGAACAGCAGACTGGTATAGGGATTGATTGAATATGTCCGTAAACACACCGGCCAGCTGGTCTGCGCATGCTCTGAGGGCGCGGCTGGGGATGCCGTCTGGGCCTGCAGCCTTGCGAGGGTTAACACGTTTAAGTGTCTTACTCACCTCGGCTGCAGTGAAGGAGAGACCGCATGTTTTCGTTGCAGGCCGTGTCAGTGGCACTGTATTGTCCTCAAAGCGGGCAAAAAAGTTATTTAGTCTGCCTGGGAGCAAGACATCCTGGTCCGTGACTGGGCTGGATTTCTTCCTGTAGTCCGTGATTGACTGTAGACCCTGCCACATGCCTCTTGTGTCTGAGCCGTTGAATTGAGATTCTACTTTGTCTCTGTACTGGCGCTTAGCTTGTTTGATAGCCTTGCGGAGGGAATAGCTGCACTGTTTTTATTCGGTCATGTTACCAGACACCTTGCCCTGATTAAAAGCAGTGGTTCGCGCTTTCAGTTACACACGAATGCTGCCATCAATCCACGGTTTCTGGTTAGGGAATGTTTTAATCGTTGCTATGGGAACGACATCTTCAACGCACGTTCTAATGAACTCGCACACCGAATCAGCGTATTCGTCAATGTTGTTATCTGACGCCTTACGAAACATCTCCCAGTCCACGTGATGGAAGCAGTCTTGGAGTGTGGAGTCAGCTTGGTCGGACCAGCGTTGGACAGACCTCAGCGTGGGAGCCTCTTGTTTTAGTTTCTGTCTGTAGGCAGGGATCAACAAAATGGAGTCGTGGTCAGCTTTTCCGAAAGGGGGGCGGGGCAGGGCCTTATATGCGTTGCGGAAGTTAGAGTAACAATGATCCAAGGTCTTTCCACCCCTGATTGCGCAATCGATATGCTGATAAAATTTAGGGAGTCTTGTTTTCAGATTAGCCTTGTTAAAATCCCCAGCTACAATGAATGCAGCCTCCGGATAAATCGTTTCCAGTTTGCAGAGAGTTAAATAAAGTTCGTTCAGAGCCATCGATGTGTTTGGGGGGGGATATATACGGCTGTGATTATAATCGAAGAGAATTCTCTTGGTAGATAATGCGGTCTACATTTGATTGTGAGGAATTCTAAATCAGGTGAACAGAAGGATTTGAGTTCCTGTATGTTTCTTTCATCACACCATGTCACGTTAGCCATGAGGCATACGCCCCCGCCCCTCTTCTTACCAGAAAGATGTTTGTTTCTGTCAGCACGATGCGTGGAGAAACCCGTTGGCTGCAGCCCTGCAGCCCTGGCATGCTGTCAATTAACTTCTGGGCCACATCCTGACTGATGGCAGCCCATTCTTGCATAATCAATGCTTGGAGTTTGTCAGAATTTGTGGGTTTTTGTTTGTCCACCCGCCTCTTGAGGATTGACCACAAATTCTCAATGGGATTAAGGTCTTGGGAGGTTCCTGGCCATGCCTTAAGGAAAGGTTCTCCATCATGCTGGAAAAGGCATTGTTCGTCACCAAACTGTTCCTGGATGGTTGGGAGAAGTTGCTCTCGGAGGATGTGTTGGTACCATTCTTTATTCATGTCTGTGTTCTTCGGCAAAATTGTGAGTAAGCCCACTCCCTTGGCTGAGAAGCAACCCCACACGTGAATGGTCTCAGGATGCTTTACTGTTGGCATGACACAGGACTGAAGGTAGCGCTGACCTTGTCTTTTCCAGACAAGCTTTTTCCGGATGCCCCAAACAATCG
This sequence comes from Oncorhynchus clarkii lewisi, assembly GCF_045791955.1. Lineage (NCBI taxonomy): Eukaryota > Metazoa > Chordata > Actinopteri > Salmoniformes > Salmonidae > Oncorhynchus > Oncorhynchus clarkii. Next base: position 41,726,252 of record NC_092150.1, read on the forward strand.
GAAAGGGGATTCATCAGAGAAAATGACTTTACCCCAGTCCTCAGCAGTCCAATCCCTGTACCTTTTGCAGAATATCAGTCTGTCCCTGATGTTTTTCCTGGAGAGAAGTGGCTTCTTTGCTGCCCTTCTTGACACCAGGCCATCCTCCAAAAGTCTTCGCCTCACTGTGCGTGCAGATGCACTCACACCTGCCTGCTGCCATTCCTGAGCAAGCTCTGTACTGGTGGTGCACTGATCCCGCAGCTGAATCAACTTTAGGAGACGGTCCTGGCGCTTGCTGGACTTTCTTGGGCGCCCTGAAGCCTCCTTCACAACAATTGAACTGCTCTCCTTGAAGTTCTTGACGATCCGATAAATGGTTGATTTAGGTGCAATCTTGCTGGCAGCAATATCCTTGCCTGTGAAGCCCTTTTTGTGCAAAGCAATGATTGCGGCACGTGTTTCCTTGCAGCTAACCATGGATGACAGAGGAAGAACAATGATTCCAAGCACCACCCTCCTTTTGAAGCTTCCAGTCAGTTATTCGAACTCAATCAGCATGACAGAGTGATCTCCAGCCTTGTCCTCATCAACACTCACACCTGTGTTAACGAGAGAATCCCTGACATGATGTCGGCTGGTCCTTTTGTGGCAGGGCTGAAATGCAGTGGAAATGTTTTTGGGGGGATTCAGTTCATTTGCATGGCAAAGAGGGACTTTGCAATTAATTGCAATTCATCTGATCACTCTTCATAACATTCTGGAATATATGCAAATTACCATCATACAAACTGAGGCAGCAGACTTTGTGAACATTTATATTTGTGTCATTCTCAAAACTGCCACGACTGTAGATTGATGAGGACATTTCTTTATTAAATCCATTTTAGAATAATGCTATAACGTAACAAAATGTGAAAAAAGCCAAGGGGTCTGAATACTTTCTGAATGCACTGTTAAATATTATGTGCATTATAATTAATTGATTTTTTTTGAATATGTTGATACATTATAGGTTGATACATTTTTCATTAGGGCAAATCAAGTGAAAATTAGAAGCATTTTAAACCTTCAATACACTACAAGTTTGCATTTCATACTCAGCAACAAAATAGTGATCAAATTAACATCCTACATCTGTAACTTGATTACATTGAGACACAATCACATTTCTTTTTTATTCGTGAGAATACCTGGAAACAGATTTCCTAAATTACATTTTTAGCTGAATTCCTAATGATTTTACAGTCTTTTTTTACCACAAACTTCTTCTTCTTTCTTTTTTTTTATCACTTGTGAGCTGTTGCCGACCCCTGGTATACAGTACAGAAGGTCTGTAAAGGTGGTATGAGAACTTAGTCTGAATATAGAGATAAACTGTGAAGTGAGTAGGCTGTATTGTGGTATTTGTCTGTGCAAGGACACTGACAATACAAGCCATGGAAGTATACTCACGGGGCCTTGTCCAGAATCTCCTGTTTCTCCTGGAGCTCCTGCTTCAAGCTCTCCACCTCTACCTTCAATTCAATGTTCTGCATAAAAACAAAAGGTAACGTCACACCACAGATCAATAATATGTAACATAGAAACGTTTTTGCTGTGCATGTTCATTAGATGCATGTTCAATTTCAATATAATAGTAATAATAATGTAACTTTAAATTATGTGTATGAGGCATGAATTGACTCAGATAAGCTTCATAATACAGTGTGCAAAATGAGTGTCTCCCCAAGTACACGTGCCGACCCATATATGTGGGATTTGAGAGTGAAGCAGGTTTCTAAATAGAAGAGAGGGATATGAGCACTAGTTCTACCCAACCCTCAATCCACCCCCTTCAGCAATCGCCATCACACTGCACACTGCCCTATCCTATCTGGACAAGAGGAATACCTATGTAAGAATGCTGTTCATCATAGTGCCCTCCAAGCTCATCATTAAGCTCGCAACCCTGGATCTGAACCCCGCCCTGTGCAACTGGGTCCTGGACTTCCTGACAGGCCGCCCCCAGGTGATGAAGGTAGGAAACAACACCTCCACTTCTCTGATCCTCAGCACAAGGGCCTTACAAGGGTGCGTGCTTAGCACCCTCCTGTACTCCCTGCTCACCCATGACTGTGTGGCCACGCACGCCTCCAACTCAATCATCAAGTTTGCAGATGACACAGCAGTAGTAGGCCTGATTACCAACAATGACGAGACAGCCTACAGGGAGGAGGTGAAGGCCCTGGGAGTTTGGTGTACAAAGCGCTCTGTGAACGCCGTAGGGTCCCATGCCTTATAATACCAGAAAGCCCTATCTGTCTGCTCTCCTTTCAACTCTCTAACTGGAGCTGACTAGAAGTGTAAGGTTTCAGACCCCGCATTTGCATAGGGAGTGACGTGTCACATTTGCTGGCCTATCCAGACAAATAATCGATTACCTCTTCCTCTGAGCGAGTGAGCCCAGCTTGAAAGCCGACAAATGAACGGTGACATTCTAGCCTCTAGAGAGTCCAGCTATTGTGAATTACTGATTGGATTCTCAAAATGACTGACAGCTCTCCCTGTCAGTCATCTAGTGTCTATATAGTAAATAATTGGCGAGCACGTAGTAGGCTCGTGGCTTGCTAGGTCGTTGAGGATGGGGATAGATAGTAAGTAGCCTTGCATGAGCCGGAACATCTCAAAAGGCAAGGTGCCTATCTTCTGTTTCTATAGCGTGAGGCAGCTTGATATATAAGTACACCTCCTGGACAGGACGCTAGTCTATCGCAGGGCCTTACCCCCAATCTATCTCCTTAAAGCTGCCTTAAATTGCGCACATAGAACAGATCTACAGCTTCTTAGACTTGCTTTCAATGAGAATGACAGATCTTTAACTCACATTTCTATGTGAATTTGGTCAGGTCGCCCAAAAAGTGACATATTGCACCTTTAATGCTGAGTGTCATGCAGGGTCCCATTTCTAAAGTCTTTGGCATGACTCGGATAGGGATCGACCTCACAACCTTCAAATCTCAGGGATACTGGTTCAGGGGACGTATGCCTTTTCATCAGAGACGAACTGCGTTTGGATTATCAGTGTGAGATTATTGATGACTCAGTGGATGGCATCCTATGGGTTAAACTAACAGCTAGTGGATTACTCACACAACTCTCATTGATAATTACTGATTAGTGCAAACTGTTGCATTTTAAAAGGAAGGAATTACCGCAACAATGACTTAACATGTGTATCATCAAAGGGGCTGGGCTATCTGTTGTGGATTATATACTGGTCCCCCATGAGAATTTAGCCTGTGTGTCTGCCATTGATCCATGAAGAGTGATCCGGACCATTCGTGTCCCACATGCTCAATGGCTCTCCCAGTTCCAGCATTCACCCCCCCATCCCACTGTCCAATGAGACATGGAAGGTTCTACCATCACCAAATTCAACCTGTCCAGTATTCCAGAGCATTTTATGACAAGTAATGTATGTGAAGCAGCATTGAATGACTGTGTTGCCCAGCTGGAGGCCACAGTTGCTAATCAGCAGACTGTGGACTCTGTCTATACTCCATTCTGTGATACAGTAAAGCAGAAGATGGGGGACCAGATCCCCCACAGGGACATTGAGTTGAAGCCTGGCAGGTCTAATAAGAGAAGGAAGGTAAAAATAAAATAAAAAGCCTGGTGGTCAAATGAGCTCACCTTACTGTGGAAATGACACCAATGGCGGCATCAACAGGAGAACATTCAAGAACTAGAGACATCTGACCCAAAGGCTTTTTGGCAACATGTTAACAAACTTGGTGTGTCTAGTGAACGCCGACAGTTAATCCCCTGGGAAGTCCTAGAGCTCAAAGGAAACTTGCAATCATAAGCACACTGTACTAGACATACGGAGAAATGACTTTGCCAGTCTGTTCCAAACAGCCCATCACAGTACAACAAAGCCCCAGGACAGTGTTAGTGGCTCAAGGCACATTGTCTCTCCTTTAAATGAGCCAATTAGTGAGTCTGCTAAGAATGGTAAAGCATACGACTAAGAATGGTAAAGCATAAGACTAAGAATGGTAAAGCATACGACTAAGAATGGTAAAGCATACGACTAAGAATGGTAAAGCATACGACTAAGAATGGTAAAGCATACGACTAAGAATGGTAAAGCATACGACTAAGAATGGTAAAGCATACGGCTATGATGGGTTACCTGTTGAAGTTATGAAAAATTGTAAGGCCAGAACTGTACAAGCTCTTTGGTTATTGCTTTGTTCTGGACATGTGGAAATACGGCGTCATCAACCAACCCTACGCCCAAGTCAGGAGACAAAAGGGTCCCCATGAACTGCTGTGTATAAACTATTTTGTTGTGTTCTGTTGAACTGCATTTCTTACTGAGCTAAAACCAACAATATCAGAGCAGATGAGCTAAATGAGTTCAGAACAAAACAAAAGCTGCCCGGACCACATCCTCACCTTAAACCACAAACATAGATTCAAGGGAGGGAAGAAATAAAATCCACCATCTGTTCTTTCATAGATTTCTCTAAATCCTTTGAGCACATTGACAGAAATATGTTATGGGACAAGTTGGGTCCAGTTGGTTTAAATGGTTTACTAGAATAAACTGAAGTAAAAAACTGTTTTAATAAAAATAACAAATAATTAAGGAGCAACAATAAAATAACAGTAGCGAGGCTATATACAGGGGGTACCGGTACAGAGTCAATGTGCGGGGGCACCAGTTAGTCGAGGTAATTGAGGTAATATGTACATGTACACTACCAGTCAAAAGTTTTAGAGCATCTACTCATTCAAGGGTTTATCTTTATTTTTTACTATTTTCTACATTGTAAAATAATAGTGAAGATATCAAAACAATGAAAGAACACATATGGAATCACGTAGTAACCAAACATTTGTATATTTTATATTTGAGATTCTTCAAATAGCCACCCTTTGCCTTGATGACAGCTTTGCACACTCTTGACACTAATGGAATTGGAGAGGATGAGAGTGGTGGAAAGCTTTAGCTGGGTTCCCACCCGTGTGGGTGTGGAAGGTAATGAGAAGGCTGATGTGGTGGCTAAGAGTACAGTGAGGAGAGAGCTGGTAGATATTCAGGTCCCGCTGGGCCACAAGGAAGTCAAGTCCTTGATCCGGGCAAAAGGGCTCGATCTTTGGCAAAGGGAGTGGGATGCAATTTTAATCGCATGCACCGGTCAGTTAAAAGGAAAAAGGGTTGGAAGTCTCAATGATGTAGGAGAAAGGAAATTGGGTGGAGTAGACTATGGTTTGGGCACACAGGTTTGAATGCCACATTGTGGATGATAGGGAGACATGAAACAGGTCTGTGTGATGAGTGTTTAGTGGAGGAAACGTTGGATCACGTGTTGATATTTTGTGAACTGTATGACGTAGATGGGGAGATTGTGTGAAAGGGTTAGAGAGGCTGGACAGGGTTGGGGTGGTGTCGTGGGGAGGAAAGGGAAGGGAAGTAGTGTCTAGGGCTCTATTTCACTTTCTTAGGAGGAACATGTAGGTAGGCCGTGACTGGCCTCACAATTTAGTACAGCAGGTGGAAGTGTACACACCTTAAAAGTTGATCCACCAACCCAATCTCAAAAAAGAAGAAGACAGACTTCTGGAGTCATGACGGTTTCCGGAATGGAGGACTATGGGAAGTGGATGGACGCGAGCGAATGGCAGAAGCGGATGGTGAACAAAAATCTGATGGCGGTGGAAACAAGGACAAATGGACTATCGTATCTGGTAGGAGTACGATTTATAGAAAACAGATATATGCCTTGGTGAATCCATCCAAAATAATTTAAGAAATCTTTAGGTAAAGTGAAATTGGTAGTGCTGAGCGATTAGTGCTTACAGCTAATCTAATGTAATTCTATACATTATTCCATAGGGTGGAGAGAAATGTTTGCAGTTTTTAATATGATATCTGAGTGAGAGTGACCAATTCAACCGTGATTACTACAAATTTAGATAGCTGGCTAGACTAACTTAACAATCAAAGAAATGTTAGCTGACATGGGCTAATTGATTTACTGTCAGTGACTGACATAACAAGATAAAAAACTGCTGATGCACAACCACATTTCGAAATTGCACCTTGTGTATTCCTCTACTCTATCTCTCAACAGTAAGAGTTCATAGTGGGGAAATTGATCCGCGGGCCTACAAAAAGGGGGGGAGGGGGCACCAGTTGTCCGTCCCTGATCTCCCTGTCAAGGTTGTCATTTAAGGAGTTTCGAAAGTCGTCGCCATTGCTCTGTTAAAAAAACACGGCTGGAGTGATCGATGCTCATGTGATAAAAGGCATGAAGGAGAAGAGTTTGTCTGTTCTTGTGTTTTTTTTATGTGGAGTCTCTCCCTATCAGTGTGCAGCTGGGGTGCGTACACTGCCCTATCAAAGTGTCTATATACAGGCCTTTACAATGTATTGTCTGTTGAAGTGAGAAGCCAAGGTGTGGGATATGTGGGGGGGGGGGGCAAACCACTATGAAGGTGAATGTGTAGCAGAAGAAAATGGCGAAGGAGCAAAGTGCTGTAACTGTAGTGGAGACCATGAAGTGAAGTCCTTGGAATGCCCGATTAGGGTGAAAGAGACTGAGATTGCCAAAATCGGAGCAGTTCAGAGAGTCTCCTATGTGGAAGCTGTCAAAAGGGTAGAAAGATTGAGTATCTCTGAATGTCCAATGGTAGTGAATGCCTGTGAGCCTACACATGAGTACTCAGCATGAGTACTGCTAACAGGATCCAGAAATGCTTGATGTAAAGAAGGTGGTTTTTGACTCTTTTATAGCAATGGTGGTACATGGTACTGCTCAAGTTGAAACGAAGAATAATTTACATAATTGTTTCTGCAGCTAACTGATATCTGGGATTAAAAGATTTCACATCTGAAGAGCTCATTGGAGTACTGTCTCAAGCGGTCCCAGGCTCTCAGGCTCCAGAGCCTGATTAGGGAAGTTGGAATTATAGAATGACTGAAGGAGTGGGAAGATTTTAGTTGACAATTCATTTTTGTGGATAACATTTTATTTTACCCCTTCCTCTAACGTTTGTTTGCGGACCGGCATGATACCATAGAAGAAGAAGAAGACTGACTAGCGCGTTAGGTAGTGATGGGAAACCGAGGTTTTCTAAAGCCTTTGGGGCTTTCACCAAATTGTGCCAAAAAAACGGTTATTTACTCAGAGCTTTTAACTCAATGCACATTTAGTGACATCTGCTGGTCAGCAATGAAAAGCAGCGTTTTATGGTTATATATACATACAGACAGGGCTGTGTGATTGAGAGGTTCTGTTAACATTCAGAGACAGGTCTGAGACCTGCTGTCAGATGTAGTTATCATCATATGCTGGGACCTGCAGCATAAACAATCAACAGGAAGAGAGCTACGAACTACAGTGTGTACTGCAAACTACCATAGGAGATACTTGGGCCTGGGATTTTACTGTTAATCATGATTACAGTATTCATTCATTCAACGACGTGACTAGCATGATCCCATCATCTAGAGTTAAAAAGCCTATGCATTTTCTAGTACAGTTGTAGTTGGAAATTTATATACACCTTAGCCAAATACATTTAATGAAACTTTTTCACAATTCCTGACGTTTAATCCTAGCAAAAATTCCCTGTCTTAAGTCAGTTAGGATCACCACTTTATTTTAAGAATGTGAAATGTCAGAATAATAGCAGAGAGAATGATTCATTTCAGCTTTATTTCTTTCATCACATTCCCAGTGGGTCGGAAGTTTACATAGTACATAGTATTTTGTAGCATTGCCTTTAAATTGGGTCAATCGTTTTGGGTAGCATTCCACAAGCTTCCCACAATAAGTTGGGTGAATTTTGGCCCATTCCTCCTGACAGAGCTGGTGTAACTGAGTCAGATTTGTTGGCCTCCTTGCTCGCACACGCTTTTTCAGTTCTGCCCACAAATTTTCTATAGGATTGAGGTCAGGGCTTTGTGATGGCCACTCCAATACCTTGACTTTGTTGTCCTTAAATCATTTTGCCACAACTTTGGAAGTATGCTTGGGGTCATTGGCCATTTGGAAGAGCCATTTGCGACCAAGCTATATCTTCCTGACTGATGTCTTGAGATGTTGCTTCAATATATCCACATAAATTTCCACCCTCATGATGCCATCTATTTTGTGAAGAGCACCAGTCCCTCCTGCAGTAAAGCACCACCACAACATGATGCTGCCACCCCCATGCTTCACGGTTGGGATGGTGTTTTTCGGCTTACACGCCTCCCCCTTTTTCCTCCAAACATAACGATGGTCATTATGGCCAAACAGTTCTATTTTTATTTCATCAGACCAGAGGACATTTCTCCAAAAAGTACAATCTTTGTCCCCATGTGCAGTTGCAAACCGTAGTCTGGCTTTTTTATGGTGGTTATGGAGCAGTGGCTTCATCCTTGCTGAGCGACTTTTCAGGTTATTTCGATATAGGACTTGTTTTACTATGGATATAGATCATTTTGTACCTGTTTCCTCCAGCATCTTCACAAGGTCATTTGCTGTTGTTCTGGGATTTATTTGCACTTTCGCACTAAAGTACGTTAATCTCTAAGAGACAGAACGCATCTCCTTCCTGAGCAGTATGACGGCTGCGTGGTCCTATGGTGTTTATACTTGCGTACTGTTATTTGTACAGATGAACATGGTACCTTCGGCCGTTTGGAAATTGCTCCCAAGGATAAACCAGACTTGTGAAGGTCTACAATTTATTTTCTGAGGTCTTGGCTAATTTCTTTAGATTTTCCCATGATGTCAAGCACAGGCACTGAGTTTGAAGGTAGACCTTGAAATACATACACAGGTACACCTCCAATTGACTCAAATTATGTAAATTACCCTATCAGAAGCTTCTAAAGCCATGACATCATTTTCTGGAATTTTCCAAGCTGTTTAAAGGCACAGTCAACTTAGTGTGTCTGCAAACTTCTGACCCATTGGAATTGTGATACAATTGTTGGAAAAATTACTTGTGACATGCACAAAGTAGATGTCCTAACCGACTTGCCAAAACTACAGTTTGTTAACAAGAAATTTGTGGAGTGGTTGAAAAACGAGTTTTAATGACTCCAACCTAAGTGTATGTAAACTTCTGACTTCAACTGTATGATGAACCTAGAGCATGCAGCAAAGACCAAAACTCTCTCACCCTCTTTCTCTGTCACACACACACACACACACACACACACAACAGAAGCAGCACATGAAACTGCTGCGACACAGCCAGTGAAATTGTAAAATTGCAACAAATGGCCTCCTTCCCAATTCCTTTCCCCTGTCCCCTCCTGCACCCCTCTCCTCCACCCCTCCGTGTCGCAGTAGGACCCTCTTGTGGACATCATCCCTGCTCCAACCCCCTCTCCCCTGTCTCTCAGTGCCCCCGTGAGACTCACCCTCTTGTGGAAATCACCACTGCTCCTACCCCCTCTCCTCTGTCCCTTAGTGCCCCAGTGAGACTCACCCTCTTGTGAACAACATCCCTGCTCCTACCCCCTCTCCCCTGTCCCTCAGTGCCCCAGTGAGACTCACCCTTTTGTGGACATCGTTACTGCTGTCCTCGTATTTCTGATGGATCCTCTCCTCAAGGAAGTAGATCCGCAGCTTCAGGCTGAAGTTCTCCTTCTTCAGGTCTTTCAGGTGCTGAGAAATAGTGTGGTAACCGCGGAAACTGTTAGACATGGTGCCATGTTTTTCACAGGCGGCAACATAGACCCCATTCAGTCCTGAATCCTAAAGCAGCACTGAATAAAAACGTTTTAACATAAACAACAATAATTCAAAATCTATCAGTAGAATAGTAGTTGCTGTCTAATTGTAGAACAACAACACTGATGTCCAACACACAATCAAGAATGAAGTGAATGACAATCACAACCGGAGTGGAGAGCTGCCTCCTCGTTTTTCAACATTGAGGAGGGGCTGTGGGGGGTGGCATGGGCAGTGGGGGGAGGGGGGGTGTTGATAAAGAGTTGTGTCAGAGTTTATTTTTTTAACACTGTGAAGTTATCCCAGGATCTGACATGGGCTGGAGAGTGGCGCAGACAGACCACAGACACAAGTGGTGTGCTGCTACTGTAGCTGATAGGGAAAACAAACTGTATGCGACTACACTTGGGCAGTAGCCTTCAATTTGATCTGGAACTGTAATGGAAAGAAATAGGTTGCTAACTAGTTTGAGATCACATACTGTGTTGATCTAGGAGACAAGTTGATGGTTAGTGCCCTAACCCTCGCTGAGCTAGGCACAACAGCTGCTTCCAAGAACTCCCAACACTCCACCTCATACCAGTAGACATACAGGCAGAAAAGGCAAAGCACCTAAACAAGTTGAACTGGAACCATAAATACTGAAACAACTCTGTACGTGCATGTATATCTCCAATGAAGCATTTGAGATATGAATATCAACACTTGACAACTACGGAGTGACTACATGCTTTATGACCATAAGGAGGTGCTATAGCTCCACTCTCCTGCTCTGTTCACCTGAGTGAGTGGAAACACTGATATATACAGTACCAGTCAAGAGTTTGGACACACCTACCCATTCAAGGGTTTTCTTTATTTTTACTATTTTCTACATTGTAGAATAATAGTGAAGACATCAAAACTATGAAATACTACATATGGAATCATGTAGTAACCAAATAAAGTGTTAAACAAATCTAAATACATTTTATATTTGCCTTGATGACAGCTTTGCACACTCTTGGCATTCTTTCAACCAGCCTCATGAGGTAGTCACCTGGAATACATTTCAATTAACAGGTGTGCCTTGTTAAAAGTTCATTTGTGGAATTTCTTCCTTCTTAATGAGTTTGAGCCAATCAGTTGTGTTGTGACAAGCAAAGTGAAATGACAGTCTGTCATTACTTTAAGACAATACGACAAATTTCTAAAGTTTCTTCAGGTGCAGTCAGAAAAAAAACATCAAGCGCTATGATGAAACTAGCACTTATGCGGACCGCCACAGGAAAGGAAAACCCAGAGTTACCTCTGCTGCAGTTCACTGCCTCAGAAATCGGCAGTGAAATGCAGATCAAATAAATGCTTTACAGAGTTCAAGTAACAGACACATCTCAACATCAACTGTTCAGTGGAGACTGCGTGAATCACCGCTTCATGGTCGAATTGCTGAAAAGAAACCACTACTAAATGACACCAATAAGAAGAATAGACTTGCTTGGGCCAAGAAACACAAGCAATGGACATTAGACCGGGGGAAATCTGTCCTTTGGTCTGATGAGTCCAAATTTGAGAATTTTGGTTCAACCGCCGTGTCTGTGTGAGACTCAGAGTAAGTGAACAGATGATCTCTGCATGTGTAGTTCCCACTGTGAAGCATGGAGGAGGAGGAGGTGTGATGATGTGGGGTTGCTTTTCTGGTGACACTATCAGTGATTTACTTAGAATTCAAGGCACACTTAACCAGCATGGCTACCACAGCATTCTGCAGTGATGTGCCATCCCATCTGGTTTTTAAACAGGACAATGACCCAAAACACACCTCCAGGCTGTGTAAGGGCTATTTGACCAAGAAGTAAGAGTGATGGAGTGCTGCATCAGATGACCTGGCCTCCACAATCACCCGACCTCAACCCAATTGAGATGGTTTGGGATGAGTTAGACCGCAGGGTGAAGGAAAAGCAGCCAACAAGTGCTCAGCAATTGTGGGAACTCCTTCAAGACCGTTGGAAAAGCATTCCTCGTGAAGCTCGTTGAGAGAATGCCAAGAATGTATAAAGCTGACATAAAGGTAAAGTGTGGCTACTTTGATTAATTTAAAATCAAAATTATATTTTCATTTGTTGAATACTTTTTTGGTTACTACATGATTCCATATGTGTTATTTCATAGTTTTGATGTCTTCCCTATTTTTCTACAATGTAGAAAATAGTAAAGATAAAGAAAAACCCTTGAATGAGTAGGTGTGTCCAAACTTTTGACTGGTACTGTATATATATATATATATATATATATATGCCATTTAGCAGACACAAACCTTAACCAAACAAGACTGCAATGGCTAGGCCAGGCCAGTGACTGAGTAGCTGAGACACAAACAGGTCAGAGAATGATCATCGCCAGTGGTACCACTGTATTCCATCATATCGGTCAGTGTTTCCCCAACTCCAGTCCTGGAGTACCGCCAACAGTACACATGTGTGTTTTACCCCTGGACAAACTTACCTCATTCAACTCATCGAGGGCTTGATGATTAGCTGACAAGTAGATTTAGGTGTGTTTGTCAGGGCTACAGTGAAAATGTTTACTGTTGTGGGTACTAGAGGACTGGAGTTGGGAAACACTGAATAGGTAGAGAACCCCAGTCCAGTCCAGGTAGGCGGCAGGTAGCAGCTAGCCTAGTGGTTAGAGCGTTGAGCCAGTAACCCGAAAGGTTGCTATGTATAATCCCCAAGCTGACAAGGTAAAAATCTGTCGTTCTGTCCCTGAACAAGGCAGTTAACCCACTGTTCCTACGCCGTCATTTTAAATAAGAATTTGTTCTTAATTCACTTGCCTAGTTAAATAAAGGTTCAATAAAACATTTAAAAAACACAAAGTATTCCAGCATACTGGATAGGCTACGGCAGAGCTGGAGAGAACAACAGTACACCCATAACCGATTACAACCCAATTAGGTCTCATTCAGAAGAATTTAATTTATTAACAAACGAGATGTGAAATTAAATCATCTCTATTCTCTCACTCTCACTACTTTCTCTTTCTAACGTCCGCTCATAGTCTAGTGGCTCTAGCACATCAGGGGAAAAAAAGCACATCCAGACATTTTCCAGACTCCCGTACCAACTTCTAAATTGTACCCCACTGGTTTATATTATCGGGGTGTATCTAACCATCCATTATTACAATCAGACTGGATTAAAGACGTGCAGATAAATATCCGGGTAGTGAAAGGTTCCTACGTCACACCAGCCACAGCTCATAAAAATTTTCCAGCGGTGACGTCCCTCGCCAAGCAGAGCCGGGCTGCGTGCTGCGCATTTCCATGGTGCTTTAATTAAGATGTTGTTGTCAAACTGAATGTGCAACAAGAGACCAAGAACTAACCACAGAAGAGCTTGGGAGGAAGGAGAAGTAGAGGGAAGGGGAAAGGGACCTTAGAGGAAGTAAAGTTATGGCTGTAACTCTGCTTTGCTATAGCTTCACTCTCCGTTTCTGTTCACCTGAGTGAATGGAAACACTAATATATATATATATATATTAGTGTTTCCACTCACTCCATTCACTTATATATATATGTGCGATTTAGCAGACACTTTTATCCAAATCGGGCGCAGCCAGAATCAAACCCGCAAACTTTGGTGTTGCAAGCATCATGCTCAACCAACTGAGCCATGTAAAACTAGCTCGTTGAGTTTGTCCATCCTATTAAATTAGTTCTAAGATGTCATTCTGGAGGGCCAACACTAAAAGTAGAATGACACAACCCCCTGAATATGAACCAAATAAAGTCAGACCACACGGCACTGGAAGAGAGGATACTGAGGTAACAAACACTTTTCACTCCAAATCCTCATCATTAAATTAGTTATACAGTCTGATGTGGATTTTTCCAACTGCCCAATATATCTGCAATAATATGCAAAAGGAAATGTGTGCTACTGTTCTCACACTGTTAACAAAAACACCAGTTAATAATATCAATGTTTAACAACCATGTAAAATACTCAAAGAAAATCTGGGACACCGCTTCTGTTTATTTACATGTTTCCAATCTTTACACCGCAAGGCTCATAATTATGCGTATAAAAATTGGGCTGACAAGCATAAATGCCACTGTTCTGTTTGTAGATTATCTACAAGGGATATAAATCAAGCTGTTTATATCAAGGGATATAAACATAAATCAATGTTTGGGTTTTCTGTTTTTTTCTGAGTGGAGGGGGGTCCAGGCCATTTAGGATGTTGAATACAAGACATGCGTCGGTGTATTGCACAAGATTTTCCCAACTCAGGAGCTCATGCTTTCTGAGGATGTAACAGTGATGATGGCTATTGGGCTTCCTATCAAGCACTTTGAGAGACTGTTTGTAGACAGACTGAATAGGTTTTAAATGTTGTACAGCAAGCTTGGGCCCAACTAATCAAGCAGTATGTTAAGTGGGGGAGTATCATAGATTTGAAGTACAGTTTTGCTACCTCTGTAGTCAAACAATTTCGTATAAATCGGAAATTAGCTAGGTTGAATTTGGTTATTTGAATTACCTTTTTTACATGCTTTTTAAAAGAGAGGTTGGGATCAAGTATGATGCCAATGTACTTAAAATCAGATACCACCTGGAACTTCTCCCCTGACATAGACATCTGGCTCAGTAGCATCTGTTGCCCTCTTTGTGAAGAACATGCAGACAGTTTTTTTCACATTGAGATGCAAACACGAGTCACTGAGCCACTTTGTAACCTGGACCATTACAGTAGTGAGTTCTTGTGCAGCTTGTTTGCTCTTTTCATGCACATATATCACTGTATCATCTGCATACATTTGAACTTCAGACCCAGTACAGACAGAAGGCAGATCATTAATGTACAGGCTGAACAGGAGGGGCCCCAGTATTGACCCTTGGGGCACGCCCACATCATAGCTAAGAGTGATCAGAGTTACTGATCTGTGTAGTAATATTATTAGAATCTCAGAGCCATTTGCATTGCTAGTTATAGCCTAATGTAAGCTAACTAGCTAACATTGAACCTGGTTGGTTAGGTACCTGCAGATTCATGCAGGGTAGTAATGGTATGAGTTGGGATAATGGTTAATTGTTTAGCAAGCTAGCAACATGTCTAAACAAAAGACTCCACTATACAAGTAACCATTTCTCTATATTTCTCTGGTCGGTCACATGAGTATGTATGCTTGAATGGGTGCAGTACAGATAATAAAATATTTTAATTGAGCTAATTAACTTCAAGTGTAGCATTAACAAATAGTATATAACTGCACACAATAGTCCCTCAACTTGTCAGGAACTGCCCCCCTACCTTGTGCCTCCCTCACTACAGTCTCTATACCCCAGGACACCAGCGCGAGGATGAGCGACTTGGCGATGATGGATCCAAGTGGCCGATCCTCACTGGAGCTGAGGAACTGGCGAGACAGGGCATCCAGCTTCACGTTCTTAGAACCCTGGCGGTAAGATACTGTGAATCTGAACCGAGTGAAGAAAAGAGCCCAACGAGCCAGTCGGGGATTGAATGCGTTTAGCCTCCTGAATGTAGGCCAGGTTCTTGTGGTCCGTCCAAACCGTAAAAGGATGTTCCGAACCCGCCAACCAGTGCCGCCACTCCTCCAAATCCAGTTTGACTACAAACAGCTCCCGATTGCCGACATCATAGTTCCTCGTCGCTGGAGTGAGAAGTCTGGAGAAGGCACGGGGGTGAAGCTTTTGGTCTTTAGCCGAGCACTGAGACAGAACCGCACCCATGCCAACGTCAGAGGAATCCGCCCTAACCACAAAGGGAAGAGAAGGATCCACATGAACTAGAAGGGGTGCAGAATAAAACCCGACAGAAGATGAACTGGTGAAGAAAGTTGCACAGCACGTCATTAACCAGGGCCTGGAAAACGGCTGGAGCCGTCCAAACGGCATGACACGGTACTCATAATGTCCATTAGGGGTGTTGAACGCTGTCTTCCACTCGTCTCCCTGTCTGATTCGCACAAGTCCAATTTATATAAAAAAACATAGATCCCTGGAGGGTGAGTTGCTCGTTAATCATGCACCTTTTCTCCAGAGCGGAAACCTGGTGTGTCCCAATAGCGTTGGCTCCTCTGAAGGATATGGAGGGAAACCAGAGCAGAATTGAGAACTCAGGGTACAGAACGGGGTACAGAACAAGCAGGCGCAGCATAGGGCAATGGGACACCCAGAGAATCTACTCCCTCAGCGGGACCCGAAACACTGGTGACCACCTGGAACCCCTCCGTCCTCTCACGACGACCTTCCCCGAGCCGGTTGTCAATCCGGATGGCCAGAACGATGAGCTCATCTAGAGTGTCAGGGTTGTCCCGGGAAGCCAGTTCATCCTTGAGAACCTCGCTGAGTCCGTTCAGAAAGGCTGAGTGAAGAGTGGGCACAAGAGTTCTTAAATCATCCGACAATGCCTGCAGCCGCGCCTCATGGCGGCCAATCACAGTTCCATGGTGGGTGACAGCCGACCGTAAATGGTGGAGTTCAGCATGTTCCTCAGACGACTGAAAAATCTCTGCTGGGTCCATTGTTGGCTTAGATCTCCTGTTACAATGATGCTTGTACGAACTCGAACCCAGTCGCAGAGAAACACAGCAAGCAGAGGTAAAGGTAAATTCAGCTCTTTACTTAAAGTCTTGACAAAAACAAAGCAACAGCACAAGAGTGCACTAAACAAAACATAAGACCTAAGCACAGATACAAGCAACAGAGGAACCTAAATAGCAAGGCAACCAGGTGAATAGAGAAGGTAATCAAAACCAGGTGAAATAATAAATAATTAGGGTAACCTGGAAACTAGAACACGAGGCAAGGGTGCCCTCCAGCGGTAACCCAAGGGAACAACATTTTTTTTTAAACGAAACCTGTGACAGCACTCTGAATCAGTAACCCCAATGCAATGCAATACGTGCAGATCCTTACAGGCTATACGTACATATAATCCATCACTGATCCAATACCAGCTAGATCAACCATTTCTTCACTGCCTCAATCTGTCAGTCGACTTCTGTTGCCATGGTAACACGAGGAAGTCACCGAGAGGGTGAGGGGTGGATATCATCTTTCAATTTCTACTTCTCCCCCTCTCTCATCAAGCATCATGCCCCCTCCCTATCTCTTCTCTATTCCCCCCTCTCTACATCTCTCCCTCTCGCCATCCTTTTCTCTGTTAAATCCATCCCAGATGAGGAGGCAGAGCAGGGTGCCAGTGGTATGTGAGTGGAGGATGAAGTAGTGTAAGGGTGGTGGGTGGGGGGGGGGGGGAGGCGGTAGGCTCTCTCCCTGTGCCAGCCTCCCATCAGGGGTACGTACACTTTCCAGCCCGCCTGACAACCCCACTGTGCTCCAAAAAGAGCCCCTATGGCAAGTCACGTTCCTTGCTCGCAATGACGACCTGAAAAACAGACCCAATCAAACACTAACCCATATGCTGCTGCCCACAGCTCCTGCAACACAACACCTATAGCTCTCACACATACACACTCACACACACCCACACACACTGGGCCTAGACAGGGGCAGAACCCAGCGGTGGTGGAAAAGAGCGGGTCACACGCTAGGGCTTAGGGAGCCCTCGCCGCCGCAGGCAGTGTTTGGTTACAGGCATCGCTGCGTTTCCATGGGTATTTACAGTACTTGTACATTTGTTGTTTGGGCTTGTTAATGCCAAGTGGGAAAGGAGCACGAATAAAGCAGGATTTATACAAACCCAGGAAACACAAACACTTGGTATCTGTACGCTGTAGTTCATACGACCAGAGACTGATGCTAGATTAAAGAGGCTATTGGCTGCTCTTGTTAGAATTACTGCTTCTCTCTGAGTAGAACACACACAGCTGATGTCATGTATTTTGTGGGGGGGGAGAGAGTAAAAAATAGTGTAACTAATGCAGGGCAGCATGGTCTCACAACATCTTCTGTAGCTGGATGCTAAACTACTGGGTGTAATCAATGAATGGAGAAGTCCACCTCTCTGTCGACGCCACATTAACCTCATGCTTTATATCAACCCCCTGCTAGGTACTGGATGGCGTATTCTCACCAGGTGGAACTCAGATGTCCCAGACCGTACTATTTACTGAACGGGTGACTTAATAAACTGGAACCGAATCCGGACTCATGGAGCGTTCTTTGGCCTGGGATCAAAAGTTTCAGCGCCGGTCTTCCTGACCCAGGCTGTCTGTGATACCCGACCCCCGGACGTGAGCCTTTCCCTGGGCAGACTGTGACGGATGGCCCTTAGCCTGGAGCTCTGGTCAATAGCGCAGAGTGATACTCCCAGAGAGGGCAGCAGTGCCCTGACTCAGGCAGCTGATGTAGCTAACACTACGGCTACTGGGTAGGGACTAGACAGGAAAGGAACTCTGCCTGCTCAGTTCTGGGCAAATGGACCCTGCCTGTGTGCATCTGCGAATTTCAAGATTGTCACACGATTAGACAGACGAAAGGGACAACGAGCAGATGAGAGAGATACTTGTCTGCGTGTGTGTCTGTGGAAGGGCGGTGTATGTGTGTGTGTATAAAAGAGAGAGAGGGGGAGATAAAGAGAGGGTGAGGCCAACGTGGACTAGTATGGACACAGATCTGACATACCACATACTTTTCTTTAGCGCTCCTTCCATCCACTCTTTCATAACACGCCCTCCATTCAGAGGTGTGACTGCTGTGAGTCATCCAGACAGGAAATTACCTAAGTCTAGGAGGGAGGGAAAGGGGGGGAGGCACTCAACATCAATGCTAAGATTAAAGCAGAAAATATTGGGGATCGGGAGGTTAGAGTTAGGGGGAGGGAGAGAGAGAGAGAAAAAGAGAGCACTAAGTACCACTCTATTCCATTAAGACTTGTTGCAGCAGCTGAGGCCTAGGAGCCAAACAGAGAGGTGTATGGGAGGGGGGGGGGGGGGGGGGGGCAGGAGTTGGGCAGACGAGGAGGGATATGTTACCTTCATCATAAACTCACTTGCAGAACAAAAGGATGACTACAGTGTACTTAAGAAGAAGTTAGTCATCTTCAAATCCTAGAAACATCTGATTGAGCTCCTCCATCTCTGCATCTCCTCCACTCAATCATCCCCCTCCATACATAGTCATGCATCATCTGCCTGTAGTAATGGCGAGTTGGGAGGACAATAGGCAGTTCCGGAGGAGAGAGAGTGACTCCATCAATGAATCAGGTAAGAAAACAAATAGATCCTCAATGGCTCTCTGATGGCCTAGTTGAGGAATTCCCTCAGAGTCATTTTGGCTGTAGACACAATGCAACTGGGAGTGATTAGGAAGCCATTTTAGGTCAATTATCCAGGTGATATTATCAGTAATCACTTTGGCGGTAGCAGTAGCCCCCCCCCCCCCCCCCCCCCCACCTCCGTGTGCAACCTTTCTGACAACCTCCATCACACATCACACCCACACATAGTAATCTATCATATATGAATCAGAGGAGCGGAAACACTTACAACTCAACCCCCACCCCTGTCTCTCCTGCTGCTCCAATCAATAGCTTGCGGTGTGAATCTCAGTCCACAAATGAACCTTCTGAGCCTCTCCGCCTCCACACACCTCACCCCAGCTCCCCTTACTCTCCACTGGGAGGCAGGATCAGAGAGAGTGGGGTGGAGGGTGGGGAGGGAGAGACAGAGACAAATACATAGGGAGAAGATGAGGTAATATGGTGAGTGAGAGAAAGAAAGAGAGCGAGAGAGAGAGAGAGAGAGAGAGAGAGAAGATGAGCTAACCGTTTGTAGTTGCATGCTGCTGCTGTGCTGTGCTGTCTGCTGACTATTGGCTGTCTGATTGGAAAAGGCTTGATTTCTGCTGGAGCGTCAGGAAATAATCTCACTAAGCTACTCTTTCGCTAGGTCATCTTTTGCTAAGTCTGAGGGTCGAAACAGGATATATATGTACAAGGTGAACACACACACACACACACACACACACACACACACAGGATATATATGTACAAGGTGAACACACACACACACACACACACACACACACACACACACACACACACACACACACCCTTACCCTACTAACTCTAACATGTTATTTCTAAATAGAGTTGATTACATCACAATCTTTCAGACTAGACAGTCAATAGCTGCTCTTGTTTCTAATTCATGACAGTTCATCTACACAGTCCGTGCTGTTACGTTCAACTAAATACGTTCCATAGGTTTGTGTAAGCAACCATAAACACATTGCACGTAATCATAAAAGCATGCATTTCATGTTACAGGGAAAGGTCTGCTTTGTGGAAAGGTGCCGCTGTTCCCAGAGCCATATATCACAGAGTAAATCTGTCTCTGATTCAGTGTGTTTATGGAGGGTCTAAATTATGGTATCGAGTTCTCTCCAAACCACTGCCAACTGTCATGACCCCTCCCACCGGCCGCTTTTGTCTCTCGCAGACGTGTAACCCAATCTTTCCCAGAGTCTCTCTCTCTTCGCTCGAATTCATTTCAGCCGAACAGGGAGAGCAGTTTTGAAGAAAAAAAAAAAAAACTGATGGAACAAAGTGATGTGTTTTCGCCCCCCAAATAGAAATCGGAGGGAGGAAACGCCGCCGGCGGAACAGTTTTGTGAATGAAGCCCAGCTGACAAACAGAACAGATTAGGGATGGGGTACCACGGCCATAAACATATACCTGTGTGTGTATATATAGGTGTGTGTGTGTGTGTGTGTGTGTGTGTGTGTGTGTGTGTGTGTGTGTGTGTGTGTGTGTGTGTGTGTGTGTGTGTGTGTGTGTGTGTGTGTGTGTGTGTGTGTGTGTGTGTGTGTGTGTGTGTGTGTGTGAAATTAAATGTGTCACACGCCGAATACAACAGGTGAAGTACAGTGAAATGCTTACTTTACAAGCCCTTAACCAACAATGCAGTTTTAAGAAAAACAATAGTTAAGAAAATATTTACTAAATAAACACAAGTTTTTTTTTTAAGTAACACTATAAAATAACATTAACGAGGCTATATATACAGTGGGTACCGGTACCAAGTCAATGTGCAGGGGTACAGGTTTAGTTGAGGTAATTGAGGTAATATGTACATAAAGTGACATAGACAATAAACAGTGAGTAGCAGCAGTGTAAAAAAAACAAAAAAGTGTGTGCGTGCGTGTGAGTGGATGTGTGTGTGACTGTGGTTGAACACACAAACCAAGTAGAAACTGTGCTTCTCATTGAAGAGTGCAACGCCCAATAGATCCAAGAGATGGCAATGGGTGGTACTGTATGGTGGCATGTGGTGGGCACGACAGTATCACCCCTGTAATTAGCGTGGTAAACAAACACATTTACGCTGTAAACACCTTCTCTGATCAACATGCGTGCTAGCACAACAACATGTGTGGCTTGTGTTGTGTGTGTAACGAGACAGGGGGGGGGGGGGTTGCAATATAAAATATGTAAACCCATGAAGAGCCTGGCTGAACTTGACCTCGGTGGTGTCTGAAATGGATGGGCTATATGTGTGCATATGTTTAAGATACTGTGCGTGTGTGTGCAGAGTATGCCATGTAATGTACAGTATGAAAAGGTCTGGTAGTAAAGCACAGAAGTAAAGCACAGATGTCAGATTCATCATGGACCAATGGACGGATGGATGAACGTGTGCTGTGTATATATGACGTGTGCTGTGTATATATGACGTGTGCTGTGATGTAATCATCTTCGGATGGACAGTAAGTGAAGCGACACATAATATTCTACTCTACTCTATTCTACAGTACTCTACAGTAATGCATGCGTGGACACGTGTCCAGTATCTATCTGATGTATACTATATGCGCGTGTGTGTGTGTGTGCTGGAACCATGACCTCCTTTGTTGTCTATGCAAATAAATCAAAGGGACACAGAGCTGTGCCCGAGGGCCCCATTGACTGCACTGAACCATCAGTTGGCAGGATGGGACTGTAACGTTACTGTGTAAAGGGGCCTGGGGTGAGTGGAGGGAGAGGGTGGAATAGTAAGGGGGGTTAAAGGCATGATCTCTGCTCCCATTATTTTCCATAAAGGGCACATCTGTAGAACTCAATGACTGAACACACACACACACACACACACACACACACACACACACACCTAACCACAGCATTCAAACAATAAAGACTCAAGTTTATTGTTAGGAAGGATCAAAGCTTTGCCGATCCCTATAAATGTTAAGAAACCCTGTTCTGGGGTGCATCCCTAACTCCTCTAACAGAGACACACAGCTTACTGCTGCTTTCCACTAACTTCTCTTCTTCAGACCTCTTATGTAACTGGAAGTGTACAGTCATGGCAGGCAGAGAGGAGGGAATCTCTTCCTCTGTGTGTCTTTCGCTGAGCTGTGTTCACTAACATCAAGCCTCTTTCGGTCGGTCTTTCTGGGAGCTGCGGTTCACTAACATTAATGGCATGCTCCGGTACTTTGGCATCTAAGAGAGTATTTATTTATTTTATTTTGGGGGGGATGGATATGTCAATGTGTAGTACATACATACATAATCTATTAGCAGAATTACTGCCTTAGCTTCCTCAAATAGCCACGAAATCCCTAGTTTGAAAGCGACCATTTTCTTGAAGCTGTGCCACGCCATTTTCCCTACATTTTGATAAGGGTGTAAATGCAGACCTCAATTAGAGGAGTTTTCTAATATTGCCTTTTCTTGATGTCAAGTTATGCATTGCGGCCCAGTCCCCGAAGTGACTCTTCTTATCAACTGTATCCAAGAATTTCCTCTGTGTTGTCTTAGGAATTCAGCAATCTCTGTGTTGATGTTGAGAAGCAGAAGTTACATCCTGTCCTAACCTTAACATCCTCCTAATCTGCCACGCTAATTCACCTAATCTGCCATGTTAATTATCCTAACCTTCCACATTAGTTATCCTAACCTGCTATGTAAAAAAACTCATCTTTGTCAAGAAACCATCAGTCTTATAACACTGGAATTGACCAATGGCAGGCACCAATGGGCATTTATTGAAATCAAGGAACGACCCGAATTGCAGTCTGCAATTGCACCATATTGTACATATCCCCCCACATGGGCCAGCCCCCTAGCAATTTGAGTTCTAGCTAATGAGCTTCAACCCCTTACATTTGAGTGAAAGCAAGCAAGACGCCTGCACAGCGTTACCACCCTGCATCCCACTGCTGACTTGCTTCTGAAGCTAAGCAGGGTTTGTCCCTGGATGGGAGACCAGATGCTGCTGGAAGTGGTGTTGGAGGGCCAGTAGGAGGCACTCTTTCCTCTGGTCTAAAAAAAAATATTCCAATACCCCAGGGCACACTGCTCTGTGTAGGGTGTCGTCTTTCCGATGGGTTGTTAAATGGGTGTCCTGACTCTCGGAGGTCATTAAAGATCCCATGGCATTTATTGTAAGAGTAGGGGTGTTAACCCCGGTGTCCTGGATAAATTCCCAAGCTGTCACCTAATCATCCCCAGCTTACTGTTGGCTCATTCTTCCCTGTAACTATTCCCCAGGTTGTTGCTGTGAATGAGAATGTGTTCTTAGTCAACTTACCTGGTAAAAAATAAAATCCAATGATGTTGCAGGATGGCTCAAAAGACAAGAGAGAGTAATGACCAGTCAAACGTTTGGACACACCTACTCATCCAAGGGTTTTTATTTATGTTTACTATTTTCTACATTGTAGAATAATAGTGAAGACATCAAAACTATGAAATAACACATATGGAATCATGTAGTAACCAAAAAAGTGTTTTTAGATTCTTCAAAGTAGCCACCCTTTGCCTTGATGACAGCTTTCACACTCTTGGCATTCTCTCAACCAGCTTCATGAGGTAGTCACCTGGAATGCATTTCAATTAACAGGTGGGCCTTGTTAAAAGTTATTTGTGGAATTTCTTTCCTTCTTAATGCATTTGAGCCAATTAGTTGTGTTGTGACAAGGTAGGAGTGGTATACAGAAGATAGCCATATTAGGTAAAAGGCCAAGTCCATATTATGGCGAGAACAGCTCAAATAAGCAAAGAGAAATGACAGTCCATCATTACTTTAAGACATGAAGGTCAGTCAGTACGGAAAATTTCAAGAACTTTGAAAGTTTCTTCAAATGCAGTCACAAAAACCATTAAGCGCTGTGATGAAACTGGCTCTCATGAGGACCGCCACAGGAAAGGAAGACCCAGAGTTACCTCTGTTGCAGACGATAAGTTAATTAGAGTTAGCTGCAGCTCAGATTGCAGCCCAAATAAATGCATCATGGTCAAATTGCTGCAAAGAAACCACGACTAAAGGACACCAATGAGAAGAAAAGGCTTGCTTGGGCCAAGAAACATGAGCAATGGACGAGCAATGGTTGTTGTGAGACGCAAAGTAGGTGAATGGATGATCTCTGCACGTGTGGATCCCACTTTGAAGCATGGAGGAGGAGGAGGTGTGATGGTATGTGGGTGCTTTGCTGGTGACAATGTCTGTGATTTATTTAGAATTGAAGGCACACTTAACCAGTATGGCTACCACAGCATTCTGCAGCAATACGCCATCCCATCAGGTTTGCATTTAGTGGGACTATAATTTCGTTTTTATATAGGAAAATGACACAACACACCTCCAGGCTGTGTAAGGGCTATTTGACCAAGAAGGAGAGTGATGGAGTGCTGCATCAGATGACCTGGCCTCCACAATCACCCGACCTCAACCCAATTGAGATGTTTTGGGATGAGTTGGACCGCAGAGTGAAGGAAAAGCAGCCAACAAGTGCTCAGCAATTATGGGAACTCCTTCAAGATTGTTGGAAAAGCATTACAGGTGAAGCTGATTGAGAGAATGCCAAGAGTGTGACAGCAAAGCTGTCATCAAGGCAAAGGAAAAAACATATTTTGATTTGTTTAACACTTTTTTGGTTACTACATGATTCCATATGTTATTTCATAGTTTTGATGTCTTCACTATTATTCTACAATGTAGAAAATAGTTTTAAAAAATAAAGAAAAACCCTTGAATGATTAGGTGTGCCCAAACTTTTGACTGCTACTGTATGTGACATAGTATACAATTTTCGGAGACCACTTTTTGCTTGAGTGCTACTTTTATAACTACTGGCTAAAAAGTATACAA
This sequence comes from Oncorhynchus clarkii lewisi, assembly GCF_045791955.1. Lineage (NCBI taxonomy): Eukaryota > Metazoa > Chordata > Actinopteri > Salmoniformes > Salmonidae > Oncorhynchus > Oncorhynchus clarkii. The sequence goes on from NC_092150.1 coordinate 41,751,024, forward strand.
AAGTACCAGAGAATCTCTTTAAACCTGTTCTCATAACCTCTGATCCACTGCTGTGCTGTCAAAGCAACAGTTAGTCACTCTCTCTGTGTGTTGCTGCCTGGCCACCATATGATTAAGTTAAGAACAGTACAATCTGGGAGTAAGGCCACTTTAGGACACTGCGTCCAATGAACAGTTAGTGGCTTTGAATGTTCTGAATGTTTGAGATTTTATGGTTTGAAAAACATTTGGCTAGCACATTATTTGTACTAAGGGACACTGGCACAAAATGTTTCCAGAAATAGCCTACTGTACAATATTTTAATTTCAAACATATTTGGTCTGTACATCCCCTGCTTTGTGAAATGTCTGTCTATATTGTATATATGGTATGAAAAGGATAAACGTTACGCAACAAATTGGCATGCTCCACTGGACAATAACTGGTGAATCAAGGTTGTTTCCACGTAATTTCATCCAAAACATTCTATGTGATAACGTTGGATCAACGTGGAAAACTGATTGACAAAAGTCATAAACATGAGGGAAATGGGTCTTTTTTTCACCAAACCTTTAACCTAAAAGCCAATGATATTTTTGTTGAATTCACGATCGTTGACAACTCAACCAAATGTAAATCAAAACTAGACGTTGAACTGACATCTGTGCCCAGTGGGGCCTGTGTTTTATTCCTCCTGCTATGTTTCATCCTACCGGGAGCAGAGCTCTGGGGAAAGCTGGCCTTCCTTTTCTCCTTCCCTAACTTTTTTCTGACAAATTAAATAAGCATTCATCTGGTTCCTATTAGGCCCTCGTTAGGGATAATTGGGCTGTTATTTACAAACAGTATTACCCAATTCTGACTGCATGGCCTGGGCTGAGCTGGGTTGTGTTCATTAGGGCACACGTAGCAAAAACCACAATGAACTTTTCTTATTGGATGAGTTCAAATGGAAAGTCCCCGATTCATTCCGTTTCGAACCGCTTTCTTACGTTTTGTGCCTTTTGAACACGACCCTGAGCTGAGCTGGACTGGACTGGGTCAGATATGTTATATACTGCACCTACCCATAAGAAATTCAGTCCACCCCTGCCCTGCACAACATCCACAGCAGGGGCTCAGCATTCTCTTTAACAAGGAGTTTGCTGGTTCAATTCTAATGTTTCATAGGCAGTGCAAATATTTTCACAGGGGTGGAGGCTACTTGAGCAAAGTTGTTAAAGAAAAAGTTCAACTTCGAAATATGTTTTAAAATGGGATAACTGCCATTTCGGAGACTCACAGGCCAGTGATTTCACTCACTCACTCACAAGACCCGGTCGGGGAGAAGGATTGCAGAAAAACATGAGCTCATGCCACTTAAGTATCCCCATGCAGGATTTAAAAAGTCCTGTGAGTTAAATGTAGGGCCTCACTCAGTCAGCACTGCAGTATGGGTCTGAGTCACTCTGGACAGACAGACAGTCTAGAGAAACAAGTTAAGTCCCAACAATCGGTCCCCTATTGGCCTTTGTCAAAAGTGGTGCACTAAATAGGGAACAGGGTTCCATTTGGAATGCACCCACAAAGAACAATAGAGCACAATGTTCCTTCCTGCTGAAATAATTACATTAGTGGATGGTTGGTTGGTTGGTCGTGCAATAATTCCTTGGTTCAAAACAAAGTCCTGGTTGTTATCGAAGAGTCTTGACAGGGGAGAACTGAGAGAGAGGAGAGCAGGAACAAGAGTGAGTGAGTGAGTGAGTGAGTGAGTGAGTGAGTGAGTGAGTGAGTGAGTGGATGGATAGGAGTCGGATGTTGATGAGAGTCAGGTATTGCTCTGCTCCCGGTCTTCATCTTTCTCTCTGCAACCAATCACACAATATACACTGCAGGATCCTAAGAAATTAGTCATAGATGCTTCCTTTACCTAGAAGCACCTCCCACTGGGCAAAAACTGGTTGAATCGACTTTTTAAAAAAATATATATATATATATATATATATATATATATATAATTAACGTTGTTTCAACATCATTTCAACAACAGAGAATCTATATGATGGCGTTGAATTAATGTAGAAAAGGGATTGGATTTGCAAAAAGTCATCAACATAAGAGCATTTTGTCTTTCCTTTTTTTGTACCTAAAACCAAATAACATGGTGAAATGTTTTGTTGACTTCATGTTGAATTCACGTTCGTTGATAACTTGTCGAACTGATGTCTGTGCCCAGTGGGCTGTCTGTCATACCAGCACTATCCCACTATTTCAACACCACAGCATTCTAATCTTTCAGGAACCTCTCACTGGGAATAAATGGTATGCACAATGTTCCAGGTTTTTACGCTCTAATTCCTTTCTCTCCCTCTTTGTATTACTCTCTCAATTTCTCTCTCTCTCTGTCCAGCGTGTGGGTTTTCTCTGGTATGTGAGGAGGATTGGAGAAGGCGTGAGAGGGGCTCTATCTCTGTCTCTCTCCCTCTCGAAGTCTTTCGCTCACTGACGCTAGCTCTCTCCCTCTGTCTCTCTCTGTCTGTCAGAGGCCTGTTGTGCACATGTGTAACCCAACACTCAGAGCATATATCTGATCCCAGAACTGTCTTTGATTACAGACAGATCTGGTCATTACCAGCCCAGCGACAGAGACTAGCTATAGAAAGGAATAACAAATGGAGAGCATCAAACAGTCCATCAGTAATGTGTTAGTACAAGCGGCATATTGATCTAAAACCCAACTAGAGACCATTGTTCCCTCTGCGAGCGTGCACGCAGTAGCCCTGAGACTGCCAAGCAGAAATATCAGCCCACAGAGAGAAGCACCAGATTGAACTTCACTCAACTTTCTAGAGCAGTGGTCACCAACCAGTCATCGCGATCAGCTGGTCGATCTTCAAGGCATTCCTAGTCAATCGCCAAACATTTCCGCAAAAAACCCAACGATAAAGCCTTGTGTTACTATTTATTTATTTTTTTGTCTCGGGCTGTTGTCGGTAGGTGCCCCCGAATCAGCTGCCCTGCGCGCCGGGTAGGCAAACCGTTGCCATTCTGAACCATTTCATGTGTCTGAAGTTACAAACACTGCCTTCCCGGCAGGCCCAGAGAGCAAATCAAGAGCACTATAGGTCTACCTCTGGCCAATCGAATGGCTCAGATGACCGTGTCTGGAATAACGTAGCATGCGTAAAATAAAGTTACGGCAAAGGTGATACTGTGAGATTTCTAAAAGTTTAAAACCATGACTAGAGAGAGACTGTCAACGAATACAGCAAAGACATGCTGTTTTTATGAGTGTGTTCATATTTAAGCTCTTACTTAGCACTGTCAACACTTTGTATTCAATGCTATAAAATGCACGTTTTTCCTACAACAAGCACTGCAGCAATAATGAATGAGCAGGGAAGTATATCTATTGGCTTGTGTTGTTGTTATTATTAGCGACTTGGGTCTTTTTTAATATCAAGGAATATTTCACTTTCTCTGTTCATAGTAGTGACAACATGAATTTGTGCATGAGGCAGAAATAATGCGATGAGACTCGAGTTTCGCCATCTGAAAGACCGTGTCACTTTTTAGTCAGTGTGAGTGGGGGAAAGGGAGAGCGGAGGGATGTTGAGAGACGGATTCTGCTCTCTCCCTCCGCTGAGACAGACCATCATTAAAAAGTAAATTATTTAAATGTATGCTCACTCAGCTGTGCTTCACAAGTAATACAACAACAGATCTATTACAGATGTGATCGTATGGACTACCTCAAATTTTGAAATATATATATTTTTTTTTTTAAATGGCCCGAACAACAATGCATTGGAAAGGCAATTCAAGCAAAACCAATATGCGGTGATATTGTATTTGGCCTACAACTTACTACACAAACCTCATTGCTACAGTACTGTTTTAATTGGTTAATGTTGCATAGGTTTACATGTTTTAATACACGCAATATTAGCAACTTTCAATGCAACATACCGAAACAAAACGAACTATGCAAGAGATTTTGTTGTAGGCAGAATGGAGTAGGACTCTATTACATTGACACGCGCTATTCAGCCCGTACTCTACACAGATCCTGCAGCATAAACAATCAGAGACGCAGTAGGCCTATATGCAAATAGACCATCGCTATATACGGATCTGTGCCATTTACTTTGAACTGGACTGTTAACAGCATGAGCGGTCGTGAGTAGATGCGCTTGTTTTGAGATAAGAGCGCTGCATGTAGCCAGTGTGCACATTTTGTTCATATCCTTTACTAGTTAGTGAGTTATTAGCCCAGTTATAGATCATTTGTAGTCAGCAATAGGGTAGTGATTGCTTCCTACAAGAGCACAAAATGCATACCATTCTAGACATCTTTGAAAAGAGAGTCAGGTAAAGAGCACCTTTTGTCTGAAAGGGGCAGTGTTGTATTTTGAGACAGGCTTGAATAAGCTAAATAACCAATCGGCAGAGGGTAACATAATTTGTCTGATTTTCTGTAATAATTGTGGGAATAATAATGCATTTATTTTGTAAAGTGGTTTCTTGCATCAAACAACATTTTCAGTCACCTTGTCTGAAGGACAAGTGGATAAACAGGTTAATGTCAAAAGACTCATGGAACTTAGGCCTACAGTGAACACCACACATTGGCTGCTACTGTAGCTTGAGCGATAGAACAGCTATTTCCACGTTAAAATGGTATGGGATGCATTTTCTCCTTTGTTTGTTTTTTAATGGTAGGTCACTCTGGTAGGGCTAAATTATGATCAAATAGCCACAGTAGCCTACATGGCCACTGTCAAAACTGTAACTTAAATCAAATCAAATTTATTTATATAGCCCTTCGTACATCAGCTGATATCTCAAGGTGCTGTACAGAAACCCAGCCTAAAACCCCAAACAGCAAGCAATGCAGGTGTAGAAGCACGGTGGCTAGGAAAAACTCCCTAGAAAAGCGGGTACAGCCTCAGTGTCCACAGCAAACGCGGGCTGGAAGTCGTACAGAATAATCACAACGTTCAGGGAACATTGCTAGCGACACAACCACGGGGTGTGTGCCTCCCTGAAATAACACAAAAGCACATATTTGTCTCTGGTACATCAGAGAGCTTATAGCTACAGGATATCATGTATTATCTTGCATTGGATATTTCCTTCTCCTTTAACCAATAAAGTCTAGATAGAGAGCCTTCTGATACCTAGATGTCCAAGCAAAATGTATCCAGGTCACAGTGTAACAGTCCGTGCTTAGTTGGCCAGGCCAGCAGTCGGCCCTCGCAGCTCTGTGATATACAGTGCCTTGTGAAAGTATTCGGCCCCCTTGAACTTTGCGACCTTTTGCCACATTTCAGGCTTCAAACATAAAGATATAAAACTGTATTTTTTTGTGAAGAATCAACAACAAGTGGGACACAATCATGAAGTGGAACGACATTTATTGGATATTTCAAACTTTTTTAACAAATCAAAAACTTAAAAATTGGGCGTGCAAAATTATTCAGCCCCCTTAAGTTAATACTTTGTAGCGCCACCTTTTGCTGCGATTACAGCTGTAAGTCGCTTGGGGTATGTCTCTATCAGTTTTGCACATCGAGAGACTGAAATTTTTTCCCATTCCTCCTTGCAAAACAGCTCGAGCTCAGTGAGGTTGGATGGAGAGCATTTGTAGCTGTGCAGCGACGCTACCCATCCAACCTGACAGAGCTTGAGAGATCTGCAGATAAGAATTCAAGGAACTCCCCAAATATAGGTGTGCCAAGCTTGTAGCGTCATACCCAAGAAGACTCAAGGGTGTAATCAATGGCAAAGGTGCTTCAACAAAGTACTGAGTAAAGGATCTGAATAGTTATGTAAATGTGATATTTCTGTTTTTACATTTCTAACACATTTGCAAACATTTCTACAAACCTGTTTTTTCTTTGTAATTTTGGGGTATGGTGTGTAGATTGATGATGGAAAAAAATGATTTAATAAATGTTAGAATAAGGCTATAATGTAACAAAATGTGCAAAAAGTAAAGGGGTTTGAATACTTTCCGAATGCACTGTATATAAAGCAGGTAGACGGGCATCAAGGCATCAGTTATTGTTCGATTGAATGTTAGAATTGGCAAAATTAGTGACCTAAGCAACTTTGAGCGTGGTATGATTGTCGGTGCCAGTATCTCAGAAACGGCCGGCCTCCTGGGCTTTTCAGGCATGACGTTGTCGAGGGTTTACCGAGAATGGCACGACAAGCAAAAAACATCCTGTCAGTCAGTGGCAGTCCTGAGGGCGAAGGAGAATGGCAAGAATCGTGAAAGCCATAAACAGGCAAATAACGACGCAGTACAACAGTGGTGTGCAGAACTGCATCTTGGAACGCACAACTCGTCAGTCCTCGTCATGGACGGGCTGTTGTAGCAGAAGCTATGGTAGCAGAAGACACTGGGTTCCACTCCTATTGGCTAATAACAAGAAGAAGCAGCTCCAGTGATCACCAACACTGGACAATTGAGGAGTGGAAAAACATTGCCTGGTCTGACGAATCCTGGTTCCTGTTGCGTCATGCTGATGGCAGAGTCAGAACTTAGCTTAAGCAGCATGAGTCCATGGCCCCATCCTGCATGGTGTGTGGTGTGATTATGTGGAGAATGTTTTCCTGGCTCACATTAGGTCCCTTAATACAAATTGAGCAACGTTTGAATGCCACACCTTGTAGAATCCAGGCCCCGAATAATTCAGGCTGTTCTGGAGACAAAGGGTGGGTCCAACCCTGTACTAGATGGGTGTACCTAATAAACTGTCCACTAAGTATATGCGCACAAGCCCCCCCCCAAAAACGGAATTAAAATAATGATTGTGCCTTTATACAATACAAAGCCTTATAGCCTATCACATTTTACACATGGCAGAAAAACATTTTAAAAAATAGATTAAAGATGTCTTTGGTACATAATTGGTCTAGCCTACACTCCAAAATTAAACAAATTCTAATAATCGAGTATGGGCTGAGTATGGGCTATATTATTATGCATACTGGATGGACTGTTTACCTTATGTTACACTTCAAACTTTCTATCCATGAGTCTGGGAGAGAATGTATAGATAGCCCATGGCGATACTGCTGGTTCACTGATTGTGCAGGACGGCTACAATTATAGTGAATTTGTATTTGAGTTTGAATAGCCTAGTAATATGGCATTTGTATTTTTTTTCATCATTAATAGACACATTACCTTTAGCTACAGAATATCTCACCATTGTGTGTTTCCATCTCCTCCCCTCTCTCCTTTATTCCTTTCTCCAGAGCGCAGAGATAGGGGCTATCAACAGTTTAATTAAATATGTTTCATTGTGAAAACATGTCACTATCGATTCTCCCGAACAGATTTCACTTGGTTTCCCGAATTAAGCACTGGGTAGCTGCAGGCACATGTTTGGAGAGCCCACGGCATACAGAACTTGGGCGGAATATCAACTGTCACGCAGCGAGAAGCTGCATGCTCCTCAAACAGTGGTTGATTCGTGAAGTGAAATAAATGTTATTATAAGCCCAGACATTTTCTATATTCAATCCCATGTGAAAGCAGAGTTTTGATGGTTGTCACTAAAAAGAGTAGGATCCCCAGGTGCTCTATATTTATTTCTCAGCTGCAGTCGCTATAAAACTGGAGTAGCCTCCATTCGCCATTCAAGTGCATTGGGATTACTGTTTTCCCCTGAACCTGTTCCTACCTATTTGATAATGGGCCATTTTAAATCTAAACTAATTGTACATATCAGTATAGACAAGATTAAATTGAGAATAGTCTGAAAATATTATCACTTGATGAAAGAACAGGGTTTGCAGCCGGAGACAAGGTACAGGAGCGCTTGCTTTTATTGCGACTTTCCAAATAGTCAATAGCCTAGAGTCACACCATGCAACCCATATATGTTTGGATCTCTAAGACATTTTAAGGTTTGTATCATTCACAACTAAAGTTGCCAAATAACTCTAAATCTAGCATACAGGACCTGTTTCAAATGATCCCTTTTACGCTCAACATAGCCACTTCATGTGAGCACTCAATCTGGAATGGGAAAAATATATTTTCTATTTTATTCAGCTAAGTTCCATTATGTTATTCTTACAATGAAATCATATAATATAAAATAATGGCACAGGACCTATAAGCACATCTTGTCTGCTAAGTGAACTAGCCTACATGGCGCATAGCCAGATAACATACAATAGGCCGACTCTTCTGAAATACATTTTCTTCATATGATAATGTTTCTTTAGATCTGCATGCCTAAAATAAATAAATGGATTTATTAGACTTTTTAAAGCGTAGATGTTCCAAAAGGCACGTATCAGCGGCTTGTACGCGTGGTGGCCTGGAGATGCTAAACATGTTTATGTTAATTAACGGTCAATTACCGTGAGACCGGCGCTCATTTGCATGACAATAACCGGCTGACAAAATGTCATGCTCTATGACACACACACACCCACACCCACGCTCTCGTGACACAAACACATTGTGCAGTGCCTACAGCTGATTTCACCCAGCCATGTCGGAACTGTGATAGCAGACACAGGATGCACAACAACACAAAAACCATACAGGGTACCGACCAACACACCAATCCTCATCACAGTCATTGGGACAGCTTTACAGCATACAGGTATTCAAGATCAACATTTTACAGCCAAGCTGAACTGGTGGTACAGTTTCACAGTAAACAACAGTTTATTTCCACCTCCATTACCTACAGTATGGTACTGAGGAGGAAGTTTACAGTAACATTATGGGAGTGAGGAGGCAGATTAGTGTAAGGCAGCAGTTATCCTCCATCCTGACCGACATCCTGATCAGCTCAATATGACATCTCTGACCCACTGGAGAGGAGCACAGATTTACAGCTCTGGCATGAGAACTATTAAACACTCTACGGTAATGTAGGCCTCTCTCTCTTTCTTTCTCTATTATATGAGAGAGACGGAGAGAGAGAGAGAGAGAGAAAAGGGAAGAAGAGCGAACCATACATATTAGAGAGAGGATGTAGCACGGGGAGCTGGAAAGGTGAGCCGAGCTGATGTTTGGGCTCTATGTATCGATCTTGTGCCACACAGCCAGAGTGCTGCTGCTGCTCCACAGAAACCTGATCCATCTGTCGTAAGCACACCAATTACCAAGGGCGAAGCGGGTCTGAGATCCATATCGACGTGTGAATGAAGACATAGTGTGCATTCTCCTCCCCAGACTGTTCATTGCGCAGCCGTAGTTGCTCCTGCCTGTCTCACCTGGGAGGTTCCTGTTTTTCTACAGCCAAAATACTACAATAGCCAGAAGGCTATTGACAACCAAAGCAACCATGACAGCAGTTGTTTAACATAGCAGTCAACCAGTCTCAAAATGATTAAATGTTTTGTTTCACGTAATAAAGTATATCGTCCATTTCTACTTCAAATAGAGCACACTTTGTTTATATCACGTACGAAATCATATTATTTAGAGTATGTCATTCAAATAAGTTGACCTAAGTATACCTGGATGCACATTTGAAATTACCCATTGGTTGTTGCGTCGTCTCGCCTGCGCAAGGGAACACAACTCTAGCCTAATCAGTGGAGGGAAGACTATAGGGGTGAGCATGCTTCAGTTCGGCTAGTCGAACTCGGCTAGGCGAACCAAATGAGTGTGCTCACATACTCCCTTAAAAGACCTTTGCTTGAAAAACAAGAAAAAAGCAGCAATATTACTGTTTGTCCATGGAGACGCCATAGCTGGTATACACTACCTCAAAATAGACTGAATTAATCTAAGATAACTCAAGAAATCGGTCATTAATTCGGAAATTTTGCAGAGGAGATCTTAGTCGCGTAATTTTACATCTAACTAATATGTTTGGTGGAGTATTTGTCATTGAAAAAAATTGCATGAAAACGAGTCGTCGCTCATTGAATGAAAACAAAGTCTTTATAAAAAAAAAAACATTCTGTTGACCAATCACTAACAAAGGGGCGTAGACTTCAGCTAAACAGACTTCGGCTTACCTCGATAAAAAAATTGTGTGTGCCCAAACAGCCCAAAAAAACCTTACCAGAGTCCAAAACTAACAAAAACATCCCAAAATGTCGTCATAATATGTGTACAAAACTGTTTCGTCTGGGAAGCATATGGACAACTTGAGAGACCGGACTGCTCAATCAGGACACAGACAGACTGACATGAATACACTACTAACCTCGAGAATATTTTTTCCCCCAGTGTTATTTAAGAGCAGAATAAAAACATTTGTCATAATCATATAATCAGCTGTATACACTCTTAGGAAAAGAAAGGGTTATCCAACCGTCGCCATAGAATAACCCTTTTGGGTTCCATGTAGAAGGGCTCTAACATTGAACCCAAAAGGGTTCTACCTGGAACCAAAAATGGTTATTCAAAGGGTTCTCCTACACCTTTTTTTGTTAGAGTGTACTGTAAATATGAAGGTCACTCGTGATTAACATTGTCTACTAAACAATAACCTTTCAAGCAGTGTTTCACTCTCTCTAAATTCTACAGCATTATAATGAGCAGCTAGAGAAACGGGCTCACGATGCGATGGCTTCCCATCCGACAAGTTGGGGGCTGATATGAGCCGTGCGCCAGCTAGCTAGTCACCGAGAACACTGACCTATTTTCACAAGGCAAACAAAAACTACACCAAGACACAGAGACAGAGAGACAGAGAAACAGAGAGACAGAGAGAAAGAGAGAGAAAGAGAGACAGAGAGACAGAGAGAAAGAGAGAGAAAGAGAGACAGAGAGACAGAGAGAGAGAAAGAGCGAAAGAGAGAGAAAACAAGCTATGGAGATTAAGAATGAAAAATAAGGCACCGAATTCTGCCGCCTTGAACTCTATGGGCTGTGGGTCTGGGTGGGATTGTTTGGGTGTATGGCAGACAGACTGTATACGGCTGCCACTCCACTCTACAGTAATTCTACTTTAAAAGACCTTTCATATAATGTGGTTTTGGAGTACGGCACATTCAGGCTAAGGGCAACATAACAGATTAGCAATTGTAATTTGTCGTGAGGTTTTAATGGTTTAAATTATACCCAACTCTTATATCAATTTAAGTGTTTCTGTGGTCGGTTTGAATTCACATTTATAGGCAGGCATATGCCTTCAATTTCTCAAATGGACTAATAAATGCTATTTGAGAAAGGGTATTTTGACTTTCTGACTTTTTTTCCCTTGAAACCTCAGGATTGTAGTCCAGAGATGTTTGACAGTTACAAATGCTAGTCTGGCAGGTTCATGTTTCTTTGAGCTAGAGGGGGAAAGATTGACTCTTTAAACTGACACAAATTTGGAAAGAAGACAAACTTACGCACGCATGGACACACAAACACACACACACACACACACACAGGCCGTTCTGTAACCTGATATATATTTTCTCAGATCCCTCCGCTAAGACAACAGCACTAGTCTCTGTTGCTCTACAGTGAGCTTAGTGGAAAAAAACACACATTCAATTCAACAGAGATACTGTGTTATATTAAATCACCATCACTGCTAAATCACCATCACTGCTATAGCACCTCCAGTGACACAGAAAGTTTGATAAAAAAAATATATTTAGAGAAAGAGGTGTATTTAACAGATTGAACCTGCTGTTACTATGACTGACATAGTGAAGCCGTTTTAATGAATCAGTGGTTTCTGTTGTCAATATTATGCATATGAAATTACATGCAAACAAAACCCCAATGGTGGAGGCAACCGTCTTGACAACCCAAACCCTGGCATTCAAAATACATTGTTACCACCCAGAGCATATGGTACAAGATTTGCTATCTAGGTTCTCTCAGGAAATTACATTCCCTGAACTGAAATTTGTCCCCACTGTTCTCTGTCTCTACTTTTATCTTCTCCAGTCCAAATGCAGTACCAGTGTGTGTCCAGCCTGAGACCGAGTTAGCATAGTTCTCCTCCCAGTAACTGGGTCTGTATCTGTATAGTAGTCTCTCTAGATGCCCGCATTGCTTTTCAAATGCTCTAGCTTAAGAGTCTCCGTTGCCAAGGGTCTGGTTTTCGAGCATCTGCATCGCGTGATTAATCCTATCCCCTCTATGAAGCAGCCAGTTGCAGGCTGCAGACAGACTTCAAAAGGCAGCCGGAGTCGCCTCCAGAAGCCAACACACTGGATCAGTCAGCCCCCCACGTCACTTCCCAGGATTCAATGCGTTGTCCTAGATTGGTTTGGGGACTCTGCTACACGGTCGACTTCATTGGGGAAAGCGAGCCTTGGATTACACCGAGTGATCAGACTGCAGGCGATGGCTTCCTGGTTTCCAAAATGATTAACCCCCAAACAAACCACGACCCTGTAACCTCCAGGCAAAATCACCCTTACACTGTTATCCCTCCCTATTGACGTTACTTCAACCATCCAGCCCCCACTACCACGTTTTCCCCCTAACCCCCATATCAAATCACAGATTCCCCATTCCTCCCTCCCCTGGAGTCCTGTCCTTCGCCAAGACGATGGTAATTGAAGCAAGCACCTCTAGAGTTATATCAGAACCATAATAGCCTGGCGCTCAGCCCAGAACCTATTACAATGTCTGAGCACTAGAGGAGAGAGAAACCAACCTCTTCCATCAACAACCATAAACACCACTTACTGTATAGTAGTATACCAGCGCTACACTGCATCATTAACACAATATCATATATTTAGATTCCTCTACTTGTGTGCTTGAGGCTATGGGCTATTTACAGTCCAGTTCTACGTGGCCATTATGCAGGAAGGATAAGGTGAGGAGAGCAAAGATATGGATTGGGGGAAGTTACAGGAGACCGGAATCTTTTTTACCCATAGTCTTCTTGACTCATAGTCAGAGGTTCCGTTACCACATGATCATCACCAACCCACCTAAAAACACGTTGTCAGACAATTCTGACAGGCCTGAACACCTCTTTCCACTGACTACCACACTGTACCAGACCATAAGAATAGGAGAGAGGAAGACAAGCCCTTACCTGTTCAAACTCTCTGAGGCTGTGGGTCTGGAGAGGAGGAGGAGGGCCGTTCTCTGTCTCATTACACAAGAAATCTGGAAAAAATAAAATGAAACACCTGAAAGCTGCAATAATTGTCAGGTAAAAAAAAAATAGTATTTAGTTTTAAGAAAAACACCTCTGGATTCTCACCAGGCCATCGCTCAGTCAGAACTCTTAACAGGGTTTTTAGGATCAAGTGAATTGATTTGCACTTTGCAGAAGTGTGATTGACTTGCAAAACAACAGCATGTGTGTTGCAGCTATCCTGAAAAGTCACAATCTGCAATTACTTGAATCCCGGCCTTAGTAACGGTGTGGAACTTACGTTGTCTCATTAAATTCCTATTAGTGTTTTATATACAGTGCATTCGGAAAGTATTCAGACCCCTTGACTTTTTCCACATTTTGTTACGTTACAGCTTTATTCTGAAATTTATGAAATACAATTTTTTCTCATCAATCTACACACGATACATAATGAAAAAGCAAAGACTAGTTTTAAGAAACTTTTGCTGATAAAAAAAATAATGGAAATATCATATTTACATAAGTATTCAGATGCCTTAGTCAGTACTTTGTTGAAGCACATTTGGCAGCGATTAGAGCCTCGAGTCTTCTTGGGTATGACGTCTGGCACACCTGTATTTGGGGATTTTCCCCTCATCTTCTCTGCAGATCCTCTCAAACTCTGTCAGGTTGGATGGGGAGCGTCGCTGCACAGATATTTTCAGGTCTCTCCAGAGATGTTCGATCGGGTTCAAGTCCGGGCTCTGGCTGGGCCACTCAAGGACATTCAGAGACTTCTCCCGAAGCCACTCCTGCGTTTTCTTGGCTGTGTGCTTAGGGTCATTGTCCTGTTGGAAGGTGAACCATTGCCCCCGTCTGAGGTCCTGAACGCTCTGGAGCAGGTTTTCATCATGGATCTCTCTATACTTTCCTCCATTCATCTTTCCCTCGATCCTGATTAGTCTCCCAGTACCTGCCGCTGAAAAACATCCCCACAGCACTAGCCTATGTCAATCTACTATTTATTTCTCTCTGTGCAAGAAAAATATATTCCAAACATAGTCTGGGACAGTTGTGGGATGCAATAGATCCCAAATTAATATAACCGCTAGCATAAAGAAATACTGTTTTAAGCAATGAGCCTGACGCAACAGATCAGAATGTTTAGCTTAAAATGTTGATAAACTATTAGGCTATTTTTTCAAAATATAAGCACAGCAATGCACACACAGCAGTAGGCTATAAGCGCAAATGTTCCATTAGCAGAAAAACGCCATTCTCAAAAGTGACCGCAAATGCGATTATGCATGTAATGCTTTTATTAAAAAGGTGGATTTTTTATGGTGAAAATGATCTTCCCCCATTTCAAAACTCACACACTCCGGATCATTGTGCTTCATTTTAAGAAGTTAAGTGGCCACTTTAGCTGTGATACAAATATCATCAAAACATTTAGGCCTATGGGCTAGCCTACATCAGGCGTGCAATTATAATTTGAAAAAGTTGCATTAAAAAAGCACTGTTTCTTGCCTTATGCTAGGCATAATTCACAAGTGATAATATATCATTCACAAGTGATAGGCTAATATTGTCACCCATCAGACTATTCTTGATTTAATCTTGTCTTTACATATACTAAATAATATATGTGTGAAATTAGCTTTGATTTAGAATGGACCATTATCATGCAGCGGTAGTACGGTCACCATAACAGCCCTAGCTGTCATGTGCTTTTTACTGAGGAACAGACTTTGTCTGGCCCCTCTACCATAAAGGCCTGATTAGTGGAGTGCTGCAGAGATGGTTGTCCTTCTTGAAGGTTCTTACATCTCCACAGAGGAACTCTGGAGCTCTGTCAGAGTGACCATCGGGTTCTTAGTCACCTCCCTGAACAAGGCCCTTCTCCCCCGATTGCTCTCCCCCGTTGGCCGGGCGGCCAACTCTAGGAAGAGTCTTGGTGGTTCCAAACTTCTTCCACTGTGTTCTCGGGGACCTTCAATGCTGCTAGAAATGTTTCGGTACCCTTCCCCAGATCTGTGCCTCGACTCAATGCTTTCTCGGAGCTCTACGAACAATTCCTTGGACCTCATGGCTTGGTTTTTGCTCTGACATGCACTGTCAACTGTGGTACCTTATATAGACAAGTGTGTGCCTTTCCAAACCATGTCCAATCAATTGAATTGAACACAGTTGAACTCCAATAAAGTTGTAGAAACATCTCATGGATGATCAATGGAAACAAGGTGCACCTGTGCTCATTTTCGAGTCTCATAGCAAAGAGTCTGAATACTTTGGTAAATAAGTTTTTTTCTGTGTTATATTTTTTATAAAATGTACAAAAATGTCTCAAAAGCTGTTTTCCCTTTGTCATTATGGGGTATTGTATGTTGATTGATGAGGAACATGTTTCATTTAATACGCCTTAAAATAAGTCTGTAACGTAACAAAATATGGAAAAAGTGAAGGGGTCTGAATACTTTCTGAATGCACTGTATCACCCCTGGGCCCTGTTAAGTACTTAGCCAACATGGTATGGTCCGTTACAGCTGAAACTGCTCCAAACGGCCTAATGCCAAACTTCTCTTTAAAACGACTAAATACCAGGATCATTCCCAGGAAAACCACACAGGGATACAATAATGTGTGTTTTGTTCCTTGAGAATGGGTGTTTGGCAGATTTTGGAGGGGGGTATAGAATGAGTGGGGAGATGCGGGGTTAGGTCCTGAGGGGCTTAATCACAGAACCATTGGCAGAGCTGAAACGTCTGACAGTTCTTTAAAATCGCAGTAGGAGCTCATTACAGATTATTAAAGAGCGTTGCATTGTGTAGAGTGTAGGCTAGGCTACAGAAGATGTCCTGGACCCGGGCCTAAAGTGTAACTGCTGGTACACAGGCCAGGCCAGGCTACGAGAAACTATACAACACCCATATGATTGACGACTGCACTGTGCCAAACGTGTACACACAGGAACTAGGAAGGGGGCACATCCAAACACATTCTAACACTTTTTTGTACTCAGAGTAATTCACAGAGGCAATAGTTGTTAAGTGTCTTTAATAACAGCCGTATGGTCTAGACATGTCCTTGTATGGGCTGGGTGGGTTAATAAATAAAGAGTTAAAAAGAGTTATATAGTAAGAGGTGTAAGAGGTGTGTTTGACCAAACAGGAAGGGAGAAAAACAGCAGGATAGAAAGAGAGGGTGAAAAGTCAATTTTAGTGCAAGAAAGAGAGAGAGAGAGAGGGAGAGAGAGAGAGACAGTCACAGAACGTGAATGGAATATTGTGTGTGTGTGATAAATGACAGAGCCAGTGTGAATCTCCACTTACCAGTCATGTGTCCTATACTCTTGGTCCGGGCCTGCCGATCACCAGCATAGTGCCTGAAACAGAGTTTTTTTAGTCAAACACACATAACATCGAACATCCGGTTTTTATTACCTCGGATAGACTGGAATATAGTTTTACTCACATCCAAAACTAACAAAAAAGTGCTAAAACTGTTTGAGCTGAGAGTAGGGCCAGAAAGTATTTCCTGGTTCGGGTCATGTGATCAGGAAAAACTATTGTGCCTACTCCCTACTAATGAAATAACACTAGTGATTAAACTATGTGGAACAGAGTGAGCAGTGGAGTAGAGACTGGGTTGAGCTGAATGTGTTCACACACATGTAGCAAGCACATTTTCTGATTTTTAAACCACACACTTCTATTTGTATTTATTTATTTAACTAGGCAAGTCAGTTAAGAACAAATTCTTATTTACAATGACGGCCTACCCCGGCCAACACCTCTCCTAACCTTGCTCCTGGGGGAACAGCTGGCAGCATCTGAGTGTGTGTGTGTTAGTTCTAGCCGTGGAAGAAGCCTAATAACTATTCAGACAGACAGACCACCAGGTCACTGTTACTACAACAACAACAGCAGGTCTGTCTTCCCACAAAGCTGAACTTAAAAAGCCCTTACTCATCAGCACCTGCCACAGGGACCAACAGGGAAGTCAGAGTAATCAACACGGTGAACAAAATATTGAGTATACATAATTTCATTTCATTATGATTACATCAATACAATTTGGGATTTTCCATGTGTATTGCTGTCACTAGTGTTTCTATTTGTCATTCAATGTAGTCCTTCCTATAGGAACAAACTTTCCCAGTAAACTAATCATCCAATCAGTGTTGTGACTAATGACTAACCAAAAAAACCTGATGATATGGGTTGTCTGTTCTCCCATGAGAGTGATTACTTTGATTACATAATACAGTATATTGATAGCCTTAGATCAACACAACAACACAACGCCTTCAAAACAAACAGAAGCACACCAAGCTGCTCAAAGACAAACTGTAAAAATACATTTTGATTTTCCTTTAAAAAACACATACCAGCTACACACGACTTAAACCTACAACTAGTTATTCAGCCAAGTCCACATGTACTGTACATTGTTATTTGGCTCTATACTCCAGCATTTAGGATTTGAGATGAAATGTTTTATTTGAGGCGACAGTACAGAATGTCACCTTTTATTTGAGGGTATTTTCATACCTATCTGTTTTACCGTTAAAAAATGTATGCACGTTATGTATGTAGTCCCCCCATTTGATTGCGAGTCTTCAAACTTGTTGGATACCTTTGGCGTTTCTTTTGGTTGTGTTTCGGATTATGTTGTGCCCAATATAAATTATTGGGAAATAATTGATTGTGTCAATTTCGAGTCACTTATTGTAAATAAGAATAGAATATGTTTCTGAAAACTTCTACATCAATGTGGTTGCTACCAAAAGTTACAGGCATAAAGATCATAGCCCATCAATATATTGAACCTCCCCTGTTATTGGTAACGGTGAGAGGTTAGCATTTTTTTTGGGGGGGGGGTATGATCTTTATGCCTCTGTAACTTTCTCATTCATCATTGTTCACGATTCAATCATGATTATCCGTAATAATGGTAGCATCCACACTAATGTCGAAGTGTTCAGAAAAATATTCTATGAGGCAAATTCAAAGTTTTAGCTTCCCTCTCCAAATAAATATGTAGGGGAGTGTATATCATTGGCAGCAGAGTGAACACCTTACCTGCCCCTGTACAGAAAACCATTCATATCCAAGCCAAACCAACCAACCAACGGTTCACAGTAAATCAAAATAAAACAGACTAAAAAAAGCACTGGGACGATTCCACAGGATTCAAGAAGCAGGGTATCCCATAAGATTCCTCCAGAGCAGTAGTATCTCCTCAATGGCTACTCCAGTTCAGTTGAGATCAGTGTTGTCCTCCTCAGACCTCAGTAAGAGCCAGTCCTGTTCCTGTACAGACCCCCAGACTAGAGACCGCAGCCAGGCTGTTCGGCCACACAGCTCCCTGAGGACATGTCATTTGACGTGGCAGGCCAGCCAGAGAAAGACAGGATTCCAGTGAAGCACACAGGTCCTCTCCACACACACACACACACACACACACACACACACACACACACACACACAGGGAGGAGTAGTGGAAAACAGCACCAGAGCAAAGGTACACAAACTCTCAGATAGAGAGAGGGAGGAAGAGGTAAAGTGTGTGTGTGCTTCTGGTTCAGCATGAAAGACAGATCTGTTCCAGCACACTCCCGACCAAACAGGCAATTCAGTATGAGGCAGTGGGGCAAAAAAGTATTTATTCAGCCACCAATTGTGCAAGTTCTCCCACTTAAAAAGATGAGAGAGGCCTGTAATTTTCATCATAGGTACACTTCAACTATGACAGACAAAATGAGAAAAAAAATCCAGAAAATCACATTGTAGGTTTTTTATGAATTTATTTGCAAATTATGGTGGAAAATAAGTATTTGGTCACCTACAAACAAGCAAGATTTCTGGCTCTCACAGACCTGTAACTTCTTCTTTAAGAGGCTCCTCTGTCCTCCACTCGTTACCTGTGTTAATGGCACCTGTTTGAACTTGTTATCAGTATAAAAGACACCTGTCCACAACCTCAAACAATCACACTCCAAACTCCACTATGGCCAAGACCAAAAAGCTGTCAAAGGACACCAGAAACAATATTGTAAACCTGCACCAGGCTGGGAAGACTGAATCTGCAATAGGTAAGCAGCTTGGTTTGAAGAAATCAACTGTGGGAGCAATTATTAGGAAATGGAAGACATACAAATCCACTGATAATCTCCCTCAATCTGGGGCTCCACGCAAGATCTCACCCTGTGGGGTCAAAATGATCACAAGAACGGTGAGCAAAAATCACAGAACCACACGGGGGGACCTAGTGAATGACCTGCAGAGAGCTGGGACCAAAGTAACAAAGCCTACCATCAGTAACACACTACGCCGCCAGGGACTCAAATCCTGCAATGCCAGACGTGTCCCCCTGCTTAAGCCAGTACATGTCCAGGCCCGTCTGAAGTTTGCTAGAGAGCATTTGGATGATCCAGAAGAAGATTGGGAGAATGTCATATGGTCAGATGAAACCAAAATATAACTTTTTGGTAAAAACTCAACTCGTCGTGTTTGGAGGACAAAGAATGCTGAGTGGCATCCAAAGAACACCATACCTACTGTGAAGCATGGGGGTGGAAACATACTTTGGGGCTGTTTTTCTGCAAAGGGACCAGGACGACTGATCCGTGTAAAGGAAAGAATGAATGGGACCATGTATCGTGAGATTTTGAGTGAAAACCTCCATCCATCAGCAAGGGCATTGAAGATTAAACGTGGCTGGGTCTTTCAGCATGACAATGATCCCAAACACACCGTCCGGGCAACGAAGGAGTGGCTTCGTAAGAAGCATTTCAAGGTCCTGGAGTGGCCTAGCCAGTCTCCAGATCTCAACCCAATAGAAAATCTTTGGAGGGAGTTGAAAGTCTGTGTTGCCCAGCAACAGCCCCAAAACATCACTGCTCTAGAGGAGATCTGCATGGAGGAATGGGCCAAAATACCAAATACTTATTTTCCACCATAATTTGCATATAAATTCATAAAAAATCCTACAATGTGATTTTCTGGATTTTTTTCCCTCATTTTGTCTGTCACAGTTGAAGTGTACCTATGATGAAAATTACAGGCCTCTCATCATTTTAAGTGGGAGAACTTGCACAATTGGTGGATAACTAAATACTTTTTTGCCCCACTGTATGTATGTATGTATGTATGTATGTATGTATGTGTGTGTGTGTGTGTGTGTGTGTGTGTATGAAACAAGACAGGTTCAGAGAGGCTGCAGGTAAAACAGGGGATCAGGAGATGATCTCCTCTCCAACTGAAAACATTGATCGCTGGATGCTCCACTGCAAGTCATGCGCCGACTAGGTTTCAGATCTTTGGTGTCGCTCTAAAGAAACCTTTCACTATAGATACCTTACGGGTGAAAAACCTGCAATTTATTCTTCACCTTTTATCATGTCTTTTGTCATGGGGCTAAGAGACGCTATGGCTGTCACCTAAGCACGCTATACTGATACAACTGTTGAGAAGACAAAGGGGTTCATTCCATTGGGTTTATTCCAACAGAGGGTGAATGCCATTCCATGGAAATGTTGATCAAAATATTAGGGTGTGGTCAGAGCTGGAGCTACAGTGAGGGAAAAAGTATTTGATCCCCTGCTGATTTTGTACGTTTGCCCACTGACAAAGAAATGATCCGTCTATAATTTTAATGGTAGGTTTATTTGAACAGTGAGAGACAGAATAACAGAATAACAACAAAAAAAGTTATACATTGATTTGCATTTTAATGAGGGTAATAAGTATTTGACCCCCTCTCAATCAGAAAGATTTCTGGCTCCCAGGTGTCTTTTATACAGGTAACGAGCTGAGATTAGGAGCACACTCTTAAAGCTAGTGCTCCTAATCTCTGTTTGTTACCTGTATAAAAGACACCTGTCCACAGAAGCAATCAATCAATCAGATTCCAAACTCTCCACCATGGCCAAGACCAAAGAGCTCTCCAAGGATGTCAGGGACAAGATTGTAGACCTACACAAGGCTGGAATGGGCTACAAGACCATCGCCAAGCAGCTTGGTGTGAAGGTGACAACAGTTGGTGCGATTATTCGCAAATGGAAGAAACACAAAAGAACTGTCAATTTCCCTCGGCCTGGGGCTCCATGCAAGATCTCACCTCGTGGAGTTGCAATGATCATGAGAACGGTGAGGAATCAGCCCAGAACTACACGGGAGGATCTTGTCAATGATCTCAAGGCAGCTGGGACCATAGTCACCAAGAAAATAATTTGTGACACACTACGCCGTGAAGGACTGAAATCCTGCAGCGCCCGCAAGATCCCCCTGCTCAAGAAAGCACATACCCGTCTGCCCGTCTGAAGTTTGCCAATAAACATCTGAATGATTCAGAGGACAACTGGGTGAAAGTATTGTGGTCAGATGAGACCAAAATGGAGCTCTTTGGCATCAACTCAACTCGCCGTGTTTGGAGGAGGAACGCTGCCTATGACCCCAAGAACACCATCCCCACCGTCAAACATGGAGGTGGAAACATTATGCTTTGGGGGTGTTTTTCTGCTAAGGGGACAGGACAACTTCACCGCATCAAAGGGACGATGGACGGGGCCATGTACCGTCAAATCTTGGATTCCCTCAGCCAGGGCATTGAAAATGGGTCATGGATGGGTATTCCAGCATGACAATGACCCAAAACAATGACCCAAGGCAAACGAGTGGCTCAAGAAGAAGCACATTAAGGTCCTGGAGTGGCCTAGCCAGTCTCCAGACGTTAATCCCATAGAAAATCTGTGGAGGGAGCTGAAGCTTCGAGTTGCCAAACGTCAGCCTCGAAACATTAATGACTTGGAGAAGATCTGCAAAGAGGAGTGGGACAAAATCCCTCCTGAGATGTGTGCAAACCTGGTGGCCAACTACAAGAAATGTCTGACCTCTGTGATTGCCAAAAAGGGTTTTGCCACCAAGTACTAAATCATGTTTTGCCGAGGGATCAAATACTTATTTCCCTCATTAAAATGCTAATCAATTTATAACATTATTGACATGCGTTTTTCTGAATTTTTTTGTTGTTATTCTGTCTCTCACTGTTCAAATAAACCTACCATTAAAATTATAGACTGATCATTTCTTTGTCAGTGGGCAAACATACAGAATCAGCAGGGGTTCGAATACTTTTTTCCCTCACTGTATATTTGGGGGGGAGCAGTCAATTAGAATATGCATATTATGAATATTCTCTCTCACACACACACACACACACACACACACACACACACACACACACACACACACACACACACACACGACCCCTCATCCACCCTTCACCCTCTAGCTCTCCTTATCTCTCTCTTTGTGTCTGTCTCCCTCCTCTCTCAACCCCCCCCCCCCCCCCCCAAGCTGCATGTGGGAGGAGGCTCCCACATGCAGCTTGGGCATGCTCCAGATAGCTATGCCACTGCTGCACTGCATGTCTGTACAGGGGAGGAGGAGGAGAACGTTGTGATTTATTTGCACTGTTTTGTGCTGGGCTGTTATCATGTTATGTAACCATCAAAACACCTCACTGTGTATGTGATTTAACGTGTCTTGTGGTTTTTCCCCTTCCTTTAACTCTTTCTTTCCTTTCGTGACTGGCAACGTCATTTGCGTTGCAGACATTGTCGTCATCATCATAACTATTGATTTCATCCCAATCATGGTTACACTCCCTGCCTGCAGTTTTTCTGCTGGCCATGGGAAATCTCACACATAGCTCCGAGAAGAGTATCCAATACCAGGTCAGGTCAATTCAGGACAAGAGGTACACTACTGACCTTTGGTTGATTCTCAAATACATGACATCATGATTCATTGAACCAACATCGGTTCAATAAATGGGACCAAAATGACTGATCAGTCATTGCACTGAGAAAGTTCAGACAGTGCAAATCAACCTATGATCTGTCGTAAGAGAGAGAGAGAGAGAGAAATAAAGAAATCTAAAGAGAGAGAGAAAGAGAGAGAGAGGGAGTAATGTATTGGTCTGGCTCTACTACAACAAGGTCACTGTAAATACCCCGACCACTCAACCCCCTCCCTTCCCTCCCCCATTCTTTCCTTCCCCCTCCCTCTTCCCCATCACCTCTCCTACTGTGTTTAAACAGCTGCTCTGAACCAGCTGCTATGACAGCAGCCCACTGACAGACAGAAAACCTTGAGTCACCAAAAGGTTCCAGAAAAAGAACAAGGTCCTATTCAAGAAGCTAATAAGTGTGGATTCAGAGTGACACTGCCATGAAAAATGACAGTCTGGACCAAACCCATAATACTATTGCATATATGGCTCTGGTCTGGACCATAGAAACAGAATGAGGTTATATTCTATGTTATTATATTTCTATGTGCTGGAGTCAGACAGTGCAGTTCCGATATGTTGCCATCAAGCATCATTGGCAGCACACAAACACGTTTTACTACAAGCCCACACACATCATATGTTTCACTACAAGCCCCCCCACACACACACACACCTGATCTGAGTACAGTAGATAATATCCTTCTCTGAGTTGAGCTCAGCTGTGTGTCTGGCCATCTGTACTGAATGAAGCCCAGACAAACAGTCGATGGGATGGCTCACTTGGCGCCTACTGATTAGAACCAGCTAGGTCTGTTCCTGCTACCTTCCCTGTGTTGATAGAGGGGGAGATGTAGCCGACTGTCTAATTCATTGTGTCACGTTTTTACAAGCTGCTAATGAGAGCTTTTAACACTTCCAATGTGTGGCACACAGCTGTAATGGGTGTGCTAGCTACGATGATGACAACACGTGTACAACAACAAGGTTTGCATCAAGGTTTGCGCCAACTGTCAAAATGTAAGCTTGGCAGTTCAATAAGTATCACCGATCGATTTTTCAAATAAGGTTTAAATATAATGGGGGGGGGGGGGGGGGGTCATTAATGGAAACATACTCCTTTTAAAGTCTGACGACAGTTATCACCTGTAGACCCCACAATCAATCGACTAATTGATTGCTGGATTGATATAGGCCCTAAACAAGGGGAGCAAGCAGTCGATAGGCTAGGGTTCTGGGTTCCAAGATTAGCTGGTAGAGGGGCCAGACCAGGTCAAAGTACATCAGAAATCAAATGGCCATGGGTTAGACAAACAGACAAGACCCCTGTTCTTAAACCTCCCATCTAGTACTGACAACACCAGAGTGAATACACATACACCATTGGAACAGCATGACCTGAGTGCTTTAGCCCAGTGTGCCAGTAAACTATATATGGCTTAGGGAAGCCACTATATCACTCAAAACGATATTAATGCTCCTTTTATACAACAATTCATCTGCATAATAATGCAACGTTATTTTGAATATAGTCTATGCTAGTGTACCTTTTTAGATGAGGACAAGGAATGTAATGACAAAATGCAAGAGATAGATAGCAGCTGTCAACTGGACACATTTTTGAAGATGTCAATATTTACAACAAGAAACACTCTTCATGTAGCTTCCAAACTTGCACAACCACATTGGGCACAATCCTAATGTTGCTAAATTAGGAGAACATTATTGTTCTGCATTTCAGAGTGCAAAATATATAATTTTCAAAAGAGCATCTTTGCATGAAAAAACTAATTGCAATCCACTCACAGATGACTTTGTAATGCAATGAATATCTTCTCAGTTGAATCATCAATCATATATTTACAGCATTGCAATGACTGATTAGATGGCATAGCCTATATTACCTTTCAATTCCTCTCAAAGTGCTTTCTGACACTGTCCAATCCATACTGATTTATCACGGGGGAATCCTCACGTTGGAATCTTCCCGTTACTAACCATTAATACTGTATCATCCAACCGAATCTCTCCAAGCAAGGTAGCGAATATCTCACGGAATCCGCGAAATGTACAAAAGCGGCTGATGCTTTCAGTTCGTTATAATTGGTCCGTAGCTGCCAGTGGCCCCCACGGTCCAATAAATGCTGGCTGATTTCACATGCGTCATATTATGCACTTCGTCTGTGCACGTGCACCGAGATCAAAGGAAGCCGGACCCAGGACCCAAGTACATTCGCGCGCGGGTGAGGACCATTGCGCGCATGACAAAGACTCATCCATGAGAGAGCAAAAAAGGATCACATGGGTTTTCGAATGATATTACTTTTTACTAGTTTATTCTATGAATTAAATGTTATAATAACAGATTTACCTTTTACATTTGACAAACATGGATTTCGTACTAGGCCTAATGTATGGCTACGTTCCTAAAATAATGTTAGCCTATAAGCTTTTACTGCTCTGCTCAGTGTTCCTATGCCTACCTTTGCATTCACAGACTCAAATCAAATCGCTTCGTAAACAGGCCCTTCCCAACAATGCAGAGAGAGAAAAAGATAAATAATAGAAAAATAATAACATGAGGAATGGAATAAATACACAATGATGAATAATAACTTAGTTATATATATGGGGTACCAATACCGAGTCAATGTGCAGGGGTAGGCCTATGAGGTAATTGAGGTAGATATGTACATGTAAGTAGGATTAATGTGACTAGTAGCAGCGGTCAAGAGTAAACGGTCAATGCAGATAGTCCGGAAAGCTATTGGTTAATTATTTAAACAATTTTGCAGATTCATGGCTTGGGGGTGGAGACTGTTCAGGTGTTGGTTCCAGGCTTGGTGCACCGGTACTGCTTGCTCTGCGGTAGCACAGAGAGCAGTCTATGACTTGCCTTCCTCTGACATCCGCACTGAGCTAAAGGCTACAGCTGCCGGTTTCAACGAGAGGGACACTAATATGGAAGCTTATAATAAAACCCGCTACGACCTCTGACGAGCCATCAAACAGTCAAAATATTAATACTGGACGAAGACTGAATCCTACTACGCCGGCTCTGACGCTCGTCAGATGTGTCAGGGTTTGCCAAACTATCACAGATTATGAAGGGAATCCCAGAGGTGTTTGTCAGACCGGGAGACTGAAAATCGCTCTTAAGAAAATCTCAGCCCTGTCAGTTTTATTGTCCAATTATGTTGTTTTCTCTGTGACTGTGTATAGGAAACCCTCCTAGTCCTTCTTAAAAATATAATTCATATGAACAAGTAGAAGGTTGCTGCAACTTGACAGGGTTTTCAACCTCCCGAAGCCCAGGAGTTTTTTCGGGAGTGTTTTAAAGCCATGGGACCTGATTAGAAAAACATATTTTTCGCTACACCAATCTGGGACATTTGGTGCTGTAACGCAGACGCTGGGAGTCAGGAAGAAAGTACAGGGGGTGAATTTAAAATTAAATAGAACATGGAACAATACAAAACAAGAATAGCATCTGGACTAATACCGCCTGGGGTAAGAACCAAAGGGAGTGACAGATATAGGGGAGGTAATCATAGAAGTGATGGAGTCCAGGTGAGTCTCATGAGGCGGAGGTGCGTGTAACGATGGTGGCAGGTGTGCGTAATAATAAGTCAACTGGTGACAATGAGCGCCAGAGAGGAGGAGGGGGAGTGACTGTCACGTCTACTCCCGCTCCTCCTCTCTGGCGCTCGTTGTCGCCAGTTGTCTAATCGTCATGCACACCTGCCCCCATCGTTACGTGCACCTGCACCTCATGACACTCACCTGGACTCCATCACTTTCTTGATTACCTCCCCTATTTCAGTCACTCCACTTGGTTCTTTCCTCAAGTGTTATTGACTCGATGGGTGTGAGGTCATAAAACCCCCCACCATGCCTCTCCCCCCTTGCGGGAAGGAGAGATATCTCTGTAGAACTGTGATACACTGTAACCTGATCCTCAGAGGCCAGTCATGACACTCCCCTTGGTTCTTTCCTTAGGTGTTATCGATTCTGTTTTCATGTTGGTGCATTGTTTGTGTTTCGTGTTCATTGTTTCTTTTATTTATTCAAACACTCACTCCCTGAACTTGCTTCCCGACTCTCAGCGCACATCGTTACAAACGTGCACTCCAGCAGATCTGAAATGTTGGCTGCAACCTGGACTTAGGGGTAGACGTAACATAGTAAATGTAAATCTGTGACACTAAAATTAGTATGATATGTTCCATTTCTTATGGTTTTGTATTCATTTGTGGATGTCCATCATCCAATTCATATGTTCCAAATTACAATTTGTATGATATGTTAAGAATTGCAAGTTGTACAATATGCCAATTGCAATACTTATATATTACAAATTGTAATTTGTTGTGTCTAACGTTAGCTTGGTGGCTTGGTGGCTAATGTTAGCTTGGCTAGGGGTTAGGGTTTAGGTTGGAGTTAAGGTTAGGATTAGGAATTAGTGTTAGCATTAGGGTTAGGGGAAGGGTTAGTTGACATGCTAAGTAGTTGCAAATGAGCTAAAATTAGTACGTATTTGCAAAGTTGCTAATATCCTCAAGTTGTCCGTGATGTGATTTGAACATGGTACCCACCCTCCCCGACCAACCTCCCTCCTTCATTTTGGGCTTAAGTCACCTTGCCTTACTTAAAAGGGCCCTTCCCAACAATGCAAAGAGAAAAATATAGAAAAATAATAACACAAGGAATAAATACACAATGAGTAACGATAACTTGGCTATATACACAGGGTACCAGTACCGAGTCGATGTGCAGAGGTACGAGGTAATTGAGGTAGAGGTACTGTATGTACATATAGGTACTGTAAGGGTAAAGTGACTATGCAGCAGTATAGATAATAAACAGTGGCAGCAGTGTATGTGATAAATCACAAGAGTTTGTGCAAAAAAGAGTCAATGCAGATAGTCCGGGTAGCTACTTGATTAACTATTTCGTAGTCTTATGGTTTGGGGGTAGAAGCTGTTCAGGCTCCTGTTTGTTCCAGACTTGGTACATCGGCATCGTCTAGTCTTTGAGGCCAGGCTGCAACAATTGGATGGTGAAACTTGCCAGCCAACCAGAAAAGCAAGATGAAGCAATTCATGTCTTCTTGAAAGTCAGGACAATCCTTGTGCTGCAAAGAAACATAATTTGTATATTTGAACATTTTTATTTTGCAAGCAGTAGGCATTTATAATTAAATGTGGAGTGGAACTTAATAGTCAAATGCCCGCGTCGTACCTTTAAAATGATTTGGCAATCATAATTATTATTTTTTTAAACACAGTTTCCATCATCATTTGTCACAATAAAGAAAAAGAAAAATCCACCCCTGATGAACGATATGTAGTGAGGTGCGTACTGGCGGCAGAGAAGTCAGGCGCAGGAGAGTGAAAACTGGTTTACAACGGTGTCGTTTAATATCCATAAACCACCGTCAACAGAACAATACAATAAATGGGTCAAACAAATCCCAGTAAATACCAGCATACCGTGTATAAGCACTTACAAGAAACAATCGCTGACAAGGACATGGGGTGGAACAGAGGGTTAAATACACAACATGTAATTGATGGGATTGGAACCAGGTGTGATGGAAGACAAGACAAAACCAATGGAAAATGAAAAGTGGATCAGCGATGGCTAGAAGGTCGGTGACTTCGACCGCCGAACGCCGCCCGAACAAGGAGAGGGACCAACGTCGGCGGAAGTCGTGACAGGATAAAAATGTTGTCGATCTTTGGAAGATTTCACCTTTATCTGTCATTTCCATTACACATGTGGCAAAGATTCTTTGTGACATTGCTTTTGTCAAATTAACCTGGGTTGATGTAAACCTGCGTAGTGACTGAAGGCAACAGCAACATGTGCAGTAGGTTGTGTGTGGAGGCGGGGAGCGGATGGATGTTGGTGGTATATAGATTTTTACATCACAGCTATTTGATTTAGCCTACGGGATATACACCAGAGTAATTACCATGGCACTGGAATCAGGTCAGTTGGTCAGTCACCTGCACAACAAAAACAGAAAGAAGTCTATGTCTATGGAAGTGTTACCGACTGGGTTCAAACCTGGGTCTCCCGTCGCCACAAAGGTATTTTAGCCCACTGAGCTAAATCCTAGGGATTATTCTGGAAGCTATTGCACTTCTTCGGGTCTCAGGCAAGGTTACGACATGTGTGGTGAACGTGGTTCTGCGAACCACCTCTGTTAAAGAAGCAAAGGTATTGTGTTGTGTTTCAATTCAACTGTGACAAATAGGAGCTGTATACTGTAGCTGTGCTGCTATCATTAGAGTAAGAAGTACTCCATCACTGCCACATCTTGATGCTTGTAAATATTCAATAATCTAACATTGAAACCAAAGAGATGTTGCAAGCATTTCTATCCATTGCTAGCTGCAGTCCTTGGGTCGTATTATTAAACCCAAAATAGCATCTGTGTCTTTCCTCGTCCTGCACACTCATAAAGAATGGAGATATGAATAAGTTAGAGGTTCTGGGGAAATAACAGGAGACTTGAGGAGAATAGGTTACATAACTGTAACAGAGCAGGGAATTACTGGACCACTCTGCTCTCTCTCACTCTCTCCATAACTTTTAGACTTTCAAACATAAACTATTCCAAAGTGCACAAGCCAAGCACTCTCTCACTCACTCACACACACACACGCACGCACGCACGCACGCACGCACACACACACACACACACACACACACACACACACACACACACACACACACACACACACACACAGACACACACACACACAAATATCCTACTTACATAGTGATTTCCCCTCCATAGGGTTATTATACTTTCCGGAGCCCAGCTCATAATGTTTCCAGCTGCAACTAGTATACTGCATGTATAATAGGGCAGTTTTGCTCTATACATTGGCCCAGTGCCCTGGCTGCAGAGCCAATTACTGTGGATTTAAACACAGTCCGTCAGCAGTTAGTTCCTGTGAAAAGTCCCATTGCTTAATGACAATTCACAGGTATTCACATCTCACTTCAGTTCCAACTCTTATTAGGCTTGGGCTGAATCATTGAATTCAGGTGTGTGTGTGTGTGTGTGTGCCCTGTGAGTGCATGCGTGCACATGAAGGCATGTGTGTGCCTGTAATATCACGTTTCCCTTGGTCTGCCGTCAGTCCTGCAGTTTGTTTGAAGTTGTCATAATAGACTGTGACACATATGACAGGTCTGACATTTTCACATGACTTTTAATATTACACCATTCCTAACATACCCCTCCATTGAATTTGTTTGGTTACTTATCAGTTCTCTTGTGTCCGTGGAGAACCGTGTGTGAGGAGGTTGTCATGTGGCAGAGGTCTGTGGCTGGGAGTTGGCAGGGAACTCACCAAACAGGAAATGCATCACATTCCTTCCTGCTCCCCTCAGAGCAATGCAAAGACTCCATGGAGAACTGAAACACGCGCTGTCGCTCACCATGCACACGTGCACACTCATGCACACATGCATTCATACACGCAGGCATACACGAACACAGCACACACTCACCCCTCCCCCTTTTTCCTTAAGAACAGTCTCAATTTGTCGGGGCATGGACTCTACAAGGTGTTGAAAGCGTTCCACAGGGATGCTGGCCATGTTGACTCCAATGCTTCCCACACTAGTGTCAAGTTGGCTGAATGTCCTTTGGGTGGTGGACCATTCTTGATACAGATGGGAAACTGTTTAGCATGAAAACCCCAGCAGTGTTGTAGTTCTAGACACAAACCGGTGTGCCTGGCACCTACTACCATACCCTGTTCAAAGGCACTTACATCTTTTGTCTTTCCCATTCAACATCTGAATGGCCCACAGACACAATCTATGTCTCAATTGTCTCAAGGCTTAAAAATTCTTTAACCTGTCAATAAGGGATCATAGCGTTCACCTGGATTCACCTGGTCAGTCTATGTCATGGAAAGAGCACCGGTAAAAAAGGTATTAATAATTAGTAAATGGTTTATAAGGATCTACATGAATCATCAACTGATGTATTAGTAAGTACATCTACTTTGTGCATGACACAAGTCATTTTTCCAACAATTGTTTTCACTCAGAGCCTCTTTGCTTGACATCATGGGAAAATCAAAAGCAATCAGCCAAGACCTCGGAAAATAAATTGTAGTCCTCCACAAGTCTGGTTCATCCTTGGGAGCAATTTGCAAATGCCTGAAGGTACCACATTCATCTGTACAAACAATAGTACGCAAGTATAAATACCATGGGACCACGCAACCGTCATACCGCTCAGGAAGGAGAAGCGTTCTGTCTCCTGGAGATGAACGTACTTTGGTGCGAAAAGTGCAACTCAATCCCAGAACAACAGCAAAGGACCTTGTGAAGATGCTGGAGGAAACAGGTACAAAAGTATCTATATCCACAGCAAAACGAGTCCTATATCGACATAACCTGAAAGGCCGCTCAGCAAGGAAGAAGCCACTTTTGCAACTGCACATGGGGACAAAGATCGTACTTTTTGGAGAAATATCCTCTGGTCTGATGAAACAAAAATAGAATTGTTTGGCCATATTGGCTATCGTTATGTTTGGAGGAAAAAGGGGGAGGCTTGCAAGCCGAAGAACACCATCCCAACCGCGAAGTACGGTGGTGGCAGCATCATGCTGTTGTGGTGGACTTCACAAAATAGATGGCATCATGAGGTAGTAAAATTATGTGGATATATTGAAGCAACATCTCAAGACATCAGTCATGAAGTTAAAGCTTGGTCGTAAATGGGTCTTCCAAATGGACAATGACCCCAAGCATTTTTCCAAAGTTGTGGCAAAATGGCTTAAGGACAACAAAGTCAATGATTCGGAGTGGCCATCACAAAGCTCTGACCTCATCCTATAGAACATTTGTGGGCAGAACTGAAAATGTGAATGTGAGCAAGGAGGCCTACAAACCTGACTCAGTTACACCAGCTCTGTCATGAGGAATGGGCCAAAATCCACCCAATTTATTGTGGGAAGCTTGTGGACGGCTACCGGAAACGTTTGACCAAAGTTAAACAATTTAAAGGCAATAAACTTCTGAGCCACTGGGAATGTGATGAAAGAAATAAAAGCTGAAATAAATCATTCTCTCTACTATTATTCTGACATTTCACATTCTTAAAGTAAAGGGGTGATCCTAACTGACCTAAGACAGGGAATTTTTACTAGGATTAGATGTCAGGAATTGTGAAAAACTGAGTTTAAATGTATTTGGCTAAGGTATACGTGAACTTCCGACTTCAACTGTACATGTACTCTCATTTACAATTGAGAATGAACAATTAACAATTAATAACTATGCCATTCATGGCATATATAAATACATGTAATAAATGGTGAGTCAACGAATTAATCAACCATTAACAAGCTTATAGTCTCATGAGTTAACAATGACATCTTTATAACTGGTTTATAAATACATTAGTAGTACATGATTAACCATTTCCAAATTGTGAACTTACTATAATCAAACCCTTTATTAATGATCTTATAAATAATTCATAAATCATTTTAAATAGTGTTTGTAAACTCTTTAGAGATTGCTTATTGACATTTACAAATGTAGGAACAGTGATTAATAAATGGTAAGTAAACTCTTTGCAAACTGTTTATAAATGGTTTATTAAGGGACCTTAATATCAAGTGTTACCATATGATTTGCTGCAAATTCAATATGAAATGCATTTATTTTAATCCAAATATTCAATGCATACATAGGACCACACCTATGTATGATTTCCATATGGATGTACACTGTAGCTGTTACAATGATATGTATTAAATCAGCCATGTACTGATTAATCTTGTTAATATTACATGTGAATAACACACACACTCACACGTGTGTGTGGATATGTTGCAAATGGATGCCATTTAAAACTTGTTTCAGTCCTGAACAAAGTAGCTAGGCCTAATGCCAGAAATAGGCCTGAAATGTTCGGAAACTAAGAATTCTAACGTACCATTCAGCATAGTTCAGGAGGCAACCCTCAAGCAAATGTCCAGTGGACCTGTAGTAGTGAAAGGAAATTACTGTAACCTTACCATTCAATGATAAAGAAACAAATCAGTTGGGGATTGTTATCTTCAGGACGTGTTTCACGCAATATAATCAGGTATTAAGTTAAATGTAATTGTTTAATAAAGAGAATTTAAAAAACATCTCCTCATGAGCCTGCCACTTACACTAAATGGATAACTGAGACAGAAAATAACTTTGGGGTCCACTTGCTGAGGCGAGCCAGCTAAATCGAGCAGTGTCTGTGTGTGTGTGTGTGTGTGTGTGTGTGTGTGTGTGTGTGTGTGTGTGTGTGTGTGTGTGTGTGTGTGTGTGTGTGTGTGTGTGTGTGTGTGTGTGTGTGTGTGTGTGTGTGTGTGTGTGTGTGTGTGTGTGTGTGAGAGAGAGAGAGGGAGAGAGAAAAAGGGAGAGAGAAAAAGGGAAGAGAGAGAAACAGATTGTGAGTGCTTATCACTGTACGCCTGTGAACCCCTACATGTACACTATGTGTGTGCATTAGCAAAAGAGAGAGGCGGAGAGTGAGAGTGCATGCAAAGCCGTCAGAGTGGCAAATTGAAGGCAGATTTTCCATGGCAGGCATAGGCTCCAAATTGCTCGTTTGGAAAGGGAATTTCTCTGGCACGAGATGTAACAGTTATATTTATTTCAGAGATTGCCCCCATTTATACCAAGCGCTTAACACACACACAACCCAGAAGAAACTAAACTATTACTGAAAACTAGAACTGCCTTCAAAGAAAGAGAAAGAAATACTCACTTCCTGAGTTAGACAGTGATCAAACACAGAGATCATATAGAACAGCTAGGTAGATTTAATCCTATCCCGGTAATGTGTCTTTTTCTGATTGGATACAACTGGTCAGTATAGTAGATTCGGGATCTACTATAAAACGCTAGATTTTCTCTCTTTACATACTCCGTATTTCTCCTGTAAGACCCTATGATCTGTGAAATGTGCATGATACAGACAACATCTTGATGTCATTATACTCCTTATTGTGTGCTCTAAGATATGGAGTATGTCTAGCTAGATACATTAACTCTGGAAATTTGAGATTAAATTGTTCCAAGCATTATGTCTAAAAAGAAGCTAAATCAAAAAGGGTACTTTTGTTTTTATGTCAAATTAAAATGGCATTTGTTTTATTTCAGAATGTAGACATACATATCTTAGAGCACACTATAAGGAGTATAATGACATCAAGATGTTGTCCGTATCATTCACATTTCACAGATCATAGGGTCTTACAGGAAACATGTGTAGGTCTAAAAAGCGGCCTAAAATTGTCACTTTTATCATGATTTCCCCCCCAAAATTGTTTGATACAAATGTAAAAAGGATATCAAACATTCTTCCTCACAATTTAGTTCCTATGTGAGAATTGCCCGAACAATCTGAGATACCAAAAATATTTTGGGGCCTTCCTGATGTGGAATCGCTCAATAGACTAACATGAAGCCAATAATGTCTATTCTAAGACTGTTGGGAAGTAGATCAGTTTCCTATTGGGTATTTCCATGTAAAAGGACCCGTGAGCACAAAGATGTGAAGTTCATAGGAGCATGTCAAATTAAGGCATATATTTTTTATATATTAATCATTGGCCAGTACGGAGAATTAAGTAAATACACATCACTGTGAGCAAGGCACTTAACCCCAATTGCTCCTGTAAGTCGCTCTGGATAAGTGTCAGCCAAATGACTAAAATGTCAAATGTAAATCTGATTTAATCGGGCTTTAATTTCAGTGTGTCTACAAATTAATAATTGATATGTTGGATTCATGTCTCCATCTCAAACAAAAATCTAAGTTAAAGAAGAGGGCTACATCAAATAAATCAAATCAAACTTTAAACGCACTTTAAATAAAGTTTGATTTGATTCAGTCCTATTCTTTCAATAAATATTATTTAATTTGTAATCAATCAGAACTTGAAACCCTGGGCATATTGTATTCAACCAGAATTTGAAAGCCGAGGCCTTTAATTTGCTCTGATAGCAATGGTGAATCTACTTAGTTTTTAAGTGGAGTTCACTCAACAGTCATTCTAACAATAGCACGTTGGTAATAGTCAATGACAAACATCATAGCTAAGCAGTACTGGGCTTAGTTAAAATCCTGGATGGGAGACTGAAAGGTAGCTGTTCTGGAGTGCCACAGGTGATTCTGGTTTTTCATTTAACTTACCTGGAAGACCAGGTGTGTCAAATTTAGGCAATCACTGAACTGATCAATTAGGTCAGTTGGTCAGGGCTGCGTTCAGTACATAAAAACACAATTGAATGGAAACAGTGCTGTAAAAAGGGTTTCCAGGGTTTCCTACCCCTGCTGTAAATATATCAATTCTCCAGTAGGAGGTGCTTCCCAGCATATAGTTTTTTTTTCGGATCGTGGACATAACATGGAAGATCTGATGTCGTTTTAAAGGTACAAATGCCACATCATTTATACAAGGTTTGTTTATGCTGAAATTTGGTTGATGACATAATACTGTGGGTGACATTTCACTCTTAAAACAACGGTTTTCAGTGCCTTGCAAAAGTATTCACCCCCCTTGGCGTTTTTCCTATTTTGGTGCATTACAACCTGTAATTTAAATAGATTTTTATATGGACATACACAAAAAAGTCCAAATTGGAGAAGTGAAATTTAAAAAATAACTTGTTTAAAAATAAATAAATAAATTAAAAATTGAAAATTGGTGCATATGTATGTATTCACCCCCTTTGCTATAAAGCCCCTAAATAAGATCTGGTGTGACCAATTACCTTCAGAAGTCACATAATTAATTAAATAAAGTCCACCTGTGTGAAATCTAAGTGTCACATGATCTGTCACATGATCTTAGTACATATACACGTGTTCTGAAAGGCCCCAGAGTTTGCAACACCACTAATCAAGGGGCACAGGTAGTTAGTTAGTGGTTAGAGTGTTGGACTAGTAACTGAAAAGTTGCAAGATCGAATCCCTGAGCTGACAAGGTAAAGATCTGTCGTTCTGTCCCTGAACTAGGCACTTACCCACTGCTCCTAGGCTGTGATTGAAAATAATCATTTGTTCTTTAACTGACTTAAAGGTAAAAGCAAATGGCCATGGAGCTCTTCAAACAGGTCAGGGACAAGGTTGTGACGAAGTACAGATCAGGGTTGGGATATAAAAAAATATCAGGAACTTTGAATATCCCACACAGCACCATTATTCAAAAATGGAAAGAATATGGCATTGCAACAAACCTGCCAAGAGAGGGTTGCCCACTGAAACTCATGGGTCAGGCAAGGAGGGAATTAATCAGAGAGGGACCAAAGATAACCCTGAAGGAGCTGCAAAGCTCCACAGCAGAGATTGGAGTATCTGTCCATAGCACTTTAAGCCATACACTCCACGGGGCTTTATGGAAGAGTGTCCAGAAAAAAAAGCCATTGCTTAAAGAAATAAGCGAACATGTTTGGTGTTTGCCAAAAGGCATGTGGGAGAGTCCCCAAACATATGGAAGAAGGTACTCTGGTCAGATGAGACGAAAATTGAGCTTTTTGGCCATCAAGGAAAATGCTATGTCTGGCGCAAACCCAACACCTCTCATCACCCTGAGAATACCATCCCCACAAATCAAATGTTATTTGTCACATGTGCCATCATGAAATCCTTACTTATTATCCCTTGACCAAAAATGCAGTTTTAAGAAAAATATGTTTTAAGAAAGTATTTACTAAAATAAACTGAAGTAAAAAAAGAAAAAAGCATGTAGAAAAATAACAAATAATTAAAGAGCAACAATAAAAAAGCAGTAGCGAGGCCATATACAGCGGGTACCAGTACAGAGTCAGTTAGTTGAGGTAATATGTACATGTAGGTAGAGGTAAAGTGACTATGCATAGATAGTAAGCAGAGAGTAGCAGCAGCGTAAAAATTAGAGGGGGGGGGGACAATGCAAATAGTCTGGGTAGTCATTTGATTAGCTGTTTAGGAGTCTTATGGCTTGGGGGTAGAAGCTGTTAAGAAGCCTTTGGACCTAGACTTGGTGCTCCGGTACCACTTGCCATGTGGTAGCAAAGAGAACAGTCTGTGACTTGGGTGACTGGATTCTTTGGCAATTTTTAGGGCCTTATTCACCGCCTGGTATAAAGATCCTGGATGGCTGGAAGTTTGGCCCAAGTGACGCACTGGGCTGTACGCACTACTCTCTGTATTGCCTTGCGGTCGGAGGCTGAGCAGTTGCTATACCAGGCAGTGATGCAACCAATCCGGATGCTCTCGATGGTGCAGCTGTAGAACCTTTTGAGAATCTGAGGACCTATGCCAAATCTTTTCAGTCTCCTGAGGGAGAATAGGCATTGTCGTGCCCTCTTCACGACTGTCTTGGTGTGTTTGGAACATGATAGTTTGTTGGTGAAGTGGACACCAAGGAACTTGAAGCTCTCAACCTGCTCCACTACAACCCCGTCGATGAGAATGGGGGTGTGCTATGTCCTGCTTTTCCTGTAATCCACAATCATATCCTCTGTCTTGATCAAGTTGAGGGAGAAGTTGTTATCCTGGCACCACACTGCCAGGTCTCTGACCTCCTCCCTATAGGCTGTTTCATTGTTGTCGGTGATCAGGACTATCACTGCTGTGTCGTTGGCAAACTTAATGATGGTGTTGGAGTCATGCTTGGCCATGGAGACATGAGTGAACAGGGAGTACAGGGGGGGACTGAGCACATACCCCTGAGGGGCCCCTGTGTTGAGGCCCAGTGTGGTAGATGTGTTGTTACCTACCCTTACCACCTGGGGGCAGCCAATCAGGAAGTCCAGGATCCAGTTGCAGAGGGAGGTGTTTAGTCCCAGGGTCCTTAGCTTAGTGGGAAGGTTTGAGGGCACTGTGGTGTTGAATGCTGAGCTGCAGACAATGAATAGCATTCTCACATAGGTGTTCCTTTTTGTCCAGGTGGGAAAGGGCACTGTAGAGTGCAATAGAGATTGCATCATCATTGGATCTGTTGGGGTGGTATGCCAATTGGAGTGGGTCTAGGGTTTCTGGGATCATGGTGTTGTTAGCCATGACCAGCCTTTCAAAGCACTTCATGGCTACAGATGTGAGTGCTATGGATCAGTAGTCATTTAGGAAGGTTACCTTGGTGTTCTTGAGCACACGGACAATGGTGGTCTGCTTGAAACACGTTGGTATTACAGACTTGATCAGGGAGAGGTTGAAAATGTCAGTGAAGACACTTGACAGTTGGTCAGCGCATGCTCGGAGTACACGTCCTGGTAATCCATCTGGCCCTGCAGCTTTGTGAATGTTTGACCTGTTTAAAGGTCTTACTCACATCGGCTACGGAGAGCGTGATCACACAGTCGTCAGGCACACCTGATGCTCTCTTGAATGCTTCCATGTTGCTTGCCTTGAAGCGAGCATAGAAGTAATTGAACTAGTTAGATAGGCTTGTGTCACTGGGCAGCTCGCGGCTTTGCTTCCCTTTGTAGTCCATAATAGTTTGCAATCCCTGCAGCATCCAACGAGCGTCGGAGCCGGTGTAGTACGATTCAATCATTGTCCTGTTTTGATGCTTTTCCTGTTTGATGGTTCATCGGAGGGCATAGCAGAAGTTCTTGTAAGTGTCCGGGTTAGATTCTCGCTCCTTGAAAGTGGCACCTCTTCCCTTTAGCTCAGTGCGTATGTTGCCTGTAATCCATGGCTTCTGGTTGGGTTATGTACGTACGGTCACTGTGGGGATGACGTCATCGATGCACTTATTGATGAAGCCAGTGACTGATGTGGTGTACTTCTCAATGCCATCGGAAGAATCCCAGAACATATTCCAGTCTGTGCTAGCAAAACAGTCCTGTAGCTTAGCATCTGCGTCATTAGACCACTTCCGTATTGAGCGAGTCACTGGTGCTTCTCGCTTTAGTTTTTGCTTGTAAGCAGGAATCAGGAGAATTGTGGTCAGATTTGCCAAATGGAGGGTGAGGGAGAGCTTTGTACATGTCTCTGTGTGTAGAGTAAAGGTGGTACAGAGTTTTTTTCCCCTCTGGTTGCACATTTAACATGCTGGCAGAAATTTGTTGAAACGGATTTAAGTTTCCCTGCATTAAAGTCCCCGGCCACTAGGAGTGTTGCCTCTGGATGAGCATTTTCTTGTTTGCTTATGGCCTTATACAGCTCTTTGAGTGCGGTCTTAGTGCCAACATCGGTTTGTGGTGGTAAATAGACAGCTTTGAAAAATATAGATGAAAACTCTCTTGTAAATGGTCTACAGCTTATCATGAGATACTCTACTTTAGGCGAGAAAAACCTAGAGAATTCCTTAATATTTGATTTCACGCACCAGCTGTTATTTACAGATAGACACAGACCGCCACCCCTAGTCTTACCGGAGGCAGCTTTTCTATCTTGCCGATGCACCGAAAATCCAGCCAGCTGTATGTTATCCATGTCGTCGTTCAGCCACGACTCAGTGAAACATAAGATATTACAGTTTTTAATGTCCCGTTGGTAGCATAGGCTTGATCAGAGCTAATTTATTATACAATGATTGCACGTTGGCCAATAGGACTGATTGTAGAGGCGGATTACGCACTCACCGTCAGATCCTTACAAGGCACCCCGACCTACGTCCCCGATATCTCCATCTCTTCTTCATGCAATTAATGAGGATCCCTCTATTTAGGGATACATCACCATGAAGAGATTGCCATTCATATTCATAATGATGTATTTCTGTGTAGTACAGATCAGGAACCCATGATGAAATTCCATTACTGCAATTCCGTTACCGGGTGTAAATCCACTTCCCTTACTGTTGTTCAATAACCAAATAAAGGTTTTCAAAGTCAAGGTGCCATGTCATAGCTGACATTCTTTCTGCAGACATCTTTACATTTGAATTCTTAGCAGATATTTTTAACAGAGTTTTTGGAAAACGTGGTCACATAGACTGAGGGAGATTTATACCGAAATTCTCTTACCAAACTTTACATCTGCACAGTTCTTCCAGTAAATGTTTTCTTGCAAAAATGTTGTTGCAGTGTTAAAGTTAATGTCCTGCAATAAAAAAATAAAAAATCCATAGAAAAAGTGTTTTAGAAAAAGTGTAGAACAAAGCGTGGCAGTTTTTATTAATTATTTTTGTAACCCCCTTTTCTCCCCAATTTCAATCTTGTCTCATCACTGCAACTCCCAACAGGCTCAGGAGGCGAAGGTCAAGTCATGCGTCCTCTGAAACATGACCTGCCAAACCGTGCTTCTTATCACCTGCCAATTTAACCCGGAAGCCAGCCGCACCAACCTGTTGGAGGAAACACCTTTCAACTGACAACCTAGGAAAGTCTGCAGGCGCCCGGCCTGCTACAAGGAGACGGTAAAGCGCGATGAGCCAAGTAAAGTCGCCCGGGCTAAATCATCCCCTAACCCGGACAACGCTGGGCCAATTGTGCGCCGCCCTAAGGGACTCCCGATCATGGCCAGCTGTGACACAGCCACGGGAACAAACCCGGGTCTGTAGTAACGCCTCAAGCACTGCGATGCAGTGAATTAGACCACAGAGCCACTCAGGAGGCCCAAAGTGTTGCAGTTTTGAAGCACATTTTCTGTAATTCTTAAACGTTTGGCCAAAACTTATGCCATGTTCATATGATATGTGTGTGAGACTGACTAACAAAATCAATCGGGGTCCCTGAGCACATGCCCTGCACCCCGGTCAGTAATTTGGTAATGATTAGGCCTACTACAATGTGTAGATAGCTGGCTAGACTACCTTACCTAGCAATCTAAAACATGTTAGCTGACGTAGGGTAATTGAGTGACTGACATAAGTGGAAAACTGCTGATGCACTACCAAATTTGTAACTCTTAAAAGTAAGTTGAAACCCTGACTGAGTTACTTATGAAAGGAGTGCAGGCAGCTCTGCCTTTTTCTACTTCTTCAAAGCTTCCCCTCAACCTTAAACTATTTACACTACAGACATTTTTAATGCCACAGACACTGAACTGTTTTTCAGAAATGTTTCATTGACAGTTTGCTTGAAATGATGTTCACGGCCCATCTCGTTAGATCGCTTTATAACTTATCCTTTACCCAATTCTTCATCCGAACAAGTTATAAATGTTCATAATAATTACAACTAACTTTACACAAAGTAAGATGTGTATAATTCATTTTATGAGTGTATGTTCTGTACGCATACTGTATGTAGCCTACTGTAACAACATGCTATCTGTTGGTTTGACTCAGTGGCCCTCTTGACCAGTGGTGACATTACTGCATGGAGAGGCAGCAGCCAGCAGAGGGAAGAAGAGAGCTTGTTATCTGGGGAAGATGTCAGGCAGGTGAGGTGAGCTTCTATTGTAGGCATGTATTACCTGTTGGATCCCGGTCTATGCAAGATGGCTGCTAGTCACGTAGTAGTTTGTTGAAACCATCACAAACTTTCCCGTAGCTCGTTCATTTACCTGTTGTTGACTAGAGTGGCTGTTAGTCGTTGTTTCCCAAGGAATAAGCCATCTTCAAGAGAACAGTGGCCTAAGAAGCCTACCCATTGTGCTAGGCCCGTGTCATATAGGCCTCCTCTTTCTAGATTCAATCAGAAGAAATCTGACTTTCATCATCAAGTCTGATTAGGCTCCATGCTTTAGATATTAGCTATTCATCAGCCCATCAGAAAAATAATATCGCTCTCTTTGATATTAGATCGGTTTAGTCAATCGTTGAAATCTGAAGTACAAACATTATTGACCTTGAAAACAAATGGATTTTGGCTGAAGTGTGCCATTTCCGGTGGCAGGAAAAGGGCCTATGGAGTAGTCGGTAGATTGCGTGTAGCCTAAGTCCATTTTTACAACATGAAGTTAGGATTCCATAAAACAAAAAATACAATTTAGGCCTAAGGGTTAGGAAAGATATGCTGCTTGGGTATTTTTGGGGGTTGGAGGGGTCAGGCAGCTCACTCTCAGCGGTGCACATTCCTCCCCAGCTCCCTGTTCCCGCGCATGATGAAAGCTGCAATGTTCTGAGCCAAACCTGCGCCTGTGTTCCCCTCGGAGTCTCTTGAGCCAAACCTCTCAATCAAATTCTATTCATATTCGTAAACACCCTTCCAGCAGCAAATACTGTAAATACTTTGGCTGTGCATGGGGAATATGTATTGTACGCAGAGGAAATCTGACTGTGATTATATGGTGACGATGTCTCAGAACACACGTCATGTCAGTCACCATAATTGTTGTTTTGGTCGGTACCCGGTGGCCTCTCTCGTCGGAGGAAATTAAAGTGTAAATTCATCCAGTACCAACCATGCCACAACAGTCGGTTAACACGACCCAAAATGTTTATCTCAAAATAATTTGCTTTCTTTGAGAGAAGAAAGCATGGGTGTGATCTTTAGGATGTGTTGCAAGAAAATTGACATTTATGTGGCATTTTGTCTAAATAAGCTTAGTGTTTTCAGGCCCAGGCTACACACACTAGGCCTAGCTAACA
Organism: Oncorhynchus clarkii lewisi; assembly: GCF_045791955.1. Lineage (NCBI taxonomy): Eukaryota > Metazoa > Chordata > Actinopteri > Salmoniformes > Salmonidae > Oncorhynchus > Oncorhynchus clarkii. Next base: position 41,793,293 of record NC_092150.1, read on the forward strand.
TAAATTAGTTAGATATCCAAACATGGTGAATGAGTATTTATGATTTAAAAATGTACTCATTTTAAAATTGTGATGAACAAATGTGTGACACAGCCTGCCATTAAGTAAACTGAAATGGCTCTAAGGTGAATTGATTATGTTCATAATGAAACTTGGCTGCAGGCTAGGCTTTGTTTATCCCATGGCTGTTGCATCTGTATTTAAGAGAATGTGTAGTTTAACTGACTTAATCACACAAACACTGGATTCTCTCAGTCAACTAGACTCTCCCTGCGTGGAAACCCCACAATTCAGGACATTCTTTTGGTTGTTCACCCGAACCACACACTGTTAACAGCTGTGCCTTATTTCACTCAACCTCTTGAGCTCGGGAGTTTTCTGTGCAAAGCAAAGCCCAATCCAAAACCTCTCATTAATATAAGATCCGTGATCATATGGCAGTGACAGTAGGACAAAGAATGCGGACGGTCGTGGGAAGAGACGAGAGGGAAGCAATAAGAGAAGAGGAAACAGAGAGAAGGAGATCGAAAGGACAGAGACAGAAAAGAGAATGATAAATAATAAGAGATAGAAAGTGAAGAAGAGCAGATATAGAGTAATGTATGGAGGCTGAAGTTGATGCTACACCACCTCTCTCTTACTCCCTCTAGCTCTCTCTCTCTCTCTCTCTCACACACACACACACACACACACACACACACACACACACACACACACACACACACACACACACACACACACACACACACACACACACACACACATACACACACACACACACACACACACACAAACACAGACTGTCTCTCCCCCCTCTCACTGACTGTCTCCTCTGTAATGGGATCCAGATGTGGAGCAAAGGGGGGAGTGGAGGAGGGAGGAGGGGGGAGCTGCTTGTATGTTATCTGCGCGGGTGTAGAGAGAGACGCCCATCTGAGGGGACGCTGTCAGGCCTGATGGAGTGGCCAGGGCCTGGGGCGAGGGGTGTGGAGGACGAGAGGCGAGGAGGGGTACAGGGGGCGGGGGTTAGAGGGGGCTGAACATCTGGAATCACTTCAGGTCAGCCTGGCCTGGCCGTGAAAGGTGAGCCAGGGCGCCACTCTGCTGTACGGACATGCCACGGCCACGCACCCGACACCTAGTACCATCCCATATAGACTACCATACAGAAAACCTCCAAAGTGGGTAATGCAGTCAAAAACCAACACAGCCAAAAGCAAACCCAAACACTGCCTGAAAATAATAACTTTCTCATACACACCAAGGTGTACTAAGGACAAGGTGTAAAAAGGCTTGGACCGAACTGCTGAGATGTCAAACATCAGCAGTTTACAACAGGTAATGAAGGGCCAGTGAGTAGAAACACCTCTTGGTGACAGCCGCTGAGCACAACGAGGCCACTGGGCACCCAGTATTAGAGAGAGGATTTCCCTCCTCATAAATATCCGCTTTTTAAAGATGGAATATTTCAGTTTGTAGTAATCAGCACATCGGGAACAGCTTGAGGTTTGAAGAGTAGAATTATTCTGAAGCAGAAGTCTGTCTCCGGGTTATAAAACACTTTTAAGGGGACTTGCACAACTTCCAAGAACCCATTTCCTCTCCAAACAGCCACTACTTCAAAGGTACTACTGCTTATATATATTTGTTAAACAAAGCCAGTGTTCGAAATGGTCTCTGTTGCAGTGGTCAAATGGAAATTAGACTTGCAGTTACGGTTATTTTAAAGTAGGAAGGTTCTCTATGGATAAGTCCTATTTGGATAAGTCCTATTTGGATAAGTCCTATTTGGATAAGTCCTCCCTTGAGTCATATAAAGATAAAACTAACCAAAGTAAAAAGTTGATATGATTCACTTTGTTCACTAAAAGCGATCACATCTTTATATCCGTTTAAGTACTTCATGTGGATGTCACGGATGGATGGTGCAACTCTCCGATAGTTTTCAACCCTGTGAGTCTGACACAGTGGCTTTACTTTGCTTGAAGTGTATTTTATTCATATGCATGATTATCTGTTACAAATAAAGGATACCATACCAAGATTAAGAGAAACTACAGTCTTGGATTCAGAAATAGGTTACATTAGCCTTTCCGGTATAGTGTACCATTACATGAATCGGAATGCGTCGGGAAAAAAAAGTTTGCTTGTCAGTGGCATAAAATAGAAAGATACAGTATGTGAAAACTAAAATTCTTTAAATGTATAAATGTTTGCGACCTCCCAATTTGCGTGGATAAGTCCTTGTTGTTGTTTGTTGTTGTTGAGCGGAACGTTGCTCATCCCAATCTGGTGTTATAATCCTATTGATCAGCTCTATTACAAAAAGACATTCCATTTGAAAAGTAGCCCATACTGGTGTCTCCTCCTCACCCCCAGCATGGGCACTGTGGTCTTGAACGTGAGTCAAACTATAGACGGACACTGACAGTCTGACAATCAGATTTATTTTGTCAGGGTCTGAGAGAACACCTCTCCATTGATATCTTTGGAAATGAGCCTTTCATTCAGTCAACACCAAATTGAAAGAAATAATAAAAACGACTGAAGCATCCAGTCTCAGTCTCGATGTCTTTGGTATCATTGGAAGGTACAGGCAGCGACATTTCAGCGATGCTCAGGACAGGAGAGAGGCAGCTCACAGAAACAGCCTCTCAGATTCCCCCCGCGTCACTTGCTTTCTCATCTGATGCTTCAGGTATGAGGACAGTATAGGAAGCACGTCCATCACTATAGCGACGACGCTCTGGAGCGAGGGGAGACTTCAAGCTAAAATTCCATGGAGGGTGGTCATATCTTGATCATCCCTGTGGGGGTCAGGCTGGGGTCTGACTGTCTTTCTGTGTGGGACAGACGTGAGAGAGAGAGAGAGAGTCCCCGCTCCTGCCCCCAGCCCCACCGTGAAGCACTCTCTCCCCCCTCTCTCCTCAGTTAACCGTGGGCACCTGGTTCAAGCTGTACTCCTTGGCTTTGAGCCGCAGGTTGGCGATGCTGTTAGCCATGTTCATTCCCTGGGATGTATTGGAGTTGGAACATGTGGGGGGGTAGGTTGCCATGGTACTGGAGGAGAGAATGGAACAGAGGGAAACAGAGGTCAGATAGAACTGTAACCAGCGGCGATCGAGCCAACATAGCAGTGTGAGTTCAACTAGAATAGCATCGATATTAACATCGCAAAACTCATAATGAGGAAAAACATTAAATGTGTTGAATTGTTCATGGCTGTGAAAGTCAAGATTTTGGTAGTGTTTTTAATGATGGCAATGTTGTTGTTTTTTAATATCAAGACTACAAGCCAAAAAAAAAAAGAAGAAGAAAGTAACCAGTGAGTAAAGTAAAGTGAAAGAGTACTTGCTTTCTGAGGGCAGCATTTTCTGTGGTACTCGCATTGGCCCTCCCTCCGGCATTGGGTACCAGCTTAATAAGAATATATAAATGGTGTTTAAATGTATGTGTTAGCACGACCACATTAGTGTGATAGTATTCACTGGTATTACTTCTGGTCATGTGACTATCCACTAGTGCATACAGCCAGGCCAGAAAAGTGTTCCCCACTGAGGTCCAATTGGAGAATGGAGCTTTTGGCTGTAGCAACCAGGTCACACTTTTATACTGAGTTTCATAAGGGGGGGATTACTGTAAATCACAACCAATGTAACCAGAGTCACAAAAAATCCTGCCCAGTGGAGCCTGCTGTTGCTCTAATGTTCATTACTTGGTTTTGTATTGCAGAGAAGGTCGCAAGGGTCAACAGTGGATTTAATACAGTTTGTTTTCAGATTATCACCTCCTCATGAGGGTCATTGGATCTCGCCCCATCCCTTCTGTTAAGAAGAATTGAGAGAAGGAAGAAAAAGAAAGAGAGAGAGACCGACCTTTTTACAGATACTTTATAGATCTAGGAATAGGACTAGATCTATATTGTGCAATGTCACCATAGATTATACAAAACATTCATGCATAATGGTTTGGAAATATAGGTCTCCGATTGCAACTGCCATGGACAGGGTATCATTAAAGTACACTAACATTAAAAGTTTGGGGTCACTTAAAAATGTCCTTGTTATTTTTAAAGAAAAGCCATTTTTTTGTCCATTAAAATAACATCAAATTGATCAGAAATACAGTGTAGACATTGTTAATGTTGCAAATGACTATTGTAGCTGGAAACGGTAGATTTGTTTTATGGAATATCTACATGGGCGTACAGAGGCCCATTATCAGCAACCATCACTCCTGTGTTCCAATGGCACGTTGTGTTAGCAAATCCAAGTTTATAATTTTAAAAGCTAATTGATCAGTAGAAAACCCTTTTGCAATTATTTTAGCACAGCTGAAATGTTGTGCTGATTAAAGAAGCAAAAAAAACTGGCCTTGTTTAGACTAGTTTAGTATCTGGAGCATCAGCATTTGTGGGTTTGATTACAGCTCAAAATGACCAGAAACAAAGACCTTTCTTCTGACACTCGTCAGTCTATTCTTGTTTTGAGAAATGAAGGCTCTTCCATGCGAGAAATTGCCAAGAAACTGAAGATCTGGTACAAAGCTGTGTACTACTCCCTTCACAGAACAGCGCAAACTGGCTCTAACCAGAATAGAAAGAGGAGTGGGAGGCCCCCGGTGCACAACTGAGCAGGAGGACAAGTATATTAGAGTGTCTAGTTTAAGAAACAGATGCCTCACAAGTCCTCAACTGGCAGCTTCATTAAATAGTACCCGCAAAACACCAGTCTCAACGTCAACATTGAAGAGGCGACTCCGGGATGCTGACCTTCTAGGCAGAGTTGCAAAGAAAAAGCCATATCAGACTGGCCAATAAAATGAAAATATTAAGATGGGCAAAAGAACACAGACACTGGAAAGAGGAACTCTCAATACTCATTTTCAACACTAATAATGTCTACGCTATATTTCTGATCAATTTTATGTTATTTTAATGGACAAAAAAGGGTGCTTTTCTTTAAAAAACAGGGACATTTCTAAGTGACTCTGAACTTTTGAATGGTAGTGTATATGGAAAGTCCTTGGAGAGAGTGTAGAGCTGGAGAAAATAAAATGAGAGAGTGAGGAGAGAGGAGAGAGAGAGATAGAGAGAGAGAGATATAAAGAGAGAGGCAGGGTCTGACTGAATTTTATCACTGAAGCTTTGATAAACAAGGTCATGCTTTTCTAACATTACTTGTAGTACAAATCCCCAAAACTAAACACACTATAAACTAAACCTGACTATTGTTTATCAAAGCCAAGGTTGAATACGGTGACAGTTTCCTTGGATCCAGGTGGCAAGCGGACCAAAAGAGGGATCTATAGGGGTTAGTGTAAATTGGAGGAGTATGCACAGGTGAGTGTAGAATGTGGGGGAGGTGAGATGTAAAGGGAGGAAAATGAAACAACAACAGACAGCAGTGGGATATTATGGAAGGGAGATGGAGCTGGAGGTTAGGGGTGGTGGGGTGTTAGTGAGGGGAAAGAGGGTTGGAGGTTATGGATGGTGGGGTGTTATGGAGGGTTTGGGGTCTGAGGTAAGGGTGGTGTTAAGGAAGGGGTGGTAAGGTTAGATGTGATTATTGCTAGAGGAATGGGTGGGTAGAGTGAGAGAGGGAGCCTGAGGACGCAGGGGAGTCAGGACAGGGGCGAGAGGTTCTACCTGTAAGGAGAGGCACTACCCCATGACAGGTAATCGTTTGGGCGGGGGGCAGGGCGGGGTACGATGGGCTGCTCTATGGCTGTGACATCCCCGGAGTAGGACTTGAGGAGCGAGGCGTTCTTGCTGGCCAACATGGCGCGCTCATTCCGACGGAACTTGGCCCTTCTATTCTGAAACCACACCTGGAGAAAAACAGCAGAATGTGAGAGAACATTCTCATTCAAGGAATTAACATACATTGGACCCTCGAATGAAAGCAGTCCAATTGATAATGACAATAATGATATATATATAAATTACAGTAAATAAACATATTTTAATACCTTTTATAAATCCTTTACAACATACATCTATGTAAATTATCACTCATATGTTTTAAATTTTTACAATGTGTAAAATAGGTTTACATGCATGTTCGAACAGGCAATTCTTCAAACCTTTGTTCATATCTTTAGATGCTGTAACATAATACAGCCGTATCGCTCACCATGATGACCAAACACTGTCCTTTCAACAACCAAACTTCCTCACAGTGCTTCGAGCCAGTGACACTCAACCACACACACACACACGTTTTGTTCTTCACGCACGCACGCAAACACACAGACACACACACACACACACACACACACACACACACACACACACACTGCCACAAGTCTCCTTTATTAGTAGATCAAGGGGCCTGACTGGGATTACTAATAATGGCGTTCCACACTGAAATCAAATCCATTATTTAACGCTTTGGGAGTGCTGAGGCTCTTGGAGGCACAGTGTCCACTTACGCACTACTTCAGGAATGAGCCCAAAGTCTCTTTTATCAAAGGATTTCTGCATCTCACTCTGGTACGCATTAATCGCAGATGTGTTTGCTCTCCCTCTCTCCTTCTCTCTCTCTCTCTCCTTCTCTCTCTCTCTCTCTCTCTCTCTCTCTCTCTCCTTCTCTCTCTCTCTCTCTCCCTCCCTCTCTCTCTCTCTCTCTCTTTCTCTCTCTCTCTCTCTCTCTCTCTCTCTCCTTCTCTCCTTCTCTCTCTCTCTCTCCCTCCCTCTCTCTCTCTCTCTCTCTCTCTCTCTCTCAAACACACACACACATACACAACTGTACCATCAAGATCTACCCGAGATTATTGAAGAATGTGTAGATATTGTACACTATCTTGTCCGAGTTACGTGAATAGGCTACAAGGTTCAATTGGTCCTAGGGGAGAGATCACCTATTAGGATTTTGCTGAGGTGTCTTTCTTATGCGCGCATACAAAATCGCTTACTATGGTCCTACCTGCACCCGTGCCTCTGTGAGGTTGACCCTGCGTGCCAGGTCCTCTCTGACGAAGGCGTCAGGGTAGTGTGTCCTCTCAAACACCCTCTCCAGAGCCTGCAACTGGCTGCTGTTGAATGTAGTTCTGTTCCTTCTCTGTTTCCTCTTTTTCTTCTCCTCCGCATTCAGCTGCTCATCTACAACACAACACAACAACAACAACATTGTCAGACGCAGGAAATAGGAGAAGAACTGTAGACATCCGCCTTTGCGCTGGCACGGGATTAGCTATAACCTAACTAGAGACACGAAAGTAAATGTCCGCTCACTGTTTGCCGCCTGCTCCGAATATGTATTTTTATAACCCACATTTGATTATTGAATTTATACACATACATGTTCACATAGACAAGCACACTACCATTAACTAGGATTGTTTTTCGTGTGTGAAAACTCTATTTGAGTGAAAACTCTATTTGAGTGAAAACTCTATTTGAGTGGTCCACAATGTGCGTTTTTTTCCCCCTGTATTGTGTATTGTAAATGATTGCGTCATTGTTGAGGGACACTTTAATAAACGTCTCTAACTCAAACTCTACTAGGATAGAGATATACTGTGTATAATATACGGAATACAGGCACACACAGGCTTACGGTACAGATAAACACATTTCTGGTCAAGATCACCATATTGTCATCTAGTGTGCCCACTGTGTACCATTTTCTACAACTCTCGTGGCAACACGCTCAGGTTGTTGTCATCATGTAATGTGATGAGAGAAGGAGCGAAAAGTATTTTCTTGTAGATCAGAAACTAGATCTGCTTTGTTTCTCTTCTCAGAGGATGTATGACCTGACTTCTTCCATGATCTTATTGTGCTAAGCATTACAGACATTTCTACTGTTGCTACAGTCATGTGTTAATGAAAAATAACCCTACACATCCATTCTGCGGGATAGTTGCAATTGCATACTGAAGGACAAAAAAAATGTACTGTTCCCACAATACATGGAGGTGATTTTTGCCCATCCATTGTAGAGGAAGCCCATGGTGAATGTGACATGATTAAGCCTTTCTGAGTGTATCATTGAAGGCCTAATCTCATAGCAATAATTATTTTTGTTGCAAAGCAACAAGGCACACACATTTGCACTTTTACACATGCATTGTGTATGCCATTGTGTGAAACAGAATAGAGTATAGTTTTGACTATTTTACCAATCACATTATCTTATCTTAAGTTTGGTTATGATGTGCATAACAAGAATGCATGCGAGCCCATAGCGCAGCCCTAAAATAAAATATCAGGAATATACAAATATCGAGAATATAACCGGACAGACTAATAATAGCAAAACAGAATGCGCACTGTCCATCCACATTGAGAACACAATTCCAGTGCTAATTCGCGTGTCTTAACCATGGATATTATTCATCTGTAACCAAATGTTGTATGCTGTAAAGCTGCAATTCACTCATTTAAATATTGTATTTCGTTGTAAACTAATAATGGAAGAAGAAAAACTGCCAAGTCAAAGGGGCTCGCAGCAGACCACATTACAGGATTTAAATGCTAGTTGTGTTATTATTGGGTAATTAATATGAATTATATGTATACTATTGAAATGGGCTTGGAAAATGGCCTTCAAAAATCAATATTTATAAATTTAGCATGGAAAAATGTAATATACACTATTTTCACAAGACAACACCTGCCATAATATTATAATCATAATATTTGTTTTTGGATACAATTTTGCGGCTTTTTTTCCTTGCCAAAAAGGCTAATGTGTCATTTCGAAATTAACTTAAAACATTAAGCCTAAATGAAAATCACTAGGCTAATTCTGCACTAGGAAAATGTTTGTCCCTGGTACACGAATTAATTTAAAACATGTTTTTATTATTGGAAGGTTTACGTAAAACACATTCGGCCAAAAGTGCAGTTATTGTTTTCTTACTGAAAAAGTGTGAGATGATTCACTGGAGGCTGACCTAGCACACTTCCAACAAAGCTTTTAGGTGGTAAATGGGGTGAAAACCATTGCATTAAAGCGGATGGTTATAAATCATGTGCATTTAAGCCTAAACCAAATTATAATAGTCTCGAGCCTACTGCGAGGTGACCCCCCATGCAAAACTCGTTTTGGGAATCCGTTAAAGCTCTTGTGAAAATGCTGGTAATATATTGTCAAAGTGAGAGAATTCACTACAATGATTTATTTATTGGCTTGGCTTGATGGTAATTATCCAAGCTATGTGCACCTCCTAATATCACAACACGGGTATTGTTTGTTTTCGATGAATGTGTTTAAGAATTCCAAACATGACACAAACATCCAACGTGATTCATTAAGGAACATATTTATTCTTGACAAGCAGATCAACTGAGGTTTTGTTAATTGATCCGGTACAGAGCCATGTCTAGCAGACAGATCAGATAATTATGACAAAATGATTAGGTATAAATATGCTGAAGTTGTTTGACAAGCGAAATAGCTTTGAATTAACGACATCACCTAGCGCCTTCCCTTACCCATGTCTCACACACTTCTCCTCGAGGTCTGATTTACCCATATCATAACAATAACAGTCATTAAACACTAACGTTTCTGTCAACCTCTCCAAATGACTCTGGATATGAGGGCGTATCACCCGGGACCTGACTGGTTTATTTACTCTCTCAACGGCATGGCTGAGTGGGAAAAAGCACCACGGTGTTATTTTGCTTTTACTGGGGTGTAATTCAAGTTTACTTCAGTCTCATCAATCGCCTTTTTAAAAGAGTCATAGACAAACCATAGGTCAGGCTATCCTGACCCATTTTAAGTAATCTGGGCAGTTGTGCACGGCTCAATAGTAGTGGTTTGATTTATTATTGTAAAGCTTGACTTATTTTACTGACCATATCCACCAACATTTGCCATACTTCGTTGACATCGGAGTGTTAATGGTAAATGAATGGCCATTTTTAGTGTAGCCGTCAGAAATGATATATTACCATGAGTCACGAAGGATTGCTTCCATGCGCGCGGTAGGCTGGACAAGCCTGGACAAGACTTAATGAAAATAAATTAAAGTAGCTTCAAGTAGCCTGTGTGATGGTCATACAATTCGTGGCTCCAAAGAGTCCCCACTTAAATTACAGATGGCGCACACCAAAATGGGTTCAACCATCAAAAAATGCGGATTATTTTGCGGATTAAAACCCTCTCAAAATGGGTTTATATACCCTATATAGACCTACACTATTAGAAAAAAAAGGGGTATCGAGAGCATAAAAGGAGTCTTCGGTTATTCCCATAGGATAAGCTTTTGAAGAACAATTTTTGGTTCCAGGTAGAACCCTTTTGGTTCCAGGAAGAACCTAATTGGGATTCATGTAGAACACTTTTCCCAGTGGGTTCTGCATGGAACCTAAACAGTTCTACCTGGAACTGAAAATGGTTATCCTATGGGAACAGCCTAAGATCCCTTTTGGAACCCATTTTTCAAGATTGTAGCCTGCATTTGGTAATGTAGCCTAGAAAATCTATTTCTGCGTTAAGGTGTTGATGACAACGTCAGTCCCGAGTGTATAGGCTGCACTTGGAGTGCACTTTGCACTTACTCTCCTGCTGAGTGGTGTCGCTCCCACTGGTCAGCCCAGGGGACTCCAGCATATTCCTCCCCGCCTCACCGACACTCTCGTCCGCCTGGGTCCCAACCCTTTCTCCGGCCTCCTCCAGGTCCAACAGGTGGCTCACGGAGAAGTTCTTTTTGGCTTGAAGGTTTTCCAGATTGGATGTAATCGAGCTCTCCAAACGATTTGATATCGTTGCTTGCCTGTCCATTCCATGTGCATAGCTAGAAGTCATGACGCAAATAGGATGCAGTAGAAGAAAAAAATTGGAGCAATAATAATAATCGAGCCAAATTGATCCCAGAACTCACGAACAGGAACAGCGCTTCCAAACCAGCAGAGAAGCCTACGTTTTCCAAGCAAAGCAAAGTTGCGGCTCACATCCAGACGGAACAGTAGTGGTAAACCAAACTTCTACAGACAGAGGAGAAAAGATTTTCTCCTCGTTTGCTTCCCGGGATCACAAATCTCTATGCATCTGGCCCATCCATACACGCGCATAAACAACAAATATAGGTCACCATATAAAATCACAGCATCCTGCAGCTGGGTTTTCAAGAAGTACTCTTAAAAAGCCCTGTCCCACTTCCCACTCCTGTTGACTCACGGTCGCAACTGACTGAGTTTAGTAGAAAGTGCTGATGGCGAACAGATGCGCTCGTGTGTGCGTAAAGCTGGCTCGGCTCAGCTATGGCACTGAGAGGCTGGACGCCGCCGCCTTTCTTGGAGCTATTGCTTTTTCTCAGTGAGAATCAGTCGACATTCTCTCTCTCTCTCTTGCTCCCCCCCCCCTCTCTCTCTCTCTCTCTTTCTCTCTCTCTCTCTCTCTCTCTCTCTCTCTCTCTCTCTCTCTCTCTCTCGCTCTCTCTCTCTGTCTCTCTTTCTCGCTGCTTCTCTCTCGCCCTGCAACTTCAAACGAGCCTCACGCTGGCACGCTGCGGATGCTGCCTGTACCAGCCGGGGAGTAAATGAAACGCTGAGACCCCTGGGAGGGTATATGGACCCTAATAGGAACCCGTAATTACTTGGCGATGCCTTTGTGCTGTTTCTGACGTTTCACAGACCCCCTCTCTATTCTCCCGTCCTCCTAAAGCTCTGCCCTCCACTTCAGCAGCACACACCACACCAACAACATATCCACCACCCAGAACCCACTGATTAAGGCTTTTAACGAACCTTTGGCAACCTTAACCAAACCCTTAATTGGAACCAGCAGCACGAAGAGCTCCGCGAGCTCTGTAGGGGAGGCGTAATTATCCCCCAGTGCGATGATAGAGCCAGTAAAGAGATATTAACTGTCGGGGTACTCGGCCACAGATCAAATCATTATTACTGCACGGGATTCAGCCGTGGCCCATGCCTCTATTTTCCTCAGATATGTGGACATTGAAGGATAGGTCATACTGTAAATGCTATGTTTGATAAAAGCTTTAAGAAGAGACATTGACAAGACATTTCGTCTGCCCGTTGCAGCTATTACATGGATGGCTACAATAGGTAAAGTTCAACATAATCCCAACATAAAGCAATGTCAACCAATATATTATTATTAATAAACTGTGATCATGCCATTATTGTCATAGCTTAGCTAAGTTTCCCCCTGGCACTCAATGGTACAACCAAAACCAAACCCCAGACATTCTATTAGGCTACACAAGCCGTTGTCTGACAAACATATATTTGTTAGACTTGGGTTTAGAATTGGGGTCTCATTTTGTGCACGCTCTGAGTGGGGGTCTTGACAGGAGGGCTAGTCGTGACATGTAGGAATGAAGGAGGAATGGGGAATGAGGGGCGGGGGGGGGGGTCCATGTGTTTAGATGGGAGCTAGGAGTAGACTATATAGGCTCCAAGCTGCTATAGACATCCCAGCTTCCATCCCCTGATCTGGGAAAAGAACACTTGATGCCATCAAAGACATGCAATTGAATCCAGATGCGCTGCTTTAGTTCTTTCCATGTATTTAATTTAATGAAGGCGCGAGGGTAAAGTAGACTTTTTCATCATTAGTTTCCCCGCCAGATTCTCTTTTCCTGGCTACACGTCCATGCTGGTGCCTCCCTAAAAGTCTCGACCTAAACCTCTTCTCTTCTTAAAGTTCCATATACTATTTTCACTCCAGCTTAAAAATATATATTATACGAGAAAGTTAAAAGCCTATCATTCATGTTGGTCTGACCAAAAAGTCAATGTAACTCCATGAAATGTGCCATCCTATAGGTGTGAACTTACCTTTGAATCAACATTGTTTCCACGTGGTCTGACCAAAAAGTCAATGTAACTCCATGGAATGTGCCATCCTATAGGTGTGAACTTACCTTTGAATCAACATTGTTTCCAGGTCATTTCAACCCCAAAATAAATGTGATGACGTTGAATCAACATTGTTTCCACGTCATTTCAACCCCAAAATAAACGTGATGACGTTGAATCAGTGGATTTGAATGATTGGATTTGCAAAAAGTAATCAAAGTAAGGGCATTTCGTCTTTTTTCATTCAAATTTTAATCTAAGTCCAATGGCTTGTTGAAATGTTTTGTTGAATTTCACGTTGCATTTATGTTAGTTGACAACTCAACCAATTGTAAATCAAAACTCAACATTGAACTAATGTCTATGCCCAGTGGGAGTGTACACCTAAGGAACCAACATTGATATTATTATTTTTTTTAAATTCATCCTCAGATGGAATACTCATATGTATGCCTTGTTTAGCGTGGCACATGTACTAAATGTCTTATTCAATGTAGTAATGGGAACTTTTATGAGAGGAGAATAGAAAATCAGTGGTAATGTTTTTATTTTCATAAAAAAAGTGCAAATTATGAACAAAACGTTTTATAATTCATATGTGTGCTTATAAAGCATAAACATCGTTGCCCATCTTACAAGGAACCAAATATGCCCCTGCGATACAGGTGCGTCTTTACGCACGCACATTTTATAGGGCAAATGAAGGCAATCTTTTTATTTTTATTTTTTACATAATATGTTTACTATTTCAATTCATTATTTAACCTTGTAAAACGTAATAAGCCCAGATTCACTGACATATTACGAACAATGGAGAAGATTAAACTAATTTCATGTGGGAAGCGACGAAAGTGAGACGTGCCTCCATGAAATACCATCGTTGTAGTTATTATTTGCCCCCTATTGCCTTGATGTAAAGTCCTTCAATTCTCAGGTACAATAAGATCATTTTGATCACACACTTCACACTTACTTTTGGCCTGTTATTTTTTACATTACAAATCCAATCATTGTTTCGTGCATCTAAGGAATTCACTCTGGTTATTAAAAGAGTAGCTACAGAAATAAGGGAAACGTAATGTACCAGGATCATGTTGATACGTAGGCCTGTTTGTGGAAGCAGCTGCAAGTAGATACAGGGATACAGGGTATCGTATAGACACGTCATAGAAATATCTTTTTCATATAAGTCTTCAGTTTTCAAGCTGCAATAATTGTGTACCACAATTAGGCCTACAGTGCTGAAAACATTTATACAAAATGAATGTTTGGGAAGCTGTTTAGACCATGACCGGAATACAGAAACTGAAATAACAATAAATACATCAATACTATATAACAAGGCATTTATAATGAATTAAAATTGAGATTTATAGCGCAATGACATAAAAAATATGCATGCTCTAAGCATGAAACCGTTGCCTACAGAAGAGTGCAACAGCAGCGGTTGGCTTTATAATCAGAATCAGCGCGGGTGAATTAATTTCACTCGCGCAGGGCTTTGTAAACTCTGTGTGTTGTTTAATCGGGAACAGATTGTTTTTGTCGGAACACCACACACAGGCAGTTCGCAATTAACGCTCCGAGTTCTTCTTAAATAGAGTCAGAGAGAGAGAGAGAGAGAGAGAGAGAGAGAGAGAGAGAGTGGCTCATGTCCCTTCAGCCAGAAACCATTCCCAAACCGCGAAGAGGTGCCTGAAATTACGCACACACTATGCCGCACCGGCAATACCGTTATCAATACTATCTAAGTGGAAACCTTTGTAGTAAATTATCTACTGTTATGACCTCGAACCAGTTAAAATCAAATAGCTTCTGTGTGATAAATTGATTTAGATTATCTCAATTAGAAATTTACAATTTGTATTATATTGTTATTGAAAGCATCTGCCAATTGTGGATTTTAATGTATTCAGAACAGATCTGACGATGAGAATTCCCTTGTTGCTGCAATCAGGGATGGAGAGGAGGGGTGTGGGGGCTGTAGGCAACACATGGTATCCCGTACAGAATATGGAAAGTCAACAAGGAGGCTATTTACTCTCAATTAGGTAAATAAGGTCCAATCAGCACCAAGGGTCACTGGACAGCACTGCGGTCAGCCAGCCATCCCGGCCCATAGAGACCCATGCCGCCGCCTGAGATGGGTGCACGTCATTCAGCCAAGGAAAATACAAACTTTTACCTAAGACACCACAGAATCAACAACAATGCAATAGAAAAACACAAAGTGTGAGTTTTCATTGGGGTTGCGTAAGCGCTGGTTGGTTGACCATAGCTGCAAGTAGCGTTTTCAATGTCAATCAAATGCTCATTATCCTCACACGAAATATTTTTCCAGAACAATTTCAAACAATTTTGATACAATTGTTATTTCACCTATGTGTATTTATTCACACAATTATTAAAGCATAAATGTTTAACAAGTAACGAAAATTCTAACTAAAGACCAACTGAAATCATATTCGATAGGCTATTGACGTTCGTTCAATAAACTATAGGCCTAGCACAGTTTCTAAATTATTCATTGCAATCCAAATGTTGTTTGAAGACTGTGTCTATTTATATAGGCTAGTACTAGGCTAGGCCAAGTCTAAATGATTATTATACTGCTGATAGTCGTTTTCAGGCGATGTCTATTTGCCCAAGAGTCTTCCAGCGTCACTAGCAACATGAAAATGCAAAAACATATTTTCTCCAAAAGGTAAATTCAGGGTTCATATATATATGCAATGAATAATGATTCATCGATTTCAATATGGCTGTGATTAACACATCGGCCTACCCATTTAGAAATAACTTCTTGATAAATAACTTGACCCAAGAATCTCAAATATAGGCTACACATTGGCTTGTTAGAGCCTTTTCCACAAACATTCGTTTTTACCGCCCTAAGTAAACTGCATAGATACATAATGCAGTGCAGTTATAATTGAACTCTCCACCATTAAGTATAATTTACAAATAATTAACAAATATCAGTTGTTTAATGTCAGTGTACTTTTTCTTGATAGACCTGACTTGAAATTTAACGTGTACTTTTCCATATACATCTTGAGGAATTGTTCGTGGTGGAACCAATGTGATTTCTTTTAATTAATGAATTGGCAATATTATTTTCGTGTCTCATGGATCCAAGCTGATCTCTGCGTTCACAAGTGAAACAGAATAGTGAAGGCAGCGATCAGCCTGAGACTAATATAGCATATTCATTCATTAAAACATTTGGGCATATGCTATTCGTCCTATACCTTAATTATTAATCGTTTGTGCAAATTATATTAATTTCATTATTGGGCCAACATTTCCCATAGCCCACAGTGCCAACGTCAAAATTCAATAACGCAGATGAGCCAGATGGCGGAGATTTTCAGTAAAAGTTGATCTCACCGCTTCTCTGTGGTCGGTTCTCGGGTTACACGGCTTTTCTCAACCTGTATAGGGACGCTAGCGCCACATAAATCACACAGTGCTCTAGAAGTCTGCCGCTCTCTGAAGTTGTTTGGCCCCACCGCCTCACCAAACCAAATGGCTAATAGTCTTTTCCAATTCGTGTTATTGTAGTCTTCTACCTTTATAGCCTATAGATCTCAAAATCATTGGGCCAATACCCCAATTATACTACTGCTGAATTATCAAAAACGATAAAAAGCTAAATGAAAAGGCTCCAAGTCAGCTCTGATTTTTCCATTTTGATTTATCCCATACAAGAAAAGTCGCTAAACTATTTTCTGAGGAAGCATAGGCCTGCACGCAACTAGCCTTTAAACATTCTTCAGTAAATAACACATTGTTGTTATTAAAACAAATTAGTAAAATATAATTTCAGGCAGGATATCAAACGCATTAAAGCGGTGACCTGTGAGGTGGAGGGGACATTCAGAGGTCACTCACTACTCGCTAACTAATTAAAATACTTGTGTTTATGGTCTCTCTTTCAGACGGCCAGATGTGACCAAATCGCTGTAAAATCTCAGAGTGGTTTACAGAACACTGGACTTTAAAATGACTTGAGTTCGAAAATATTCTCAGTTAATTCCACCCCGGCAGCACAAACTCCAAGGAATCTGTTTCACCCAGATACCCTTCAGCCGTTCAGTTAGAAAGACAGATTGAAACAGATCATTCACAATACGTCTTTCTGAAGATGAAAATGACAAAAACAAAACCTATAAATCCGATATAAAAGACATACAGGTTTCTTATCCATTTCATTATAATACTTTATTCACATTAATTCAACAGACCAAGATGACGTGAGCAACATATTAACAAGTGTTACGGTTAATAGGTTTTGTGCAGTTGCATATGTTCAGAAAATATGTATTTTCTTAAGAAAAAAGAAAGGACAAAACATACCTAAATACAAACTGCAGTGTCAAATAAATGTTGAAATATCCACCCCCATTTCAATACAAAACTTCAGATATGTTGGATTTAAAGGTTAAGAAAAAAAAAAGTATACACAATTGATCATTTGGTACCCGGGGCACACACAGGGATAGAACGTTTGTTGTACACACAAAACAACTAGCTGCAGCACATTCATATTAGATAAAAAAATATATATTGATGTAGACACATTTGTTCCATAGAGCGCCACTGAAAACCAGCTCTTCTAAAGCCATAGTGGTATGTAACGGCAGTAACATGCCGAGGAGCAGTTTCTTCCGAGAGAATACATACATACATTATGAGATATCACCTTACCATTCTGCAAGTCTTTACCAAGGAAGCCCACTGAGACTGGCAGAGACTGAGTTGGGGTTTGAGAAATACCAGCACTTGATAGCAAAACCCCCAAGATAATATGATGATCTACGACATACAGACAGACTAGATCTGGAACAGTGCTGCTTTATTGAACATTAGTATCTTATATTCATCTGTACCCTGGAACTGCACAGAAAAACGTTAACCACCTCCTTTTAAAACAGACCAACTCTAAAACGGATATGCTTTCAATTCTACATTTTGCTTCGGGAAGAAATGATGGAGAGAGAAAGAAAGAGAGAGCATTCTCTTTTGATGTAAGGTCAAATGTTGTGTAAAAGAAGAGCTCGAGGCAGAGCATTTTAGACACAGCCACATTAAGAGCACACAGACAAAGCGTCCCCAACAAACAATAACAAAACACTCATGTTTGTTCCACAACGAAGACTCAGTTCTCAGTGAGCTAGTTCTCAGGCATCACATGCATACAAATCTGGGGAAGACTGGGCAGCGTTCCCTCCCTCTTCCTGGACCTTCTCCACTCCCTGCTTCTCTGTGGCACTCATCCTCTGTTTCTCCTCCTCCCGCTTCTCCTTGCTCTTCCTATCCTCCTCCTGCTCCTCCTCTGTGGCCTGAAAGGTGTAGTTGCTGCAGCAGCTCCTCCAGCTTGTGGGCCTTGCAGAGCGTGTTCTGCCGGATGATGGCACAGGTGCTCCATCAGTTGCTCTTTATCTCAGTCTTCCTGTGTAGGTCCAGCTTGGCCGTCACATGCCCAGCCTCCAACTTCTCATAGCGCTTCCTGAACAGGAAAGGAGAGAATACGGATGGAATTGGGAATATACTTAATAGTTTATTTTGTAGCGATTCGTGGAATTTCAGAGAAAAGGGACTGCACGTGTTGAGCGAGAGCCGTTTAGAGCGGCAGGGAGCATAGCCATAGCAGTTAGAGCGTTGGCCAGTAACCAAAAGGTTGCTTGTTCAAATCCCCGAGCTAACAAGGTGAAGAACCTGTCTATGTGTCCTTGAGCAAGGAAGGCACTTAACCCCAATTGCTCCAGAGTCGCTGTTGTTAATGGCAGACACTGGCCGTGACCCCACTCTCAAAGGGTGTTGCTAGGTATTACTGCACTGTTGGAGCGAGAAACACAAGCATTTTACCACATCTGCAAAGGAGCTGTTTGTGGACTATAGGAAAAGGAGGGCCGAACAGAACCCCATTAACATCGACAGGTGTAGTGAAGAGGGTTGAGAGTTTCAAGTTTCTTGGTGTCCACATCAACAACAAACTATCATGGTCCAAACACACCAAGACAGTTGTGAAGAGGGCACGACAACATGTTTTCCCCCTCAGGAGACTGAAAAGATTTGACATGGGTCCCCAGATCCTCAAAAAGTTCTACAGCTGCACCATCGAGAGCATCCTGATTGGTTGCATCACTGCCTGGTATGGCAACTGTTCGGAATCTGTCCGTAAGGCGCTACAGAGAGTAGTGTGTACATATATACTAGGCGGTGTCAGAGGAAGGCCCAAAAATTGTCAAGGACTCCAGCTATCCAAGTTATAGACTGTTCTCTCTGCTACCCCACGGAAATCCACAGATCCATAGATAATGGAATCTCTATTGCACTCCACAATGCCCTTTCCCACATGGACAAAAAAGGAACACCTATGTGAGAATGCTATTAATTGATGACAGCTCAGCATTTAACACCATGGTACCCTCAAAGCTCATCACTAAGTTATGGACCCAGGGACTAAACATCTCCTTCTGCATCTGGATGCTGAACTCCCTTAAAGGCCGCCCCCAGGTGATAAGGGTAAGTAACAACGCATCCGCCACACTGATCCTCAACATGGGGGTCACTCAGTGGTGCATGCTCAGTCCCCTCCTATACTCCCTGTTCACTCATGACTCCATGGCCAGGCACGACTCATCATTAAGTTTGCAGATGACACAACAGTGGTAGGACTGATCACCAACGATGATGAGACAGCCTATAGGGAGGTCAGAGACCTGGCGATGTGGTGCCAAGATAACAACCTCTCCCTCAACGTGATCAAGACAAAGGAGATGATTGTGGACTATAGGAAAAGGAGGGTCGAGCACGCCCCCATTCTCATCGACGGGGCTGTAGTGGAGAAGGTTGAGAGCTTCAAGTTCCTTGGTGTCCACATCACCAACAAACTATCATGGCCCAAAGCCTATTCCCCCTCAGGAGACTGAAAAGATTTGGCATGGGGTCCTCAGATCCTCAAAAAGTTCTACAGCTGCAGCATTGAGAACTGGTTGTTTCACTGCCTGGTATGGTAACTGCTCAGCCTCCGACCACAAGGCACTACAGAGGGTAGTGCGTACGGCCCAGTACATCACTGGGGCCAAGCTTCTTGCCATCCAGGACCTCTATACCAGGCGGTGTTAGAGGAAGTCCCTAAAAATTGTCAAAGACTCCAGCCACCCAAGTCATAGACTGTTCTCTCTGCTACCGCACAGCACGCGGTACCGGAGCGCCATTAGGTACCGGAGCGCCATTAGGTCCAAAAGGCTCCTTAGCAGCTTCTACCCCTACCTACATGTACAAATTACCTCGACTAACCGGTGCCCCCACAAATGGACTTGGTACCGGTACCCCCGGATTATAGCCTCGTTATTGTGATGTACTTTTCTTGAGTTACTGTTTGATTTCATTTTTTTTACTTTAGTTTATTTAGTAAATATTTTCTTAACTTTATTTCTTGAACTGCATTGTTGGTTAAGGGCTTGTAAGTAAGCATTTCACGGTAAGCGTAACAAATTCGATTTTTAAATATGTGTAGCTTTCCATTGAAAGCGATGAAATACTGTTTTTGCAGGCGGTTGATTGCCATGTGAGCAAGACCCCAGCATGCTAGCTAGTGCTAGGTCAATCCAACCCTGGCTGGAAGCTATAGTGAGTGTTAAATCCACTTCAATCAGTGTAGATGAAAGGGAGAAGACAGGTTAAAGAAGGATTTTTAAGCCTTGAGACATTGATTGTGTATGTGTGCCATTCAGAGGAATGAAGAGGGCACGGCAACACGTCGTGAATGAGCGAGACAAAATATTTAAGTGCCTTTGAACGGGGTATAGTAGTAGGTGCCAGGAGCACCGGTTTGAGTGTGTCAAGAATTGCAATGGTGCTGGGCTTTTCACGCTCAACAGTTTCCTGTGTGTGGTTCAAGAATGGTCCACTACCCAAAGGACATCCATCCAACTTGATACGAATGTGGAAAGCATTGGAGTCAACTTGTGTTTGCAACCCTGTGGAATGCTTTCAACACTTTGTAGAGTCCATGCCACGACAATAAGAGGCTGTTCTGAGGGCAAAAGGGGGTGTAACTCGATATTAGGAAGGTGGCCCTAATGTTTTTTTACACTCAGTGTATATTGTGATGTATTGAAGGAGTACTCTGAATAACCTGTAGGAGGCA
This sequence comes from Oncorhynchus clarkii lewisi, assembly GCF_045791955.1. Classification (NCBI taxonomy): domain Eukaryota; kingdom Metazoa; phylum Chordata; class Actinopteri; order Salmoniformes; family Salmonidae; genus Oncorhynchus; species Oncorhynchus clarkii. Next base: position 41,814,235 of record NC_092150.1, read on the forward strand.
TTGTTTCCAGGGTTGAATGGAGGCAACAAAATCACAGATGTTCGTATGAGCACAGCACAGACTGTTGTGCTTTTTTGTTGGTGATACAAATAACAAAAATGTGTGTTAGTACATTAATTAGGTGAATTAACTGAGCATAAATAGACTAACTTATATTAGTTTGAGTGTGGTGAGTCCTAGTATCCATAGTAGGGAACAGGCTAACCCTCCCGCGTGAAAAATGATCTTGATTGAACAGAAATCCATCTCTGTAGCAAGGATTCTGCATGTTCTGCATTCAGTGTCTACCTTGCAGTGTTGTTGTCCCAGCTGGCCTGCTCGATCACACCTCTCAGGATGCCATTGTCATTGGTCACCATGTCGGCCAGAGTCTTTCTGGATCCTCTTCTGCTTCACAGCCTTGGCCTGGGTCTGTTTGGATCTGGGTTCACACAAAACAGGAAGTTGAGTGAATTTGTGCATGATGTGTAACCAGGAAGTTTCTCTATTTAACAGAAAGTGTTCATACAAAACAATTGGTATCAGAGAGTAGTTAGGACTGATAATGTGAACTATGGGTCATGTCCTTACTTCTCAGCGATGGTTTTGGTCAGGAGGGCTTTCTTGCGCTTTTCCTCTCTTCTATCATCTTTTGGTCTTGCTGAAGCAGCTCTATGCAAGTATTCTCCACCTATAATACCAACGAGGAGTCTTTACACAACACAGAGAAAGGCAGTCAACAGACATAATTATGCATATGATCTATAAACAATAAAGGACAGTCAGTTAGTAATCTGCCTTAGATACGTTTTTTTACTAACGCAATACTGCACTCTTCTTGGTTTTTTGACCCAGTGAGTGTCAAAAACATCACTGACATGTCAAATGAAACTATGATAAGATCATCATAACACATGGCTCTATATCTAACGTAGCTATTATATCAAAGACTGACTAACAATTCCATCTCTTGTATTTCCAACTCCTTGGCAATCGGTGGTTTGACCTCTGCTGGTGCAGGGGCATGGTCTATGGCAAGGGGTTCTTTTTGGCTGGATCTCTTCACAGGCGTCGTGAGGGTGACGATGGACTGACGGGCTGAATAACAGCCTGGGGCGGGGGCTTAGTCAACCGCGGGGGGTGGGGGGTGTCTTAGTGAGCTGCTGCTCGGGTGATTATGCAGGCAAACTGGGTCAACTCTTTTGCTGAGAAGCTAACAGGAGGGCTCTCTCTTGCTGCAACTTCTGCCGACTCCGGTTAGTAGCAGCCAGTTTCAGCCCACGACCTAAAGCCAGACGTAACAACCTCATTTACGAACGAATGGATATCTGTGGAAAGTCGACAGATCCTCTATGGCTAAATTATGCTAACGCATTAGCTTAAAGTCAAGTTGAAGTTACCTTTCTGCTGCAACTTTTGTAGCTCCTCTTCCCGAAAAGCCTTCCCTCAAGCCGTTTAATATCGCAGGAATTTAGCGACAACATATTTGTTAACTAATAAACTAACACTAATACTAATGAACTAACTAATCAAATTAAACGTTTAGCATAACCACCAGCTAAAAATTGCCAAAGTTAATCACATTTGAGCAAAACTTGAATCTTTGTTTGTTGAAGCCACGTCAAACAACCCAAAAGACAAATAGGACCGGTGAAGGGACACTGTTGAACACATGTTTGAACACACAAAAATATTCAACTGAAATTCATCAGTGAGCAAAAAGCTTATTATTTTATAATGGAAAAAGTTAAATACTGGCATATACTTTGGATGCTAGTATGCTTCAGAGCCAGAGTTTGCCCATAAGCACTGGCCTAGGGTCAGATTTCCCTGACACCATTGAAAACACTTTTTTGTTGTTGTTGCCAGCCTTCAGAGATAACTTTCGGCTTCATAGGTCAGTCACTGACTTATTTGTCAAACCCTGTACTCAATATTTGGTAAAAACAAAAGGACAAAACCAAACATGGATTATTTAAGTAATATTTAAGTCATTTCACAGGAAATATCTGTTTATCTCGTCTTCCTCTTTACCTAATCAAACTCTATCCTAATCATCTCCTTCAATTTACCCTTGGGGGTCAGAGGAGTCAAAGGTCAATTAAATCATTTTGCAATGCTTAACAGCATGAAGTTCAAATAGACTGGATAGAAAGCAGAGGGATCCGAGCGATAAGTCAGGGATCTATGTTTACTTCATCAGTCACAGTAGACCTATCGCTTTCTGCTGTGGAGTCAGTGGACTTAATAGCCATGGCCAGGCCATTAAGTGCCAGATGGCCGTTAGGGTTAGGAAAGACCTGCTGCTGGTCATTTAGAGTGTGTTGGCTGCTTGTGTCAGGGCAAGCTAAGATGGGGCGGCCACGATCTTGGCTCCCTGATTACTGGGATGTATGGGGGGGCCCTTATTATAGAGAAGACATACAGGGACACACAGTTGTTATAGGTGGGGGAATGTGATGGTGGGGGAGGTTTATGGCTGTGCAGGGTTCAAAGGTTCAAAGTGTCAGAGGACAAGTTTGCCGCTCACGTGTGTAGGGGCATGGCTGTGTGTGTGCAAGCCTGGGAGAAAGTTCTTTGTGTTGTGCACCCCCTTTTCACATACAGCGACTAAGCATCAATTTGGAGTGCGTTTATTTATGTCTTTAGAACAGAACCTCTCTGAAGGTGGAATGTAATGAATAAATACAATCTATGTCCATGAGGTCCATAACAACATGTCACAGAACGGACGGGACATCTGGGACATTCATGAAAAAAAAGGACCATTTATTTATCATCAACTTGAATCCCCCTCATTTATAACCAGGATTCATTTATACTGTAGTACAGATGTTAGGACAAGGAAGTTACCGACAGCATGATTTCTTACAGCCCAATAAACCAAAAAAATATGCATGTAGTAGTATGCAGTACAAGAAAAAGGGAAGAATTCTTAGGGGACATATTATCTTCAGTAACACTTCTACAGTATGTCAGAAGTCAGATTGAACCAAATGTTTTGCTGCAGATTTAAAAAAAAAAACGATTAAAAAAACATAAAAAGCATTCTCTTATAGATGATGCTCTCTCATGAAATACAATTTAGCTTAGTCAGAGAAAGACGAACAGGGGAATAAAATGAACATTATGTGTGATATTGGAGTAGTACGCGATAGAACGTGTCATTTTATTTGCCTAAAATAATGGAAAAAATTCATATAGTTAGTATAGTGTTGAATAGACAATGAATTTGAATGTCAAATGGGAGTGCGCATTATCATCACAATCAATCAGGTTTAATTTAAAAAAAAGAGTGACTAATAGGGGTGAGGGGGGGGGGGGGTCTGAAAGCATGGCCATGCAGCAAGTGCATGCGTTGCCCTTGCCCTCACTGTCATCCATAATCTTCACTTTTAGTCAAACAGGAAACGGGCCAAAAGATAAACAGCCAATCTGAGGGGACACATCTCAGAGAGTCAGAGGGCTCAGGAGAAATTGGGGATGATTGGGGGTCAAACTGTACCCGTAGCGCCGAGGTAGACGCGGCGGCGCATCTAATTGCTGTTTAAAAAGCCCATATGTTTGGGGCTGCTCTGACCCCTCTGTCCCCCTTCCCTATCCAACTCCAGAACAGCCTTCCCTGCTCCTGTCCCAAATTTGTTCTTTAATTTCCATCCCTGACCTCTCGTCCTGCCATCTGCAGTGAGTTTGGAGCGCTGACCCCAGTTGACATCATGCACACTGTTTTGTCTTAATTTCTCTCCCCCTCTCCCGTTTTCTGTCACTCTCTCTCTCCCCCCTTTTCTGTCTCTCATTCTATCTTCCCACCACCCACATACACACTATTCCTATATCCTCTTTTGGAGAGGAGAAAAATGGGAAAGATCTGCACAATTCCCACTTTTTTCTTATTCCTCTCTCCCTAGTTTCTACCGGCTTCTATTGGTCTCCTTTTTTTTCCACTCTCCCCATTCCATCTCCCCAATTAGGTGTGCCTGCACTGGAGTAGTTTCAGATATATTAATATTCAATATGCTGTAACGTTCTGCTATGTGGGTTTTGCTGTCCCAGGGAGTCATTGCCAGAGTCCCATTGCCATCATTATTTCCCCCAAAGTGGCTCTAATTTTGTGCCATGCTAAACCAGTGCCAAACCCTTGTATAGCTCTTGGAGAGTCTTCTTCTCACACATCTGAACAGAGGTCTGTGCTCCGGGCTCAGAGGTGTCACACCTGTAGAAAATAGAAACACAATGAAACAATGGAGCCCAGTCTATCTGTCTCACCTGCCTCCCCGCCCATCTGTTTCCCCTGGCAGCCCTCATCTGTGCGGTCCTTTGTACACACCAGTGAGCTGACCTTTGTACACACCAGGCCCTGACATCCAGCTAGCTTCAAGCCCTGACAAGGGAGCCAGAACCCCAGGCCCCAGCCCCAGAGCTAAGTAGCAGGTTGGAGATTTAGTTGGAGGGGATCCAGCATCCATGCGAAGATCCAGCCTGTCAGTTTGTCTTGAGATGATGTTGGTAAACCATAAACAGTAGGATGGGATTGATACACAGAGAAAGAGAGATGGAGAATGGGCCAGCCTGGGAGGAGATGTGGAGATGCGTAGATACTAAGTTGATTAGGGAAGAGACATGGAGTTGGAGCGAAATGTTGTTGAAATGGGGATGTGGTTGAATGAATAGTTTTGATCTAGACTGGACTTGATAACAGCTACAGATGACTCACAGAGTACTGAGCTCCCATACAGCCAACTGTCATGGTGATGACAACTGGTTAAATGGTCTGCTACAGGCTTCGTCCAGTTTCCTAAAGGGCCTAGATTGTGGAATCAGAGAAGCACATGAACAGAGAAAAAAAAGCACTTTCACTCGCAGTGACACAACAATACTCAAATACAAACACACTAGTTGCCTCCAGCACGGCCCCACAATTTGGACTCAAAATCACATTCTTAATAAATTTATTTTTTAAACTATGGCACATTTAATCTGCTATTGTTTTGTTCATTACTGGTTTAATAAATGTAACTGTGGGTCTGGCGGGCTCACTGTTTCTCATCTCAGCCTTGTCCCAGAGTAGAGCTCACATCTGGTCCCAATCAGGCGAGAGAGAGAGAGAAGAATGGGGGAGAGGGAGAGAAGAAGGGGGAGAGGGAGAGAAGAAGGGGGAGAGGGAGAGAAGAAGGGGGAGAGAGAGGGGCAGAGAAAGAGAGAGAATAAGAAAGAAATTAGAGAAAGAAAGTGAAAAATAGAGAGAGAGAATGAGAGAGAAAGAGAACAAGAGAGAGAGAGAGAGAGAGAGAGAATGCATGTTCATTTGCAGTCCATGGTTTGGCAGTAGTCTTCATGTCCAACGGTCCCTCATCCATCTCTCCCCTAGAGCTACAGTAGCCTCGTATAAGGCCTCTATTCCAACCCATTCGCCACACCCTTATTACCTGATTTAATTACATTTTAAACGAGGGGAACAAAACTAACAGCAGTCATGGATTGGGTTGTTAGCAGCCTCAGGGCTAAGGAGACCCTGCTGAGAGCAGAGAGTAGAGATTTATGGGCTAGAAACGCCTCGCGCCAGCCTCGTCAGCCTCCACGGACACTAATTGAATTAGAAAGGCCTATGGTTGGTGTTCTGTTGCTATGAAGAACAAAATGAGTCATTATTCCAACTAAAGACCTGTTATAATCTCTCCCTAATTTACAGCATTTTGCCTGGTAGGGATTTTTATGTTCTTTATAAACAATTACATAAAATGTATTTCATTATTTTTAAAACCCTTCTTGGAGACATAATGAAGTAATAAAACAATACACATGTTGTTTGAAATGAGAGGTCGTACACTTTGGGGGATTACAAATGGATTAATAGAAAACATTCCTGTAAACAAGAGTGTATAAAAGTAGGAAGGCAGGCAGTGATGTTTGGCCTCAAGACATCTGTTGTGATTGGATACAGTTGTTATCTGGCTTCTAAACTAATCAGGAAAAGTTGCATGATGGAATCTCTTGAATGAATGAATAGAAAGATGCTTCAATGTAGAGAAATAAGATCAGGCAAAAATGACTTTGAGGGAGGGTATATCCAGTAAATTGCACAAGCATATACTGCAAACATACACACACACACACACACACACACACACTCACACTGGCATATCGGACACCCCCACAGGGGGAGGTTTCCCATGAACTCTAGGGGCCCATGTGCCTGTCATTGATGTCTATTTTTTGTAAATGTATTTAATAAACCATTTTGACAGTAACCCTCCAAGTCAGTAACCCTCCATAAACCTTTCTAATTTCCATATGTACTAGGAAGCTAAATCAGGGAATATCGGTGAACAAATGCCGTGGTCAAGGCTATGATGGCGCCAGTGCAATGGCTGGAGCTTACTCAGGTTTTCAAAAACGCATATCAGACCGAGAGCCTAATGCTTCTTAGGTCGTTCTTTCTACGTTTTAATTTAGAAAACTATCTCTCCGCAGAAGCAACACTTACAGGGATAGTAAAAACAACGTTGTTGCCGTAGCAGCAACACCAGGGAAACTGGGCAGAAGGGGGTGGTGCTTCAAATACAACAGTTCTGCAACATCTTTAATTGAGCTTCTCATTCTCCTTAATTGCCACCTCAACACAATACAGAAAGAGATTAACTGTATAGGAATCTCTGGGGACAGGTTGTCTGGATACTGGACAGCCAATAAGTTGATGCCAACAGATGATCATCTTTAGCAGACAACAGTATGGGCTTGAACAAAAAAAGCAGTTTGCGGTTTTGTTCATACTGGTGAACTGACGTTTGAGTTGTGTGGTGGCGATATCAAGTCCCTTCTCGCTGGTATATCTCGGCATGCATCATTCAAGACTACGTTCAAATTGTGTGCACCGCAATGGACATATAATGCACAATGTCTCAGGAAAGACTGTCTGTGTTGGCAATACTCATTATAGAAAACAGTCGGGTGTCACGTTCTGACCTTAGTTCCTTTTTTTATGTCTTTGCGTTAGTTTGGTCAGGGCGTGAGTTGGGGTGGGTAGTCTATGTTCTTTTTTCTATGTTGTATTTCTGTGTTTGGCCTGGTATGGTTCTCAATCAGAGGCAGCTGTCGATCATTGTCTCTGATTGAGATTTTGGTTGTGGGTGATTGTTTTCTGTGTCTGTGTTTTCCACACAGAACTGTTTCGTTTTCAGTTTGTGTAGTGTTCAGTTTTAATTAAAAACATGACGAACACTTACCATGCTGCGTTTTGGTCCTCCTCTCCTTCCACCAACGAGAATCGTTACATCGGGCCCGCAACCTGGACCTGCAGGCTGTGGTGAAAACATTTGCACACAAAAAAAGAGGACTTCAGGAGACCAGGGGACTCTCTCTAGTTGGATATAATTTGATTGAATTTACCTTGAATGTTGCAGCACATTTGTTGAGGCTGTTAGCCAGACAAAACCTGCTGAGTTTATGCATGTACTGATAGGATGCATGTGGTGTGAGTAGCTCCGCAACAGGGAGAGAGTTGAGCGATCAGTTATTTCCAACAGCGAACCATTCAGTTGGTAAAGCGGCGCAAGGACACGAATCCAACAGGCCATGGCTTCCTCCAGAAGAAAAGACAAGGAGCAACTTGGAGATGCCAACAAGCATAATGAATAGTTAAAAGATTTCCAGTAAAACGAAGCCAAAATGCTGTCAATGCACACAAAAACAAACAAACGGTAGGGATATCCTTGTCTCATCGCACACTAGCAACTCCTGTGGCGGGCCAGGCACAGTGCACGCTAACCAGGTCGCCAGGTGCACAGTGTTTCCTCCAACACATTGGTGCGGCTGGCTTCCGGGTTGGATGCGCGCTGTGTTAAGAAGCAGTGCGGCTTAGTTGTGTTTCGGAGGACGCATGGCTTTCGACCTTCGTCTCTCCCGAGCCCGTACGGGAGTTGTCGCGATGAGACAAGATAGTAACTACCAACAATTGGATACCACGAAGTTGGGGAGAAAAGGGGGTAAAATTGAAAAAAAAGAAAGGGGTATGAGACAGGAATGTCCTCTCTCCCCCCTCCTGTTTGCACTGGCAATTGAAACACTTGCAGAAAGAATTAGACATGACCCAAACGTAATAGCTATCAGTATTGGTAAACATGAATATAAACTAAACTTATTTGCTGATGTGCCTAACTAATATTGAAAACTCAATGTCCCCTTGTTAAAAATACTTTCAGTATAATCTAAAATCTAGGAATCTAGGAAAAATAACTAGAATAACTTTACAGCAATCATTTAAGTGGACCACAAACCATATTAAATACTTAGGATGCTTAACAAGTGACAACAAACAACACATATATAAAGATAACCTTATATGATTACTCAACAACATGAAATCAGATCTAATTCAATGGAATAATCTCCCCATAAATCTTACAGGTAGAATAAACCTATTTAGAATGATACGGCTCCCAAAATGTGTATATTTATTTTTGGTAATACCAATTACCCCACCAAAAACATTCTTTAAAAAAGTATACTTGACCATAACAGAACGTTTTACAAATCTGAGGGTTGTTTTAACCATCCAGGTATGGATTTGTATGAACTCGCCACCCAAGGCTTTCACTTGTGACATATCTTTAAATGCACTGAAGAGGGACAATGGGTACATATTGAAGCTACGCATGCTCATCCCCACAATCTATTCACGTGCTTGTTTTCAAAGGATGGAGCCAAGAACATTGAAACAACTTCATAATTAAGAACACCATCACAACATGGAAGAAAATCGAAGAGATTGTACAAGAACCAATATCCCTCCCTAAAAACACACCCCATATGGAACAATCCTTGGATAGCTTTTCAGAATTCACTGATAAATTGGCCAACATGGGAGACTAAAGGCATAGAAAACGTAAATGAAGTGGTAATAGGAAATAAAATGATTTCCATAAAATAATAAAAAAGCAATTTTGGACTAACCAATGTAAACATTTTCAAATATATGCAACTTAAAAGTTTTATATCCCAACATTTCGACATGAACGCTTTTGGACATCAGGGCAATGTTGAGGTAATCCTACTTGAGTCAGAAAAAGATACTCATATGATGGGTAAGATATACAGAACCTTGCAGAGTGCCTATCCTACTGACAATCTCTTGGAACCAAGACTTAACAATTACTGATATTGGCACAAGATGGAGCATAATGAGCAAAATTGCAATTAACAAAAATGTACACTTAATCCAGTATAAACAAATGTATTTCATTTATTATGCAAGAGACAAAATTCACAAATTCTACAGCACAACGGCAGAGTCATGTCTAAAGTGTAAAACGAACAATGACTCAATAATTCATGTCTTCTGGGAGCACTATGAAGTCAAACAGTAATGGGCATAGTTGGAAAGTTGGCTGTCAGAAGTTTTACAATGTGAATAAACTTTCAATCCGTCTATCAGCATATTTCAAGACATGCATATTGGGTGTGGTGAGAACTCGTGGGTTGGACAATATTATTTTTGTCACTTATATTGGCCAAAAGTATGTGCACACCCCTTCATATTAGTGGATTCAGCTATTTCAGCCACACCTGTTGCTGACAGGTGTATAAAATAGAGCACACAGCCATGCAATCTCCATAGACAAACCTTGTCAGTACAATGGCCCGTACTGATGACAATGACTTTCAACGTGGCACCATCATAGGATGCCACCTTGTCCAACAAGTCAGTTCATTAAATGTCTGCCTTGCTGGAGCTGCCCTGGTCAAATGTAAGTGCTGTTATTGTAAAGTGGAAATGTCTAGGAGCATCAACGGCTCAGCCGCAAAGTGGTAGACCACACAAGCTCACAGAACGGGACCACCAAGTGCTGAAGCGTGTAGTGTGTAAAAATCGTCTGTTCTCGATTGCAACACTAACTACAGAGTACCAAACTGCCTCTGGAAGCAACGTCAGCACAATAACTGTTCATTGGGAGCTTCATGAAATCAGTTTCAATGGCCGAGCAGCTGCACACAAGCCAAAGATCACCATTTGCAATTCAAATCGTTGGCTGTAGTGTTGTAAATCTCGCCGCCATTGGACAGAGTGGAAATGCATTCTCTGGAGTGATGAATCACGATTCGCCATCTGGCAGTCCGATCGATGAATCTGGGTTTGGTGGATGCCAGGTGAACGCTACCTGCCTGAATGCATAGTGCTAACTGTAAAGTTTGGTGGAGGAGGAATAATGGTCTGGGGCTGTTTTTCATCGTTCCGGCTAGGCCCCTTAGTTCCAGTTAAGGGAAATCTTAACACTACAGCATACAGTACAGTGACATTCTAGACGATTCTGTGCTTCCAACTTTGTGGAAACAGTTTGGGGAAGGCCCTTACCTGTTTCACCATGACAATTCCCCTGTGCAGAAAGCGAGGCCCATAGAGAAATAGTTTGTCAAGATCAGTGTGTAAAAACTTGACTGGCCTGCACAGAGTCCTGAACTCAACCCCATCAAACACCTTTGGGATGAATTGAAACGCCGACTGCGGGCCTAAACGGCCAACATCAGTGCCCGACCTCACTAATGCTCTTGAGGCTGAATGGAAGCAAATCCCTGCAGCAATGTTCCAACATCTAGTGAAAAGCCTTCTCAGAAGAGTGGAGGCTGTAATAGCATCAAAAGGGGGACCAACTCCATATTAATGCCCATGATTTTGCAATGAGATGTTCCACGAACACGTGTCCACATACTTTTGGACATGTAGTGTATTACTTGAACACTGGAAGTTACATGATACTCCAACATTAAGAGAATGGTAGAATAAAAAAAATATGTCTACAGACAGTAACAACATAACGCAATCATAAGTCATATGGGGTATAGAAACAACATTGGGTGTGGATACGGTGGGAACATGTGGGTCTGAGCAAGTGTGATATCATTAATGTTTGTGGCAATGTATGTAATGTTAAGTTGTTTATTATTTTTGTCTGTGACTGTTTCATGTTTTGTGAAAAAACAAGAAGAAAGGAGACCAGGGAAGTCTCTCAAGTTGGATTTGATTTGATTTAATTCAATTTATCTTGAATATTGCAGCCCATTTGTGCAGGCTCTTAGACAAAACCCAGTGAGTTCAACAATAAATAATGGCTGAATTTATCCTGGGTTTCTATTGTGGGTTCGATTCCCACTGGGGACTAGTACGAACAAATATGAAAATGCATGCACTCACCACTGTAAGTCGCTCTGGACAAGAGTGTCTGCAAAATAAGTAAAATATAGATGTAAAATGTACTTTTTTCCTCATTGTTAGGGTATTCGATGTGTGATCCTTTATAAAAAGTGTATAAATATCAGCTAAATAGCATCTAAATGTGCCTTCAGAAAGTATTCACATCCCTTGACTTTTTCCACATTTTGTTGAGTTACAGCCTAAATTTAAAATGGATTACATTTAGATGTTTTGTCACTGGCCTACACACAATACCCCATAATGTCAAAGTGGAATAATGTTGTAATTCTTTTAACCAATTGATTAAATATTAAACGCTGAAATGTCTTGAGTCAATAAGAATTCAACACCTTCGTTATGGCAAGCCTAAATAAGTTCAGGAGTACGAATTTGCTTAGCAAGTCACATTAACTTGCATGGACTCAGTCTGTGTCCTCTTAAGGATCCGCCCCTTGTTTTCAATTTTCGCCTAAAATGTCATACCCAAATCTAACTGCCTGTATCTCAGGCTCTTCTGAAGCAAGGATATGCATATTCTTGGTACCATTTAGAAGGAAACACTTTTGAAATTTGTGGAAATATGAAAGGGATGTAGGAGAATATAACACAATAGATCTTGTAAAAGATCATTAAAATAAAAAAACGAATCATTTAAAAAAGAAAATGTTTTATACCATCATCTGTGAAATGCAAGAGAAAAGCCATAATATATTATTCCAGCTCAGGTGCAATTTAGATTTTTGGCTACTAGATGACAGTAGTGTATGTGCAAAGTGTTAGACTGATCCAATGAACCAAAATTATGTATCAGGACTGCCCAAATGTGCCTAATTTGTTTAGTAATAACTTTTCATGTTCAAAATTGTGCACTCTCCTCAAACAATAGCATGGCATTATTTCACTGTAATAGATACTGTAAATTGGACAGTGCAGTTAGATGAACAAGAATTTAAGCTGTCTGCCAATATCAGATATGTCTTTGTCCTTGGAAATGTTCTTGCTACTTAAGAAGTTGTTGTCAGTAGTGGTTGTCAGACAACCTTCTGTATCTTACAACCTCATGCTAATCCCATTAGCCTACGTTAGCTCAACCGTTCTGTGGAAGGGACACCGATCCCAAAGAAGTTAATGATTTTTGAATGACTACCTCATCTGTACCCCACAAATACAATTATTTGCAAGGTCCCTCAGTTGAGCAGTGAATTTCAAACACAGATTCAATCACAAAGTCCAGGGAGGTTTTCCAATAGCTCGCAAAGAAGGGCACCTATTGGTAGATGGGTAAAAAAAAAAGCAGACATTGAAAATCCCTTTTAGCATGGCAAAGTTATTAATTACACTTTGGATGGTGTATCGATACACCCAGTCACGACAAAGATACAGACAACCTTCCTAACTCAGTTGCCAGAGCGGAGCTCAGGGATTTCATCATGAGGCCAATGGTGTCTTTACAACAGTTACAGAGTTTAATGGCTCTGATAGTGGAAAACTGAGGATGGATCAACAACATTGTAGTTACTCCACAATACTCCAAATGGATGCCTGATGAAGACCTAAGGGTTGAAATGTTGTTATAAATAAATATCACCTGGGAGCATGAGCAGCAGTGTGTGGCATTTTCCTTTCTTTTGTCCATGAATTTGCCTACAACTCCAGCACCTGCGGAAAGTACCGGGATGTGCGTATGTTCTTCAGCTTTTGTACAAATGCTAACACACTGCTGTCAAAACTGTGAACCACACATTCAAAACGGAATAGATTTCAGCCTTGTGCCTTTCAAACACTGCTGATTGCAATTTCAGCTGAAAGGCTAAGCAGGTGTCTTGTTTTAGACTTGTTAGTGAACACACACACATATTACAGTATATATAGGTAGAGCTCAGAAAGACTCATTTTGGAAATGGAACAAGGAAGATGGGTTCGTGGAGGGAGAAGGGTGGCAGGGAGAGGGCGGATGCGTGGAGGAAGACAAAGAAGACAAAGAGCTGTTATTTCAGATGAAATAAGGGCTACACTTATAGACCATGTCGTGAACCATGGTCTCTCATTGAGAGAGGCAGGGTTGAGGGTGCAACCCAATCTGCAAAGATCCACAGTGGCATCTGTAATGCGAATTTTCCATCATGCAAACAGGTGAGAGTTACATCCTTACAGTAAATGAAAACATTACAGGAATCTATTTTGTATTGCAATTATAGAATATTTACACAGATATATATTACAGTAAGTTTGACTGTAAAATGTATTTTTACAACAGGACCCAAAGGCTGCCCCCAACAGGGGGAAGAGGAAAAATATTTTTAGATGCGCAGGAAAATGCTATTGTTGACATGGTTGTTGTCAACAATGCAATAAAACTGCGGGAGATTCAAGATAGAGTGCTGGCTGATAATGATATATTTGAAAATGTTAATTCTGTCAGCACAACAACTATTGCTCGAGTCCTAAAGAAACACCAAGTTACAATGAAACAGTTATACACTGTACCGTTCGAGAGAAACAGTGAACGGGTAAAAGAGCAAAGATACCAATATGTCCAGGTAAGACGTCTGAGGTTACGTACACAGCTATACAAAATATTTACAGTAAAAAAAAAACACTAGCATTTCTACAGTAAAACTGTGCACTTACTGTTTTTCAGAGAGTAATGGAGGTGGAAGCACTGGAAAGACCACATTCATTTGTATTTATCGATGAAGCTGGATTTAACCTTGCCAAAACACGGCGCAGAGGAAGGAATGTTATAGGTCAAAGGGCCACTGTGGAGGTTCCAGGCCAAAGGGGGGGAAATATCACCATGTGTGCTGCAATGGCCAATGATGGTTTGCTTCTCAACACACCACTCATTGGCCCATACAACACAGAAAGGCTTATAGCTTTCCTAGAACAGCTCTATGCTCAGCTAGTGCCAGCAGAACAGGGGGAGCCAGTAAGAAACCCCCAAGTTTTTGTCATAGTTTGCGATAACGTTGCTTTTCACCACTCTGCAGCTGTCACAGATTAGTTTGCAGCACATCACATATTTATGGTTTTGTACCTGCCTGCATATTCACCCTTCCTCAACCCAATAGAGGAGTTTTTCTCTGCCTGGAGGTGGAAAGTGTTTGGTCACCACCCACATGACCAAATGTCTCTTTTGGAAGCCATGCGTGCCGGATGTGAGGACACGAGTCCAGAGGACTGCCAGGGATGGATAAGGCACTCCAGAAGGTTCTTCCCCAGGTGCATGGCAAGAGAAAACATTAGATGTGATGTTGAAGAAAACCTGTGGCCTGATGCTAGAGAGAGGCAGGATTAGCCCCTCAATTATTTGTTCGAATTACAGTATGCACTTTTAGTTTCTACCTTTTTTTTCTCATTACTGTAATTCCGTAAATTACTACAGACTATTGAAGCAAACTGCTAATTTTAATTTACCTTAAAGAATTGTTATGTTCTAAACATTTTAATAAATCATGTGAAAGAATGTCACTCTTTTCTTTGAAGAAAATATTACTTTGTATGAAGTCACTGAAATTGTTCAAACTGTAAAGATGAAAAGTTTGTATTTTCTGTATTGGTGTTTGATGCTAGTGTTTTTACTCTCAGTGTGTTCTGAGTGACAGTGTGTGTTATCTCAGTGAGGGTTGTGCATAGTGTTTGGCTGCACTGAGCGTGTTTTGAGCCATGTGTTAAGAGTTGTGTTGCTAGGAATGAGTTTTGCAGGTGATGTGAACTGTTTAGCTCAGGTGACTGTTGGTAGTGCAGACTGTAGTTAGAGTTTTGCACATGTGACTCCAGTTGTGCCCACTGTCGTTTAGCAATCGAAAAAAACTGTAAATCTAAATCTGAAAGTCTATGGCAAGACCTGAAAATGTTTGTCTAGCAATGATCAACAACCAAGTTGACAGAGCTTAGAGAATTTTTAAAATTATGTATTATGACCGTATTGTTTGGCATTCGTAGACTGGTTTTATGCACAGCACCGTTCTACCCAAGCTGGGAGAGAGCGCCAGGACGGCTCAGGTAGCCTATACAGGACAGTAGTATTTTCCAAAAATCTATTGGTAGCTGATTAGTAAGCTGTTGTATCAAAAATGTATTTTACAATCTGCAATGTTTGAATTTTAACTTTAAATTCTGAACAAGTAATTACATAATGGCCACCAGCCAGCAGTCTAAAAATACAGCCTCATGCAACACACACACACACACACACACACACACACACACACACACACACACACACACACACACACACACACACACACACACACACACACACACACACACACACACACACACACAGAGAGAGAGAAATACACTCTTAATTAGATCCAGGCCTCTAGCACTGAGGTATTCCGATTATGAACATCAGGATACATTAAGCTCTTGGTGACAGATGCCCCAAACCGTTCATGAAGTCACATAACCACAGCTGATACCGAGACCCAGACAACATGGTGGTCTGATATCATGGGAACCCAGTAACACACACAGGCACCCTTTGATCATTAGCTTTACATGTGCACCTTATTGCTCAGATTAGTTTCACATTAACGTTGCAGATCCCAGTAGTCTAGATAGTCGTACTGTGATTGGTTTATGTGACAGAATTACTAAACACAAGGAATGACTGGACAGATGTAATGCTGACTGTGGGAAATAGACCAGTGATCGGCACCTTAAAGTGTCAACACAATCCAATCAGGCCAAACTAGTTGCAATAAAGTCAGACTGACTTTGACCTCATGTTCAAGTTGTATTATTTGGTTGTATTGCCTGGATTTTACAAGTCCTTGTTGTACTCTTGTTATCTGATGTGTCTTTAACCAGAAGACCTGTTAACCAGAAAATGATGTAGGCTACTTAAGAAAATGTTGCCCTCTAGGTGTTGTCTGAATTTGAACTTTGGAGGTTAAATAATGGTCCTGAACCTTCTCGTCCTGCAATACCCATTTCAGGGTGAGAAGATGAGGAGTCACTTAGTAATAAGATTTCAGCTATTTGTTTATCTAATTTGAGTTACAACCTTGTAAATGTTGCTGTCACCACCACAAGAGTTTTTCTTAACGCAATGAGGCGTTTTGAAACAGTGGCCAAGCCCTTTCATCAGCATTGGTTTGTAGGTGTTGATCATTTCTCAAGCAGCGTCTCCACTACCGGCACAGTCAGACTCTGGGTGACATAATTACCATTACACCACATCAAGAAAAAGCTCTGCGTTATATGCCTCACATTAGATCCGTCTCCATGGAGAAGCTTTCATGGATCTACAAACCCCTCTTTCCCATCAACCCTCATCAGTCAGATGGTACCCATTGTTCCATCTCTCGGGGTGTTAAAGAGTTGTGGGTACACGCCAACCAGGGAGGATACCTCAACTGACTCCTTTGTTTTCTTTTTCTCTTTCTCCTTACTCCTTTTTGTCTCTGAATCTCTCTCTCTCTCTCTCTCTCTCTCTCTCTCTCTCTCTCTCTCTCTCTCTCTCTCTCTCTCTCTCTCTCTCTCTCTCTCTCTCTCTCTCTCTCCCATCCATCCATCCATACCACAGGTCTCCAGTAAGCCCATTAATAACCATGTGTTAGTAATTATTTCATTCTAGCCATCAGCGACACAGAGGTGTCCTGGCACAGAAACACTGGCTGCCTGGGAGCTCAGCGCAGGCCTCTCTCTAACTCTCTTTATGTTTATGCCCCCTTTAAAGCCCCAGCACCCCACCTTGCCAACCCCTGTGTCTAAAATAGTTTAACGGGGAGCTTTTTAACGTCTTTATTACAACAGAAACTGGCACAATCCAGCACACCACATCACCACCACCCCACCGCTGCTCCACCCTAGCCCAGCCAGCCAACCGCTAGAGGTAATGCAGTGGGAGCCATGCCTGGTGGGTTAGGGGAACATTTATTTAATGATTTTGTTACCATTGTTTAGCATCACACCCCTTAGCCACATACATACACGAAGGCAATTACCGTAAACACACACAAACACATACACGAACAACATCCATTATACACAGACATATACACACAGACACACACAGGCACACACACACACACACACACAGGCACACAGGCACACACAGGCACACACACACACACACATACACACACACACACATAGTGGCTGTGATTTACTACCCAGTACAATTTATGAATCTAATTACACTCTACAAATATTTTAGTCCCAGAAAAAAACACAGGGAAAAGTGCTGCCTGTGTGTTTTTGTGGAAGGATAAAATGTTGTTTTATTCTATGAGTAAGGGAGAGAAGGACGGTGTTTTATTTTATGAGAGCCCGCAAGGTTTCCTTAACGTGTCAGTAACATGAAGGGTGTGTCCTGTAAAACAGTGTATTCTAAGTTTCTGTTTTTGCTGCTCTCTACTGTATGTCTCCTCAATGGGCCTGCAATCCTCACAAGGGATGCAATCACTCTAAATGAAAAATAGGCCTAAGGGTAACCACATTTCTTAAACATACACACGCGACTCTTGTTTCGGTTCATGTTTGGGATAGAAATCGTATATGAGTGAATGAAAGTCTTAATAGTGCTCTATTATTCTAGCCATCAAAGGATTCTAAATGGTAATAGAAAACATGGCTGTTTGTCATTCTATATCTGGGTTTCCAGAGCCCTATATAGATACTGTACATGTCTACATTTCTATCCGTCTTTACAGCAGTACAGTTACAGTTACCCACCTCAGTGGTCAGCCCAGCGCTTCCTGTAGGGGAACCAGAGGCCAATCATTTCATCAGCTGCCTCTTTAAGGCTGCGTCAGACACGCCATCATTAGCATGGAGCTGTCGTTAGCATGTAGCCGTCAGCACTAAGGGAGGTTCTAGTGCGGTGGAAAATGTCAGTCAGCCACCAATGTCTGACAGAGCTCATTACTTATGTTTCTGCCTGACGATGGGAAGGAGCCTCTGGGTTTGACACAGACACCCACTCTCCTCTAGTTTAGGACATTTGACTGCAGGGTATAGAGCGCACACACACAGCCACATATGTGCACAGGCATGCACAAGGGCACACACACACATACGTGCACACCCACACACACAGACGTGTACGCCCGCACACCCGCATGCACGCACGCACAAACACACACACGGTCATAGAAAACCAACACACAGGCACAGACAGCCAACACAGCCACCAGTAATGTGTTTTTGCTTATTTCTGTTGATGTGTGAGGGCAGAGAACTCAAAGCATCTGTCTTAATTTGTATGGAATTACACGAGTAGAACAAGCTTGAATGCTGTCACTTTCATGCACTGATTAAATCAAAGTCATGGCATTTATAATTAATGGACATGATTGATACTTTGTGTGTGTGCGTGCGTGCAAGTGTAAGTGTTTTCTCTTTGCCAGGCTCAGGAACAGGTTCAGTCAATGCGTAGTGACATACAGTACCATCTGCGACCGTAAACACACACAAGCTCTCTATGTCACACACGTGCACGTACACAGGCACATACTCTCCAAGCACGTACAGCAGCTCTCATGATTGACATAATGATCAAGCTAAACTACGGCACCTGTTAACATTCATGTCAGTTACTGTGTGTGAGTGCTTGGCATGCACGACTTGTGGACATAAATTATACTACCCTTTAACACTGCACTGTAACAATGCTGATGATTCTAAGAGGTTGGTTTAGTGAGAACGGACAGATAAACATTATGCCATTATCATGTAAATGACTGGAAGCTTGCCATATCTTTATTGAAGCAAATTTGTGAGAAAATACATTAAAAAAAGAAACATCTGCTCCCACTTTCACTCATAACTGGAGAATCTGTTAGCTTTGAAATGTCCAAGGCCATATTATCCAGACAAATCTACACAGACATACAGACATGCAGACATGCATGCCCGGGCACACACACCACACTGTAGTGGACTGGAATTCAATCAGAACAGCCATAGAAACGTTTAGACATCGTCTTTGTTTACAAGCTACTGTACTGCCCATGCATACACTTAGGTCAAGATTCAAATCAAATCAAATCAAATCAAATGTATTTATATAGCCCTTCGTACATCAGCTGATATCTCAAAGTGCTGTACAGAAACCCAGCCTAAAACCCCAAACAGCAAGCAATGCAGGTGTAGAAGCACGGTGGCTAGGAAAAACTCCCTAGAAAGGCCAAAACCTAGGAAGAAACCTAGAGAGGAACCAGGCTATGTGGGGTGGCCAGTCCTCTTCTGGCTGTGCCGGGTGGAGATTATAACAAAACATGGTCAAGATGTTCAAATGTTCATAAATGACCAGCATGGTCGAATAATAATAAGGCAGAACAGTTGAAACTGGAGCAGCAGCACAGTCAGGTGGACTGGGGACAGCAAGGAGTCATCATGTCAGGTATTCCTGGGGCATGGTCCTAGGGCTCAGGTCCTCCGAGAGAGAGAAAGAAAGAGAGAATTAGAGAGAGCATATGTGGGATGGCCAGTCCTCTTCTGGCTGTGCCGGGTGGAGATTATAACAGAACATGGCCAAGATGTTCAAATGTTCATAAATGACCAGCATGGTCGAATAATATTAAGGCAGAACAGTTGAAACTGGAGCAGCAGCACAGCCAGGTGGACTGGGGACAGCAAGGAGTCATCATGTCAGGTAGTCCTGGGGCATGGTCCTAGGGCTCAGGTCCTCCGAGAGAGAGAAAGAGAGAAGGAGAGAATTAGAGAACGCACACCTAGATTCACACAGGACACCGAATAGGACAGGAGAAGTACTCCAGATATAACAAACTGACCCTAGCCCCCCGACACATAAACTACTACTGCAGCATAAATACTGGAGGCTGAGACAGGAGGGGTCAGGAGACACTGTGGCCCATTCCGAGGACACCCCCGGACAGGGCCAAACAGAAAGGACGCCAACCCAGACAGGATGACCACATCAGTGACTCAACCCACTCAGGTGACGCACCCCCTCCAGGGACGGCATGAGAGAGCACCAGTAAGCCAGTGACTCAGCCCCTGTAATAGGGTTAGAGGCAGAGAATCCCAGTGGAAAGAGGGGAACCGGCCAGGCAGAGACAGCAAGGGCGGTTCGTTGCTCCAGAGCCTTTCCGTTCACCCTCCCACTCCTGGGCCAGACTACACTCAATCATATGACCCACTGAAGAGATGAGTCTTCAGTAGAGACTTAAAGGTTGAGAACGAGTTTGCGTCTCTGACATGGGTAGGCAGACAGTTCCATAAAAATGGAGCTCTATAGGAGAAAGCCCTGCCTCCAGCTGTTTGCTTAGAAATTCTAGGGACAATTAGGAGGCCTGCATCTTGTGACCGTAGCGTACGTGTAGGTATGTACGGCAGGACCAAATCAGAGAGATAGGTAGGAGCAAGCCCATGTAATGCTTTGTAGGTTAGCAGTAAAACCTTGAAATCAGCCCTTGCTTTGACAGGAAGCCAGTGTAGAGAGGCTAGCACTGGAGTAATATGATCAAATTTTGGGGTTCTAGTTAGGATTCTAGCAGCCGTATTTAGCACTAACTGAAGTTTATTTAGTGCTTTATCCGGGTAGCCGGAAAGTAGAGCATTGCAGTAGTATAACCTAGAAGTGACAAAAGCATGGATTAATTTTTCTGCATCATTTTTGGACAGAAAGTTTCTGATTTTTGCAATGTTACGTAGATGGAAAAAAGCTGTCCTTGAAATGGTCTTGATATGTTCTTCAAAAGAGAGATCAGGGTCCAGAGTAACGCCGAGGTCCTTCATAGTTTTATTTGAGACGACTGTACAACCATTAAGATTAATTGTCAGATTCAACAGAAGATCTCTTTGTTTCTTGGGACCTAGAACAAGCATCTCTGTTTTGTCCGAGTTTAAAAGTAGAAAGTTTGCAGCCATCCACTTCCTTATGTCTGAAACACATTCTTCTAGCAAGGGCAATTTTGGGGCTTCACCATATTTAATTGAAATGTACAGCTGTGTGTCATCCGCATAGCAGTGAAAGTTAACATTATGTTTTCGAATAACATCCCCAAGAGGTAAAATATATAGTGAAAACAATAGTGGTCCTAAAACGGAACCTTGAGGAACACCGAAATTTACAGTTGATTTGTCAGAGGACAAACTATTCACAGAGACAAACTGATATCTTTCCGACAGATAAGATCTAAACCAGGCCAGAACTTGTCCGTGTAGACCAATTTGGGTTTCCAATCTCTCCAAAAGAATGTGGTGATCGATGGTATCAAAAGCAGCACTAAGGTCTAGGAGCACGAGGACAGATGCAGAGCCTCGGTCCGATGCCATTAAAATGTCATTTACCACCTTCACAAGTGCCGTCTCAGTGCTATGATGGGGTCTAAAACCAGACTGAAGCATTTCGTATACATTGTTTGTCTTCAGGAAGGCAGTGAGTTGTTGCGCAACAGCCTTTTCTAACATTTTTGAAAGGAATGGAAGATTCGATATAGGCCGATAGTTTTTTATATTTTCTGGGTCAAGGTTTGGCTTTTTCAAGAGAGGCTTTATTACTGCCGCTTTTAGTGAGTTTGGTACAAATCCGGTGGATAGAGAGCCGTTTATTATGTTCAACATAGGAGGGCCAAGCACAGGAAGCAGCTCTTTCAGTAGTTTAGTTGGAATAGGGTCCAGTATGCAGCTTGAAGGTTTAGAGGCCATGATTATTTTCATCATTGTGTCAAGAGATATAGTACTAAAACACTTGAGCGTCTCTCTTGATCCTAGGTCCTGGCAGAGTTGTGCAGACTCAGGACAACTGAGCTTTGAAGGAATACGCAGATTTAAGGAAGAGTCCGTAATTTGCTTTCTAATAATCATAATCTTTTCCTCAAAGAAGTTCATGAATTTATCACTGCTAAAGTGAAAGTCATCCTCTCTTGGGCAATGCTGCTTTTTAGTTAGCTTTGCGACAGTATCAAAAAGGAATTTCGGATTGTTCTTATTTTCCTCAATTAAGTTAGAAAAATAGGATGATCGAGCAGCAGTGAGGGCTCTTCGGTACTGCACAGTACCGGATTCAAGCATTCGATCCTGTCAAAAGGGAATAAGATGGAAAGTCTACCTGGTGGGAGCAGTAGGTTTCAACAAAACCCCAAACCGTTCTATGAGTTTATATGACCATGGGAAAGAGTTGAAATACCGCAACGCAGCTCTCTACCACGACAACATGACATATGACATAGGATTATAATTGGGATGTGTAGGTTTGGATGTGGCTTAAATTAGACTGTAATTGAAAACAAGTTGTTTTCGTAGCTAATAAAGTCAAGTCACTGTTTGCCTCCTCCACTCAGTCATTCAGCATGAAAGAGCGATAGAAGGAAACGTGTGGGACTATGCCCTGAACCTTGACTGTTCCTCTGTCACAGCCAGGACAATAATGCCAGGCTCATACCTCAGCCATCCAACACTTGGAGGACTGCCGCACGCACACACACACACACACACACACACACACACACACACACACACACACACACACACACACACACACACACACACACACACACACAGAGGTTAACCCAGAGTCACTCTCTCACGCAGTCCCTGAAGTTCTGTGTGTGCGAGCGTGTACATTGGCAAGACAGAACGGCAGCGTTGTGTAAACTCAATGGGGATGGTGTGTGTCTGTCTGTCAACAACAGCTGTGCTCGATCTCTAATACTAACCCTTCCACACATACCATCACACGGGTGTGATCATTCTACAGGGGTCCCTGAAGTGTACGATCACACCGGTGCGATTAGAACGCTTATTTAGAATGCTTATTTAGAACGGCCAGTTTCGAATGACGCAACAATCAGCATTTGAGCTGGCCACACTTTTTTCTGAAACTACTTACACAAACACAGTCCTTACAAAGTTATGTCCAGAATGTGAGCAGTTTATTTTTTAGATGCAATGTTCAGATATTCACAGAAGTATCTATAGCATAACACAAACATCCAAACCGGAAAAATGTAGCGCTAACTGAGGAAAGATTGACGCAACACAAGAGGTCATATTTGTCTAACTCTCGGCTGACATAAACTACAATATCAATTAGCTAATAGAATTTTCTATTTATAATTAATCACATCATGGGTGAGCTCACCATAAATCAAAATAATTGAGTAAAACACTTTCTAGAAATTGAAAGTAACCCGACGATGATTAGTTTCAGCGTGCCACCATGCTTTTTTTCCTCACAGAAACTAAAGATAATAAGAGAAGAAAATATTAATTTGGTCAGTTAATAGTATGCATGTTGAAGCGGTGTGTCATCTACCATCGTTCACATCTCACCAGTCACTTCCTGAAGTTCTCAAAAAATTTGTGAACCCTTACTCACCTCATTTTTTTTAGCATCCTTGGTCCAACAGACGAATATGTGAAACCCAGAATGCATTGTATGTCAACAAACATGGCTCCACACACATAGCTGGAATTAGCATAGCTCATCGTAATCAGTACAACCTTCAAAAAAGTATTTCACACACATAATATGTGACCATTACAATTTATTTACAATGCATGATTTATCACCGTTAATTGAAAACATATGAATAAAACACTAAATATATCAATAATTACCACAAAAATAATTTTCTGATTGTGATTTATTGATACAAATGGTGCGTGCTGGCAGTCAATCACGTAACCTCTCACTCCCACTTTGAGCCATTCAGTGTTGTTAATGTATGTAGCTAGTGTGCTAAGCTGTGGCATTAGCAACGTCTTTCAAAAGGAGACAACTCACAAACGCGGAAATTCAGGATATTTTTTAACCTCTTAAGGTATAGGGGGCAGCATTTTCACTTGTGGATAAATAGCGTGCCCAATTTCAACTTCCTGCTACTCATGCCAGGAATATAAGATATGCATATTATTAGTAGATGTGGATAGAAAACACTCTGACGTTTCTAAAACTGTTTGTATCATGTCTGTGATTATAACAGAACTTATGTAGCAGGCAAAACCCCGATGACTAACTGTTCAGAATTATTATTTTTTTGCCTCTGACTGTTCCCTGAGTTGTCATTGCCAAGGAATATTTCTTAGGAACCTGTTTTAAATTCTTACCGCTTCCACTGGATGTCACCAGTCTTTGGAATTTGGTTGAGGTTATTCATTTGTGCAACGAAGAAGAAGCACATCCAGGAACAACGTTACACTATTGAGAGTTGCGCAAGACGTAAAAAGGAGCATGGTTTGTTTACTTCCTGTATTGAAAACAGATTGGCCGTGTACAATTCGATTATTAACGTTTAAAAATACCTAAAGTTGTATTACAAAAGTAGTTTGAAATATTTTGGCAAAGTTTATAGGCAACTTTTGAAATATTTTGTAGTGACGTTGCGTTTTTTGGAAGCTGTTTTTTTCTGGATCAAACGCGTCAAATAAATGGACATTTGGATATATATGGACGGAATTAATCAAATTGTGATGGGACATATTGGAGTGCCAACAAAAGAAGCTCGTCAAAGGTAATGCATGTTTTATATTTTATTTCAGCGTTTTGTAGCGCCTGCAGGGTTGAAATATGCTACTCTCTTTGTTGACATTGTGCCATCATCAGATAATAGCTTCTTATGCTTTCTCCGAAAAGCCTTTTAAAAATCTGACATGTTGGCTGGATTCACAACGACAATTGAGTATCTTACATGTGTGATTTAATGAAAGTTACATTTTTATATAATTTTTTGAATTTGCCACGCTGCATTTTCCCTGTTTTTTTTCTAAGTGGGACGCAACCGTCCCCTATACCATATGAACTGGTTAAAGTTCTGACAATGAGTCTTAGTATGGAATCAGGAATCAAATTCTGACAGTGAGGAGCTTCCCCCAGTCATTGAGACCCCTGAATCTGAGGACCCCTTATCCACTGACAAAGTCCCAGTTCCCTTTAAAGATGCTGGTGGTGATGGAGGCAGACCAACAGTGGATGAAGTACAGGAGTTCTGTGGTAGCTGGAAGGCTGCCAGCCATTTCACCCCTCCTGGCCCTGCAGTTTGCTTTGATGAGTCCCAGTCTGGAGTGCAACGCCCCTTGCCATTTCCATCTGAGGCAGAGTGCTTCAAGTTGTTTCTGACAGAGGAGCTGGTTGGAGACATAGTAGAGACCAATCGCTATGCCTTGGAGCTACAGGAGAAGAGAGAGCCAGGAGTGTGGGGGGGGGGGGGGACAACAACAACCACAATTAGTGAAATGTATACCTTCCTGGTGACAGTCCTTCTCATGGGGATAGTAAAGAAGAACTCCTTAAGAGAATACTGGAGCACAGATCCTATGTTTGCAACTCCCTTCTTTTCCCAAGACCGCTTCCTAGTTCTGCTGCGATGACTGCATTTCATCAACAATGCTACTGCCATCCTAAATGACCCGTTATACAAAATAAGAAATGTTCTTACCAGCCTAACAATAGCATTTGGTTGAGTCTTTGTGTCATACAAGGACGTATGCATTGATGAGTATGAGGGGTTTGGGGTGTCCGGGTCCGTGGTGATGACCATGCTGGATCCTCATTTCAGCAAGGGACACACTTTGTATGTGGACAATTGTTACAGCAGTCCTACACTATTCCAGAATCTGCTCTCCAACAGCACAGGGGCCTGTGGTACAGTCAGATCAAACAGGAAGGGGATGCCGGCATTCGGATGTAGGAAGATGCAGAGAGGGGAGGCGGAGTTCAAGGAGAACGGTCAACATCTGGCAGTAAAGTGGCATGACAAACGAGACATCAATGTTCTCTCCACTGTCCATACAGCAATCATGTCGGCCACAGGGAAGGTGGGCCACCTGACGGGAGAGAGAAAAATCAAACCAGATTACCTCAAAATGGGGGCAGTGGATAAGGCGGACATGATAAACAGCTTTATGGAATGCACTCAGAAAATGACCAAGTGGTATAAGAAGATATTTTTTCCATCTGATTGACGCAGCCCTCAATGGCCACTGCCAACTAACAGCTGATATGATTACTGAACAAGGGATTTTTTGGAATTGGACATATAGTTCACATGCAAAAACTATTGATGTAATAAGACACTTACTTTGATAGAATTTGGATTTGAACCAGTTTGTCTAGTGACGCCACAAGAACTGAGATGCTGTGCCTTAGACTGCTGAGCCACTTGGGAGTCATAAGGCCAGGGTAGCTTCAAAATACAACAAGCCAATACTTCTCTGATGCAATTAGCATTGTTTTACAGAGCTAATAGAAGAATGTAGCTAGCTACATAAGCACGATTGAATATAACACCATAAAGGTTATGAAAGGAGTAACGGTACCTCGCGTGCCCACGGTTATGAGGAATATACACAAATATATTATGCTCCATACAGAGAGTGAGCTGCAGTAGAAACGGTATAACACGACTTACAGAAACTATTGTAACGTAATAAGGCACTTACTTTGATAGCAACGCAGTCTGGATTTGAACCTGTGTCACATGGAATGACGCTGGAGAGACGAAGCAGGTACGGGGAGTAAAACATTAAATAAATAACGGACATGGAACAAGACAGGAACAGCGTCAGCAAACAGGCAATACAAACAAAGACAATCAATGCAGAAGCCGGGAACAGAGCTGGAGAACTGACAAATATAGGGGAGGCAATAACAGGTGATGAGTGAGTCCAGGTGAGTCCAATATCGCTGATGTGCATGATGAGGGAAGGCAGGTGTTGATGAAAGGAGTGCGTGATGCAGGGCGGAAAGAGCGGGAGCAGACGTGACAGTACTCCCCCTCTAGGGGCGCCACCCGACGTCCCAGTACTCCCCCTCTAGGGGCGCCACCCGACGTCCCACATAGGCGAACCGGCCGAGACATGGGTGCTGGGCATGCCGGTTGGGGCGTGGAAGCCCAACGAACCGGCAGGAGTGTGAGAGCCTGACGATCCGGCTGAGGCAAGACGCCTGTCGATCCCGCTGCAGAGAAGGAGCTCAAAGATCCGGTGGAGTGTGATGTGGGATGGGAAGCCGCCGATCCAACCGAGGCAAGGAAACCTCTCGAGCCAGCCAGGCGTGAAAGCCCGACGGGCTGGCCTAGGCGGAATACACCCCGACGTCACCAACAAAACAAAAAACAAACAAAAAAACCTCCTGGACCAGCTGGGCGAACAAGAACTGACGATCCAGCTGAGGCCCAACGTGAGATGGGCGCCATCCGAGCCTACCGGGGCAAGGAAACCTCTCGAGCCAGCTAGGGCGTAGAAACCAGACAAGCTGGCTAGGCACCCCTGGTTCCATTGGTGGCGACCCAGAGCCGATGCCACCATACCAACCGGAACTCCAGTACTCCCCGATGCTTTGTGTGTTGGCTTCTGCATTCTGTCACGTGGATGACGCTGGAGAGACGAAGCAGGTACGGTGAGTCAAACATTTAATACAGAACAGACATGGAATGAGACAGGAACAGCTTCAGCAAACTAGTAATACAAACAAAAGGCAATTAATGCAGAAGTGGGGAACAGAGCAGAGAAACTGACAAATATAGGGGAGGTAATAAACAGATGATAAGTGAGTCCAGGTGAGTCCAATATCGCTGAAGCACGTGACGAGGGAAGGCAGTTGTTCGTAATTGATGGCAGGAGTGCGTGATGCAGGGCAGCCTGGCACCCTCAAGCGCCAGGGGAGGGAAGAGCGGGAGCAGACGTGGAAGTAACCCCCCCTCTAGGGGAGCAGACGTGACAACCTGGGTGTCTGTAGAGACGCATCTAGCACTGAAAAGCTGTGCATTAGACAGCTGCGCCACTTGGTAGTCATAAGGCCAGGGTAGCTTCAAAATACAACACATGCTAATACTTCTCTGATGCAATTAGCATTGTTTACAGAGCTAATAGAATAATGTAGCTAGCTACCTAAGCATTGAGTATAACACCATAAAGGCTATGAAATGAGTAACGTTACCTCGCATGTCCGTGGTTATAAGGAATATACACAAAAATATTATGCTACAGTAGACACGACATGCAGAAGCTATTACAATGTTATACAGCACTTACTTTGATAGAAACGCACACATATTGGAATATAAGTCTCCAGCTTCAGCGATTTTTGCAATTCGTTCCAGCCATTGGCAGCAGAGAACTGGAAGGAAAGGCGGCCAAAGGAGGTGTTGGTTTTGGGGATGACCAGTGAGATATACCTGCTGGAGCGAGAGCTACGGGTGGTGTTGTTATTGTGACCAGTGAGCTGAGATAGGCAGAGCTTTACCTAGCTAAGACTTATAGATGACCTGGAGCCAGTGGGTCTGGCGACGAATATATAGCGAGGGCCAGCCGACGAGAGCATACAGGTTGCAGTGGTGGGTGGAGTATGGGGCTTTGGTGACAAAATGGATGGCACTGTGATAGACTGCATCCAATTTGCAGAGTAGAGTGTTGGAGGCTATTTTGTAGATGACATCGCTGAAGTCAAGGATCGGTAGGATAGTCTGTTTTACAAGGGTATGTTTGGCGACGTGAGTGAAGGAGGCTTTGCTGTGAAATAGGAAGCCGATTCTAGATATAATTTTGGATTGGAGATGTTTAATATGAGTCTAGAGGGAGAGTTTACAATCTAGCCAGACACCTAGGTATTTGTAGTTGTCCACATATTCTAAGTCAGAAACAGAGTAGTGATGCTAGTGATGCTAGTCTGGCGGGCGGGTGTGGGTAGCGAATGGTTGAAAAGCATGCATTTAGTTTTACTAGCGTTTAAGAGCAGTTGGAGGCCACGGAAGGAGTGTTGTATGGCATTGAAGTTCGATTGGAGGCTTGTTAACACAGTGTCCAAAAAAGGACCAGATGTATACAGAATGGTAACGTCTGCGTAGAGGTGGATCAGGGAATCACTCGCAGCAAGAGCGACATCGTTGATCTTTACAGAGAAAAGAGTAGGCCCGAGAATTGAACCCTGTGGTACCCCCATAGAGACTGCCATAGGTCCGGACAACAGGCCCTCCGATTTGACACAGTAGTCATTTGAGAAATCAAGGCTGTTGAGTCTGCCGATAAGAATACGGTGATGAACGGAGTTGAAAGCCTTGGCCAGGTCGATGAAGACGGCTGCACAGTAAATGCTCAACCAGAGACATCGCTCCTAGTGGCCAGTGATTTTAATGCAGGAAAACTGAAATCCAGCTTACCTCATTTCTACCAGCATGTCACCTGTGCAACTAGATGCGAAACAACTATAGATCAGCTTTACTCCACATACAGGGACACATACAAAGCTCTCCCTCGCCCTCCATTTGGCAAATCTGACCATAACTCTATCCTCTTGATTCCTGCTTACAAGTAGAAACTCAAACAGGAAGTACCAATACAGTACCAATGTGCTCAATACAGAAGTGGTCCGATGAAGCGGATGCTAAGCTACAAGACTGTTTCTCTTGCACAGACTGGAATATCAAATCAAATGAAAGTTAATTTGTCACATGCACTAATACAACAGTGAAATGCTTACTTACAAGCCCTTAACAACAATGCAGTTTTAAGAAAAATAATTATTAAGTAAAAAAAAGATAAGTAAATAAAAAATATATGTAAGTACAAATAATTAAAAAGCAGCAGTAAAAGTCAATGTGCGGGGGCAGATTGTAGGTAGAGTTAAAGTGACTATGCATAGATAATAAACAGAGAGTAGCAGCAGCGTAAAAGACAGTGGGGGGGAAATGCAAATAGTCTGGGTAGCCATTTGATTAGCTGTTCAGGAGCCTTATGGTTTGGGGGTAGAAACTGCTAAGAAACCTTTTGGACCTAAACTTGGCGCTCGGGTACTGCTTGCCGTGCGGTACCCGAGAGAACAGTCTATGACTTGGGTGGCTGGAGTCTTTAACAATTTTTCGGGACTTCCTCTAACACCGCCTGGTATATAGGTCCTGGATGGCAGGAAGCTTGGCCCCAGTGAAGTACAGTGATACACTACCCTCTGTAGTGCCTTACGGTCTGAGGCTGAGCAGTTGCCATACCAGGCAGTGATGCTACCAGTCAGGATGCTCTCAGTGGTGCAGCTGTAGAACGTTTTGAGGATCTGAGGACCCATGACAAATCTTTTCAGTCTCCTGAGGGGGAATAGGCTTTGTCGTGCCCTCTTCACGACTGTCTTGGTGTGTTTGGACCATGACAGTTTGTTGTGGACATCAAGGAACTTGAAGCTCTCAAACTGTTCCACTACAACCCTGTCGATGAGAATGGGGGCGTGCTCGACCCTCCTTTCCTGTAGTCCACACTCATCTAATTTGTCTTGATCATGTTGAGGGAGAGGTTGTTATCTTGGCACCATACGGCCAGGTCTCTGACCCCCTCCCTATAGGCTGTCTCATCGTCGTTGGTGAACAGGCCTACCACTGTTGTGTCATCTGCAACTTAATGATGAGTCATGCCTGGCCATGGAGTCATGAGGGAACAGGGAGTACAGGAGGGGACTGAGCACGCACCCCTGAGGGGCCCCATGTTGAGGATCAGTGTGGCGGATGCGTTGTTACCTACTCTTACCACCTGGGGGTGGCCTGTCAGGAAGTTCAGGATCCAGTTGCAGAAGGAGATGTTAAGCCCCTGGGTCCTTAGCTTAGTAATGAGCTTTGATGGTACTATGTTGTTAAACTCTGAGCTGTCGTCAATTAATAGCATTCTCACATAGGTGTTCCTTTTTTGTCCAGGTGGGAAAGGGCAGTGTGGAGTGCAATAGAGATTCCATTATCTGTGGATCTGGCTTCCTGTCAAAGCAAGGGCTGATTTCAAGGTTTTACTGCTAACCTACAAAGCATTACATGGGCTTGCTCCTACCTATCTCTCTGATTTGGTCCTGCCGTACATACCTACACGTACGCTACGGTCACAAGACGCAGGCCTCCTAATTGTCCCCAGAATTTCTAAGCAAACAGCTGGAGGCAGGGCTTTCTCCTATAGAGCTCCATTTTTATGGAACTGTCTGCCTACCCATGTCAGAGACGCAAACTCGTTCTCAACCTTTAAGTCTCTACTGAAGACTCATCTCTTCAGTGGGTCATATGATTGAGTGTAGTCTGGCCCAGGAGTGGGAGGGTGAACGGAAAGGCTCTGGAGCAACGAACCGCCCTTGCTGTCTCTGCCTGGCCGGTTCCCCTCTCTCCACTGGGATTCTCTGCCTCTAACCCTATTACAGGGGCTGAGTCACTGGCTTACTGGGGCTCTCTCATGCTGTCCCTGGAGGGGGTGCGTCACCTGAGTGGGTTGATTCACTGATGTGGTCATCCTGTCTGGGTTGGCGCCCCCCCCTTGGGTTGTGCCGTGGCAGAGGTCTTTGTGGGCTATACTCAGCCTTGTCTCAGGATGGTAAGTTGGTGGTTGAAGATATCCCTCTAGTGGTTTTGGGGCTGTGCTTTGGCAAAGTGGGTGGGGTTATATCCTTCCTGTTTGGCCCTGTCCGGGGGTGTCCTCGGATGGGGCCACAGTGTCTCCTGACCCCTCCTGTCTCAGCCTCCAGTATTTATGCTGCAGTAGTTTATGTGTCGGGGGGCTAGGGTCAGTTTGTTATATCTGGAGTACTTCTCCTGTCCTATTCGGTGTCCTGTGTGAATTTAAGTGTGCGTTCTCTAATTCTCTCTTTCTCTCTCTCGGAGGACCTGAGCCCTAGGACCATGCCCCAGGACTACCTGACATGATGACTCCTTGCTGTCACCAGTCCACCTGGCCGTGCTGCTGCTCCAGTTTCTTTCAACTGTTCTGCCTTATTATTATTCGACCATGCTGGTCATTTATGAACATTTGAACATCTTGGCCATGTTCTGTTATAATCTCCACCCGGCACAGCCAGAAGAGGACTGGCCATCCCACATATGCTCTCTCTAATTCTCTCTTTCTTTCTCTCTCTCGGAGGACCTGAGCCCTAGGACCATGCCCCAGGAATACCTGACATGATGACTCCTTGCTGTCCCCAGTCCACCTGACTGTGTTGCTGCTCCAGTTTCAACTGTTCTGCCTTATTATTATTCGACCATGCTGGTCATTTATGAACATTTGAACATCTTGACCATGTTCTGTTATAATCTCCACCCGGTACAGCCAGAAGAGGACTGGCCACCCCACATAGCCTGGTTCCTCTCTAGGTTTCTTCCTAGGTTTTGGCCTTTCTAGGGAGTTTTTCCTAGCCACCGTGGTTCTGCACCTGCATTGCTTGCTGTTTGGGGTTTTAGGCTGGGTTTCTGTACAGCACTTTGAGATATCAGCTGATGTACGAAGGTCTATATAAATAAATTTGATTTGATTTGATTTGATTTGGATCTGTTGGGGCGGTATGCAAATTACAGTGGGTCAAGGGGCTTCTGGGACAATGGTGTTGCTGACTGGGTAAAGTACAGGCATGGAAAAGACAAAAGGTGTCGTTAGTGAGGCAGTCAAAAAGTATCATACACGGGAGGATTAAGTGTGAGAAAAACTATTTCATTGGTTATTAAAAAAAATTCTTAGCTCAAAATATTACTATTAATAGTAGTAGCCATAATTCATAAATGGCACCATGCCAAACCTATATAAGGGTTCTATATAGAACTTTTAGGGGTTCCATACATGAAGCAAGCAATAGAAGCCTTTTTGGTTCTATAAGGAACCAGTTTTTCTATGAGTGTACAGCAATATTGTCACGTTCTGACCTTAGTTCCTTTGTTTTGTCTTTGTTTTAGTATGGTCAGGGCGTGAGTTGGGGTGGGCAGTCTATGTTCTTTTTTCTATGATTTGGGATTTCTGTGTTTGGCCTGGTATGGTTCTCAATCAGAGGCAGCTGTCGATCGTTGTCCCTGATTGAGAACCATACTTAGGTAGCCTGTTTTCACCCTTGAGTTGTGGGTTATTATTTTCTGTTCTGTGTTTTGTGCTTCACCGTACAGGACTGTTTCGTTTCGTTCGTTGTCGATTTATTGTTTTGTTTCAGTGTTCAATTGTTTTATTAAATCAATATGGACACTTACCACGCTGCGCATTGGTCCTCCTCTTCTTCCATCACAGACAAGCGTTACAGAATCACCCACCACCAAAGGACCAAGCAGCGTGGTGACGGGCAGCAGTAGCGATCTCCAGGATCCTGGACATGGGAGGAGATCTTGGATGGCAAGGGACCCTGTGTACAGCCGGGAGAATATCGCCGCCCCAAGGCAGAGCTGGAGGCAGCGAAAGCTGAGAGGCGGTGGTATGAGGAGGCAGCACGGCAGCGCGGCTGGGACGAGAGGCAGCCCCAAAAATGTATTGAGGGGGCGCATACAGGGAGTGTGGCTAAGTCAGGTAGGAGACCTGTGCCAACTCCCTGTGCTTACCGTGGAGAGAGGTGGACCAGGCAGGCACCATGTTATGCCGTGAGGCGCACGGTGTCCCCGGTGCGCAGGCATAGCACGGTGCATTACATAGCAGCGCCTCGTATCGGCCGGGATAGAGTGAAGCCGGCTCAGCGCATCTGGTCTCCAGGGCGTCTCCTCGGGCCGGGGTACATGGCACCAGCCCTGCTCATGGTGTCCCCGGTTCACCATTACAGCCCAGTGCGGTCGATTCCACCTCGCCGCAATGGCCTGGCTACGGGGAGCTTCCAGCCAGGTAGGGTTGGGCAGGCTCGGTGCTCAAGACCTCAAGTGAACCTCCATGGTCCGTCTATCCGGTGCCTCCTCCACACACCAGGCCTCCGGTGGCAGCCCCCTGCACGAGGCTGTCTCTCCGTCTCCTCCTGACAGAGTCTCCCGTCTGTCCTGAGCTGCCAGAGTCTCCCGTCTGTCCTGAGCTGCCAGAGTCTCCCGTCTGTCCTGAGCTGCCAGAGTCGCCCGTCTGTCAGGAGCTGCCAGAGCCGCCCGCCAGTCAGGAGCTACCAGAGCCGCCCGTCACTCTGGCGCTGCCGGAGTCGCCCTTCATGCCGGAGCTGCCGGAGTCTCCCGCCTGTCCGGTGCTGCCGGAATCTCCCTTCCATTCGGGACCCGTGGCTAGGTCCCCAGTCCGAGGTCGGCAGCGAGGGTCGCCTCTCTAAAGAGGCCACGGAGGCAGGTTAAGAGGCGGACAAAGACTATGGTGGAGTGGGGTCCACGTCCCGCGCCAGAGCCGCCACCGTGGACAGACACCCATCCAGACCCTCGGAGTCCGCAAAAAAGTTTGGAAACACCAAGACTCTTCCTAGAGCTGGCCGCCCGGCCAAACTGAGGAACCTGGGGAGAAGGGCCTTAGTCAGGGAGGTGACCAAGAACCTGATGGTCACTCTGACAGAGCTCTAGAGTTCCTCTGTGGAGATGGGAGAACCTTCCAGAAGGACAACCATCTCCGCAGCACTCCACAAATCAGGTCGTTATAGTAGAGTGGCCAGACTTAAGACATTCCTCAGTAAAAGGCACATGACAGCCAGCTTGGAGATGGCAAAAAGGCACCTAAAGGACTCTCAGACCATGAGAAAAAAGATTCTCTGGCCTGATGAAACCAAGATTGAACTCTTTGGCCTGAATGTTAAGTGTCACGTCTGGAGGAAGCCTGGCACCATCCCTACGGTGAAATATGGTGGTGGCAACATCATGCTGTGGGGATGTTTTTCAGCGGCAGGGACTGGGATGCTAGTCAGCATCGAGGAAAAGATGAACAGAGCAAAGTACAGAGAGATCAATGATAAAAACTTGCTCAAGAGCGCTCAGGACCTCAGACTGGAGTGAAGGTTCACCTTCCAACAGGACAACGACCCTAAGCACACAGCCAAGACAACGCAGGAGTGGCTTCGGGACAACCCGATCGACCATCTCTGGAGAGACCTGAAAATGCAGCTCCACATCCAACCTGACATAGCTTGAGGGGATCTGCAGAGAAGAATAGGAGAAACTCCCCAAATACAGGTGTGACAGGCAGTAATCACTTCTAAAGGTGCTTCTGAACTGTGTAAAGGGTCTAAATACTTATGTAAACGTGATATTTCAGTTTTGGGTTTTTAATACATTTGAATCAAATTCTAAACCTGTTTTTGCTTTGTCATTATGGGGTATTGTGTGTAGATCTAGGGGGGAAATTATTTAATCCATTTTAGAACACAGCTGTAACGTAACAAAATGTGGAAAAAGTCAAGGGGTTGGAATACTTTCTGAATGTACTCTACATAGCGCATTGAAGTGAATCACACTGCTGCTCTCTCACTTAGCTTTTTGCACATTACGGATTGTGGTTGTTGTGAATGGCCAATAAAGGTAGAATTGAAAGAGTTTAAGCTGCCTATCAATCATTGTTTTTGCAACCAGTGGACAACCAGTGAAAAATGCACTCTTTCAACAGCTGGGGATCCTGGGCCTGATTAATGAAGAGGGGCTTAACAGGGCTGAAGACCTGGGGCCCACGCCCGTAGGATCTTGAGGCAGAGAAAAATAGAAATGCATACAGTACCAGTCAAAAGTTTGGAAACACCTCCTTATTCAAGGGTTCTTCCTTTATTTTTACTATTTTCTACATTGTAGAATAATTGTGATGACATCAAAACTTTTGAAATAACCCCCAAAACACCATCACACCTCCTACTCCATGCTTCACAGAGGGAACCACACATGCGGAGATCATCCATTCACCTTCTCTGCGTCTCACAAAGACATGGCAGTTGGAACCAAAAAACTCAAATTTGGACTCATCAGACCAAAGGACAGATTTCCACTGGACTAATGTCCATTGCTCGTGTTTCTTGGCCCAAGCAAGTTTCTTCTTATTATTTTTATCCTTTAGTATTGGATTCTTTGCAGCAATTCGACCATGAAGGCCTGATTCACGCAGCCTCTGAACAGTTGATGTTGAGATATGTCTGTTACTCTGTGAAGCATTTATTTTGGCTGCAATTTTTGAGGCTGGTAACTCTAATGAACTTATCCTCTGCAGCAGTAGTAACTCTGGGTCTTCCTTTCCTGTGGCAGTCCTCATGAGAGCCAGTTTTATCACAGTGCTTGATGGTTTTTGCGACTGAAGAAACTTTCAAAGTTCTTGAAATGTTCCAGATTACTTTAAGACATGAAGGTCAGTCAATGATAGACTGTCGTTTCTCTTTGCTCATTTGAGCTGTTCTTGCCATAATATGGACTTATAGGGCTATCAAATAGGGCTATCTTCTGAATATCACCCATTCCTTGTCACAACACAACTGATTGGCTCAAACGCATTAAGAAGGAAAGAAACTTTTAACAAGGCACACCTTGAAAATACATTCCAGGTGACTACCTCATGATGCTGGTTGAGAGAATGCCAAGAGTGTGCAAAGCTGTCAACAAGGCACAAAGGGTGGCTACTTTGAAGAATCTCAAATATAAAGTATATTTGTTTAACACTTTTTTGGTTACTACATGACTCCAATTGTGTTATTACATAGTTTTGATATCGTCACTATTACTCTACAATGTATAAAATAGTCAAAATAAAGAAAAACCCTGGAATGAGTATGTGTGTGCAAACCTTTGACTGGCCGTGTTTTTTTAAAGAAAAGCACATTTTCTGTACATTAAAATAACATCAAATTCATCAGAAACGCAGTGTAGACATTGTTAATGTTGTAAATTACTATTGTAGGTGGAAACAGCTGATTTTTTATGGAAAATATACATAGGTGTACAGAGGCCCATTATCAGCAACCATCACTCCTGTGTTCCAATGGCACGTTGTGTCAGCTTATCCAAGTTTATCATTTTAAAAGGCTAATTGATCATTAGAAAACCCTTTTGCAATTATGTTAGCATAGCTGAAAACAGTTGTCCTGATTAATGAAGCAATAAAACTGGCCTTCTTTAGACTAGTTGAGTATTTGGAGCATCAGCATTTGTGGGTTCGATTACAGGCTCAAAATGGCCAGAAACAAAGAGTTTCTTCTGAAACTCGTTTTTCTATTCTTGTTCTGAGAAATGGAGGTTATTCCATGCGAGAAATTACCAAGAAACTGAAGATCTCATACAAACTGGCGCTAACCAGAATAGAAAGAGGAGTAGGAGGCCCCGGTGCAAAACTGAGCAAGAGGACAAGTACATTAGAGTGTCTAGTTTGAGAAACTGGCAGCTTCATTAAATAGTACCCACAAACACCAGTCTCAACGTCAACAGTGAAGAGACGACTCCGGGATGCTGGCCTTCTAGGTGTGTTACTGATTACAATTTTGGACAGGTAACTAGTAACTGCAACAGATTACATTTAGAAAGTACCCTACCCAACCCTGCATTCGAGTGTGTGTGTGTGTGTGTGTGTTGGGTGGGATAAGAACACATCAGAGTGGTATTGGATCATAGTTTCTGACCTTTTCTTGACCACTGCTCCCCAGGGCTGGAACAAACTGTCATATAAAGCCTCAATATTGAGAATCATCCATAAAAAAACACTCACAGCGGCATACAATGTCTGGCAACCCTTGAAGAGTATTTCCACACACTTTCCACACACTATTTCCACACACTCTTAGAAAAAAAGGTGCTATCTAAAACCTAAAAGGGTTCCTCAGCTGTTCCCATAGGAGAACCCTTTGAATAACCCTTTTTTTGGTTCCAGGTACACCTACAACATCCGATGTCACAGGAAGGCCAAAAAGATCCTCAAGGACATCAACCACCCAAGCCAAGGCCTGTTCAGCCACTATCATTCTGAAGGCGAGGTCAGTACAGGTGCATCAAAGCTGAGACCGAGAGACTGAAAAACAGCTTCTATCTCAAGGCTATCACTGTTAAATAGCCATCACTAGCCGGCTTCCACCTGTTTACGCAACCATGCACCTTACAGGCTGCTGCCCTATATACATATTGGGAATAATGTTTACATACTGCTTTTACTCATCTCATATGTAAACTCAGCAAAAAAAAGAAACGTCC
Organism: Oncorhynchus clarkii lewisi; assembly: GCF_045791955.1. Classification (NCBI taxonomy): domain Eukaryota; kingdom Metazoa; phylum Chordata; class Actinopteri; order Salmoniformes; family Salmonidae; genus Oncorhynchus; species Oncorhynchus clarkii. The sequence goes on from NC_092150.1 coordinate 41,852,134, forward strand.
CCTTTTTCAGAACCCTGTCTTTCAAAGATGATTAAAAAAAAATCCAAATAACTTCACAGATCTTCATAGTAAAGGGTTTAAACACTGTTTCCCATGCTTGTTCAATGAACCATAAACAATTAATGAACATGCACCTGTGGAACGGTTGTTAAGACACTAACAGCTTACAGACTGTTAGTGGGCAATTAAGGTCACAGTTATGAAAACGTAGGACACTAAAGAGGGCTTTCTACTGACTCTGAAAAACACCAACAGAAAGATTCCCAGGGTCCCTGCTCATCTGCGTAAACGTGCCTTAGGCATGTTGCAAGGAGGCATGAGGACTGCATATGTGGCCAGGGCAATAAATTGCAATGTCCGTACTGTGAGACGCCTAAGACAGCGCTACAGGGAAACAGGACAGACAGCTGATTGTCCTCGCAGTGGCACACCACATGTAACAACACCTGCACAGGATCTGGACATCCGAACATCACACCTGCGATTTGGAGGTGGAGGGTTCATCATGGTCTAGGGCGGTGTGTCACAGCATCATCGGACTGAACTTGTTGTCATTGCAGGCAATCTCAATGCTGTGCGTTACAGGGAAGACATCCTCCTCCCTCATGTGGTACGCTTCCTCATCCTGACATGACCCTCCAGCATGACAATGCCACCAGCCATACTGCTCATTCTGTGTGTGAATGTCAGTGTTCTGCCATGGCCAGCGAAGAGACAGGATCTCAATCCCATTGAGCACGTCTGGGACCTGTTGGATCGGAGTGTGAGGGCTAGGGCCATTCCCCACAGAAATGTCCAGGAAATTTCAGGTGCCTTGGTGGAAGAGTGGGGTAACACAGCAAGAACTGGCAAATCTGGTGTAGTCCATGAGGAAGAGATGCACTGCAGTTCCTAATGCAGCTGGTGGCCACACCCGATACTGACTGTTACTTTTGACCCCCCCCCCCACCCCCCTTTGTTCAGGGACACATTATTCAATTTCTGTTAATCACGTCTGTGGAACTTCTTCAGTTTATGTCTCAGTTGTTGAATCCTGTTAGGTTCCTACAAATATTTACACATTTAACTTACACATGCTAAGTTTGCTGAAAATAAATACAGTTGACAGTGAGTGGACGTTTATTTTTTTTGCTGAGTTTATATACTGTATTCTATTCTACTCTATTTTAGTCAATGCCACTCCGACATTGCTCAATCTAATATTTATAACATTTATATTTCTTTGTTCAATTTTTTTACTTTTAGATTTCTGTGCATTGTTGTGAATTGTTAGATACTACTGCACTGTTGGAGATGGGAACACAAGCATTTTGCTACACCCGCAATAACATCTGCTAAACATGTGTATGTGACCAATAACATATTATTTGATTTGATAAGAACCATTTTGGTTACAGGTAGAACCCTTTTTGGTTCCATGTAGAACCCTCTCCACAGAGGGTTCTACATGGAACCCAAAAAGGGTTTTACCTGGATCAAAAAGGGTTCTCTTATGGAGACAGACAAAGATCCCTTTTGGACCCCTTTTTAAAAGAATGTAGAACAAATAACACCAGTCTTTAAATGAGAGAGCCTCATTGTTCTCTCTCCATCTCTCCTCCTCCCGACCTCATCCTCTAGTTGCAATGGTTTGGCCCGCGGTGATAGAGAGAGAGAGGGGATCATAAAATGAGACATTAGAATACTACAATGGACATGAATGTTCTTATGATGGGATAAAGGTCAGCCATTTTGGTCAGGGAATTGGTCAACCATGGTTTGCCAGTCATGTGATAAGATATAGTGTAAAACAATGCATTTTAAGAATTTAACTGCAGTGTATGTTTGTTAGCTAGCTAGCCAGTTTAAGTGGAATGATTCCATAAATGTTTCTAATTAACTGCCAATAGGCCAGCATTCCATTGAAACTTTGCAGTCAATCCACAGCCATACAAGTGGCTGAAATCAGTTGATGATAGGACCTAGACAAGTTGTAAATGCAACAAGTACTGATATTGTATTCAGATTAATACAATTGAGACATATTTTAGAGTCTATTCATAAAGAAAATGTGTATATACTGCAACTCTTATAAACTGCATTTATAATTATATGACAATATTTTAGCTTGTGATATATCATAATACTTACTTTTATTTTCCTGCATAAGTAAATTCAGAATTATGTCTCTACTGCCAGTCATTCCAATTAGACTGGTTGGATTTCTCCCTGACCAATATGGCTGCCATTTTCACCCCATTCCGGAACTTTATGGGCTTATGACATAGCCCCTCTAGTAATTTAATAGGATCACAATGGAGGGTATTTTATTTTCCTTCTTTAGCTGGAGGTCAGAGTTCTCCAGGATGGAGAATCAGAAGGAGACGTTGCCATATTTCCCCTTTCCCAATACCCCCTGGGAGAAACCGAGTGTATTTCATCTTCTATGATAAACGGCTCGAGCACAGGGACAAGAGAGGATGCGGCCTCATAGTGTAGTAAGTCAAGCAGCTCCAGCCCACCACTCACTACATTATAGCTCTGTGTTATTGAGCTCTTTAGGGTCCCAGAGCAATTATACAATTATCTGGCAGAGTTATGGGAGGCTCTGAAGGAAAAGGCCTTGAGACCCTCTTCACTAAAACAATTCACAAACACATCCATCTGGAGAGTCATGCTTTTTCTCTCTCTCCCTCCTCCATCGCTCTGATTCTCATTCCTCCATTATATTTCACTTCAAATTTTCACTCATCCAATCTCTCTCCCTAAATCTCTCTTTCATTCTCTCTCATGACCAATTGGCCTAAAATCGACCAGTCATCAGGTTTGTGTAGACCAACTTGGTTCCGCTCCTATAGGCCAGGTAAGCGTCTCATAACGTGATGACTGGAAAGGTAACTATCCTGCGGACAACAAAAGAGATAGCTCCTTCCTTTGTTGCTGTGGTTACCAGTGGCGCAGTGCAGGATGATGACTCATTGAAATGTTTTAGTGGGTGTTTGTGGGGGTTTGTGTTTTTGCCTGGCCATTGAGAGCAGAGCAGAGGGGGTTTAATATTTTCCGTGCGCCGTGTCCAGGACATTTACAGATGGCGTCAGGGTATTGTGCTGGTCTGAGGGGAGGCACTTTGAAGTGTTTGTGGTTTCGTCACATCTGCAGGCAAGATGTGTGGGGTTGGGGGTTCTGAGCTGGGAGCTGGGCGGCTAGGGGGGTTGGGGGACGTTTTGGAAAGAAAAGCAGGGGGCGGTATCAGGTTCTGTTGGTAGTCATAATGCCATGTGACAATGAACAACATCCCTTAACTATTTCCCAGGCACTGACTGCCAGTGGTGGAGTCATTAAATGCACATTTCCCATTGAAAATGTGTGTGGTTGAAATGTTACATCTCATGCACATAGCCTAAGTAAAAAATTAGCAATGTTGCCTCAAAGCTTTCTTCTTCGTTTTTGGATTTGTATAATTTTTACTGCATCATGGAGGTAACATACACAGACGTTTCGGCTTTTGCCTTTTTCAGTGTGCAGGTTCAAATCTTACATGAAGAAACAGCCTTTGTAGGAAACACCGGTGAGCACAGTGCAGGTGCTTCTCACCAGGGTAATTGGTCCTCTGGCAATCAGGGATGGCCTCTCTTGTCTACCTGTATATGTGCTACAATCACAAGGACAAGGATATATAGAATTATAGAAGATGGGAGCAGGCACGAAGGACAATTAGGGGGTAATATCAGGCATAAACCGTTCATGAATAAATTGCATTAGGGTACAAAATATCAATTCATGGGATAGCTTGTCACAAGGGACATCAGCCTAGGCGTTCATAAATCGGCCTAAGTTGGTCTAACTCACTAATGATATGTAAAATATGGTATGGAGAGTGTTCTTGTTGACTATAAGATTATTCATTTGGCCTATAGGAAGGAGATGAAGTACAATTATTATTATTTTAACTAGACACTAGACACATACTGCATTGTGTGTTTTTACAGACAGTACAGCACCGTTAATATTGTCAAAAAAATCCTTGGAAGAAATTGTACAAAATTCACAAGAGTGTAGGCCACACTTAGAGCGTTCTGAAGAAAATCGCTGGATATCTGGGGGAAAGAAACACATGTTGTGTTTTTTACCTGATCCTCAACTAATCATAAATCCAATTAATCAACAACAAAAAATATGACTGAAAACATAATCAGAGCCTTAGTGTAATCTTGTATTGGATAAATGTCATTGCAATTATGCATGGCAACATTTTTGGTCTCTCTCACACTTTCTAAATATAGTGTCAAGAAAAACAATAGAAAATTCAAAAACACATCACTGAGTCCACTTTTAACTCCAGTTTCTTATCTGGGATCTTTTAAAATCTAACTGTAGGGTTGGTGGGGCGAAGCCTTGCAGTTAAATCTCTACTACAGACGCGGTCAAACCTAACGCAATGGTAAATCTTAGCACTGCCGTTAGTGCTATCGGTCCAGGGGTGTGACAGAAATAATCTAGCTATTTTCACTGAAGGAATTATGGATGCAGTAGGTGGCGGTGGCACAAAAGGGCTTATTTATTTGATGAATAAATACGTTGGAAACTTGACTCCTCACTGGCTAATCAGAGCATGCTCCATGGCTAAATATGTGTTGTGTATTTACAGTATTTAATGTGTTGCTTTGTCATCAGTTCCAATTCAAATGTTCTACAGTTTTAGCTTAGTTTGTTAAATAGCCCGTAGAAATAAAATAACAAAATGTAGACCTATCCCATATTTGCTAAATACACTGAACATATTTGCAGTCCACATTGTTTGAAGTAATTCCATGGCTTCAATATGGAAACATATTGTTAAACACAGCATTCACACTAGTGTAGGGGCTAGGCCTACTGTAAATTGTATTATGGCTGAGCCTGTCACGCCCTGACTTTAGAGAGCCTTTTTTATTCTCTGTTTGGTTAGGTCAGGGTGTGACTTGGGTGGGCAAATCTATGTTTCTATTTCTTTGTTGGCCTAGTATGGTTCCCAATCAGAGGCAGCTGGTTATCGTCGTCTCTGATTGGGGATCATACTTAGGCAGCCCTTTTTCCCACCTTAGATTGTGGGATCTTGTTTGTGTGTAGTTGCTTTCTGCACTGCACTGTTCGTTTTTGTATTTTGTTGTTTTTTCGGTGTCATTTAAATAAAAGTAAAATGTACGCATTCCACGCTGCACCTTGGTCCAATCCCTCTCTAAACGACCGTGACAGAGCCATGGACATGCCAAACGTTGTCAATAAGCCAATATTAAATTCACTATTGATAAACCCTAAAAAAGAGTGAATAATTCAAATAAAATTAGAATCAAAACGACAACTTTTTAAAAATAGTCTAAATACAGTTAGGCCTACATGCACAATAATTGCTCCCCATGTTCATTTAGCCTAATATTAAGGCAACAATTGAGCGTTTTACGAAAATCTTTTTACGACTTTTCACAGAAGCTGGACAAAAATCCAATATAAAGAGAATGTCCACTCACCGTTACACTGCTCCCAAATATCATGTTTTATAAACATAATGGAACCATCTTACAGATCTCATTCACACTTATCCAGAAATAGGAGATGGCTCCTAAATTCCATTGCATGCGAGCTGGACATTCTCATCATAATGCCAGGACGGTGAATCATTCAAATAAGTTTGGTTGTTCATCAAATTAAACAACCCCCCCCCCCCCCTTTAAAAAAAGGAAAAACAATATTTCTAAATAGCTTGGGGTCAGAAGCATGATATCATAAAATCGACAGGATAAAAAAAGACCAAACGGATTGCTGGCTTAGGTTAACGGTTAACGGTAGCCTACGGAGGGCTTGAAACAGAAAACAAGCAATTGTTACCGGAAAATAAGTTCTAAATACAAGGGTCACCAGCATCTTTTCATCTCTCGTTTATTGATGGGCATTTGGACACATGTAGCCTACATGGAGGGTTTTTCACCACATCCAAAACAGGAGCTGGCTAAAATAATGTAGGCCTACACAATACATAGATAATTTGGGGATGTCCGCTCATTGTTTTGCTGCTCACAATCTTTTAATAAAGCTTTGGTGATTAAGATAGGTTGTGCTTCCGCTGACAAAATCCATACCATTATCAAGCGGATTACCACTAAATACGCCTGCGTACTAGGTTTGGTTAGTTCCTAGCAGAACTTGGCAATGCAAAGCGAACGTCTGTACCTCGCGTACTCCCTTAAAATACCTCATTTACTGTATGTCCCTCGCCCTAGCGTATCCAGTATAGATTTTCTCAAAAGAGTCAGAACAGTCTGAAGATAAATCAAAAAATCTGTAATTCGTTTTGACATTTTTCCTGAGGAGGTCTTTGTCGCATAATTTTACATCTAACTAAGATGTTTGGTACAGTATTGCTCAAGTGAAAAAAACGTGCATGAAAACTAGGCATCTCTAATTGAATGACAACAAATACTTAATTGAAGAATCTTGTCCATAGTTCCCACTCCTAGGAGTAGTACTGTTGACCCATCACCAACAAAAGGACTATCGAACTTCGACTTGCCTCAATGAAAGAAAATGTGTGCGGGACAGCCGGGGGAAAAAAATGGCGAACACCAAAATGAACAAACCGTCACAAAATGTTGTCCTAATACAGGCATGAACCGTTTTGACTTGGAATCATGCGACAGGCTTAAGACACCAGAGCACCAGTTTTTACATGCTGAAATTGCAAACTAATGTGCACTTGGCATGGGGGCAGATAGCCTAGCAGTTAGAGTGTTGGGCCAGTAACTGAACGGTTACTAGTTTGAATCCCAGAGCTGACAAGGTAAAAAATCTGTCAATGTGCCTTTGACGCAGGCACTTAACGCTAATTGCTCCAGGGATGCCATTGATAATGGCTGGCTGTGACCCCTCTCTCAGGGGGAGTTGGTATATGCAACAAAACACATTCCCAATTCAGACACGTGTATAATACACACTTGAAATAGGACAAATATAAGCACCCACCAAATTATTCTTATGCGCCAGCCGAAAATAGAGCCCTGTGTCGCAGTCTGTCTACTCGTCTCTGGGCTCTAACGATGTAAAGCCGCCTACCACCAAAGCGCCAGAGTGCCTTTATAGAATTAGGCCCACACCGTGGGGATAGCAGTTTAATCATGAGTTTATGGAGCAGGGTTTCGCCATGCTCATAGTTGACACGCCACAACTATTTTCACATTTCATTAACAGGCCCTGCCAAGTTGGCGGTGCGGTGGTGGTGGGGCTGAGTGGGGAATGAATTTGACTACTTTATTTTCCACACACCATACTATTCCTCCTCTGAGTCCCGCCATGTCCCCCAGTGCCTTGGCCCATACTGCTGAGTTAGCTGCCATTTATAACCATTATTAATGTCATATTTCACAGCTTAGTCAATCAATCAATCAAATGTATTTATAAAGCCCTTTTTTTACATCAGCCAATGTCACAAAGTGCTGTACAGAAGCCCAGCCCCCTCCCCAAAAAACAGCAAGCAATGCACATGTAGAAACATGGTGGCTAGGAAAAACTCCCTAGAAAGGCCAGAACCTAGGAAGAAACCTAGAGAGGAACAAGGCTCTGAGGGGTGGCCAGTCTCTTCTGGCTGTGCCGGATGGAGATTATTGCAGAACATGAAAAATATTTTGCTTGTGGTATCCAAGGTCACCACTTATGTAGTTCCAAGCAAGTTCAGTAATTTTTCGTATGTTTTAAAAAATATAGATTTTTTTTTGTTATAGGGTGGAGAAGTCATGTACCACACCACAAATTGTGTGATGATTACAACTAGGCAATCTACACAGAAATGGTAACAATGAAATATTGCTCAACATGTTAAATATTGCTCAACAAGTTACACTCACTGAAATGTCACAATCCTCTACCACATTTTTCAAAGGACAAGAATTACTCAAGTACTCAATATGCCTTTTCCCTGAAGCAGTCAGCCTGAATGAGGAGCAAATTGCTATTAGGTTTGACAAAAAAAATTCACCCATGTGAGTCCAATAAATTTGCCCTCACATCTTAACCACTGGGGTGTTTCAATGTTCCCCTTGTATACAAGGCTAGGAACACGCCTGAACAATGTCCCCCCTCTACCATAAACCCCTTTAGTGTGGTCTTTAACGCTCACATCCTGTTTTCCTCACAGTCAAAACCACCTCCAAAATACCTCCTCAAGCTTAAGAAGCTCTGAGAGGCTTCAAAAAGAAAACAAGAGAAAAACACAAGATGCTCACAGACACTTTCACCATGTGTGGGAGTGGAGTTGAGGCAGGAGAGGGGAGAGGGTATATAATGAACGGCTGAGAAAGCTTTTGGCTGTGGCCCTCCTCTGAGTCCTCTTCCAACCAGACACCCACTCTCAACTCAAACTAATGTTCCTTGTGTTTCTTTCTTTCTTTCCTTTTGGTCTTTGGACCCTCTCCATTCCCCTTTCTCCCTCCCACCCCCAATGCACACACACCCTAAATAACATTGAATAATAAACTGCTGGCATCAAACCGCAACTTGTTATGAAGGCTGAACCCGCACTGGCAGAAATGAGTTCTGCCTCCCAAGATCAAGAGACAGGAAATACCTGCCGTTAAAGCCTGTCTTTTTAACTCCCCTGGGATTTAATAGAACAGCTAATGGCTCCAGCGCAGGGTCGTGTTTCTGTGCCCCCTCACTTGCATGAATATAGCATCACACACACAGACACACAGACATAACAGACACACACACACACACACACACACACACACTGGATAGCTCCCCAGAACCATGGTCTAAACACCCAATGCGCATGTACTCACACTCCAAAACACTGCCTTGCCTGGCACCCCTGGCTCTGACTCACATTGGAAAAAAATATTGAATCATGGGAGTAAATTAGTTGGGTGGAAAAATGATTCGTCGGGGAATAATGTGCATGTGCGAGCCATTTTGACTCATTATGCTGTGATCTGAAAGGTTATGGAATTGAAACCAGCATGAGGGATGGGGCTTTCAGGGGCACAGAGAATCAAATAACTATGGCCTACAAGCTGGCTCCACATGTTTCACTAACACACTAGCAGAATAAAAATAGGGATTGGCTTTTCTCTCTCTCTCTCTCTCTCTCTCTCTCTCTCTCTCTCTCTCTCTCTCTCTCTCTCTCTCTCTCTCTCTCTCTCTCTCTCTCTCTCTCTCTCTCTCTCTCTCTCTCTCTCTCTCTCTCTCTCTCATCTAATTGGGTAGCTCCACTGTTAAACTTCGCTCTGTGTAATTAAATGAGGTGTTTGTTATGCCAAATTAGAGTTAATTAATGTATGCACTCGTACATGTATAATTTTCCCCTCCACCGTCGCCACTGCTGTTGGCCTCCAGCTGTGATAAGAGGGTTGAATGGAAATGTGCATTTAGCTTTTACTATTGGACTAAACACATTTACATTATCCTTCAACCTCTCATGTACGAGCTGTTTTTGCCCCTTCTAACATTCATTCGAACAGTAACTAAATGCCTTGATGCCTGTCTGCCTGCTTTATATAGCAAGCCAAGTGACTCACTGTCTGTAGTATTAAACCATTTTCATGAACGGGGTGGTATACCGAATATCTTATTTTTGCCTGTCCTGTGCCTTTAAAACTGCAACATTTTCTCTACTCCCCATGGCAAGAAAATGTGAATTCCAGGAAATTTGTCTACTGTCAAGAGGGGGACCACAACATTTTGTTTTGCTGTGAGGTGGGGGGCCCCCCAACCAAATCTCGCTTAGGGCCCCCAAAAGGCTAGAGCGGCTTTGTGGCTAAAACACAGCCTTGAGACTAACAGCTAGAAAGAAATTATGTGCCAGACGTATGTACAGTATGAATTCATTCATGCTCTACTGTGGCCATGGCCGCTTCCTTCCTGGACTCGCAGATTCACAATATGAACATGCATGAACACCCTGTGTAACCTTTGCCCTGTGGTTCCCTGTTCTTTGCCCCTCTGTGGATCAGAGGAAAGCTCTGGGGGTAAGGCTGCCCTGTAAGGTCGAGGTCATTGATTTTCAGTTTATATCCTGAATTGACTGAATTAAAATGGAATTGAGCCCAACCCTGCTGCCCTGTCGGTCTTGGTTATTCCTTCCTTCTGCTGCAGCCAAGAACACGCTAGCCCTCCGTGACCCAATCATAGTCACGGTGAATCAGCCTGAGGTTCATGCCCCAGTCACACAGTACAGCACACAGTGCTCAGCTCCAATAGAGCCATGCCAGACGCAGATGGGAAATAATTCCCTCTTTTTGTTGTGAGCAAAATTTTCCAATAACTCCCTAAACCTGTGCTTTCTGAAAAAGTCAAACATTTCAGTAAAATCAGTTACCCTTACAGTAAATTCTCTCCAATGCAACAAAAAGCAGTTAGGGAAGAGAGAAGTAGCTTTTAACTACCTGACCACTCTTTTCCTACCATCCAGGATGCTGTCATTTGTCACTGTTTGTTTGGCTTGGATTAAAGGGGAATTTCACCATGGGGGAATCTGGGCTTGTTTTCGAGGCATTTCTAGGACATTGAGATGTGTTTCACACATAATTGCCCAGGAGCAAGGCAGGTCAGGTCTTTGCATGATACACCCTGTGATGGCTTCCGGTGTATTGATGGGTGGAGATCTAAATATACATGTAGTCCTGCTTTATGGAATTTTGCGAAGACTCTATGCTATACTGATCGCACTATACGTTTCTGTCGGTGTAGATATATGGTTGTCCTTGTTCGACAGTGCCATTGGACGTCTTTCAGCGATGTTCCTATCGCCAGATTCATTGCTAAATATACAAGCAGACCAGTGGGAGGCTGCTGATGGGAGGACGACTCATAATAGTGGCTGAACGGATGGAATGGCTTCAAGTGATTCTTCTCATCAACAAAAATTCAATGATGGAGCATCTATTAGCTTCAGTACCAGTCAAAAGTTTGGACACACCTACTCATTTAAGGGTTTTTCTTTATTTTTCCTATTTTCAACTTTGTAGAATAATAGTGAAGACATCAACTACGAAATAACACATATGGAATCATGTAGTAACCAAAAAAGTGTGTAAATATTTGTAGGAACATAACAAACATAACATTACAACAGACATAAACTTAACAAGTTCCACTGACATGACTAACAGATAGTGGGGGGGGGGGGGGGGTCAAAATCTAAAGTAACAGTCAGTATCTGGTGTGACCACCAGCTGCATTAAGTACTGTAGTGCATCTCCTCCTCATGGACTGCACCAGATTTGCCAGTTCTTGCTTTGAGATGTTACCCCACTCTTCCACCAAGGCACCTGCAAGTTCCTGACTGAACGTTCCTCTCAAAAGCAGCTCCCAATGACCCCTCATTGTCCCTAAACAATACGCTAGCCGGTCCTATTCGGTTGATACCTTTACCAACAAAGGCGTTGAAAAATAGAAGTAGGGTTAGGGTTGTAGAGAACAGAAGGACCCTCATGATTTGTAATCATGAGGGTCCCAGAGATAAAATGTAGCATAGTTTTGTTTGATAAAATACATTTGTATGTTCAAATGTAAGAACTGAGGTCTACAGTTTGACCCTACTGCTATCTCTGGCTCTACACCCACCTGGCCCAGCCATCTAGATGTATGAAAGTTAGTGTATAAGCTAATGATTCATTATGTATGACATTCCTGGCAGTGTGTAAACTTACATGTTTTATTACCATAGCATTTTTGTATGTTCTCTATAGCTATGTACTTGAAAATGTATACATTGACCAATTCGGCACATTTGAGCAAACTCCTGGCAGACTTGATACAAAATATTGTGCAGTAATGTAATTCTTCACTGGATCAGTCTGAAATTGTGCACACACACTGCCACCATCTGGTGGCCAAAATCTAAATGACACCTAGACTCCTATCTGAAAGTATGGCCTTTCTCAAGCAATTAAAATAGAAAACGCATGTTTTTTTTTGTTTGTATTATCTTTTACCAGATCTAATGTGTTACATTCTCCTACATTAACTTCTTGCTCCTACTTGAGACGCAGATGTCTCAAGTAGGCACCTGGAAATGCAAATGCACTACGCTAAATGCTAAATGTACTCGTTAAAACTCAAACGTTCATCAAAATACACATGCAGGGTATTGAATTAAAGCTACACTCGTTGTGAATCTAGCCAACAAGTCAGATTTTTAAAATGCTTTTCGGCGAAAGCATGAGAAGCTATTATCTGATAGCATGTAACACCCCAAAATGCCTGAATTCGACGTAAACAAAGATTTAGCGTAGCCGGCGCTACACAAAACGCAGAAATAAAATATAAAACATTCATTACCTTTGACAAGCTTCTTTCTTGGCACTCCTATATGCCCCATAAACATCACTATTGGGTCTTTTTTTCAATTAAATCGGTCCATATATACCCAAAATAGCTTTCTATGGAAGCTGTGTAATTCAGAAAAAAACATTGTTTTAAAACGCAGCGTCATTTTTTTAAATTAAAAAAGTCGACGATAAACTTTCACAAAACACTTCGAAATACTTTTGTAATCCAACTTTAGGTATTAGTAAACGTTTATAATCTATCAAAATGATTACAGGGCGATGTGTATTCAATAGCTCCTCGTCTTCAAATCAATGGCTGAAAATGTGCACTTCACAACATCCTGGCGGAGACCGGAAGAAATTGAATCCAGTTAGTTGGATTTACCAACAAAAAACTCCCCGGAAAATGACGACAATGGCTGTAGGAATTGCAGGCAGGTCCATAATTAATTTTGTGCCCTTTTAACAACTCATGAAAGTGACGCATGGAAATTATTTTTAGCTTTCAGAGAGCAGTTTTTCTTGAGCTTTTCGATGAAACACACAATCTGTTATAGTCACAGCCGTGATTTAACCAGTTTTAGAAACTTCAGCGTGTTTTCTATCCACACATACTAATCATATGCATATACTATATTCCTGGCATGAGTAGCAGGACGCTGAAAAGTTGCGCGATTTTTAACAGAATGTTCGAAAAAGGAGGGGTAGGATGAAGAGGTTTTAATTTCATATTTCCACAAACTTCAAAGTGTTTCCTTTCAAATGGTATCAAGAATATGCATAAAAGAAGATGTCCACATTTAAACTAACATCACACATACACACATCTGACCACTCATGGTTCAGATAACTGAGAATCATGTCCAGTGAGAACTGACGTTAACTATGTGCTCCTGAAAGGAAAGAGGAGAAAGAAAACTTAGGCTATAGCACTGCTATAATATGAATGACATGGCTGTATAAGCTAGCACAGGTAAGTATAACAGCAAGGGCAACAATATAACAGCAAGGGCAATGCACTACAGCAGGCATAAGGTAAAGTCACATGGCAATAGACTAAACAGCATATTGGACTTGTACACATGAAACTCAGGTAAATGTGCCCAAATAAACATTACAGTAATGTTGAAATGTTGACATAATATAATTGCAATGAGCATGAGTTATATAAAGTATGTATAATAGAAAATATCCTACCACCATAAATAAGCAATGCTAACAAACTGCTAATCGCTAACAGTCATGCAGAAATGCTCATGCATTCCAATGCAAAATGCTAACAGTAGTGCTAGTGGGAGTGCAAGCTAGCTAACAAGTTCAACACATGGTAACTGTACACAATAAACCACAAAACTTAGCTCCACATAACATGACAGAGATCTCAAGGCACTTACGTTTAGATGCATGCACAATTAAACATCAGACATACAGGGATTCAGTCCACAGGAGGAAAAGTTCAGCAGGAGGGAAACTGTGGAAGTGCTCATCAGGATGGGGAAAGCACGTTTCTAACCACATAGCGTGCTGGGGACATAGACCAACTGAAACTGAAGTCCCAGGAATTGAGGCTTAGGACACTAAAGAAGCCTTTCTACTGACTCTGAAAAACACAAAAATATGCCCCAGGTTCCCTGCTCATCTGTGTAAACGTGCTTTAGGCATGGAGGCATGTAGACTGCAGATGTGGTCAGGGCAATGTCCGTATTGTGAAACGCCTAAGACAGGGCTACAGCGAGACAGGACGGACAGCTGGTCGTCCTCACAGTGGCAGACCACATGTAACAATGCCTGCACAGGATCGGTACATCCGAACATCACACCTGCAGGACAGGTACAGGATAGCAACAACAACTGTCCGAGTTACACCAGGAATGCATAATCCCTCCATCAGTGCTAAGACTGTCCGCAATAGGCTGAGAGAGGCTGGATTGAGGGCCTGTAGGCCTATTGTAAGGCAGGTCCTCACCAGACATCACCGGCAACAACAATGCCTATGGGCACAAACCCACAGTGATGCGGTGCAGGTCGGTCAGGGCACCGACGGTAAAAATCCCTGGTCAGCGAAGCGTCTAGACTGTCTACCGCAGGTACCCAGCACCGCTCCTCTGGGCCATGCCCCTTCCAGTCAATGAGGTAATGGAGACGCCCCGCCTAATGCCTCGAATCCATGACTTCACTTACCAAGTAAGGAAGGGCGTCACTGGGTCCAGCCTCAGCGAGGGGACCAGGCACCACTGACCTGAGGAGAGTGTTATAGGTTTTATATGAATAATGACTAAATTATGTATACATTTAACGTAGAAATATAAATAACCGAATACTACCCTGTCACTGTGTGATTGTATGAATCTTATTACAATCATAACACTAAATATAATGTGTGTAGTTTTAGTTCTGAATTAGAACAAGGACTTTCTGTTCCTTGTTAGAAATGTTATCGTCAGACCGGCTGGAATACTGTGTTCCTTACAGGACATTCTGTCCCCACCCGGGGAGGGGAGAGACCTTGGGCTTGTAGTAGATTGTTTAACAGGTGGCAGACAATGTGAGAAGGCTTGTGAACTATATTGCCATTGTATCTGAGAGGAGGATGAGGGACATTTATGATGAAATGTGAGGTATATAGAGTGTTTTAATTGAATTGGTTAATGAACACATAATAACTAAATTCATCTGAACAAGAGACACATGAAAACTCGGAATAATGCAGTAATCAGCAGGGAGTTGTAAACAGTACGTTACCTCATTAACCCTTCTCAGGACTTTAAACAGCCCCACAAACCACTGGCTCAGCTTCCTGCAGGTCAGGCGGAGGGGCAGGTGCAGGGTGGAGAGCCAGACACGGTCTCCTGGAGAGAGAACAGGTCGGCCTGTTCCTTGTGCCGACGCACGGTCCGCTGGAGACGAGCTTTCCAGATCTCCTCAGTGCACGAAACCACTCGACCACCGCAGGGGCCTCGGTCTGGCTCTCATACCTAGGTGCCAGGGCCGGCTGATACCCCAAAATGCACTGGAAAGGAGTGAGGTTAGTGGAGGAGTAGCAAAGGGAATTATATGTGTACTCAGCCCAAGGTATACAATCCGCCCACTCCCCCGGATGGTCCTGATTGTAACACATCAGGAACCTGCCCACTTCCTGATTGACTCTCTCCACTTGCCCATTTTACTCTCTCCACTTGCCCACTTGCCCATTGCATGAGGACGGTACCCGGAGGTGAGACTGACCGTGACCCCCAGGCATTCCATGAAGCCTTCCATACGTGTGAGGTGAACTGAGGGCCACGATCTGACACAATGTCCTCTGGGATCCGTAGTGCCGGAAGACTTGTGTAAAAAGAGCCTGCACAGTTTGCATGACGGGAGCCCAGGTAGAGGAAGGAGGTGACAAGCTTTGAAAAACCAGTCCAAAAAGACGAGAACGGTGGTGTTCACCTGGGAGGGGGGAAGGTCAGTGACAAAGTCCACAGAAAGGTGAGACCAGGGTGGTTGTGGAACCAGCAGGGGAAGGCGTTTTCCTTAAGGGAGGTGTCTGGGTGTCTTAGACTGGGCACAGGTGGAGCTGGAAAATGCAGTGCCTTGCGAAAGTATTCGGCCCCCTTGAACTTTGCGACCTTTTGCCACATTTCAGGCTTCAAACATAAAGATATAAAACTGTATTTTTTTGTGAAGAATCAACAACAAGTGGGACACAATCATGAAGTGGAACAACATTTAATGGATATTTCAAAGTTTTTTAACAAATCAAAAACTGAAAAATTGGGCGTGCAAAATTATTCAGCCACTTTACTTTCAGTGCAGCAAACTCTCTCCAGAAGTTCAGTGAGGATCTCTGAATGATCCAATGTTGACCTAAATGACTAATGATGATAAATACAATCCACGTGTGTGTAATCAAGTCTCCGTATAAATGCACCTGCACTGTGATAGTCTCAGAGGTCCGTTAAAAGCGCAGAGAGCATCATGAAGAACAAGGAACACACCAGGCAGGTCCGAGATACTGTTGTGAAGAAGTTTAAAGCCGGATTTGGATACAAAAAGATTTCCCAAGCTTTAAACATCGCAAGGAGCACTGTGCAAGTGATAATATTGAAATGGAAGGAGTATCAGACCACTGCAAATCTAGCAAGACCTGGCCGTCCCTCTAAACTTTCAGCTCATACAAGGAGAAGACTGATCAGAGATGCAGCCAAGAGGCCCATGATCACTCTGGATGAACTGCAGAGATCTACAGCTGAGGTGGGAGACTCTGTCCATAGGACAACAATCAGTCGTATATTGCACAAATCTGGCCTTTATGGAAGAGTGGCAAGAAGAAAGCCATTTCTTAAAGATATCCATAAAAAGTGTCGTTTAAAGTTTGCCACAAGCCACCTGGGAGACACACCAAATATGTGGAAGAAGGTGCTCTGGTCAGATGAAACCAAAATTGAACTTTTTGGCAACAATGCAAAACGTTATGTTTGGCGTAAAAGCAACACAGCTCATCACCCTGAACACACCATCCCCACTGTCAAACATGGTGGTGGCAGCATCATGGTTTGGGCCTGCTTTTCTTCAGCAGGGACAGGGAAGATGGTTAAAATTGATGGAAGATGGATGGAGCCAAATACAGGACCATTCTGGAAGAAAACCTGATGGAGTCTGCAAAAGACCTGAGACTGGGACGGAGATTTGTCTTCCAACAAGACAATGATCCAAAACATAAAGCAAAATCTACAATGGAATGGTTAAAAAATAAACATATCCAGGTGTTAGAATGGCCAAGTCAAAGTCCAGACCTGAATCCAATCGAGAATCTGTGGAAAGAACTGAAAACTGCTGTTCACAAATGCTCTCCATCCAACCTCACTGAGCTCGAGCTGTTTTGCAAGGAGGAATGGGAAAAAATGTCAGTCTCTCGATGTGCAAAACTGATAGAGACATACCCCAAGCGACTTACAGCTGTAATCGCAGCAAAAGGTGGCGCTACAAAGTATTAACTGTAGGGGGCTGAATAATTTTGCACGCCCAATTTTTCAGTTTTTGATTTGTTAAAAAAGTTTGAAATATCCAATAAATGTCGTTCCACTTCATGATTGTGTCCCACTTGTCCCACTTCACAAAAAAAGACAGTTTTATATCTTTATGTTTGAAGCCTGAAATGTGGCAAAAGGTCGCAAAGTTCAAGGGGGCCGAATACTTTCGCAAGGCACTGTACGTAAACCCAAACGTCCCTAGCCAAGGTGGTCCACTAGTACTTCTCAGTCAGGCAGGCGATGGTACGGCCTTTCCCAGGATGACCCGACACAGGCGTCGTGTTCACCCAGGTAAGGAGGCGGTTCCGCACACCCATGGGCGAATAGGTGCCATTCTCCGGGCACTGTGCGGGTTCTGTACCCTGGGCCTGCCGTATGTTGGGGGCCACGTCTTTTTTTAAAGAATGATGGAGGCCACTGTGTTCTTGGGGACCTTCAATGCTGCAGAAGTTTTTTGGGTACCCTACCCCAAACCTGTGCCTCGACACAGTCTTGTCTCAGAGCTCTACGAACAATTCCTTCAACCTCATGGCTTGGTTTTTTCTCAGACATGCACTGTCTACTGTGGGAACTTACATAGACAGGTGTGTGCCTTTCCAAATCATGTCTAATCAATTGAATTTAACACAGGTGTACTCCAAGTTGTACGAACTTCACAAGGATAATGAATGGAAACAGGATGCACCTTAGCTCAATTTCGAGTCTCATAGCAAAGGGTCTGAATTTCTAAAAACCTGTTTTCGCTTTGTCATTATGGGGTATTGTGTATAGATTACTGAGCATTTTTTATTTATTTCATCCATTTTAGGATAAGCTGGAACGTCACAAAATGTGGAAAAAGTCAAGGGGTCTGAATACTTTCCAACGGCACTGTATATAGTCTATTGAGTGTGTGTAGGGTAAGTGCAGATAGTTGGGTGACCATTAATTTACTTTTTTAGCAGTCTGGCTATTTAGCAGTTTTTTTTGCTTGGGGGTAGAAGGCAGTCTCAGAGCATGTTGGTCCGGTACTGTTTGCCAGATGGTATTAGAATGGACAGTCAATGTCTTGGGTGGCTGGAGTCTTTGGAAGTTTTTCCTATAGTCCAAGATCAGTTCTTTGGTCTTATTGACGTTGAGGGTGAGATTATTTCCTGGCACCACACTGGTAAGTATTTTACCTCCTCCCTGTAGGCTGACTCATCGCCGTTGGTGATCTGGCCTACCACTGTTGTGCCGTCAACTTGATGATGGTGTTGGAGTTGTGCGTGGCCACGCAGTTGTGGGTGAACAGGGAGTACAGGAGGGGAATAAGCACACAGCCCTGAGGGGCCCCGTGTTGAGGGTCAGCATGTCGGAGGTGTTGTTGCCGAACATCACCACTTGGGGCCAGGCCGTCAGGAAGTCTAGGATCTAGTTTCAGAGGTCTGTCTGTCTGGTAGTGGTGGTTTACTCACTCACCAACAACTTTTCACAAGGCACCCAGACCTCCGCCCCCTGTATTTCCGCCTATTCTTCGCGCTAATGACAGGGATTTGGACCCCTGTCTCCGGGAAGCAGTATATCCTTCGAGTCGGACTCATTAAAGAAACAATCTTTGTCCAGTTTGAGGTGAGTAATTGCTGTTCTGATGTCCAGAAGCTATTTCCGGTCATAAGAGACGGTAGCAGAAACATGACAAAATACAGTACAAAATTAGTTACAAACAATGTGTAAAAACGAACAAAATATCACAGTTGGTTAGGAGCCCTTAAAAAATAACTGTGATAATTTTTCTTGCCTTTTGTTTCTCCATTTTGAATAACGCACTCACTCTTCATCCAAGTTCAACTTGATTCGCCCACATTTTTTTCACTTGATTGCCAATTAGGGGAGGAGGCCAAGGCGGACTGTGGGCAGCGCCGCTGAGAAATAGATAATTACATTATCTGTCTGACTCACCTACTACCTATGTAGATTGGCCAACACAAACACTTTGCTTGCTACATGTGGAAATTAAAAAGGATGGTTACTGTCAAAATTATATATACATTTTTTTAATTGAATTTTGACATAGGTGTGAGATGATGGGCACTCGTGGCCCCCATAATCATTGGTCCACTTTCTTTCTGTAACTTGATTTACCATGAGAACGAGTGATGCATATAAAAGCACATTCCTCTGGTCTGAATTCTCAGAGGGAAAGCAAGGCGAACCTTCCCTCTCCCGTCTCTCTCTATCCCTGGTTGAAAGCATCCTGGCTGGGCTCAGAGGGTTGAACTTTCCCTTCAGTGTAGAACGCACAAAGGCCCACTCTATTCAGGATCAAAGCATAGAACTAGAAAAATTACCCTATCGTTGTTGTCGGATTCTTTACTTGACGAAAGACACTGTAGCTTCTCTAACCACCACACCATCTATTTAACAGTCTCTGTTGCATAATTCAAATGAAACCACTCTTTCATAACAGCATAAACATCATTCTTGTTATTACTCATATTTTGACATTTCTCCGCTACAGCAGCTTTTGGCTTGGACATGGATTGTTCTCTGCTGTGGCATGTGTCTCTCGGTCATTAGGCTTTTCCCAAACATAGTATTTTAGTGAGGAAACCCCCATGCCTTTTTATCCTGTCTGAGTTTTGCTGGGTTAGATATAGTCAGTCTGGACCAGGGCCCAAAGTTCTCCACTGCTGACGTGACTGGACAAATTAGTGTTAGTTCAGCTAATATATTAAAACTGCTGCTGGGCCACCACAGAGGACATTGAGAAGTATTAGGAATGATAGCCCTGACTGTCACAGACGCTAACCACTTCTGACAAGGTGACAGCACATTTGGCTGCTATTTGCCAAACAGGAAAAAAATGCATCAAAATTTCACGATGAGGCATTTTAATCTTTAATTCATACGGGATGTGGGGGATGTGTATGGGCTATTCATATCTCAAAATACTCTTTCTGACCCCCCCCCCCCCAAAATGCCGTAAAGATAATCCACGTCATCACCTTTCAGATGGGAGTTCTTGCCTTCAACACTTTGATACATTTTTTTTTTTTTTTTTCAAGGGTCTCAGTCACTCGTTATTGACAACCCGTCCTTTCATACAGCTTTAAGGAGGAACAGCTCCTCGCAACTTTTGTACAACCCAAACTCAATCCTGTGTAGTCAACTAGCCGTACACGCTAAATATTCAAAGCGACTCCTGGATGTGTTTTATGTAGACAGAACCGGACAGACTTGAACCGACGCCAAGACAGATATGAAAGTGAGCACTGTCTATCTGTCAAACCCCAATCTGGAAGTAATCAACTCCCCTTCCTCCTTAGGGCCTCAGCTGAAAGTCATTAACTTAAACAATGCCGTTCTTCTACTGATAGCTAGCTAGAAAAAATAATACTTAGGAGCATTATCATAACCATTTGAGGGGATCTCAATTATCTCTTGTTCTCTCTGCTGTGCTCAGCGAGATTGCAGCTTGGTCGGTCGATGGCTTGGCTGGAAGGATGTTGTGTAACTGTACTACTTTGAGGTAACTGGTCCAGTGTTTACATCCTAGACATGATTCCATTAGCCAACTATGATTACCCATCTCTAATCCTATTAGCTTTTGTTTCAGTAATATAATCAGAAACATACTCTGAGTGAAAGCATTTTACAAAAACTAAATTCATACAACGATTTCCCTATAGTTGCTAGCCTACTAAGGTATGCAATTATAGGAAAACTTGCTCTTAGGAACTTCTCAGAGTCCAAACTATGCAATTATACTGTATTGTTTCGTATGATCTCAAAGAAATACAGCGAGACCAGAGTTTACATTGTACAGTTTCATTTAATAAGCTTGAATGCAACATACATCAGTGTGCCAGATTATATTACTTTTTTTCTGCCATGAAACTCTTTAGTTTAAAAAGTCAGCACAACATACTGCATTTCAACTAAACTATAGAATGTCAATCAATAAAACATGCACTGTTGTATAAAAATGTAATAATAAAAAAGATTTGAAGTCTTCAATATTACAGACAGAATGTGTCTAAAAGAAAAGTGTCTTACAGAAAAGTGACTAAAAGTGGAAAAAGTAGTAGCTTACAATAAGGAAAAACACCAGGTAAAAATACACTTTATCTAGTCCTTGGCCTATATCCTAATCTGACTTTGGTGCAGGTCATGTTGTTCTTCACATTACTGTCTTTGGTAAACACACACTATATAAAATAAAAAGTTGATTTGTCACATGCACAGGATACAGACAGTGTAAACAGTACAGTGAATGGTTACTTGCATAATAACAATATAAAAAACAAAGTGTCCAGATAAAAATATTGAATAATTATTATTTCCTGACACACTTGTCTAAATTCATGGGTCATGTAATCATCTTGTAAAGTGTTTTGTTTAGACATGTAGTATTTTGTTTAAACATGTAGCTAGCTAAACAATGAACCAGCATAATCCCAGCTCATACTACTACCAACCAATACAAACATTCTCACAGCTGTAGTATGAATCTGCAGGTAGCTAAAGCTAACCAACCAGGTACAATGTTAGCAAGCTAATATTAGGCTATATCTAAGAATGCAAATAGATTTCTGATTTGAATAATATTACTAGACAGATCATATGTGTAACGTTAGCTAGTGAGCCAGCAAGCTAACGTTTGTTAGCTAGCTAGCTAACAGTACGATTTAACATGCAATTAAAATTACTTTCTGACTAAATTAGAAACGTATAATATCTGAAAATGTAGCTAGACTCTTACCCGTATACACGGATGAACGCCTCACGGCAGACTGGAACCATTTAACTTTTTGTTTTGTTTGTAGCTACCTTGTTTGACCAGTGGTGTCAAATTACTCCAGTTCACACAGAAAGTAGCATATCACTATCCAACGGATCTTTTGATAGATGTCACGACTTCCGCCGAAGTCAGTCCCTCTCCTTGTTCGGGCTGCATTCGGCAGTCGCTGTCACTGGCTTTCTAGCTACTGCGATCCACTTTTAATTTTCCATTTGTTTTGTCTTTGTTTCACACACCTGTTGTCAATCCCACAATTACTTGTTCATTTTTTAACCCTCTGTTCCACACATGGTTTTTGTGAGTGATTGTTCATTGTATATTTCGGTCCGTCTGTGTGTGCTAAAGATGTTTCTTTGTATATTTGCCTTTTTTGAGTAAAGCACATTTTTTACTTGTATCTGCTGTCTTGTGCCAAACTCGCTCACCAGCTACACACAGGACTCATTACAATAGATCAGTTGGAATTCAGTGTGGTAGAAAGCACTACTGTATCAACACATATTGAGCAGCTAATGTTATAAACAGAAGCATGCTACATGGCAGACCAATCCAAACTCATCTCCCGACATATCCAGCCCATCCATTATCTCAGCCAATCATGGCTAGCGGGAAGATTTATCAACACATATTGAGCAGCTAATGTTATAAACAGAAGCATGCTACATGGCAGACCAATCCAAACTCATCTCCCGACATATCCAGCCCATCCATTATCTCAGCCAATCATGGCTAGCGGGAAGATTTATGTCTTTTTTCGTGGCTAAACCAACTGGGCTCGTAATTGAAAATTGTTACATGTATTTACAGATGGAATACAAGTTTGTTATTTGGGCACTTGAAAGTTCACATGTTACATTTCTGCCTCCCAAAAATAATGTTTAGGTTCAAAAGCCTCTCCTGTGAAGTAGTGACATACGCCTAGTTTCATAACTTTACAACACCTAGTCATCATTTCAAAACTGTCAAAAATTTTTTTTTGAAGTGTCCTATATTTAGGAGATATAAGAAAGCTCAGGAAATATTAAAGTTTTTCTTGACACATATTTAACACTTTGTTTTAACACAAAACTACTTCTATACTTCTCTTCTTTTTTTAAACCGGTACTGGGTTACATTCAGATGAGTCCTGTGGGGAACTAGAGTAAAACGGAGAACAACATCGTGTTTGTGAGAGTATCCTCTTTCCATAGAGTGCTCATATTAGTTTGTAGGCCAAACTGTTTCGTATGTTCAGACGTTTTCGTGAGAAGACTGATTTTTGGGATGTCTACTGGTCTGACAAACAGCTCTGTAGCTCTGCCACTTTCCAACGCAGATGCACAATCCCGACATAGGCGGATACGGTGAATTGAGTTGTATTGCTTCTTTAATTTAACACTACAGTTTCCGCTGTGCTAACATAATTGCAAAAGGGTTTTCTAATGATCAATTATCCTTTTAAAATTATAAACTTGGATTAGCTAACACAACGTGCCATTGGAACACAGGAGTGATGGTTGCTGATAATGGGCCTCAATAGAGCAGCCTCTCTATGTTAGTGATGGCTTTTTAACAGTCAGATTTTTAACAGTCTGATGGCCTTGAGATAGAAGCTGTTCTTCAGTCTCTCGGTCCCGGCTTTGATTCACCTGTACTGACCTCGCCTTCTGGATGGTAGCGGGGTGAACAGGCAGTGGCTTGGGTGGTTGTTGTCCTTGATGATCTTTTTGGCCTACCTGTGACATCGGGTGCTGTAGGTGTCCTGGAGGACAGGTAGTTTGCCCACTACCATCTGAAGAGCCTTGCGGTTGAGGGCAGTGCAGCTGCTGTACCAGGCGGTGATACAGCCCGACAGAATGCTCTTGTTTGTGCATCTGTAGAAGTTTGTGAGGGTTTTAGCCATGCTGTCTGTGTGGGTGGACCATTTCAGTTTGTCAGTGATGTGTACGGCGAGGAACTTGAAGCTTTCCACCTTCTCCACTACTGTCCCATTGATGTGGATAGGGCGGTAATCCCTCTGCTGTTTCCTGAAGACCACAATCCTCTCCTTTGTTTTGTTGATGTTGATTGAGAGGTTATTTTCCTGATACCACACTCCGAGGGCCCTCACCATCCTCCCTATAGGCTGTCTCGTCGTTGTTCGTAATCAAGCCTATCACTGTAGTGTCGTCTGCAAACTTGATGATTGAGTTGGAGGCGTGCATGGCCACGCAATCATGGGTGAACAGGGAGTACAGGAGAGGGCTGAGAACGCACCCTTGTGGGCCCCAGTGTTGAGGATCAGTGGGGTGGTGATGTTGTTTCCTACCTTCACCACCTGGGGGTGACCCATGTGAAATTCCAGGGCGGGGTCGAGACCCAGGGTCTCAAGCTCAATGATGAGTTAAGAGGATACTATGGTGTTGAATGCTGAGCTGTAGTCAATGAACAGCATTCAGCATTCTTAAGGAGGTATTCCTCTTGTCCACGAACCAGCTGGTCTGAGCATGCTCTGAGGACACGGCTAGGGATGCCGTCTGCGCCAGCAGCCTTGCGAGGGTTAACACGTTAAAATGTTATACTCACATTGGCCACATTGAAGCAGAGCCCACATGCTTTTGTAGCGGGCCGTGTCATTGGCACTGTATTGTCCTCAAAGTGCGCAATGAAGTTGTTTAATTTGTCTGGGAGCAAGACGTTGATGTCTGCAACGGGGCTGGTTTTCTTTTTGTAATCTGTGACTGTCTGTAGACCCTGCCACATACATCTCGTCTTTGAGCCATTGATCTGCGACTCTACTTTGTCTCTATACTGACGCTTTGCTTGTTTGATTGCCTTGTGGAGGGAATAGCTACGCTGGTTGTATTCGGTCATGTTACCAGTCGCCTTGCCATGATTACATGCAGTGGTTCGCGCTTTCAGTTTTGCGCGAATGCTGCCATCGATCCACGGTTTCTGGTTAGGGAAGATTTTAATAGTCACAGAGGGTACAACATCTCCAATGCACTTCCTAATAGGTCCCCCTGTGTGGTTCTGGGATTTTTGCTCACCGTTCTTGTGATCATTTTGACCCCACGGGGTGAGATCTAGCGTGGAGCCCCAGATCGAGGGAGATTATCAGTGGTCTTGTATGTCTTCCATTTCCTAATAATTGCTCCCACAGTTGATTTCTTCAAACCAAGCTGCTTACCTATTGCAGATTCAGTCTTCCCAGCCTGGTGCAGGTCTACAATTTTGTTTCTGGTGTCCTTTGACAGCTCTTTGGTCTTGGCCATAGTGGAGTTTGTAATGTGACTGTTTGAGGTTGTGGACAGGTGTCTTTTATACTGATAACGACTTCAAACAGGTGCCATTAATACAGGTAACGAGTGGAGGACAGAGGAGCCTCTTAAAGAAGAAGTTACAGTCTGTGAGAGCCAGAAATCTTGCTTGTTTGTAGGTGACCAAATACTTATTTTCCACCATAATTTGCAAATAAATTCATAAAAAATCCTATCCTAATTTCTTTTTCTCATTTTGCCATAGTACCCTCCAAACTCGTCATCAAGCTTGAGACCCCGGGTCTCGAACCCGCCCTGTACAACTGGGTACTGGCCTTCCTGACGGGCCGCCCCCAGGTGGTGAGGGCAGGTAACAACATCTCCACCCTGCTGATCCTCAACACTGGGGCCCCACAAGGGTGCGTTCTGAGCCCTCTCCTGTACTCCCTGTTCACCCACGACTGCGTGGCCATGCACGCCTCCAACTCAATCATCAAGTTTGCGGACGACACTACAGTGGCAGGCTTGATTACCAACAACGACTAGACGGCCTACAGGGAGGAGGTGAGGGCCCTTGGAGTGTGGTGTCAGGAAAATAACCTCACACTCAACGTCAACAAAACAAAGGAGATGATTGTGGACTTCAGGAAACAGCAGAGGGAGCACCCCCCTATCCACATCGATGGGACAGTAGTGGAGAGGGTAGTAAGTTTTAAGATCCTCGGCGTACACATCAAGGACAAACTGAATTGGTCCACCCACACAGACAGCGTTGTGAAGAAGGCGCAGCAGCGCATCTTCAACCTCAGGAGAATGAAGAAATTCGGCTTGTCACCAAAAGCACTCACAAACTTCTACAGATGCACAATCGAGAGCATCCTGTCGGGCTGCATCACCACCTGGTACGGCAACTGCTCCGCCCACAACCATAAGGCTCTCCAGAGGGTAATGAGGTTTGCACAACGCATCACCGGGGGCAAAATACCTGCCCTCCAGGACACCTACACCACCCGATGTCACAGGAAGGCCATAAAGATCATCAAGGACAACAACCACCCGAGCCACTGCCTGTTCACCCCGCTATCATCCAGAAGGCGAGGTCAGTACAGGTGCATCAAAGCAGGGACCGAGAGACTGAAAAACAACTTCTATCTCAAGGCCATCAGACTGGTAAACAGCCATCACTAACATTGAGTGCCTGCTGCCAACATACTGACTCAACTCCAACCACTTTAATTATGGAAATTGATGTAAAAAAAAAAAAATCACTAGCCACTTTAAACAATGCCACTTAATATAATGTTTACATACCCTACATTACTCAGCTCATATGTATATACTGTACTCTATATCATCTACTGCATCTTGCCTATGCCGTTCTGTACCTTTATCTTTACCTATATCTTTATGTACATATTCTTTATCCCTTTACACTTGTGTGTATAAGGTAGTAATTGTGGAATTGTTAGGTTAGACTACTCGTTGGTTATTACTGCATTGTCGCAACTCCGGCAGTGGCAACTGGTCCGTACGACGACGCAATTCCGACCCGCACTGCGTTCCTGTGACTTTCCTCGAGGCCGATGTCGTCCCGCGTCGGGGGGGGGGGGGGGGTGGGGGGGTTACGGATCCCTCTGGTACTGTTGCTCATTCCGTGCACCAGTTTCGGAGGTCTACGTCACCGGCCTCTAGGAATTGAACTGTGTCATTACGCACACCTGGTCCCCATATTCTCCCCTGATTAGTAATTGTATAAGGGTGCCCTTTGTTCACCATTGTCTTGTCGATTATTGTTCCAATGTCCGTTGTGCCTGTGGGTACCTGTGCTTTGCTGTTTTTTTTAAGTACCTGTGACTAACCTATGCATATCTATATTCCCAGTCATGTGAAATCCATAGATTACAGCCTAATTAATTTATAGAAATTGACTGATTTCCTTAACTCAGTAAAATATTTTAAATTGCTGCATGTTGAGTTTATATTTTAGTTCAGTACTGTTTTCATCTAATTTCAACCAGGGTTGTAAACGTTGAAATTAGGGTAAAACTTCAACTTAACTGCATTGACTTAACATGACAAACAGATTGTTACATCAATCTAATTTCAACATAATCATCAGAACTATGAATATGTTGAAATTGTGTTGAAAATTCCAAATAGGAAACGGACATTTTTTTTTGTCACCCTATATTCAATGGTTGAAATGATGTTGAATTTCATATTTGATTAGTCATATTTTATTTGACCTTGTTTCAAAGTCGATAGTAAAATGGTATGTTTGAATCAACGTCATTGTTTCAACGTTGTGCCATCAACCTAAATAAAGAGGTATATTGAAATAAAATGTGAAGTCACAGTCCAACAATTCCTGTCTGAACATTGACTCCTACTGGTATATGAGGGGTAATGCACTTCAGTGAGAAGTCTACCATCCAGATGCCTACCTCTATGTACCACGCTTCGCAAACAAGCTGTGTTCGATTCAGCTGAGCTATCATGTCAACACATTTAAACATTGATCATACATACTAATTTGTGTAGACTACCAAAATAACATTGAATAGTTGAAAGTAATTCCTCTAACTTTTCTTACACAAGCTGATGGGAAAGTAAATCCAGAGTGAGGTTGGATTTATGGATTTATTTGGACTACAACAAAGGACAGCATAATCAACTTGTAGCTAGATATATGGTCTTCTGTATGAAGGATGGTTGGTTGATTTCAATTTTTATCTGTCATTTATTAATACATGTTGGATTCGTGTCTCCATCTCAAACAGACATCGAAGTGGAAGAACAGGACTAAATCAAATCAAACTTTATTTGAAGTGCATTTCGTGTTTGGTTTGATTAAGCGCTATTCTTTAAATGCAATATTTGGTTGAGATGGAGTCTTGAATCTAACATATCGATCATTAATTTGTAGACAAACAGGAAATTGAATTGTAAATGCAACCAAATATCACCATTTGAAGGAGATGTATCGCCTGCTTGCATAGTATATACACTGTACATTATGAATAACATATATAACGGACAATCTATTCTTCGCAAACGACTATGGAACCTGATCATTATGTCTAAATGTGTTGACATGATATCTCAACTCAAACGACCACAGCTTGTTTCCAAAGCTCATATACCAGTAGGAGTCACTTTTCAGGCAAAAATCGTTGGACTGTGGCTTCACATTATATTTCAATATACAGTTGAAGTCGGAGGTTTACATACACTTAGGTTGGAGTCACTAAAACTCGTTTTTCAACCACTCCACAAATGTCTTGTTATTAACAAACTACTTTGTGCATGACACAAGTCATTTTTCCAACAATTGTTTACAGACAAGGTTATTTCATTGTATCACAATTCCAGTGGGTCAGAAGTTTACGTACAATAAGTTGACTGTGTCTTTAAACAGATTGGAAAATTCCAGAGAAATATGTCATTGCTTTAGAAGCTTCTAATTGACATAATTTGTGTCAATTGGAGGTGTGGATGTATTTCAAGGCCTACCTTCAAACTCAGCGCCTCTTTGCTTGACATCATGGAAAAATCCAAAGAAATCAGCCAAGACCTCAGAAAAAGAATTGTAGACCTCCACAAGTCTGGTTTATCCTTGGGAGCAATTTCCAAATGCCTGAAGGTACCACGTTCATCTGTACAAACAATAGTACGCAAGTATAAACAGCATGGGACCACGCAGCCGTCATACCGCTCAGGAAGGAGACGTGTTCTGTCTCCTAGAGATGAATGTAGTTTGGTGTGAAAAGTGGAAATCAATCCAAGAACAACAGCAAAGGACCTTATGAAGGTGCTGGAGAAAACAGGTATCTATATCCACATAAAACAAGTCCTATATCGACATAACCTGAAAGGCTGCTCAGCAAGGAAGAAGCCACTGCTCCAAAACCGCCATAAAAAAAGACAGACTATGGTTTGCAACTGCACATGGGGAGAAAGATTGTACTTTTTGGAGAAATGTACTCTGGTTTGATGAAACAAAAATAGAACTGTTTGGCAATAATGACCATCGTTATGTTTTGGAGGAAAAATGGGGAGGCTTACAAGCCAAAGAACACCATCCCAACCGTGAAGCACGGGGGTGGAAGCATTATGTTGTGGGGGTGATTTGCTGCAGGAGGGACTGGTGCACTTCACAAAATAGATGGCATCATGAGGTAGGACAATTATGTGGATATATTGAAGCAACATCTCAAGACAACAGTCAGGAAGTTAAAGCTTGGTCGCAAATGGGTCTTCCAAACGGACAATGACCCCAAGCATACTTCCAAAGTTGTGGCAAAATAGCTTAAGGACAACAAAGTCAAGGTATTTGAGTGGCCATCACAAAGCCCTGACCTCAATCCCATATAAAATTTATGGGCAGAACTGAAAAAGCATGTGCGAGCAAGGATACCTACAAACCTGACTCAGTTACACCAGCTCTGTCAGGAGGAATGGGCCAAAATTCACCCAACTTATTGTGGGAAGCTTGTAGAAGGCTACACAAAATGTTTGACCCAAGTTAAACAATTTAAAGGAAATGCTACCAATTACTAATTGAATGTATGTAAACGTCTGACACACTGGTAATGTGATGAAAGAAATAAAAGCTGAAATAAATCATTCTCTCTACTATTTTTCTGACATTTCACATTATTAAAATAAAGTTGTGATCCTAACTGGCCTAAGACAGGTAATTTTTACTAGGATTATATGTCAGGAATTGTGAAAAACTGAGTTTAAATGTATTTGTGTATGTAAACTTCCAACTTCCATTTGTACCCATTTTTGTTTAGGTTGATATGACGTTGAAACCATGATGTTGATTCAAACATACCATTTTACTATCAATATTGAAACAAGGTCTTATAAAATATATCTAATCAAATCTCAAATTAAACCATTTCAACCACCCAATATACGTATATTGAATATTTGATGAAAAATATGTTTAACATTTCTGTGTAATTTAACAATTTCAACTTGTACATAGAGTAGTTCTGATGATTGAAATTAGATAAATGTAACTACCTCTTAGTCAGGGTCAATGTATTTAAGGTTAAGTTTGACCCTTATTTAAATTTTTACAACGCTGGTTGAAATTGGATGAAAACAGTACTGATTGTTGATTTATTTTCCACATTGATTCCACTTCACAGTACGTTGAAACAACCAATGTGTGCCCAGAGGGATGCCAAGCACATTCAAGACCTCTGGAATCAGGTGTTCACTTGGCAAACCATTTTATCCGAGAAATGTTTCAGGATCACAACGCATCAGGTTTGGCACAGAGACTCTATTCTGATACAATACTGGTGTGCACACTCAGTCATCTCACCTTATAGGGACACCTTGAGGAAAGAGGGTTAAGTATAGTTACAAGGACAAGACATCTCAGGGGAGGGAAGAAAGAGAGAGTGTGAAAGAGATGTGTGTGTTAAAGGTGTTGTTCTGCCAGTCAGCTGCCATTTTACAGCCACCTTCCCATATCATCACCCATAATTAGTTCATCTCATTAGTGGAAGGATAGTGTTTCTGTTTACTAGCCTTTGTGTACCTCCATCTGTGTGGACAAACACATCTTCTCTTTCCAAAGGCCTGCATTTCACCACATACTGTACTGTACAAAAGGTCACCTACTGTTTCTACATGCAGATTTGTCATTTCACTGTTGTTCTGAATTTGCCCTCTTCATCTTGTTGAAACAATCACAATGATCAATCTACTATGAGACTACAGAGCTGTACGGAATACATCTTCTTGTTCTCTGTAACTCTATCTGATATTTTTTCCACTTATTGGTATTTTGACCAATCACATCAGGTCTTTCCACATAAGCTATTTTTCAGAGGGGATCTGATTGGTCAAAAGACCAATTTGTAAAAAAAAAGAAGAAAAAAAGAAGAAAAAAAGATCAGAATTTGGCTGCCTGAGTAAATGTAACATTTATGAAGATATTAAAACAGGCCTTTATTCAACCCATAAAAATTCCTGGCTGCCATGTGTAAATAATATGACTATGAAACTGACTGTTGTGAATTACACACTTCATGACAGGGCAGAGGTAATGCTTACACACGACACATACCATGCCATTGATAGGGCTTGTTTTGGACAGGTTGGTTTTACCAACTGAACACTCATTGGAGAAATCAAGTTTTCATTAAACAAGGCCACTGTAAGTACAGTAGTAGTATCACATTACAGAGTGCTACTATCTTTTTTGCATATTATCAGTCATTTAGAGGCATATGTTCCATCTCTTGTTTGATCATAATAATGGTGGGATGGTCAGTATGGTTAGATGGTGGAGACATTTTCAACTGATTATAGGACCTGAATCAGGGTTATAAATTAGAGGGCTATAAATTAGATCAGGTGCACATTATCTCCTCTATAGGAGCTGGACAGTATGGTGCAATATCAAACAGCCAGCAAGCACACACTGTCCTTGGATATATTTTTTTGAACCTTTATTAATGCAGAGAAGTCCCATGAAGACAGATTGTCTCATATATTATATGCCCACATATATCATTTACATCCTACAGTACACACTATCTCTGCCTGTGTGGTAAGACTACTGTTCGTTTACCCTTTCAAGTGCACACATCATGCTCAAACACACCCAATCCCCCCTCACTTTGCCCAGAGACCTATGAGTGGGGTTGGTGGCGCCTCTGTCCTTAACCAGAGGGATCTACTCCAGCAGGTACAGGAAGCAGGCAAATAGTTCAGTCCTCAGTGTGTGGTGCAGATGGAAGGACAGGCTGTGGCGACACATGGACGCATCTGTGTTCTTACAGCGGTTCCGATGGGCCTGGTGGAGAGCTTGGATCTCCATGTTAGGCCGAGGGCTGGAAGACATCCCTGACACTTCAATCCTTTTTGTTTCAATATGAACCCTTTTCTTTTACAGGTTAATAAAATAAATAAATGTCGTCCTGATGTCTAACGATTGATCGACTCAAATAAGGGGATCCCAGGATCTCTTCGTTCTCCATTTAGTGATGACCTCTGAAAGACAGAGTCATGCCCCCCATGATCGATTGTGTATGTGTGCCATTCGGGGTGTGAATGGGCAAGACAAACTGTCAGGATTGTGTGTCTTCCAGGCTCGGAGACATCCCTGCCCTGTGTCTGTGTCCAGCACAGTGAGCAAGCTATGTGTGAACCAACAGTCTGTGTGTGTGTGACCTAGTGTGCCTGTGGCAGTGTCCCTACTCTGTGTGTGTCCAGTCTAGCGAGCGAGTAGTGTGTATGAACCGAGTGCGAGAGTGTTGTTGCTTCTGTGGTGCTGCTATGTCTGTGGATCCTGGTGTCAGGTGGTAGCTTCATGCAGCGTGGACAAAAGGGATAGGCTAGGATCATGTTTTGAGGTGGTGCTGAAAACTGACCCCGGCTTAACGGGTCACCTGCTTGAGCATTTGGCTTGGGAGGGGTGAGAGAGGAGCCAGGGACGGAAGGAGCGGTGCTGCTATCTGTTTCAGAAGATGCCTCCTCCCTCAAGAAGAGCAGGCATGCCGAGTGGTATTTGAGCTTTCAACCCACAAATACCAGAAGCGCACAAGACTGACCCTACATTCACCCGGCACTTACAGCCGTATAATGTAGCAGTTATTTTTAGCAATGTCTTCTCATGTTTGTATCTATACA
Source organism: Oncorhynchus clarkii lewisi (assembly GCF_045791955.1). Lineage (NCBI taxonomy): Eukaryota > Metazoa > Chordata > Actinopteri > Salmoniformes > Salmonidae > Oncorhynchus > Oncorhynchus clarkii. Next base: position 41,885,066 of record NC_092150.1, read on the forward strand.
TAGCATGCACTGCATATGCAGTGTTCTTGTCTCAAGAAGCCTAATTTACACATTGAGTGATAAGTCATTTAAATGTATGTTAGATCATGCATGCATTCACTCAACAACATGTCAATATTTATTTATATTTAAAGCTTTGAATAGAGACATTTGGACTTAACACATGATAAGGCACACCCGGTCCAAAACTCAAACTGTTTGACATTTATTTTCTGCCTATAGTCAGATGCTGAAGCATCGCCCTAGCCTCTCAGTTTTTGTTGTCTCTGAACTTCTGGTCCAGATATGTGTCAGTTAGACTGACTTCATGTCAACATTTCAGATCCCAAAAAGAAGCACTATCGTCCCTCGTGGGTGTCAACATACTGTACATAGCCTTTAATAATGATTTGGATGTTGATGCACCATGATCTGCAATGGATATCAGAAAAGTCTGCATGGCCAATCCTATGCAAATTCCTTTATGGTAAATAGTATCAAACACTCCTCATTAAACACTCCTACATATATTTTACAGTAAGCTAGTCTTGGCCAGCACATAACCGTATGTACATTGGCAAACTGTAAACATCGCCCATCCTTTCACTCACTTCAGTTGACTTTATAGTAAAAGGCAATGTGTTGCCCATAGAATTCACATGTTGTCCAACGCCCAGAAAATTCTGTTTCAACCAGAAAGTAAATACCAGTGTAGCCTTCTCGCCGACGGATTCAAATTTCAATATTTCAATAATGTCACTTCGAAAGGCTAAAATCAGCTAGCACAAGTTGTGCAATCACATGTTCTGTCCCTTTAACACATGTGCTGTCAATATTAATGGCTTGTTGACTAGACTGTTCAGACTGTTAAGATGATAACGGGTTTACAGTATAACTCAACTATATCTCATTTTCTGTACCCTTCATATGTGCAATCATTATTTATGGACTTCATTCAGACTGTTGAATTGTTCTACACAATGCATCTTAATCAGAGTCCATTCCAGTGTAATAGTCAGATATGAAAATGGATTTGAATAATTAATTTTCCCTAGCTCTGAGCTGTTACATAACATTTAGCCACTAAGTTCACATATTTACATCCTGAACTGTACGGTCCATTGTCAATGTCACCTAACCCTGTGACCTCAGTGACCTGAACCTTCTGTTGGGACGTCCATCATGTTAGCTACGCTACTTAGAAAAGATGTCCGACCAATCAAACACAGCCTTGAACTTAATAAAAAAGGATTCAAATAGATCACCAGCTGGTTACAAAGGAAATGGTCTACAAATGGAAGATGTTTCCTTAGAATAAAGGAAAAGCACTACATTTCACTGATTATAAAAACTGAACAAATCAGATCCAACAAAAGTGTGAAATTGAAGAATCCATTATCTGACTATCCATTTCCTGCATGAGGTCCCTGGCTGGAACAACATATGTGGACATTGGACAATGGATAACATACAGTATCTGATAAACCCAATCAACGGATAAACAAACCTGAAGTCACCCACCTGTAACTGTATCCCTTTCCAGCTGTACATGTTCTTCTCCAGACCTACAGATGGCGATAAGTTGCTCTCTTGTCCGCATTTCAACGTTCTATGCTTTTTCTCAAATTTTCTGCTTTGCATGCTGGGATGACAGTCTCACCCTAGCAACACAAAGCAATAACATAAACGATGAGAACTCTACATTTAGCTAACAAATCTAGTCGTTCTGTTGAAATTACTGTGAAAGAACATTTTATATGAGTGTTCCATTATTTCCGAAATGGAAAAATTGCAAGCAGAAGATGCAAGGTATTTGAAAAGGTAACGGTTGCAAGCAACTAACTAGAAGCTAACGTTAGCTAGCCAGGGGCGTATTCATTACGCCTATTCTGTAGCGAAACGTTTCTTAAACGGAACGAAAAAAGGGGAGGGGCCTACCGGTCATGGCAAGTAGGGATGCAGCTTTTGTTAAATTAACTCAATTCAATTTTTGGGGGACATTTTAGCTAATTCTAACCCTTTTCCTAACCGGCTACGTTATTATCGTAAACCTGCTGTGTAAGTCAAATCTGACAGAAGCTGAATCCCTTCTAGCCATTGCTGCACCTACCTACATTTTTCCAATAGAAACTCTTGTTTTTGTTGAAAATGCAACTGTTTGGAATAATAAGTACACCCAAACTATGGCTAGCAATCAGCTGTTATTGAAATTTAACAACGTGACAATTGTCTTAAAATTATATAAAAAAATACATCTATTTAAGTATAGGCTTCAAGCTTACTGTCTAGCTAACAATTTAGTGGTTGAAACTAAATGTTGTAAATCAAAACCGGTTTATCATCCGGTTTTCCTTAATGTGACACTTGGCCATTTATCTAATTCCATAGGAAAGTGAAAGGGGGGAGTTTGGATGTCCATCCGACAGAGAAAGCCCTCATCGTTCAGTATGAGTTGGAGGCAACTATCCTCGGTGAGATGGGAGACCCGATGGTTGGGGAACGCAAGGAGTGTCAGAAAATGTAAGCATGGGTCTAGCTACACACATGCCTGATGTTTGCTTAAACATCAGACTGTAACCATGGGTACCCCATGGCTATTCAGTATGAAAGAGTCTGCCCAAAAAAGAAGCAAGAGTCACTACAAGCCAGAATGTTGAATTTACACTTTACTGGTTTTCTGTGTTGTTGGTCGTTTTGACGGTCGGAGATGGAGATAGGGTATCCACAAGAAATTGTTGTTTACCCATTTTTTTGTGTTGCTTTTTGCGGTGCTGGTAGGTTCTGTCACTTGTATTTTCAATTACTTAACGGATTGCTCATGATGCAATATATGTAAACAATAGCCGAATGTAACCGAACATAGTCGGCCAAATCACGTTTCTTCACAATCAGCTGGAAGTGTTGGTCAGCTGATTGCCTCGGACAATGTTCGGGCTGTGGTTTGGTTAGGCTTGGCCATATTGGGCAAGTGTTTGTCACGTGCGAAAAACCAATATACAAACCAGTGTACTGAAGGTCAGGTTGATAACACTTCCCTGTGGATATTTTGTCTCAGATTAGCTCTGACATAGGGCCAAAATCGTCAGACAACAGGTAGAGTAAGTTGAAATGAAGTTTGTTCAACATTCTGACTTGTAACAGGACTGTTCAGGAATGCTGAGCCTACATGTTCGAGACGAGAGTAAGTATTTCACTCTTGGATTCTAAAAGAGGCTAACCTAATGTAATTTAATGTTACTAAGCTACTAGGAATGAGATTAATGTTGTTTTTCAGTCACTCACCTGAAAAGGGGTGCTTTTATACCATTTTACATGTTCACCACTAAGTAGGGTCCCAGGGGAAAAACAGACCAAAACTATCGTTCCTTCCCCGTCACATTGAAGAGTTATTGGAACTAGCAATGTTTCTTAGAAAATGTCTCAAAATTATGTTGCATGTGTATTTTCTATTTACAGCATCCGCCTAAAAAGCTTGAACGCCAACACGGACATTGCCACCCTAGCTCGGAAGGTGGTGGAAGAATGCAGGCTCATTCATCCATCTAAACTACCCGAGGTGGAGCAATTGCTCTTCTACCTGCTGAACCGCAAGAAGTCAGGTAATGGTTCCATCATGGTAATGCCTGGCCCTGCAAGATGGTGCCGACAGACATAAGCTGTGTTCGAATACCCATACTAATACTACATACTTAATGAGTACATACTACATACTTTTAGTTAATTTTAGTATACTGTAAACAAACAGTATCCTTTCAGTTGAGCATATTGGCGCTATGCCTGTCTACCGGAAGTTGATTCTGTAGATTTTGGGCTCTAGATGGCAGCAGTGTATGTGCAAAGATTTAGACTGATCCAATGAACCATTGCATATCTGTTCAAAATGTTGTATCAAGACTGCCCAAATGTGCCTAATTTAGACATATCTGATATGGGCAGAAAGCTTATGTCCTGGGATTTTTTCTTGTTACTTATAACCTCATGCTAATCACATTAGCCTACGTTAGCTCAACCGTCCCGTGGGGGGGACACCAATCCCGTAGAGGTTTTAAAGCAATTAATTTTGTATCCGGTCTCGTCGGACTTCAACTGCGTATTTTCCGCAATTTTCTTCAAATCTGAAAACATTGTGAAGCCACGCCCATTTCCTGAAGAATTTCATTATGGTCCCTAAAAGTGTCCACAGCGTGTATACTTCGTATTTTGCGAATTTAGTTATTTCTTACATTATTTGCTCAGAATATTTCTTGCATTATTACCTACAGCTGAAAATAACTTTGGGATATTAGATCGGCTGTCACTCAATTTGACTTTCCTGAATTGGATCCTTTGTTTGAACTCCTGCTGGTGACTTTAATAAAGGAAATCTGAGGAAAACGCTACCAACTTTCTATCAACACATCTCCTGTGCACATAGAGAACTCTGGACCATTGCTTCTCCCCCTTCCGGGACAGTTACAAGGCCTTCCCCTGCCCTCTTCGGCAAATTAGGACCAGCTAAACACCTTTTCCCCATCAAAATTGCATGGCCTGCGTCTCAATCCACTGCCTCCACCTATGTCGGCCTTCTGCATCTGCGGTGTAAAGCGGCAGAGCTACAGCGCTGTTTGTCAGACCAGGAGACATCCTGAAAATCAGTCTGACCTCGCTATGGAAAGGGGAGACTCTCACGAACATGATGGTGTTCTCTGTTTTGTTCTACAACCCCCACAAGTGTCATGGGACTCATCTGAAGTTAACCCCGTACCGGTTTTCAAAAATGTATGGAAGGATGGAAGTAGTTTTGTGCCCCCAAAAAAGGGGTGAAATATGTGTTAATATCTCCTAGATATAGGACAGACACTTCACAACCTTAATATTTATTATGCATTTTTGGACTGTCTGTTTTGCCATTTCTGATTGTGTTATTCAATTAGTTCCTATGGGCTATAGCAGACCAAATTCCAAGCTGCGCCCTCAGAGCATGTGCAGACCAGTTGGCTGGAGTGTTTACGGACATATCCGATCTCTCACTATCCCAGTCTGTTGTCCCCACTTGCTTTAAGATGTCCACCATTGTTCCTGTATCCAAGAAAGCGAAGGTAACTGAATGAAATTACTATCTCCCTGTAGCACTCACTTCTGTCGTCATGAAGTGCTTTGATAGGCAACAACAACATAGACCCACTACAATTTGCATACCTCCCCAACAGACCCACGGAAGACTCAATTGCCATTGCACTGCACACTGCCCTATCCCATCTGGACAAGAGGAATAAGTATGTAAGAATGCTGTTCATCGATGAAAGCTCAACAACATATTGCCCTCCAAGCTCATCGCTAAGCTCGGGGCCCTGGGTTTGAACCCCGCCCTGTGCAACTGGGTCCTGGACTTCCTGACGGGCTGACACCAGGTGGTGAAGGTAGTCAACAACACCTCCACCATGCTGATCCTCAACACAGGGGCCACATAAGGGTATGTGCTCAACCCCCTCTTGTACTCCCTGTTCACCCATGACTGCGTGGCCAAACACGTCTCCAACTCAATCATCAAGTTTGCTGACGACACGACAGTGGTAGGCCTGATTACCAACAACGACAAGACAGCCTACAGGGAGGAGGTGAGGAGCCCTGGCAGAGCGGTGCCAGGAAAACAACCTCTCTCTTAATTGTCAACAAAACAAAGCTTCAAGTTTCTTGACGTGTACATCAATGAATACCACTCCAGAGGGTGGCGCATTCAGCCCAAGGCATCACCAGGGGCACACTGCCTGTCCCCCAGGACATCTACAGCATCTGGTGTCACAGAAAGGCCAAGTAGATCAAGGACCTCAGCCACCCGAGCCACTGCCTGTTCACCCCGCTACCATATAGAAGGCGGAGACCGCACAGATGCATCAAAGCTGGGACCGAGAGACTGAAAAACAGCTTTTTTCTCCAAGCCATCAAACTGTAAATAACAATTTGTTCTTTACTGACTTGCCTATTTGAATAAAAGAAATAGGATCTATAATATTCTGGCGGACGTCTCTCTCTAATAGTGTCTCAGAGGTAGTGTAGCTGGTGCTACCAGCACTTCACCACTTCATGGTGAAACAAAGTACTTTTGTGGAGACTGAGGAGGTGGTTGTCCCGGACTGGTGCTCTCAGGAAGTTGAGCCTCATTGGTCTCAGGTTGTTTGTCCAACTGCAGCTCTGGTGAACGTTCCAATGTCCTGTCCTACTCGTTTAAGCATTGATCCAAGTCAACGGATGGAACTGGAATTTGAGCTCGGATGAGAATCAATCGGCACGAGGAACATTTTCCCTAGGAAGGGTCCAGTGTAGTCCACATGTAGTCGTGTCCATGGTTTTCCTGTCCATTCCCATGTATGTAATGGCACGGTGAGGGGGGTGACTTCCTGTTACTCTGACAATCTGTACACAGGCTAACCTCATTTTCCACATCCTGGTCCATCTTTGGCCACCAGACGTATCTGGATGTGACTGGTGCAACAACTTCAGTAGCATTCCCCGCTACTGAGATAACTACTCTTGAATCCCACAGAACACACTCATCTCAAACACTCAAAGCCAAGCGGCGAGCGTAGTAAGGCATGATCTGAGGCTCTGTCACTGTAGCGCATCCTTTCAGGATAAATTCATGCACTTGTGATAGCGTCACATCCTTTGAAGTCCATTGCCTGATTTTGTGCTGTGCTCACCGGTGCATCATCCGACACATTGATCATCAAGACTTGGTCCTTTTCTCCTTCCTGAGTCGATGATTTCTGGAACGGTAGCATACTCAGAGCATCAGCATTCTCATGGTATCTACCTGGCTTCTGTACTCGATGGCCCTGGGCCACACAGCCCAACGTTGAACTCTTGGAGAGACCATTTGTGGTACTGGCTTTTGTTCATGGAACAGAGAGATCAGAGGCTTATGGTCGGTCACAATAGTGAATGTTACACCGTATAAGTACTTGTGGAATCTCTGTATTCCGAATATGATAGCCAGCTGAGAGTACTTTTTGTCCGCTGGCAACAACATGGCATATGGAACTGATCTTGGCCAATAGAATCTGGGAGCAGCATCTGGAGCAACATGAATGGTAGCTTGGACCCCTTTCAATGTCCCTAGCGCTTTGAAAAAACAGTCATGCTTTGAAAGCACCTGCTGCGGTATCAATGTCTCTGTGGTGACATGTTTGATTTCATCCCAGTTCAATTTTTTTTCCTCCAACCACCATCTCCCTATTAAGCTGGGGCCAGTACCTTCGCTATTAAGAGAGGCAGACTTTTATTTTGTCCTTGATAATCCACCTGAACATCAGCAACTCCAATCCCAGTTTCCCCCCCCCCCCTCCCCTGTGTACGTTTTGAGTTTAATGGGGATGTTCTTTCTGTTTGTCAACTTCACCTTTTTTCCACTTCTCATTGAATTGGGAACCCTTCATCAGTGTGACGCTACATCCTGTGTCTATTTCAAACGGCACCTTAAATCCATTTGTTCCCATTTCCACAATAAAAGGCTTCACCTTTTTCATATTCGCCCCCTGTACACTGTACATTGAGAGTGCTTGCTCTCTTCGTCTGCGCAATCACTTTCTATTACTTAATTTGAGCGGTAGTTAGAGCTTCGCTATTCTGTTTTCTTCTGTTCATTTTATTTTCTGTAGCCCGTAGCTTTTTCTATTTGTGGCACACCCTCGCAATGTGTCATATTAGCCAACATGCATAAAACTTTTCATGTTTGAATTTACATTCAAACACTTTGTGTTTGCCTTTGCAACTATAACATTCTCTATTAACCGGAGGGGCTGCCCCGCGGCTTTCCCTTCTTTGAAACTCTGCGAGCTCAGAGCTGCTCTCTTTTACTGTATGGCATGCAGTTGCACCCCTTGCCTGCAAATCCAGTGCATTTCTATTCACGGACTCCATGGCCTGAGCCAGTTTGAGTGTATTCTCAAACATGAGATTAGGCTCTGATAACAAGCATATTTGTATCCTGTCGTCAGTAATCCCACACACCAGCTTAATTATAATATAATAAACACACAGAAATACAGGCCTTAGGTCATTAATATGGTCAAATCCGGAAACTATAATTTCGAAAACAAAACGTTTATTCTCTCAGTGAAATAGGGAACCGGGTGTCATCCCTCAGTCTAAATATTGCTGTTTTACCTTGCACAACCTTCAATGTTATGTCATAATTAGATAAAATTCTGGCAAATTAATTACGGTCTTGTTTAGGAAGAAATGGTCTTCAAACAGTTTGCAACGAGCCAGGCGGCCCAAACTGCTGCATATACCCTGACTGCTTGCACAGAACGCAAGAGTAGTGACACAATTTCCCTATTTATATTGCCTGCTAACATGAATTTCTTTTAACTAAATATGTTTAAAAATATATACTTGTGTATTTATTTTAAGAAAGGCATTGATGTTTATGGTTCGGTACATTGGTGCAACAACAGTGCTTTTTCGTGAATGTGCTTGTTAAATCATCACCCGTTTTGGCGAAGTAGGCTGTGATTCGATGATAAATTAACAGGCACCGCAATGTTTATTTGCCCCGCAGGACAAGCTAGTTAAACTAATAATATTATCAACCATGTGTAGTTAACTAGTGATTATGTTAAGAGTAGTTTTTATCAGATAAATTTAATGTTAGCTAGCAACTTACCTCGGCTCATTGCTGCACTCGCGTAACAGGTGGTCAGCCTGCCACGCAGTCTCCCCGTGGAGTGCAATGTAATCGGCGATTGTTATGAAACTTGAAATCGGCCCTAATTAATCAGCCATGCTGGTCGACCTCAGGTAGGAATATTGCAAAAAATATGATCAATGGCTCATTTGAGAGAAGACAACCTCCCGGCCCGTATTGACATCTGACATACAGTGTCATCCCTCATCCCTCAAAGGTTTGGACACACCTACTCATTTTTTTTTTCATTTAAAAAAAAAACTATTTTCTACATTGTAGAATAATAGTGAAGACATCAAAACCTATGAAATAACACGCATGGAATCATAAAGTAACTAAAAAGTGTTAAATAAATCAAAATATGTTTTATATATGAGATTCTTCAAAGTAGCCGCCCTTTGCCTTGAGAGCTTTGCACACTCTTAGCATTCTCTCAACCAGGTTCACCTGTAACACTTGAAGTCTTGAAGGAGTTCCTACATATGCTGAGCACTTGTTGGCTTCTTTTCCTTCACTCTGCGGTCCAACTCATCCCAAACCATCTCAATTGGCTTGAGGCCGGGTGATTGTGGAGGTCAGGTCATCTGATGCAGCACTCCTTCACTCTCCTTCTTGGTCAAATAGCCCTTACACAGCCTGTAGGTGTGTTGTGTCATTTTCCTGTTGAAAAACAAATGATAGTCCCTCTAAGCGCAAATGAGATGGGATGGCATATCGCCCCAGAATGCTGTGGTAGCCATGCTGGTTAAGTGTGCATTGAATTCTAAACAAGTCACTGACAGTGTCACCAGCAAAGCACCCCCATACCATCACACCTCCTCCTCCATGCTTCACGGTGGGGACCATACATGTGGAGATCATCCGTTCACCTATTCTGCGTCTCACACAGACATGGCGGTTGGGACCAAAAATCTCATTCTTTGCAGCAATTCGACCATTAAGGCCTGATTCACGCCGTGTCATCTGAACAGTTGATGTTTACATGTGTCTCTTACTTGAACTCTGAAGCATTTATTTGGGCTGCAATTTCTGAGGCTGTTAACTCTAATGAACGTATCCTCTGCAGCAGAGGTAACTCTGGGTCTTCCTTTCCTGTGGTGGTCCTCATGTTAGCCAGTTTCATCATTGCACTTGATGTTGAAGTGCAGTCCCAAAAACCAAAGTTATTGACATTTTCCGGATTGACTGACCTTCATGTCTTAAAGTAATGGTGGACTCTCTTTTCTCTTTGCTTATTTGAGCTGTTTTTGCCATAATATGGACTTGTCTTTTACCAAATAGAGCTATCTTGTATATATCAAATATTTTATTTGTCACGTGCCGAATACAACAGGTGTAGAATTACATTGAAATGCTTACTCACAAGCCCTTAACCAACAATTCTGTAAGAAGTTTTAAGAACAAAAAAAAGTTTAGTAAAAAATTTGAAATAAAAGTTACATAATTAAACAGCAGCAGTAAAATAACAATAGCGAGGCTACATACAGTTGAAGTCGGAAGTTTACATACACCTTAGCCAAATACATTTAAACTCAGTTTTTCACAATTCCTGACCATTAAATCCTAGTAACAATTCCCTGTCTTGGGTGAGTTAGGATCACCACTTTATTTTAAGAATGTGAAATGTCAAAATAATAGTAGTGTGATTTATTTCAACTTTAATTTCTTTCATCAAATTCACAGTGGGTCAGAAGTTTACATGCTACCAAATACAAATGTAGTGTTTTGCCTTTAAATTGTTCAACTTGGGTCAAATGTTCGGGTAGCCTTCCACAAGCTTCCCACAATAAGTTGGGTGGATTTTGGTCCATTCCTCCTGACAGAGATGGTGTAACTGAGTCAGATTTGTAGGCCTCCTTGCTTGCACATGTTTTTTCAGTTCTGCACACACATTTTCTACAGGATGGAGGTCAGGGTTTTGTGATGGCCACTCCAATACCTTGACTTTGTTGTCCTTAAGCCATTTTGCCACAACTTTGGAAGTGTGCTTGGGATCATTGTCCATTTGGAAGACCCATTTGCGACCAAGCTTTGACTTCCTGACTGATGTCTTGAGATGTTGCTTCAATACATCCACATAATTTTCCTTTCCTCGTGATGCCATCTATTTTGTGAAGTGCACCAGTCCCTCCTGCAGCCAAACACCTGATTCCTCCAGCATCTTCACAAGGTCTTTTGCTATTGTTCTGGGATTGATTTGCACTTTTTGTACCAAAGTACATTTAACTTTAGGAGACCAAACGTGTATTTTTCCTGAGCGGTATGACAGCTGCATGGTCCCATGGTGTTTATACTTGCATACTATTGTTGGTACAGATGAACGTGGCGTTTGGAAATTGCTCCCTTGGATGAACCAGACTTGTGGAGATCTGCAATTTGTTTTGAGGTCTTGGCTGATTTCTTTTGATTTTCCCATGATGTCAAGCAAAGAGGCACTGCGTTTGAAGGTAGGCCTTGAAATACATCCACAGGTACACCTCCAATTTACTCAAATGATGTCAATTAGGCTATCAGAAGCTTCTAAAGCTATGACATACTTTTCTGGAATTTTCCAAGCTGTTTAAAGGCACAGTCAACTTAGTGTATGTAAACTTCTGATCCACTGGAATTGTGATACAGTGAAATAACCTGTCTGTAAACAATTGTTGGAAAAATGACTTGTCATGCACAAAGTAGATGTCCCAACCGACTTGCCAAAACTATAGTTTGTTAACAAGACATTTGTGGAGTGGTTGAAAAACCATTTTTAATGACTCCAACCTAAGTGTATGTAAACTTCCGACTTCAACTGTACAGGAGGCACTGGTAGAGTCGGTGTGCGGGGGCACTGGTTAGTCGAGGACCGGTTAGTATACCACCTAGGGCTGTGCGGTATACCGGTATTGATGCAGGGGACTGGTTTGGGTGTTATTTCTATATAGGGATTTGAATGTTTGGTTTGTAAAATGTGATACAACATGTGTAAAGTCTGTTTTTATAGTTTACTTCGCTACTTGAGTCATATCTTTCCACTCTTTCTCTCTGTGCCACTTTCCACACAGATCTAGCCACGCCCCCTGTCACTCAAGGAGCGCATTTGATGTTCCTTAACCAGGATACACTTGCCTTCAGTCTGCATGGTCAATGCAGCACATGCAACAATGTTGATGACAATAATGCTGTTTTAATATAAATCCACTAGCGTTCTATAATGACACTATTAGTTTTTGTTTCTTACATCAGCAAACAGCTAGCTTGCAAGTTACCCTAAATCTTGAGACGCTAGTTGTTAGCCGCTAATGCTAATAGCATTATGTACTGAGTAAGAGCAAACATAGCCAGCTAATACAGCCTGATAATACCAGTGATGGTGTAGAATCAGCATGTTGTTTGAGCAACAGTATCTTCTAAATCAAAGAGGAATATGCAAAGCAAGAATGTTAGCTACATGAACTAGCTAAAAGAGAACATGCAAAGTAACCAAAGCTTATTGGGTCCCCTAGGAAACACTTATCAACACTTTAGTTCCTACCCTGTCACAATAACTCCTCCCTGGCATTTTAATTCGTTGTCATCTCAAACTACACTGTATTCAAAGTGCCCACTGTTATATTCTAACTGTAGAATTAGAATAGTCAATCTATTTCCATGATTCCAACAGTTTTGCTCTTATTCGCAAGTCAAATTGAAATTGCAACATTTGGTTAAAAATAAGTCCTAGATTATTTGCCCATATCGTGCAGCCCTACGTGGCAGTGTGGAATTGATCTCAATTGAACAGTGGCGTAAAGTACTTAAGTAAAAATACTTTCAAGTGCTACTTAGGTCAACATTTTTTGGTATCTGTACTTTACTATTTTTTATTTTTGACTACTTTTACTTCACTACATTCCAAAAGAAAATACTGTACTTTTTACAACATACATTTTTCCTGACACCTAAAAATACTCGTTACATAATGAATTTTTTGCAGGACAGGAAAATGGTCCATTTCACGCACTTGTCAAGAGAACATCACTGGTAATCTACTGCCTCTGATCTGGAGGACTCACTAAACACATGCCTTGTTTGTAAATTATGTCTGAGTGTTGGAGTGTGCCCCTGGCTAGCTGTAAATAAAATAAAAAAAGAAGACAATTTTGATACTCAAGTATTTTACTGGTTGACTTTCATGTTCTATTAACATATCTTTACTTCTACTCAAGTATGACAATTGGGTACTTTTTCCACCACTGCAGTTGAGTGCAGAAAATGCATAAATTATAAAAGTGCTGAAATTTGTTTTGGTTGAATTGAACAGTATAGAATACTTACTTAGAATATATGTGTTGCCACCTTAGGATCACTCACAACTCATAAAGCAAATGTAGAACATGTATTATTAAAAATTAAAATACAGTAAAAAAAACAAACATGATATAATATTTTTGCCATATCACCCAACCCTACTGTGTCACAACACAACTGATTAAATGCATTAAGGAAAGAAATTCCAGAAATTCATTTTTAACAAGGCACACCTGTTAATTGAAATGCATTCCATGTGACTACCTCATGAAGCTGGTTGAGAGAATGCCATGAGTGTGCACAGCTGTCATCAAGGCAGAGGGTGGTCACTTTGAAGAATCTCAAAATGTAAAATATATATATATATTTTTTTTGCTTGTTTCTACATGATTCCATGTGTTATTTCATAGTTTTGATGTCTTCCCTATTATTCTACAATGTGGAAAATAGTAAAAAATAAAGAAAAACCCTTGAATGAGTAGGTGTGGGAGACTGTTGGAATCCGTGCAGTATAGAAACATAAGCATTTCGCTGCACCTGCGATATCTGCAAAATACAGTATGTGTACTTGACCAATAAAAGTTGATTAATTGTGTAAATACACCTTTATCATGCTTACTAGTGCACATGCTGTCCTGTCCTCCTCACAGACAAACGAGAGAAACACTCGCCAAGAGACCTCACACCATTTGAGGGGATGGAGGTAAGCAGAGCATCTTCAAAATTGTGTACGTGTCTGACTGTGTGTCTGTTCGTGTCCAAGTCTGTTTCTGTGTGTTTTGTAGCATGATTATCACTGTGTTATGTCTGTATGATTTTAACCCTCGCCATTCCTCACCTATAGTATATCTCTGTTCTCAGCTGGATGAGGAGGCCAACATCAACAGGATAGATCACTATGTGGAGCTGCTGTATGAGGACATCCCAGAGAAGGTCAGGGGTGCCACCCTCATCCTCCACCTCGCCCGCAACCCAGACAACCTGGAGGAGCTCCTGCAGAATGGTATGTTCCTTCCCCATCTGTGACAATGCTACGTTCCAGAGAATGCTATGTTCATGCTATGTTCATCTTCTCTGTTCTGCTGGGTGTTTAAAAGCTGTACAGGCCAGGCTAGACAAACTCTATTGTCATTGGTTGATATAATCCACAGACTCTCTCACCAGCCCATCCCGTTCATAAGAAAACACAGCCTAGCACTAGTCCTTCCTATTCCCCTCCCTGACGACAGAGCTGTTTTCTCTCACAACAGCACAGGGTCCTCATCCATTACAGCTGTCAAATGATGGCATGGCTTCATTTTGTAACTGTCACTATGCATCACAGGCTCACTTTGTCTGTCGTAAAGGATCACATGGTCAGACGGTGATAACGGTAGAACGTGCATGTGAACCATGAGACCTCGGGTCAGTGAGGAAAGTGGAGATGGCCAGGGGAAATGGAACAATGTGATATGTATCTTTACAATGAAGATCACCCATAGCTCAAGCCATGGGAGCCTGGAACCCTTTACATTCCCCCAGATTCCTTACCTTAAACTCCCACCCCAAGCTGACTGTCATCTCCATGCTAGACTCTTTCCACTACCTGCCCACCTCCACCCCAACTGCATACTTCCCTTTCAAATCCTAACATAGTTCAAATAATCCCCCCCCACACACACATATAAATATCTCACTTTCCTCACTCTCTCTCTCTTCTCACCTCCCCACCTCTCTCTTGCTTTCTCTCTGACCTGTGTGGTGTCTGCTGCTCATCAGAGACGGCCCTGGGAGCCCTGGCCAGAGTTCTGAGGGAGGACTGGAAACAGAGCGTTGACCTGGCAACCACCATCATCTACGTCTTCTTTTGCTTCTCCAGGTATACAGCTCCCTCTCACTCGCCAGAACCTCTTTTGTTTTCATGTTCTGCTCTCTCTCATTCTGACAGCAATCACACAACTATGACAACATATGACAAAACCTTACTTTTGAGGAAACACTAATTACCCTTGATAGAATTGGAAATAAAATACTTGTCGAGCGATTTGAGTTGTGAGAGGATCTACGTAGTTCTGAAAACTGATAGTCCTTCTTGGCCCCGCTCCGTGGCAGAGCTGTTTTGGTTTTGAAATGATTTGGTTTGTGTCTGGCTGATTATGAGTAGGAGATGAGAGATACTGTTTTACTCAATCTTTCTTGTCCTTTTTTTTGCAGTTGACTTTTGGACTAAGCTCTCAGCTGATAGGATCATTTCAATCTGAGCACCCGACTGTGCTACAAAAATAGGTGTTGCATAACGATGAACGAAATGCACTTTTGAACAAGTGGAAGCCTTGTAAACCTTTTCTCTACCCTTCCCCAGTTTCTCCCAGTTCCATGGGCAGGTGACTCACTATAAGATCGGAGCCCTCTGTATGAACATAATTGAACACGAGCTGAAGAGGTACGACCTCTGGCAGGACGAACTGCAGAAGAAAGCGGCAGCCTATATCCTTCAGCTGAAGTCAAAGGTCACCTAAATTATGTTACATACCTTGCTGCTTTATTTTATTTTATTAGGATCCCCATTAGCCGACGCCAATGGCGACAGCTAGTCTTACTGGGGTCCGACACATAACGGAAACAACATAGACAGAGGGTCAATGCCTCAGGTTTCCTTTTGCCCTCAGTGCCGACTGATTATAAAACACGACTATATAGTGAGTTCATTGGTTCAATACAGCAACACTCCTTCCTTGACTGATCTCACGTGACAATGACCATAAGAACCAGAATGTGAAGAAGGAGCATGAGAAAGCCTTCAAGAAGTACCAAGGTCTACTGATCAAGCAGGAGCAGCTTCTACAAGGTACAGTAACTGTGTAGCACACTACCATGTCTAGCAGAGGGGTAGTGATGTTTGTTACAGACAGCACTATTAGTGCTTGATAATGCAGTGATGTAATTACATAGTAGTACCAACTACATTGGTTATTACATAGTAATATCAAGTTGGATCACTATTTGATTCTACAGTCCCCCCTCGTCTCCCCTATTGCTTTGCAGTGGCTCTGCACCTGTTGTTGAACCTTGCTGAGGACACGCGCACGGAGCTGAAGATGAGGAACAAGAACATCGTCCACACCCTGGTGAAGACCCTGGACCGGGAAGACGAGGAGCTGCTGGTGCTGGTCGTCTCCTTCCTCAAGAAGCTCAGTATCTTCCTGGAGAATAAGAATGACATGGTGAGAGAGGGAAAGATGGAGGGAGAGGGCCAGAGAAGAGGGAGGGATATAGGGAGAGGGGTACAGGAGCGGGTGGTCTCCTTCCTCAAGAAGCTCAACATCTTCCTGGAGAACAAGAAAGACATGGTGAGAGAGGAAGAGGGAGGGAGGGAGGGAGGGAGGCATGGATGGAGAGGAATTGCAACAAGGTGAGGAAAATACAGTGAGCTCAAAGTATTGGGACAGTGACCCCCTTTTTTTTGGCTGTACCCTAGCACTTCAGTTAAAGTGCAGACTGTCAGCATTAATTTCAGGGTATTTTCATCCAAATACCAGAAATGTTCCATAGGCACAAAAAGCTTTCTTCTCTAAAATGTTGTGCGCCATTTTTTTTTTTACATCCCTGTTAGTGAGCTTTTCTCCTTTGCCAAGATACTTCATCCTCCTGAAAGGTGTGGCATATCATTAAGCTGATTAAACAGCATGATCATTATACAGGTGTTCCTTGTGTTGGGGACAATAAAAGGCCACTCTGAAATATGCAGTTTTGTCACACAACACAATGCCACAGATGTCTCAAGTTGAGGGAGCGTGAATTGGCATGCTAACTGCAGGAATGTCCACCAGAGAATGTTGCCAGAGAATTTCATGATAATTTCTCTACCATAACCGCCTTTAACGTAATTTTCGAAATTTGGCAGTACGTACAACCTCAGACCACATGTAATGACGCCAGCCCAGGACCACCACATCCGGCTTCTTCACCTGCGGGATCGTTTGAGACTAGCCACTCGGACAGCTGATGAAACTGTGGGTTTGCACAACTGGAGAATTTCTGCACAAACTGTCAGAAAACGTCTCAGGGAAGCTCATCTGCATTCTCGTCGTCCTCACCAGTGTCTTGACCTGAGTTCTACATCGTAACTGACTTCAGTGGCCAAATGCTCACCTTCGATGGCTACTGGCACGCTAGAGTAGTGTGCTCTTCCCAGATGAATCCCGGTTTCAACTGTACCGAGAAGATGGCAGATGTGGGCGAGCGGTTTGCTGATGTCAATGTTTTGAACAGAGGGCCCCATGGTGGGGTTAGGGTATGGGCAGTCATAAGTTACGGACAACAAACAGAATTGCATTTTATCGATTGCAGTTTGAATGCATAGAGATACCGTGACAAGATCCTGAGGCCCATTGTCGTGCCATTCATCCGCCGCCATCACCTCATGTTTCAGCATGATAATTCACGGCCCAGTGTCACAAAGATCTGTACACAATTCCTGGAAGCTGAAAATGTCCTAGTTCTTCCTTGGCCTGCATACTCACCAAACATGTCACCCATTGATCATGTTTGGAATGTTTTGGATCCACTTGTATGACGGTATGTTCCAGTTCCTGCCAATATCTTGCAACTTCCCACTTCCTGCCAATATCCAGCAACTTCCCACAGCCATTGAAGAGGAGTGGAACAACATTCCACATGTCACAGCCTTATAAACTCTTTGCGAAGGAGATGTGTCGCGCTGCATGAGGCAAATAGTGGTCACACCAGAAACTGACTGGTTTTCTGATCCACATATATATAAACACACACACACAGTGGGGCAAAAAAGTATTTAGTCAGCCACCAATTGTGCAAGTTCTCCCACTTAAAAAGATGATAGAGGCCTGTAATTTTCATCATAGGCACACTTTAACTATGACGGACAAAAATGAGAAAAGAAAATCCAGAAAATCACTAGGATTTTTAATGAATTTGTTTGTAAATTATGGGTGGTTTATGGGTGTGTGTAGATTGAATGAGGGGGAAAACGATTTAATCAATTTTAGAATAAGGCTGTAACATAACAAAATGTCGGAAAAGTCAAGGGATCTTGATACTTTCTGAATGCACTGTAAGTGTATTAGTCCCAATTGTACAAAGAGTGCTGGTTTTTCATATGGATGAAAATACCTTCAATGTAAAGCTGACAGTCTGCACTTTAACCTCAGTCATTGAATCATTTCAAATCTACAGTGCCGGAGTACAGAGGAAAAAACAACATGTATCGCTGTCCCAATACTTTTGAAGCTCACTGTACATACAAAGTCTCAGGTCCTCTGATTTACTGTAGATTGAGAATGTATAATAATAATATTATTTTGTGGTACTTGTTAAAGATTTGTACTAGTGTACATTTAGTTAGTTATTTTTGATGCCTTCTAGTACAGTTGTAGGACTTCAGTGATCATTGCTTTTACTTCCCTGTCTTACTGCAGTCCCACCTGGATCCAATCTCAGCCAGTTTGTGTGCCTTTTTATTAAAGCCAGACTGAGATAGGAACAGTTTTTTTTCTTTGTTTCCTTTTAGTGTATCTTTGACTCTGATAAAAGAACCCTTCGGGGTTCTTGCCCATTGTCTACATGAGTCCAGCAGAACAGAAGAGTAGTGCTCTCATCATGTTATTCACAGTGTATCACTTTATCTCAGGGGAAGGTTTTAGTTGCAGGCTGATTAGCTACAAAAAGATAATTGGTTAGCGATTTGTCATCCATTCTACTTATTCACACGTTTGTATTCAGCACCAGATAACAGTTGTAAGATGGCTTTAGAACTGTAATTGATTACTGTGCAGACAAAATTTGTGTTGGTGTCAGTGGATTTCCTTTTGAACACAGTAGCAGTGTAATTGACACACACACCCACACCTCCAGTCCCAGTGTGCAGGCCATATGGTTTGCTACTCTTCGTGGTGCCTTATAGACTGGTCCTTGATGCGTCTGCTCAACACTTGCACCTACCTGTCAACACTGCTTTCTCTGTACATTCAGGACAACATTCTTACCAAATTATAAAATAAGTTGAATTCGTTTGAAGTAATTAATTGAATGAAGTTAAAATGAAATTGACCCCCAACACAGGTGAAGTCTGTGTTGTTGAAGTTGGTGCCGATAGAGATGACAGCTTTGCTTCTAGTCCTTAGGAAACTGTGCATAAGCATTTTGATACACATGGTTAGCAGATGTTATTGCGAGTGTATGTGACCAATAAAATGTGATTTGATTTGTCTGACGTCAAAGAAAGTATCATTGTGGTCTCTCTGTTGCAGGAACGGGTATTGTGAGATTGGTTGTTGAAGTGTGTGTATCGGTGCACATTTATATTGGGTTGTGCTAAATGACTTGTTGACAATGTCTCCCTCACTGTCTCCTCTCTGTTCTCTGGTGTTCAGGCAGACATATATGCTGTGGAGAAACTGGTCAGGCTGCTGCCCTGTAAGCATGAAGACCTACTGAATACTACGCTGCGCCTGCTCCTCAACCTCTCCTTTGACACAGGCCTCCGCAGCCAGATGGTCCAGGCTGGACTCATCCCCAAACTCTCCTCACTGCTAGGTACACTACTCAATGACACAACTGTGTGTAATGGCCACCAGAACCAGAGCCAGCGAGGCCTACTCCTGAAACTAGATCCTGTGTGTGACTGGTGTGTAAGCTCGTCCAGGGGGTCATGTGGCACGGCTGGGAGCATCTGTGATGGGCCTTTTTTAAAACCTCTTCAGGGAGGTCGGGTAATGTGCATAATTAATATAATATATTTGTTAGAATAATACGCTGGGACGCAGCATAAATTATGTTTTTGCAGGAGCTGGCCGGAAAGGCTTAAGGGTCTACAGGATTTTTACTTTATGAATGAGACACGCACTTGTGCACGCACATGAGCGCACATGCATATGCACACACACATGATATGCAGGTGCATGCCAGTCCACGCTTAAGCTAAACATAGCCGAATACATTCCCTAACGTATGCATTTGGACAGTGATGCATTTTTTAAAAATTGATTTGCCTCTACTCCAGCATTTTTTACTTGAGATCAGATGTTTCCTATGAGGTGACGGTACAGAATGTTTTCTTATTTGAAGGTATTTCCATACATATTTGATTTACCGTTTATAAATGAAAGCTCTTTAAAGCCTACATCTAGTCTCGCATTTGAAAATGTCATAAGTATTTGGACAAATGTAACTTAATAGTGTAGGTCACATATTCTAGCACGCAATGACTAAATCAAGCGTGACTCTACAAACATGTTGGATGCATTTGCAGTTTGTTTTGGTGGTGAATGGTGACTGGAGTAATTTTCTTTCTAAGTGAGTATATAAGATGTCTTTGTACACATCTAAACACATCTAAACTAATCCTAGTAATGCAGTGTTTTAAGAAAAATCATGAATGGATCATTACTAATGATGAGAAAGTTTATTTAATTTAACTAGGCAAGTCAGTTAAGAGCAAATTCTTATTTACAATGACGGCCTACCAGGGAACAGTGGGTTAACTTCCTTGTTCAGAGGCAGAACGACAGATTTTTACCTTGTCAGCTTGGGGATGCGATCCAGCAGCCTTTCAGTTACTGGCCCAACACTAGGCTACCTACTGGCCCAACACTAGGCTACCTACTGGCCCAACACTAGGCTACCTACTGGCCCAACACTAGTCTACCTACTGGCCCAACATTAGGCTACCTACTGGCCCAACACTAGGCTACCTACTGGCCCAACACTAGTCTACCTACTGGCCCAACACTAGGCTACCTGCCGGTCCAAATGCAGGTGCATTGTTGCCAATAATGAGGGAGATTAGCATTTTTGGGGGGTGTATGTTCTTTGTCCCTCTAACTTTCTCATTCACCATTCAATGCTGATTATCCAGAATTAAGGTAGCATCCACATTCATGTAATGAATGTTCAAACATTTTCTATTCTTACTTGCAATAAAAGTGACACAAAAAAATGTCATTTTGGAGTCACTGTCTAAATTAGGGTTGCAAAGAGAGGGTATGTTACTCCCCAACCCAAGCACTCCGTTCTGCTACCTCTGGTCTCTTGGCCCTCCCACCCATATGGGAGGGCAGCTCCCACTCGGCCCAGTCGATGTTCTTCTCTGTCCTGGCACCACAATTGTTGGAACAAGCTTCCCCCTGAAGCTAGTCCCTGTTGAGTGACAACCTATGTAATTTCCTAGGTCATTGTTATCTATGCGCTGTTGAAAATGGTTTACCGAAGACAACTCTCATCTGGCTGTACCTGCTGAATGGGGCTTACAATATATTTTATTTTGATTGTTAATTTTCACCTACAGCAATAGTTTTGCTTTAAACAGGGTCTGTGGTCATTTTTAGATATACAGGGTAAAGTTGATTTATCATTTTATAACGAGGAGAAGCAATCACCTTTGCGAAGGCGCACAAAATAAGCTCACTCCGTAAAAACGTAATAACCATTTGATTTTTAGATGTGGGTGAAATATTTTCTTGTGCTATACACTGAACACCTGCTCTTTCCATGACCTTAGACTGACCAGGTGAATGCTATGATTCCTTATTGATGTCACTTGTTCAATCTACTTCAATCATTGTATATGAAGGGGAGGAGACAGGCTAAAGAAGGATTTTTAAGCCTTAAGACAATTGAGACATGGATTGTGTATGTGTGCCATTCAGAAGGTGAATGGGCAAGACAAAACATTGAAGTGCCTTTGAACGGGGTATGGTAGGAGGTGCCATCCGTACCAGTTTGTGTTAAGAACTGCAACGCTTCTGGGATTTTCACACTCAACAATTCCCCGTGTGTATCAAGAATGGTCCACCACCCAAAGGACATCCAGGCATCTTGACACAACTGTTGGACGCGTTGGGGTCAACATGGGCCAGTGGTAACCGATGTTAGCGGTGGTGTGCGCTAATAGCGTTTCAATCAGTGATGTCACTCGCTCTGAGACCTTGAAGTAGTTGTTCCCCTTGCTCTGCAAGGGCCTCTGCTTTTGTGCCGCGATGGGTAATGATGCTTCGAGGGTGGCTGTTGTCGATGTGTGCAGAGGGTTCCTGGTTTGAGCCCAGGTAGGGGCAAGGAGAGGGACGGAAGCAATACTGTTACACCAGCATCCCTGTGGAAAGCTTTAGACACCTTGTAAAGTCCATGTCTGACGAATTGAGGTTGTTCTGAGGGCCAAAGGGGGGGTGCAACTCAATATTAGGAAGGTGTTCTTAATGTTTTGTACGCTCATTCATTGACTATGTTATTACTAGCTCAAACACTTAATCTGCAAAAATGACAAGTTAGTGGGTGATGGTGATTTCAGAACACTAGTGGAAGGGACTGAAAACAGGCTACATTTCCCCCTTAATCTGATAGTGGTAGTGGGGTGGTAGATGCCTAGTCTTCCTTATTGCTCAGCTCAGGTGCCTAGATAGTACATATAAAAAATAAATACAATTTTTTTTTTTTTAATTTAAAAAATAAAAAAAAACTTTTTTTTTGCCTTTATTTAACTAGGCATGTCAGTTAAGAACAAATTCTTATTTTCAATGACGGCCTAGGAACAGTGGGTTAACTGCCTGTTCAGGGGCAGAACGACAGATTTGTATAGACATACATCACTTCATACTGAAGGGTTAGAAACACACACACACACCACACACCACACACACACACCACACACCACACACACACACAAAAAATGTGCACACGCACAGAATTCAGCCCAGACGGATACAGCTCAGAGAGCCCCAGCTCATGAGTGCCATCAGCAGCAGATTTTAATTTAGAATTATTATTATTTTTCACCTTTATTTAACCAGATGAGCTAGTTGAGAACAAGTTCTCATTTACAACTGCGACCTGGCCAAGATAAAGCAAAGCAGTGTGACACAAACAACAACAGAGTTACACATGGAATAAACAAGCATACAGTCAACACAATAGGAAAAAAAAGAGTCTATATACCGTGTGTGCAAATGGCGGGAGGAAGTAAGACAATTAATAGGCCATAGTAGCAAAGTAATTACAGTTTAGCAAATTAACACTGGAGTGATAGATGTGTAAGTAGAAATACTGGTGTGCAAAAGAGCAGAAAAGTACATTTAAAAAAATATGGGGATGAGATCGGTAGATTGGGTGGGCTATTTACAGATGGGCTATGTACAGCTGCAGCGATTGGTTAGCTGCTCAGATAGTTGATGTTTAAAGTTAGTGAGGGAAATATAAGTCTCCAGCTTCAGTGATTTTTGCCATTCTTTCCAGTCATTGGCAACAGAGAACTGGAAGGAAAGGCGGCCAAAGGAGGTGTTGGCTTTGGGGACGACCAGTGAGATATACCTGCTGGAGTGCGTGCTACGGGTGGGTGTTGTTATTGTGACCAGTGATTGAAAGCATTGGGATAAGGCGGAGCTTTACCTTGCATAGACTTTTATAGATGACCTGGAGCCAGTTGGTCTGGCGACGAATATGTAGCGAGGGCCAGCCGACTAGAGTATACAGGTTGCGGTGGTGGGTCATATAAGGGGCTTTGGTGACAAAACGGATGGCACTGTGATAGACTGCATCCAGTTTGCTGAGTAGTGTATTAAAAGCTATTTTGTAAATGACATCGCCAAAGTCGAGGACCGGTAGGATGGTCAGTTTTACGAGGGTATGTTTGGCGGCGTGAGTGAAGGAGGCTTTGTTGCGAAATAGGAAGCAGATTCTAGATTTAATTTTGGATTGGAGATATTTAATATGAGTCTGGAAGGAGAGTTTACAGTCTAGCCAGACTGAAAAGCATGCATTTGGTTTTACTAGCGTTTAAGAGCAGTTGGAGGCCACGGAAGGAGTGTTGTATGGCATTGAAGCCCGTTTGGAGGTTAGTTAACAGTGTCCAAAGAAGGGCCAGATGTATACAGAATGGTGTTTGCTTAGAGGTGGATCAGGGAATCACCCGCAGCAAGAGCGACAACGTTGACATATACAGAGAAAAGAGTCGGCCCGAGAATTGAACCCTGTGGTACCCCCATAGAGACTGCCAGAGGTCCGGACAACAGGCCCTCCAATTTGACACACTGAACTCTGTCAGATAAGTAGTTGATAAACCAGGCGAGGCAGTCATTTGAGAAACCAAAGCTGTTGAGTCTGCCGATAAGGATACGGCAGACTCTGTTGACAGAGTCGAAAGCCTTGGCCAGGTCGATGAAGACGGCTGCAAAGTACTGTCTTTTATCGATGGTGTTTATGATATCGTTTAGTACCTTGAGCGTGGCTGAGGCACCCGTGACCAGCTCGTAAACCGGATTACACAGCGGAGAAGGTACGGTGGGATTCCAAATTGTCAGTGATCTGTTTATTAACTTGGCTTTCGAAGACTTTAGAAAGGCAGGGCAGGATGGATATAGGTCTATAACAGTTTGGGTCTGGAGTGTCACCCCCTTTGAAGAGGGGGATGAATGCGGCAGCTTTCCAATCTTTAGGGATCTTGGACGATACGAGAGGTTGAACAGACTTTGTAATAGGGGTTGCAACAATAGCGGCAGATAATTTTAGAAAGAGTGGGTCCGGATTGTCTAGCCCAGCTAATTTGTACGGGTCCACGTTTTGCAGCTCTTTCAGAACATCTGCTATCTAGATTTGGGTGAAGGAGAAGCTGGGGAGGCTTGGGCAAGTGGTTGCAGGGGGTGCGGAGCTGTTAGCCGGGGTTGGGTTAGAGGTCGACCGATTAATCGAAATGGCCGATTAATTAGGTCCGATTTCAAGTTTTCATAACAATCGGAAATCAATATTTTTGGACACCGATTTGGCCGATTTAAAAAAATATATATATATATTATTTTTTACACCTTTTATTTAACTAGGCAAGTCAGTTAAGAACACATTCTTATTTTCAATGATGGCCTAGGAACGGTGGGTTAACTGCCTCGTTCAGGGGCAGACGACAGATTTTTTACCTTGTCAGCTTGGGGGATTCAATCTTGCAACCTTACAGTTAACTAGTCCAACGCTCTAACCACCTGATTACATATTGCACTCCACGAGGAGCCTGCCTGTTACGCGAATGCAATAGAAGCCAAGGCAAGTTGCTAGCTAGCATTAAACTTATCTTATAAAAAACAATCAATCAAGCAATCATAATCACTAGTTAACTACACATGGTTGATGATATGACTAGTTTATCTAGCGTGTCCTGCGTTGCATATAATCGATGCGGTGCGTATCGTTGCTCCAATGTGTACCTAACCATAAACATCCAATGCCTTTCTTAAAATCAATACACGGAAGTATATATTTTTAAACCTGCATATTTAGCTAAAATAAATCCAGGTTAGCAGGCAATATTAACCAGGTGAAATTGTGTCACTTCTCTTGCGTTCATTGCACGCAGAGTCAGTGTAAATGCAACAGTTTGGGCCGCCTAATTTGCCAGAATTTTACGTAATTATGACATAACATTGAAGGTTGTGCAATGTAACAGGAATATTTAGACTTATGGATGCCACCTGTTAGATAAAATACGGAACGGTTCCGTATTTCACTGAAAGAATAAACGTCTTGTTTTCGAGATGATAGTTTCCGGATTCGACCATATTAATGACCTAAGGCTCGTATTTCTGTGGATTATTATGTTATAATTAAGTATATGCTTGGATAAAGCAGTCTGACTGAGCGATGGTAGGCAGCAGCAGCCTCGTAAGCATTCATTTAAACAGCACTTTCCTGCGTTTTGCCAGAAGCTCTTCGCTGTGCTTCAAGCCTATCAACTCCTGAGATTTGGCTGGTGTAACCGATGTGAAATGGCTAGCTAGTTAGCAGGGTGCGTGCTAATAGCGTTTCAAACATCACTCGCTCTGAGACTTGGAGTAGTTATTCCCCTTGCTCTGCATGGGCAACACTGCTTCGAGGGTGGCTGTTGTCGTTGTGTTCCTGGTTCAAGCCCAGGTAGGAGCGAGTAGAGGGATGGAAGCTATACTGTTACACTGGCAATACTAAAGAGCCTATAAGAACATCCAATAGTCAAAGGTTAATGAAATACAAATGGTATAGAGATAAATAGTCCTATAATTCCTATAATAACTACAATCTAAAACTTCTTACCTGGGAATATTGAAGTCTTATGTTAAAAGGAACCACCAGCTTTCATATGTTCTGAGCAAGGAACTTAAACGTTAGCTTTCTTACATGGCACATATTGCACTTTTACTTTCTTCTCCAACACTTTGTTTTTGCATTATTTAAACCAAATTGAACATGTTTCATTATTTACTTGAGGCTAAATTGATTTTATTGATGTATTATATTAAGTTAAAATAAGTGTTCATTCAGTATTGTTGTAATTTGTTTTTGGTCCTCCAATAAATCGGTTTCTGCGTTGAAAAATCATAATCGGTCGACCTCTATTTGGGGTAGCCAGGAGGAAAGCATGGCCAGCTGTAGAGAAATGCTTATTGAAATTCTCGATTATCGTGGATTTATCAGTGGTGACAGTGTTACCTAGCCTCAGTGCAGTGGGCAGCTGGGAGGAGGTGCTCTTGTTC
Organism: Oncorhynchus clarkii lewisi; assembly: GCF_045791955.1. NCBI lineage: Eukaryota > Metazoa > Chordata > Actinopteri > Salmoniformes > Salmonidae > Oncorhynchus > Oncorhynchus clarkii. Next base: position 41,911,478 of record NC_092150.1, read on the forward strand.
TCCATGGACTTTACTGTCCCAAAACTTTTTGGAGCTAGGAGCTACAGGATGCAAATGTATTTTTGAAAACGCTAGCCTTTGCTTTCCTGACAGACTGCGTGTATTGGTTCCTGATTTCCCTGAAAAGTTGCATATCGCGGGGACTGTCCGATTTTAGTGCAGTCCGCCACAGGATGTTTTTCTGCTGGTCGAGGGCTGTCAGGTCTGGAGTGAACCAAGGGCTATATCTGTTCTTAGTTCTACATTTTTTTGAAAGGCGCAAGCTTATTTAAGATGGTGAGGAAATTACTTTTCAAGAACGACCAGGCATTCTCGACTGACGGGATGAGGTCAATATCCTTCCAGGATACCCGGGCCAGGTCGATTAGAAAGGCCTGCTCGCAGAAGTGTTTTAGGGAGCGTTTGACAGTGAAGAGGGGTGGTCATTTGACCGATAGCGAATGCAGGCAGTGATCGCTGAGAACCTGATTGAAAAAAGCAGAGGTGTATTTGGAGGGCAAGTTGGTCAGGGTGATATCTATGAGGGTGCTCATGTTTAATTTGTGTGAGATTGAGGGCATATAGCTTAGATTGTAGGACTGCCAGGGTGTTAAGCATATCCCAGTTTAGGTCACCTTGCAGAACGAACTCGGAAGATAGATGGGGTGCAATCATTTCACATATGGTGTCCAGAGCACACCTGGGAGCTGAGGGGGTCTATAACAGGCGGCAACAGAGAGAGACTTATTTCTGGGGAGATTCGTTTTTAAAATTAGAAGCTCAAACTGTTTGGTCATAGACCTGGAAAGTATGACAGAACTTTGCAGGCTATCTCTGCAGTAGATTGCAACTCCTCCCCCTTTGGCAGTTCTATCTTGACGGAAAATGTTGTAGTTGGGGATGTAAATCGCAGAATTTTTGGTGGCCCTTCCTTAGCCAGGATTCAGACACGGCAAGGACATCAGGGTTGGCGGAGTGTGCTAAAGCAGTGAGTAAAACAAACTTAGGGAGGAGGCTTCTGATGTTAACATGCATGAAACCGAGGCTTTTTCAGTTACAGAAGTCAACAAATGAGAGTGCCTGGGGTCACGCAGGGCCTGGGTTAACCTCCACATCACCTGAGGAACAGAGGAGGAGTAGGATGAGGGTACGGCTAAAGGCTATCAAAACTGGTCGCCTAGTGCGTTGGGGACAGAGAATAAAAGGAGCAGATTTCTGGGCGTAGTAGAATAGATTCAGGGCATAATGTACAGACGGGTATGGTATGGTGCGGGTACAGTGGCGGTAAACCCAGGCACCGAGTGATGATAAGAGGTTGCATCTCTGGACGGGCTAGTTATGCTGGGTGAGTATTATACCCTGATGAAGACAGCTTGGCTGTCGAAACGTTGGATATTACATTTTTGCATCTGAGCTCCTAGAGTGTGCGGCTCTCCTTTATTTTCATGCTGGGTGAGGTCATCACGTGTGGGAGGTGGGACAAAGGAGGTATCTGAGGCATGTTGAGTGTTACTTGGGGCTCCGCAGTAAACTAAGACAATAATAACTATCCCAAACAACAGTGTGCAAGGCATATTTACATTTGAGAGAGCCATAAGGCAATCACAGGTGTTGATTGGGAGAGCTAGCTAAGGCAACAATGGGTAAGACAACAACAGCTAATCAGCTAAGACAACAACAGGTAAAATGGTGATGAATGGGCAGAGGGTCGGGTTAACTACATACATCTGGGCGTAGTAGAATAGATTCAGGGCATAATGTACAGACGGGTATGGTATGGTGCGGGTACAGTGGCGGTAAACCCACCCTGAGTTGCGGCTGACAGATATACAAAAAATAAACAAAATGGAGTACCGTGATTAATGAACAGTCCAGCAGGCATCAGCTATGTAGCCAAGTGATCATAGGGTCCAGTGAACAGGGAAGCCACGGGTAGTCGTTACTATGCTAGCACACTGGAGACACGGCGTTTACAGTTAGCAGGCCGGGGTAAGTAGAAGCGTCTGCTCTGACGTCCGGCGAAGGCCGGTTGAGGGCGTTAAGTTGGTGGACCAGTCGTTGTGGTACGGCGGGGCGCCGTGTCGACGAAGGGTCCAGACCAGATGGACGAAAGAGGTAGTTGTAGTAATTTTGTTTGGAAAAATGAATGTGTTTATGCAACAAATGTTAGTTTATCGCATCAAGCCGAATTGCATCAATTCATTCTCTAATCAAACCGAATCGCACCGAATTGTTTCAAACTAAACCGTATCTTCCTGTATCGTATCGGAGCCTGTGTATCTAGATACATATAGAATCGACTTGAAAGGGAAAGGTGCACCTTACTATACAGTGCATTCGGAAAGTATTCAGAGCCCTTGACTTGTCCAACATTTTGTTACCTTAACCTTATTCTAAAATTGATTAAATAGTTTTTTCCCCTCATCAATCTACACACAATACCCCATAATTACAAAGCAAAAAAGGTTTTTAGAAATGTTTGCAAATAAAAAAACTGAATGTAACATTTACATAAGTGAGCCATGAAGTGCTTTGAAAGGCTGGTCATGGCTCACATCAACACCATCATGCCGAAAACCCTAGACCCACTCGAATTCGCATACCGCCCCAACCGAGCCACAGATGACGCAATCTCAATCACACGCCACACTGCTCTTTCCCACTTGGACAAAAGGAACACCTATGTGAGAATTCTGTTAATTGACTACAGCTCAGCGTTCAACACCATAGTACCCACAAAGGACCCTGGTACTAAACACCTCCCCCTGCAACTGGATCCTGGACATCCTGACGGTTCGCCCCCGGGTGGTAAGGGTAGGCAACAACACATCTGCCATGCTGATCCTCAACACTGGGGCCCCTCAGGGGTGCATGCTTAGTCCCCTCTTGTACTCCCTGTTCACTCACGACTTTTTGATTTTTACATTTTTTAGTTTATTTAGCGAATATTTTTTTAACTCTATCTCTTGAACTGGATTGTTGGTTAAGGACCTGTAAGTATTCATTTCACGATATTTGGCGCATGTGACAAATTTGATTTGATTCAGACCCTTTACTCAGTACTTTGTTGAAGCACCTTTGGCAGCGATTACAGCCTCGAGCCTTCTTAGGTATGACGCTACAAGCTTGGCACACCTGTATTTGGGGAGTTTCTCCCATTCCTCTCTGCACATCCTCTCAAGCTCTGTCAAGTTGTGTGGGGTGCGTTGCTGCATAGCTATTTTTAAGGTCTCCAGAGACATTCGATCGGGTTTAAGTCCGGGCTCTGGCTGGGCCACTCAAGGACATTCAGGGACTTGTCCCGAAGAAACTCCTGCGTTGTCTTGGCTGTGTGCTTAGGGTCATTGTTCTGTTGGAAAGTGAACTTTCGCCCCAGTCCTGAGCGCTCTGGAGCAGGTTTTCATCAAGGATATCGCTGTACTTTGCTCCGTTTGTCTTTGCCTCGATCCTGACTAGTCTCCCAGTCCCTGCCGCTGAAAAATATCCCCACAGCGTGATGCTGCTCACACCATGCTTCACCTTAGGGATGGTGCCAGGTTTCTTCCAGATGTGATGCTTGGCAATCAATCTTGGTTTCATCAGACCAGAGAAATCTTATTTCTCGTGGTCTGAGAGTCTTTAGGTGCCTTTTGGCAAACTCCAAGTGGGATGTCATGTGCCTTTTACTGAGGGGCTTCTGTCTCGCTACCATAAAGGCCTGATTGGTGGAGTGGTGCAGAGATGGTTGTGCTTCTGGAAGGTTATCCCATCTCTACAGAGGAACTCTAGAGCTCTATCAGAGTGACCATTGGGTTCTTGGTCACCTACCATTGCGCAGTTTGGCTGGGCGGCCAACTCTAGGAAGAGTCTTGGTGGTTCCTAACTTCTTCCATTTAAGAAGGATGGTGGCCACTGTGTTCTTGGGGACCTTCGATGCAGCAGAACGTTTTTGGTACCCTTCCCCAGATCTGTGCCTTTACACAATCCTGTCTTGGAGCTCTACAGACAATTCCTTCAACCTCATGGCTCGGATTTTGCTCTGACATGCACTGTCAACTGTGGGACCTTATATAGACAGGTGTGTGCCTTTCTAAATCATGTCCAATCAATTGAATTTACCACAGGTGGACTCCAATCAAGTTGAAGAAACATCAATGGATGATCAATGGAAACAGGATGCACCTGAGCTCGATTTCGTGTCTCATAGCAAATGGTCTGAATATTGGTAAATAATTTATTACTGTTTTCTATTTTTAACAAATTTGCTAAAATAAACTTTCCGCTTTGTCATTAGATTGCTGAGAATATATATATTTTTAAACCAATTGTAGAGTAAGGCTGTAATGTAACGAAATCTGGAAAAAGTCCAGGTGTCTGAATACTTTCCCGAAGACACTGTATATTAATACACTTTTTAAGTTAATCAAGTATAAATTACCATATTACCTGTTGATTACCAAAATTACTGAAAGTTCCTGTAAAGTTTTGGTAGTTTTGCAACCCTTGTCCGTATACGTACTTAGGGGAGTGTACATATCATTGACTACAGCTCAGCGTTCAACACAATAGTGTCCTCAAAGCTCATCAATAAGCTAAGGACCCTGGGACTAAACACCTCCCTCTGCAACTGGATCCTGGATGGGCTGCTCCCAGGTGGTAAGGGTAGGTAACAACACATCCGCCACGCTGATCCTCAACACAGGGGCCCCTCAGGGGTACGTTCTCAGCCCCCTCCTGTACTCCCTGTTCACTCATGACTGCATGGCCAGGCACGACTATAACACCATCATTCAATTTTCCAATGACACAACAGTTGTAGGCCTGATCACCGACAACGACGAGACACCCTATAGGAAGGAGGTCAGAGACCTGGCTGTGTGGTGCCTGGACAACAACCTCTCCCTCAACGCGATCAAGACAAAGAAGATGATTGTGGACTACAGGAAAAAGAGGACCGAGCATGCCCCCATTCTCATCGACAGGGCTGCAGTGGAGCAGGTTGAGAGCTTCTAGTTCCTTGGTGTCCACATCACCAGCAAACTAACGTGGTCCAAGCACACCAAGACAGTCGTGAAGAGGGCACGACAAAACCTATTCCCCCTCAGGAGATTGAAAAGATTTGGCATGGGTCCTCAGATCCTCAAAAGGTTCTACAGCTGCACCATCGAGAGCATCCTGACTAGTTGCATCACTGCCTGGTATGGCAACTGCTCGGCCTCCGACCACAAGGCGCTACAGAGAATAGTGCAAACGGCCCAGTACGTCACTGGGGCCAAGCTACCTGCCATCCAGGACCTATATACCAGGCGGTGTCAGAGGAAGGCTCTAAAAATTGTCAATGACTCCAGCCACCCTGGTCATATTCTGTTCTCTCTGCTACCACATGGCAAGCAGTACCGGAGCGCCAAGTCTAGGTCCAAGAGGCTTCTAGCCCCCAGCCATAAGACTCCTGAACATCTAGCCAAATGGCTATCGAGACTATTTGTATTGCTCCCCCCTCCACACCACTGCCACTCTCTGTTGTCATCTATGCATAGTTACTTTAACAACTCTACCTACATGTACATACTACTTCAACCCCGAATATTGACTCTGTACCGGCACCCCCTTTTATATATTGTTATTTTTTACTGCTGCTCTTTAATTATTTGTTACTTTTATCTCTTGTTCTTATCTGAAAATGCACTGTTGGTTAGGGGCTCGTAAGTAAGCATTTGGCTGTAAGGTCTACCTGTTGTATTGTAATACCTGTTGTATTCGGCGCATGTGACTAATAAAATTTGATATCATTTAGAGCGTGTTCCGGTGTGTTCGCTTGTATGATTCGCTCTCTCCAATTTCTCTTAAACGTTGGGCTACTGTTTCACAGTATGTGTTAGGGGTGTAAAGGACATGCAAACTTTGCAAGGTGGAATTGAGGTACAGTAAAGGTGTTATGCTTAACCATCTGAAAGGGATGTACCATGAGACCCAAACTATTGCTGGCAGCAGTGCAGCTGCATAGTGAGTTCACTGGTTGTAAAAAAAAATATTTCTCTCACGGATCACCCCCCCCCCCCCCCAAAAAAAAAATGGCAGTTTAAACTTAAGAATCTTTTCCCATTTGTCACATCCCTAGTATGTGTGTGGGTGTTCAGTATGTGTGTCAGTGTGGTTTTCAAGATGCGCAGAATTGAAGTCCTCTTAATCATCCTATTGGCTCTGTCCTGTTTTCTGTGTAGAAGTACTGTCCAGAGATTTCCCTCTTATCTCCAGAGAGTACCACGTTTAACTCACAATTTACTCCAGAATCATTCCATTTGGACAATTTCACAATGGACCTTTTTCTTAGAAGCCATTTGATGTGCGTTATGGGTTTTCTCTTTGAAGACTGAACCAGTACTCTTATTTACTCAGTAAATTGCACTAACAGAATAGTATACTGTCCACAGAACTGCCCCAGGCGCCACTAATGCATGGTGGTATGATTTTATGAAGGTTGGGTGGTTTTAAATCAGAGCAGGGTGTAATTGGAGTTTAGCTCTTTCACGAACTGCCCCTGAACACTCAAGTTAATTGTTAACGGCTCTCCGCTCTTTTTTTTCTGTGGGGTTCTAGTGGTGTTTAGAACATTTAATGGGGTCTCTCTCCTTCCCCATAAAGGATCCTCCATGTTCCTACCGGTGTAGTGAGGGACTTTTCCAGGTCAGGCGGGGGGGAGAGGGAGAGAGCTCATGTGAGGCAACAAGTGTGTGAGCGTATGTGTTAAGGTATAGGTTGAGGGCTCCACTAATGAGAAGCACGTGTGGGCCAATCACAGCACTGCAAGGGCCTGAGCAGTGTACCTTTTAACTTATTAAAGTCAGTAAAATTGATGCTTCCTCCTGTTTTCCCAATTAAACCTCCAAGACGTTTCTTTTCTCTTGTTTCCAGGGGTTCGGTGAGCACATCTGGTACCAGTAGGCTGCTACTGTATGTGATAAGGCTGCTTGCCCTGCATGGTCACTGACCACTGGTTAGGTTGGGACTAGTTCGAACTGGACTGGGTCGGTCTGGTCTGTCAGATCTGTGGTCCTTCATCACCCTAGTTCTTACCCAGTGTGGTCGGTCACTGCAGTCACTCTCCCTCTAGAAACTAGTGTTCATGAAACAAGGTCCTAGGCCCTCAGACACCTAACCCCATGATGTTGGTGAGCTGCATCTGGAGCGTCCTGCAGTCACCCTGCAGTGGTTTGGGTCAAACTCATAAACACTCAGAGAGCTGCCTGACAGATTAGCACTGAATCATAGTCAGAGCCATGTTCTTTAGACTGCTGTAAAATAACCTCTTATAAACCTGCAATAAGAAAATGTGTGCATTGTCTTTAAATGACTAGATTTACTCCTAAACCATATCCTCCTAGAGAGGTGGTTAACTATGTTATTTAAGCTGTATTGTAATGGACGTACTGTATGTTGTGCACTAGCCTCGTCCAAGACTTTTGGACATTTGAATCTCCATGAAGCAGAAAGTAAGTACAGCTCCTCATTCATTCATCCATCCATTTATCCCTCTCTGTGCTTCTCTTCTCTCTGTTTATGTTTCAGCTGACGAGAGCCAGAGACAGCTGTGTTTGTGCATTCTGTACCACATCAGTGTGGACGACAGATTCAAGTCCATGTTTGCCTACACGGACTGCATACCACAGGTAAGACTGGGTAGTGTATACTCTAGGGTCGGGGGCTGGGGCCATAGACCAGACAGCATTAGCATCGAGGCTAACAGCCTTGGAATTATGCATGAGAAAAAGGGGTGTAGTGAGGGAAGGATGGATGGAAAGAGGGAGGGATGGAGAGGGTGGGAGAAATGGAGAGAGCGGAAGGAATAGAGAGCGGCAGGAATGGGTGGAGTGGTAGGAATGGAGAGAGATAGAGGAATTGAGATGGGGGGGGGCATGCTACATTTGCACCCAAATCGCCAAAGGACGGCTGCTCAGCCTTCACTCTCATTGATGACAGGTCCACGTTTTTTAAAATTTCTTTCCACTTATTGGAGCGCTGGAGAAAGCCTTGCATCCTTCATCTAACCAGCCCTCAGTGAAAAAGGACTTTATCTCCATCTTTTCTATAGTATAGGCCTTTTTGGTGTACATAGAATGCACTAATAGGGAATATCTAGATTTTAAGTGTACATGATGTTAGTGATGTCGGGATGAAACTGAGATGTCATATTGATTGAGTTAAGTCTGATTGCATCTGTCTTTCATCATTGGTAGATTAGTTAAATGCTTATTTTGTTTGTCTTGTGAGATTGGGTGTAAATGGGGGCCAGATGCTCATAAACAGGGTTGTTTGTTTAGTGGGTCATGTCGCCAGTAGATCTGCCCTGCGGGGTCAGAAGGGATGTTGGGTAACAGCATGATTGGAAAGTGGCCTTTGACCCCAGGCCCTCTCTCTCGTTCTCTTGCTCCGTTCTCTGTCTCTAGGGATGGTCCTTTTGCTAGCGCTGGGCAGTTTACAGTATTTGACTATATATGGGTATTGATGTACGGTTTGGATTTTTACTTTTACCTTCTATAATGGTATATCAGTGTTTGTTTTGTTAAATATGATACCCAACTTTGACACGTGTAATGTAAACACATTTTTTTGTTTACTCCGTTTTCTACTTGAGTTGTTTTTCTCCCTCCTGTTGCATGCCACTTCCCACACCAAGCCCTGCCCCCCTGTCATCCAAGAGAGCAGTTGCTTGACCAGAGTCAACGAGCACTTTCTTGCTGTTCGCTCTGCAGTCTGCATGGTCAGATAGATGCAACAAGATATTGGTGACATGCTGCTTTCCCCAAGCATTATATAATGACACTATTAGTTTGCGTATCTTACTGTCTGCTAGTTTGACTTTTCTTAGCAAAGTTGTGACTAAAATAAATATTGTTAGCCGCTAATGCTACCTGCTAGATAGATGGCTAGCTAGCTTGCTAAATGTACTAATAATCAGAGCAAACGTAACCGTGGTACCAGTGCTGGTGTGGGCCTAGGTAAGCATGTTTATGCAATGGTATATTCTGAATCAGAGGAATAGGCGAAGCATGAATGTGTTAGCACAGAGTTTCTAAATGCAGAGGCGCATCATTGCGAGAACGTGTGCGAAATAGACAAAGTAGATCAGACCGGGGTTTGCGGTTTGGAAAGTCAATGAGAGAAGTACCATTCTTCCTTAGTTGTTCATTTAAAAAAAACATCTGAACCTAGATTCGAGCAAAGTCTTAAGTAGTTGAACATGTTATTACTCTAGCCTCGTGAATGTGACAAACTGACACGTTTTCATTTTTGTTCAAAACAAATATCTAAGAAAAGCCTTTGATTTGACGGTCTGCACATGCGCAGTTTGCCGCGAGGCGAATGTTAGACCCAATGACGTATTTTTGTGCATGAGCTTAGCTAGCCAACGTCACCATGACATCGCCTACTAGTGTGATCGGGGATTTCTATTGGAGAAGCCGTTTCTGCCTATCTTCATACTGTACTGTCTTTAATGTTTGCTAGCTACATGAGGTAAGAATACATGTCACTTCTAATTAAGGGTCACCTAGAAGCACTGAACAGCACTTTTTGTTCCTACCCAATAATTATTTCCTGGCTTATTCATTTGCTGTCATGTCAAACATCAATATATTCAAGGTGCTGCCCACTATATTCCATCTATAGAATTTTGCCCATATCATGCAGCTCTGCAGGTCACTGTGTGGAAATGATAACAAAAGTGCAGGAAATGCAGAAATGTATGAAAATACTGATAATCATTTTTTGTTTGAAGTTGGATTGAACACTACAACAATTAGAATGGAGAAAGCCCCTTCAAAATCACTTATGATGTATGTGTTGCCACCCTAGGGTCATGCACTACTCAAAGCACATTTAGAACTTTTATTATTCAGAAACATAAAATACCTTCAAATACTGTCATACCGTCAAATGTGGAAAATATGATGATTCATTTGGACATATCGCCCATCCTACCTGGAGCCAATCTCCTCTCTATCCTCCCTCCCTATTTCCCACTGGACACGCTTTCTCATCAGGCTACCTCTGCTCTGTCCCTGCCCTTTGGCCAGCTCAACCTTTTCCTCTCTGCCCCTGCCCTTTGGCCAGCTCAACCTTTTCCTCTCTGCCCCTGCCCTTTGGCCAGCTCAACCTTTTCCTCTCTGCCCCTGCCCTTTGGCCAGCTCAACCTTTTCCTCTTTGCCTCCCCTACTCCTTTACTTTCTGCCCTTCACCTCTCTACCTCTCCCCCTGGGCCTGGGGCAAGACCTGACCCAATCCTTTCCACTTCTGGTGGGGTCAGTTCCGGGCTGGGAGGGAGAGGCCGGACATGGGGTTATGAGGGAGAGGAAGGGGCGAAGGGCTGTGCAGGGTTAGGGGGGAAGGGAAGGAAGGAGTGGATGCTGGAGGGGAGTGATGGAGGTTCTGCTGTGCTGTGTAGTGTGGCGCTAAGCCTCCTCTGGCTATGCTGTGGTAAATAAGCAGAGGCAGGTGCCAGACAGTCTAGACGGGGCTGATTTGGGGTCCAGGGCCCCTGGTATGTGATACCTGATGCGAGGTGTGTGTGTGTGTGTGTGTGTGTGTGTGTGTGTGTGTGTGTGTGTGTGTGTGTGTGTGTGTGTGTGTGTGTGTGTGTTAGTAGGATTGCACACTACTGACTCCTCACAGGGAGCGGACCTGCAGTGCCCCTGCTTAAAGCCTTTCCTGTTTAATGTTAAATCAGAGCAGGAGTGCTGGGAGACTGGGCAGGGAAAGAGGGGGAGCAGAGGACAAGGGCTGGGAGCAACTTCTTTGTGGACCTGCACCTCTCTCTGTAGTTGACTTCCAGGGTGTTAACTGGTGGCCTAGCCCCCTCTTCTGCTCCACTCATCACATCTCCCCCTCACCGCCCCCTCCACACATGTACAAATACACACACATCCACCATCATCATCACTAAGGACCTGAAGCTTACTGTCTTTTGACGTAATTGAAGGAGACTGTAGGATGCTCTATATAAATCAGAGGCCTTTGGATTGTGGAGGAATGGACAAATTGCAAGCAGGCATGGAATGTCCTCTTTCCATCTCCCTATGTCCACCTCTCTCCTCCATCTGTTTGCAAGCCCTCTCAGTAGTCCCCTGCAGGGTCTTGGCACAGACCTGATTAGACAGAAATGACTGTACCTATACCCTCTACTTATCTGCTCACTTCAGAAAAGGCCTTTCTGTTTCCGTACTCTGCGGTTAACCCAGTGTTTGTCACCATGGCGACCCACTAAATGACTGTATGGACGATATGTAGACCAGTGTCATCAACATGGTGATGTCATTCAGCCAATGATATCACCAAGCATGCATCCATCCTCAAATAGAGAGAAAGGTTTGGGAACAGAGACACCCATAACACACTGACTGACTTCTGGCCAGCTATAATGATTGATGATGAATTGGTATTGATGAATTGATTGATTTATGTATTATTTGATTGCTTGACAGTTGATGAAGATGCTGTTTGATTGTGGTGAGAGCCCCATGGACCCTGAGCTCATCTCCTTTTGCATCAACCTGGCTGCCAACAAGAGGAATGCACAGGTCATCTGTGAAGGTAAAACAAACACACACACCACACATATACACACACACACACACACACACGCACACACTTCTAATCCTGTTTTTACGTCCCTAGGTAATGGTCTGAAGATGCTGATGAAGAGGGGTCTGAAGCTAAAGGATGTTCTGACCATGAAGATGATCAGGAACGTGTCTCAACACGACGGACCCACCAAGAACCTCTTCATAGTGCGTACTAAACTAACTCACACTCAGTCTTTAACACTGATGAGCTTAATCATGCTCAGTATAGATATAGCCCAGGGATGGTCAACTGTCGCTCGGGGCCCTCCTTTTGTAGGCCTGCGGATCATAATATATATATTTTTGGAACTCAGTCGTGGTTCTTACTGTTGCGAGTTAGAATAGTAGAATACACAATGTGCCAATTTCAAAATGGGTTATTGCTTCAGCAGTTTCTCTTAAGTCACTGACAGACAGTTAATTATCACTAAAATCTGAAAACATTTCTCCCCACCCCATTTCAAAATGACTAGAATTGCATGAAAATGAGTTATAACATTGCAACATTTTCTCTACGTCCCATGGCAAAATGTGTAAAATAGCAGGAAATTAACTCCAAAACCTACATATGTTCTCTCCGCTGTCAAGAGGAGGGCCACTAAAATGTCTTGCTCACAAGGTAGGGTGGAAAGGGGCTGGGGGGCAAAAGGCTAGGGCCGGCTCTGACTGCATGTGTGTGGGTATGGATATGCAGACCCATGAGCCACTGCTGCCGCCCGTGAGGAGTTCAGTTTTTTTTGTAGCTTCCATAACTGATATAGGCAGGTAGGGCTAGACAGGCTAACATGATCTGTGTTCTTATAATAGTATCACTGAATCCATAATCTCTCATGGACAGATGCATGTAATATGGTAATAGAGACTGTCAACAGACTGTGGGATGCAAGACTAACAAATAACTTTGTTCCGGTACGCAGATTTTTTTGTCACTGATCATTTGGATAAATCACGATTTCGCAAATCACGATCTTTCAAATTTTGGAAGGGGAGGGAACATTTGGCCCTGCTTGGAACTTTCAGAGAGTTTCCCTCAGGGTGAAGACTTTGCGTTAGTCTCCTCCCAGAACTTAATTGAGCATCGGAAGCAATTACGCAAGATTTTAGTTCTGGGTTTTGTAGATTACTGGCTCCATATCTATGCTTGTTCTTATACTAGTAGCTGAATCCATAGCTAGGCTCCATCTACCCCATACAGGGTCACCTGATATGGAAATGGGGTCGTGGAAGAATTTCAAAAATCCTGGCAAAAAAAATAATCTTGGTCTCTCAATCATTGTGCAGTTGACCTTAACTTCTTGACGCTACCCATCCCTTAAGCAGGATAATTGTCAACAGCAACCGCTGAATAGCATAGCGCCTCAGTCAAATAATATTACTAAAAATATTCATATTCATGAAATCACAAGTGCAATATTGCAAAACACAGTTTAGCCTTTTGTTAATCCACCTGTCGTCTCAGATTTTGAAATTATGCTTTACAGCTAAAGCAATCCAAGCGTTTGTGTAAGTTTATTGATCACATGACAAAACATTAAGTACACTTAGCATCAGGTAGCTTGGTCACGAAAATCAGAAAAGCAATCAAATGAATCGTTCACCTTTGATGATCTTCGGATGTTTTCACTCACGAGACTCCCAGTTACACAACAAATGTTCATTTTGTTCCATAAAGATAATTTTTATATATATAAAATACCTCCGTTTGTTTGGCGCATTATGTTCAGAAATTCACAGGAAAGAGCGGTCACGACAATGCAGACAAATTCCAAATAAAATCCGTAATGTCCACAGAAACATGTCAAACGTTTTTTGTAATCAATCCTCAGGTTGTTTTAAAAATATATAATCGATAATATATCAACCGCAAATGTCTTTCACAGTAGGAGAGGGAATAACAATAGCTGTCCAAATTCTGTTGCGTGAGCAAAACTTATGTGACCTACTTGACGCGATGTTATCGTTCTGGCTCGTTTTTCTAAATAAAAGCCTGAAACTATGTCTGAAGACTGTTGACACCTTGAGGAAGCGATGGGAAAAGGAATCTGGTTGATATCCCTTTAAATGGAGCAATGGGAGGCTATGGAACATGGCGTTTTCAAAATAGAAACCACTTCCTGGTTTGATTTTTCTGCAATATCAGTTCTGTTATACTCACAGACAATATTTTGACAGTTTTGGAAACTTTATAGTGTTTTCTATCCTAATCTGTCAAGTATATGCATATTCTAGCATCTGGTCCTGAGAAATAGGCTGTTTACTTTGGGAACGTTATTTTTCTGAACATAAAATTAGTGCCCCCTATCTTCAAGAGGTTAAAAATCTAAATGAAAATTATTCAAATCTAAAAGTTACGTTTCAACCAGAGAGCGCCCTTAAATCGCGGTAAAAGGCCATACTTGACCGTTGCACTTTAATCTTTCCCACAGTGAATGTGTGGTGGTGAGATAAGATAAAGGAAGTCAGACTAATTTGCAATTTACTGTCATAGCCCCAATTATTAATTCCATCATTTTTCATTTTGTTGGGGTCGTGAGAATTTTATATCAAAATGGGGTCGTGGGCCAAAAATGTTTGGGAACCCCTGACCTCTGTCTCTATGGTAACTGACCTCCCTCTGATCCCCCCTCAGGACTACGTAGGTGACTTGGCTGCTCAGACGGGAGTGCAGGAGAGGGAAGAGTATGTGATTGAGTGTCTGGGGACCTTGGCTAACCTCACCATCCCTGACCTGGACTGGGAACTGGTGCTGAAGGAGTACAACCTGGTGCCCTTCCTCAAAGACCACCTCAAACCAGGTAGGCTCAGAAACCGCCTCAAAGGGGGCGTTTGTGGTGCGGCAGGTAGCCTAGTGGTTAGAGCGTTGGACTAGTAACCGAAAGGTTGCAAGATCGAATCCCCGAGCTGACAAGGTAAAAATGTTATTCTGTCCCTGTTATTCTGTCCCTGTTCCTAGGCGGTCATTGAAAATAAGAATTTGTTCTTAACTGACTTGCCTAGTTAAATAAAGGTTTAAAAAAAAGACCTCCTCAAACCAGGTAGGTCTCAAAGACTGCCTCAAACCAGGTAAGCCTCAAATACTGCCTCAAACCAGGTGGTGAGGGAGGGAGAGTGAGAAAGGGGGGAAGGAGGACTGGTGCTAAAACTTACAGGTGCATTCAGCCTGAAGATCTTGAGACAAGCAAATACTGTACGGCCATTCCACAAGTTTTCAATTTGAAATAATTCTATCCCATGGCTTTCTCCAATCCCTAACCCATAACCTTCATCACTCTATCACTATCACTGACTGATCCAACATCATTGAATGATGTCAGCGATCTTACACACACACACACACACACACACACACACACACACAGTGATATCACACAGTGACTTTTCCCTTCTCAGCTTTGATCTCTGTGACCCCTGACCTCTGCCCCCCACCCCCACCAGGCTCGGCAGAGGATGACCTGATCCTAGAGGTGGTAATCATGATAGGGACGGTGTCCATGGACGACTCCTGTGCTGCCATGATGGCCAAGTCTGGCATCATCTCTGCCCTCATCGAGCTGCTCAACTGTAGGTAGTAGGCCCAGGCCTGCACATGCTAGAAGGAGGGGTTATCCTACTAAAATGCCTGCAAGTTATGATCAAACTGACATGCTATGTGAGCTACAATATGAGTAGTAATGAAGAAATGGAGTGAAATGTATGATACAATATATACAGTACATCGACTTGTATTAGCTTGCTGGTTGAGGGATTGTATGGACATACAGTCTTTCTGTGGACGTGAGCCCAACAGGAGGACGATGAGTTTGTGTGTCAGTTTTTTCACCCCTCTCTGCCTGTAGCCCAACAGGAGGACGATGAGTTTGTGTGTCAGATCGTCTATGTGTTCTACCAGATGGTGTTCCACCAAGCCACCAGGGATGTCATCATTAAGTACACACGTATCCTCCCTCTTACAACCGTAAACCTCAATACAGTTCTAGTCAGAAGTTTACATACACTTAGGTTGTAGTCATTAAAACTTGTTTTTCAACCACTCCACAAGTTTCTTGTTAACAAACTATAGTTTTGGCATTTCAGTTAGGACATTTACTTTGTGCGTGACACTAGTAATTTTTCCAACAATTGTTTATAGACAGATTATTTCACTTATAATTAATTGTATCACAATTTCAGTGGGTCAGAAGTTGACATACACCAAGTTGACTGTGTCTTTAAACAGCTTGGAAAATTCCAGAAAATTATGTCATGGCTTTAGAAACTTCTGATAGGATAATTGACATAATTTGAGTCAATTGGAGGTGTACCTGTGGATGTATTTCAAGGCCTACCTTTAAACTTAGTGCCTCTTTGTTTGACATCATGGGAAAATCAAAAGAAATCAGCCAAGACCTCAGAAAAAAGATTGCAGACCTCCACAAGTCTGGTTCATCCTTGGGAGCAATTTTCCAACACCTGAAGTTATCACGTTCATCTGTACAAACAATAGTACGCAAGTATTAACACCATGGGACCATGCAGCCGTCATACCACTCAGGAAGGAGACGTTCTGTCTCCTAGAGATAAACGTACTTTGGTGCGAAAAGTGCAAATCAATCCCAGAACAACAGCAAAGGACCGTGTGAAGATGCTGGAGCAAACAGGTACAAAAGTATCTATATCCACAGTAAAACGAGTCCTATATCAGCATAACCTGAAATGTCGCTCAGCAAGGAAGAAGCCACTGCTCCAAAACCACCATTAAAAAAAGCCAGACTACAGTTTGCAACTGCACATGGGGATAAAGATCGTACTTTTTGGAGAAATGTCCTCTGGTCTGATGAAACAAAAATAGAACTGTTTGGCCATAATGACCATCGTTATGTTTGGAGGAAAAACGGGGAGGCTTGCAAGCCAAAGAACACCATCCCAACCGTGAAGCACGGGGGTGGCAGCATCATGTTGTGGGGGTGGTTTGCTGCAGGAGGGACTGGTGCACTTCACAAAATAGATGGCATCATGAGGTAGGAAAATTATTGTGGATATATTGAAGCAACATCTCAAGACATCAGTCAGGAAGCTTGGTCGCAAATGGGTCTTCCAAATGCACAATGACCCCAAGCATACTTCCAAAGTTGTGGCAAAATGGCTTAAGGACAACAAAGTCAAGGTATTGGAGTGGACATCACAAGGCCCTGACCTCAATCCCATAGAACATTTGTGGGCAGAACTGAAAAAAACGTGTGCGAGCAAGGATGCCTACAAACCTGACTCAGTTACACCAGCTCTGTCAGGAGGAATGGGCCAAAATTCACCCAACTTATTGTGGAAAGCTTGTGGAAGGCTACCCAATGAAAGAAATAAAAGCTGAAATAAATAATTCTCTACTATTATTCTGACATTACACATTCTTAAAATAAAGTGAGGATCTTAACTGACCTAAGAGAGAATTTTTACTAGGATTAAATGTCAGGAATTTTGAAAAACTGAGTGTAAATGTATTTGGCTAAGGTGTATGTAAACTTCCGACTTCAACTGTATATACCTCAGGATACATCAATATATCTACTGTAATTTTACATACAGTATATTGAGATAAACTGGGATAAATGTATCTCAATTTACCTCAATATGGCCTCGTTTACTGCAGTATACTCCAGTTTACCTCAATATGCCACAATATACCTACATTTACCTCGATATAGACCTCAGAATTACAGCCCAAATAACCCTCAAATATCTTCCTTAATGGCTTTCAATGTTGTCCTTATTTATTTACCATGTTGTTACTATTGGTTACCATGGTAACACAATTTATCACCCTATATCCCGTCTGCTTCTTTCAATGTGTCTTTCCATGGCAACCTCGGTTACCCCATCCATGACCTCAGTGCTCCACACTACACAGTCGTGATCTGAGGTGACAGGCATTAAATTACAAATAGCTTGCAGAAATACTGTATTTGATGTTTTCATTTTATGGAGAATATTACAGAGGGATCTCTACCAAGTGGTCTGCCTTGGGCGAGTTATTCTGCTTTACCATATCTCTCTCTCATCACAGGAAATGTAATAGTTGCTCGTTTGGCCACAGGGCAACTGTCTCATGTCTGCTTTCTATAAATTAAAGAGCAAAAGCAGTATTTCCTCTCTCTTGTTTCTTTCTCCATCAAATACCATACCGTAACTGTGATCTTGATTAAAGAGACACTATTGAATGATCTGTTTGAGTAGAAGGAACAGCAAAATTATCCCCCAGAAAGTGTAGAATGCATCCCTCCCTTTCTCTGTTGTCCTCTCCTTGACTCACTCTCTCCAGAGGCTCCCGCCTACCTCATTGACCTGATGCACGACAAGAACGCAGAGATACGAAAAGTCTGTGACAACACACTGGACATCATCGCTGTAAGTATCTATATCTGTTTAGTTAAAACGTATGCAGTAAGCAATTGTGCTTGTTCCCTGCCATTTTGTTAATTTTTGTAGAACACTTCCCCTATTCTGATTATCAGCTGTTGTCAAGCACAGACAATTCTCTTCCTCAATAGTGTGCAGTGAATTTTTCCAGATGAAAAGCCGAAATGAGTATTGACAGTTGAAGTCGGAAGTTTACATACACCTTAGCCAAATACATTTAAACTCATTTTTTCAATATTCCTGACAATTAATCCTAATACTAATGATTTATTTCATAATATTCCCAATGGGTCAGAAGTTTACATACACTGAATTAGTATTTGGTAGCATTGCCGTTAAATTGTTTAACTTGGATCAAACATTTTGGGTTGCCTTCCACAAGCTTCCCACAATAAGTTGGATGAATTTTGGCCCATTCCTCCTGACAGAGCTGGTGTAACTGAGTCAGGTTTGTAGGCCCTCCTTACTCGCACACACTTTTTCAGTTCTGCCCACAAATGTTCTATGGGATTGAGGTTAGGGCTTTGTGATGGCCGCTCTAATACCTTGACTTGGTTGTCCTAAAGCCATTTTGCCACAACTTTGGAAGTATGCTTGGGGTCATTGTCCATTTGGAAGACCCATTTGCGACCAAGCTTTAATTTCCTGACTTGATGTCTTGAGATGTTGCTTCAATATATCCACATAATTTTCCTTTCCTCATGATGCCATCTATTTTGTGAAGTGCACCAGTCCCTCCTGCAGCAAACCACCCCCACAACATGATGCTGCCACCCACGTGATTCACGGTTGGGATGGTGTTCTTTGGCTTGCAAGCCTCCCCAATGGTCATTATGGCCAAACAGTTCTATTTTTGTTTCATCAGACCAGAGGACATTTCTCTAAAAAGTACGATCTTTGTCCCCATGTGCAGTTGCAAACCGTAGTCTGGCTTTTTATGGCGGTTTTGGAGCAGTGGCTTCTTCCTTTCTGAGCGACCTTTCAGGTTATGTCGATATGGGACTCGTTTTACTGTGGATATAGATACTTTTGTACCCGTTTCCTCCAGCATCTTCACAGGGTCTTTTGCTGCTGTTCTGGTTTGCACTTTTCTCACCAAAGTACGTTCATCTCTAGGAGACAGAACGCGTCTCCTTCCTGAGCGGTATGATGGCTGCGTGGTCCCATGGTGTTTATACTTGCGTACTATTGTTTGTACAGATGAACGTGGTACCTTCAGGTGTTTGGAAATTGCTCCCAAGGATGAACCAGACCTCTGAGCTCTGCAATTTTTTTTCAGAGGTCTTGGCTGATTTATTTTGATTTTCCCATGATGTCAAGCAAAGAGGCACTGAGTTTGACGGTACACCTTGAAATACATCCACAGGTACACCTCCAATTGACTCAAATTATGTCAATTATCCTATCAGAAGCTTCTAAATCCATTACATAATGTTCTGGAATTTCCCAAGCTGTTTAAAGGCACAGTCAACTTAGTGTATGTAAACCAACTGGAAATGTGTTACAGTGAATTCATTATAAGTGAAATAATCTGTCTGTAAACAATTGTTGGAAAAATGACTTGTGTCATGCACAAAGTAGATGTCCTAACCGACTTGCCAAAACTATAGTTTGTTAACAAGAAATTTTTGGAGTGGTTGAAAAATTAGTTTTAATGACTCCAACCTAAGTGTATGTAAACTTCCAACTGTAATCCTGGCATTTAAAGCATGCTACATTTGAGATATTTCAAATAATATAAAACAGATTTTCACATACTCAAGAAGCCTACTATTTAGAACATAAGTATGGTTATTCTGACATTTTCCTCCCATTCATTTCTAACTGAAACTGGCCAGAATTCTGGTTTTCCAGATTTTCTATGTTGTCCTGATCCGTCCCTGTTTAATGCAGGCCAGGAAAAACTGTTTTCTAGCCAGGAAAAACTCCAGATAACGGCATAATCAACAAAGTACTTGCGAAGATGCATTACTTATCTCTCTAATTGTAACATTTAGATTGAATGGACTGGTACATTCTATTCCTGTGTGGTTATGTCCCAGTCATGGTGTGATCTGTCACAGGCCTGAGATCAGTGTAATTAGCTATAGATTACAGCTGGGTTGTGGAGCTGGTCGTGGGGGAGAGGAAGTGTTTCATTGAAATTATCAGTGAGAACTATTAAGATGTGAACCACATGAAAGACCAGGACAGGCTCTGGAGAGTGTCGTAACAGGACGCTGTTGGTGAGCGAAAAAGCAGACCCTACAGACACACACACACACACACACACACACACACACAAAATCATTAGTTTTCAGAGCTGCAGGCTACCTTAGCAGAGCTGCAGGCTACCTTACCTTATTGTACGTTCTTGAATGTTTCCTCTCTGATCATTGTGTCCACACACACCCCACAGAGAGAGAAAAATCTACGTATAGATGGTTCTACTAGGTCAGACAGAAGGATAATTCATGAGGATAATTCTTAGATTCAGGTTTTCTCTGAGGAGGAACATTGGAAATGCCATGAGTACTGTTTTATATCGGCTGGCTCCTTCCCTCTGAGACGTCAT
Organism: Oncorhynchus clarkii lewisi; assembly: GCF_045791955.1. Classification (NCBI taxonomy): domain Eukaryota; kingdom Metazoa; phylum Chordata; class Actinopteri; order Salmoniformes; family Salmonidae; genus Oncorhynchus; species Oncorhynchus clarkii. The sequence continues at coordinate 41,931,998 of NC_092150.1, forward strand.
TAACTCAGCTCTCTCGTTATGATGGATTAAGCTTCATATAAAACCCTTACTACAGACTAATGGTCCAGGGGAAGTCAGCCGTGTAGTCATTAAGCCGCTTTAGACGTGATAAATCTGCAGCTTGACAAAAAGTGTCACTGCCACTTTGGGGACGGAGAGCGGCCCTGCGATGTGACAATGGGCCCGTTTGAGGCCTGGGCCTTGGGTGGCTGTCAGTGCCCAGGGGGCTCTGCTTTGCATCTGGATGATTAATTTGCAGGGCCTGGCCGAGTGGAGCACATCGGCTCAAAGAGGGTCTTTCTCCCAAATGGCCCACGCAGAGAAAGGAAAACAGAATCTGTGTTCCTCCTCAGCCTTCCTCGGCCAAGCTCTACACACACGCACAGCCCCATCGCAGTCCCATCCATCTCACCGCGCCAGGTTTTTATTAGTAACAGCATCAGTAGGGTGCAGGCACACAGAGCAGTGCATTGTGGGATGCTGTAGTAGTCTGTGGAGGATCTGGCCCTCCCTGCTGAGATGGACCAATATGGTGGTCAGTGGTCCGGCTGGTCCCCCAGCCCTAGCTGACTCCCCGCCAGCCACTCTTCTACAGCCAATTACACTTCCAGTTCAGTTCGGTGGACTCTCTCCGTTTATACAGAGTGCATCTGTTTGCTCCTAAGGCTGGGGTTCAATCAATTGAAGATGGTGGATTTCCATATAGTGCTTTCAGTGTGTGTGCATACCTGCCTGTGTGCTTGCATTCATGTGTATGACTCTGTCTGTTTTTATCTGTGTGTGTGAACCTCCAGTAACCCATACTCCTCTCTCGCGCTCTCTGTCGCTCTCTCTCCTGCTCTGTCGCTCTCTCTCGCGCTCTGTCGCTCTCTCTCGCGCTCTGTCGCTCTCTCTCGCGCTCTGTCGCTCTCTCTCGCGCTCTGTCGCTCTCTCTCGCGCTCTGTCGCTCTCTCGCGCGCTCTGTCGCTCTCTCGCGCGCTCTGTCGCTCTCTCGCGCGCTCTGTCGCTCTCTCGCGCGCTCTGTCGCTCTCTCTTCCTGCTGTAGGAGTATGATGAAGAGTGGGGGAGGAAGATCCAGAGTGAGAAGTTCCGCTGGCACAACTCCCAGTGGTTAGAGATGGTGGACAACAGAGCCATGGGAGACGACGGGGAACCATTCATGTACAGAGACGACGGGGAACCTTTCATGCACAACGGAGACATTCTGGAGAGACCCGACCTCTTCTACAGTGCAGGTACGGCGGGAGGGAGGCAGGTAGGGGAGAGTGGGGTTGAACCATTTTTTTTACATTGTAACATCACTTTTTTTTTTTTTTTTTTTACATTCAGTCAAGGGAAATATAGTATTTGTTCTAACAAAGATCTCTACATACATTTCAGGATGTTGTGTGTCCCTGGAAATAATCAGAAGTCATGTAAACATTAGTTTTTTAAAACCTAGCTTGTCCCAAAAAAAAGTGGTCTCTTGGCACAACTTCAACAGAAAGTTAAGCCACCTTCAAATTTCTGTACTGAATGAAATATTTACCACTACCTTGTTTTAACCATGTCTATCTTTAGTTCCCAAACAAAATTCAATACATTCACAATCGCTTTTTGTCATTTTAATCATTTTAAGCATCTTTTAACACCGGCTTATAACACCTGACAAACACTTTTTTAAACACTTATCATACATAGGCTAGGTCCTGTTACCTCCTATCCCAGCAATAAGGCCTTGCATTACGCCTGGGAAGAAAACACTTGGCACACAACTTGCTCAACTTGCCATTGGCTCAACCATTGGATCAACTTACCCCATGGCCATTGGCTTAACTTACGCAAGGCAAACATTTTGACTATATTAACCCACACAGGTTTATGACCTTATATTGAAGCTTATAGAGAACCCAACTGATGTATACAACAACAAAAAATAATGATCAACTTGGCTTTAGATACAAGCATCATGAAACCACTAACACAAATTAATTTGACTTGTTTTTTGGACCTAACCCGCTTACCACTTTTTCCTTCATAGACTCCATGAAATGATGACCTCTTCCTAAATATTTGGTCAAATTATTTATTTTCTGTATGGTTTCCTTGAAACAAGGGTGGCTCTACTTACCCCTTTGGCTCAACTTACCCCACGCTCCCCTAAAGAGGGAGGGAGGTAGAGAAGGAGAAAGGGGGGCAAAGACCTGACCTCTTCTACAGCGCAGGTACAGAGAGAAAGAGGAGGAGGGTGGGAGAGGGGTAAAGAGCGAGAGAGGGATACTGGAGAGACTCAACCTCTTCCACAGTGCAGGTACGGAGAGCGAGAGTTGAGACACTCAATAGAAAACTTGTCTCTAACTTAAGAGTTGTATGTCTCTCCCCAGATGGGATCATCCCAGCAGACAGTACCATCAGCCCAGAGTTCTTCATAGGCTACCAGAATGGAGACATGGGCCAGGCTGGAGGCTTCCCAGGCAGGTGAGCTCAGAGTAGGTCAGGGGTTGGACTGCACCTCTATCCCCATCCCCTAGAGGCTCCTCTTGGCGGTGAGCTGCACCTCTCCCCCCTCCACCCCACCATCCGCTGGAGAACCACAGCAGGGCTGGTTGTCTTTCTCCTGCATTAACATTTACATTTGAGTAATTTAGCAGACACTCTTATCCAGAGCAACCTACAGTAGTGAGTGCATACATTTTCATACTTTTCCGTGCTGGTCCCCCATGGGAATCGAACCCACAACCCATGCTCTACCTACTGAGCCACATGGGACTGACAGGCTGTCCTGAAGCAGGACAATGACCCCATAGCAAACCGTCTCAGCCTCAGTCTCTGCTGCTTGGTGAACGGTGTTATTCTTCTCCAGTATTCGCTGATCTTTGTTATTGAACCAGGGGCAGGGGCTGTGTCAACAGTCCTCCACTATCCCAGAAGGCCATCAACAGCAATACTGGAGCTTTGAGAATAAACACACACTCTGCTCTACACTGTTGAGGCTCAGATACAGTCTGCAATTAAATAAATATTTATATTTATCATAAAACAAATATTATCCTTTGATTTTTGCTGTCTTAAACAGGCCTAATATGTAAAGTTGAAGTCATTTGACATGCTGTTAAAATGATGAATGGGTGAGGAAATGGGGAGTTTTTTAAAAGTAATTTGTCTTTTTTATTATCAAACATCTTGCGTGCCATAAATGTTTTTTCCTGTCGGAGTATGTTTGTGTTGACTGCTGTTGAGAGGCTTGCTGTGTAGAGCAGATAGCAGGACATTGTGCTGAATCCATGCAACAGTTATTTCAGCTTTCAAATGGATGAAGGAGAGGGGAGGGAGGTAAGGAGAAACCGATAGCAAAGAGAGAGCGAGGGAAGGGAACGGAGAGAGAGCAAGCGAGTAGGAGGCTTTTTCCCCAAATTTCTTTGTAACTGATACCTTTTAAATATACTGAGCAAGCTGGGGGAATTGGCATCTGTAAGAGTGTTTTAATTTGGCCAGTGTACTCTGGAGTGGTCCAGGTTAACACAATAATCAAAGCCAGCTCCAGCGCTTATTTAAAACTGTGTGAAACATGGTGTGAATGGGGTCTTTTAAATGGGTTTAATACAATCACTGTTATTTGTATAAATATCATAATGAGCTATTTTATATGAACTATATAAAATGTCTCTAGTCCCGGGTCGGTGGGAAGGAGCGGGTCCTTTATTTTAAAGAAAGTTCAAATAAGTCCCAGAAGCCTCAGTGGGCCAGGCGACAGAGGCTAAGCGAGGGTGCCATTCGTGTCCCCGTGTGGAAAGAGAAGTGTCTGGGTTTTACTAGAGGTGCACAACAGCGTGAGATTGGAGGGTTTCTGATCCCCCCCACAACACGCGGACAGGCAAATCAATGAGCGCTTTGAAAGGACTGTCAGTGATTGACAGTCAAGAGTGTTAAGGAATGTAAAACTAAAGGAAAACAGAACGGTGTTGCAATCAGGTGAGACGGAAAAAGAGGGGGAGGGGGGAGCTGGTTATTTAGCACTTGTGTAGTGGGTAGCTGTAACCTGAGGAGTGACAGCCAGGGGAGAGATCAAAGCATCTCGGGTGAGAGGGCCGGGCGAGGTGGGAGGGGACAGACGTATGAGGGAGCAGAGGGTCAGGGGAGCAAAAAAAGGAAAAAGGGCCTGCTTCTCTTCCTGTGCACTATGATCTCTGTAGAATGTGTCCCCATACCTCACCCCGGGTTCACTGGGGCCTGTAGTACCAGGGTGGAAAAACGAGGGCCCTTTGTCTGCTAACATAACCCTCCCTCTCTTAAAATGTCACAACACACACGCATGCCTGGAATGGAGGTGAGAGACGAGCTGATTTCCATGTCTCGTATGAGGAAGTGTGTGAGTGAGTTGTTGATCAACTGACCCTCTTTATCGTAACGTGCGCCTTTTAAACCAGTATTCAAACTTTTTTGGGAACCCATTTTTTCCCCCAAAGAAAAACCCCACTACACTCCAAATCTAATGACACAACCTTAAAATCTGTCAATTTGGATCTTTACATCAACAGAACCTTCAATTCATTGCATTTTCATCTCATCAAAATAAAAATAATTACATTTACTCAATAAACCCTGCTGCAGTTCCATCGCGACCCCGACGTTTGAATACCACTGTGTTAATCCTTTCCTCATCACCACCAGAACCAGACTGCAGGCCCTGACCTGAGGTCAGGTTATGTCTCTCTCTTTTTCCCAGGCCCAGGGTGTAGTCAGACAGATGGTCAGTGAGGCAGGCAGGATTTCCAGGTAGGCTGTGAGGCAGGCAGTCAGACAGTGCTATCAAGGCAGCCTGTGAGGCAGCAAGCTATCCAAGCAGGTTGTCTGACTCAGAGCGCTGGTGTTTCTCCAGTGTTTCTCTTAGCCTCCTTTAGCCTGCCTCTCAAATCCCCCCTGACAGCCGAGCGGAGATGAAAAATACATATTCCTGCCCAGTGAGGTAGAGGTTGGGAAGGGGCACGAGGAAGAGGGGGTGGTACAGCGTGTGTAACTGATCACAAAGTGATTTGGGCTAAAAACAACACATGATTATGGGCGCTCACAGGGGCAAAGCAAACAGCTCGTATTTTAATGAGCCTTAGGATGTCGGCCCGGCCAGCCAACAGCTGACAGTGTATAGACCGAGAGAGAAGGTTTGAGGGTGGAGTGCAAGAGAAGGGGACATGCTGTCGTTTGTCGAGGGGCAGTTTATCCATCACGCTGTTTGGTTAATTCACCCAGTCCGAGGTAACAAGACGGTCATGTTGACCCCACTGCACAGCTGAACGGTCAGACCAGCTGGTCACAGCAGAGAGACGACCAACCGTGAAATCGTCCAGCCTTGCTTCCTCTGTATCCACATCCCCATAGTAACTGATTTGTATGGTTGTAGCTACAGCCCCTTTATCATCCCCCAAATAGGCTGGGGTTGCTGGAGGGGTGGAGTGAGGGCATGCAGGTTAGACGGGTCTGGCTGTTGGTCTCTAACGGAGCTGTGTTTTGACATTTAGCTGTTTTTATGTAGTTGGCTCACTGGCTGCCTCCACTGTTTACCCCTGCAGCTACAGGTGCCCTGTCACAGAGCTTCATTGTTATGTCAGAACCCTGTATTAGAGCAGATTAATATTGCGTAAAGTTTTTAAAGATCTTTCACTTAACGTTCAATTATACTACGAAGCCTTTTACCATGTTTTGTTTGTGTCCTTGTATGTTTCACTGTCTCAGAATGCCACCTAGTGGTGGTATTTAGAACCATCTCACATGATGTCGACTCCTGTCTGTGTGTGTTTCTAACCCTTCAGTATGAATATCGATACATTTAGACAGTCGACGGTGACCTCTGGACAGCGCCCCGCCACGGCTTCCGGCTTCCGGCCAGAAGAGCAGTTCTTCTACAGCTAGGCTGGAATCGGCCTCCAGATCAACCAGGTCAAATTGGGTTCAATACACCGCACAGACTGACAACAGCTATCTCCCGTGTAGCTCGCTACGCTACGTAGTGATGAGTGTATCAACACTACTACTGTGTGTTTAACAGCTAGTCGCTTCAAGTGCTCTATTCCAAACTCTAGCAGTGATGATGTTGCTGTTTTATTGAATGCTAACATTACATCTTGAGCTACCCAAACGCTTTTCTGGAAAACAATATTTTTCTAGTTAAGGTCATAAAAAATGGCAATTTGTTTTGAGCTTTAATTGGAATATATTTGCATTTATCTCAATCTGTTCACTATAAGTATGTACCATAATACAAGAACACATACTTAAGACTAAAGTTAACTTATACAGGATGAGCGCTGCTTTGTTTCCATAGGATGTTTTCCACACATTACATTTCCGAAGTAGAGGTGGTTGGTTGGTATTGCACAGTCTTATTCTAATAGTCCAGTGACTGTGACGGTCCTTTTTATAGGTGACCTCATTCATGAGACTGACAGTTTTACTTTGCCTTTGTACAAACATTCAGTAATTATGTTTATTTAACTGTTTTCTTTTATATAAATTAACAATTTGTTGTGTTGTCTCTTCATTGTGCCTGGTGCTCGTCAGAACAAATTTTTCTGTGGTGCAATATTTAGGTGACCATTCCTTGTACCGTCCTTGGCACCCTCAAAGATGAGCAAAGAAAAGGGTATAAAATAAATCATAAAAATACTGAGCTATATTGTATGCTCATTGTTTTGAAAATGATTTTATACTTGTGCAATTGCTCAGAAATAGATTTTGTTTAACAAATAATAAAAACAATTCTCAAAAAGATACGTGTCAAAATGAATGGCACCCTTTAACATGTAAATATTATAATTTTTTTAAAGGTCCAATACAGCTGTTTTTATCTCCATATCAAATCATATTGAATATGATGTCACCATGGAATGCCAAAACTACATCCCACCAAAACAGGCAGAAATTTCAGGCGGTCTTTTCAAACAGCTCACACCAAAAGGGCATTATCATAATTTCCCAGTGTTATCCCAACCTCATAGTGTAAGTATATATTAAACAGAACTGCACTGGGCCTTTAAGTTCATCTCATTTCAACCATTTATACCCAACGGAAATGGCCTATATGGATAGGGATACATTTCAATGTTTCTTACAGAATAAATATTGAAAGGGAACAGTTTGGAGATAATGGGGAAATTATTAGACCAAAGGTGAGTACACAACAGTTCACCTGACACGACTGAATCCAAACATTACACTGTTGATTTTATGTGCATTTTACATTTACTATACTTTTCACTGCATTTGTTGATAATGAAATCTGAAAATACTCTGGATACATTCAGTAACATAAGACTTCCTGGAAAATGTGGGGTAGGTGCAACGTAAGAGGACTAACTGGTGTTTCCAAGTGGCCACACACCTCTTCAAAGTATGCGATTTCAATGCACTTTTATGACTCAAAGAAGAGTCAACCATAAGGTACTTATGTCGTAGAGGAAATAAAGCAAGCACACTTAAATATTTAGTCTTGCCCTCTGAATGGCGCACACACACAATCCATGTCTCAATTGTCTAGAGGCTTAAAAATCCTTCTATAACCTGTCTCCTTCATCGGCACTGAGGTGGATTTAACAAGTGACATCTGTAAGGGATCTTAGCTTTCACCTGGATTCTGTCTGTCATGGAAAGAGCTGGTGTTCCTAATGTTCTGTACACTCAGTATTTGTATTATTTATTTTATACAGTCTTTATCAAGGGTGGCAATAATTTTGTTTATCCATGAACAATTTTAGAGTCTGAGAAACTATAAAATACTGTATGAAGTCTAGAAAAACCAGCCAGCAGTCCAGTGCTTGTGTGTTAATTTAAATAAAATAACCTTTATTGTTTTATAGTCAAATAAAACACATTTAATGCGTTTTTCCTTTAGCACTGAAGGGTTAATAGCCGAGTTTATGGAGCACAAAAGTAGCTGAAAACAATCAATTAATTACATTTAGCTAGCAATTAACTGTTAAATATACAAAGAATATGCACAGCCCCTTCCCAAATTGCCAGTGTAAAATGTTATGTACATGCACTGGATGGTGTTGACATTTCAACACAGCTAAAGGTTATTCAGAAATAAAGACACTAGACCAGTCTCCATAGCAACCACGTCCATTGGAAATGGCTCATTCTTCTTCATGGAATCAATGCAGTAGGTCTACGTGTATACAGTATAATAATATACTCCTCAAGTCATGATGCCTTTGGATGTATCTCTTATTGGGATAGCTGTACATAGAACAGAAAATCCCTAAACCCTCCATATGTAGAACCCTCTCATTGCTACTCAGACCGATTCAATATACGGCAGTGTTCTTGATTTAATATTGAACAACTTAAACTGGCATATATATCAAACTGTTCTCAAATCATCTAAAATACATATAAAAATCTATGACACAAATGAAGTTCAAGCCACACAATTGCAATAGTCAATTTGATGTTTTCCTTGGTTCTGAATTTGATAATCCAGTTATGGCCATATCTCACCACATTGATCTTCTCACAAACACAATTGTATACATTCTTATTTTACCAGTTTTATGGAAACTTAGTTTTATGCTTGTATAAAAATTACTTTGTTTTTTTTTACAGTGAAGGCAATCTCAGTCGGTTTCCACAACAGCAAGGGTATAGTCTATCACCTTTCCATACTGCTTTTTTTTTTAATGGGGCCCTTGTCATCCTTTATTCTCTGTGTTGACATCAGGCCCCTCACTTTGTCACCACTCTCTTATAGGTTATGACTACCTGGGTAACGCTGCACCATCTTCTCCACTCCCAACTCCTCCACCACCAGGTCCCGGATCTCCTTCACACAGTCCCGGGCCTTGGGGGCAGGCTCCCCAGCCTGGAGGGCCTCTTTGGCTCAGCAGGGAGGGTGGCTGGGGCTGTGGAGGGACGACATTCACATTGGCTGCTGATGCTATGGTTGAATCAGAACATGCAGTGACTTCAACACTAGGCGTTAACAGAGAAGCTAATGTTGCTTCAGCGACATGGTTAAGGGGAACAGGGTCCACCCTCTGATACTTCTATAAGGGGCTCGGTGGTGATGCTGACAGGTGATTCACTCACACTGACCTCTAATGCAAGGTCAGAGGTCACAGAAACACTAATCTCCTCTCTACTGCTTAGTGACACTTTGACCTCCTTGGCCGGGGCTGCTGCTCCTGACTCCACTGTAACATCTTCATTAGGGGTCTCAATGTGTGACGGGGGCCAACTCGCTATCTGTAACCATGTCCTCATTCCCATCATCGGGGATGGATGGGGCTGTCACAGGCTCCTCCACATCTTTGGTCTCTACTGCTGCAGCAAGTCTGGAGTCTGCATGTGGCACCGTTACAGGCTTCTCACCACTAGAGGGCACTGCTGGGTCACTGAGGAGGACTCCTCTCTCTATCAGCTTTTGGCTCAGTAGTGGTGATCGTGAGAGAAGCCATGCCACTGAATCTTCAACAACTACCGGGTCAATGACAGCTACATGGTTGACAACACAAACAGGGACAGGAGATGTGGGTCAAGGACAGGGGGAAGGAGCTTTGCTTTGTGCTACTGTGGTTGGGTGTCTACTTCAATGGATGTCTCTGCCTAGGTCGGTGTCCCTACTTTCTCATTTTCAACAGCGACTGGCTCTTCTACCGTCACTATTTCAGGGGCAATTGGATTGTCTACGTTCTCTGTCTCAACTGGAGGGCCTGTGTCAGCATGAGTGGTCTAAGATAGAGCAAGAATGTCCACTTTAGCTGCCTCAGTTAGGACAGGGATGTCCACTTGAGCTGTTTCCGTTGTAGCAGAACTAGCCACTTTATCTGTCTCGGCTGGGACTGGAGAGTCCCATTGAACTCTCAGTTGGTTCTCTATACAACAAGAGTACCGTCTACCTGGCATGAAAATGAGCCACGAGAAAAGCGTCCTCCATTTGCTATTTAATTGCATAGGTGACATGTATTTTTTTCCTGCTGCCCCTGTTTTATTATCACTTGTGAATGATGCCCAGCTTAAGGCAAAAAAGAAACAGCACATGCTTTTTTTCTTTTTGCAACTTTTTAAAAATCATGGTCACACACTTTGTGTAGCCTAGCCCATACGCTTGTATCGCAACTAAAGTGGCCAAATAACTTCTTAAAATGAAGCACATTAATCCACGTTACAACGGGTGTAGAGCCTAACTGGCATACACACACAGCGCCTGTGTCAAGTTAAGGAAAGATCATTTTCACCTTAAAATGCACCTTGATAATAAGACCTATAATAAAAATGCATAATCGCATTTGCAGTCTACTGCCGTGTGCACATTGTTGCGCTTATAATGTAAGAAAAAGCCTAACAGTTTATCAACATGGTAAGTTAAACGCTCTCATCTGTTGTGTCAGGCTCATTGCTTAAAAGTTTTTTTTTTATGCTAGTGGTTGTACTCATTTGGGATCTATCGCATCCCACAACCGTCCCAGACTATATTTTGAATATTTATTTATCGCACAGAATAGGTTAGCTTTTGTATTATTGGGATAGTAAATTGACATAGGCTAGTGCTTTTACTATTTATTAGGCCTACACATCTTGTTGGCTGTAGAAAATTACATGTGGACAGTTCTTTCAATATCTTCAGTATGTGCCTCGGAATTGGATTAGTACACGCGCAGTTACGTGCTGGATGTGTCTGTCTTCATTTGTAGCCTGTAATAAAGACCCTATCACGTGACAGAGAGCGGTGTGAATGAAAGGTGCTTCAGCACGCAGCAGGGAGAAGGGAATTATAATTATAATATTCTTCCCAAGGGCATAACGGCCCCTGGCCGCAAAAGGAATGGACTTTTTCAGGGGACATTATGGCCACACAAAGGGGATGTAGCCGGGAAATTCGAGGCATTATCAAGTGCTTGTCAAATTGTGAATGAGGGACTGATGTACCTTTCATGCAAAAAAAATCAAATCATCATTAGAGTTTGTATCATGCAGCCTTAGAATGTGCTAAAAATCAAATCACAAATTATGCATATAGAAGTACCTGTTTCTTTGTTTACTGCTCAACACAGAATAGCCACATGTGCGCACTCCCTCAGGTCTTATGGAGAAAATATCCTTTCTATTTTCTTCAGCTATGTTCAATTGTATTCTTCATTCTATAAAATAATCTAAAATAATGGCACTAAATTCTAAGCAAATCTTGTCTGCTAAATGAACTAATGTAGCCCACAGCCATATGGCATCGCCAGATCAGAGTATGCTATTCTGCTCTTCTGAAATAGACTACCTTTTCTAGATATCATGTTTCTTTAGACCTGTCTAAAATAACTCATGGATTCATTGTGATGATCTAGGCTATATTACATGGATTTATTAGACTTTTTCAAATGTAGATGTTCCAAAGGTCTGCATCAGTGACTTGTAGGCTGTGTGTGGAAGCCGGGAGATGCTAAATGTGTTTATGTTAAGTAACGGTCAAATACTGAGAACAGCAGTTATTTGCGTGACAATCACCGGCTCACAAAATTTCATGACTGCCACAGCCCTACCCTTGTGCACCCCCACCGACCACCCCCACCGACCACCATTGCCCTGAAGAGAAGAGGCGGGCTGGGCTGTTACCTCGGCTTCGGGCTGGGTCTGGAGCTGTCCGGGGAAGCCTAGCATCCTGGCTGGGTTGCTGGGGTGGAGATTATGCTGGAGCAGCTGGACTGGCTCAGGAGGTCTCTGGTGTCTGTGAACAGATTGTGTTTCTTCAGCCTGGCTGCCTCCTCCACCACTGTAGAGCAAACAGAGACATGTTTAAAAGCAAGCGCACTAATAATATTGGTGTGGGTGAGCAGAGAGAGTAACATTGTAGTAATACCTAAAATATGTATTACAATTGAATAAGATAAATTAATAACTCCAATATCTGGCAGAAACAATACCTTTGATGACTTCCTTGTCCAGACTCTGCAGCAAAATGCCCTCATAGATATTGTGAACATGGACAAAGTTGGAATAGTCTGCATAGATGAACTGTTTAAGACCCTGCATCTCCTAAAGACACAGAAACAACCATTTCAACCTGCGATTTTCTAAACAATAATGAGATTTTAGGACACAAAAAAATGTATGTAAAGGCCTGTGCTCTCAAAACACTTATTTTGGGGCAGTATACTTTATGCTGGCTTTCCCCCTATTTTCTTGAGTGTTTTGAAGGCTAGCTGAGAGACTCACTGTTTTGCAGGTGTGTAGCAACTGATAATGTAATAAAATACCAATAATGGAAGAGGAGCTAATAATGTAAGAACTTTTGCATGTGTAATAGTGTAATTACTTTAACCAATAATGTAATATACACTCTCTTTTACCCATACAAGCGAGACCCTCTGTCATCTACTAGTGCGACCATCACTGGTGCAGTGAGACCCTCTACAATGTCTACATCATCCACAAATGTGACCACCACCAGTGCAGCCATGGAAGATGATGAAATGGAGGAAGCACCGCTGGATCTCGGACCACCTGAGATTATTATGACCCTCATGGAAGTGACCACTGAGGACCTTGTTGAACAGGATGTGGCCGTGGAGACAAACCAGGAGAGACACGAAGAGGAACAAAGTCACACCAGGCGCCATCGGCGGAACCAGCCCCCAGATCCACTCATTTCAGCAGAGGCACCTCCAAGCTGTCAAGAGGGATACAGCCCAACCTGATGCTCACAGGAAGGAGGAGGAAGAGACCCTCTTTGCCATCAGCCTGGTGGCAACCCTAAAGAGGCTGCCTCAGCAAAGAAAAGCAGCAGTCAAGGTTCAAATTAATTAGCTGCTTTTTGATGCCGAGTTCAATGTTACGTTTTTTTCTTCTCTACAACACAGGTAGTGTCTTAAGTATTGCAACAGTGAAGTAAAGTAGGTCATTTTTACAGTATACTCATGTAGGCTAATTGGTATTACAGATCAAAGGATTCATGAGGCAAATGTATACAGTGGGGCAAAAAAGTAGTCAGACACCAATTGTGCAAGTTCTCCCACTTAAAACGATGAGAGGCCTGTAATTTTCATACTATGACTATGACAGACAAAATGAGAAGAAAAAAAATCCTGAAAATCACATTGTAGGATTTTTTATGAATTTATTTGCAAATTATGGTGGAAAATAAGTATTTGGTCAATAACAAAAGTTTCTCAATACTTTGTTATATACCCTTTGTTGGCAATGACAGAGGTCAAATGTTTTCTGTAAGTCTTCACAAGGTTCTCACACACTGTTGCTGGTATTTCCTCCATGCAGATCTCCTCTAGAGCAGTGATGTTTTGGGGCTGTTGCTGGGCAACACGGACTTCCAACTCCCTCCAAAGATAATCTATGGAGTTGAGATCTGGAGACTGGCTAGGCCACTCCAGGACCTTGAAATGCTTCTTACGAAGCCACTCCTTTGTTGCCCGGGCGGTGTGTTTGGGATCATTGTCATGCTGAAAGACCTAGCCACGTTTCATCTTCAATGCCCTTGCTGATGGAAGGAGGTTTTCACTCAAAATCTCACAATACATGGCCCCATTCATTCTTTCCTTTACACGGATCAGTCGTCCTGGTCCCTTTGCAGAAAAACAGCCCCAAAGCATGATGTTTCCACCCCCATGCTTCACAGTAGGTATGGTGTTCTTTGGAAGCAACTCAGCATTCTTTGTCCTCCAAACACAACGAGTTGAGTTTTTACCAAAAAGTTATATTTTGGTTTCATCTGACCATATGACATTCTCCCAATCTTCTTCTGGATCATCCAAATTCTCTCTAGCAAACTTCAGACGGGCCTGGACATGTACTGGCTTAAGCAGGGGGACACGTCTGGCACTGCAGGATTTGAGTCCCTGGCGGCATAGTGTGTTACTGATGGTAGGCTTTGTTACTTTGGTCCCAGCTCTCTGCAGGTCATTCACTAGGTCCCCCCGTGTGGTTCTGGGATTTTTGCTCACCGTTCTTGTGATCATTTTGACCCCACGGGGTGAGATCTTCCCAGATCGAGGGAGATTATCAGTGGTCTTGTATGTCTTCCATTTCCAAATAATTGCTCCCACAGTTGATTTCTTCAAACCAAGCTGCTTACCTATTGCAGATTCAGTCTTCCCAGCCTGGTGCAGGTCTACAATTTTGTTTCTGGTGTCCTTTGACAGCTCTTTGGTCTTGACCATAGTGGAGTTTAGAGTGTGACTGTTTGAGGTTGTGGACAGGTGTCTTTTATACTGATAACAAGTTCAAACAGGTGCCATTAATACAGGTAACGAGTGGAGGACAGAGGAGCCTCTTAAAGAAGAAGTTACAGGTCTGTGAGAGCCAGAAATATTGCTTGTTTGTAGGTGACCAAATACTTATTTTCCACCATAATTTGCAAATAAATTCATTAAAAATGATTTTTTTTCTCATTTTGTCTGTCATAGTTGAAGTGTACCTATGATGACAATTACAGGCCTCTCATCTTTTAAGTGGGAGAACTTGCACAATTGGTGGCTGAATAAATACTCTTTTGCCCCACTGTAGCTGTTGTTTCTGGGTTAGAAAATATCCTAAAACAAGTTTGTTGTCTAAACATTTGCCTGTCATATTCATCTTTTGATCTGAAATACAAATTCCATGAGTAAACAGCAAGAATTACCAATGTTACCATACTGTTCCAATATTTATGCCACTAACTACACTATACAAGCAGTATTTAGTTAACATAAATCTCACCTTTTATGGTGTTATTTTATGTAATGCTTGTAAGTGTTGTTTTTCTCTTCCCTTCCAGGGATGGAGTCAATTTAGCCGACCAGCTCACAGGAAGGACAGGAAGAGGTGAGCTGTCTGGTTGTTGTTTTGACCTTCTCCTCCAATGGGTTTTGAGCAGGAGGCGAGGAGAGGACGCGAGGAAATGCAACTGATATTTTCCAAGGGTCCTCACATGAGATTTTCTAACTTATTCCGCTTACTAATGTCCTTTCTTAGTAGGCTTTTTAGTATAAAATTAATGGAATTCATAAAGTAAATAGTTTCTCAATACTTACTGTAGGACAGCATTCATTATTAGTTGTACATAGATTGCATGAAAATTTACTGAATTGAAACTGACACACCGGAGAATTCAGATGCTATTGTTGTTCTTTTACAAGACTGAAGGTGAAATGTGTGTTTACCTGTATTGTGGCTACACATTCACAGACAGCCCTGCCCTCTTTCTCTTTATGGCCATGTCTGAAGTTCCCCTACTATGTCTAGGCTTTATGAATTGTCCCTGTATCTGTCTGCAGTTGTGCATGCTCTTGTTGTTCTTTTACAGATTACACAAACATTTTACACGCACATACATGGACACACACCTCTTTCAATAGTTTTTTATTTTTGGTAACATTTCTACAACACACATACCTGTCGTTCTTTCCTGTACCTGAATACTCATTAAAGTCTAATGTTTTCATAGTCAGTTGTTTCATTTGTTTATTAATATCTCATTTAGACTTAATCTGTTTATTTCTTCCCTACACCTTTGCAGATCTAAGACCAGATTAAAGTAAAAACACACTCTCTTCCTCACCTGCATTTTGTCAGACCAGTGAAGATGGTGGTAAACTTTACTATTTTTATTGTCCCTAGGTTACCTAGGGTCCATTGTTATCATACTAACTGTATGTCGTATAACCTTAATTAGAGCTCCTGCTCACCTGATGTACCATGCCAGGTGTGTATAATACTGATGTTAATGGGAGAGGGAAGGGGTTCATGTGTGGTCTTTACTCCCAAATTTCACTTAAATATAACTTTCAAATGAAGAGAGACAATGAGACATAAAATAATCTGGGAAAAAATATATATTTCATGGACAACGGTGGATGGTTCTTTAAATAACCTTGGTGTTAGGGGGCTCTTAAAAAAAGCTGTTTCAAGCCACGGCATACTGCCATGGGACTTCACCTGCTGGCGATGAGGAGTAGGTGGTCAGCTTCTCCCTCACCTGGAGTGCCTGTCTGGGGGCGTTGTTGGCACCTGGGGGCGTTGTTGGTGACATCAGGTAGGTGACCATTTGGCGTGCCCATCTCCATCCGGAGCGGCTCCTGGAATGACCTCCGCAGGTAGTTGTGGAGAACACGTGGCCTTCACGCAGGCATCGACATTTGAGGGGCTGAGACCAAGCACTCTCCAATACATTCTCCACCAGGCTGCCAAGAATCCCAAAGGCGCATTTAACATATAACCTTGCCCTGGATAGTTGTTTGTTAAAGATCCTTACAGGCTTTGGCAATGACAGCTGGCATCCAGCATAGGGCCTTGTGAGGTTGGTTCTCAAAGGCCTCAAAGAAGTGGGGAACGGGTCCCAGGTCTTCAGCCCCAGGGAGTGATGCAGGTGGTGGAGTCTCCAGGGTGCCATCCTGAAGTGCCTGGCTGAAGGCAGAGTCCCGGAGGGTCCCGCTATCACTTCCCTTGCCGTAAGTACCAAGATCGACGCCACGGAAACAGTAGACGGGATCTACAACAGCCAAGAGTACAACTGAATATGTAACTTTGTAGTTGTAGAATTGCGAACCCGAGCACAGTGGATCCTGGATTACTACATGTTTCCCGTCAATGGAGCCAAGACAGTTGGGAAAATTCCACCTCTCCAGGAACTCGGCAGTGATGGCCCTCCAGTCTTCCTCCTTGGGGACAGGCATGTATTCACCAACCAGACAGTTGGTCTCCAAGAATGTGAAATAAAATTCAAAACAATTATCAATATTGTGATGAACTTGAAATTCCACCCACATATTCTATCTACTCATATACAATACCGGTAAAAAGTTTTAGAACACCTACTCATTCCTTGTTTTTTTTTAATTATTTTCTACATTGTAGAATAATAGTGAATACATTAAAACTGTAAAATAACACATATGGAATCATGTAGTAACCAAAAAAGTGTTAAACCTTTTAAAATATATTTTAGATTCTTCAAATAGCCACCCTTTGCCTTGATGGCAGCTTTGCACACTGATATTTGGTATTCTCTCAATCAGCTTCACCTGGAAGCTTTTCCAACAGTCTTGAAGGTGTTCCCACATATGCTGAGCACTTGTTGGCTCCTTTTCTTTCCGTCTGTAGTCCGACTCATCCCAAACCATCTCAATTTGGTTGAGGTCAGGGGATTGTGGAGGCCAGGCCATCTGATGCAGCACTCCATTACTCTAATTCTATGTAAAATTACACAGCCTGGTCCTGTTGAAAAACAAATGATAGTGGGACTAAGCACAAACCAGATGGGATGGCGTATCGCTGCAGAATTCTGTGGTAGCCATGCTGGTTAAGTTTGCCTTGAATTCTAAATAAATCACAGACATTGTCACCAGCAAAGCCCACCCACACCATCACACCTCCTCCTCCATGCTTCACGGTGGGAAAAACACATGTGGAGATCATCCGTTCACCCATACCGTGTCTCACAAAGACACAGCGGTTGGGACCAAAAATCTCCAATTTGGACTACGGACCAAAGGACAAATTTCCACCAGTCTAATGTCCATTGCTCGTGTTTCTTGGTCCAAGCAAGTCTCTTCCTCTTATTGATATCTTTAGTAGTGGTTACTTGCAGAATTTTGACCATGAAGGAAGAAACCTTCAATGTTCTTGAAATGTTCCATATTGACTGACGTTCATGTCTTAAAGTAATGATGGACTGCTGTTTCTCTTCGCTTATTTGAGCTGTTCTTGCCATAATATGGACTTGTTTTTTTTACCAAATAGGGCTATCTTCTGTATACCAACCCTACCTTGTCACAAACGCATTAGGGTGGCTACTTTGAAAGAATCTCAAATATAAAATATATTTTGATTTAACACTTTTAGGTTATTACATGATTCCATATGTCTTATTTCATACTTCTGATGTCTTCACTATTATTCTACAATGTAGAACATAGTACAAATAAAAAAGAATCCTTGAATGAGTAGGCGTGTTCAAACTTTTGATTGGTACTGTATAACTGAATCTGTGCAGGTGTTTTAAAACTTTTGACTAGTAGTGTACCTACCTCATTACAGTTTATTATGCTCTACTAATTATATTGTCAATTATGTCATCAACCCTCATTAACAATGCCTTGAAACAGTACATTTCAGTCTATGACTATATCAATAAACTGTAGCCCAGGCCAACTCTACTCTTAGAAAAAAAAGGTGCTATCTAGAACTTAAAAGGGTTCTCTGGCTGTACCCATAGGAGAACCCTTTGAGGAACACTTTTTGGTTCCAGGTACAGTAGTACCCTTTTTGGTTCCAGGTAGAACCCTAGTCGGTTCCACATAAACTTTTCCCCAGAGGGTTCTACCTGGAACCAAAAAAGGTTATCCTATGGGGAAAGCAGAAGGACACTTTATAGGAACCCCTTTTTTCTAAGAATGTATGTGATTCCAATAAGAATGTCATGAATGACTGTAAATGTCTTGAACAACAAGTGGTCCTGGAGAAGACTAGCCTACCTTCATCAAGGCAGAAGGCACCCCAACTTTCTTTTCATTTGGTAACATTGCATCATTAAAAAAGAAAATTTGAACCAAATTTGGGAAAAGTTATAGTCCTAATGAACATTCTGAAGTACATCAATGAAGTACATCTGATGTCACACAGGGGCTATTAACTAGAGAGCCCTTTCGCTAGCTAGGTTGCACATAAAATATATCTAATATCAATCAATTATGGTATCAAAGACAAAAAAAAAAAATCACTAGAATTGAGCTTACCGGAGACAAATCGCCAGGCTTTCAACTGGGCTGATGGACTCCCGGTAGTTGGGGTCCATCTGGGCGATCCAGGCTCCAACCATCTGGAGTAGGTGATCAAACTGGCTTCGGTCCAGACGAAAGTAACTTCGAAATTCCTCTCCAAATAGTCGAAGCTCTTGGATGAGATGGTGGAACTTTGCTTTCAGAACTTCAACCATCTCTGGACCCACATAGACCTGCGCTTTCGACGGGGCTGGTCCCGGCCCAACAGCGCAATCCAGACCACTTCCTCAACGTTTGTCTCATTGTTGAAAGAGACTACTCTCTGCTGTCTTGGCTATTTGTTATTGTCACGTTCTGACCTTTATTTCCTTTTGTTTTGTCATTATTTAGTATGCAGCTGCCCCTCTGCCGGAGCCGCTGCCGGAGCCTCCCGCCTGTCCGGCGCCGCTGCCGGAGCCTCCCGCCTGTCCGGCGCAGCTGTCCCTCTGTCCCGAGCAGCTGCCCCTCTGTCCCGAGCTGCCCCACCTCTGTCCCGAGCGGCCCCTCTGTCCATTGGGGGTCATTGAGAAGGGTGGCCATGGTGAGAAAGCCACGGAGGCGGACAATAAGGCGGACTAAGACAATGGTGAAGTGGGGTCCGCGTCCCGCGCCAGAGCCGCCACCGCGGACAGACGCCCACCCAGACCCTCCCCTATAGGTCAAGGTTTTGCGGCCGGAGTCCGCACCTTTGGGGGGGGGGGTACTGTCACGTTCTGACCTTTATTTCCTTTTGTTTTGTCATTATTTAGTATGGTCAGGGCGTGAGTTGGGGTGGGCAGTCTGTTTGTTTTTCTATGATTTGGGTATTTCTATGTTTCGGCCTAGTATGGTTCTCAATCAGAGGCAGGTGTCATTAGTTGTCTCTGATTGAGAATCATACTTAGGTAGCCTGGGTTTCACTGTGTGTTTGTGGGTGATTGTTCCTGTCTCTGTGTTTGCACCAGATAGGACCGTTTTGCGTTTTCACATTTCTTGTTTTTGTTAGTTTGTTCATGTGAAGTGATTTATTAAAACATGAATAACCACCACGCTGCGCTTTGGTCCGCCTCTCGTTCAGATGAAGAAAACCATTACAGTTATTGCATTTCGCTCCAAAATTATGCATTTTGAAGGGAAATTATTTTATAGGCTCTAACAATACATTTTTTGATGTCATCGAATAAATAATATGTATGCTACTTGGCAAATAAATGAATAAAATAGGTAAAGAAATTATGCAATCAAACTGTTTTTATTATGTAATCCCCCCCTTTTTTTTACTGTATATGTGTGCAACAAAAATTTAACATTCACATTTTGCTACTTTCTGTCAAGTCTAAGCATACAATTTGATGCATACGTTCGATTTATCGAACGCACTGCAACTGGCTCTGCAACAAAACGCTGCAAGGCAAACGCAGCGTTTCCATTGGAAATGAGAATGTACTTCTGATGTACCAAAACGCAATGACACAGTCGGTGTGTTCGAAGCAGAGGCGGACCCTCTGATGCTCTCCCTCCGCGGAGACTGACCATCAGATGCAGGCACCGTCACTCCAGTAAAATAATGAAAGCAAATTATATACTTCAATTTATGATCACTCAACTGTGACTCACAACTGATACAACAAACTATAATATATTACCAGTGTGATCATATACCTGAAGTTTTTAAATATATTTTTGAAATGGTCTGAGAAGAACAACATTGCCAGGGCAATTCAAGCTTAGCCAATATGCATTCATAATGTATTGGGACTATAGCCTACTGCACAAACCTCATTGCTACAGAACTGTTTTTAATAGTTTTTAACCAATTCTGAGCGGTAGATCCCGGCCTAAGTGATAGTTGCTACAAGGTGGGGGCCGGGTTATGTGTATTTGTTCTAGTGTTAGGTTAAAGGGTAAAGTGTGTGTATTGACTCACTGTTTTGTAAGTGGGGGCCAGGGTCTTCTTGATGTGAGGGAGCGTGATCCCCACCAAGGCCTCACGAAAGATCCTTTTCCTCACCGTACTGCTGTCATAGTCATATTGCTGCAACACAGAGTTTAATCAGCATATAAAACATTCATTTTGATCAGTGCTTGTCTCAGTGAGTTCCTCTGTATGCCTGTGAAGTAACTGTACTTTATACACAGATGTGTAATAATGAATAAGCAGCGTACCTTGAGCACCCTGTGCCTGGACTTCTCCATGGCAGAGCACGCGTTGCCTGGGTTGTCCTCTATGTCCTTGTAGAGCAGCAGATGAAATGTGTACGCTGCATTCTCCACCAGCTGAACACAGGACATGGAGAAATTAACCGGGAGCTCGTCAATCAATGTCCATTGAAAATGAGAATCACTGTGCATACAGTACTAGTCAAAAGTTTGGACCCATCTACTCAGTTGTTTTATTATTTTATTTTTACAATGTAGAATATAGTGAAAACATCAAAACTATGAAATTATCCAATTTTATTCGTCACATTTAAAAAATAATTATTTAAAAAAAAAATTAACTAGGCAAGTCAGTTAAGAACAAATTCTTACATACAATGACGGCCTAGGAACAGTGGGTTGGTTACCTGCCTTGTTCAGGGGTAGAACGACAGATTTTTACCTTGTCAGCTCTGGGATTTGATCAAGCAACCTTTCGGTTACTGGCCCAACACTCTAACCACTTGGCTACCTGCCGCCCCTATGTGCTGAATAAATGTGCCAAATACAACAGGTGTCGACCTTACAGTGAAACGCTTACTTACGAGCCCCTAACCAACAATGCAGTTAAAAAAAATATGGATAAGAATAAGAAATAAAAGTAACAGGTAAATAAAGAGCAGCAGTAAAATAACAATAGTGAGACTATATACAGGGGGGTACCGGTACAGAGTCAATGTGCGAGGGCACCGGTTAGTTGAGGTAATATGTACGTACAGAACCTACACTGCCAATGCTTACATTGGAGGAACTCAATGCCTTCGATGAGAGACTTGGCCGGGACAGCCACTTAATTTATTTTTTTTACATACACTTAGGTTGGAGTCATTAAAACTCGTTTTTCAACAACTCCACAAATGTCTTGTTATCTTCTTCCTGGTTCGGTGTCGCTTCCACGGGACGGTTGAGCTAACGTAGGCTAATGCGATTAGCATGAGGTTGTAAGAAACAAGAACATTTCCCAGGACATATACATAACTGATATTGGCAGAAAGGTTACATTCTTGTTAATCTAACTACACTATCCAATTTACAGTAGCTATTACAGTGAAAAAATATGATGCTATTGTTTGCGTGCATAATTCTGAACATGAAAAGTTAATAAACACATTAGGCACATTTGAGAAGTCTTGATAAAGCATTTTTAACAGAAATACAATGGTTCATTGGATCAGTCTAAAACTTTGCACATACACTGCTGCCATCTAGTGGACAAATCTAAATTGCACCTGGGCTGGAATAATACATTATGGCCTGGAATAATACATTTTTTTAAAGAATAGTTGGTATTTTCTTTGTATTATCTTTTACCAGATCTATTATTTTATATTATCCTACATTCCTTTCACATTTCCACAAAGTTCAAAGTGTTTCCTTTCAAATGGTACCAGAAATACGCATATCCTTGCTTCTGGCCCTGAGCAGTTTGAATTGGGTATGTCATTTTAGGCGAAAATTGAAAAAAAGGTCCGTATCCTTAACAAACTATAGTTTTGGCAAGTTGGTTTGGACATCTACTTTGTGCATGACACAAATACTTTTTCCAACAATTGTTTACAGACAGATTATTTCTCTTATTATTCAATGTATCTCAATTCCAGTGGGTCAAAATTTCACATACACTAAGTTGGCTGTGCCTTTAAACATTCCCAAAATGATGTTATGGCTTTAGAAGCTTCTGATTGGCTAACTTACATAATGTGAGTCAATTGGAGGTGTACCTGTGGATGTATTTCAAGGCCTACCTTCAAACTCAGTGCCTCTTTGCTTGACATCATGCGAGAATCAAAAGAAATCAGCCAAGACCTCCACAAGTCTGGTTCAACCTTGGGAGCAATTTCCAAACACCTGAAGGTACCACGTTCATCTGTACAAACAATAGTACGCAAGTATAAACACTATGGGACCACACAGCCGTCATACCACTCAGGAAGGAGATGCATTCTGTCTCCTAGAGATGAACGTACTTTGGTGAGAAAAGTGCAAATCAATCCCAGAACAACAGCAAGGGACCTTGTGAAGATGCTGGAGGAAACAGGTACAAAAGTATCTATATCCACAGTAAAACGAGTCCTATATCTACATAACCTGAAAGGCTGCTCAGCAAGGAAGAAGCCAATGCTCCAAAACCGCCATAAAAAAGCCAGACTACAGTTTGCAACTGCACATGGGGACGTACTTTTTGGAGAAATATCCTCTGGTCTGATGAAACAAAAATAGAACTGTTTGGCCATAATGACCATCGTTGAGTTTGGAAGAAAAAGGGGGAGACTTGCAAGCCGAAGAACACCATCCCAACCGTGAAGCACAGGGGTGGCAGTATCATGTTGTGGGGGTGCTTTGCTGCAGGAGGGACTGGTGCACTTCACAAAATAGATGGCTTCATGACGAAGGAAAATGATGTAGATATATTGAAGGAACATCTCAAGACATCAGTCAGGAAATTAAAGCTTGGTCACAAATGGGTCTTCCAAATGGACAATGACCTTAAGCATACTTCCAAAGTTGTGGCAAAATGGCTTAACCTCTTGGATCTCTAGGGGCGCTATTTCATTTTTGGATAAAAAACGTTCCCGTTTTAAGCGCAATATTTTGTCACGAAAAGATGCTCGACTATGCATATTATTGACCGTTTTGGAAAGAAAACACTCTGAAGTTTCAGAATCTGCAAAGATATTGTCTGTAAGTGCCCCAGAACTCATTCTACAGGCGAAACCAAGATGATACGTCAACCAGGAAATGAGCAGAATCTCTGAAGCTCTGTTTTCCATTGTCTCCTTATATGGCTGTGATTGCGCAAGGAATGAGCCTACACTTTCTGTAGTTTCCCCAAGGCGTTTGCAGCATTGTGACGTATTTGTAGGCATATCATTGGAAGATTGACCATAAGAGACTACATTTTCCAAGTGTCCGCCTGGTGTCCCTGCGTCGAAATTGGAGCGTAAAGCCAGGTGCAATTATTTTTCCATTTGAGAGCAAGGAGAAACCAGGCTTCCACGAAGGATATATCATTGAAGAGATATGTGGAAAAACACCTTGAGGATTGATTCTAAACCACGTTTGCCATGTTTCAGTCGATATTATGGAGTTAATTTGGAAAAAAGTTCACGTTTTGAGGGCTGAATTTTCGTTTTTTTTTTTTTTTTTTTTTTTTTTTTGGTAGCCAAATGTGATGTACAAAACGGAGCTATTTCTAATACACAAAGAATCTTTTTGGAAAAACTGAGCATCTGCTATCTAACTGAGAGTCTCCTCATTGAAAACATCAGAAGTTCTTCAAAGGTAAGTTATTTTATTTGAAGGCTTTACTTGTTTTTGTGATAGTTGCCTGCTAAATGCTAACGCTAATGCTAAATGCTACGCTAGCTAGCTACTGTTACACAAATGATTGTTTTCCTATGGTTGAAAAGCATATTTTGAAAATCTGAGATGACAGTGTTGTTAACAAAAGGCTAAGCTTGAGAGATAGCATATTTATTTCATTTCATTTGCGATTTTCATGAATAGTTAACGTTGCGTTATGGTAATGAGCTTAGGTCTATAAATAGAATCCCGGATCCGGGTTTGGTCGTCGCAACAGGTTAAGGACAACAAAGTCAAGGTATTGGAGTGGTCATCACAAAGCCCTGACCTCAATTCTATAGAAAATTTGTGGGCAGAACTGAAAAAGTGTGCGCGAGCAAGGAGGCCTTCAAACCTGACTCGGTTACACCAGCTCTGTCAGGAAGAATGAGCCAAAATTCATCCAACTTATTGTGGGAAGCTTATGGAAGGCAACCTGAAACGTTCCACTGAGAATGTGATGAAAGAAATAAAAGCTGAAATAAATCACTCTCTCTACTATTACTCTGACATTTCACATTCTTAAAATAAAGTGGTGATCCTAACTGACCTAAGAGAGGGAATTTTTACTGGGTTTAAATGTCAGGAATTGTGAAAAACTGAGTTTAAATGTATTTGGCAAAGCTGTAGTTAAACTTCCGACTTCAACTGTAGGTAGAATTATTAAAGTGAATATGCTTGGATGATAACAACAGAGAGTAGCAGTGGTTTAAAAGTGGGTGGGGAAATGCAAATAGACTGGGTAGCCATTTGATTAGATGTTCAGGAGTCTTATGGCTTGGGGCTAGAAGCTGTTTAGAAGCCTCTTGGACCTCGACCGGTACCGCTTGCCATGCGGTAGCAGAGAGAACAGTCTATGAATAGGGTGGCTGGAGTCTTTGCCAATTTTAGGGCCTTTCTCTGACACCACCTGGTATAGAGGTCCTGGATGGCAGGAAGCTTAGCCCCAGTGATGTACTGGGCTGTTCGCACTACCCTCTGTAGTGCCTTGCTGTCTCGTTGTCGGTGATCAGGCCTACAATTGTTGTGTCATTGGAAAACTTAATGATGGTGTTGGAGTCGTGCCTGGCCATGCAGTCATGAGTGAACAGGGAGTACAGGAGGGGACTGAGCACGCACCCCTGAGGGGCCCCTGTGTTGAGGATCAGCGTGACGGATGTGTTGTTACCTACCCTTACTACCTGGGGGCGGCCCGTCAGGAAGTCCAGGATCCAGTTGCAGATGGAGGTGTTTAGTCCCAAGGTCCTTAGCTTATTGATGAGCTTTGAGGGCACTATGGTGTTGAATGCTGAGCTGTAGTCAATGAATAGCATTCTCACATAGGTGTTCCTTTTGTCCAGGTAGGAAAGGGCAGTGTTCAGTACAATAGAGATTGCATTATCTGTGCATCTGTTGGGGTGATATGCAAAGTTGGAGTGGGTCTAGGGTTTCTGGGATGATGGTGTTGATGTGAGCCATGACCAGCCTTTCAAAGCACTTCAGTGCTAAGGGTCGGTAGTCATTTAGGCAGGTTACCTTAGTGTTCTTGGGCACAGCGCATGCTCGCAGTTGGTCAGCGCATGCTCGCAGTACACGTCCTGGTAATTCGCCTGGTCCTGCGGCCTTGTGAAGGTTGACCTGTTTAAAGGTCTTACTCACATCGGCTGCGGAGAGCGTGATCGCACAGTCTTCCAGGAACAGCTGGTGCTCTCATGCACGTTTCAGTGTTATTTGCCTTGAAGTGAACATAGAATAAGTTTAGCTCGTCTGATAGACTCATGTCACTGGGCAGCTCCCGGCTATGCTTCCCTTTGTAGTCTGTAATGGTTTGCAAACCCTGCCACATCCGATGAGCGTCAGAGACGGTGCAGTACCATTCGATCTTAGTCCTATATTGACGCATTGCCTGCTTGATGGTTCGTCGGAGGGAATAGCGGGATTTCCTTTAAGCTTCCGGGTTAGAGTCCTGCTCCTTGAAAGTGGCAGCTCTAGCCTTTAGCTCAGTGCGGATGTTGCCTGTAATCCATGGCTTCTAGTTGGGGTATGTACGTACCTCATGAAGCTGGTTGAGAGAATTCTAAGAGTGTGCAAATCTGTCATCAAGGCAAAGGGTGGCTACTTTGAAGAATCTCAAATATATAAATATATATTTTGATTTGTTTAACACTTTTTTTGGGTCACTACATGATTCCATATGTGTTTATTTCATATTTCAGTGTTGATGTCTTCACTATTATTTTACAATGCAGAAAATAGTAAAAATATATAACAACCCTTGAATGAGTTGGTGTGTCCAAACTTTTGACTGGTTCTGTAGCTATTATTTTTCATCACCATCAACAGGTCAACACTGTCTGTCGGATTCACAACAACTGAGACTGTCTGATGAGTATTAAAGTGTGGGAAATCTTAGTTAGTCACTTAGTGTGTGTGTAATGTTTACCTGCTGTAGGTCTATCTGGGTGCTGTGGACCAGGCTGCTGATGTTGGAGAAGCCAAAGCGTTCCTGCAGGTCGTGCAGCTGGTCGTGGAGAGAGTTGATCCTCTGGTAACAACTCAACAGATTGGGCCTACTCAGTTTAGCTAGGGCCTGGAGAGAGGCAGAGGGGAAGAGGGGGGATGAGAGGAAGGAGAGAGAGGGTGATGAAAAAGGAAGCAACAGAAAGGGAGGACGGGTGATGGAGTTTGATAAAAAGGGAATAGATGAGAAAGAGGAAAAAGGGGTGAGGGAGAGAGGGAAAAGGTGAGAAGAAAGACCAAGCGGGATCAACAAAGTGGGGGTCAATAGTTTGAGTAAATGATAGCTCAGACAGGACTGTTTGTGAGAAGACGAGGAGAGGAAGTTTGCACCTGCTTGAGTTCATTGGTAACCCCGCCCTCCTGGAAGTCCTGACACAGTTGGTCCATCTGGCTGTCACTCAGGAGCCGTGCTTCCTGGAACCCTGAGCTGATTGGTCCCATCAGCTCCTCCAGTACGGAGGCCAGGTAGGGCTGCACGCTCTCCAAACAGAACTTCTCTGCTGACTCCAATACAC
The DNA here is from genome assembly GCF_045791955.1 of Oncorhynchus clarkii lewisi. Classification (NCBI taxonomy): domain Eukaryota; kingdom Metazoa; phylum Chordata; class Actinopteri; order Salmoniformes; family Salmonidae; genus Oncorhynchus; species Oncorhynchus clarkii. The sequence continues at coordinate 41,959,245 of NC_092150.1, forward strand.
TAGCTACAGTAGGACAGATACAGTCATTAGCTGCTCTGATAAACTGGCTACAGGAGGACAGATACATTCATTAGCTGCTCTGATAAACTGGCTACAGGAGGACAGATACATTCATTAGCTGCTCTGATAAACCTGCTACAGGAGGACAGATTCATTCGTAGATTCATGCATCAGATTCATTCATAGAACAAGATACAGTACTGTACATTGAATCATAGTTTAAGCTCTCTCTTGATTTAATCTATAGTGCTCCTGTTCCATTAATGCAATAAAAACAGTGTTTAATGAATATAAAACAAGTTATCTTTCTTAAGTGCTGCTGACTAAAATGGATAATTGTAACTCGTTGAACGGAGGGTATTGGGCTTGTGTGTAAACTGCCTGGGCACGAATATTGTATAAAGTCAATATTACAGTCATCAAATCTGCTGGGTGGCATTTACTGTCCCCCAGAGAGACATTCACTCTCCCAGGGAGTTAGCTAGGTATCAGTGTCAACAACACTGAACAGAACAAAAGAATAATGTACACCAACGCCCCAATACCACACCCTGACCTAAGCCCTGCTGGATCTCCAACAGGTCTACCCAGCCCCCTAATATCAGACACACACAATCTCACACGTACGCAAACGCAAGCACACATGCACGAACATGTGCGCACACAGTCTTGTATAACTAACCTTTGCGGGGACACACAATTCAGTCCCATTCAAAATCCTATTTTCCCTAACCCCTAACCTTAATCCGAAAACCTAACGTTAACCCTAAACCTAACCCTAGCTCCTAATCCTAAAACTAACCCTAGCTCCTATCACTAACCCTAAACCTAATGCTAACCCTAGCACTAATTCTAACCTTGACCTTATACCCTCTATAAATAGCATTTGACCTTGTGGGGACTAACAAAATGTCCCCAGTTAGTCCAATTTTTGGTTTGTTCACTATTCTTGTGGGGGCTTTTGGTCCCCACAAGTATAGTGTCATGACGTTGGCCTGGGGGGGTAGGTTTATGACAGTCATAAATACCTCTTTCCCCCTTTTTCCTCTCTCTACCCTACTGATGTTACATTTGCAAAACCATTGGTGAACATAGAGATTCTGGGAACATCAGAAGGTGGGGGGAAATGAACTATATTCTGGTAATCCGACCAATGGAACATATGCGGTGGTATATGCGGTGGTATGTCAGTTCGGTTGTCATCTGAGACATTCATCAATGATAAGATGGCAAACTCTACAGTGGAAAGTCTACTCAGAGTTATCGGATTCACATGGAATTGTTTTTCAATTTAAATGTTTGAATATTAAATTATTTGTGATGGGATGAAATGTGATTTTAGCTTCTAAAATGTGAGATTTGGGTTTTCATAAGATAGGGCTCTGCTCAATCAGTGGCCCGCCCCTGTGAAGGGACATGGGCTATAAAACTTTTCAAACACGCCCTCCTCTCCCTTCCTATATAAGCCCTTGACGACAATATAACCTCCTGTTCCGAGGATGTGAGGACGGCGGTCTGATGTCAGAATGGTTCAGATAATAACTACAGAACGAAGTCAAAATCAGCGTGAGCTTTGGTTGCGAATGGTATGAACTTTGAACTCTTATTCACTACAGAAGTGATACCTCCTAGCCGTTGAGTTAGCACCAGCAGATGCAAACGAGGGTTAGGAAGGAACAGACAGAGTATCCCGTCTATCACCCAACGACGTTACTACAACGTATCCAATTGACAACCAGAGACATTCTTCAAAGGACTCGGTTGGGCAACACGGCCTTCCATCTACCACTAACCTACCGAAGCGCAGCTCAGAATAAATATTTATTGCATTTTCCTTTTCCAAATGGGCGGTCATTTAGAATACATAAGATACTGTATTTACGATAGCACAGCTTCTTCCCTTTGTTCCTCAGTCTTCCCGCTCTTTCACTCAAACTCAGCCCCTTTTCTTTTGTGTAACAAGCTGTCATATCTGTTCCGCCCGCTAGGGACATTTTCCTTTATGACGTAATTTGTAATCAAGGTATGATGTCATTATGTGTAATTCTGTGTGATTAGTTAGGTATTTAGTAAATAAATAATTAAACCCAATTTTGTATTGCTGATTCAACTTGTGAGCCAGGGTTTGTGCAGATAACCAAGAATGTACAACTTTCAGATGAGACTGAATTAAGATGACGATTAATATTGACTGCTATTGAGGTAAAATATTACTAGGTCTGTAAGTGTTTATTCAGAAGATAACAGCTCTATAAATATTATTTTGTGGTGCCCGACTCTCTAGTTAATTACATTTACATGATTAGCTCAATCAGGTAATATTAACTACGGATAAATTATTTTATAGAATAGCATGTCATATCACTTAATCCGGCATAGCCAAAGACACGACAATAATTATGCATACACACACACACACACACAAAAACATGCAGTTAACCTGCCATGTTCACGCTCATATGGATCTATTCATGTAAAACAGTATCATGTGACAAATTACAAGTAACGGATTGCATTTGTACAGCCTGTTTGTCTTGTAGTGACTGAGAGCTGCATAGCCCTAACTCTCTTGCTGATTTCTAAATTAACCCTTAACCGTATACAAGTATAGTATGGGGGCAGATTTTGGATTGACTCTCTCTCCAGGGTTAGTCGGTACCTCGTAGTTTTCCCTCCAGGTAGGTTCTGGAGTTGAGGATCTGGTCCATATCAGAGCGTATCAGCACCTCCTGCTGGTGAGCTGCCTTCCTACACTCCTCCTTCAGAGCAGACATACCCTCAAATAGACACTCCTGCACCAGGATATAGGCCGCTTCTACGGTCTGTGGTGCAGAATAGAGAGGGGTTAGGGTTTAAGGAAACAAACACACGCATCATTATCATCATACTTTAGTATTGGTAGCGTGACCCACAGCGAACCACACTCTCTTCCTCTCTGTCTTCCTGGCTTTTAGATGAGGCAGCATGTCCTTCTCCAAAGAGGGCAATAGCTCCTCCATAACCAGGTTGGCCAGTACCTGTACACACACAAACACAAACATACAATGTATTTGTACAAATCTTACGAACCATGCATATCAAACATCCAAATCATATGACAACGTGCAGATTGATTTACCCCTGAAAAACATGCAGGTGAGTAATACTGCAAACACATGGTGAAACTACAGAGCAAAACTCTCTGGGAGCAACATCTCTACACTTGGCGTTGAAAACATTGATGAGATAGGTGTGAGAACAGACACACACACACAAATAAGTGAATGCGGAGGTGTGCGAGTGCAGTAGGACAGTGGCGGCCTCCTTGCAGTAATAGGGGTTGTTTCCTGCACCTCTAACTTAACTTCCTGGTATCACAAATGTTCCGTGACCACACAATTGCCCAATTATACTGCCATCAACACATCAGCTGATGTGAGTGTTTTAAGCATAGAAGCAGAACCAGTAACCTACCCTGACGTCACTGCCAATCAGCATTTTCCAGGAGTCATAGCTGCCCTTCTCCTGTCTGTAGAGGTGGACTGCTTTGAGGAAGGCCTGCACCTCAACTGTCTTCTTCTTTAGGAAGTCTGAGAGAGAGAGAGAGAGAGAGAGAGAGAGAGAGAGAGAGAGAGAGAGAGAGAGAGAGAGAGAGAGAGAGAGAGAGAGAGAGAGAGAGAGAGAGAGAGAGAGAGAGAGAGAGAGAGAGAGAGAGAGAGAGAGAGAGAGAGAGAGAGAGAGAGAGAGAGAGAGAGAGAGAGAGAGAGAGAGAGAGAGAGAGAGAGAGAGAGAAGAAATGTGTGATGCTTCTCTGTCTTAACAAGGATGTCAGAACTGGGCTGTGTTCCAATTGCCTACTTGTCTCCACAAAGTGTGCAATAAGAAAAACATGTTGAAAACATGGGCTAGAGGGAGTTTCCACTATGTCCCATATGGAATGGTGGATGGTGGAGAATTGGCGCACAGCCCTGGCCTTAGTTCTGACTGGGCCTTGTGTTTGCTCTCCTCCCTCAGGAGACCCTACATGAAAATGTTATTAAAAGTTATGCCTATGCATCTTTGCTTCAGTGCTGGTGTGGCGAACCTGCTACCATGGTAACCGTTCGTTCTGGCTGGTTAGTTACCTTGGTTCTGGTGGCGGATGCAGTCGGAGAGGATGGAGAGGAATTCAGCTTGGCGAGCATCCTGTCGGAAGCAGAAGTAGTAATCCCTACGGTACGGAAGCCTGAGGTACACAGGGAACTGTCCAGGCATGCCGATTATAGGAGGGGCAAACTTTTCATTCTCATCTGCAATGGAAACACACACATCATCATGTTGGTCATACCACATTGGCTATTACTATTACAAACATCATGCTGGGCCACACATACACCCACCCACCCAGACACACGCACCCACACACACGCACACCAGCCTGCCTGGTTTTTCTAGAGGAGCACACTGGCTATTGCAAAGGACGAAACATTTGATGATCAAGTATCTATTTGGAGGTAGTATTCATCTCTCATGAGAAAACATATGATCAAGTGTGATAAAAACAACAGCCATGATCTGCATTTATGACCGTCTGTAATAGGAAAGGTAATGCTGCTTCTCCCAGAGTAGCAAGGACTAAAAAAAAACGAACACCCACTCACTGTGCTCTCTACACATCTAAAAGCAGTTGAGGTGGGAGTTGGGAACAACAAAGTATTCGACTGAAATTTGGCAACTTTCAAAATAAGTGTTCGGAATGGCAACAGAAACTAAATGAAAGAATCTGCCAACAGATAGAGACAGCATGTATCAGTGCTCAGTGGATGGAATGGTATTATCAGTCCGGATATAAAGACTGGTTTCCCTACGCTTCTGTGTCCCTGTAGGCAGGATTGAACAGGTTTTAGGCCAGAATGTTTGTTTCCAGGGTATTTGCATTGACATTTCACTAGACAAGTAGGAAACCAAGCAAACCCTACATAGAGACTGTCTGCGAGAAGGGATTATCATTGTGAGTGCGCAATGTTGTGTAGCAACAGATAGGGCGTGTAACTTAAGCCATACACATTCATACTCACACACACACCCTACCTACTCATTCAAGGGTTTTTCTTTATTTTGACTATTTTCTACATTGTAGAATAATAGTGAAGACATCAAAACTATGAAATAACACATATGGAATGTTGTAACCAAAAAAGTGTTAAACAAATCCAAATATATTTTACATTTGAGATTCTTCAAAGTAGCCACCCTTTGCCTTGATGACAGCTTTTCACACTCTTGGCATTCTCTCAACCAACTTCATGAGGTAGTCACCTGGAATGGATTTCAATTAACAGGTGTGCCTTGTTAATAGTTAATTTGTGGAATTTCTTTCCTTCTTAATGCGTTTGAGCCAATCAGTTGTGTGGTGACAAGGTAGGGTTGGTATACAGAAAATGTCCCTATTTGGTAAGATACCAAGTCCATATTATGGCAAGAGCAGCTCAAAAAAGCAAAGAGAAATGACAGTCCATCATTACATTATGACATGACGGTCAGTCAATATGGAAAATGTCAAGAACTTTGAAAGTTTCTTCAAGTGAAGTCGCAAAAACCATCAAGCACTATAATGAAACTGGCTATCATGAGGACCGCCACAGGAAAGGAAGAACCAGAGTTACTTCTGCTGCAGAGGATAAGTTCATTAGAGTTACCAGCCTCAGAAATCGTCAATAAACTGCACCTCAGATTGCAGCCCAAATAAATGCTTCACAGAGTTCAAGTAACAGACACATCTCAACATCAACTGTTCAGAGGAGACTGTATGAATCAGGCCTTCATTGTTGAAATTGATGCAAAGAAACCACTACTAAAGGACACCAATAATAAGAAGAGACTTGCTTGGGCCAAGAAACAAGAGCAATGGACATTTGACAGGTGGAAATCGGTCCTTTGGTCTGATGAGTACACATTTGAGATTTTTGGTTCCAACCGCTGTGTCTTTGTGAGACACAGAGAAGGTGAACGGATGATCTCTGCATGTGTGGTTCCCACCGTGAAGCATGGAGGAGTAGGTGTTATGGTGTTGGGGTGCTTTGCTGGTGACACTGTCAGTGATTTATTTAGAATTCAAGGCACACTTGACGAGCATGGCTGCCACAGCATTCTGCAGCGATACGCCATCCCATCTAGTTTGTGCTTATTGGGACTATCATTTGTTTTTCAACATGACAATAACTCAAAACACACCTCCAGGCTGTGTAAGGGCTATTTGACAAAGAAGGAAAGTGATGGAGTGCTGCATCAGATGACCTGCATCGGAGGATGGTGCAGACAGAGATGGCAGCATCGCGACTAGCTGGTCTGACTTAGGAAGCGTGCACACCACGCACCACTCCCGAGTATTTTACTCGTCCTTACTAGGACATTACTAAGTGATCCAAAGCTTTGAACAGTAGTGTATGTCAGAGCAGCATTGGACTAAGATACAGTGGCATAGTATAGAGTACAGTAAAGTGGCCAGTGATTCCTAATTTATGTCTTTAGGCAGTAGCCTCTGATGTGCTGGAGATGGCTGTTTAACAGTCAGTGGTGTAGTATAGAATACAGTACAATATATACAGTTGAAGTCAGAAGTTTACATACACTTAGGTTGCAGTCATTAAAACTTGTTTTTCAACCACTCCACAAATGTCTTGAATTGAAGTGGGTCTAGGGTGGCAGGTAAGGTGGATGTGAAATGATCCTTGACTAGTCTCTCAAAGCACTTCTTGATGACAGAGGTGTGTGCCTTTGCTTTCTTAGGTACAGGGACAATGGTGGCCTCTTGAAGCATGTGGGGACAACAGACTGGGATAGGGAGATATTGAATATATCTGTGAACACACCAGCCAGCTGGTCTGCGCATGCTCTGAGGACGCGGCTAGGGATACCATCTGAGCCGGCAGCCCTGCGAGGGTTAACACACGTAAATGTCTTACTCATGTCAACCACGGAGAAGGAGAGCTCACAGTCCTTGATAGCGGGCCCTGTCAGTGGCACTGTATTATCCTCAAAGCGAGCGAAGAAGGTGTTCACTGAGACTCAACATTGTCCTTATACCGACGTTTAGCCTGCTTGATTGCTTTGCGGAGGGAATAACTACACTGTTTGTATTCTTCCATATTTCTAGTCTTCTTGCCCTGGTTAAATGCGGTGGTTCACGCTTTCAATTTTGGGTAGGTTTGAATTGTCACAGGGGATACATGTCCTATGCACTTCCTGATAAACTCATTCATCATATATGTGTCAATATTATTTTCTGAAGCTACTCTGAACATATCCCAGTCCGCGTGAACAAAACAATCTTGAAGCTCGGATTCCGATTGGTTAGACCAGGGTTGAATAGTCCATACCACGGGTGCTTCCTGTATGAGTTTCTGCCTATAAGCGGGTGAGAAGCAAGATTGAATCGTGGTCCGATTTGCCGAATGTTGGGCGGGCCTTATATGCATTCTGGAAGGTAGTATAGCAATGGTCGAGGGTTTTAGCAGCACGAGTACAACAATCAATATGTTGATAGAATTTAGGTAGCCTTGTTCTCAAATTTGCTTTGTTAAAATCCCCATGTACAATAAATGCAGCCTCAGGATATGTGGTTTCTAGTTTGCATAATGTCTAGTGAAGTTCGTTGAGGGCTGTTGTGGGGGGGGGGGGGGGGGGGGGGGGGGATAGTAAGGTCGGCAGGTAGCCTAGTGGTTAGAGCATTGAACTAGTAACTGAAAGGTAAAAATCTGCTGTTCTGCCCCTGAACAAGGCATTTAACCTACTGTTCCTAGGCCGTCATTGAAAATAAGAATTTGTTCTTAACTTGCTGTCTAGTTAAATAAAAAGGTAAAATATATTTTTTAAATGATTGTGAGATTTTCTAGGTCGGGTAAACAGAAGGACTTGAGTTCCTGTGTGTTATCACAGTTACACCATAAGTCATTAATCATAAAACATGTACCTCCAACCTTCTGCTTCCCGAAGAGATGTTTGTTCCTGTCTGCGCGATGTACTGAGAATCCAACTGGGTTTACAGAGTAAGACAGTATATCTCTAGAGAGCCATGTTTCTGTTAAGCACAGTATGTTACAATCCCTGGTGTCTCTATGAAAAGCAACTCTCGCCTTGACCTCATCAATTTTATTAATCAGACATTGGACATCAGCGAGTAAAATACTCGGGAGTGGTGGGTGGTGAGCATGCTTCCTAAGTCAGACCAGAAGACCGCCTCAAGTACCTCGTCTCCGCCTGTGTTGTTTTGGGTCAGCCTCTGGAATAAGTTCAATTGCTCTGGGGAGAGCAAACAAAGGATCCGCTCCAGGGAAGTTGTAATCCTGGCCGTAATGCTGGAAGTTCTGATGAGTGACAGCCGCTCTAATATCCAATAGTTCTTCCCAGCTGTATGTAATAACACAAAACAATTCCTGAGCTAATAACGTTTAAAAAAAGAGTACGTGAACAAACAAAATACTGCAGAGTTGCTTTAAGAGCTAGTCACAATGCTGCCTTCTCCGTCTGCGCCATCATTCGATGCAGGTCATCTGATGCAGCACTCCATCACTCTCCTTCTTTGTCAAATAGCCCTTACACAGCCTGGAGGTGTGTTTTGAGTTATTGTCCTATTGAAAAACAAATAACAGTCCCAATAAGCACAAACTAGATGGGATGGCGTATCGCTGCAGAATTCTGTGGTAGCCGTGCTCGTCAAGTGTGCCTTGAATTCCAAATAAATCACCTACAGTGTCACCAGCAAAGCACCCCAACACCATAACACCTACTCCTCCATGCTTCATGGTGGGAACCACACATGCGGAGATCATCCGTTCACTTACTCTGCGTCTCACAAAGACACAGCGGTTGGAACCAAAAATCTCAAATTTCTACTCATCAGACCAAAGGACAGATTTCCACTGGTCAAATGTCCATTGCTCTGGTTTCTTGGCCCAAGCAAGTCTCTTCTTATTATTGGTGTCCTTTAGTAGTGGGTTCTTTGCATCAATTTCCACAATGAAGGCCTGATTCACACAGTCTCATCTGAACAGTTGATGTTGAGATGTGTCTGTTACTTGAACTCTGTGAAGCATTTATTTGGGCTGCAATCTGAGGTGCAGTTTATTGACGATTTCTGAGGCTGGTAACTCTAATGAATTTATCCTCTGCAGCAGAAGTAACTCTGGTTCTTCCTTTCCTGTGGCGGTCCTCATGAGAGTCAGTTTCATCATAGTGCTTGATGGTTTTTGAAACTGCACTTGAAGAAACTTTTTGACATTTTCCATATTGACTGACCGTCATGTCATAAAGTAATGATGGACTGTCATTTATTTTTGCTAACTTGAGCTGTTTTTGCCATAATATGGACTTGGTATTTTACCAAATAGGGACATTTTCTGTATACCAACCCTACCTTGTCACAACACAACTGATTGGCTCAAATGCCTTAAAAATGAAAGAAATTCCACAAATTAACTTTTAACAAGGCACACCTGTTAATTGAAATGCATTCCAGGCGACTACCTCAATGAAGCTGGTTGAGAGAATGCCAAGAGTGTGCAAAGCTGTTATCAAGGCAAAGGGTGGCTACTTTGAAGAATCTCAAATATAAAATCTATTTTGATTTGTTTAACACTTTTTATGGTTACTATATGATTCCATGTGTTATTTCATATTTTTGATGTATTCAATATTATTCTACAATGTAGAAAATAGTAAAATAAAGAAAAACCCTTGAATGAGTAGGTGCGTTCAAACTTTTGATTGATACTGCATATATATTAATAAGGAGGCACAGCATAGGTAGTCAGTTTCGACATTGCTAGTTTGCTTCCTTTACCTAACTGAATCTGTGCATGTCATACACAAGTATGGATGCCCAAAACGGACATCCTATTACATGATATACTCACTGTTGGTTTCAGAAACAGGGAAGCATTTGTCCACCATGGCCATGTATTTCTCCTCTGTGGTGAGCACTGTGCCCCCTGTTGGCAGCAGCTTGTGGCGCGGGGGCACACCCTTCACAAAGGTCTGGAAGAAAGGAGTCACTGCACGAGGTCTATTTCCATTGTTCTGTTATTTATTTAGCTCAAATACTGTATACATTTTTCTTATGCTGCTTATTCATTCACCTATTCAGACAACATGTCTCCCCAATGACTATGTCCTCCTTATGGCTGTTAAAAAGAGTGTCATAAGAGTGTCCTGCTCACCTCAAAGCTGTTGTGGCACTCCAGACAGTAGTTGCCACGCACCACCACGTACCTCTCTTCCCACTTCCTGGTTGCTTCAAAATGAAGGACTTGTTCCTCATACAGCACCTCCCCCGCCTCCGGAGGACCCTGGATCAACACAGAGATTATGTCATGATACCATGTCCTCAGCGGTAATCAATGGAGAGATCCATTGAACACACACACACACACACCTTACCCTCTGTCTGAGGAGCTGTTTTATTTTCTCTTTTGGCTGCTCCAGCTCATCTTGGACTTGGGAGAAGAAGACCACAGAGTACTGTGTCCTGTAGTGGGGACCGAACTCTTTCAACTCTGCCTCTGCACAACCTACAAACAACATCACCCAAACATACAGTGAATAGCATTGTACACTAAATATACAAAACATTAAGTACACCTGCTCTTTCTATGACATAGACTGACCAAGCGTATCCACGTGAAAGCTATGGTCCCTTATTGATGTCACTTGTTAAATACACTTCAATCAGTTTAGATGAAGGGGAGGAGACAGGTTAATAGAGGATTTTTAAGCCTTGAGAAAATTGAGACCTGGATTGTGTATGTGAGCCATTCAGAGGGTATTTGGGGGGGATAAATGTAAGTGCCTTTGAACAGGGTAAGGAAGTAGGTGCTAGGTGGACCGGTTTGTGTCAAGAACTGCAACGCTACTGGGGTTTTCATGCTCAACAGTTTCCCACGTGAATCAAGAATGGTCCACCACCCAAAGGACATCCAGCCAACTTGACACAATTGTGGGAAGCATTGGAGTCAACATGGGCCAGCATCCCCGTGGAACGCTTTTGACACCCTGTAGAGTCCACGCCCCGACGAATTGAGGCTGTTCTGAGGGCAAAAGGGGGTGCAACTCAATATTAGGAAGGTATTCCTAATGTCTTGTACACTCAGTGTACAGTATGTAGTAGCAGATGTAATAGTAATACAGTATAGTGACTAGTAGAAGAATTGGTAATGGCAATGATAATTCATAGTGATTGTGTTAAGAATAGCACTGTAATTGAGCGGAAAAAGGGGAAGTTCTTTTTTAAGTTGGCAAATGAGATTTTATTGTTTAAAAAAACTTATAAAAGAAATTGGTGTTTTTTCACTATCTAATCATGACATGGGGTTATTCAATGACAGACACGTATTTGGTTCAAATCTATCACTTGATGGTTTCCTTTTAGAGAGACAAATAATCATGTTTTTTTTTTTGCACAACGCTACAGTATACACCCGCCTCACTTTTACAGTAACAAGTAGTACTGCTAGGTTTATCAACACCAACGTTAGTGCATTCACCTTAAGATAGCTAGGTGAGACAACCACATATCAGTCAAATATACAGGATATGAACATTCCATTCCAGCTAAAAAATATATATATATATATATATATATATATATATATATATAACAATTAGCAAAGAAATCTAAAATCTATTCGTAAAACATCTGAGAACAGTAACATTTTACACACACATAAGTAAAATAAATCATTTCTGGTATACAAATTCCCCTGGCTACGGAAGTGGATATCCTACCATTCCTCTTGGGGCGAGAGCCATGACCCAACCTGTAATGCTATTGCTTCCATTGCATTCAAGATTCTTGTTTGTGTGTGCGTGCGTATGGATACATTAGTGTGTGAATGAAAAGATTGGTTGTATCAAACAAATGATAAGCTTACTACCTAGATTTGATAACCTTACAACCTGAAATACCTGGATGTCCCGGACCTACCTCGGCCAACCTGTTTGAGGTGTGCGAGGCTGTTTTTCTCAGGTGTGTGTGTGTGGTGTGTCTCTCTACGTGTGTGTGGGGCACCCTTGTCCAGGTGTGTATAATGTTGGTGTTGGGGCAGCCTGCACTGTAAAAAAAAATGTAGTTGTTTCAACTAATTATTATTACTAAGTAATTGGTTTCACAGCCTTTTCTAGTTTACTCAACTTTTCAGAGGTTTTCCATTGCCTCACAAAGAAGGGCACCTATTGGCAGTGTCACGCCCTGACCTTAGAGAGCTGTTTTATTTCTCTATTTGGTTAGGTCAGGGTGTGATGTGGGGTGGGCATACTATGTTTTGTATTTCTGTGTGTTTGGCCGAGTGTGGAGGCAGCCGTCTATCGTATCTGATTGGGAATCATACTTAGGCAGCCTGTTTTGCCACCTAAGTTGTGGGTAGTTGTCTTTGTTAGTGGCCTGTATAGCCCTACTAAGCTTCACATTCGTTTTTGTTGTTTCTTGTTTTGTTGGCGACATTAATAATAAAGTAAAATGTACGCTCACCACGCTGCTCCTTGGTCCGGTCATTTCCCTGACGAAGTTCATGACAGAACTACCCACCACAAATGGACCAAGCGGCGTGGCCAGGAGGAGCAGCTATATTCCAGCTCCCCGCATCGGCCGGGCTAGAGTGGGCATCCAGCCAGGACGGATGGTGCCGGCTCAGCGCATCTGGCCTCCAGTGCGTCTCTACGGCCCAGGATATCCTGTGTCTCCGGTGCGCCTGCACAGCCCAGTGCGTCCTGTGCTAGCGCCCTGCATTTGCCGGGCGAAAGTAACCATCCAGCCAGTACGGGTTGTGCCAGCTCTACGCTTGAGACCTCCAGTGCGCCTCCATGGCCCAGTGTATCCGGTTCCTGCTCCACGCACCAGGCTTCCAGTGCATCTCCAAAGTCCGGTGAGACCTGTTCCGATTCCACGTACCAGGCCTCCAGTAGGTCTCCCCAGCCTGGTGAGCCCTGTGGCAGCTCCACGCACCAGGCTTCCTGTACGCCTTCTCAGTCCAGTGCGTCCTGTGCCTCCTCTCTGCACTGGCCCTGAGGTGTGTGTCATCAGCCCAGTGCCACCGGTACCGGTCCCACGCATCAAGCCTCAAGTGAATCGCCGCAGTCCAGAGCTTTCTGCGACAGTTCCCAGTCCAGAGCTTCCGGCTGACAGATCCCAGTCCAGAGCTTCTGGATTACAGATCCCAGTCCGGAGCCTCCGGCGACGTTTCCCAGTCCGGAACCTCCAGCGACGGGCCACAGTCCGGAACCTCCAGCGACGGGACACAGTCCGGAACCTCCAGCGACGGGCCACAGTCCGGGGCCTGCAGAGAGTGTCCCCATTCCCCATCTCTGCAGCGCTCCACCAATCAAGCCTTTATGGTAGAGTGGCCAGACGGAAGCCACTCCCCAGTAAAAGGCACATGACAGCCCGCTTGGAGTTGCCAAAAGCCACCTAAAGACTCTCAGACCCTGAGAAACAAGATTCTCTGGTCTGATGAAACCAAAATTGAACTCTATGGCCTGAATATCAAGTGTCACTTCTGGAAGAAACCTGGCACCATCACTACGTTGAAGCATGGTGGTGGCAGCATCATGCTATGGGGATGTTTTCAGCGGCAGGGACAGAGAGTAGTCAGGATTGAGGGAAAGATTAATAGAACAAAGTACAGAGAGATCCTTGATGAAAACCTGCTCCAGATCGCTCAGGACCTGGGGTGAAGGTTCATCTTCCAATAGGACAACGACCCTTGACTTTGGGACAAGTCTCTGACTGTCCTTGAGTGGCCCAGCCAGAGCACAGACTTCAACCCAATTGAACATCTCTGGAGAGACCTGAAAATAGCTGTGCAGCAATGCTCCCCATCCAACCTAACAGAGCTTGAGAGGATCTGCAGAGAGGAATGGGAGAAACTCCCCAAATACAGGTGTGCGAAACTTGTAGCATCATACCCAAGAAGACTCGAGGCTATAGTCGCTGCCAAATGTGCTTCAACAAAGTACTGAGTAAAGGGTCTTAAAACTTATGTAAATTTGATATTTCAGTTATTTATTTTGAATACATTTGTAAGAATTATTTTCTATCAATTTTAGAATAAGGCTGTAACAAAACAAAATGTGGAAAAAGTCAAGGGGTCTGAATACTTTCCGCACTGTGAAAACTTTCAAGCCTTGTTCATACAGTGTTGTTGAATAGGAAATACAAAATATCAAATATTTTTATCACATTTGTACTGTGTACTTGAGCTTGTGTCCTCAAAAGTGACGACATCTCAGCAATTTATAAATATTTTTTCAGAAAGGTGAGAATTTAAGCTTTCTTGGAGTATGCAGCATTACTAGCTATGGTTTATGGCCCCCTCATGATAAATAATCACTTTTGGGGATTACGTAGATTACATGTTTGATTATGTTTAGTTACATTTAAGTGGGTTAAAATACTGAGGTTGAATGTGATAGGAGAAAACTGAGGATGGATCAACAACATCATAGTTACTCCACAATATTAACCTAATTGACAGAGTGAAAGGAAGGAAGCTTGTAAAGAATAAAAATATTCCAAAACATGCATCCTGTATGCAACAAGGCACTAAAGTAATACTGCAAAAAATGTGACAAAGCAATTCAATGTCCTGAATACAAAGTGTTATGTTTGGGGCAAATCCAAAAACACATTACAGAGAATCACTCCACATATTTTCAAGCATAGTGGTGGCTGCAAACTGGGGAGTTTTTCAGGATAAAAAGGAAATGGAAAGGACCTATACACAGGCAAAATCCTGGAGGAAAACCTGGTTCAGTCTGCTTTCCACCAGACACTGGGAAATGAAATCACCTTTCAACAGGATAATAACCTAAAAAACAAGGCCAAATCAACACGAGTTTCTTACCAAGAATACAGTGAATGTTCCTGAGTGGCAGAGTTACAGTTTTGACTTAAATCTGCTTGAAAATCTTTGGCAAGACTTGAAAATAGCTACAGTGCCTTGCGAATGGTTTCATCCCCTTAGCAATTTTCCTAATTTGTTGCCTTATAACTTGGAATTTAAATGGAATTATCGTTTGATTTACACAACATGCCTACCATGTTGAAGCAACATATTTTTTATTGTGAAACAAACAACAAAATATGACAAAAAAAACTGAAAACTTGAGCATGCAAAACTATTCACTCCCCCAAAGTCAATACTTTGCAGAGCCACCTTTTGCAGCAATTACAGCAGCAAGTCTCTTGGGGTACATCTCTATAAGCTTGGCACATCTAGCCACTGGGATTTTTGCCCATTCTTCAAAGCAAAACTGCTCCAGCTCCTTCAAGTTGGATCGGTTCCGCTGGTGTACAGCAATCTTTAAGTCATACCACAGATTCTCAATTGGATTGAGGTCTGGGCCATTCCAAGACATTTAAATGTTCTCCTTAACCCACTCTAGTGTTGCTTTAGCAGTATGCTTAGGGTCATTGTCCTGCTGGAAGTGAACCTCTGTCCCAGTCTCAAATCTCTGGAAGACTGAAACAAGTATCCCTCAAGAATTTACCTGTATTTAGCGCCATCCATCGTTCCTTCAATTCTGACCAGTTTCCCAGTCCCTGCCGATGAAAAACATCCCCACAGCATGATGCTGATGGTATTCTCAGGGTGATGAGAGGTGTTGGGTTTGCGCCAGACATAGCATTTTCCTTGATGGCCAAAAAGCTCAATTTTAGTCTCATCTGACCAGAGTACCTTCTTCCATATGTTTGGGGAGTCTCCCACTTGCCTTTTGGCAAACACCAAACGTGTTTGCTTATTTTTTTCTTTAAGCAATGGCTTTTTTTCTGGCCACTCTTCCGTAAAGCCTGACTCTGTGGAGTGTACGGCTTAAAGTGGTCCTTTGGACAGATACTCCAATCTCTGCTGTGGAGCTCAGGGTTATCTTTGGTCTCTTTGTTGCCTCTCTGATTAATGCCCTCCTTGCCTGGTCCGTGAGTTTTGGTGGGCTGCCTTCTCTTGGCAGGTTTGTTGTGGTGCCATTTCATTTCCATTTTTTAATAATGGATTTAATGGTGCTCCGTAGGATGTTCAAAGTTTTGGATATGTTTTTACAATCCAACCCTGATCTGTACTTCTCCACAACTTTGTCACTGACCTGTTTAGAGCTCCTTGATCTTCATGATGCCGCTTGCTTGGTGGTGCCCCTTGCTTAGTGGTATTGCAGACTCTGGGGCCTTTCAGAACAGTTGTATATATACTGAAATCATGAGACAGATCATGTGACACTTAAATAAAGTCTACCTGTGTGCAATCTAACTAATTATGTGACCAGATCTTATTTAGGGGCTTCATAGCAAAGGGGGTGAATACATATGCACTCACCACTTTTCCATTTTTTTATTTTTATTTTTTTCATTTCACTTCACCAATTTGGACTATTTTGTGTATGTCCATGACATGAAATCCAAATAAAAATACACATAAGTTACAGGTTGTAATGCAATAAAATAGGAAAAACGCCAAGGGGGATGAATACTTTTGCAAGGCACTATAGCAATGATCAACAACCAACTTGAAAGAGCTCGAAGAATTTTCAACCAATAATGGGCAAATATTGTACAATCCAGGTATGCAAAGCTCTTAGACTTACCCAGAAAGACTCACAGCTGTAATTGTGGGTTATTGTGTGTAGATGGGTGAGAGAAAAAATGGCAAGCGGTACCAGAGCGCCAAGTCTAGGATCATAAGGCTTCTCAACAGCTTTTACACCCAAGCCATAAGACTCCTGAACAGCTAATCAAATGGCTACCCGGACTATTTGCATTGTGTCCCGCCACTCCCCCTCCGCCAACCCCTCTTTTACGCTGCTGCTACTCTCTGTTTATCATCTATTCATGGTTACTTTAACTACACATTCAGGCAAATATCACCTCATTTAGCCCAACTAATCGGTGCCCCCCGCACATTGGCTACCCAGACTATTTGCATTGTGTCCCGCCACCCCTCAACCTCCTCTTTTACGCTGCTGCTACTCTCTGTTTATCATCTATGCATACTCACTTTAACTAGATGTACATATTAACTCAATTAGCCCAACTAACCGGTGCCCCCGCACATTGACTCTGTACCGGTACCAACTATATATTGCCTCGCTACTGTTATTTTCACTGTTTTCTTTTTCTTTTGTATTTCTTTACTTATCTATTGTTTACCTAATACCTATGTTTTACTTCAAATTTGCACTTGGTTAGGACTTGTAAGTAAGCATTTCACTGTTGTATTCAGCACATGTAACAAATAAACTTTGATTTGACTTTGATTTGAAAATGCCACGGCACTATCTGATGTGTGGAGACATTTCACTGCAGTTAATGTGGAAGGAAAAGCTGTGTACATTTGCAAATACTGTGCCAAATGCAGAATCATCTGGCCAAGTGCATAAAGTTCCCTCAGCGCTCACAACAAGCAACCTCTGACAAAAGTCCCTCTACTTCTATGATGAATCACACACCTTATCAATAGCAACAGCTCACGGTCCTCCTGGAATCAGAAGTTTTTTTGACTCAATGGAAAAATGTAGTCAGAGAATTGCTGATGAATGTCATACTCGAGCTGTGTATGCAACTGGTTCACCTCTGATGCTCACAGGCAATGTGTATTGGAAGAGATTTCTGAATGTTCTTCACCCAGCATAGACCCCTCCAACCAGACATGCTTAATCTACTCATTTGTTGGATGCAGAGTTCAACAGAGTTCAAGTGAAGGTCAAGCAAATCATAGAGAAAGCAGACGGTAATTGCAATCATCTCTGATGGGTGGTCGAATGTTCGTGGGCAAGGAATAATTAACTACATAATCTCCACCCCTCAACTAGTATTCTACAAGAGCACAGACACAAGGGACAACAGACACACCGGTCTCTACATTGCAGATGAGCTGAAGGCAGTCAATGACCTTGACCCACAGAAGGTATTTGCACTGGTGACAGACAATGCTGCGAACATGAAGGCTGCTTGGTCTAAAACAGAGGCGTTCTACCCTCACATCACACCCATTGGCTGAGCTGCTCATGCATTGAATCTGCTCCTCAAGGACATCATGGCACTGAAAACAATGGATACGCTCTACAAGAGAACCAAGGAAATGGTTAGGTATGTGAAGGGTAATCAAGTTATAGCAGCAATCTACCTCACCAGGCAAAGTGAGAAGAATAAGAGCACCACATTGAAGATGCCCAGCAACACCCGTTGGGATGGTGTTGTCATAATGTTTGACAGTCTCCTGGAGTGGAAGGAGTCTCCAAGAAAGGGCCATATCACAGTCTGCTGATACGGACAGCCCCATCAAGAGGATCATCCTAGATTATGTATTTTGGGAGAGAGTGGTAAGCAGCCTGAAACCTATAGCAGTAACCATTGCACGGATTGAGGGAGACAATACTATCTTGTCTGATGTTCAGACTCTGCTTGCAGATGTAAGAGAAGAAATCTCTACTGCCCTGCCCACTTCACTGTTGCTCCAAGCAGAGGAAACTGCAGTTCTGAAATACATCAAAAAGCATGAAGACTTCTGCCTGAAGCCCATATACGCCGCAGTGTACTGTACATGTTGGACCCCAAGTATGCTGGCAAGAGCATCCTGTCTGGTGTAGAGATCAACAAGGCCTATTGTGTCATCACTGCCGTGTCTCTTCACCTCGACCTGGATGTGGGCAATGTTCTTGGCAGGATGGCGAAGTACACTTCCAAGCAAGGTGTTACGTTCCCCAGTTTCTGTGTTGTTGTGGGTTTGTATGTACTTATGTGTGTATTTCAGGAAATGGCTTCCTGAAGTCCTAAGCAGCTGATTGGTCGGCCCCATTGATGATTGGAGCTCTGACCCCGCCCTCTCGTCAGGAGATACAGCTGTTTTCAATTACCGACTCCATCTGCAGCTTTAAAAGCCAGTGTTCATTTGTTAGGAAGAGAGTGCTTCTTGGTATGTCTTGTGTTTTGTTGTTGGTCTGTATGACTTTTTGTAAAGTATGTTGTAGCTGGTCCTGCTGATGTTTGTGTATGCCATAGGACTGTGTTTTTGATAAGTGAAATTGTTCCCTTTATGTTTGTATTATTCTGTTTCATTTGTTCCCAGGGGGGAAGGCACCTTGGGCGTGCTTAGGCAAGAGGCCTGCAGACATAGATATACCTCTAGTATGTACTATGTTTATGCACACTAGGTAAGACCTGGGTGGCCCATCCCCTGTATTTTGGTTAGTGTGCCAGTTTGTGCTAGTTAGGTAGCCCCTTTTCCCCCAAATTACTGTGTGAAGAAAAATGTCCTGTTAACGGTAATATTTTGCCTCTTATCTTTTCCTGCACCTACAGTCACATACCTCTTTCACTCCACAGGGAGGTGAGTGTAGCAGGATGTTGCGTTCCCTCTCTAAGAGGCGTGCGTAACAAGGGCTTTGGGATGGAGATGCAATATGGCAGTCATGCCAACATATCTCATCAGCCACCTGGTGGAAGGGACTTTGTGGATCTGAAGCTCTTTCCCCTGTTGCCTCCATCATCCTCCAAATCCCAACATCAGCCGCCTCAGAGCGCAACTGGTACTTGTTTGGGAACACACACCAAAGCACGCAACAGGCTGACCAAGACAAGGGTTTAAAAATTGGTGGCCATCTGGAAAAATTTGAGGCTTTGAGCCTGACAACAATCTATCCTCAACAAGGTTGGACAGTGAAGATGAGGCCTCAGTCTGATGTTCAAGAGGTGGACATTGAGGGCCAGGGAGAAGACATGGAAGCCTGAGAGGAAGACAGTCTAGAAACTAAAGCTCTGGTTATCATTTAACAGATGTATGCTGGAAATGTTTTTGGGAGATGCGATTGATCATTAGGAATCATTCAATCATCCCATGTGAAGAGTCAACTAATTTCATTAAAGTCAAATTCGTAATTAAATTTATTTCTATTGGAAGGATTTAATCATTTGCAATTGTCTACTTAAGGTAGAAGGTTTGTCTCCATTTGATATGGAAATATATCCAATGCAAAAATAATTTAAATGGTATTAATTTGCATATTTCTGTTTATTCCCAGGGAAAGTTTCCACCTGAATATTCCTCAATGTGCAACCCTACTAGTCACACACTCCCCCGCTGGCTGCCAGCCTGTCCCATAGCGTTTGCATATCTGCCGAGCTTTGAAAGGTAAAATAATGATAAACAGTCGTGGTTTTACATGCTAAGCTTCCAGCGATCAGGCTGGCCAATCCAGAGCTGGCTCACAGGGGGGAAGTTTACAATTGTGTGTAAATAGTGTTCTGTTGAAGGAGGGCAAGCTCAACTGGCTATACCATTACATCATCCATCCACAACCCCATTTATTGCATTATGGAAAGGAGGTTCTGCAGCCTAATTCTGTGGAGTAGGTGTTGTCACAGTAAAAAGGGTTCTGTGCTCAGATGAGATTGTGAGGTGTGTTCTATTAATCGTCATGACCTGCTCCTCAGTATCAGTCACCAATAGTGTTGCTGTACTGGCGACCTCAAGTGATGTATTGACTGCGACACGTTTTCACTGCATGCTTCAGCAGTAGTAGATATGACATAGCAGGGTGTCATGGGATGCTGGGATTCATGTGTGTAATAAGAATGTAACATCAACATTGATATTGAATGACAGCCAGAAAGAAGCAAGTCTAATATTTCCCCAATTAAAAATATATCTCTGCACTATGTAATATAATAGGCATCTTTGTCCTCACAATGAGGAAACGCCTGGGATGTTGAGTAAGAGGGCTTTTGTGGACATGAAGTGTCTTTTCTTTACAACTACTGTATGCAGCACAACTTTAGAATTACAACCTGCAAGACAATGTATAGTAGTTCAGGATAGTGGAGAACAAATAGGTTTAAAAAAAACACCACCTGGTCCTAGCCACAGCCATACCTGAGCGGCTAAGCTCACATTTTTTGGGGGTGTGATACTGCTCCCGGTTTCACTATGAGCTTTGGAAGCTTTACATTTTCTCTTTATTGAGCCCAAGGTCATCCAGTCTCTGTCTCTTTGGCTCTCGCTCTCTCTCGCTCTCTCTCTTGCTCAAGGGGTCACAACCCACTGGGCACAAACTGGTTGAATCAGCATTGTTTCAATGTAATTTGTCAACATATTGTGACATGGAATCTTGTTGGAAAACACATTGGATTTGAAAAAAAGTAATCGCCTGTTTTGAGGGTGAAATTTCAAACACAGGATTATGTCATCAGGGTAACCAAATTTCAACAGACAAACTTTGCATAAAATATGTTGAATTTGTACCCTTAACTACTGTGCAGAATCTCAAATGGATTTGTTCACTTGCACCTAAATGTACAGTACCAGTCTAAAGTTTGGACACACCTTCTCATTCAAGGTTTTTCTCTTTCAACATATATTACCAAATTATCCATGTTGAAATGACGTAGTGTGCCTAGGGCTGTTGCGGTGACCTTATAACCGCCACACAGGAGGTCACGAAGGCAGTCAAATTCCACGTGACCATTTAGTTGTGGTAATAAGGCTCCTCCATGCTCTGATGCTGCTGATGGTCATTGGTATCCTACCAGTCTTGCTAACTGCCTGGTACTCAGCACTCTATCATCCCTCTCTGACATTATTGCAAATGTAATCAAAAATCTAATCAAACACTTAATGAGAGCCCATGAGCTCATGTTGCGCAACATTTCTATAGGCTATGCAATTGTGAGAGAAAACAGAGTGATTGCTTCTATTAAAATGAGAATGATCCCATCAGCTTTCTATAGGCTAGGCATAATATATTTATGTATTAACTTTCCTAATATCAAGCACATTGCTTATCTTTATAACATTAGTATAGCCTACCTGGCTGGCATGAAAATGAACCACGGGGATAGCGTCCTCCATTCGCTATTTAAGTGAATAGATGACATGCATTTTTTCCCCGCTGCCATTGTTTCGAAACAGGTGCATGATAATGGTCCATTCTAAATCAAAATAAATGTCACACATATATTATTTAGTGTATGTAAAGACAAGATGAAATCAAAAATAGTCTGAGTGACAATATTAGCCTATCACTTGTGAGATGGTGCCGACAGAGATGGTTGCCTCGCTTCGAGTCCATAGGAAACTATGCAGTATTCTGTTTTTTATGTATTATTTCTTCCATCGTTACCCCAGGAAATATTCATTCTTATTACATACAGCCGGGAAGAACTTTTGGATATAAGAGCGACATCAACTTACCAACAGTACGACCAGGAATAAGACTTTCCCAAAGCAGATCCTCTGTTTGGACCACCACTGAGGACAATGGACCTAATCCCAGAAGCAGACCCAAAACAATAGGCGCTGCAGAAGGGGCAGACGGAAAGGACTCCTAGACGTACACATTGCCAACTGCTCCCGAATATACTACTTGTCAATGTCCAGTCTCTTGACAACAAGGTAGACAAAATTCGAGCAAGGGTTGCCTTCCAGAGAGACAGAGATCGTAACATTCTCTGTTTCACGGAAACATGGCTCTCTCGGGATATGTTGTTGGAATCGGTACAGCCACCGAGCTTCTCCATGAATCGCGCCGACAGAGATAAACACCTCTCTGGGAAGATGAAGTACAGGGGTGTATGCTTCATGATTAACGACTCATGGTGTAATCATAACAACATACAGGAACTCGAGTCCTGTTCACCCGACCCAGAATTCCTCACAATCAAATGCCAACCATATAACCTTCCAAGAGAATTCTCGTCAGTTATCATCACAGCTGTGTACATTCCCCCTCAAGCAGACACCAAAATGGCCCTCAAGGAACTCCACTGGACTCTATGTAACCAGGAAACCATATATACTGAGGCTGCATTTATTGTAGCTGGGGATTTTAACAAAGCAAATTTGAGAAAATGTATAAGGAATTGCATTGGAGATGTTGTACCCACTGTGACTATTAAAATCTACCCTAACCAGAAACTGTGAATGGATTGCGGCATTCGCGCAAAACTGAAAGCGCGAACCACCGCATTTAATCATGGAAAGAGGTCTGGGAATATGGCTGAATATAAACAGTGTAGTTATTCTCTCAGCAAGGCAATTAAACAAGTGAAATGCCAGTACAGGGACAAAGTGGAGTCGCAATTCAACGGCTCAGACACGAGACATAAGTGGCAGGGTCTACAGGAAATCACGGACTACTAAAACAAAACCAGCCATGTCACGAACACCGACGTCATGCTTCCAGACAAGCTAAACACCTTTGCCAACTTTGAAATAATACAGTGCCACTGTCGCGGCCGACTGACAAGAACTGCGCCTCTCCTTCTCCAAGAACTGCGCCTCTCCTTCTCCGTGGCTGACGTGAGTAAAATATTTAAATATGTTAACCCTTGCAAGGCTGCTGCCCCAGACGGCATCCCTAGCCGTGTACTCGGAGCATGCGCAGACCAGCTGGCTGGTGTGTTTACAGACATGTTCAATCGCTCTCTACCCCAGGCTGCTGTTCCCACATGCTTCAAGATGGCCACCATTGTTCCTGTACCCAAGAAGGCAAAGATAACTGAACTAAATGACTACTGCCCCGTAGCACTCACTTCTGTCATCATGAAGTGCTTTGAGAGACTAGTCAAGGATCATATCACCTCCACCTTACCGGCCACCCTAGACCCACTTCAGTTTGCATATCGCCCTAACAGGTTCACAGACAATGCAATCACCATCACACTGCCCTATTCCATCTGGACAAGAGGAATACCTATGTAAGAATGCTGTTCATGGACTACAGCTCAGCATTCAACACCATAGCACCCTCCAAGCTCATCAACCCAGGTGGTGAAGGTAGGAAACAACATCTCCACCTCACTGACCCTCAACACTAGGGCCCCACAAGGGTGCGTGCTCAGCCTCCTCCTGTACTCCCTGTTCACCCACGACTGAGTTTGGGAAACCCTGATCCAAAGATTAGTGACGGCCTTAACTCACATATTTTCATCAGACCCTTTTTCTTTGTCATATCATATATGTAAAGGAATCTTTAGCATCAATTTGTAGGGATGCACGATATATCGGTTAACATATCGGAATCGGCCCGATGTCTATCTAGTTTAACACCGATGTGCAAAACCGATGTCAAAGCTGACGTGTATACCTATATAACGTAGGTACATGACGTAATGACGCCACGTAAAATTTGGCGCTACACATGCAACACAGCATTCCTAACCTAGCCCACAATGTCTGCTGTGTGGATTGAGCAGTCAACAAGTTGAGCAGTCATTTGAAAGGGTAAGAAAATTTCAGCGAGACGACTCAAAGGCGAAATCCATTAACGTCAAGATAATGGAATTCATTGCCCTTGACAATCAACTGTTCTTTGTCGTGGGTGATGTTGGCTTTCGCCGCCTGGTCGAGCACCGGTACACATTATCAAGTGAGCTATTTTTCAGATGTTGTCCTACCGGAGTTACACAGTAACTGCTATTAGCTTCACGACTGACAATTTGGACCAGCGATATCAGCCCCATGAGCATGCTGAGTCTGACAGCACAGTGGCTCGTCGAGGATTTCGTACTGAGGAAAGTCGTATTGCATGCTCAAGAATGTGCTGCTTGTCATACTGCTGCTGCCATTTCAATGGCATTTGAGAACATGTTTGAAATATGAACACACTAGCTAGCTCCATTCAATCAACTGACTCGAGAAATAAACTCACCAACTGCGCCTGCAGCCGATGTGATACCCTCCGTCATGGCATTGAAATGCCTGCTCAGCAAAACTGTCGACAGACTGTGCACAAGCGATTCGGTGGCATTCTCTTTTTACTGTGTCGCCACCATGCTCGATGCTATGTACAAGGACCTCTACTTTGATGCAGACAAGAAACATGGTTTATGTGAAATGTTACATACACAGCTGGACAAGATGGAATCGGACACAGTGACAGTGCACACCGAGGAAGAGAGGCCACGGACAGACAGAGCTAAAACTTCACTGCTTGACATGTATGATGAAATCCTGGTTGAGAATGAAACGACTGAACAAATGCACAATAAAACACAGCAAGTTAGTGAAAGAAAGAGGTTTTGATGATGTTTTACTGGTAATGGGGACATACAAACTATTTAACTGTACTAGAATGTACTAGAATGTACTAGAAAAAGGCAGCTAAAATTTTAAATATCGATTATCGGTATCGGTTTTTTTGGGGGGGGGGGGAATATTGGATATCAGTATCGACCAAAAATGTAATATCGGCACATCACTATTAATGTACAATTATGGAAATCACTTATTATTATTCATTTCAGATAGTTGTTTATGGTAGAGAATGACATGGCCAAAGCTTAACATCCGCAAGCGCTGTCCATTAGCACCTGCCATCTTGAAGCACACACACACACAAACAATGAATGAGAGAAAGAGAGAGATAATAATCCTTTGTCCACAGTCCCCACCCATAAGTTTCTCAATAGACACCATGGTAACCTGAAGAGAGAAAGGTAAAACAGGTCCAGGAACTTTTTTTTTGACTGCTTCTCACTTTTCAGCTGCCTGCACAGCTAGAAGGGGTGACCTGACTTGATAAAGCCCTGCCAGATACAGACAAACAGCAGAACCAGGACTATGGTGAAACTCCAAAAGGTTATTTCAGGAAGGTTCCATTAGTTCCATTCCCCGGCTACTGTATAATTCCCATGACATCCTCCGATGTATATTTATTTGCTGTTCTCTCCACATCCCCAGTCTCTCAGGCTAGTGATGTAGCATGATGTATCCTACAGCCACATCACATCACACCAGTGACCATCCACGCCTCCTGCAGATCTGGAACTTTTGATCTTTCTCAGATGACATTGACCAAGCAATTGGTGATTTGATCTTTTTACATAGTAGGATCCTCAAGTGCTAGTCAAACATACAGTACCAATCAAAAGTTGACACACCCACTCATTCCATGGTTTTTCTTTATTTTTACTATTTTCTACACTGTAGAATAATAGTGAAGACATCAAAACTATTAAATAACACATATGGAATCATGTAGTAACAAAAAAGTGTTGAACAAATCTAAATATTTTTAATTTTAGATTCTTCAAAGTAGCCACCCTTTGCCTTTGACAGCTTTGCACACTCTTGGCATTCTCTCAACCACCTTCATGCATTTCAATTAACAAGTGTGCCTTGTTAAAATAACTTTCCTTCTTAATTTTTTTGTGGGTATGACGCTACAAGCTTGGCACACCTGTATTTGGGGAGTTTCTCCCATTCTTCTCTGCAGACCCTCTCAAGCT
This sequence comes from Oncorhynchus clarkii lewisi, assembly GCF_045791955.1. Lineage (NCBI taxonomy): Eukaryota > Metazoa > Chordata > Actinopteri > Salmoniformes > Salmonidae > Oncorhynchus > Oncorhynchus clarkii. The sequence continues at coordinate 41,985,466 of NC_092150.1, forward strand.
CTCTCAGGTTGGATGGGGCGCATTGCTGCACAGTTATTTGTTTTTAGGTCTCTCCAGATCGTTCGATTTGACTTGTCCCGAAGCCACTCCTGTGTTGTCTTGGCTGTGTGCTTAGGGTCGTTGTCCTGTTGGAAGATGAACCTTCGCCCCAGTCTGAGGACCTGAGTGCTCTGAAGCAGAATCTTGTTTCTTTAGATGCCTTTTTTTGCAAACTCTGGCTGTCATGTGCCTTTTACTGAGGAGTCACTTCTGTCTGGGCCCCTCTACCATAAAGGCCTTATTTGGTGGAGTGCTGCAGAGATGGTTGTCCTTCTGGAAGGTTCTCCCATCTCCACAGAGAAACTCTAGGGCTCTGTCAGAGTGACCTTCAATGCAGTAGAAATGTTTTGTACCCTTCCCCAGATCTGTGCCTCGACACAATCCTGCCTCGGAGCTCTACGGACAATTCCTTCAACCTCATGGCTTGGTTTATGCTCTGACATGCACTGTCAACCTTATATAGACAGGTGTGTGCCTTTCCAAATCATATCCAATCAATTGAATTTACCACAGGTGGACTCCAATCAAGTTGTAGAAACATCTCAAGGATGAACAATGGAAACAGGATGCACCTGAGCTCAATTTCGAAGCTCAACGCAAAGGGTCTGAATACTTATGTAAATAAGGTATTTATGTTTTATATTTTTAATACATTTGCAAAAAAATCTAAAATCCTGTTTTCGCTTTGTCATTATGGGGTATTGTGTGTAGATGGGTGATGCTTTTTTTGTTAATCAATTGTCGAATAAGGCTGTAACATAACAAAATCCAGAAAACGTGTGGAAAACTGATTGGATTTGCAAAAGTCATTAACATAAGGGAATTTCGGATTATTATTTTTTTACACCCTTTACACCTAAATCCAAAAACAACTCAAAACTAAATCAAAACTAGACGTTATACTCACGTCTTTGCCCAGTGGGTAGCAGCCTATGCGACAGTGGAACAAAATATTGAAGACGGTGTGAAATAAATAAAAAGTTAAATCAATTGGTTTGTCAAATTTGTCAGCGGAAATCAGAGTTGCATAATCTTGTCACTCTCGCAGGTACAGACTGCCACGCAACCGCGTCTGGAGCAGACAAAGTATGAGCACATATAATACTTTTGGAAAAGTGTTCCTTTACCTCGTATGTAGTTGGATCCATGTTCATCTAGGAGACTAGAAGGTGATAACCCCATGTTGGCGAGCTGGTTTTGGAGAAGAGTCTACTCTCCGCAGGTATCGTTCACTCCTCAGGTGTACTGTGTCGCATCAATCGTGGCGCCGCACCGTGGAGACGCCTCTCTGTCTACCGCTCAGTGACTGTCATTCAATGACAGGCGGCGTGGATTGAGTGGACATTTCAGCTGTTATTGTGAACTCCCCATCCCACAAGCGCGACTTCCTCGTTCTCGTTCATCATCTCGTTTATTCATCGGCCCCTAAAGATGTAGATTCGTATTGCTTCACGCCAGGAGGCAAAATAATAACCTCAGTCTGGTATGGAAAATACAAGACACCAAACAGCCGATTCCCACAAAATGGGAGCAGGCAGCTTCAATCAATCTTTCATTTAGGGGGGAGCTTGTCCAACTCAAGCTGTCATAAAACAATATCACCCCCCTCCCCACAATTGAAAAATGTTTTCACATGACCTTCCCCTTGTACTGTAAAAATGAATTGAACAGGTTCCCCCTCATAACATTTACTCAATATAATGTTTAAGACCAGTTGGGGCTTGTCCAACTCAAGCTGTCATAGAACAAATATCCCCCCCCCCTCCCCAACTTGAAAAATATTTTCACATGACCCTCCCCTTGTACTGTAAAATGAATTGATCACCCTCCCCCTCATATAATGAACTCAATATAATGTTTATGACCACGAATAACAAATGTAACGACCCTACGTTTTTAAACATTGATATCAGCTTTGCAACATGCTATTGTGGCACAATTGATGCCAGGCAGGGCTACGACCTGAAGGTTCAGAGTTAGCCGACCACCACAGATGGGCTCACTCGCCCTGCCTGTTTCATTACTTCATGACCAGAGCTGGTTGCAGACAATGATCAGCTAGGGGGAACAGATTTTCAAAATGTTGATGCCACATTTGTAATTGTATAAAATATATGCAACAAATTTTCCACCAACAGGTTTCTGTGCAAATGCATCACACAACCAATAAACAAAACACCTACTTCGGGCACTTCATTATCATGGTCTGGGTTTTCAACACTACAATAAATAAACTATGTCAATCTCGACAATGTAACGGTTCTCCTCGTCATCTGAGGAAGAGTAGTCAAGATCGGACCAATGTGCAGCGTGATATGTGTCCATGTTATTATTTAATAAATCAACTGAACACTGAATAACAAAACAACAAAGAGAGTGAACGAAACAGTCCTGTAAGGTGCAAAAACAGAAAACAACTACCCTCAAATCAAGTGGGAAAAACAGGCTACCTAAATATGGTTCTCAATCAGAGACAACGATTGACAGCTGCCTCTGATTGAGAACCATACCAGGCCAAACACATAGAAAACCAAAACTAGAACACATAGAATGCCCACCCCAACTCACGCCCTGACCAACCTAAACAAGAAACATAACAAAGGAACTAAGGTACCCCCCCCCCCCCCCCCCCCCAAAGGTGCGGACTCCGGCCGCAAAACCTAACCCCATAGGGGAGGGTCTGGGTGGGCATCTGTCCGCAGTGGCGGCTCTGGCGTGGGACGTGGGACCCCACTCCACCTTAGTCTCGGCCCACATAAGTGCCGCCTTTGGAGCGGCTGGGGACTCTTGCAGCGGGCCCCGAATAGACGGGTGGCTCTGGCAGCGCCGGAGTGAAGGGAGGCTCTGGCAGCGCCGGACAGGCGGGAGGCTCTGGTAGCGCCGGACAGGCGGGAGACTCTGGAGGGAGGAGACAGCCTGGTGCGTGGGGCTGCCACAGGAGGCCTGGTGCATGGAGGAGGCACAGGATACACAGGGCCGTGGAGGCGCACTGTAAGTCTCGAACTAATGGCCTGCACAACCCGTCCTGGCTGGATGCTGACTCTAGCCCGACACGTGCGGGGCGCAGGCACAGGACGCACTGGGCTGTGCAGACACACAGGAGACACAGTGCGCAGCGCTGGCGCAGGATATCCTGGCCCGAGGAGACGCACTGGCTGTCTGGAGAGCAGGGCTGGCACCATCCACCCTGGCTGGATCCTCACCCTAGCCCGGCAGATGCGGGGAGCTGGGATGTAGCGCACCGGGCTAAGTACGCGTACTGGGGGCACCGTGCGCTCCACCGCATAACACGGTGCCTGACCAGTACGACGCCCGCCAAGGTAAGCATGGGGAGTTGGCTCAGGTATCCTACCTGACTTAGCCAAACTCCCCGTGTGCCCGCCCCCAAGAAATTTTTGGGGCTGCCTCTCGTACCTGTTGTGCTGCCGTGCTAACTCCTCATATCGCCGCCGCTCGGCTTTAGCTGCCTCCAGCTCTTCCCTGGGGCGGCGATATTCCCCAGCCTGTGCCCAGGGTCCCTTACCATCCAGTATCTCTTCCCATGTCCATTTCTCCAGATAGTTATGCTGCTCCTGGTTACCACGCTTCTTGGTCCTTTTGTGGTGGGTAGTTCTGTAACGGTTCTCCTCGTCATCTGAGGAAGAGTAGTCAAGATCGGACCAAAACTAGAACACATAGAATGCCCACCCCAACTCACACCCTGACCAACCTAAACAAGAAACATAACAAAGGAACTAAGGTCAGGACGTGACAGACAAACAGAAAACACATCCCGACCCTATCCTGTAGGCTTACCCAGTATCGAAGGCTTGGCTTGACAATTTCTGAATGTCATTAAAAATAAATATTTTTCAGGCTAGGGTCCTTTTTTCTCAATTTCCGACTTGGAAAAGTGTGTATGCGCGAGCAACGAAGAGGACGCACACCTGCTAATATCGCTTTCCTATTGAACATACTTCTTTCTGTATGAAATATTATAGTTTAATTACATTTTATGGTATCTGAGGATTAAGTAGAAACGTATTTTGACTTGTTTTAACAAGGTTTAGCGGTAGGTTTTGGATTCCTTTCGCTGCAGAATGAACGAGTGGATTACTCAAATCGATGGCAACAACTAAACAGACTTTTTGGGATATAAAGAATTTTATCTAACAAAATGACACTACATGTTGTAGCTGGCCAGCATCCTGGAGTTGCCTCTCCACTGTTGACGTTGAGACTGGTGTTTGCGGGTACTATTTAATGAAGCTGCCAGTTGAGGACTTGTGAGGCGTCTGTTTCTCAAACAAAACACTCTAATGTACTTGTCCTCTTGCTCAGTTGTGCACCGGGGCCTCCTGCTCCTCTTTATATTCTGGTTAGAGCCAGTTTGCACCAGTCTGTGAAGGGAGTACTACACAGCGTGGTACGAGATCTTCAGTTTCTTGGCAATTTCTCGCATTAAATAGCCTTCATTTCTCAGAACAAGAATAGACTGACGAGTTTCAGAAGAAAGTTGTTTGTTTCTGGACATTTTGAGCTTGTAAATGATCCCACAAATGCTGCTTCTCCAGATACTCAACTAGTCTAAAGAAGGCCAGTTTTATTTATTCTTTAATCAGGACAACAGTTTCCAGCTGTGCTAGCATAATTGCAAACAGGTTTTCAAATCAAATCAAATTTATTTATGAAGCCCTTCTTACATCAGCTGATATCTCAAAGTGCTGTACAGAATACCAGCCTAAAACCCCAAACAGCAAGCAATGCAGATGTAGAAGCACGGTGGCTAGGAAAAACTCCCTAGAACCTAGGAAGAAACCTAGAGAGGAACCAGGCTATGAGGGGTGGCCAGTCCTTTTCTGGAGATTATAATAGAACATGGCCAAGATGTTCAAATGTTCATAGATGACCAGCAGGGTCAAATGATAATAATCACAGTGGTTGTCGAGGGTGCAACAGGTCAGCACCTCAGGAGAAAATGTCAGTTGGCTTTTCATAGCCGATCATTCAGAGTATCTCTACCGCTCCTGCTGTCTCTAGAGAGTTGAAAACAGCAGGTCTGGGACAGGTAGCACGTTCGGTGAACAGGTCAGGATTCCATAGCCGCAGGCAGAACATTTGAAACTGGAGCAGCAGCACGGCCAGGTAGACTTGGGACAGCAAGGAGTCATCAGGTCCTCAGAAAGAAAGGAAGAAAGAAAGAAAGAAAGAAAGAAAGAGAATTAGAGAGATTATACTTAAATTCACACAGAACACCGGATAAGATAGGAGAAATACTCCAGATATAACGGCTTTTCTAATGATCAAATAGCCTTTTCGAATGATAAACTTGGATTAGCTAACACAACGTGCAATTGGAACACAGGAGTGATGTTTGCTGATAATGGGCCTCTGTACGCCTATGGAGATATTCTATTTAAAGAATCAGCCATTTACAATAGTCATTTACAACATTAACAATGTCTACACTGTATTTCTGATCAATTTGATGTCATTTTTAATGGACAAATAAACGTGCATTTCTTTCAAAAACAAGGACATTTCTAAGTGACCCTAAACTTTTGAATGGTAGTGTATATGTATATATATTCTTAAACCATTCCTTGCTTAGATTTTGGGTATGTGTTGTGACACTGTTAAATATTACTTGTTAGATATTACTGCACTGTCAGAGCTAGAAGCACAAGTATTTCGCTACCCCCGCAATAACATCTGCTAAATACATGTATGTGACCAATAACATTTGATTTGATTTACACTTATGGTACTTCCAAGGCCGTTTCATGGGGATTATTATGGTTGTCTCAATCATGTTATATACTTAGGCTATTGTAACAAGGCATATGCTACCACTGTAGGCCTACTGCCACTGACCAAGGGCATACCAGGCTTTCAATGCAACTGCCATTAGTGCTCACTTTGCCACCAATGAACCCTGGTTCGAGTCTCTGTTGCAGCTTTTACTTTCTTCCACTACATTGGTGGCAGCGTTGGGATCACGTCCAGCTCACATCTAGTTCTAGTTCTAGTTGTGATCTAGTGGTGGGAAGCATTCTGTTTTTCAACATTGTGTTGGGTTTAATTACATTGATATATCTAGTGAACAATGGATAAGCAACAATGGGCGTGATGGATAGAAGTAATCACTACAGGTGATCAAGCCTTACATCAAAGTTGCCTGAAACTGAATGGAAAGTGCTATGCACTGACCAGTTATTCAGAAGAAAATCCTCTGTGACTGTCTAATTACATAAGTTAACTAACCAGTGTGGACCCAAAACAAACACATTCTACACATTTACAAACTGTTTAAAGTGTTGTTATGACCATGGTGTTATTTTGTTACTGAAGCTTATATATCAAATAACCTGACAATGATCCACATCATATTGGAAGACAAATCATTTAAGTGTGTTATCGTCTTGAGACTAGGGGGCAGTATTTCGATTTTTGGATGAAAAATGTACCCAAAATGAAACTGCCTTTTTCTTACACCTAGAATCTAGAATATGCATATAATTGTCAGATTAGGATAGAAAACACTAAAGTTTCCAAAACGGTCAAAATATTGTCTGTGAGTATAACAGAACTGATATTGCAGGCGAAAACCTGAGGAAAATCAAACCAGGAAGTGGCTTCTATTTTGAAAGCTCCATGTTCCATAGCCTGCCTTCGCTCCATTTAAAGGGATATCAACCAGATTCCTTTTCCTATGGCTTCCTCAAGCGGTGAACAGTCCTTAGACATAGTTTCAGGCTTTTATTTTGAAAAATGAGCGAGAAAGAACCCATCGTGTCAGTGGATGGCTGGGTGCCAGTAGAGTTTTTCATACGCAACAGCCATTTTCTTTCTCTCGCCTATGGAAGAAGCTACATTCCAGTTAACTTCTTGGATATAGGTGGCGCTATTTTAATTTTTGGATGAAAAACGTTCCCGTTTTAAACAAGATATTTTGTCACGAAAAGATGCTCAACTATGCATATAATTGACAGCTTTGGAAAGAAAACACTCTGACGTTTCCAAAACTGCAAAGATAATGTCTGTGAGTGCCACAGAACTGATGTTACAGAAAAAACCCAGATAAAAATCCAATCAGGAAGTGCCGCATTTTCTTAAACCGCCTCATGGCAATGACTCCTTATATGGCTGTGAAGGCGCTAGGAGTCAGTTTACGTTTTCCACGTTTTCCCCGTTTTCCCCAAGGTGTCTGCAGCATTGTGACGTATTTGTAGGCATATCATTGGAAGATTAACCATAAGAGACTACATCTACCAGGTGGTTGCTTGGTGTCCTCCGTCGCAATTATTGCGTAATCTCCAGCTGCAGTATTTTTCCGTTTTCTTCTGATGAGAAGGCAACTGCCACCACTGATAGATTATCGAATAGATATGTGAAAAACACCTTGAGGATTGATTCTAAACTACGTTTGCCATGTTTCTGTCGATATTATGGAGCTAATTTGGAAAAAAGTTTGGCGTTGTAAGTGACTGCATTTTCCGGTGTTTTTCTTAGCCAAACGTCATGAACAAAACGGAGCTATTTCGTCTACACAAATAATCTTTTTGGAAAAAATGAACATTTGCTATCTAACTAAGAGTCTCGTCATTGAAAACATCCGAAGTTCTTCAAAGGTAAATTATTTTATTTGAATGCTTTTCTTGTTTATGTGAAAATGTTGCCTGCTGAATGTTAGGCTTAATGCTATGCTAGGCTATCAATACTCTTACACAAATGCTTGTGTAGCTTTGGTTGAAAAGCATATTTTGAAAATCTGAGATGACAGTGTTGTTAACAAAAGGCTAAGCTTGTGTTTGAATATATTTATTTCATTTAATTTGAGATTTTCATGAATAGGAAACGTTGCGTTATGGTAATGAGCTTGAGGCTATGATTACACTCCCGGATACGAGATTGCTTGACGCTAGAGGTTAACATATTATCGATTATAGAAAATGTTATGTAGGCTCCACGAAATATGAAGTGCGTTATGAAGAAAATCGTTTAGGTCTACTGTTGCCTACACAAAAAAAATAATCTTTCTGACTACAAGTGCACCAGTATCACAAAGTATTAAGCAAAAACAAGCATAGGAAACAGTATTGGCATTAATATATATATATATACTTTTTAAAGGCTACTATTATATTATAATTATTTCAGTGACAACCTTAGTGATTAACAATATATATATATATATATATATATATATTTAATATATATGAATAAAAATGTGGGACAAAAAAAGGCAGTGTAGAACACCATTGCCCATCATGCACTGCTCTAAAAACTTTCAAAAGATTGTTCCGAAGTTTGCCCCCCAAAAATGTATTTACCTATTAATGAAGATGCAAACATGTTTCTTTTCCTACGAATTAAATCACACAACACTGTGTGTTTTCACTCAAATTAAGCCACACAAAACGCACAAAATCTGTTTTGTACACATATACACACGAATTGAGCGTGAGATTGTGTTGGTAGCCCTGGGAAAACACACCTCATTCAGCTCATTGAGGGCTTGATGATTAGTTGACAAGTTGAATCAGGTGTGCTTGTCCAGGGTTACAATACAAATGTTTACTGTTGGTGGTACTTGATGAACAGGGTTGGGAAACACTGTACAGTAATATAAGGAATAAATGTGTGTCTAATTTACACATCTCGCTTTGGCTTTCATGAGTCAACTTATTTTTTTAATTTTAAAGATTTTTTATTTATTTCAGTTGTAGAGTTTTAAAACAGCACATCACTTGAATATTGTTGCTTTAAGTCAGAGTGCATGCGAGTACTTTCATTGTTTCTCTCTCTCTCTCTCAATTCCATTCAAATTGCATCCAAAATAGATAATCCTGTTCAAAATTGATGTGTATAAATATACACACCTAAGTATATATACAGTGAGGAGAACAAGTATTTGATACATTGCTGATTTTGCAGGTTTTCCTACCTACAAAGCATGTAGAGGTCTGTAATTTTTTATCACAGGTACACTTCAACTGTGAGAGAAGGAATCTAAAACAAAAATCCAGAAAATCACATTGCATGACATAAGTATTTGACACATCAGAAAAGCAGAACTTAATATTTGGTACAGAAACCTTTGTTTGCAATTACAGAGATCATACGTTTCCTGTAGTTCTTGACCAGGTTTGCCCACACTGCAGCAGGGATTTTGGCCCGCTCCTCCATACAAACCTTCGCCAGATCCTTCAGGTTTCGGGGCTGTCGCTGGGCAATATGGACTTTCAGCTCCCTCCAAAGATGTTCTATTGGGTCCAGGTCTGAAAACTGGCTAGGCCACTCCAGGACCTTGAGATGCTTCTTAGGGAGCCACTCTTTAGTTGCCCTGGCTGTGTGTTTCGGGTCGTTGTCATGCTGGAAGACCCAGCCACGACCCATCTTCAATGCTCTTACTGAGGGAATGAGGTTGTTGGCCAAGATCTCGCGATACATGGCCCCATCCATACTCCCCTCAATACGGTGCAGTCGTCCTGTCCCCTTTCCTCCAAACAATGCTAGTGGATTTTAGACCAAAAAGCTATTTTTGTCTCATCAGACCACATGACCTTCTCCCATTCCTCCTCTGGATTATCCAGATGGTCATTGGTAAACTTCAGACGGACCTGGACATGCGCTGGCTTGAGCAGGGGGACCTTGCGTGCACTGCAGGATTTTAATCCATGATGGCGTAGTGTGTTACTAATGGTTTTCTTTCAGAATGTGGTCCCAGCTCTCTTCAGGTCATTGACCAGGTCCTGCCGTGTAGTTCTGGGCTGATCCCTCACCTTCCTCATGATCATTGATGCCCTACGAGGTGAGATCTTGCATGGAGCCCCAGACCGAGGGTGATTGACCGTCATCTTGACCTTCTTCCATTTTCTAATAATTGCGCCAACAGTTGTTGCCTTCTCACCGAGCTGCTTGCCTATTGTCCTGTAGCCCATCCCAGCCTTGTGCAGGTCTACCATTTTATCCCTGATGTCCTTACACAGCTCTCTAGTCTTGGCCATTGTGGAGAGGTTGGAGTCTGTTTGATTGAGTGTGTTGACAGGTGTCTTTTATACAGGTAACGAGTTCAAACAGGTGCAGTTAATACATGTAATGAATGGAGAACAGGAGGGCTTCTTAAAGAAAAACTAACAGGTCTGTGAGAGCCGGAATTCTTACTGGTTGGTAGGTGATCAAATACTTATGTCATGCAATAAAATGCAAATTAATTACTTAAAAATCATACAATGTGATTTTCTGGATTTTTGTTTTAGATTCCCTCTCTCACAGTTGAAGTGTACCTATGATAAAAATGGCAGACCTCTACATGCTTTGTAAGTAGGAAAACCTGCCAAATCGGCAGTGTATCAAATACTTGTTCTCCCCACTGTATATCAATTGTATACATATTCAATGAAGTTATTAGCCTTATATTTAGTTCATCAATGATGGGCTATAAATAAGCATATAACTTATCGCCTCTGTCGCTTGTGCAATATGCACCATGCCTTCTGCTGGCATCTCCTTAAAAATGTTTCCTTTGTTCTTGGAGTCCCAGGAAAAGCTAGACTAGAATACCTTACTGGAATAATTTATTTTTAGCATTTGTTATACTGATAGACTATTGGAAGAGGGATACAAGCTCTTGTTTGCTGAACCCATGGCCACGGACTGGGGAGTTGGAAAGACGAGAGAAAACCTAATGGAAGTAGACTATATACTGTAAAACCGGATAAGTTCTGCCTACTCAAACATTTTGAGGAAACTGATTACCTAAAAAAAAAAAAGAAGTTAAGAAACTTAAATAGCTGAAGTGAGCAGTACTCCCTTCATATGAGTAATACAAATGCAGTTTTTTTTTGTACGGTATACTTAAATGTAATGCCCCCACTAAGCCACGCCTCCAATAATTTCCCAGTGTGAATTGAATTAATTCATTTTCAGTCCTGTGGCCTTCAACAAGTGAGTTCCTAGGTGAACATCACATTGTAATTTAACCATTACATATATCATAAGGCCTTATACAGTGGCTTGAAACTCATAGTTTACAAGCCACATCAGGTCTGCAAGTCGCAAAATTCCACAAACAAGGATTTCTGGGAAATCTAGGAAATTTACCAGAATTTTGCAACCCTAACTGTAAATCACATTATGCTGGCTTGCAAAGTGATGTGTAATTCTTATTGGGATCTAGCCAGCGTAAGGCTATCCAACAGTTGAAATGTGTATTCACCTGCACTCATAATGACTACCAGGGTTAAGCACAAAGGGAGGAAACTACCTAAACCATTTAAACTGGAACAACCATTTCAGTAAAGGTGCAAAAATTCAATGATTGGATTAGTTTAGAAATAATGTCTTTATCTTTGTGTAGCACAACATTTAATCAATCAATCACCTCAATGTACATGCAAAAACACAGATATTAAAAACAATAACCAAAAAATCAACCTGCAGTAGAGCATGCTGGGGAAAAAAAGTACATTTGTTATCATAACATTCAAAAATAGAGTACATGTGACTTCTCATTTAGTTTTGAGTCAGTACCACAAACATTTTAAGTAAAAATGACTTTGAGTACCACTTACTAGAAGTATTTGAGTTAAAAACGTATTGGGGTTTACAGTGGTTATTTGTTCAGACTCCTAACCATTAAATCTTCATGAAGAGAAAATAAAGCCATCTGCATCTTATTGTAGTCCTATATTATTCAAGCAGGTCATTACAATGATGAAAATCAGGACAACGAAACATTTCATCTAACTGTTGAAAGCAAGGAAGGAATGAAGCAACAATTGAAAGAGGAGGTAGGTAGGCTAATACACACTTTGTACAACATTAGGGTAAATATTATAAATACACTGCTCAAAAAAATAAAGGGAACACTAAAATAACACATCCTAGATCTGAATGAATTAAATATTCTTATTAAATACTTTTTTCTTTACATAGTTGAATGTGCTGACAACAAAATCACACAAATTATCAATGGAAATCAAATTCATCAACCCATGGAAGTCTGGATTAGGAGTCACTCTCAAAATTAAAGTGGAAAACCACACTACAGGCTGATCCAACTTTGATGTAATGTCCTTAAAACAAGTCAAAATGAGGCTCAGTAGTGTGTATGGCCTCAACATGCCTGTATGACCTCCCTACAACGCCTGGGCATGCTCCTGATGAGGTGGTGGATGGTCTCTTGAGGGATTTCCTCCCAGACCTGGACTAAATCATCCGCCAACTCCTGGACAGTCTGTGGTGCAACGTGGCATTGGTGGATGGAGCGAGACATGATGTCCCAGATGTGCTCAATTGGATTCAGGTCTGGGGAACGGGTGGGCCAGTCCATAGCATCAATGCCTTCCTCTTGCAGGAACTGCTGACATACTCCAGCCACATGAGGTCTAGCATTGTCTTGCATTAGGAGGAACCCAGGGCCAACCGCACCAGCATATGGTCTCACAAGGGGTCTGAGGATCTCATCTCGGCACCTAATGGCAGTCAGGCTACCTCTGGTGAACACATGGAGGCCCCCCAAATAAATGCCACCCCACACCATGACTGACACACTGCCAAACCGGTCATGCTGGAGGATGTTGCAGGCAGCAGAACGTTCTCCACGGCTCTCCAGACTGTCACGTCTGTCACATGTGCTCAGTGTGAACCTGCTTTCATCTGTGAAGAGTACAGGGCGCCAGTGGCGAATTTGCCAATCTTGGTGTTCTCTGGCAAATGCCAAACGTCCTGCACGGCGTTGGGCTGTAAGCACAACCTCCACCTGTGGACGTTGGGCCCTCATACCACCCTCATGGAGTCTGTTTCTGACCGTTTGAGCAGACACATGCACATTTGTGGCCTGCTGGAGGTCATTTTGCAGGGCTCTGGCAGTGCTCCTCCTTGCACAAAGGCGGAGGTAGCGGTCCTGCTGCTGGGTTGTTGCCCTCCTACGGCCTCCTCCACGTCTCCTGATGTACTGGCCTGTCTCCTGGTAGCGCCTCCATGCTCTGGACACTACGCTGACAGACACAGCAAACCTTCTTGCCACAGCTCGCATTGATGTGCCATCCTGGATGAGCTGCACTACCTGAGCCACTTGTGCGGGTTGTAGACTCTGTCTCATGCTACCACTAGAGTGAAAGCACCGTCAGCATTCAAAAGTGACCAAAACATCAGCCAGGAAGCATAGGAACTGAGAAGTGGTCTGTGGTTACCACCTGCAGAACCACTCCTTTATTGGGGGTGTCTTGCTAATTGCCTATAATTTCCACCTGTTGTCTATTCCATTTGCACAACAGCATGTGGAATTTATTGTCAATCAGTGTTGCTTCCTAAGTGGACAGTTTGATTTCACAGAAGTGTGATTGACTTGGAGTTGCATTGTGTTGTTTAAGTGTTCCCTTTATTTTTTTGAGCAGTGTATATATAATTATAAAAAATGTAAAATAGGCCCTGTTATATTTCAAAATGTAAATCAAATTCGCTAGCCTATAATTGTAACTTTGTAGGCCGCATGTACTGCACCAGCATCACATGTTCTCTCCCAGGTCCCAGGTGCTTAATTCCAGTCCATAAACACTGAAAACATACATATAAATGTAAAGTGTTGGTCCCATGTTTTAAGAAAGAAAAATCCCAGAAATGTTCCATATGCACAAAAAGCGTATTTCTCCCAAATTTTGTGCACACATTTGTTTGTATCCCTGTTAGTGAGAATATCAAGAAGCTGATAAAACAGCATGCTCATTACATAGGTGCACCTTGTGCTGGGAACAATAAAAAGCCACTCTAAAATGTGCAGTTTTTTCACACAACACAATGCCACAGATGTCTACATTTTTGAGGGAGCGTGCAATTGGCATGCTGAATGCAGGAATGTTTACCAAAGCTGTTGCCAGAGAATTGAATGTTAATTTCTCTACCAATGCCGATTTAGTGAATTTGGCAGTATGTCCAACTGGCCTCACAACCACAGACCACGTGTAACCACGCCAGCCCAGGACCTCCACATCCGACTTCTTCACCTGCGGGATAGTCTCTGGAGGGGGGGTGGGGGGGGGGGGGGCTGCCGAGGAGTATTTCTGTCTGGAATAATACCCTTTTGTGAGAAAAAATCATTCTGATTGGTTGGGCCTGGCTGGCAAGTGCCCAGCTGCCAAGTGCCCTCCCAGGCCCACCCATGGCTACACCCCTGCCCAGTCATGTGAAATACATAGATAAGGGCCTAATGATTTTTTATAAATTGACTGATTTCCTTATTTGAACTTTAACTCAGTAACATCTTTGAAATTCTTGTATGTTAAATTTATATTTTTGTTCAGTATAATACAATACAGCAATACAGTCCACACTCAAAATGATTAGCTTACTGGAGCTTGTTTCATTTACTTACCCAAGAGAGCATAGCCCCAGTATGGGCTTTCATGTTTTTATTCCATGCATAATGTGCGGTAGGCCTATGATAGGCTATGTATTGGATAATGGCACAATCATTTGAGCTTTTTTGGGCTTGGGATCATAACATGTCTTTAATGTATGGCTCATCAGACTCCGGTAGCATCAGACTTGAATTTTTTTCACCACGATCCAAGCTCTAATCAAAATATTCAACCCTAATCTGCATCTCATTCTATAGATGTTTGGGGCTTCTGGTGAACCATGATTTGCAGGCATGATCAAAGTGACACTGGACTAGCGCACTTGCCACAGTATTTAGGGTGTCTATATCCATCGATATTGTGAGTTCAGTGACCAGCCGGAGGAAGACGACACGACAGCACCCTCCTCAGGGGATAGGTACTCAGTGCAAAGCCAAATAGTACACACCTGGGCCCACTAATTGCTTTGTTAATTCCTCTATATAGGTGTGCCAGGAGAGCAGCTGGGGGAGAATGGGGAATAGAGACAGGGAGCTGGGAGGACGTCGGATTTTCCTATCTCAGAGAAAGCTTTGTTTACTGGGGCACCTTGGTTCTCTGTTAACCAAGGCAGGCTTTAGGTTCCTAATGTTACTATTATGTTTAGATGATAGTCTAAAGACAGGAGTAGCTGTTTATTTATTTTGCTCTCCCTTTTTGGCCACGGCCTTTTGGTCAAAGGCTTTGTTTATGTTTATTTACCCTGTACTGGAGTTATTTTGTCGGGTGAAAGAACCTGTTTAGTAAACATTCAACCGAATCGCTTCTAGTCATCTCCTTCCAGGATTTTTCTTCTCTTGACTTTATATTGCGATTGGCAACTTTCATAAATTAGGTGCATTACCGCCACTGACCTTGTTCGTCTTTCAGTCACCCACATGGGTATAACCAATGAGGAGATAGCACGTGGGTACCTGCTTCTAGAAACCAACGAGGAGATGGGAGAGGCAGGACTTGCAGCGCGATTGCGTCACAAATAGAACTGACTTCTATTTTAGCCCTTGGCAATGCAGACGCTCGTTGACACACGCAAGCAGTGGGTAGAATATTTTAATAATATAGATATCTAAATTTATTTTGCAACGCTCAGGCACGCGACGCAAGCGGTGTAGTCAGCCTGTGATATTAATATACAGTACCAGTCAAAAAAATTCAGTACCAGTCAAAATATACAGTACCAGTAATTTTTTTAAATTTAAAGTAGCCACCCTTTGCCTTGATGACAACTTTGCACACACTTGGCATTCTCTCAACCAGCTTCATGAGGTAGTCACCTGGAATGCATTTCAATTAACAGATGTGCCCTGTAAAAAGTTAATTTGTGAAATGTCTTTCCTTAATGCGTTTGAGCCAATCAGTTGTGTTGTGACAAGGTAGGGTCGGGCTCCCGAGTGACGCAGTGGTCTAAGGCACCTCATCTCAGTGCTAGAGGCATCACTACAGACCCTGGTTCGATCCCAGGTGGTATCACAACCGGCTGTGATCGGGAGTCCCATAGGGCGGCACACAATTGGCCCAGCGCAGTCCGGTTTAGTGGAGGGTTTGGCCAGGGTAGGCTGCCATTGTAAAATAAGAATTTGTTCTTAACTGACTTGCCTAGTTAAATAAAGGTTAAATAGGGGTGGTATACAGAAGATAGCCCTATTTGGTAAAAGACCAAGTCAATGTTATGGCAAAACAACTCAAATAAGCAAAGAGAAATGACAGTCCATTACTTTAAGACATGAAGGACAGTCGATCCGGAAAATTTCAAGAAGTGACAGACACATCTCAACATCAACTGTTCAGAGGATAACCCAAGAATCAGGCCTTCATGGTCAAATTGCTGCAAAGAAACCACTACTAAAGGACAGCAATGAGAAGAAGAGACTTGCTTGGGCCAAGAAACACGAGCAATGGACATTAGACAGGTGGAAATCTGTCATTTGGTCTGATGAGTCCAAACTTTAGATTTTTGGTTCCAACTGCCTTGTCTTTGTAAGACATAGTGTAGGTGAACGGATTATCTCTGCATGTGTGGTTCCCACCATGAAGCATGGAGGAGGAGGTGTGATGGTGCTTTGCTGGTGAAACTGTCTGTGATTTATTTAGAATTCAAGGCACACTTTTAACCAGCTTGGCTACCACAGCATTCTGCAGCGATACGCCATCCCATCTGGTTTGCACCTAGTGTCACTATCATTTGTTTTTCAACAGGACAATGACCCAACACACCTCCAGGTTGTGTAAGGGCTATTTGACCAAGGAGAGTGATGGAGTGCTGCATCAGATGTCCTGGCCTCCAGAATCACCCGACCTCAACCGAATTGAGATGTGTTGGGATGAGTTGGACCACAGAGTGAATTTGTGAACTCCTTCTGTTGTAAAATACTCTGGTAGAGAATGCCAAGAGTGTGCAAAGCTATCATCAAGGAAAAGGGTGGCTACTTTGAAGAATCTAAAATCTAAAATATATTTGGATTTGTTCAACACTTTTTTTTAGTTACTACATGTTTCCATAAGTTATTTCATAGTTCTGATGTCTTCACTATTATTCTACAATGTAGAAAATAGTAAAAAATAAATAAAAAACCCTTGAATGAGTAGGTGTTCTAAAACTTTTGACTGGTACTGAATAAATCTTTTAATATAGCCTATATAAAGGAAGAGAAGCTTAGGCCTATCCCTAGAGCGAGCGATAGAGATATGCCAGCAGCTTGCAATACCACCGACATGCACTTCTTTATGGCAGATGGCTACTGCATCTGCTATACAGATATACTTACAGAAAGAGGTTAATTGCACATTTTTTTATCCAAATATTTTGTATGAAGATAAGCATTATCTATAAGCATTATATTGTTAGATTAAAGGTATAAATCTGATAGGCCTGAAACATTCTTCCTCACATCAAGTTCAACTGTCGGAGTCAGTTGGAGCGCTGGTGTGCACTGCCTTCATATCATAGGCTTAAAGTAGCTAAAGCTTAATAATAGCCACACCACGGCAAACCTTCACAAATGTTTCTAAACTTTATTAGGGTAATATCAAAAAGTAAGTCAAGCCATTTTTTATAGGGAATATAGGAGTAGGCTATTATATTACGGCAAACACAACATTACATTTTGAACTTAATTAGGCAAAAGAAAATGACTCAACAAAATGAAATATGGTTTAAACCTTTACAAAGCTCTGAACAGGCCATATTGCCGCAATTACCAACAAAAGCAAGTGCCTATCCTACTCAACAAATGACCGAAATAGGCTAATGTTATTTATTTTACAACATACCTACTTATAACCTAACTAAATATGGAGCACACATATAAAAAGACAGATCAAATTTAACTTAACCAATGAAAATGTCTCAACAGAATTAAACATAACAGGTTTTGCATATTTAAAAAATCTGGTTTCGATTAATAAATAGGCTTACAATAATAACAATGACATACAGCAATAATAATACAAAAATATATATATTATAAATAAATGTAAGTAAAAAAATTGCATCCCACCTGAATATGGAGTTGCACAGTAGCCTGCATTTGGCAGTGCCAACATTCTTCTCATCTTCCAATACAACATTAAAACATATTTTCCCCTTGTAGGCTTTTCACTATAGGCATATTCTTTTTCCTCTAACTTTTGTTTTACTTCAATGAAAACGCATCCATCATCACAATCAAGTGGCCTATGCCAAGGGTCACTACCTCTCTCCTAAGCAGCAGAGTTGTGTTTCCATCCAATTGACTTGTGTGTAAATATGTAGTGCATATAAAAATCAAGTTTGAGGTTAAATTCCCATGTGCCGAATAAAAAAAATACAGGTTAAATGAGTTTCTATCGCATTTTCAACTCAGTGCCTACTGATGGTTTAGTCACAACAAATGTTGCTACGTAGCCAATAGTGAATGTGCACACTGGTATTGGTATGTGCGCTCTAGCCAACAGCTTGCAGATACAGTGCGGGTTTAGCCTAGTACATGACAAAAGTGCAAAATAATTTTTATTTGACAAAGAATTTATCATTAAGTCACAAGAATAAGACCCTCCATATTTATTGAAAGGAGCAACAACCTTATCACTGTGCACTTACACCACCTTGTGAAGTTCTTCATAATGTATTTAATCGGTAGCCTAATAAACTGCATCCTTTCCCTTGATGTGACATTTGGATGGAAACATTTTTAGTGTCAAGCCATTTTGAGGATAATGGAATTATATTTTGGATGAAAAAGGAAAGAAAAAGAAAAGGGAAGAAAAAGGAAAGATCTGAATGATTGTCTCTACCCAAAGTGGCCCCCTTACAAAAAAAGAGTTACTCTGGCATAGACAATGAGACAGACCTGCCCAGCAGCTCTGACTTTGTTTACATTAAACACCTTGTGCATTTTTTAACTTGAGAAATACTGCACCAAACACATTAGTTAGATATAAAATTAAGCAACTTCAACACAGTGGTGGAAAAAGTACCCAATTGTCATACTTGAGTAAAAGTAAAGATACCTTCATAGAAAATGACTCAAGTAAAAGTGAAAGTCACCCAGTAAAATAGTACTTGGGTAAAAGTCTAAAAGTATTTGGTTTTAAATATACTTAAGTATCAAAAGTAAATGTATTTGCTAAAATAAACTTGAGTATTAAAAGTATAAATCATTTGAAATTCCTTATAGTAGGCAACCAGATGGCACCATTTTCTTATTTATTTTCTTACGGATAGCCAGGGGCTCAATCCAACACTCAGACATCATTTACAAACGAAGCATTTGTGTTTAGTGAGTCCTCCAGGTCAGAGGCAGTAGGGATGACCAGATATTTTCTCTTGATAAGTGCATGAATTTGACTGTTTTCCTGTTCTGCTAAGCATTCAAAATGTAACAAGTACTTTTGGGTGTGAGTGGAAAATGCATGGAGTTAAATGTACATTATTTTCTTTAGGAATGTAGTGAGGTAAAAGTTGTCAAAAATATAAATATTAAAGTAAAGTACAGACACCCCCAAAACTACTTAATTATTACTTTAAAGTATTTTTACTTAAGTAACTTACACCACTGCTAAAACATCCTTGGCAAAAACGTCAAAATTAATTACAGATTCCATGAATTATCTTAGATTCATTCTGGGGATTTTGAGGAAGTAAAATAGGCTGAATAGGTGAATGGGGGGACAAACATAATTAACCAAATGCAGAATCGGTCAGGAAGCGGTCCAAGACTGAAATTCAAGACTGAAAGGGATAACGACCTTCTCCTGTTCCCCCTCCTCCCTTCTGTAGCCCTCCTGACCACACCAGTCGTTCAATACATCTACACCTGTCTGAAGACCCAATCACCTCGCGTCTGGGGCCAGTTCATGAAGCAGGCCTCACAAAGCAGCCGTGAGTCCCTTATGACAGCCCTATGTCAGCTCTGTCTGCTGATGTCCACATCCCCTCCCCACCCCCATGTATTCCCTCCATTGGCACCGACTGAATGATAATTCCTCTGTACTGCCACCAGGTGGCAATAGCGGCATAGTGATATTCCACCCAATGCATGCCGTGTCACAAAATTACTTGTTTCAAGGACAAGCATTCACACTAGTAAAAGCTCACCCTCTCTGCAGCTCTTACAAACTCCATTTTACATGTCAGCAGTAACTTAGCAGGTTCACTTTAGCCGACAATGAAGCCTTTCTGTGTCTTCAGTGCTGAGGTGATGGTCAGGTCATGACTCACGTCTCCTGTCCTCTCTCACTCTTTGACAGATGGACTAAATACTGAGAATAATGATGACAGAGTGCTTCTGTGCTGCTTGCAGTACCGTAGTCTCTACCTAGAGGGAGTGCTCATCCTCTGCACATGAGTCCCCCCCTCCCTCCTCCCTCCACCTCCAGTATAACCTTCACTGCTGCTCATTGCTGCAGTCTCTGTCTGACTCTCCTCTGCAGATACATGTATGCTTGACAAGTGTGTGTGTGCGCATGTGTGTCTGCAGATAGCTCTTCATATGATATGGTGGTGTTTGTGGGTTTGAGAGAGAGACTGCTTGTTCATCTGTAGTACTCACTTCTTCATTTCACAATAGCAAAGGGCTGTCTCTCTCTATGCAAGCTGAGTCTCACGCTGTCTTCTCACACTGTCTGGTCAGGCGCACACACACACACACTCTCTCTGTCTCACTGTGTGTCAAATGCATTTGTAGAGTACTTTGCTTATAGAGGTTGATTTAATGTGATTGTGTGTCTGTTCACAGTAATGATAAGAACCTGTGCATTAAGGCCAGGCTGAGTGGGGTGAAGGCCCTCAGTAGGGTTAACCACAAATCAGCCGGGCTAGACAATCTGGACCCTTTCTTTCTAAAATTATCTGCCGAAATTGTTGCAACCCCTATTACTAGCCTGTTCAACCTCTCTTTCGTGTCGTCTGAGATTACCAAAGATTGGAAAGCAGCTGCGGTCATCCCCCTTTTCAAAGGGGGTAACACTCTTTACCCAAACTGCTATAGACCTATATCTATCCTACCCTGCCTTTCTAAGGTCTTCGAAAGCCAAGTTAACAAACAGATCACCGACCATTTCGAATCCAACCGTACCTTCTTCGCTATGCAATCTGGTTTCAAAGCTGGTCATGGGTGCACCTCAGCCACGCTCAAGGTTCTAAGCGATATCTTAACCGCCATCGATAAGAAACAATACTGTGCAGCTGTATTCATTGACCTGGCCAAGGCTTTCGACTGTCAATCACCACATCCTCATCGGCAGACTCAACAGCCTTGGTTTCTCAAATGATTGCCTCGCCTGGTTCACCAACTACTTCTCCGACAGAGTTCAGTGTGTCAAATCTGAGGGCCTGTTGTCCGGGCCTCTGGCAGTCTCTATGGGGGTGCCACAGGGTTCAATTATTGGGCCAACTCTTTTCTCTGTAAATATCAATGATGTTGCTCTTGCTGCTGGTGAGTCTCTGATCCACCTCTACGCAGATGACACCATTCTGTATACTTCTGGCCCTTCTTTGGACACTGTGTTAACCTCTCTGCGCACCGAACCCGTTAGCGGGATGAAATTCGACAACATACGGTGATCGCTACATAAATAGTCATATTAAACATTCATGAAAATACAAGTGTCTCACATGTTTTGAAAGCCTAGAATCTTGCTAATCCAACTGCGTTGTCAGATTCAAAAAAGGATTTACTGCGAATGAATTACGATGCAATTATCTGAGGATAGAGCCCCATAAAAAAACAACTATTTCAACCAGCACAGGCGCAACAAAAATCACAAACTGCAATAAAATACGTTGTTTACCTTTGACGATCTTCCTCTGTTTGCAATCCCAATGCTCATTGTTACACAATGAATGGTCTTTTGTTTGATAAAATCCATTTTTATAACACGAAACATTTTGTGAACCGCTTGTGTAGTGGATTCCGTCTCATTCCATTTTCGATGACACATTCGATGTAAATACACACACTAAATGTGACTTTTCGCAATGAAACCAAACCTGATTGGTCATTTCGCGTGACATATTGACTGAAAGAAACCGATTTGAAGACAACAAGTAATGACATCATTGTGCACCAATGATATGACCGCTGTTTCATTGATTGACTGTATTTTAACACAATGACCACTGATCATCTTGAAATCTAGCTGGGTAGATAGCCAATGAGCTGAGGTAAACGGCAATAGGTAATGTTTATGTGTTGGAAGACCAACCCATGTAGTAAACTCCGGCGTAAAGAGGTTCATTCGCCATTGAAGATTCATACTGGAAGGAGCCACGCATGTTACGCACAGCATTGTTTTGGTAAAGCGCATCTTCAGCTGTTTATATATCAATCAGTATGGCGACTAAGTCAGGGAAAGCTAAATCTAAGTCTAGATATACAGATGTACACACAATTTTCGAAGAAATTGATCGGGAAAGTGAATCAGAGATTGTTGGAGGACGATTCATTTAGCGATTCCCAAATGGAGGAGTATTTTTTGAACGGAGAGGACATCGTTTTGGACTGGTAAGTTCTTCTCATGCTAATGCCGCTGTTTGAAATTAATAATATAAAATATTATTTGTGAAATGAAATAGTCTATTTGAGGCTTTTGAGGGGAGGGCAGACCCACAACAATGGCCAAAGTGAAATAAAGACAGTAGATCTAGCTGGTCTGTCAAACTATAATAGAGACAGTAGATCTAGCTGAAATGTCATAATATAAAATAGACAGTAGATCTTGCTGGTCTGTCATAAAATAAATGAGACAGTAGATCTAGCAGGTCTATAATAATATATTCAACCTTATGTTCCCTGTACTCTCTCTCTATATACATATCTGTTTATTATACCTGTTGATACAGGGCTCATATGTGAAACTATTCTAACTGAACATTTTCTTTCACAGTGACACTGACTCCAAATGGGAGCCCCCAGTGCCAAGGTGTCCATCCCCCACTGAAGCTGGTTCATCCAGCTCCTGCCACAAGTGGTGTTCATCTGCCCAAATTTATTTCTGCAGGCATGGATGTGCCTCAGGGCCAAAAGGGCACAGCATGGAGATGTCGCTGTGTTTTTTGCTAAATTAAGTCCCCCCATCACCTGCACCACATGCTTGGTGACCCTCTGCTTTACAGCAGAAAGAGACTGCTATGGCACCTGGCATCAGCAGCACAATATTGTGTAGAGGATTGAGGGTCTTCCAAGTATTAATAAGTGTTATTTTGTAAATGTATTTTTTTTCTTCATGGGGGTGTTAGAATACCATTTTGGTATTTTGTATATAGTTATTCAATTCAAAATGTATAACCTCACCAATTTGGCCACTTGGGTACATTTGGGCTACTTGTGTAGGACACCTGGGTGACTTCATGATAAATGTCATGTAGCACACTCATTTTGGAAGTTATCATTCTGAAACTTTGCACAAGTACTGTTGCCCTCTTATGTTTTTCACTGAAATTGTCCCCATCGTCCTATCTGAATGTTTGTTTTGTCTTATTCATTTCAAAGATGATGATACAACAATAAAAATGAAAAAACGTTTGTTTTTTTCATTGTATTATCTAAACCAGATCTATTGTGTTATATTCTCCTACATTCAATTCACATTTACATAAACTTCAGAGTGTTTTCTTTCAAAGAATATGCATATCCTTGGTCCTGTGCCTGAGCTACAGGCAGTTAGATTTGGGTATGTCTTCAGGCGGAAATTGAAAAAAGTAAGGGGGTTGCTGTAAGAGGTTATTAACAACCCTCCAGACAAGCTTCAATGCCATACAACTCTCCTTCCGTGGCCTCCAACTGCTCTTAAATACAAGTAAAACTAAATGCATGCTCTTCAACCGATCGCTGCCTGCACCTGCCCGCCCGTCCAGCATCACTACTCTGGACTGTTCTGACTTAGAATATGTGGACAACTACAAATACCTACATGTCTGGTTAGACTGTAAACTCTTCTTCCAGACTCACATAAAACATCTCCAATCCAAAGTTAAATCTAGAATTGGCTTCCTATTTCGCAACAAAGCATCCTTCACTCATGCTGCCAAATATACCCTCGTAAAACTGACCATCTTACCGATCCTCGACTTAGGTGATGTCATTCACAAAATAGCCTCCAACACCCTACTCAACCAATTGGATGCAGTCTATCACAGTGCCATCTGTTTTGTCACCAAAGCCCCATATACTACCCACCACTGCGACCTGTACGCTCTCGTTGGCTGGCCCTCGCTTCATACTCGTCGCCAAACCCACTGGCTCCAGGTCATCTACAAGACCCTGCTAGGTAAATTCCCACCTTATCTCTGCTCGCTGGTCACCATAGCTGCACCCACCGGTAGCACGCGGGTATATCTCACTTGTCACCCCCAAAGTCAATTCCTCCTTTGGCCGCCTCTCCTTCCAGTTCTCTGCTGCCAATGACTGGAACGAACTACAAAAATCTCTGAAACTGGAAACACTTATCTCCCTTACTAGCTTTAAGCACCAGCTGTCAGAGCAGCTCACAGAACACTGCATCTGTACATAGCCCATCTATAAATAGCCCAAACAACTACCTCTTCCTACGGTATTTATTTATTTATTTATTTTGCTCCTTTGCACCCCAGTATTTCTACTTTGCACACTCATCTACTGTCAAATCTACCATTCCAGTGTTTTAATTGCTATATTGTATTTACTTTGCCATCATGAGCTATTTATTGCCTTTACCTCCATTATCTCACATCATTTGCTCACATTGTGTATAGACTTATTTTTCTACTGTATTATTGACTCTGTTTGTTTTACTCCATGTGTAACTCTGTTGTTATATGTGTCGAACTGCTTTGCTTTATCTTGTCCAGGTCGCAGTTGTAAATGAGAACTTGTTCTCAACTTGCCTACCTGGTTAAATAAAGGTGAAATAAAAATTTAAAAAATAAGAAAAAACCTTGTGGAGGAGGTGGACAGGCTCAAAACTATTGGTGTCCACAATCTGACTCTCCTCCATGCACAAATACACACACAGACCTCTATAAACACAGGGACACAGATCCCCATCCTCACACAAATCAAATCAAATGTTATTGGCTGCATACACATATTTAGCAGATGTTATTGCGGGTGTAGCGAAATGCTTGTGTTCCAAGCTCCAGCAGTGCAATAATATTTAATATCAGTGCAGTAACACTGTCCCAGACCCGTGACCACCAGAAACACAGACCCTCCCCAGGACAGCAGCAGAAGGAACAGATGAGGGATGATGGAGGGAAAGAGAGAAGACTGGATGAGGAGAGAAAGAATGTTGCAGAAGAGGCCCGGGAGCTGAGAAGATGTGTGTCCGTACTCTAAAGGAGGCGCTGTTTCAGGTGCTGGAGGTTGAGATGTAGAACTGTGGTAAGAGCTAAATGCCACAATCTCCTGGTAAATTCCAAATCAACCCTTAGCCTCTGCCCCAGACATTCTCAATCGGAAATTATTAGACAGGGCAGGTGTAACATTTGTTGAACTCAGATGAAAAAACAATCAAATATTATGTATGCACTTTGCACTCTTTGATAGATACCATTACATGTGTATGCTGAAGAAATGCTGTTAGCCATTAATAATTGACAGTGCATTTGGAAAGTATTCAGACCCCTGGACTTATTCCACATTTTTTCACGTTATTCTAAAATGAATTAAATGGTTGTTTTCCCTCATCAATCTACACACAATACCCCATAATGAGAAAGCAAAAACAGGAGATGTGGCTTCGGGACATTCTTTTCTGTACCATCAACACCAGGCTGGATGGGGCCATGGACTCATGCTGCTTACGCCAAATCCTGACTCTGCCATCAGCATGACGTAACAGGAACTGGGATTCATTGGACCAGGCAACATTTCTGCACTCCACAATTATCCTGTGTTGGTGATCACGTGCCTATTGGTGCCGCTCTTCTTGCTTTTAGCTGATAGGAGTGGAATACGGTGTTCGTCTGCTGCAATTGCCCAATGTGCAGTGAAAGGTCTTTGTAATAATAGCATGCCTGGGCAGGTCTCTGGTGCATGACCCTGCCTGGGAGTCTAGTTTCACCTCATTGTGTCATCACAATCGTGTCATCACATCACAATCGCCATGCTAGACATTTTAAACTATTGTGATACTGATTAACAGCTGAATTATTCATCACAGTGTCCAACTCTTTCTGGAAATGCCCAATTGCTGTGACCGTAAAATGGCATAATGACAAACAGACACACACAGACACACACACACAGTTTGATGAGTGGTTAAATGAGTTCTAGACGCTGTGTTCTTCCATCCTTGTATCTATTGGCTGGTCATCATATCAAGGTTTTATTATTAGTTAGAATGTCTTGTACTGTACACATGCACAGCTAAATGCTGAATTGCAGTATACATGGGGGGGGGGGGGGGGGGGGGGGGGGGGATGGATGGGAAATGCTTAATTCTTTATTCCCACTGATGGTGAAGAAAGGTGACAGCTGTTGGCTTTAAGAAAGAGAGTTCCACAGATGACACTGAATGCAGGCCTAGTTATTTATTCATTCATCATGACGTTGTTGATGGAAAATAGGACTAAAATAGGATGTCATTTCATACTGTGGTTTGAATCCTAAATGCTGTTTAAGACTGGGAAATATTTGCTGGGATATTGCATTAACGAACCCCACAGCGATAGTCAATGTTTTATTTCTGTTATTTTTTTAAACTGCTCACTGAGGAAAGAAATAGTCTAACTTAGCCTAGTTGATACTGTAGTTTTCTGGGCAGCACTTTATTTGGATAGTCCATCTGTGCATGCTCTACAGGCTATCGGTAACATTTCAACTATTTACTAACCCTAACCCTAGCTGTAACCGTAACCCTAAACTTAACCCTTACCCTAGCCCTTACTCAAAACCTTACCGTAACCTTAGCAAGCAGTTGCTTATTAACATATAGTATCCAAATAAAGTGTGACTGCTTCCTGTGTTAAATATTTCATTTATTTGGCCTACAGTGAAGTTATATAGTTAATAGATAAGTAGGCTGTTATTCCTTGTGTTGAATATCTTATGTTGGTGGCCACTGAGGCGTGGGTTGCATCCCAAATTGCACCCTATTCCCTATACAGTATAGTGGATGACTTTTGACCAGGGGCCTCATTTATCAAAGGTGTGTGGGCACAAAAAAGACTCTAAATCTTGCGTGTGTCAGTTTTCTGCAAAGGTTGGTATTTTACAATGTTGAACTTGACAGGGAAGTGAATATTGTTATTTTGGCAGAAATGGAAATGTAAGTGGCGGAAATGTAAGCGCTTGATGCACAGGAATTATAATAAAGGTAACTGGCTACTCTTTAGTTGACTAATCTAGCTGGCAAACTACTATTTATTCCCAGTGCTGAGCTAGTAGTATAACTGACATTTACGTTAGCAAATTTTTCAACCCCCTTGACTGAAATGAATGAACTACTAGCAGTTAGATAGCCAGTTCAGCTCTAGCTAGCCTCTAGCTAAAGTGTATTCAGAAAGTATTCAGACCCCTTGACCTTTTCCACATTTTGTTACGTTACAGAAGAATTGGAGAAACTCCCCAATTACAGGTGTGCCAAGCTTGTAGCATCATACCTCGAGGCTATAGTTGCTGCCAACGGTGCTTCAACAACTGAGTAAAGGGTCTGAATAGTTATGTAAATGTGGTATCAGTTTTTTATATTTAATACATTTGCAAAAAAAAAAGTTTTAGTTTGTCATTATGGGGTATTGTGTGTTAAGTTCATGTTTTAAGTATTCCTATATTTCTGTTATTACGGTGCTATCACTCTGTTATTAGTGCGCCTGAGCAGGAGTCTCATTGTTGATGAACCTGGCCTGAGTGGAATGGCATCCATGTAGTGTGCTAATACGGTTGAGTAAACGTTATTAAGCGCGAACCTTGTCGTTGTGTCATTTTAAGTTAACGTTGGTAGCAGCGGATGGCTAATAACTACAATGTGCCACCTCGCTCCGACGAGAAGAGGTCGTATGATAGTTGGAAAAAAGGAACATTGAATCTGGACACGGGTTACTAATCTGGACAAGAAAAGCACTTGCTGTGGTATTATCGCTCGAAGGAAGAGCGAGAGAGACAGCACTAGAAATATCCTTTGAGGATTTGAACAAGGATGACGGTATGGGAACTTTGATTAGGTGCCATTGCCCGGCACACATCCATTGGACAGATATGGAAGAGATCAAAATGTGCTTTTTGTCAAAGCACTTATCATTGGGTTAAAGACTGTCCTCATAAAAATGAACAAGTTAAACTAACAGAAGAAAATGTAAACACAGAGAAAGAGCAGTGTAACATGACACTGTTTTTTAAACCAATCTGCTTCTGATTCTGAGGTCTAAATAGTTGAATCCTTAGGATCTGCTGTGATTGATACTGCATGTACACACACAGTGTGTGGTGCAAAATGGCATGATAGCTATGTCAGTGAACTAAATATGAAAGAAGTACAAAATATGATTGACACACCGAGCAACAGAGCTTTCAAATTTGGAGATGGGAGAATCGTCCACTCTATCAAGAGAGTTAAGATACCAGCAAAAATTGGTCAGACTAAACGTCACATTGAAACAGAGGTGGTCCCTACAGATATCCCCTTAACATTAAGCAAAGCTTCCCTCAAGAAGGCGGGGGCTGTACTAGACATAAAAAAAATGACAAGGCAGTGATGTTTAAACAACCAGTGACCCTTGAACTTACTACCTCAGGCCCCTATTGTGTAAACATTTTAGACAAAGACATCACACAAAGTCCATGTTAAAATGAGATTCTGACAGACACAGAGAACATGAACACAAAGGAAAAACACAAAGTATTGTTAAAGCTTCACAAACAGTTTGGACATGCTACAGTTGACAGACTTCAGAATTTACTCATCAGTTCTGGGAATAATGGTGACGAGAGTATTTAGACTCTAAGGCAGATAGTTAACAGTTGTGAGACATGTCAGAAATACAGCAAACCTAAGCAAATCAAATCAAATCAAATTTTCTTTGTCACATACACATGGTTAGCACAGACCAGCTGTTGGTTTGCCACTGGCTTCCAAGTACAATGAAACAGTGGCTGTAGATCTACATGAGCTAGGACCATGTGTGTGGTACCTTCACATAATCGACCACTTCACACGCTTCAGTGCTGGAAACATTGTGAATACAAAAAACCCCAGTGAAATCGTCAAGCACTTCATTCATTCCTGGATGAGTGTGCATGGCCCGCCCCAGAAATTGTACCGTGGCAATGGAGGAGAATTCAATAATAATTCATTAAGAGAAATGGCTGAGAAATTCAACATGGAAGTAAATACAACTGTTGCATACAGTCCATGGAGCAATGGACTTCTGGAGAGACATAATCAAACACTTCGAGATTATGCTCAATGCACAATGTTCATGGCTACAGCCCATACCAACTAGTGTTCTGGCAGAACCCTAATCTTCCCTCTGTGCAGGTTGACAAGCCACCAGCACTAGAAGGGACCAGTGTGAGTGCATGGGTGGGACAGCACCTTTCAGCACTACATGCAGCGAGAAAAGTGTTCACTGAAGCAGAGTGTTCAGAGAGAATTCACAGGGCTCTGCGTAAACAGCTTTGGCCCATCGATGGGAAGTACGAGACTGGAACCAAAGTGTACTACAAACGAGTTGACTGTCAAGAGTGGAAAGGACCGGGAGTAGTCATTGGCCAAGATGGTGTGGTAATATTTGTGAGGCACGGAGGCACCATTGTCAGGGTGCATCACTCAAGATTGCAGAAAGTAAATTATCAACAAGATGGAGGGGCTGTTGCTGAGAATTAACCTTATAAAGAAAATGAAAAAAAGGACACAACAGACACAAACTTACCAGGTGTCACATCCAAGGATATTGACACTGAAGCTGACACAGGAAATGGAGCAGAGACCTCCAATCATGACACAGGTAATACTATTGAGCATTCAAATGAGGAAAACATTCAACAACAGCCACATGTGTTAAGACAACATGGTTCTTCCAATCTGAAAACTGTGGTAAAAGTGGTATTCCACATACAGCAACTGTCATTGGACGAGCAGGAAAAGCCAAAAGAAAACACCAGAACTGGTACAACTTTCAGTACTCTGAACCAGTTACACTTTTTGGTACAACAGGGTCAGCTGACCTGTCACTTATAGACAATCACATAATTGAACCAGTGGAAAATCAAGAAAAACAGAATGACATTTAAAATGATGATGTACTTGAAACAATGGATGTATCATTTGACTCAGCTAAGATAGATTAGCTCAGTAATTGGATGAAAAATTAAAGAGGAAGCCAAAGACATTGGTCAAAAATGTGTCTCGACAAGGTGGGTGTGTACCCTTAAAGAATCCTTAACTGGAATAGTGCCAAAAGCACATCTAGTGGCTAGAGGTTTTGAGGAGCTGGCTGCTAAAGAACTCCCAAAACATTCACCGACATGCACCTCAGAGTCACTCAGATTGCTGCTGACAGTGATCTGCCAGAATTTTTTTTTAAATGAATTCCATAGACATCGAATCTGCATTTTTGCAGGGAACAGAGCAGTCAAGGCCTACCTCCGCCTGAAGCTAAGAGAGAAGGAACACTGTGGAAACAAAAAAAGTGTGTGTATGGCCTGGCAGATACATCACTCTACTGGTACAACAAAGTCAAGGTAACAATGTTGAGCAGAGGTGGAAGAATGTCACAAGTGGATACTACTGTCTTCTATTGGCTTGATCAAGACTGCAATGTGACTGGAGTACATGCCCGTCATGTTGATGACTGATGACTTCATTTGGGTTGGCTCACAGAACTTTGCTACAAGTGTGATTTCACACCTCAAAGCTGTTTTCCAGGTCGGCCACAAAGGAGCAGCTCGCTGACTGTTTGACTAAAGGGAACGTCCGGTCTTGTGCTCCTAAAGGCACTCAGTAATGGAAAGTGGCAGCTTAAGTAATACAAAAAAAAACTTTGTCACACAACCCATTTGTAATGGGTAACTTAAATAATATTTGTGGCATTTAATTATGTTGTTGATGTTTTATTTGTCTTTAAAGAAAAATGGGAGATTGTTAAGTTCATGTTTTAAGTATCCCTATATTTCTGTTGTTACGGTGCTATCACTCTGTTATTAGTGCGCCTGCACAGGAGTCTCATTGTTGATGAACCTGGCCTGAGTGGAATGGCAACCATGTATTGTGCTAATACGGTTGAGTAAACACTGTTAAACTGAAACCTTGTCGTTGTGTCATTTTGAGTTAACATTGTGTGTAGATTGATGAGGGAAAAAACAAAGGTAATCCATTTTAGAATATGGCTGTAACGTAACAAAATGTGGAAAATGTCAAGGAGTCTGAATACTTTCCGAAGGCATTGTATCTGTCAGGTAGCAGTATCTAACAGCTGTTGTGTGTATGAAAATGTTTTGTAGCCTTTTTTTTGTCAACAGAAGTACATTTGATGATGTACCATTGCACCATTAGCTAGCAGAGCTTGCCAAAAGTTGGCTAACGTTAGCTAGCTAGCTCACTAACTTTAGCTATTATTTTTACCTCCATCACACTAGACCTGAATCAAATTACGAAACCAGCGGCCAGACGATTGAAGACCGATATTCTGATGTTTTTTTTTAGCACATTGTATGTTTTTATTAGTCAGTATAGCAATGTAACTTTATTGATCTTTCAGTTTCCCTCGCTAATTCCCTACTTTTCACACCGACACTGTATAAACAGCTCTACAGGCTTCACTGTCATGGTGCACAGTCAGTACACAACACTATGCTCATCGTGTCTTAGCAGGATCAGATGGTGAAAGGTGTCCCTGCAGGGTCAGACAGCCAGGGAAGACCAGTCTACGGAGCTCAGGTGAATTTATAACCATTATATATTATAACCATCAGTGATTGGATACAAAGTTCCAATCTTGAATTTATGGGTAGGCTACATTCTGGGATCTGGGAATAATGGTAAATTCAATTGTTGAACCATTGATTCTATTCTTGGATAATATAATGTATAAGTGTACACCAATGTAATTCTTTGTCATGCCTCATCTGAGCAGAATCAGATGGTGACAGGGGTCTCATCAGGGTCAGGCAGCCAGGGAAGATCACACTATTTTCTGTGCAGCAAATACTAGACAAGCAAGAGACGCTATTGATGGTAATGAATGGATACAGGTACGGTAGAATACCCAGTCATGTTCATATATTCTCAGACAAAAATGACTAGAACGTACTATATGCCAGTGAAACTGAATATCAAGCACACGGAAATGTAATTACTCTGCCGGAGGTGTAAAACACAAAAGGGGACATATTTGCATATTCTATGGTCTTGTGAAGGCTGGCTAAATTATGCCACAGAGTATGTTCTTCTGTCAGCATGTCTACAGATTTCCCTTCTCCCTGTTTTTGTTTGCTTGGAAATGTTGATACTGGAGACTGTTATCAGAAGAAACTGTGTAACCTAGCATTTATAGTGGCTAAGAAATGTATTGCCATTAATTGGAAGGTTGGTTATCCTCCCACAATGGATGGAAGGAATGTCAAGTTATGTATCACTAGATTTTATTTATTACAAGATTAAGGTTATACTGTACAAGTTTCATAAGGTGCCTTATATGGAATGCAGTACGACAAAAGGAATATTGAAAAAATGCCCACGTCAGGGGAGAACTATTTAGGCAATGATGAATGTTTCACTAAGATCATAAGTGAAATTGCATGGCGCCAAATTCAAAACAACAGAAATCCCATGATTAAAATTCCTCAAACATACAAGTATTTTACACCATTTAAAAAAATAAACTTCTTGTGATTCCAGCCACAGTGTCCGATTTCAAATACGCTTTACGGCGAAAGCACACCAAACGATTATGTTAGGTCAGCACCTAGTCACAGAAAACCATACAGCCATTTTCCAGCCAAGGAGAGGGCTCACAAAAATCAGAAATAGCGATTAAATTAATCACTAACCTTTGATGATCTTCATCAGATGGCACTCTCAGGACTTCATGTTACACAATAAATGTGTGTTTTGTTCGATAACGTTTATCTTTATGTCCAAAAATCTCATTTGAAATTGGTGTGTTATGATCAGAAATGCATTGTCTCATACTAACATCCGGTGAAAGTGCAGAGAGCCACATCAAATTACAGAAATACTCATAATAAACATTGATAAAAGACACCAGTGATATGAATAGAAATATAGATCAACTTCTCCTTAATGCAACCGCTGTGTCAGATTTCAAAAACGCTTTATGGTGAAAGCACACCTTGCGATTATGTTAGGTCAGCGCTAGTCACAGAAGAACATCCAGCCATTTTCCAAAGAAGGAGAGGTGTCAGAAAATTGTGTTATAAATATTCACTTTAATGACACCTTTAATGATATTGATCGGAATGCACTCCCAGCAATCCCAGTTCCACAAGAAATGTTTGTTTTGTTCGATAAAGTCCATAATTTATGTCCAATTACCTCCTTTTTGTTCGCGCGTTTAGCCCAGTAATCCAAATGCATAATGCGCGATCACTTGTTCAGACGAAATGTCAAAAAAGTTATATTACAGTTCATAGAAACATGTCAAACGATGTATAAATCAATCTTTATGATGTTTTTATCATAAATCTTCCATAATGTTCCAACCGAAGAATTCCTTTGTCTTTAGAAATGCAATGGATGCAGCTACCTCTCACAGGCGCACGGGTGATCAGCTCATGGCCTTCAGTCAGACCTCTGGTTGAAACAGCTCTCATTCTCTCCTCCTTTACAGTAGAAGCCTCAAACAAGGTTCTAAAGACTGTTGACATCTAGTGGAAGCCGTAGGAAGTGCAATATGACCCCATAGACACTGTATATTCGATAGGCAATGACTTGAAAAACTACAAACCTCAGATTTCCAACTTCCTGGTTGGATTTTTTTCTCAGGTTTTTGCCTGCCATATGAGTTCTGTTATACTCACAGACATCATTCAAACAGTTTTAGAAACTTCAGAGTGTTTTCCATCCAAATCTACAAATTATATGCATATTCTAGCTTTTGGGCCTGAGTAGCAGGCAGTTTACTCTGGGCACCTTATTATCCAAGCTACTCAATACTGCCCCCCAGTCCCAAACAAGTTAACATGCATCTATTTCTATTATCTTACATAATTAATTCCCTCAGAGCCAGACACAACCTTACAAACTGCAACCTTATCACAGCTACCAATCACCAGACAATAGTTAGTCACCAGTTACCGCTGGCTACACAGAGGTTATGTCAACACACACACATTAGTGATCAACAGCTCAGCCACACACAGAGACAGAAACGCCAGAGTGTGTGTGACTGTGGTGTGGTCTGTCATGTGTGCTGCCCAGCCAGACATCGCCTCAGGTGGGGGAGCGTTTTCAGAAGGGAAATAACTGCATTTCAGAGTTATGTTTCCTTTGTGATTGAGTTCAATTCCATTCCGTTTAGTTGTTACCTTTTTGAAGGCCTTGGAGTAGATTGCAAATGAGAATTCCAGTTCCAGTTTCTTATGAACAAATCAACCAGTAGTACTCCAAAGGTCATTTTCCAACCTGTTGAATGAAAATAACTGCTTTCTGATAACTTGTTTTATTGGCAAGGTTATGGCATAATACACTGTTTACATAATAACCAGTAGGGTTTGTGAACAGCAGAGCCCAAACAATATACCAATATTGGCATTTGTCACGTCTCCTCCCCTGGCGTATACTAACCACCGGTCCTGGGATCCATCATTACACACACCTGGCATCCATCATGACGTGCACCTGCAGATCATCATGATACTCACCCTTCCTGATTACCTACCCAATATCTGTCACTCCCTTGGGATCCTTCCTCAGTCAGTATTGTTCCTGTGTAAACGCGACATTTTGCAGGTTCAGCACCTCCGTGCAGACACATCTACCCTCTGTCGGTGGCTGAGACCCAGGCCATGGAGGATTACATCCAAGAGGCGCTCCAGCAAGGTTTCATCCATACAGCTATTTCTCCTGCATCGGCTGTTTTCTTCTTTGTGGCCAAGAAGGATGGAGGGTTATGTCCGGTATACTAACCACCGGTCCTGGGAACCATCATTACGCACACCTGGTATCCATCATTACGCGCACCTGCAGATCATGATACTCACCTGGACTCATTACCTTCCTGATTACTTCCCCTATATCTGTCACTCCCTTTGGTTCCATCCCCAGTCAGTAATGTTTCTGTGTTCATGCGTAAACGCCACTGTTATGTTGTCGCATTTCATGTTTGTTGTGTTCTTAAACGTTTCACCTGCACCTGCTTCTTGACTCAAAGCATCTCCGTTACAGCATTTTACTGATATATATACTGTATATATATCGGATGATAAATCCACCGATATTCAATGAATAGGATTAAAAAGGCAAATGTTCCCTTTTTTAAAACTTTACTTGATCAAAAATACGGTTACTGCTGGAAGTCGCAGACTCAAATGACTGCCTCGCCTGGTTCACCAACTACTTCTCAGATAGAGTTCAGTATGTCAAATCGGAGGGCCTGTTGTCCGGACCTCTACGGGGGTGCCACAGGGTTCAATTCTCAGGCAAACTCTTTTCTCTGTATATATCAATGATGTTGCTCTTGCTGCTGGCAATTCTCTGATCCACCTCTACGCAGACGACACCATTCTGTATACATCTGGCCCTTCTTTGGACACTGTGTAAACAAACCTCCAAAACAAGCTTCAATGCCATACAACACTCCTTCCCTGGCCTCCAACTGCTCTTAACTTTTTCACATGTGAGTTCCAAATATCTCTAATGGTCACCCCAGGTTGAGTTGTTTTATGCAGGGGATGTCAGAATGCACTCACAGTTCCAAAATGTGATTATTACACAACAGGACAGTTAACACACGCTGCCTGCTAATTATCTATAGGCTATGTTTCAACTTGTTAATTTCAAATAGTTTTCTAACAACAGCTTGAATTGAGGTATGTTCCGCCTACTCATTAATTCACATAGAAGTAGCCCATTTCTGCTTTGCGTACAATTTATGTTTGAGGCTTTACTGAGCAAGAAAAACCCACCACACTTCACTCGTGTTTGCGCAGATCAAGTATGCATATATTTGCAAGACTTGGAACATTTTCTTGCTGGTGCTCACTTTGCCTTCCTTGTTGTTTTCCTTACACATAATAACTTTGGACATGTGTGCGTTCCGATCAAAGTAAGTTCCTTGTTTTCTGTATATCGTGTTGTCATTTCTACTGTAGGCCCATACAGTATATATGTACAGCTGAACTCGGATGTTTACATACATTTAGGCTGGAGTCCTTAAAACTAGTTTTTCAACCACTCGGACAAATTTCTTGTTCACAAACTATAGTTTTGGCAAGTTGGTTAGGACATCTACTTTGTGCATAACACAAGTAATTTTTCCAACAATTGTTTACAGACACTTATAATTCAGTGTATCACAATTCCAGTGGGTCAGAAGTTTACATTCACTAAGTTGACTCTGCCTTTAGACAGCTTGGAAAATTCCAGAAAATGATGTCATGACTTTAGAAGCTTCTGATAGGCTAACTGACTTCATTTGATTCAATTGGAGGTGTACCTGTGGATGTGTTTCAAGGCCTACCTTCAAACTCAGTGCCTTTTTGCTTGACATCATGGGAAAATCAAAAGAAATCAGCCAAGACCTCAGAAAACAATTGTAGACCTCCACAAGTCTGGTTCATCCTTGGGAGAAATGTACAAACGCCTGAAGGTACCACATTCATCTTTACAAACAATAGTACGCAAGTATAAACACCATGGGACCACACAGCCGTCATACCACTCAGGTAGGAGACGTGTTTGGTCTAGACATGAACGGTCTTTGGTGAGAAAAGTGCAAATCAATCCCAGAACAACAGCAAAGGACCTTGTGAAGATGCTGGAGGACACAGGTACAACAGTATCTATGGTCACAGTAAAAATGAGTCCTATATCGATATAACCTGAAACGCCGCTCAGCAAGGAAGAAGCCATTCCTCCAAAACCGCCATAAAAAAGGCCAGATTACAGTTTGCAACTGCACACGGGGACAAAGATTGTACTTTTTGGAAAAATGTTCTCTGGTCTGATGAAACAAAAATAGAACTGTTTGGCAATAATGACCATCGTTGTGTTTGGAGGGAAAAGGGGGACACTTGCAAGCCGAAGAACACCATCCCAACTGTGAAGCACAGGGGTGGTTGGCTGCAGGAGGGACTGGTGCACTTCACAAAATAGATGGCATCATGAGGTAGGAAAATTATGTGGATATATTGAAGCAACATCTCAAGACATCAGTTAAAGCTTGGTCGCAAATGGGTCTTCCAAATGGACAATGACCCCAAGCATACTTCCAAAGTTGTGGCAAAATGGCTTAAGGACAACAAAGTCAAGGTATTGGAGTGGCCATCACAAAGCCCTGACCTCAATCCTATAGAAAATGTGTAGGCAGAACTGAAAAAGGGTGTGCGAACAAGGAGGCCTACAAACCTGACTCAGTTACACCAGCTCTGTCAAGAGGAATGGGCTAAAATTCACCCAACTTATTGTGGGAAGCTTGTGGAACCCTACCCGAAACATTTGACCCAAGTTAAACTATTTAAAGGCAATGCTACCAAATACTATTTGAGTGTATGTAAACTTCTGACCCACTGGGAATGTGATGAAATAAATAAAAGCCAAAATAAATAATTTGCTCTTCTATTATTCTGACATTTCCCATTCTTAAAATAAAGTGGTGATCCTAACTGACCTAAAACAGGGATTATTTACTAGGATTAAATGTCAGGAATGCTGGAAAAACTGAATTTAAATGTATTTGGCTACGATGTATGTAAACTTTCGACTTCAACTGTATGTACAGTATGTATGGAGCATAATGTATTTACAGTTTTGTTCATGTTTTCAATTACTGGTGACAAAAAATGCATTCCGATTAATGCATATATTGCAATGGACACCTATGATGTGTGTAAAATAATTTTTGGAAGGTCGTACTGATTGCAATGAGCTAGCCATTTGCCAGCTATGTGTGGCGCCATGTTTGTTGACATTATACAATGCATTCTGGGTGTCACGTAAACGTCTGTCAGACCAAATTTGTTATATTGAGGTGAAGGAATGGTTCACTCATCTTTCAGATAAACTTCCGGAAGTGAATGAAGGGAAGTGGATGATCGTAGACCCCACACCCCCTTCAACATGCATACTATAAACAGACCAATCTAATCTTGTCTCCTCTTATTATCTTTGGTTGATGCGGGAAAAAAAAAAAGCATGGCGTCGCGCAGAAACTACTGTCATGACTGTAATGATCAGGTCAGGTTACAGGAGAACACAATCCTACAGATTGTCTCTCAACCCCAACAGAGGAGGAGAGATCTAGGGCTCTGAAGATGTGGGGGGTTTCATGGCCTCTCACTCCCCTGGTAAATCTCAGGCCACAGACAAATTCCTTTGTCCTGTTACTATGGAGAACCAGCCTCAGAACATTAAACATGAACTGAAGGGACTTTGGAACAATGGTTTTCATCAGCCACAATGGTGGTCATGACGATAGATGGAATATGAAAATGTATGTCATTTTTGTTCTGTTATTAAAGGTTAATAGATGACGTTATTATGAAAACATTGTAATGTGAAGGGTTTTCCTAGTATATGTTTGATATTTATACATTGTACGTTGTCTGGAAAATATCCAAATCAAAGAGAATGTTTTGGGGAAGATGAAATGTTAAGTTAGTTGTCTAAAATTGGATTTGAGTAAAATCTGGACCTTGCCTCATTAACTTGGTATGCCCAGAGAATTGCCCTAAAGGCGGCTACGCCCACTTCTGACCCAAGGGTATAAAACCTGTGAGTATAGAATTTTCGACAGGACTATGTGACCCCAGCTGCAGCAAGGTCTAAAAAAGTCAACGAACCCAGAACGCAACTCAAGATTGAAGACAAATACATCCTTTTCTACCCAAGCTACGGATGAGTAGCTGTGTCTAAGCGGGTGAATTCAGGTCGAACCACCTCGACCACCCATCGAATCGTGGTATCTAAAGGGTTTCATTCCTATGCTGTAAGCTCTGAGCTACAGAGCTGTCTGTCCTCAGAAGACCACTTCCAGAGAAAAGGGTGAGGGAACAGATTCCTAAGCCAAAAAGGACATTGACATCGGGAGGTCGAGCAGGGAGGTGCGCGTCATCGAACAGCGGAACAGTGCACGCAGAGAATCCTCGAGATCATCCCCATGCAATTACATCATTATATTCTGACCCATAAGAGCGGCAGTTTGGGGCAAGGCTAGGGTTAGAATAGCATAACTGACAAATTCACCCAAATGTATATTTCTCTTGTGTACTTTCTTTTTTCTCTCTCTTTTGAAATCCTCATTGTGGGTAATATGCGCCATAGTGTGTTGGCCTAATAATGTTCAATAGCCTATCAATAGCCTATAATGTGTTTTGTCAATGTGTATCTTTTATCATCATTTTAGCTTTTTAGTAAATAAATATTAAACTAAGATTGTTGTGGTACGAATTCATTAGTGAGACCCGGGTTCGTGCAGATTCACGGGCTATACGACGTTCAGAACGAGATTGGTAGAGGTAACTGGTTAATTAGCGTCTGTTGTAAAATCGATATTCTGGTATTCTTTGAGTTACTTTGGGAAATAGAAACTCAATAAAAACTAGTTTTCCCATGGTGCCCCAGGTTAATGAGTTAATAATTGCTTGATTCAGTTAATCACACAATTAGAAACTTGTAATCATTCGATGAGCAACAGTCGTCACATTAACTAATACATCGTCACGACACTACCCATCCTCGGATTTCTTTCAATTCCTAGATAGTGTTTTACTCAGTTATTTTGATGAATGGTGAGCTCACCCGTGATGTGATTAATTGTAAATCATTCATATTGTAGTTTCTGTCAGTGTAAGCGGTGCGTAACTGACAGCAGAGAAGTCAGGCGCAGGAGAGCAGAAATGGGAAACAGTCGGAGCACTTTAATGATGCAAAAACAAATGGCACCCAGAACAGCAAAATACGGGTTGAAACATCCCGTTGCCAACCAGTCAGAAATGCACAAAACACTTACAACAAACAATTCCACACACAGACATGGGGTGAACAGAGGGTTATATACATGTCAAATAATGAGTGAATGTAAACCAGGAGTGTGGGAAAACAAGACAAAACAAATTGAAAATGAAAGGTGGATCGGCGATGGCTAAAAAAACGGTGACGTCGACCACCGAGCGCCGCCCGAACAAGGAGAGGAACCGACGTCGGCGGAAGTCGTGACAGTCACCCGAGAGTTATAAAAATATGACCTCTTGTGTTATGCCAATCTTTCCTCAGTTAGAGCTAGGACAAATGTAGCCTACATTTTTTCGGTTTGGATGATTGTGTTATGCTGTAGCTACATTGCATCCAAAAATAAGGACTGTGTTTGTTCAAAATGTTTCTGAAAAAAACAGTGTGGCCAGCTCAAATGCTGATTGTTGCTTCATACCGAAACTGGACATTCTAAGTAAGTGTTCTAATCACACCGGTTTGATCGTATGCTACAGGGACCACTGTAGAATGACCACACCCATGTGTTGGTATGTGTGAAAAGGTTAAATGCTAGTAGAATGGGCCAGCTCCCGGGTGGTGCAGTCGTCCAGGCCACTGCATCGCAGCGCTAGCTGTGCCACCAGAGACTCTGGGTTCGTGCCCAGGCTCTGTCGCAGCCGGCCGCGACAGAGGTCCGTGAGGCGACGCACAATTGGCCTAGCGTCATCCGGGTTAGGGAGGGTTTGGCCCGGTAGGGATATCCTTGTCCCATTATTTATTTTAGACAGGTCTAAAGAAGCATGATATGAAGAAAATGTAGTCTATTTCAGAAGAACAGAATAGCATACTCTGATTTGTCCATATGTTAGGTCCTGATCTGGCTATGCCATATGGCTGTGGGTTACACTAGTTCATTTAGCAGACAAGATTTGCTTAGAATTCCGTGGCATTATTTAATAATATGAAGAATACAATTGAACAAAGCTGAATAAAATATAAAGGATATTTTCTCCAAACAATTTGAGGCAGTGTGCACAAGCTGCTATTCTGTGATGAGTGGTTAACAATGTAATAGTTATTCCTATACGCTTAATTTAAAGTTATTAATGTAACGTTAGTTGTTCTACAAACGTTGGGCTATATGTTTAGATTTTTAATACATTGTAAGGCTGCATGATGAGCGCATGAGCACTGCTTTGTTTTTGCGCAGACTGTACACACTACATCAGTCACTCATTCACAATTTGAGATGCACTTGATAATGCCTAGAATTTCATGCCGGCATCCCCTTCGTGTGGCCGTAATGCACCCTAAAGAAATCCAGGCCTTTTGCAGCCAGTGGCCGGTGTGCCCTTCTGCCTGAGTGCTGCGTGTTCCATCATGTGATTGGGTCTTTCTCACAGGCTACAAGTGAAGACAGACACATCGGGGACACAATTGCATGCATCCTTATCCAATTCCCGAGGTGCATATTGAAGATATCATCAGCCAACAAAATGAGTAGGCCTAACAAACAGCAAAAGCACTCGCCTATTTCAATCTACTATTCCCCACAGTACAAAGGTTGACCTATTCTGTGCGAGAAATAAATATTCCAAACATAGTCTGGGACAGTTGTGGGATGCGATAGATCCCATATTAATACAACCACTAGCATCAAAACTTTTTTATGCAATGTGGCTGACACAACAGATCAGAACCTTTAGCTTAACATGTTGATAAACTATAAGGTTATTTCTTCACATTATAAGCGCAGTAATGCACACATGGTAGTAGGCTATAAGCCTGAATGTTCCAATAGCAGAAAAAAATATTATCAAAAGTGACCGCAAATGCAATTATGGATGTAATGCTTTGATTATAAAGGTGCATTTTTATGGTGTAATTATCTTCCCCAAACGTGAAACTCACGCGCCGCTTATGTATACCACTTAGGCTCTACACCCCTTGTAAAGCGGATTAATGTGCTTAATTTTAAGAAGTTATTTGGCCACTTTAGTGATAGAAACCTATAGGGCTATGGGCTACATGAGGTGTGCAAAAAAAGGCATTGTTTCTTATGCTGGGCATCATTCACAAGTGATAAGCTAATATTGTCACCCATCAGAATATTCTTGATTTAATATTGTCTTTACATATACTAAATAATATACAGTACCAGTCAAAAGTTTGCACACACCTACTCATTCAAGGGTTTTTCTTTATTTGTACTATTTTCTACATTGTAGAATAATAGTGAACACATCAAAACTATGAAATAACACATATGGAATCATGTAGTAACCAAAAAAGTATTAAACAAATCTAAATATATTTTATATTTGAGATTCTTCAAAGTAAGAAGTTTGCCTTGATTACAGCTTTGTACACTCTTGGCATTCTCTCAACCAGCTTCACGTGTAATGCTTTTCCAACAGTCTTGAAGGAGTTCCCACATATGCTGAGCACTTGTTGGCGAGCGGTTAACTTTTTACTGATGCTGTATGTGTGACATTTGTTTTGATTTAGAATGGACCATTATCATGAACCTGTATCAAAACAGGGGCAGTGGAAAAAATATGTAATCTTTGCAAATAGCGAATGGAGGATGCTTTTCCCTGTGGTTTATTTCCATGCCAGCCAGGTAGGCTATACTCATGTTGTAAATATAAACAATGTGCTTAATATTAGGAAAGTTGAGAAATAAATATAGTAGGCCTAGCCTATAGAAAGCTGATTCTCCTCTTTTTAGTAGAGGAGTATAAGAGGCCTCCCTCTGTTTTCTTGTGCAATTCAATAGACTTCGCAAGCATCTCGTGCAAGCATTTCGCTACACCAGCAATAACATCTGCTTAACACGTGTATGTGACCAATAACATTGATTTGAAATATTATGCAACATGAACTCACACTCTCATGAAGTGTTTGATTCGATTTTTGAATACATGCATTGATGTCTGAGTAATAGAGTAGAGTGCTGAGTACCAGGCAGTTAGCAAGTTTGGAAGGCTACTAATGACCATCAGCAGCATCAGAGCTTGGAGAAGCCTAATTACCGTGACGAGACGTGAACAACCAATTAATATATTAGAATTAGAGCCCGACCGATATATCGTTTCACCGATATTTTCGGCTGATATTGCCATTTTACCGATATATCGATATCGTCCGTTTTATTGCACCGTTATTCATGCTTATCTGAACACTTGCGGCAGATCTCATGTCATTATTGTCACAATGTAAGAACAAAACATTTGGAGCATTGACAATTGCTCTTTTGGATATTGATTTATGAGAACTCAGTTTTGAAAAATGTTGTATATCGGCAGATGTATAAATATTGGCAAGTTTCTCTCCCCTCCAAAATTGGAATCGGACCACTAAAAAAAACTATTGGTCGGCCTCTAGTAAACAGAGCACTCCAATGATAGAAGATCACGGAACAATAGCTAAGTCATTATTATGCTGTCTCATAACATTGACACAATTTTATTATTACAGTTGGGGTTTTACAGAAAGGTTGATTAAAAAAAAAACACAGGGGACTTGGCTGATTCATTTCCACAGAAAGAGCTATAAACATCTCTAAAACATTAGGGCTCCTCGGTAGATGGGTTTATAATGCTCACTGGAGACCAGGCAATGGTGTCAGAGTGGAGTTTTATTAGAAGTCTTGTTGACACATTAGCTGCTCTGCTGAATACAGAAATAAAATAAGT
The DNA here is from genome assembly GCF_045791955.1 of Oncorhynchus clarkii lewisi. NCBI lineage: Eukaryota > Metazoa > Chordata > Actinopteri > Salmoniformes > Salmonidae > Oncorhynchus > Oncorhynchus clarkii. The sequence continues at coordinate 42,029,129 of NC_092150.1, forward strand.
ACAGAACTCATAAGTACAGAAATAGCTGTGTCTGTTCCAGTGAACAGTTGTGACAGCTTATCAAAAGTTTTTGAAAGCTTAGCTCAACATTTGTTTGTTATTGAGCAGGTGATGTGTTCTATGGTTGCTGAGGCAGCTGAACCCCATAGGGTTCCAGATAGGGAATAGAGTGCCATTTGGGACAGAACCACAGCCTTCACAGCCTTTGCTGGACAGTATAGAAGCATTCAAGTTGACACTGGTCTGTAGTGAGTGTATGGATACACAGTGGTGTCTGTGGTTTATGTGACTATGTCCATGCATATGTATATTTGATTGTGTGTACTGTTCGTTTAAGTTTGTACAGTACCAATGTGACAGTTCATGCAAGTCCCAAGGAGCTTGTGGGGGTCGTAGAGCAAAACAGAAAACGCCATTGGCATTCTCACACCCCTCTGTGTAAAGGTGAGACGCTCGCAAACATGTCTGATGTTCCATGTAGTGAATCTGTCATTCAATGCGTTTGTATGGGGTAATATCAGTAAGGCCAAATAAAACTCTTCGTCAAATAATGTTTTTAATATAGATTTTTTTTACATTCCTTAATCAAATAGCAAAATTATCCATGGTATGATCATCTTAAAACTTCCATATAGCTTAGTAGACCCTCCCCCAGCTTGGACAGGGCTTAAGACTGTTTAGTGCTAAACATAAGGGGTTAAATATAGGTTTAAAACTTTCTTAAATCGCTCAGATATACAGTGGGGCAAAAAAGTATTTAGTCAGCCACCAATTGTGCAAGTTCTCCCACTTAAAAAGATGAGAGAGGCCTGTAATTTTCATCATAGGTACACTTCAACTATGACAAACAAAATGAGAAAAAAATCCAGAAAATCACATTGTAGGATTTTTAATTAATTTATTTGCAAATTATGGTGGAAAAAAGGTATTTGGTCAATAACAAAAGTTTATCTCAATACTTTGTTATACAGTGCCTTGCGAAAGTATTCGGCCCCCTTGAACTTTGCAACCTTTTGCCACATTTCAGGCTTCAAACATAAAGATATAAAACTGTATTTTTTTTGTGAAGAATCAACAAGTGGGACACAATCATGAAGTGGAACGACATTTATTGGATATTTCAAACTTTTTTAACAAATCAAAAACTGAAAAATTGGGCGTGCAAAATTATTCAGCCCCCTTAAGTTAATACTTTGTAGCGCCACCTTTTGCTGCGATTACAGCTGTAAGTCTCTATCAGTTTTGCACATCGAGAGACTGAATTTTTTTCCCATTCCTCCTTGCAAAACAGCTCGAGCTCAGTGAGGTTGGATGGAGAGCATTTGTGAACAGCAGTTTTCAGTTCTTTCCACAGATTCTCGATTGGATTCAGGTCTGGACTTTGACTTGGCCATTCTAACACCTGGATATGTTTATTTTTGAACCATTCCATTGTAGATTTTGCTTTGTGTTTTGGATCATTGTCTTGTTGGAAGACAAATCTCCGTCCCAGTCTCAGGTCTTTTGCAGACTCCATCAGGTTTTCTTCCAGAATGGTCCTGTATTTGGCTCCATCCATCTTCCCATCAATTTTAACCATCTTCCCTGTCCCTGCTGAAGAAAAGCAGGCCCAAACCATGATGCTGCCACCACCATGTTTGACAGTGGGGATGGTGTGTTCAGGGTGATGAGCTGTGTTGCTTTTACGCCAAACATAACGTTTTGCATTGTTGCCAAAAAGTTCAATTTTGGTTTCATCTGACCAGAGCACCTTCTTCCACATGTTTGGTGTGTCTCCCAGGTGGCTTGTGGCAAACTTTAAACTACACTTTTTATGGATATCTTTAAGAAATGGCTTTCTTCTTGCCACTCTTCCATAAAGGCCAGATTTGTGCAATATACGACTGATTGTTGTCCTATGGACAGAGTCTCCCACCTCAGCTGTAGATCTCTGCAGTTCATCCAGAGTGATCATGGGCCTCTTGGCTGCATCTCTGATCAGTCTTCTCCTTGTATGAGCTGAAAGTTTAGAGGGACGGCCAGGTCTTGGTAGATTTGCAGTGGTCTGATACTCCTTCCATTTCAATATTATCGCTTGCACAGTGCTCCTTGGGATGTTTAAAGCTTGGGAAATCTTTTTGTATCCAAATCCGGCTTTAAACTTCTTCACAACAGTATCTCGGACCTGCCTGGTGTGTTTCTTGTTCTTCATGATGCTCTCTGCGCTTTTAACGGACCTCTGAGACTATCACAGTGCAGGTGCATTTATACGGAGACTTGATTACACACAGGTGGATTGTATTTATCATCAATAGTCATTTAGGTCAACATTGGATCATTCAGACATCCTCACTGAACTTCTGGAGAGAGTTTGCTGCACTGAAAGTAAAAGGGGCTGAATAATTTTGCACGCCCAATTTTTCAGTTTTTGATTTGTTAAAAAAGTTTGAAATATCCAATAAATGTCGTTCCACTTCATGATTGTGTCCCACTTGTTGTTGATTCTTCACAAAAAAATACAGTTTTATATCTTTATGTTTGGAGCCTGAAATGTGTGCAAAAGGTCGCAAAGTTCAAGGGGGCCGAATACTTTCGCAAGGCACTGTATACCCTTTGTTGGCAATGACAGAGGTCAAAAGTTTTCTGTAAGTCTTCACAAGGTTTTCACACACTGTTGCTGGTATTCTGGTCCATTCCTCCATGCATATCTCCTCTAGAGCAGTGATGTTTTGGGGCTGTTGCTGGGCAATACGGACTTTCAACTCCCTCCAAAGATGTTCTATGGGGTTGAGATCTGGAGACTGGCTAGGCCACTCCAGGACCTTGAAATGCTTCTTACGAAGCCACTCCTTCGTTGCCCGGTCGGTGCTGAAAGACCCAGCCACATTTCATCTTCAATGCCCTTGCTGATGGAAGGAGGTTTTCACTCAAAATCTCACGATACATGGCCCCATTCGTCCTGGTCCCTTTGTAGAAAAACAGCCCCAAAGCATGATGTTTCCACCCCCATGCTTCACAGTAGGTATGGTGTTCTTTGGATGCAACTCAGCATTCTTTGTCCTCCAAACACGACGAGTTGAGTTTTTACCAAAAAGTTATATTTTGGTTTCATTTGACCATATGACATTCTCCCAATCTTCTTCCTGATCATCCAAATGCTCTCTAGCAAACTTCAGACGGGCCTGGACATGTACTGGCTTAAGCAGGGGGACACGTCTAGCACTGCAGGATTTGAGTCCCTGGCGGCATAGTGTGTTACTGATGGTAGGCTTTGTTACTTTGGTCCCAGCTCTCTGCAGGTCATTCACTAGGTCCCCCCGTGTGGTTCTGGGATTTTTGCTCACCGTTCTTGTGATCATTTTGACCCCATGGGGTGAGATCTTCCCAGATCGAGGGAGATTATCAGTGGTCTTGTATGTCTTCTATTTCCTAATTATTGCTCCCGCAGTTGATTTCTTCAAACCAAGCTGCTTACCTATTGCAGATTCAGTCTTCCCAGCCTGGTGCAATTTTGTTTCTGGTGTCCTTTGACAGCTCTTTGGTCTTGGCCATAGTGGAGTTTAGAGTGTGACTGTTTGAGGTTGTGGACAGGTGTCTTTTATACTGATAACAAGTTCAAACAGGTGTCATTAATACAGGTAACGAGTGGAGGACAGAGGAGCCTCTCAAAGAAGAAGTTACAGGTCTGTGAGAGCCAGAATTCTTGCTTGTTTGTTTGTATAGACCAAATACTTATTTTCCACCATAATTTGCAAATAAATAAATTAAAAATCCTACAATGTGATTTTCTGGATTTTTTTTCTCATTTTGTCTGTCATAGTTGAAGTGAACCTATGATGAAAATTACAGGCTTCTCTCATATTTTTAAGTGGGAGAACTTGCACAATTGGTGGCTGACTAAATACGTTTTTGCCCCACTGTAAAACCTCCACTTTAGAACAAATTTTATTTTTGCGGGGACTATCTGTTCCATGTCGTGAATCTGTTATTCAATGTGTTTGTATGAGCTAATAGCAGTAAGTCCAAAAATTCATTTATCAAATAATTTATTCATATTTTTTCAAATAGCAAAATTATCCTTGGTATGACCTTAAAACAATTCCATACAGCTTAGTATTACCCCTTCCAGTTTAGACTCTTATGGTTGAATGATTTTCAACTTGAGCGGCAATATTTCTATATAGCCTACACAAGAGTGGCTAGGTGTCGGCTATCACTGGTTAACGCTTGATCCGATAGAATCTATGCGTGGATTGGAAGATTGGACTAATCTTACAGTTGGTGAAACATTCGTCACAGAACATGTTTAATTTCCTAACCTCCCTTTGCTTTTACAATGCATGTGACCCTGATCCTGGCTGAAGCTCATGTCCCTATGGGACCCTAGGCGTTTTATATTTTCTGTCTCTGACAGTATGTCTGATTCAGTGAAACAATGAAACAAAATTCTGATTGTTCATTTTTTGAAGCAGATGGGACAATTATAATTCCATAGAAGTATAATTATATTTCTATGGGTAGGTAATTGTTTGACATGGCCTGGCCAAAAGCCATGACTGCTCAGCAGAAAGTGAAGTGCTACCCTCGAACCTCCTGTGACCTACTTCCCTCAGCCAGGTTGCGACGTGATTGACAGGTATGCCGTCAGACTCGTCACAGCTTACAGGAGGCTATTTTGTGAATTGACGGAACGTAGAGGGGGAGGAATTAGTGGTCTTTGACAGCCAGGTGTTAGGTAAGGTAGCCAATGTCCAAGGACAGGGTAGTTCAAGGGATTGCAGGTACAGCTCAGGTGTTGCGCCATTCACCCACCTTTAGAGATCATGTGACCCAGAATGACTGGGTCCCTCTATCCTTCCCTCCCTGCTCTGCAGGCAATCTACATTTAGTGTAATCCTTCAAATTACACCCTAATAGGAACAGAGAAAGGATTTAGGGCTCTATTCAAGCCGTAGCTTTATAGCGCAATTGGCAATTAAGACATTGTTCCCACGGTCACGGAGACTGCATTCACACTAAACATGTAGGCTCAATCGGAAATTCTTAATTTTTTTATGCTGCTCTTCCGCAATACGGATTGAATCCAGCCATTAGGGAGGTAGGTAATCTGGTCCCAGTGGAAACTGGTAGAGGAGCTATGGCTGCGAAGCCCAATTCTGATATTCTTCCACAAATTGGTCTATTGACCAATCAGATCAGATATTTTGCCAATTAGGCAAAGGATCAGATTCGGCTGCATAGACCATGCTGCCATACATTTTGGCTCTCGGAGAGAAGCAAGGGAGAGAAATGCTATATTCGGGGACAGTAATTGTGTCCTGGTGGAAAAAATAGTGACTTGCAAAATCCAATTGGTGGAAGGTTTATAGAATGTGTATAAATCAGGTTATTTCATTAGAACCCCGGGGTGGAAATTTCCCAATGCTACCTCAAAGACAGCGAGTCACTCCACTTTAACAAACCAGTCAAACCTGACTCTTAGTTCTAGTACTGTATTGAACTGGAAAACTAAAAGGAGGACAAACAGTCAGGTTGAAATGGTTTATTAGTTAAGAAATATCAGCTTGTTACAAATGTGATGCAGCACTTTCCAATTGAATCATTCTAAACTCACAAAAGAAAATCGAAGCCAAATGTCTGAACCCCATTCTAAAATGCTCAAAACAAAACAGCATCTCCATAATAGTAGATTAGTCAAAATGCAGCAACAAAAGAGTTGGTTAGCGTGTGTGTTGTGTTACGCGTTACTAAACTGGCACTGGTTTCGTTTGATGACTCAGACATGTGCGTCCACTACTTCCTCTATTGGTAAATCAGCAGTGTATAAAAATATAAAAAGGGCATTAAAGACTTATCAAGCAATCCAGCTTCAGTCTAAACTACACAAAAATGCCATGGGAGTTACCCTCTTTATTTGAATAAGGCTTCAAAATGTCAGATATTTGAATGTGAGAGCTAAAATGACAGTTCAAAATGGAAAAAAATATTCAGAATCACTTTCCTAAAACAAGTCAACTCAAAGTTTTCCAGTACTGTCACCTATTCTGAACACACCAGTAAGTCCAAGGTAGTCTTGGTGACCAAAACAGTAGGTGTTTCTCTGTAAACCCTCAGAAAACAATACACAAAACTTTCCAAGAAACTCAATTGCACAAAAATGTATTAAAGATGTTGGCATTCTTAATACAAAAAATAAAAAAAAGCAATCTAAATATATACAGCACGAAAAATATCGTATGCAATATGCTAAGGCTTGATGTTGCTTTAGGCAACCCTCCAAAAATTATTCCCCTGTCCCTCCTGCTCACGTACAGAAAATCACAAAACACAATTAAAAGCACTAAGCATGTTAGTTTGAGACCCCCCCCCTAACAGCCCCTTAACCCCTGACCCTCAGACGGAAGAGGAGAGGGCCTCGGAGCAGTCGCTCCACTCGTCCGTCTCAGGGTCATACACCTCGAGCGTGTTCAGGAAGTTGTTTCCGTCGAAGCCGCCCACGGCGCAGATGACGTCACCCAGCGCAGCCACACCCGCATTGCTCCGTGCCACGGTCATGCTACCCAGCATCCTCCACGTGTTACGGACTGGGTCATACACCTCTACGCAGCGCAGTGCATGGGAGCCATCGAACCCACCAACCACTAAGAGCTTCCCTAGAGAGGGGAAGAGAAGGAGATGAGAGAGAGCAGAGAAAGAAAGAGCAAAGGGTCAGCACAAATCAGATTTTATCTGAGGAGTAATGATTTGGACATTTCTGCCAAATTCCAAGGTTGCAACCACAGAAACCTGCATTCCTACACCGAACTGATTACCCTATACATGGTAATCCTCTCGAGCCCGCCCCCGTTTAGAGCAGACCATAGAATTGGAATATTTCATTTCTATGGAGTAGTCTCTTACCATTGTAGACGGCCACCCCAGCGCCCCTGCGAGCTACGTTCATGGGGGCGATAAGGGTCCAAGTGTTATTCTCAGGGTTGTAGCGCTCCACTGTGTTCAGGCAGTTCCACGACTCAGCACCTCCAATCACGTACATGAAGCCATCCAGCTCACATACCGCAGCCTGGTGCCTCTCTAGGAGAACACAGAGAGTTAACACTGCACATTAGTCACTTTTCACAGAACTCAAAGCTGTTCCAGTTCTTCACGAATACAGTATATGCGATACAGCGAAATCTGAAAGTATTCAAACCCCTTCACTTTTTCCACATTTTATTACATTTCAACCATATTCTAAAATAGATTAAATAAATAATGGAGTGCTGTATGAGATGACCTGGCCGCCACAATCACCCGACCTCGACCCAATTGAGATGGTTTTGGATGAGTTGGACCACAGAGTGAAGGAAAAGCAGCCAACAAGAGCTCAGTATATGTGGGAACTCCTTCAAGACGGTTGGAAAAGCATTCCAGGTGAAGCTGGTTGAGAGAATGCCAAGAGTGTGCAAAGCTGTCATCAAGGCAAAGGGTGGTTACTTTGAAGAATCTAAAATATATTTTGATTTAACACTTTTAGACGTACTACATGATTCCATGTGTGTTATTTCATAGTTTTGCTGTCTTCACTATTATTCTATAATGCAGAAAAAAGTACAAATGAAGAAAAACCCTTGAATGAGTAGGTCTCAACTTTTGACTGGTACTGGAAGCATTCTGCCCCCTTCCCCTTTTCCACATTTTGTTACATTACATCCTTATTCTAAAATGGATGAAATACATTATTTCCCTCAGCAATCTACACAAAATACCCCACAATGACAAAGCAAAAACAGGTTTTTACAAATGTATTAGAAATAAAAAACAAATACTATATTTACACAAGTATTCAATCCCTTTGCTATGAGACTCGAAATTTAGCTCAGGTGCATATTGTTTCCACTGTTTCCACATGTGGTTGATTGGACATGATTTGGAAACACACACACTTGTCTATAGATCTATAAGGTCCCACAGTTGACAGTGCATGTCAGAGCAAAAACCAAGCCATGAGGTCTAATGATTTGTCTGTAGAGCTCCGAGACAGGATTGTGTCAAGGCATAGATCTGGGGAAGGGTATCAAAACATTTCTGCAGTATTGAAGGTCCAAGAACAGTGGCCTCCATCATTCTTAAATGGAAGACTCTTCCTAGAGATGGCCGCCCGGCCAAACCAAGCAAACAGGGGAGAAGGGCTTTGGTCAGGGAGGTGACCAAGAACCTGATGGTCACTCTGACAGAGCTACAGAGTTCCTCTGTGGAGATGGTTGTCCTTCTGGAAGAGTTTCCCATCTCTGCAGCACTTTACCATCAGGCTTTTATGGTTGAGTGGCCAGACGGAAGCCACTCCTCAGTAGAACATGGCGGTCCACTTGGAGTTTGCCAAAAGGCACCTATAGGACTCTCAAACCATAAGAAACAAGATTCTCTGGCCTGAATACCAAGCGTCACATCTGAAGAAAACCTGGCACCATCCCCAAGGTTAACCTCTAGCGTCGAGCAATCCTGTATCCGGGAGCGTAATCATAGCCTCAAGCTCATTACCATAACGCAACGTTTCCTATTCATGAAAATCGCAAATGAAATGAAATAAATATATTGAAACACAAGTTAGCCTTTTGTTAACAACACTGTCATCAAGATTTTCAAAATATGCTTTAACCAAAGCTACACAAGCATTTGTGTAAGAGTATAGCATAGCATTAAGCCTAGCATTCAGCAGGCAACATTTTCACAAAAACAAGAAAAGCATTCAAATAAAATCATTTACCTTTGAAGAACTTCGGATGTTTTCAATGACGAGACTCTCAGATAGCAAAATGTAAATTTTTTCCAAAAATATTATTTGTGTAAGAGAAATAGCTCCGTTTTGTTCATCACGTTTGGCTAAGAAAAAAAAAAAAAACGAAGTCACTGCAGTCACTTACAACGCCAAACTTTTTTCCAAATTAGCTCCATAATATCGACAGAAAAAGCAAACGTTTAGAATCAATCCTCAAGGTGTTTTTCACAATTCTATTAGATGAAAAATCATTCCTGGCAGTCGGTTTCTCATCAGAGCCAAACGGAAAAATACTGCAGCTGGAGATTACGCAATAATTGCGACGGAGGACACCAAGCGACCACCTGGTAAATGTAGTCTCTTATGGCCAATCTTCCAATGATATGCCTACAAATACGTCACAATGCTGCAGACACCTTGGGGAAAACGTGGAAAAGGTAAGCTGACTCCTAGCTCCTCCACAGCCATATAAGGAGTCATTGCCATGAGGCGGTTTCAAAAAATGCGGCACTTCCTGATTGGATTTTTATCTGGGTTTTTTTCTGTAACATCAGTTCTGTGGCACTCACAGACAATATCGTTGCCGTTTTGGAAACGTCTGTTTTCTTTCCAAAGCTGTCAATTATATGCATAGTCGAGCATCTTTTCGTGACAAAATATCTTGTTTAAAACGGGAACGTTTTTCATCCAAAAATTAAAAGAGCGCCCCCTATATCGAAGTTAAGCATGGTGGTGGCGGCAACATGCTGTGGGGATGTTTTTCAGCGGCAAGGAGACTAGTCAGGATCAAGCGAAAGATGAACGGAGCAAAGGACAAAGATCCTTGATAAAAACCTGCTCCAGAGCGCCCAGGACCTCAGACTGGGGCCAAGGTTAACTTCTTGGTGACAGGGGGTAGTATTTTCACGTCCGGATGAAATGCATGCCCAAATTCAACTGCCAGCTACTCATCCCCAGAAGATATGCATATTATTAGTAGATTTGGATAGAAAACACTGAAGTTTCTAAAACTGTTTGAATCATGTCGGAGTATAACAGAACTTATTTAGCAGGCGAAACCCAGAGGACAACCCATTCAGATTTCTTTTTGAGGTCACTCTTTTCAATGGGTTTCATTGGGACTCCAGATTTCTAAGGGACCTTCTTGCAGTTCCTATCGCTTCCACTGGATGTCAACAGCCTTTAGAAATTGGTTGAGGTTATTCCTTTGTGTAATGAAGAAGTACGGCCATCTTGAACGAGGGTCACTTGAAGTGTACTGTTAGATAGAGGCGCATGACCAGAAAGCATGCTTCAGTTTGTTTTCTTCCTGTATTGAACACAGATCAACCAGTCTTCAATTTCATCAATTATTTATGTTAAAAAATACCTAAAGTTGTATTACAAAAGTAGCTTGAAATGTTTTGGCAAAATTTACATGTAACTTTTGAGATATTTTGTAGTCACGTTGAGCAAGTTGGAACCGGTGGTTTTCTGGATCAAACGCGCCAAATAAATGGACATTTTGGATATATATCGATGGAATTAAATTGAACAAAGGGACCATTTGTGATGTTTATGGGACATATTGGAGTGCCAACAAAAGAAGCTCGTCAAAGGTAAGGCATGAATTTGTATTTGTGTCGTGCCTGCGGGGTTGAAATATGCTTTCTCTTTGTTTACTATGGTGCTATCCTCAGATAATAGCATTGTTTGCTTTCGCCGAAAAGCCTTTTTGAAATCTGACATGTTGGCTGGATTCACAACAAGTGTAACTTTAATTTGCTATCTTACATGTGTGATTTAATGAAAGTTTGATTTTTTATAGTAATTTATTTTAATTTGGCGCTCTGCATTTTCCCTGGCTTTTGGCCAGGTGGGACGCTAGCGTCCCACATATCCCAGAGAGGTTAATGTTCCAACAGGACCACGACCCTAAGCACACAGCAAAGACAGCGTAGGAGTGGCTTCTGGACAATTCTCAATGTCCTTGAGTGGCCCAGCCAGAGCACAGACTTGAACCCGATCGAACATCTCTGGAGAGACCTGAAAATAGCTGTAGGTGTAGGTGAAGGTGGTGAACCTCCCCAAATACAGGTGCGTCAAGCATCATACCCAAGAACACTTGAGGCTGTAATCGCTGCCAAAGATGCTTCAACAAAGTACTGAGTAAAGGGTCTGAACACTTGTGATATTTCAGTTTCATTTTTTATAAATTTGCAAAAATGTCTAAACCCATTTTTATTTTGTCATTATGGGGTATTGTGTGTAGATCGATGAGGGAAAAACCCCAATTTCATCCATTTCAGAATAAGGCTGTAATCTAACAAAATGTGGAAAAATTCAAGTGGTCTGAATACCTTCCCGAATGCACTGTACATAAGCACCATACTAAAGCATTCAGTCCTGTGACAGATCAAAGAAACCCTTTTTGGTATAATCTGGAACCCTTTTTGCTCAGTGTGCGTGTGATATTGGTACAGCATGTGTAGAGTACAATCGTATTTGAGCATTGAAGCTAAAACGTTTAATTTTGCTTTATACTTCAGCATTTGGGATTTGATATAAAATGTTTTATATTGAGGTGACAGTAAAGAATTTAGCCTTTTACGTGAGGGTATTTTAATACATATGTTTTACCGTTTAGAAATGAATGCACTTTATGCATCTAGTCCGCCCATTTTAAGGTGTCAAGTACTTTGACAAATGTACATCGTGTATTCAATTTAGTTAAAAGTTTAGTATTTGGTCCCATTTACCTAGCATGCAATGACTAAGGTTGTGACTCTTCAAACTTGTTGGGTTTATTTTTAGTTTGTTTTGGTTGAGTTTCGAATTATGTTGTGCCCAATGAATGGGAAATCATGTCATTTTTGAGTCACTTATTGTAAATAAGAACAGAATGTTTCTGAACACTTCTACATTAATGTGGAAAACCCCTCAAATAATGGTGACATTCTGTACTGTCGCCTCATAAAACATTTGATCTCAAATCAAATGCTGGAGTATAAAGCCAAATTCAAATAAATACGTAGGGAAGTGTATGTGTGGTATTGGTACGTACTGATGTTGAGTGGGGCACAGTTGTTCCAGGTCTTGGTCACAGGGTCAAAAGCATCACAGTTCTTCAGTCCTTTCTGCCCACAGGGGTCTGACCCTCCCACCACAAACAGCTTATTGTTCAACGAGCAGACACCTGCGTTGCAGCGATTGGTCCGGAGCTCTGCCACCTGAGCCCACGTGTCAGTGTGGGGATCGTAGGTCTCCCCACAGCTCAGCTCGTCTGAGTGACCGTTGGAGCCACCCATCACATACAGCTGACCCTAAGAGATCAGAGGAGACAAAGAGGCAGGTTTAAGTCAGAAAACTATTGATCAGTCAGGGTCAGACAGGCACCTGTCAATCATAGGAAATGCGGGTTCAAAGGACAGGGGTGTGTTGTACCATGAGCACAGCCATCTGGAAGCGAGCCCTGGCAGTCCGCATGGGAGCAGTAAAGGTCCAGAGGTCCTCTTTGGGGTCGTAACACTCCACAGTCCTCAGGCACTCCTCCCGGTTATACCCTCCTGGAGGGAACATACACAGAAGATACAAGGTCAGGAAAAGGTTGATTTGGACAATCTAAGATTTGAGACCTGTCAGTGCCAGTCTCCAGATAGAGAGGCCCATTGGTTGGTTAACCCTGCATACCTGCAGCGATGAGCCTGCCGTGCAGGATGGCAGTGCCCAGGCCAGAGCGGGCGTAGTGCATGGAGGTCAGCGGGTGTTCCTCCAGCTCCTCAGACTGAGCCTCAAAGCTCAGGCTCTTCATCAGACATGGTGTGGCAGAGGGAGAACTCTGGGGAGAGTTGCGGCCATGCAGGAAGATCACACACAACACCCCGTCCAGTATGGCCAGACACAGGTAGGTGTTGTCTGGAAGAGAGATGGAGAAGGAGGGAGGGAGGTGATGTATGAGCGGAGGTGATGTTAATAACTAAATAAAAAGAAAATGTTATTATCTTAAACATTAGGCTATTCATACACATTATTATGCTATACACCCACTCCTTGACATCGAAGGCTTCAAACATTCTTCGACACATTCACTTACTGGTGGTCTTCTCGGAAGCAATGTACTTCCACTCTCTCCTGCAGGGTTTGTGTGTGTTGGAGGCCAAGCCGGAGGGTGAAGAGCTGCCGGAGGGTGAAGAGCTGCCGGAGGTGGAGGAGCTCGGCTGTCTCTGGGTGTTGCTGTTCTCACGGGGGGGCTTCTTCTGCAAGAGCAGAAAGCAGCTACAGAAGCCCAGCCAGAGGCAACAGCCACATCATCCCACCACTGCCTAATACACCAGCTGGCTGCAGAGCGCACTCCACAATCTGGCCTGAAAATGGACTAAACCTGGGTTTAAACCTGCATAGAAATACATCCAAGCACATTCTTTTAGCAGTGCCAGTCCCCCTGAAATGTTTCAAACCAGCCTACAACAAATTTTAAACCATCTGAACAAGCTGAAAGACAGCACAGACAATGGGAGGACTTTTACAAATGCAGAAGCAGCTACATACTGAGACAACACACACAAAAAGGTAGTAATCACGACCCAACCGCCAAAAGACTGATCTGAGAACCAGTCTAATATGCAACATGAGCTAAGCAAGCAGGTCTGTAGTATCACCAGGTTCTACAAACTAATTGTTTGCCTTGTTGCCAGGCTACATAAGGTGGGATAAAAGCCAAGTTGGGCCAAGCGACACTCGAGTAGGCCCAGGAAAGGTCCAGGTAGGGGTGGGCTGTGTACCTGAACTAACTGCATGTGGTCCTCCTCCGCACCAACCCCAAACAGCCCATGTTCCTCAATGATGAGTGCGCCATCGAGCAGCTTGTGGTCGGCTGAGTAGTACAACGTTTGCACCTGCAAGACACACAGCGACATCACCCATGTGGCAGGCTGTCTCCATGGCAACACAGCAGCATCCCGGGCAACAAGAAAGTGAGGGAGGAAGGAGGACAGTGAGGGAGGAAGGCTGATCTGTTGTCACTGGTAGGAGCCAATGCTTCTTTATCAACATAGACACACAGAACGAACAGAGGTGGTTACAGGACATGTAGGTGTCCACACAAAATCAGCAGTTTCTGCTTCTGTGCTGCCCTCTCTCCATAAGATCTAAAAAAGGAGGAGTCTGGGTTTGGTAAATACGCAACATTTGGAAAGGTCTTCAGTCCGCATGACCTCACAGGCTGCTTGGAAACCAGAAACCACGCTCCTGGCTGAAGTCGGTCATTATAATTATAATAGGAAAACGTTTTTAAAAAAGGCACTGCAGTTTCCTGATGTAAAAGCATGAGGTATGCTTTCATACAGCAGGTGAAGGCAAAGCTTCAACATACATTGACGTTTCATACAAGTAGTCATAAAATAAAAAACTAAAAAAGTTGTTTTCAATCAAAGTTAGTATAACAAAAATCTGTTCAAATAAGTGATTGGATTATGATGTGGGCATTGAGAAGGTGTGTGGAATATGCTTGAGCAGAGAAGCATTTCAAAAGTTGGTTTAAATGGCCGTCATTCTGCTCTTGCCCACGTTAAAGGACAAAGCTCTTAAAATGTACTGTGCAATCACTGATTTGGATAAATATAGTTCATATTAAATGCGGTTCCAAAATAAGGAGTTAGATCAGTGAATTATGAGGGGTGTATCGAGTCTCAGGGGGGTGGGGTGGTTGGGGTAATCATGGTTATGTGCTAAGCAGATGTACTGTTCAGTGGATATGGGTTTCTTTGAGTACTCTACTGCATGTAATTTTGTATATCCGGATGATCAATCCGGCTGTAGAGAGAGGGAGGTGCTTCTCTCCTCCCTCTTTTTCTCTCCCCGTTTCTCGCTCTGACTCATTACCCTGGTGGCTCAGTCTTGGCTCTTCAGTCGTCTCCTGCTGCTGTTAATAAACCTGGAGGACAGAGAAATCAACGGGGAGGAACAGTCATTAGAACTGGAGCGCACACTGACACACGCACAATTAATGCGCACACACACTCCTGCTCAGAAAGAGAAGGGCATCGGTGAGACAGAACAGAGTCAAAGACCTGCTCACTGACTTTGTTTCAATGCGAAAGAGACCAAAAGTCAATACTGTGGGTGGAACCAACTGATCACTAAAACATAAATATCAAAGAGCGAACAGCCACACGGCTGTGTCTCTGCTCACCTCTAGTTTGCAGTATGGCCAGGTACACTGTACTGCATAACTTAACACTTAAAAAAAGAATGAAAAAACAAACAGTCCTAACAGTGTGTGAAATGACATCATGCCACGTTGAGTTGTGAACAGTGCCTTAACTTGTTAGAGGAAAGCGCAGAAAGGAGGGGAGGGATGCATATGGGGAGGATGAGTGCAAGCTAGTCTCCAGCTACGGTACTGACCTCCTCCATCAGTCTATCCAGTTGGTCTCCATTCTCCCACAGTCTGCGCTGGACCCAGTTAAGCACCTTGGAGTAGAGCTTGCCATTGCTGGGCAGGCTCAAGCTGTCTTCCAGCATTACTTCTAACTGTAGAGACAGATAAGAGGAGACCAGTCAGAAGAGGTGCTAGGATCAACCATGGCTAGGGTCAAATCATAAATCACAAGACACTGATTCCTTATTGAACCATCATAGCCTAGCCAGGGTTATGATGCGTTCTACCTTAACTGGAGACAAAGAAGACTATTCAATCAAAACCAGTAACTGGTGAATTCTGTAGTACAAAAGTAATAATGCAACGAAGTGTATTTGAAGGCCATAAATAACCAGTTGGGTCACATTTTGCGCTACACGTGCAACACAGAATTTCTAAACTAGCCCACAATATCTGCTGTGTAGATCGAGCAGTCATTTGAAAGAGTAAGAACATTTCAGTGGGACAACTCAAAAGGCGAAATCCATTAAAGCCAAGAAAATGGAATTCATTGTCCTTGACATTCCACCGTTCTCTGTCGTGGGTGATGTTGGCTTTCGCCGACTGGTTGAGCACCGGTACACAATACCAAGTGCGCTATTTTTCCCCAGATGTTGCCCTACCGGAGTTACACAGTAATAGCGTCACGAGATACATGCTATGGAATGCAATTTGGGTCTTTGCGTGTCAAAGATACAGTAGCACTGTCAAAGCATTTCAAAACAGTCTGCAAACAAGCAAACACTGGCCACGAACGATGTGTTTACAATACCGCATTAGTAATAAAGCATCATTTGTTCGACCGCAACTTCAGGGGTAGCTAGCTTTAGCTTGGTTCCTAGTTAGCACCAATATAACCAGCCTGAAAACAATGACCAGTAGAAACTGCAATCATTTTCATTATTCTTAGCAATGATTTAGGAATCCTAGTAAGTATTAACTAGGTTTCCACTTGATGTTTGCCTACTGAAATTGAACTTAAGTTCATGAAAATGAATAGCTAGTCAGCAACTTAACTCTGTTGCCCAAAGCTAACTTTATAAGCAGCTAGCTAGCTTAATCTGGCTAATGAGGCTTAACCGGACCGGGTTGTGAAGATCGCCACATTAAGGATTAGCCACAATAGTGGAATTTGCAGTTTGCCATCAAAATAACGTCATTGACAGTGATGCAAATGAATACAAATTGTAGAATCATTCCATACATTTATTTTGAAGGCTAACCACAAAGTCCCTATTGTGGTTAATCCTTATTGTGGCTAGCTTCACATAGATGGGTCCAACCACCATTAATAAAATAAGAACTGTCTTGTAAATTAGGGTTATTTTAGATGACACCTAGCTATATAGTTAGCTAGCTAACTAACTATAGCTACTGAAACAGATGTTATTTTGATTTTAGGGGAAGAACTACAATAATTACATTGTTTGCACTGTAGGTGCACAAGTCAACTTTACCAGCATCATAGCATACGTATCGATGAATTGTTGTGACATATGAAATGAGTGAGTGTAAAAACTACGTAAAAAATGAATGAAAGCGTTAAATTATTTGACGTGCAGTCATATTCAGGCCCTGATTGGTCAAATCGTGTTATCTTGCATGCATCTTTTTTTGACACGCGAAGACCCAAACGGCATTCCATAGAAATCCTGGTTGAGAATGAAACATCTGAAGAATGAAACAGCAAGTAAGTGAAATAGGTTTTGATTATGTTTTACTGGCAATTTATTTTACCTTTATTTAACTAGGCGAAAGAACAAATTCTTATTTTCAATGTCGGCCTAGGAACAGTGGGTTAACTGCCTTGTTCAGGGGGAGTAAATGGCAACAAAATAACCCTTTGTGTGTGTAACCTTAACTTACTTGCCTAGTTAAATTTAAGAACAATTATTTACAATGACGGCCTGGGCGATGCTGGGCCAATTGTGCACCGCCCTATGGGACTCCCAATCACGGCCGGATGTGATACAGCCTTGATTTGAACCAGGGACTGTAGTGACGCCTCTTGCACTACGATACAGTGCCTTTGACCACTACGTCCGTGTTCGTGTTAACTATTTAACTGTACTCGAACGCTTTAACTACTTGTTGACTGGGGTGCAGTATTGAGTAGCTTGGATGAATAAGATACTCAGCCATAAAAGCTAGAATAAGCATATAATTAGTATGTTTTGATAGAAAACACTGAAGTTTCTAAAACTGTTTGAATTGTCTGTGAGTATAACAGAAATCATATGGCAGGAGAAAACCTGAGAAAAAAATCCAACCAGGAAGTGGGAAATCTGAGGTTGGTAGTTTTTCAACTAATTTCCTATTGAAGATATTCCTAACGCTATTCCTAAGGCTTCCACTAGATGTCAACAGTCTTTAGAACATCGTTTGATGCTTCTGCTGTGAAGTGGGGCCGAATGAGAGGGGATTGAGCCAGGTGTCTGGCAGATTGCTATGAGCTCGTGAAGGAATTCTCCGGTTGGAACATCATTGAAGATTTATGTTAAAAACACCCTAAAGATTGATTCTATACTTAGTTTGACATGGTTCTACGACCTGTAATATAACTTTTTGGACTTTGTCTGACCTTGCACGCGTGTTTCGATTTGTTTACCAAACGCTCTAAGGAAGGTATTTGGACAAAGTTAATAATTTATCGTGGAACCGGGATTCCTGGGAGTGCATTCTGATGAAGATGATCAAAGGTAAGTTAATATTTATAATGCTATTTCTGACTAATGTTGACTACACAACATGGTGGATATCTCTTTGGCTGTTTTGGTCTGAGCGCCATACTTTCAAAAGTTGGTTTAAATGGCCGTCATTCTGCTCTTGCCCACGTTAAAGGACAAAGCTCTTAAAATGTACTGTGCAATCACTGATTTGGATAAATATAGTTCATATTAAATGCGGTTCCAAAATAAGGGGTTAGATCAGTGAATTATGAGGGGTGTATCGAGTCTCAGGAGGGTGGGGTGGTTGGGGTAATCATGGTTATGTGCTAAGCAGATGTACTGTTCAGTGGATATGGGTTTCTTTGAGTACTCTACTGCATGTAATTTTGTATATCCGGATGATCAACTCTTTTATTGCATGGTGTGCTTTTTCCGTAAAGTGTTTTTGAAATCTGACACCACGGTTGCATTAACCTCTTGAGTGTAGGGGGCAGTATTTTGCTGAAAAATGTACCCAAATGAAACTGCCTATTTCTCAGGCCCAGAATATGCATATAATTATCAGATTAGGATAGAAAACACTAAAGTTCCCAAAACTGTCAAAATATTGTCTTTGAGTATAACAGAACTGATATTGCAGGCGAAAACCTGAGGAAAATCCAACCAGGAAGTGCCGTTTTTCCTGAAACCTCTGTTCCATTGCATGCCTTCCCTCCATTTAAAGAGATATCAACCAGATTCCTTTTCCTATGGCTTCAGTCTTTAGACATTTTTCAGAATAAAAGCCTGAAACTGAGCAAGAAAGATCACATCGCGTCAGTGGATGGCTGGGTGCCAGCAGAGTTTTGCATGCACGAGCAGCTTGGAGCAGACATTCTCTCAGTCCTATTGAAAAAGCTACGGTCCGGTTGAAATATTATCGATTATTTATTGTCAAAACAACCTGGGGATTGATTATAAAAACACTTTGACATGTTTCTACGAACTTTACGGATAGTATTTGGAATTTGTCTGCCCTGTCATGACCGCTCGAGCCTGTGGATTTCTGAACATATACCTCCATTTGGTTGGCGCGTTATTTTGGATTTAAAAAGAAACTTAATGGAACAAAAGGAACATTTGTGTAACTAAGTCTCGTGAGTTCAAACATCCGAAGATCAAAGGTAAGCGATTCATTAAATTGCTTTTCTGACTTCCGTGACATACAGTGCCTTGCGAAAGTATTCGGCCCCCTTGAACTTTGCGACCTTTTCCCACATTTCAGGCTTCAAACATAAAGATATAAAACTGTATTTTTTTGTAAAGAATCAACAACAAGTGGGACACAATCATGAAGTGGAACGACATTTATTGGAGTTTTCAAACTTTTTGAACAAATCAAAAACGGAAAAATTGGGCGTGCAAAATTATTCAGCCCCTTTACTTTCAGTGCAGCAAACTCTCTCCAGAAGTTCAGTGAGGATCTCTGAATGATCCAATGTTGACCTAAATGACTAATGATGATAAATACAATCCACCTGTGTGTGATCAAGTCTCCGTATAAATGCACCTGCACTGTGATAGTCTCAGAGGTCCGTTAAAAGCGCAGAGAGCATCATGAAGAACAAGGAACACACCAGGCAGGTCCGAGATACTGTTGCGAAGAAGTTTAAAGCCGGATTTGGATACAAAAAGATTTCCCAAGCTTTAAACATCCCAAGGAGCACTGTGCAAGCGATAATATTGAAATGGAAGGAGTATCAGACCACTGCAAATCTACCAAGACCTGGCCGTCCCTCTAAACTTTCAGCTCATACAAGGAGAAGACTGATCAGAGATGCAGCCAAGAGGCCCATGATCACTCTGGATGAACTGCAGAGATCTACTGCTGAGTTGGGAGACTCTGTCCATAGGACAACAATCAGTCGTATATTGCACAAATCTGGCCTTTATGGAAGAGTGGCAAGAAGAAAGCCATTTCTTAAAGATATCCATAAAAAGTGTTGTTTAAAGTTTGCCACAAGCCACCTGGGAGACACACCAAACATGTGGAAGAAGGTGCTCTGGTCAGATGAAACCAAAATTGAACTTTTTGGTAACAATGCAAGACGTTATGTTTGGCGTAAAAGCAACACAGCTCATCACCCTGAACACACCATCCCCACTGTCAAACATGGTGGTGGAAGCATCATGGTTTGGGCCTGCTTTTCTTCAGCAGGGACAGGGAAGATGGTTAAAATTGATGGGAAGATGGATGGAGCCAAATACAGGACCATTCTGGAAGAAAACCTGATGGAGTCTGCAAAAGACCTGAGACTGGGACGGAGATTTGTCTTCCAACAAGACAATGATCCAAAACATAAAGCAAAATCTACAATGGAATGGTTCAAAAATAAACATATCCAGGTGTTAGAATGGCCAAGTCAAAGTCCAGACCTGAATCCAATCGAGAATCTGTGGAAAGAACTGAAAACTGCGGTTCACAAATGCTCTCCATCCAACCTCACTGAGCTCGAGCTGTTTTGCAAGGAGGAATGGGAAAAAATGTCAGTCTCTCGATGTGCAAAACTGATAGACATACCCCAAGCGACTTACAGCTGTAATCGCAGCAAAAGGTGGCGCTACAAAGTATTAACTTAAAGGGGCTGAATAATTTTGCACGCCCAATTTTTCAGTTTTTGATTTGTTAAAAAAGTTAGAAATATCCAATAAATGTCGTTCCACTTCATGATTGTGTCCCACTTGTTGTTGATTCTTCCCAAAAAAATACAGTTTTATATCTTTATGTTTGAAGCCTGAAATGTGGCAAAAGGTCGCAAAGTTCAAGGGGGCCGAATACTTTCGCAAGGCACTGTATCTACTTTGCTGCTAGCTCTTTGTAATGTTTTGTCTGCTGAGAGAGATGTCTTAACATAAACGCTTGGATAGCTTTCGCCGAAAAGCTTTTTTGAAATCTGAAGCACCATGTGATTAACAACAAGCTACGCTGTGTTTTGATATATTGCACTTGTGATTTTATGAAAATGTAATATTTTTACTAATTTAATTTGAATTTGGCGCTCTGCAATTCAGCGGATGTTGAGAAAATGATCCCGCTAACGGGATGGGTGCGCCAAGTTATGGAGAAGTTTATCTAAAGTTCCATGTATAATAGTTGTATCTTTTATCAATGTTTATTATGAGTATTTCTGTGAATTGATGTGGCTCTCTGCAAAATCACCTCATGTTTTGGAACTACTGAACATAACACGCCAATGTAAAATGAGATTATTGGATATAAATATGCACTTCAGCGAACAAAACATGTATTGTGTAACATGAAGTCCTATGACTCATCTGATGAAGATCAAAGGTTAGTGATTAATTTTACCTATATATTTCTGCTTTTTGTGACGCCACTCTTTGGCTGGAAAAATGGCTGTGTTTTTCTGTGACTTGGTGGTGACCTAACAATCGTTTGTGGTGCTTTCGCTGTAAAGCCTTTTTGAAATCACACTGTGGCTGGATTAACGAGAATTATCATTAAAATGGTATAACATACTTGTATGCTTGAGGAATTTTAATTATGAGATTTGTTGTTTTGAATTTGGCGCCCTGCACTTTCACTGGCTGTTGGGGGTGGGACGCTACAGTCCCGATTATCCCAGAGAGGTTAAAGGCCATAACATGTTTTTATATCGGTGTCGTTTAAATAATTTTTTACAAGGAAAATATCGGATATCGGCCAAAAATGTCATAATGACAACCCGAAAAATCGTGTTTAACTGCACTGCCCCATTAAGGTTGCAGTAGAACATTGCTCAGGGAAGGCTTACTTTGAGGCGGGGGAGTTTGAAGAAGTCCTCCTGCTCAGAGACCTCCAGCAGGTGTTCTTGGATGTAGATGTCGATCTTGGAGAGCATGCGACCGTCTCCCATGCAGCTGGAAAAGTTACGAAAGGAGATGGCACTATGGGATTCTATCTTCGACAGCAGGTAGTTGCCACAGATCTGACCAATCAGAGAGGAGAGAAGTTTAAACATCTTAACATTGGGACTGCATTTAAACATACAGTATTGCATATCAGTAGTTGAAAAAAAGAGTAAGATCCTACCTGCTTTACTCGTTCCATCTTTAGCCTTTTGGCTGCAGTGTAGACATCCTTAACCAACTCCTTGTCTGCCTTCAACCTGCAAGACAGAACCATTAGTTAGTCAGACAGACAAACACAGACAGGAGTTGTACGCATGCCTGATAGGTGATGAGCATAGTCAAAAAGAAAGCCGAGCAGAGAGCGGTGAAGGGTCCAGGAAATATTTTTTTTTAAATATTTTTTTAAATTGTACTTCTAAATCCCTTATTTATTATTATTTATATAACTCTAATATATACATGTTTTCATAATATATTTTCCTGTGCCTCCTAGGGCCACTGAAACGCTCAGTCTGATGGTGTGGGTGTTAGGAAACAAAATGTAATATGAAATTACACAGCTGGAATGGCTAATAGGATGGTCTAGAGCCCACCCCCTTACTGCTTTAAAAAACAAAAAAAAACAACGGTACATGGTATTCGACCTGTCAGTTGGAGCTAGATTTGCACCCTGAAAGTAGCAAACTTTCACACGTCTGTAGGCTACTTTCTTAAAAACAAAAAGGCATACATAATGCATCTAAATTTGCTTTATTGTTGTTGTACTGTTTTCAATAGGGAAACAGAAGATTCAGGACCAGAACAGCCTGTTTGCATTGTGGCCCATCTTGGCCTATTCCTTGTTTGCCGTCTATTTATTGCAGAATACCACGATTATATACAGGGCCGACTATAGGCTGAGTCGCAGAGGCCAAACACAGTAAGTAATACTTATTTTAACTTGCTGTGTTACGCTTCAGAGGCAATGGCCCATGGTATAATCTACAGTATAACCACAAAGTCCATTTCATCATTTTGAGAAAATATCAGTGTCTATAACATTTCAAATGTTAAACACTGGAATTCTGCTGTTAAAGGTAAATAAAGAAACCAGACTGCAATGAAGTTATTCTTCATGCATTCTCCTCAGTTATTTACATCAAATACTAAACAGATTCAGATATTCAGTTCTTTATTGTCAACAGTTCTCAATTGTCAAGTGCGCCATTGTGATATGGACAAGTTATTTTATTTACACACATACACCTTGTAAACAAGGTTATAATGAAAGTCAAAATTATGGCATGTAAGTATCTTTTCAAGTTATTGTTTTACAACTAAAAGCTCTGGAAGTTACAACTCATTCAGTCAAAATTATTTATATTCTGATCCTTACCAAAATAAGGACATCCAGGCCAAAGGAGGTGGTAAAAAAAAAAACACTTACTTGCCCACCACGTAGTGGTAAAAGTTGAAGGACATCTAACAAAGCCTAGGACTCATTACACAATGCATGTCTTAGAAGATGTACTCACTGGGCAGCGTAGGCATAGTTTAGGGGTCAGAGGGTAGAGGTCATGGCACTTACTGGGCAGTGTAGGCGTAGTTAAGCAGGATCTCCACAGCCTCTGGGTCAAGGTCATCGAAGGTGACGTGGGACACTCCGTGAGGTTCGATATCGCTGTTGAAGATCTCAAACAGGTAGGGGCTACAGCAGGCCAGCACGGCACGGTGAGCCATCAACTCATGACCACACACCTACACAGAGGAGATAGATCAGAGGTCAGGGCTAAAACCAGAGAGACCATTCTTCAGAGGTGCAATTTGGTTGAGGTTATTCATTTGTGCAACGAAGAAGCAGCACATCCTGGAACAACGTTACACTATTGAGAGTTGCGCAAGACGTAAAAAGGAGCATGGTTTGTTTACTTCCTGTATTGAACACAGATAGCCCCATCTACAATTTGATCGATTATTAACATTTAAAAATACCTGAAGTTGTATTACAACAGTAGTTTGAAATATTTTGGCAAAGTTTATAGGCAATTTCTGAAATGTTTTGTAGTTGCGTTTTTTGCCAGCTGTTTTTTTCTGGATCAAATAAATAGACATTTGGATATATATGGACGGAATTAATCGAACAAAAGGACCAATTATGATGTTTATTGGGACATATTGGAGTGCCAACAAAAGAAGCTCGTCAAAGGTAATGCATGTTTTATATTTTATTTCACCGTTGTGTGTAGCGCCTGCAGGGTTGAAATATGCTACTCTCTTTGTTGATATTGTGCTATCAGATAATAGCTTCTTATGCTTTCGCCGAAAAGCTTTTTAAAATCTGACATGTTGGCTGAATTCACAACGAGTGTAGCTTTAAATTGAGTATCTTACGTGTGATTTAATGAAAGTTGGATTTTTATATTATTTTAAATTTGCCGCGTTGCATTTTCCCAGATTTTTTTCCCCAAGTGGGACACAACCATCCCCTATACCATAAGAAGTTAACAAGTTCATCTTTAAGCCGATGTATAAAACTTGTATTTTTATGAATGTTTATTATGACCATTTCTGTATTTTGAATTTGGCGCACTGCAATTTCACCAGATGTTGTCGAGGTGGGTCGCGAGCGGAACGCCTGCGCCAAAAAGGTTAAGGTATTTCAAGGCACATCAACTTTATGCCGTTGGAGAGAGCTGCATGGCACAGACAAAAGATTAACGCAGATTCAGTTGCTAGGGATGAAAGATTAGCCAGAAGAAAAGCAAGGTATTGTTTTCATGGTTTCATGCTACTGTCAGCAACAGAATAGGAAATAAAGCTGGGTGGATAACACTTAAAAAAGGCCATAATATAGTTTAAAATGATAATATTCAGTATTCATATAACAAGTAAATATGAATTGCATGATTACATCGGATAACAAAGCTACTGTCATTCAGCATAATGGGTGACATGAAACTTTTGCTGTGCCGTAGGACAAAAGCGTGATACTAAAGGATAGATTTCATACATGAACTGCCTGTTAAATGTTTCTTGGCCACATAAAAAGCAATGACCTTGACCTATAAAGCTAATACTTAATGTTCTTATTTAATATATCTTTTTATTAAAACAATAACATTAAAAGTATGTTCTGTGTTGTACTGAAGGATATGCGTTTTTATTACAAAGGTTACTAGAGGGTGAATAGGTGAAATCAAATATTACAAATAGATTATGTTAAGATATTGCTGTACTGTCGGAACTAGAAGCACAAGCATTTCGCTACGCTCGCAATAACATATTCTAACCATGTGTATGTGACCAATAAAATGTGATTTTCCTTCTGGCCACTGCCATAAAGGCCTGATTGGTTGAGTGCTGCAGAGATGGTTGTCTTTCTAGAAGGCCCTCCCATCTCCACTGAGGAATTCTAGAGCTCTGTCAGAGTGACCATCAGGTTCTTGGTCAACTCCCTGATGAAGGCCCTTCTCCCCAGATTGCTCAGGTTGGCCGGGCGGCCAGTTCTACAAAGAGTCTTAGTGGATCCAAACTTCTTCCATTTAAGATTGATGGCGGCCATTGTGTTCTTGGGGACCTTCAATGCTGTAGACATTTTTTGGTACCCTTCATCGGAGCGCTACGGACAATTCCTTCGACCTCATGGCTTGGTTTTTGCTCTGACATGGTGTCAACTGTGGGACCTTATATAGAAAAGGTGTGCCTTTCCCACTCATGTCCAATCAAATTAATTTACCACAGGTGGACTCTAAATCAAGTTGTAGAAACATCAAGGATGATCAATGGAAACAGGACGCACCTAAGCTCAATTGAGTCTCATAGCAAAGGGTCTGAATACTTATATAAATAAAGGTTGTTTAAAAAAAACTATTTTGCAAACATTTCTAAAAACCCGTTTTCGCATTGTGTAGATTATTTTCTTCAATGTTTTTATCCATTTTAGAATAAGGCTGTACTGTAACAAAATATGGAAAAGGGACTGAATAGTTTCAGTACCAATCAAAAGTTGACACCTACTCATTTAAGGTTTTTTTTTTGGTACTATTTCCTACATTGTAGAATAAGTCATCAAAACTTAGCCTAAAAGTGTTAAATCAAAATATATTTTAGATTCTTCAAAGTAACCACCCATTGCCTTGATGACAGCTTTGCACACTCTTGGCATTCTCTGAACCAGCTTCACCTGGAATGCTTTTCCAACAGTCTCGAAGGAGTTCCCACATATACTGAGCACTTGTTGGCTGCTTTTCCTTCACTGCGGTCAAACTCATCCCAAACCATCTCAATTGGGTTGAGGTCAGGTGAATGTGGAGGCCAGGTCATCTGATGCAGCACTCAATAATTTTCCTTGGTCAAATAGCACTTACACAGCCTGGAGGTGTGTTTTGGGTCGTCCTGTTGAAAAACAAATGATATCCGATCTGGTTTGTGCTTAGTGGGACTGGCGTATCGCTGCAGAATGCAGGGGTAGCCATGCTGGTTAAGTGTGCCTTGAATTCTAAATAATATCACTGACAGTGTCACCAAAAAAGCAGAACCACACCTCCTCCCCCATGCTTCACCGTGGGAACCACACATGCAGATATCATCCATTCACCTACTTTGCATCTCAAAGACAGCGGTTGGAACCAAAAATCTCAAATTTGGACACATCAGAACATGTGTTTTTGTTATTTTTAGTCCCATCCTTCAGCTCCATTCAACCCCTCCCATCCATCTCTGAACACCATCCAGTTGATTTCTATTTGCCATATATTTTTCAACAGTGCCCTTTCACAAATGTTCTGAACCTTTCTATTCTCATAGTTCAAGACTCAGTAATGGTGTCATTTCCCAAAAGATGGACCCGAGGGGGGGGGGGGGGGGGGGGGTCAAGAGCGAAAGAGAAATATAAATAAAAAACACGTACCTGCAGTCTCACGTCACAGAACTGTCCACTCTTTCTCAGGGCATTCATCTTGGCTACGGTGGAATCCAAGAGACTCTCATCTTCAAAGAGCAGATAATCATTGGGAATCATCTCACTGTTAAATGTTGGGGGCTGAGCCTGACCAGCGAGGGATGGAGGGGAGAAAGGGGGAACATGAAAAAGAGAAAAAAAGTATCTAAATTTCTATCCCCATATGACTGACTACATGTCAACCATCAGTCCCACACAGAGTAGAGTGGCATGATGCTGGCATCGTTCATAAAAGCTTGTTTGATTAATTCATGATCACAATGACTTGGATTAGGCACATGTGCATTATGCGTGTGTAATCCGCCCCTTGCATTAATAATAATAATAAAACATACCTAATACAGGATTATGTAACTCCAGGGACTGCTACTGGTGTCCGTAGAGGGCAGGGACCGATGGAAGAGAAGGCAGGAAAAGTAGACCGAGACCACAAGGGAACCCAAGTCTTATTAACCAGTGGAGGAGGAAGGGGGCTGTCAGAAGTAATGCCAGTTGACCAAAGGGATGTGAGCCGGGGGTAGGGGGGCAGCCGCACCGGTGCAAACTGTCAGGCTTGAAGCGACTGTAATCAAGTCCTCAGGATCCCGTTGGCTATAGAGTCAAACTTTTTCTGTGTTGGTCGTGCA
The DNA here is from genome assembly GCF_045791955.1 of Oncorhynchus clarkii lewisi. Lineage (NCBI taxonomy): Eukaryota > Metazoa > Chordata > Actinopteri > Salmoniformes > Salmonidae > Oncorhynchus > Oncorhynchus clarkii. The sequence goes on from NC_092150.1 coordinate 42,056,388, forward strand.
TTATAACCTGGGAGGAGAGAGGAGAAAGTTTGTCACAACTAAATTACACCAAACTGCAGTGAGATCAATAGATAGAAGCACATGCTCAGAACAAGGTCTGAATTTAACCCATGTCTTTAAACTAAGCTACTTCATGGCATCTCCAGCAGGCAAGCAGAGTGACTGCTGCAGTCAAGTAGCACACTGACAGTCCAGTCACTAAAATAGTCTCTCAGTAGCATTAACCCCCACCCTCCCATTTTCCACTCCTTCAGTGTCCCTCTCTAAAGTCTTAAGAACAGGCCCTCTGATCCCTGCCCCCTCCACACCGGCTACCCAGCCCAGACACTTCCGCTGAATCCGGCTCAAACTCGTCCTCGGCAAAGCACATCCACTAGGACTATCCCTCATCCACTAGGACTATCCCTCATCCACTAGGACTATCCCTCATCCACTAGGACTATCCCTCATCCACTAGGACTATCCCTCTGTCTTAATACATAACAAGAGAAGGAAGAAACTCACAATTCCAGGAAATCTGCCATTATGTGGGGGATGTGTGAGATTCTCACAAGGCAACATGGAACTACCCTTGCTATTTTACTAGTGTACATACAATGTTACAGCCAACCTAACTGCTGTCACTGGTGCTGACAGCTACAGTGCCATGAAAAAGTATTTGCCCCATTTCTGATTCTCTATTTGTGCATATTTGTCACTGAATACCAGATCATCAACCAACACCTAATATTAGATAAAGGGAACCTGAGTGAATGAATACAAATTGGATACTTATTTAATAAAATGTGGGTGTGGGAAATTGTTCATTTCAGCTCCTAACATAACAGGCCTGGACGTTTGACTAGGCAATTTCAAAACTTTCCATCTGTTCCTTCTGGTATAGACTTGCGTGTGTGTTTTGGATTATTGTCTTGCTGCATGACCCAGCTGTGCTTCAGTTTACAGACTTGATGACCTGACATTCTCCTGTAAACACAGACAGGGATCTAAATACATTTTTCATTGGTAGCACTTGTAGTCTCAACTTAAAGTTAGGCGCACCAGAAAATACATATCTTTTTTATTTGATTGAGATACAGACTACATGAATTCAAGCTACTTTTGAAGCACATATGAAACTAAAGCACTTCAGTTTATTATAAAAGCTAAGATGTTGAACGAATAACAGTCATTGAAATTACCAAGTCATTTGTGGAACATTAGGCTTCTACATTGTGTAAAAGCACTATTTTCCTATTGAGACACATTCTTCAAAATTGTACACAGACAAACTGCTCTTTGTGTGCTGCTGGAAATAATGATGACCATGTCTTCCTCCAGTCCAAGACGGTTCAGACAGAAGAAACAATACACACGCTCACATTCTTAAAACCGCCACGAAGGCCATGTGTGAAAGAGACTTTTGTCAAACTTTTTCCTGTTTCGGGCATCTTGTGCTCAGCTGGTTTGGAAACTGTAGGAGTGTGAATGTGTAGTTTGTATGTAGGGGTGGGGGTCAGCAACAGGCCAAAAAATATCCCCCTAAAGTATTTTAGATTTTAGTTATTGGTCCAAAAATACTAACATCGCCAGGAATACTGCCCCCAAAACATTTTAGCATTTAGGAAATCTGATCCCAAGCATTCCAACAAATAGAAAAAAAGACCTGATCTTGTCTCATAGTCAAGGAATTAAGTGATATTGCAAGTAACTCTTTTTGGGCTTGGTAGCGGTGAATTTGTAGTGTATCAATTATAATTATGTTCCGGCTACCCAACCATCCGCCTGACAAATCGGGCCGCGACATTCCAACAAAAAAGACCTGATCTTGTCTCATTATAGTCAAGAAATTAAGTGATATTGCATTTGAAAGTAACTCTTTTTGGGCTTGGTAGTGGTGAAATCTAGTTGCCTGCCCCTGGTGTAGGGCAAAGTAGCATTTTAGTTTAGCAAACAACACTTTAGGCATTGCTTTTCCACCATTTAATCAAATAACCAACTAATTAAATTAGGTGCCATTTGCCAAATTAAACTGTTATCCTTGGCGTATCATGATAGCACAATTGCAGCCAAGCCACCACCCGGTAGTTTTGAAAGCTCTTTAGTTAATATCCCTGACGGACTTCAAAACCACCCAACTTTCATTGAAGAAAAATGTGTGTCTGGGATCTCAATACTAATATTACCCACAGGACAGACCGCTATCTTCTACCTAACACACAAACATATTCCTACGTTGTCTTGGTTGTGTGCTTAGTCATTGTCCTGTTGGAAGGTGAACCGTTGCCCCAGTCTGAGGTCTTGAGCAGGTTTTCATCAAGGATCTCTGTACTTTGCTCCGTTCAGCTTACCATCAACTCTGATTAGTCTCCCAATCCCCACAGCTGAAAAACATCCCCACTGTGTAACGCTGCTACCGCCATGCTTCACCGTAGGGATGGTTCCAGGTTTCCTCCAGGCGTGACGCTTAACTTCTTGGTGACAGGGGGCAGTATTTTCACGTACGGATGAAATGCATGCCCAAATTCAACTGCCTGCTACTCATCCCCAGAAGAGAAGATATGCACATTATTAGTAGATTTGGATAGAAAACACTAACGTTTCTAAAACTGTTTGAATCATGTCGGAGTATAACAGAACTTATTTAGCAGGCAAAACCCCGGACGACAAACCAGATTTTTTTTAGGTCACTCTTTTCAATGGGTTTTCATTGGGAATCCATATTTCTAAGGGACCTTCTTGCAGTTCCTATCGCTTCCACTGGATGTCAGCCTTTAGAAATTGGTTGAGGTTATTCCTTTGTGTAATGAAGAAGTACGGCCATCTTGAACGAGGGTCACTTGAAGTGTACTGTTAGATAGAGGCGCATGACCAGAAAGCATGCTTCAGTTTGTTTTCTTCCTGTATTGAACACAGATCAACCAGTCTTCAATTTCATCAATTATTTATGTTAAAAAATACCTAAAGTTGTATTACAAAAGTAGCTTGAAATGTTTTGGCAAAATTTACATGTAACTTTTGAGATATTTTGTAGTCACGTTGAGCAAGTTGGAACCGGTGATTTTCTGGATCAACCACTCCAAATAAATGGACATTTTCGATATATAATCGACAGAATTAATCTAACAAAAGGACAGTTTGTAAACCAATGTAAACGGCCTATTTCTCAGGCACATATGCATATAATTGACAGATTAGGATAGAAAACACTAAAGTTTCCAAAACTGTCAAAATATTGTCTGTGAGTATAACAGAACTGATATTGCAGGCGAAACCTGAGGAAAATCAAACCAGGGAGTGGCTTTTATTTTGAGAGCTCCATGTTCCATAGCCTGCCTTCGCTCCATTTAAAGGGATATCAACCAGATTCCTTTTCCTATCGCTTCCTCAAGGTGTCAGTCTTTAGACATAGTTTCAGGCTTTTATTAGAAAAATTAGCGAGAAAGATAAACTCATGCGAACACCGGACGCGATGTTTGCTTGCGCAACAGAGCTTGGGCAGCCATCGTCTCTCCCTCTCCTACTGAAAAAGACAGTGCCAGTTGATATATTATCGATTATATATATTTTTTAAACAACCTGAGGATTGGTTATAAACACATTTGACATGTTTCTGTGGACATTGTGGATACTATTTGGAATTTGTCTGCGTCGTCGTGACCGCTCGAGCCTGTGGATTTCTGAACATATCTCTGTTTGGCGCGTTATTTTGGATATAAAAATAATCTTTATGGAACAAAAGGAACTTTTGTGTAACTGGGAGTCTCGCGAGTGAAAACATCCGAAGATCAAAGGTAAGCGATTCATTTTATTGCTTTTCTGATTTGTGCCCAAGCTACTTTGATGCTAGGTGTTCATAATGTTTTGTCTAGTGATCGATAAACTTACAAACGCTTGGTTGCTTTCGCATATTTTCAAAATCTGACAAGACAGCTAAGCTGTGTTTCTATATTTCACTTGTGATTTCATGAATATTTTTAGTAATATTATTTGAATGTGACGCTCTAAAATTCTGCGGTTGTTGATGACAATTATCCCGCTAATGGGATAGATAGCGTCAAGAAGATAATGAAAGTTTGATTTTTATAGTCATTTATTTGAATTTGGCGCCCTGCAGTTTCCCTTGCTTTTGGCCAGGTGGGACGCTAGCGTCCCACATATCCCAAAGAGGTTTTAAGCGTTCAGGCCAAAGAGTTCAATCTTGGTTTCATCAGACCATAGAATCTTGTTTCTCATGGTCCGAGACTCCTTTAGTTAAACTTTAAGCCGGCTGTCATGTGCATTTTACTGAGGAGTGGCTTCCATCTGGCCACAGCCATAAAGGTCTGATCGGTGGAGTGCTGCAGAGATGGTTGTCCTTCTGGAAGGTTCTCCCTTCTCCACAGAGGAACTCTGTCAGAGTGACTATCGGGTTCTTGGCCTGACCAATGCTCAGTTTGGCCGGGTGGCCAACTCTGGGGGAAGAAAAAAGTATTGGTATTTCCAAACTTCTTCCATTTCAGAATGATGGAGGCCACTGTTCTTGGGGACATTCAATGCTGCAGAAATTGTTGGTTACCCTTCCCCAGATCTGAGCCGCGACACAATCCTGTCTCGGATTGGAGCGCCACGGACAATTCCTTCAACCTCCTGGCTTGGTTTTTGCTCTGACATACACTATCAACTGTGGGACCTCATATAGACAGGTGTATAAGTTTACAAATTATGTCCAATCAATTGAATTTACCACAGGTGGACTGCAATCAAGGATGATTAATGGAAACAGGATGCACCTGAGGACAAACATGCAAAGCAGATTTCTCCACCAAGTATTTTAAAACAGACGCATCACAACAGAAAACGACTTGAATAATTATTATGAAGTGTGTTTAGGGATCAACACTCCAGCCAGAAGCATCCAAGTGCAGTTCTGTTCAGCAGCCAGACCCCACAGAGACATAAGATGAAAGAACACACAGATCAGATTCCTCTCTGCCTGCCTTCCTTCGTAATAAAATGAATGATTCCCTCACTATTGTTGATCACATGCCTTACACAAGTCTTACACAACAGCATGGTGACTGGAGAGAGGGGGAGTAAGGACAAACTGTACAGGCAAGGAGGGGAGAGAAAGGGGAAGTACAAAGGGAACTATGAAAAATGTATTGCATTGCTGTGAAACAGAACCGAATGTCACATGACTAACGCTACACTACTGAAATCTGGAACGTGTTTTTGAATCTGGGTGTGTCTCCAGCCTACTCCGTGTGTGTGTGTGTGGCGGATGTGCTATAGCTTGCATGGCAGAATTAAGTGACACGAGTTGGCCAGGCGGGTTATAAAATTGAATGTGTGCCCAACTGCGTATGTGTGTGTGTCCTTGCATAAGTATGTAAGCAAGAGTTGAATCAAGGATGTTTGTAGGCCAGTGTGTGTGTTAGAGCAGCAGCCATAGCCCCTGTATGTACTGTACATATGTGGGTCAGTTGGCCCACTTTACTAGCGGTTATACAACATAACATCTGGCAGAAGATCCTTCTGAATGCTCCACTGGCTCTCTGCTCCTTTAGGTCCCCTCACACTCTTCTCTCCTACATATCTCTCTCCTCTATATCCCCCTCTCCTATGCCTCTCCATATCTTTCTTTCCCAATCAGAGACACTCTTCCTGATTCTGATAAGCATTTTGACTGATGCTATCAGGGCTGCTCTACAAAGGCCAATGGAAAGGTGATTGAGGAGAGGCACATTTAAAGTCTTCATAAACCACAGTGAGGAAGAGACCAGTTAGTCTGTCTATATTTCAGTAATCGATTTAGGGCTATTTCCGACAAATTTGGTCGACAGGGTCGGTTTGCGTATTTCCTGCCCACATATTTTCCACACGTTTGAATAAAATAAAACTATATGTAGGCTAGAGCTTGTCTGATGGTTTCGGCACTGCGATTAAAAAATAAAGACAAATTACTAAAGAGGGAGTCAGATTGATATAGCCTAACCAGAAAAATAAATGTCCAGATGGTTCTCCTACCGCTGGTCTTCACATGCTTGCTTCTCAATGCAAGAGATGTCACTACAGTCCCTGGTTCGAATCCAGGCTGTATCACATCCGGCCGTAGTTGGGAGACGCATAGGGCGGCACACAATTGGCCCAGCGTCATCCAGGTTTGGCCGTCATTGTAAATAAGAATTGGTTCCTAGCTGACTTGCCTAGTTAAATAAAAGGTTGCACATCCAAAATAATGTTTTTTGTAGGCATTTACATATGTCCCCAATACCAGTAAAACAATCAAAACCCATTTCTTTCAACAACCACCTCGACAGGACTGGTTAGAGAGAGAGAGAGAGATTATATATATATATATATATATATATATATATATATATATATATATATATATATAGTATGCTCTTGGGTAGTAGTTCATTGTCCAATTGCTGCAACTCCCGTACAGACTCGGGAGAGCCAAAGGTCGAGAGCCATGCGTCCTACGAAAAATGACCGTGCCAAGCCTCTACTCGTCTAGCCCAGAAGCCAGTTGCACAAATGTGTCGGAGAAAACACTGTACAACTGGTGACCAAAGTCTGAGTGCATGCGCCCGGCCTGCCACAAGGAGTCACAAGAGTGCGATGAGATACGTAAATCCCGGCCGGCCAAACCCTCCCCTAACCCGGACGGCGCGGGGCCAATTGTGCGCCGCCTCATGGGTCTCCCGGTCGCGGCACAGCCTGGGATCGAACCCGGGTCTGTAGTGATGCCTCAAGCACAGCGATGCAGGGCCTTCGACCGCTGTGCCACTCTGGAAGCCCCAACAGAGCTCGTTTTTAAAAGAATAATGGGTAAATATTGTACAACCCGGGTTTCCAAAGCTCTTAGAGAAGATTTAAATCACTGCCAAAATACACTGCTCAAAAAAATAAAGGGAACACTTAAACACCACAATGTAACTCCAAGTCAATCACACTTCTGTGAAATCAAACTGTCCACTTAGGAAGCAACACTGATTGACAAATTTCACATGCTGTTGTGCAAATGGAATAGACAACAGGTGGAAATTATAGGCATTGAGCAAGACACCCTCAATAAAGGAGTGATTCTGCAGGTGGGGACCACAGACCACTTCTCAGTTCCTATGCTTCCTGGCTGATGTTTCTTTGTCACTTTTGAATGCTGGCATGGCGGTGCTTTAACTCTAGTGGTAGCATGAGACGGAGTCTACAACCCACACAAGTGGCTCAGGTAGTGCAGCTCATCCAGGATGGCACATCAATGCGAGCTGTGGCAAGAAGGTTTGCTGTGTCTGTCAGCGTAGTGTCCAGAGCATGGAGGCGCTACCAGGAGACAGGCCAGTACATCAGGAGACGTGGAGGAGGCCGTAGGAGGGCAACAACGCAGCAGCAGGACCGCTACCTCCGTCTTTGTGCAAGAAGAAGCAGGAGGAGCACTGCCAGAGCCCTGAAAAATGACCTCCAGCAGGCCACAAATGTGCACGTGGCTGCTCAAATGGTCAGAAACAGACTCCATGAGGGTGGTATGAGTGCCCGACGTCCACAGGTGGGGGTTGTGCTTACAGCCCAACACCGTGCAGGACGATTGGCATTTGCCAGAGAACACCAAGATTGGCAAATTCGCCACTGGCGCCCTGTGCTCTTCACAGACGAAAGAGAGGTTCACACTGAGCACATGTGACAGACGTGACAGTCTGGAGACGCCGTGGAGAACGTTCTGCTGTATGCAACATCCTCCAGCATGACCGGTTTGGCAGTGTGTCAGTCATGGTGTGATGTGCTCGCCAGAGGTAGCCTGACTGCCATTAGGTACCGAGATGAGATCCTCAGACCCCTTGTGAGACCATATGCTGGTGCGGTTGGCCCTGGGTTCCTCCTAATGCAAGACAATGCTAGACCTCATGTGGCTGGAGTGTGTCAGCAGTTCCTGCAAGATGAAGGCATTGATGCTATGGACTGGCCCGTCCATTCCCCAGACCTGAATCCAATTGAGCACATTTGGGATATCATGTCTCGCTCCATCCACCACAGACTGTCCAGGAGTTGGCGGATGCTTTAGTCCAGGTCTGGGAGGAGATCCCTCAGGAGACCATCCGCCACCTCATCAGGAGCATGCCCAGACGTTGTAGGGGGGGGGGGGGGGGGGGCACGTGGTGGCCAAACACTACTGAGCCTCATTTTGACTTGTTTTAAGGACATTACATCAAAAGTTGGATCAGCCTGTAGTGTGGTTTTCCACTTTAATTTTGAGTTTGACTCCAAATCCAGACCTCAATGGGTTGATAAATTTGATTTCCATTGATAATGTGTGATTTTGTTGTCAGCACATTCAACTATGTAAAGAAAAAAGTATTTAATAAGAATATTTCATTCATTCAGATCTAGGGTGTTATTTTAGTGTTCCCTTTATTTTTTGAGCAGTGTATTTTAACATGTTTTGACCCAGGGGGTTGAATACTTATCCAAATATATTATTGCTTTATTTTTCAAGAATTAAAAAAGGTTCTAAATTTTCTTCCACTTTGAGAGTATTTTGTGTAGAACGTTGACAAAGAAGACAAATCTATTTTAATCCAACTTCGTAACAAAATGTGGGAAAAGTAAAGGGGTGTGAAACCTTTATTGCAAAATGCATCTCAAATTGTATGTCACTGCTACCACAGAAAATCTCAATGGTTGGAAATACTAAGATTGAGCTGGTGGGTTTGATGATCCTTTGTTGTATATCTCTACAGATTTGAAGAAAAATGGCAATGGTTCAGTATTCGCCAGAATGTTAGGCTAACTAACATTATAACAGCCCATTGGATGCGACACCCAGCATTGGTGTGAGTAGCTACCAGAAGTAGTGTTGAAACCAATGGGTTGCTTCACCATTAGCATTTTAAAAGGTGTCACATACAGCAGATAGGTGCATTGAAATGTGCTGTTTTACAGGGTCGGACATTGTAGTATGGTGCCTCGAGTAAATTTGGTGCCTTGCTAAAGGACAGAGTTTTCACCTTGTTGGCTCTGGTATTCGAACCAGGAACCTTTTGGTTACTGGCAGAATACTAATTGCTATGCTACATGCCACCCTCTAGCATGCTTACAAAAACTGAAACACTACTAATCTCCTCAATTCACCTTTCATCATTTCGGGATGATTAGGAATGCAACGATATATTCCATCCCTGGATTGCGTTACATTTGTCAAAGGTTCAGACCAGTGTTGCCATGCTGCCGACCCAGTTGGTGGGCAGTGTCAACGTGTAACCACCGCCCCTCGGAGATGATGGGTCCAACACCCAATCTGAAGCAGTTCTACTGGCTGGCTCAACTTGTCTGTCGCTGAGACTGGTGTCTGGGCGTGCACATAGCGTACAGTGGAGCATGCTTGCACGAGACAGACCACAGCGCTGTGACTAGTTTGTCAGTCTACCCCAGTCCCATAACACAAGCATGTAGGTCAGCGGAGCCAAAGCCTCAATAGATGGCATGACTACACACTACCAACTATGCACACACAAAAACAAAACACGAAGGACATGGCAATTACAGTGTATTACGAAAGAGGCCGCACCAGGAAAACATCACAAAGGGCTATTTTTGTTTGGTCGCCTGCCTGCTATACTTGCCAGGGCCTGGTTTCCCGACAGCGATGGAACTTAGCGTTTTAACGTATATTACGTTTTAACGTATATTACTTTTTCGGCTGTTGTGGGAAAGATGCATCATCTTTCCCACAACAGCCGAAAAAGTAATATACGTTTCACAGAGAGAAAGTTTGCTAAGTGCATCATTGGGAGTTTGAGACGAAAATGATAGGATCGAAAGAAAAGCAGCGCTTCTCTCGGATCAGTTTCCCCCATTAAAATCTTACCATACATAACATTAGAATTATTTCACAATACTGATGACGGATCAGCTCCTAGAGAGATATCACATATGGATGCAAATATTGGGGGGGATCTAAAACTAATGCTTACCCTATAACAATGCACTAAATTTGCTAAACTTTGTGGACATTTTGTTACATATCAAAATATAGTGAAGCAAAATTTACAGCGAGTAGCTGAACTCAAATGGATATGAAATGTACTTCAATATTATTTAATTATATAGGCCTATGTAACCTATTCATATTTTAATGCAGTCATCTCAGTTTTCATTTGAAGCATATTGATACCCTTTGCTTATTTGTAGCAGTTGCAAATACATTGGCAACTTTGTATTTGTCAGATTCCTTGTGTTTGTGAAGTTATCAGCAGTCAGAGACAGATCTTGATTACACGTTTAGCGGAGATCTGCATAGGAAAGGTTTAAAGGGGGGGGGGGGGGGGGGGGGGGAAATCTAACGGCGCACTTAGCCGTTCCTCATATGGTCTGGGGCAGTGGGTACATTTCAAACGTTTTCAATTGCAACTTTAACAGTGGTTTCGCGAAAGAACTCGGACATGTAATGATGCTCCTACATCTGTCACTGCAGCCAACGACAAATTGTAGATATTCATTCTGCGGTTGGCCACTCACTACAATGCGGAAATATGCTATTTAACAAACTTCAACGTAAAACATGTAGGCTACAGTGCAGTAAAACCCGTCTACATTTAGAAAAACTACCTGACAGAGGTCAGCATATAAAAATGGTTTTAAAAAACAGCCAAGCAAGCAACCTCGTGTTAAATGTAACGTTACACATTTCCCGGTGGGCTAGCATTGGCCTACGACGGAACGTTACAGTACATCTACCAACAATGACAATACGCAAAATTAGAAAGAAATAAAACCTTACCTGGGGCTTTTGACAGCTGGAGGTGGTAGACATATTTAATGTAAATTCAGAGTTGTGTGGATACGGTTCAGTTTTTGGACAGGTCCCGCTCTTTTCTCTCTCCAATGCGACTGAAGTGCAGACAAGTCCGAACAAGGCGCGACAACAGGGGCGGCTCGAGCACGTTCGCAAGGGCGAAGTGCCAACAAAGGAGGTGGAAAACTGACGATAGTTCACTCAGACCGTTTACCATTTGGGGAAAAAAAATAAAAGGTTAGTTCTGGTCTGCCTAACTGGGTGTGTCTCCCATAAAACCTAGTGCAATAGCAGATAGGTCTGGTCAACTTAGTTAATTGAATCAGAACTGCGAGTAGGGTGTCTCTCTCCCCCACATGTACCACACGTAGCAATACCCAAGATGGAGCAAGGAGCCAGATATTCCACCGGATGTGTAATTGTGAAGCATCCGGTTGGCGTTTCCACACTACCAAATATGATGATGAGAGGAAGCCCAGCGGCCGGCAGTGGGATGTATTTTTTAAACTTTTTTATTTCACCTTTATTTAACTAGGCAAGTCAGTTAAGAACAAATTCTTATTTACAATGAAGGCCCACACCGGCCAAACCCTGATGACGCTGGTCCAATTGTGCGCCGCCCTATGCTCTTTTATTTAATGATGAAACATTTGATATCAATACAGTTTTCTGTTCCCCCCAAAAAATCTGTTACAAACAGTGTGAACTAGTTTGTAAGATCTCAGTAGTTTGTGCTTGGCTCTGCCTCCCTCGTTGCTTGTTCTGCCCACCATGACTACTTTGTTCCGATTGAAAATGACAGGCGGTGGTCTATCTTGGGTTAGTTATTAAAGTCTTTGGTTAATATAGCCTAGCCTGCCTAAAGACAATTACAACTGCAAGATTGCGCAATCAGTTGGGTAAGAGATGGGTTGCGTTCCAGACACAGGAGGTTGGTGGCACCTTCATTTGGGGAGGAAATACTTATGGTAATGGCTGGAGCGGAATGTGTGGTATGACATCAAATACATCAAACAAAAGGTTTCCCATTTAGAAAATTGAAAACGACTTTCTGCATTTTAAAGGCCCAATGCAACTGTAATAAAATAAAATAAATCTCTATCAAATCATTTCTGGGTAGCAACGATGTACCTTACTATAGTAGTTGTGGTCAAAAAGAAAATAATCATGTTTGTTAAGCAAAAAAATAATAATTTCAAGTAAGAATGTCTCTAGGACTGTATGTATGATCTGAGTGGGAAGGGCACCAAAGTGGTACATTAACCACAGTGTGGGAAAATCCACCAGAGCAGAAGGGCCTAATGAGAGGGAAATGTGGCCTAACCTGAAAACAAGCTTTTATTGGCAGAGAGGTTTTGAACTGATCTATTATGCATCATACCGACTGTATTTCTGTATTTATATATCTTCAAAACTTGATTGCTGACATGCAAAACATTTTAGGACTATATCAACAATGCAATAATGAAACACATACCAAATATATAGTTTTTGAGTTGAATTTTCTTTAATGCTGAGTGTCAAGCAGAATGGCATCATATCCAATTCTCAACTAGGCATTGAATCTCGGGGTGTACTTTTAACCACAAGGTCAAGGCAGTTATTTAAAAATGTATAGGCCATTGTAATTTCTGCATACTTTTTTATCTCCTTTTTCATGGTATCCAATTGTTAGTAGTTACTGTCTTGTCTCAACGCTACAACTCCCACACGACCTGGTCAGAGTGCACTGCGCCCGGCATACCACAGGAGTCGCTAGTACGCGATGAGACAAGGATATCCCTGCCAGCCAAACCCTCCCTTAGACCACTGCGCCACCAGGGAGGCCAATGTCTGCATACTTTCTATCAAGTTTTATACATTCAATAAGGGATGCACCAATTTGAATATTGAGGGCCAATACCAATATCCTATTTCATTTTTAATTTTATAGCTTTTCTAGCAAAGATAGAAATTGCAATCACGTTTATTCATAGGCTAATAAGAAAAGATATGAAATTATTTGATTCCATTTTTTTATATGCATTCAAAAGGATTTGGAAAGTTCACGAAAACATCAGGGAAGATCATCAGGTAGGATATCTGCCTTTGTAGAAACGTGGTTGCAGTTTCTATCTGTGCTAGAAAAGCCATGTAACTAAAAAGGTAACATGAGAATGGCGCCGGAGGAGATCCCTGACGTTTTACGGTCTTCTGACCAATTGTGCTATTGTGTGTGTCTTTTTGTGTTATTTGTAACTTATTTTGTTCAAATGTTTCAGCCACTTTCTCTTATGACCGAAAAGAGCTTCTGGATGTCAGGACAGCGATTACTCACCTCGTACTGGACGAAGATTTTTTCTTTAATGAGTCGGACGCAAATTATTTACTTCAGACACTCGACAAGGCCAAAATCTCTTTCTCATGCGAATGACAGGGATGGAGATATCGAGGACATAGGTCGGGGTGCCTTGTAAGGATCCGACGGCAAGTGGATAATCTGCCTCTACCATCAGTCCTATTAACCAACAATCATTGAATAACAAAAAAAGACAAGCTACGATCATGAAAATCCTACCAACGGGAAATAAAAACTGTTATAGCTTATATTTCAGTGAGTCGTGCCTGGACCACAACACGGATAACATACACCTGGCGGGGTTTACGCTGCATCGGCAAGATAGAACAGCTGCCTCCGGTAAAACAAGATGTGGCAGTCTGTGTATATTTGTAAACAACAGCTGCTGCACAAAATCTAATATTAAGGAAGTCTCGTGGTTTTTCTCTGAGGTAGAGTATCTCATGATAAGCTGTAGACCACACTATTTACCAAGAGAGTTTTCATCTATATTTTTCAGAGCTGTCTATTTACCACCACAAACCGATGCTGGCACTAAGACCGCTCTCAATGAACTGTATAAGGCCATAAGCAAACAGGAAACCGCTCATCCAGAGGTGGGGCTCCTGGTGGCCGGGAACTATAATGCAGGGAAACTTAAATCCGTTTCACCTCATTTCTACCAGCATGTTAAATGTGCAACCGGAGGAAAAAACACTCCAGACCACCTTTACTCCACACACAGAGACGCATACAAAGTTCTCCCTCGCCCTCCATTTGGCAAATATGACCATAATACTATCCTCCTGATTCCAGGTTACAAGCAAAAACTAAAGTAGCATGCACCAGAGACTCGTTCAATAAAGAAGTGGTCAGATGACGCAGATGGTAAGCTACAGGACTGTTTTGCTAGCAACGACTGGAATATGTTCCGGGATTCTTCCAATGAAATTGAGGAGTACACCACATCAGTCACTGGCAACATCAATTCATCAGTGCATCGATGACATAGTCCCCACACTGACGGTACGTATATACCCCCAACCAGAACATATGGATTACAGGCAACATCCGCACTGAGCTAAAGGGCAGAGCTGCCGCTTTCAAGGAGCGTGACTCTAACCCGGACGCTTATAAGAAATCCCTCTATGGCCTCTGACGAAGCATCAAACAGGTAAAGCGTCATTATAGGACTAAGATTGAAAAGTGCCCTCAAAGCTCATCACTAAACTAGAGACACCTCTCTCTGCAACTGGATCCTGGAATTCCTGACAGGCCAGGTAGGCAAACAACACATCTTCCACTCTGATCCTCAACACATGGGCCCCTTAGGGGGGCGTGCTCAGTCCATTCCTGTAATCCCTGTTCACCCATGACTACATGGCAAGGCACGACTCCAACACCATCATTAAGTTTGCTGACGACACGACAATGGTAGGCCTGATCACCGACAACGATGAGACAGCGTATAGGGAGGAGGTCAGAGACCTGGCCGTGTGGTGCCAGAATAACAACCTCTCCCTCAATGTGATCAAGACAAAGGAGATGATTGCGGGCTACAGGAAAAGGAAGACCGAGCACACCCCCATTCTCATCGACGGGGCTGTAGTGGAGCAGGTTGAGAGCTTCCAGTTCCTGGAATAGGGCACAACAAAGCCTATTCCCCCTCACAAGACAGAAAGGATTTGGCATGGATCCTCAGATCCTCAAAAAGTTCTACAGCTGCACCATCGAGAGCACCAACTGGTTGCATCACTGCCTGGTATGGCAACTGCATGGCCTCCGACCGCAAGGCACTATAAAGGGTAGTGCGTACGGCCCAGTACATCACTGGGGCCAAGCTTCCTACCATTCAGGACCTCTATACCAGGCGGTGTCAGAGGAAGGCGCTAAAACTTGTCAATGACTCCAGCCACCCTAGTCATAGACTGTTCTCTCTCCTACCACACTGCAAGCGGTACTGGATCGCCAAGTGTAGGTCCAAAAGGCTTCTTAACAGCTTCTAGCCCCAAGCCATACGACTCCTGAACAGCTAATCAAATGGCTACCCAAACTGATGGTATTGTTCCCCCACCCCCTGCATACCACTGCTGGCTTGCTTCTGAAGCTAAGCAGGGTTGGTCCTGGTCAGTCCCTGGATGGGAGACCAGGTGGTATTGGAGGGCCAGTAGGAGGCACTCTTTCCTCTGGTCTAAAAAATATCCCAATATCCCGACACTGCCCTGTGTAGGGTGCAGTCTTTTGGATGCGATGTTTAACGGGTGTCCTGACTTTCTGAGGTCATTAAAGATCCCATGGCACTTATCGTAAGAGTAGGGGTGTTAACCCTGGTGTCCTGGCTAAATTCCCAATCTGGCCCTCAAACCATCACGGTCACCTAATAATCCCCAGTTTACAATTGGCTCATTCATCCCCCTCCTCTCCCCTGTAACTATTCCCCAGGTCGTTGCTGTAAATAAGAATGTGTTCTCAGTCAACTTACATGGGTAAATAAAAGCGTTGCTGCTACTCTCTGTTTATTATCTATGCAGTCACTTTAACTCTATTACTTCAATTATCTTGACTAACCTGTGCCCCTGCACATTTACTTTGTACTGGTACCCCCTGTATATAGCCTCACTACTGTTATTTTACTACTGCTCTTTAATGATGTTATTTGAATTTTATACTTAACACGTACTTTCTTAAAACTACATTGTTGGTTAAGGGCTTGTAAGTAAGCATTTCACTGTAAGGTCTACAACCGTTGGAATAATGACACGGGGCAAGACCCAGATGCAGACACCAGAGGCAGATGGTCCAAGTCTCTGATATTTATTGAACAACAAGGTGCAGGAAGAGGCTGGTCGAGGACAGGCAGAAGTTCATAAACCAGGTCAGAGTCCAGAAGGTACATGGCGGCAGGTAGGCTGGAGGTCAGGGCAGGCTGAATGGTCAGGCAGGCATACTTGGAATTCACATCTCAAAAAATATAAATTAACTTACCACAATTAATTTCAATAGAAAGTTAGCACAAATAGATAAGATTCTGCAATCATGGAGAGGTAAATACTTTTTAATTAAAAAAATATATAATTTTGGAATGCTAAGCGAGACAAAATTAAACGTGCCTATTTATATAATGAATATGAGATTAGGGGGCTAAAATTATTAAATATTAAAGCTTTTAACCTCTCACTAAAATCTTCACTCATACATAAATTATACTTAAACCCAAAAGGCTTTTCCAGTAGATTATTAAGAAAGGCCCAGCCTTTGTTCAAAAATGACATTTTTGCCTTTATACAGATTACAACTTCTCATTTCCATTTTTTTTTTTAAAGGTATCACCCTTTCTGAAACAAGCCATACAAAGCTAATTACAATTTCAGTTTTATCCTCCAGATAAGATAGAACAAATGTTATGGTTATATTCAAATATACTGATTAATAAAAAAAAACATTAATATGATATAAAATAGATATTATCAATAGACACGGAGGAGTTATGTCACATATGCAGTTATCGAAAATATATGGGAATATCTGCTCAATCCAAATTTACAACCAACTGATTGCAGCACTATCACAAATGGAGGAGGCAAGTGGAAAAGGGAGAAGATAGGAAACTTGTTTGCCTGCCATATATTAAAGCTACAAATTGGCTGAAAGGAACTGGCATAAATAGAAAATATACCAGTTTCTTCTGAAGCATAATTAGAAAATATACCCGTTTCTTCTGAGGATAAAAATGTTGACAGCTTCGCCAAACAGGTTGCAAAATAAATGGGAAGAGATTTGCGATGTACCAATTCCATGGCATATGGTTTTTGAACTGGCACAAAAAAACTACACCTGATTCAACACTTAGAGTTTTTTAATTATTATATAAAATCCTTGCCACCAACAGAATACTATATCTATGGGGCATACAACATTCACAGTTCTGTAGATTTGCTGCGAAGAGACAGAATCAATAGATCATTTATTCCGGTATTGCCCCTATGTAGCTTGTTTCTGGTCACAGGTTCAGGAATGGTTAAAAAATCACAACATGCAATTAAAATGAACCTTACAAATAGCACTGTTGGACGATTTGGAAAGCCACAGTCAGTCAATAAATAATATAATAATACTCATAGGAAAGGTTTTCATCTTTAGCTTACAATCTGTGGATAATATACGATTAGAAAGGTAAAAAAAAAATCTAAAACCTCAAAGCACAATTTAAAAAAATATGTGGTACATGAAAACCAAACGAGGGTGGTGTATGGTGATAGGTGGGATGGGCTGAGTGTTGGGATTAAAGAGATTGTTTGGTATTGTATTATTGTTATGTGACATGTGTATGTAAAATGTATGTACACTACCGTTCAAAAGTTTGGGGTCCTTGTTTTTGAAAGAAAAGCAATTGGTTTGCTTTTGCCTGATAAAACTGATCAGAAATACAGTGAAGACATTGTTAATGTTGTAAATGACTATTGTAGCTGGAAATGGCAGATTTTTTTAATGGAATATCTATATAGGCATACAGAGGCCCATTATCAGCAACCATCACTCCTGTGTTCCAATGGTATGTTGGGTTAGCTAATCCAAGTTTATAATTTTAAAAGGCTAATTAAGCATTAGAAACCCCTTTTGCAATTATGTTAGCACAGCTGAAAGCTGTTGTGCTAATTAAAGAAGCAATAAAATGGGTCTTCTTAAGATGAGTTGAGTATCTGGAGCATCTGCATTTGTAGGTTTGATTACAGGCTCAAAATGGCCAGAAACAAATAACTTTCCTCTGAATCTTGTCAGTCTTTTCTTGATCTTAGAAATGAAGGCTATTCCAATGTGAGAATTTGCTAAGAAACTGAAGATCTCGTACAACACTGTATACTACTTCCTTCACTGAACAGCGCAAACTGGCTCTAACCAGAATAGAAAGAGGAGTGGGAGGCCCCAGAGCACAACTGAGCAAGAGTACAAGTACATTAGAGTGTCAGGTTTGAGAAACAGGCACCTCACAAGTCCTCAACTGGCACCTTCATTAAATAGCACCTGCAAAACACCAGTCTGTGTCAACAGTGAAGAGGCGACTCCGGGATGCTGGCCTTCTAGGCAGAGTTCATCTGTTCAGTGTCTGTGTTATTTTGCCCATCTTAATCTTTTCATTCTATTAGCCCCAGTCTGAGATGTGGCTTTTTCTTTGCAACTCAGTCTAGATGGACAGCATCCTGGAGTCGCCTCTTCACTGTTGACGCTGAGTCTGGTGTTTTGCAGGTACTATTTAATGAAGCTGACAGTTTTGAACGTGGCAAAAGTCATGCTGGATTGACAGAATGGCTAGTGTATTCAACCTTTTCTGGTCCATGGTGTTGCATGTGAATGTTTATCATTTTTAAGCTTGGAAAAGAGACCCTTAAACACATACTAAGACCACACACCCTCTCCACTTGCAGTTAGCCACTGATTCCTTCTAAACCACTCATTGCTGAATTTTCGATTTCCAAATTGTTGTGTAATGTTTATGTCCAATGGCCGATGACCACCAATACTTTTTTATCTATAGTTTCTGCTCATATGACAAGGATTGATAAGGATTTGCCAGTAGATTGTCGACTTGATTCATGATGACTGCTTGCTTAGCTTGCTAGCTAAGATATTGAAAGTATGATGTTGACATGATCAGTCCAGTCACAGCTACGGTAGATATAATATGATTTGACATAATTTTATCTGTGGCCAATGAACTTGAGCCTTCTTGAATGGGCACTTATAATGTAAATCTATTTTTGAGTTCTCCCTTGTAGATTTTGCGGTCGCACAATAACAGAACACTGAGTTACACTGAGTCATTACCAACCGCTATGCTCTGTATTTTCTGCTGGTTGCCCCACAAAAAGCATTGAACTAGTCTGAAACACTTCTTTGGAGTTGCCTTAATCAAGATAGCAAAAAAGAGACCATATTTGTATGCGTGTTATTAACTCAGTGATTTAAAAAAAAGAAGAAACATTTAGATGAAAAAAAGATGAAAAAAAACAAACATTTAGGAACGTAGTCGTGATCTAAATTTACTGTTGAGAGTTAGAGTAGTAGAATACATAAGGTGCAAGTTTGAAATTTCGTTTTGCATAAGCAGTTTTTCTCTTGTTTTATCAGTGACTGTCACTCAATTAGCCATGTAAGCTAACAATTTGTAGATATGTAAATTAGTTTAGCCAGTTATCTAAACTTAGCAGTAATCCTGGCCGAATAACGACTCCAGGGCCCTGATCCCCAGGGGCCCCCCATTTTTTTTGTTAGCCACTCTTACTCAGTTATCATAAACATGGCATAAGTCATGGAACAAACGTGTAGAATTGCAGGAAAGTAGCTTTAAAACTGCAAAAATGTATCTCTGCCCCATGGCAAAGTGAGTAGAACTGCAGAAAACTGCCTTTAAAACAGCAAAAATGTATTTCACATTTTGTCTCCGCCCAAGGGCAAAATATGTAGAACTCCAGAAAACTCGCTTTAAAATGGCAAAAAAGTTTCTGCTCCTTGGCACAATGTGTACAATTACATGAAATGGTTGGGCTCCCCAACCAAATCTTGTTTAGGGCCCCCACATGAGCCTCATGAGCCTCCTCCTAATTGTCCCTAAAATTTCTAAGCAAACAGTTGGAGGCAGGGCTTTCTCCTATAGAGCTCCATTTTTATGGAATGGTCTGCCTACCCAGGTGAGAGACGCAAACTCGGTCTCAACCTTTAAGTCTTTACTGAAGACTCATCTCTTCAGTGGGTCATATGATTGAGTGTAGTCTGGCCCAGGAGTGTGAAGATGAACGGAAAGGCTCTGGAGCAACGAACCGCCCTTGCTGTCTCTGCCAGTTCCCCTCTTTCCACAGGGATTCTCTGCCTCTAACCCTATTACAGGGGCTGAGTCAATGGCTTACAGGTGCTCTTTCATGCCGTCCCTAGGAGGGGTGCGTCACATGAGTGGGTTGAGTCACTGATGTGATCTTCCTGTCTGAGTTGGTGCCCCCCAATGGGTTGTGCCGTGGCGGAGATCTTTGTGGGCTATACTCGGCCTTGTCTCAGGATGGTAAGTTGGTGGTTGAAGATATCCCTCTAGTGGTGTGGGGGGTGTGCTTTGGCAAAGTGGGTGGGGTGTTATATCCTTCCTGTTTGGCCCTGTCCGGGGGTATCATCGGATGGGGC
Source organism: Oncorhynchus clarkii lewisi (assembly GCF_045791955.1). Taxonomy (NCBI): domain Eukaryota; kingdom Metazoa; phylum Chordata; class Actinopteri; order Salmoniformes; family Salmonidae; genus Oncorhynchus; species Oncorhynchus clarkii. Next base: position 42,076,628 of record NC_092150.1, read on the forward strand.
CACAGTGTCTCCTGACCACTCCTGTCTCAGCCTCCAGTATTTATGCTGCAGTAGTTTATGTGTGGGGGGCTAGGGTCAGTTTGTTATATCTGGAGTACTTCTCCTGTCTTATCCGGTGTCCTGTGTGAATTTAAGTATGCTCTCTCTAATTCTTTCTCTCTATCTTTCTCTCTCTCTCGGAGGACCTGAGCCGTAGGACCATGCCTCAGGACTACCTGGCACGATGACTCCTTGCTGTCCCCAGTCCACCTGGCCGTGTTGCTGCTCCAATTTCAACTGTTCTGCCTGCGGCTATGGAATCCTGACCTGTTCACCGGACGTGCTATCTGTCCCAGACCTATTATTTCACCATGCTGGTCATTTATGAACATTTGAACATCTTGGCCATGTTCTGTTATAATCTCCACCCGGCACTGCCAGAAGAGGACTGGCCACCTCTCATAGCCTGGTTCCTCTCTAGGTTTCTTCCTAGGTTTTGGCCTTTCTAGGGAGTTTTTCCTAGCCAACGTGCTTCAACACCTGCATTGCTTGCTGTTTGGGGTTTTATGCTGGGTTTCTGTACAGTACTTTGAGATATCAGCTGATGTACAAAGGGCTATATAAATAAATTTGATTTGAAAAATAAAATACATTTGATTTGATTTGATGTGCGTTAGTCAGTGTTAGTCAGTGTCATACCAACAGTGTCTGTAACATGGCTCCTCCCGCCTACTTATTCAGTGACAGTGACAGGACAATAGTGTTGAGTCAAAGCCCTAATGTAGGAGAGCTCTGTCTGTCCTTTGTATGTAGCTAACCTAACAATCAAGCCCAGTGGGACAATCAACATACGGATCAGATTTGTCAACACAGTATTGTATAGTTTCTGGCTGGGATGAAGCAAGGAATCACGGCAGAACAGAACACTACTTGTGCTGGCTAGTATTTATGCATGGAGACATTGTCATTGTCATTCTATCTGTTACCAACGTGGGGGAGACCTCACATTCCTAGTTGAGTGAATGTGTATATCCTAAAAGGCACCATGTTCCCAATTAGTGCACTACTTTTGTCCAGGGCCCATAGTGCACTCAACTGGGTACCATTTGGGTCTCAGACAATGTGTTTGTGTTGGACATGCTCTTTAAAACCTGTTGACGGGTGAGGGTTCCCTTTTGGGAACGACCCCTCCCACGTTCAGCTGGAACGTGGCGCATGGAACGCAAAAATATTCTTAGAAATATTTAACCTCCACACATTAACAAGTCCAATACCTCAAATGAAAGATAAACACCTTGTTCATCTACCCAGCATGTCAGATTTTTTAAATGTTTTACCCAAAACATCGTTTGGTTTCAAGTCTTGTGTCTTTGTATTAGCATCTGCTAACAATATCAGCTGAAATGCACCCAAAATGTCCTCTGGTCCCGAAAAGTTGCGCATCAAAACTTCAAAATTACATATTATATGTCGACTAAACAGGTCAAACTAAGTGCAGAATCAAGCTTTAGGATGTTGTACGTTCCGGAGTGCTGGAACAAAGGAATGAATGGGACCAATTCGCGCCCTAACGCACAGGTATTTTCTCGCGACATGCACTCAATTCACTCCCATAGGGCCAAAACTCGCGGGATTTGAACGATTAAACGCTCTACTGAATGAGGACATCTAGTGGAAGACATAGAAAGTGTCCCCAGATCCATAGCTGGTTGGGAAGGGTGGGGGCGATCACGTCAAAGTTGCCCCAACTTTCATGATCCCAAAACTAGTTTGGAAGAATGCCTGCCCTGTGAGTTCTGCTATACTTACAGACATAATTCCAACGGTTTTAGAAGCTTTAGAGTGTTTTCTATCCAATAATAATTATTATATGCATATATTAGCAATTTTGGACAGATTTTTGTTCATGGGCACACAATTCCTCCAAAGGGGGCAGTATTCTGCCTAGCCCTCAGAGGACCTGTTGCTAGCTAGGCAGTCTGGTCAATGGTCTCTGTGTATCACTGAAAAACAACAGGTGCCTGCATCAGATTTCACCTGATTCCTCCCCCTTTTGTGTGTATGCATAATGGCCTGAACCTTGGTAGGGAAAGACAGAACTATAATTGAGAACATAGTCCACAGTTAGTTGAACTTCTTTTAAGACTTTGAATGTGGTTTGAAATTAACAGCCATTGATATGTATCAACTCTACTCTTGAGGTGAGTGTGTCATTATTTGCAAATAACTTGTTCCTTCTTCATTCCTGTGAGATTCCCCTCATAACAGAACAAGAGCATTGCTACAGCAGAGGACACATGTCAGGTTGTCATAGAGGTGAATGAAGTTCCCTCGGCAGTACTCTGTCTCCTCAGAGAGAAGCTAAGAGCCAGTGGTGACTTGGGCTCAGTCAGAGAGATGTTCCCAGCCAGCATCCTCAGCCTGAATCAGTCTCAGATCCACAACAAGCACTATTCACTATCTCTTGAATAAACACACACACACACACATAACCACACACACAGATAGCTCCTCCTGTCTTTCAGGCATACATTTTTAAAAACTCCCCCCGCCCTTGAAGTGTACACTCATTCACCCCCTTGATGATTAAAAAAGGGTTGCATTGATGTGCATAAAGTCTTGTCTACCATAAACCCAATGCTTTTAAAATCATGTAGGGTACGTGAACATGCACTTTTGTGGAGAATTGGAATGTGGTTTTAGACTGCCTGTAGCACCACAGTTCCCCTCCTCTCCCTCCCTCCGTCAGCCAAGCCAGGTCTCAGCTCTCCGCAGCCCCCAAAATGTCCAGGGGGGCTTCAAAGATTAGCCCTGACAAGAGCAGTAGGGGGGAGTGGTCTAAGTTGAGCCACCCTTGTTTTAAGGAAACCATACACCAAATCAATCATTTTATTACATATTTAGGAAGAGGTCATATGGAAAAAGTGGTAAGAAAATGAATGTTTAAAGAAGTACAAAGGGCATGTTAGGTGTTAAGCATGTGTTAAAAGATGCTTAAAATGATTCAAAGAAGAAAATTGATTGTGAATGTGTTGAATTGTGTTTGGGAAATAAAGATAGACATAGTTTAATAAAGGTAGTGGTAATATTTCATTCAGTACAGAAATGTATAGGCGGTTTAACATACTCATACCCAGGTTGTGTGTGCCAACGGGCCCACATTTTTTGGACAAGATATGTTTTTAAAACTGTAATGTTTACATGAATACTAATTATTTCCATTGATACACAACATCCTGATAATACGGTACCAGTCAAAAGTTTGATGCACCTACTCATTCAAGGGTTTTTCTTTGTTTGACTATTTTCTACATTGTAGAATAATAGTGAAGACATCAAAACTATGAAATGATACATATGGAATCATGTAGTAACCAAAAAAGTGTTTGATATTTGATATTTTTCAAAGTAGCCACCCTTTGCCTTGATGACAGCTTTTGGCATTCTCTCAACCAGTTTCATGAAATAGTCACCTGGAATGCATTTCAATTAACAGGTGTGCCTTGATAAAAGTTAATTTGTGGAATTTCTTTCCTTCTTAATGTGTTTGAGCCAATCAGTTGTGTTGTGACAAGGTAGGGGTGGTATACAGAATATAGCCCTATTTGGCAAAAGACAAAGTCCATATTATAGCAAGAACAGCTCAAATAAGCAAAGAGAAACAACAGCCCATAATTACTTTAAGACATGAAGGTCAGTCATTCTGTAACATTTCAAGAACTTTGAAAGTTTCTTCAAGTGCAGCTGCAAAAACCATCAAGCACTATGATGAAACTGGCTCTCATGAGGACCGCCACAGGAAAGGAAGACTCAAAGTTATGGGTTCATTACAGTTTGCCAGCCTGTTTTTCAACAGAACAATGACCCAACAGACCTCCAGCTTTTTGACCAAGAAGGAGAGTGATTGAGTGCTAGATCAGATGACCTGGCCTCCACATTCACCTGACCTCAGCCCAATTGAGATAGTTTGGGATGTGTTGGATCGCAGAGTGATGGAAAAGCAGCCAACAATTGCTACGCATATGTGGCAACTCCTTAAAGACTCTTGGAAAAGCATTCCAGGTGAATCTGGTGGAGAGAATGCCAAGAGTGTGCAAAGCTGTCATCAAGGAAAAGAGTGGCTACTTTGAAGAATCTCAAATACAAAACACTTTTTTTGGTTACTACATGATTCCAAATGTTTGACTGGTACTGAATATGTAGATATTTTTGTCAGAAATAATACTATAATAATACTACATTCCCTGACAGAGTGATGCTGAATGTAAAAAATGGCTCAATTTACCCAACTCTCCCCTATAAATATTTCAGCTATGTCGTGTTCTGTCTCTGACAGGTGGCAAGTGCTGATGACTGTGCTACTGGTATGAGCTGATCAAGAAGTTAAGACACAGTGCAGCGGAAGACAAACTCAGATCCGAACGCTGAGCAGAGTGCTGGAGCGCCTCGCCCGGGGGGTAACATGTGTCTGGACATTTAATCAATACATTCTGCTTTTTTTTTACAGGTAAAATCAAATAAACTAAATGATGGATATATGCAAGGAAAAATTATGCTGTACTTTATCCCAACCCTTACATACTTTATAATGTTGGATTTTTGGGGGGAACGTCTGCTGAAGGAAGAAGTGGTAAAGATTCATTTTTAAGTATCAGGAAAAAAATTGTTCTAGAACTGGCCAAGTTTTTTATTTTTGTGTCTGGAGAAATGGAATGGAATATGAGAAGGGTGTCACAAGAGCGATGTCACATCTGATAAGCTGTGACAAACTCTCTCACACATTATTATAGCACCATATAACCTTACTAAATATGAGGCGGTGGGTTTGTGTATCTTTCTCTGGTCATTGCTCCAAAGTTGGAATGACTTACTTTCAAAGTAAAAGTAGTTGGATGTACAAATGATGTGCTGAAATGTTATGGTCCAGAGGGTCAGAGTGACAACATTTAGACCTTTTAAGAGGTGCTGCCAGGTTGTATGGGTTTTCCCCATTGAATAGTACCTTATGTCAACTTAAAGTTAATCCTATCCTATTCTCCACACTGGTGTTAAAATCAGCAGCCACATGGAACGCAAAGTGTGACTGTTAACTGGCTCATTATGATGTGACCATGGCGAAAGGGTGTCTGTTGCCCCAGCAACGTGTTCATTAATTTAACAGTGTCAATATTAATGGTGTAGCTATTGGACGTTTTGAACTTTTGTGACCGTCACAGAAGTCTCTGACTCTTCATCCATCCACTTTTATATTTTGTGAAATATTTTATATATATTTTTTAAAAGTGCTAACTCTGAAATAAGTAAAGCCTGATCTTCTATAGTTCTAAAAGTTGAGTCAAAAGCCAGTATGACTGAGAGCCTTGATGACAGTACGATTAAGTGATAATGCCCAAGAAACCAATGTTTGGAGGATATATTGGCATGGGTGTTGTTAGGCCTGAGATGAAGTCGAGGGCTGCCGAACCCTGTCAATATATCCTCCAAACACCAGCGTCAAAAGCATTATTACTTTTATACAAAGGGTTACCAAAATATTCAAATAACGATAGACATATTTTCATTAAAAAAAATGTTATTTTGATGAATTTATTCATATTTCATCCTTCCACAAGATATAGTTCCGATACAAATCTATGATTGCTACCCCACCCGGCTGGTCTTTGGTTCTATTGCCAGAGACGCAACCCAGTCGTTTTGTTCTGTACCTATGGTCGTTCGTTCTAAATGTTCCATTGCCATACTGGCTTGCAACGTTGTTATCCCTTGCTTGCTAGCTAGCTAACTAACTTACATTCACGTCAAAAAGTGCAGCCAGAATAACAGCAAAGTAGCTGCATTTGTATTCGTTTAAGCTGTTTCTAGTGACATTTTGTATACATCCATAACAATGAGCTAATGAGGAACGATTTCGCCTGGCAAAGAAAATGTGCTCACTCGTCAGGACACTGTTATTCAGAGGAGCTAGCCAACAACACAGCTAACACAATCACTTCAAACTGAAGCTGGAAAGACTGCAGACTAGCTGCACTTCATTTGGTTTGACCTTTTTTCAAATTACATTTATTTGTATACATCCATAACAATTACGCCAGCTAATTCATGATTTCGACTGGCTGAGAAACGCTGCCTGCCTGCCTGTCTTGTCCTGACTCCTGACTTGTCCATTGCTATGGGACAGCTGGAGATTGAATTTGAATATTGAAACAATGTTGCAAATGTCGGAGAGACGGACAGCAATATTTAATACACCTGCAACAAGTCATAATGGACTATCTATATAACAACTAACAGTCTACATAGTATCTCAGGTCACACTGTAGCATCATAACCAAACTGGGCTAGTTGGCATTGCATCACAGTTCCACTTTTAGTTCCACTGTAAAACTCAGTCACCTCCCAGTAAGCAAAGTGACATCAAAATACCAAACTTTCCAATTAATTTGATATATGAAAGAGAAGCCAACTGATGATTGCAGCATATTGCTCCCATCTGTCACGTGCACTTATGTTACCCTTTTCAAAACCTTTAAAACTGGCAACAATGATGTTCAAGGTAGTGATATGCAGTTTGCGAACAATTTGTTATTTTTGAACTACTCTTTTTACTGACTCGAGTCATGATTGGTTTTTGTGAGTGACTCGTTCATGTTAGTCCTTTGTTTCACCTGCTGGTTGCAATAAGTCCTACAGCAGGATTTGATACACCCCCTTGGCTCAGGGGAAGGTTGTTGTTAGCAGCACAAGAAGTCCAGTGCAATGTAGTCATGTGAGTAGCATGGAGACCATGGCTAAAGCTAAACAAACCCTGCTTGCTGTGTGTTGATAACTACCGTGACAAAGTCTGCCTGGACTCTGTTGTCTCTGTACTAAGACTGATAAAAGGCCCCAGTTACCCCCAATGCACCCAGCCAGGTGCAAGACATGTCACGAGAGTGTTTGGCCTCTGTTGAGGTACACAGGTCCCTTTACGTTTGGGCCTTCCTCTCTGTTTGTCTTCTCTCTCCCTTTCTGTAATGTGGGTCAGCCAAAAGGGCACACACACAGCTTTGTTTTTGTGAAAATGTATTCCCATTCAAAATCCTATTTTCCCTAACCATTAACCCTAACTCTAACCCTACCCTCAACATAACCCTAACCCTAATCTTCTAAACGTAACCCTTATGCCTAAAATAGCATTTTAACAAATTCAGGACTTTTCAAAAGGTTTCTTGTTTTCCTGCCTTGAAATTCTGGTGATTTGTAGGAAAATATATATAATACACACACTGAACTTTGATGTTCTATTTGGCTCAAAGTTAAGCCAAATCCATGTTCTTTAATTTTGGTGCACATATATTAATTTTGGGAACGATGCTTAACTCTACTCTGCACCAGTAATTTGTCTCTCTCAGTAATTTCCATGGTGTCCAGACATTGTAATGCCTCCCTCAACTCTAGATGCTCTCATTAACAAAATAACAGATGTGTTGTCATTAGTTGAATTAGAAGTAGACAACTTTTAATTCAAGTAGCCGATAGGCGGGGGACCCACAACCTCTTTTTAGAGGGGGGGGGGGACATAAGCAATAAAATAAATGTTTAGAATCACCCCAAATTTGCTTTAAAACTGCACATGATTCTCTCTGGGGGGGGGGGGGCTTGCTTGGACCTTGCGGGGGGGCATGCAAATCTACACTATATGCCCCTGTGTTTTGTCATGTGGAAGGTCTACATGCGATACGTCGTCACTGTATATGAACGTATGCGTTGAACTATCTGTCTTCTCAAGGGCTTCCCATGCTTTAGACGTGCCGTGTCCCCTTGAGTTCAGATGTGAAAACTGTTAAAACGTTTACCCAACAACCGACCTACGGTCTACCCAAGTCTCTTTTTTTACACACAATAGTGGTATGTTTCCCTTTTATGATACTTGGAATTAGTCAACCCTAAGGTCAGAACCATGTGCAGATAACACATCATTAATGATCATCCCCCAGCTTAGCCCACCCCCTTACACCTGTCTCTGGTAACACTTCAATACACTGGGAGTACCATAGCACCAAAGCTCACACTGTAATTCAGGATATATTTGCACACTATTGTCAACATTAAATATCACTCCAACTCTAATACACCCTACTAGACCTAGATGACACTGCCATTCTCCTCAATGACGTGGTAAAATGGTGAGTGACAGACGGATTGACTCCTTCACCAACATGTGACCAGTCCAGCTGATGACATAGAACGACCCCAGAGTCTCAGAGAGCATTTACATTTTGGTCATTTAGCGGACACTCTTATCCAGAGTGACTTACAGTAGTCAGTGCATACTGTACATTTTCATATTTGTTCGTACTGATCATTAAGAGACCTTATCAACCACTTCTTTAGTCTCCGATAATACTAATCATCATCAGCCTCTTGGCCCCTTCCCCTTGTCTCTCTCTACTTTGCCCCTTTTCTATGTCTCTTTCTTAGGCGCTTTCGCTCAAATTAAAATAAAATAATTTGATACAATAAAATAGTATTTGTCACATGCTTCGTAAACAACATCTGTAAACTAAGAGTGAAATGCTTACTTATGATCCCTTCCCAACAATACAGAGGGGAAAAAACACAACATGTAATGTGTTGGTCCCATGTTTCATGAGTTGAAATAAACGATCACAAAAATGTTCCAAATTCACAAAAAGCTTATTTCTTTCAGATTTTGTGCACAAATTTGTTTACATCCCTGTTAGTGAGTGTATCTCCATTGCCAAGATAATTCATCAACCTGACAGGTGTGTCCTATCAATAAGCTGATTAAACAGCATGAGCATGACAAAGGTGCACCTTGTGCTGGGGTAAATAAAAGACCACTCTAAAATGTGCAGTTTTGTCACGCAACACAATGCCACAGATGGCTCAAGTTTGGAGGGAGCTTGCAATTGGCTTGCTGACTGCAGGAATGTGCGCCAGAGCTGTTGTACGAGAATTTAATGTTAATTTCTATACCATAAGCAGGCCTCCAACATCGTTTTAGAGAATTTCCAACCGGCCTCACAACCGCAGACCACATGTATAGCGAGTGGGTGATTGGTTTGTGGGTGAGCGGTTTGCTGATGTCAATGTTGTGAACAGAGTGCCCCATGGTGGCGGTGGGCAGGCATAAGCTATGGACAACGAACACAATTGCATTTTATCGTTGGCAATTTGAATGCACAGAGATCCCGTAAAGAGATCCTGAGGCCCATTGTCATGCCATTCATCTCCAACCATCACCTCATGTTTCAGCATGATAATGCACAGCCACATGTCGCAAGAATCTATACACATTTCCAGGAATCTGAAAATGGCCCAGTTCTTCAATGACCTGTGTACTTACCAGACATGCAACCCATTGAGCATGTTTGGGATGCTCTGGATCCACGTGTATGACAGCGTGTTCCAGAACTAGCCAATATTCAGCAACTGCGCACAGTCATTGAAGAGGAGTAGGATAACCTTCCCCAGGCCATAATCAACGCCCTCTTTGCGAAGGAGATGTGTTGCGCTGCATGAAGTAAATGGTGGTCACACCAGATACTGACTGGTTTTCTGATCCACACCACAACTTTGTTTTAAGGTATATGTGACCAACAGTATTCCTAGTCAAGTGAAATTGATAGTGACTTTATTTCAATTGAATGATTTCCTTATATGAACTGTAACTCACTAAAATCTTTGTAATTGTTGCGTGTTGCATTCTATATTTTTGTTCAGTATATTGGCTTGGGGTTAGAAGCAGTCTTATGGCTTGGGGGTAGAAGCTGTTCAGGGTCCTGTTGGTTCCAGACTTGGTGCATCAGTACCGCTTGCAGTGCGGTAGCAGAGAGAACAGCCTATGACTTGGGTGGCTGGAGTCTTTGACAATTTTTAGGGCCTTCCTCCGACACTGCCTGGAATAGAGGCCCTAGATGGCAGGGAGCTCAGCCAGCTGGTTCAGCTTTTGAACCTTTTGAGGATATGAGGGCCAAATCTTTTCATCCTCCTGAGGGGGAAGAGACGTTGTTGTGCCCTCTTCACGACTGTGCTGGTGTGTGTGGACAATGAGAATTCCTTAGTGATGTGGACACCAAGGAACTTGAAGCCCTTGATGTGCTCCACCACAGCCCTGTTGATGTGGATGGGGGTGTGCTCGGCTCTACATTTCCTGTAGTCCATTATCAGCTCCTTTGTCTTGCTGACGTTGAGGTAGAGGTTGTTGTTCTGGCACCACACTGCCAGGTCTCTGACCTCCTCCCTGTAAGCTGTCTCATCGTCGTCGGTGATCAGGCCTACCACTGTTGTGTCGTCAACAAACTTAATGATGGTGTTGGAGTCATGATTGGCCACGCAGTCGTGGGTGAACAGGGAGTTTATGAAGGGACTAAGCACGCACCCCTGAGGGCCCCATGTGTTAGCTTAGTGATGAGTTAGGAGGGCACTATAATGTTGAACGCTGAGCTGTAGTCAGTGAACAGCATTCTGACATAGGTCTTCCTTTTGTCGAGGTGGGTAAGGGTAGTGTGAATTAAAATAGAGATTGTGTCATCTGTGGATCTGTTGGGGCGGTATGCGAATTGGAGTGGGTCCAGTGTGTCTGGGATTATGGTGTTGATGTGAACCATGACCAGCCTTTCAAAACAGTGCTATGGGGCAGAGGTAATTTGGACTGGTTACCTTGGCGTTCTTGGTCACAGGGACGCCATGCTCTGAGTTCAGCCTTGTGAATGTTTACCTGTTTACTCACATCAGCTAAAGAGAGCGTGATCACACAGTTGTCTGGTGCTCTCATGCATGGTTCAGTGTTGCTAGCCTCAAATCCAGCATAGAAGGTATTTAGCTCATCTGGTAAGCTCATATCAGTGGACAGCTTGCGGCTGGGCTTCCCTTTGTAATCCATGATAGGTTGCTAGCCCTGCCACAACTGATGAGCCGGTGTGGTGGGATTAGATCTTGGTCCTGTATTGACGATTTCCCTGTTTGATGGTTCATCTGAGGGAGTACCAGGATTTCTTATAAGCATTCGGATTAGTGTCCTGCTCCTTGAAAGCGGCAGCTCTAGCTCAGTGCGGATGTTGCCTGTAATCCATGGCTTCTGGTTGGGATATACACTGTGCACGTGGCCAGTTACTGTGGGGACGACGTCGTAGATGCACTTATTAATAACTTTTTAGGGCTAGGGGGCAGTATTTGGAAATTTGGATGAATGACATGCCCAAAGTAAACTGCCTGTTTCTCAGGCCCAGAGGCTAGGATATGCATATGATTGCTAGTATTGGATAGAAAACACTATGAAGTTTCTACAACTGTTAAAATGATGTCTGTGAGCATAACAGAACTGATATGGCAGGTGAAAACCTGAGGAGAATTAATCCAGAATTTTCTTTTGAGGTCACAGCCCATTCAAATGCTTGTTTATGGGAGATTCAAAGGAATACCTCCCAGATTGCAGTTCCTATAGGTTCCACTAGATGTCAACAGTCATTAGAAAAGCTTTCAGGCTTGTTTTTTGAAAAATTACTTAGTAATTGTAGTTTTTCAAGGTGGCTCTCATTTTGGACTGTAGCCTTGTGGCGCACGTGGATGAGGGTGCGCCCAATGTTTCAGTTTTTGATTTGTTAAAAAAGTTTGAAATATCCAATAAATGTCGTTCCACTTCATGATTGTGTCCCACTGGTTGTTGATTCTTCACAAAAAAATACAGTTTTATATCTTTATGTTTGAAGCCTGAAATGTGGCAAAAGGTTGCAAAGTTCAACGGGGCCGAATACTTTCGCAAGGCACTGTATAAAGGAATGAATAAGAATATGTACATAAAAAATATGTGAATGAGTGATGGTATAGAACGGCATAGGCAAGATGCAGTAGATGGTATAGAGTACAGTATATAGATATGAGATGAGTAATGTAGGGTATGTAAACATTATGTTAAGTGGCATTGTATAAAGTGGCTAGTGATACATTTCTTACATCAATTTTTCCATTATAAAAGTGGCTGGAATTGAGTCAGTATGTTGGCAGCAGCCACTCAATGTTAGTGATGGCTGTTTATCAGTCTGATGGCCTTGAGATAGAAGCTATCCGATAAAATGGTTCTTCGGCTGTCCCCATAGGAGAACCCTTTGTCAAACCCTTTTTGGTTCCAGGTAAAACTATTTTGGGTTACATGTAGAACCTTATGCGGAAAGCCTACAAAACCTTTTGAATCAATTTTTACTAATAGTGCATGAACCATTTAAATAATTCATACCTCACACTACATCAAAAGCAGTATGGCTACTCTGTAACTCTCTCTGTGGTTCCACATGTAGTTTAAGATACCACAGCCCAATGGAACCAGTTGGCCACCACATGAACAGTAAAACTAGGTTTATGATTCTATTCAGATCCCCATTAGTTGTGGAAGAAGCAGTAGCTATTCTTCCTGGGGTCCACACAAAACATAGAACATGACAAAATACAGAACCCTAATGGACAGGAACAGCAACACAAATTTCAAGTAAGAACACTGCGACTAACTGATAATACAAAATATGACAGAGAAAATTTAGAAGAATAATGTGTGGGTGTGTGTGTGTGTTACAGTGCGTGTGTGTCTCTTCTCATTCCACGTTCCTTGAGGTGTTGTTTTATCAGTTTTTTTAAACAGATGTTATTGCTTGCCTGAGTTACCTGAGGTGGAAGAGAAATCCATGTAGTCATTGCTCAATACAGTACTGTGCATCTCCCAGCCTCTGTTCTGGAGTTGGGGACTGTGAAGAGACCCCTAATTGTGTGTCTTATGGGGTATGTATGGGTTTTTGAGCTGTGTGTTAACTGGCTGAATAGGGAACAGGTTGAGGGGACACATCGAGCTGAAAGAAATTACAGCTAAGTTGTACATCAAAGGAACTTAGAAGTAGAAATGAATCCTGCAATCTCTGAGGGATCTCTGTATTGTTAGACTTTATAAAACATTCATTACACATAGGCAACATTGCACATTCATACTTAGGCCTTGCATAGTGAAGAACCAGTGTTACTTGCCATTTTAAATGTAGTGGTTTACGACTACAGTATGTGTCTGACGTCTAAAAGTATGCACCATAATGATGACAAACGCTGTGCTTAGTGTCATTAGGTCCTGATTGTACTACATGTACTGTTTAGCTGTCGATACATCCATGCCTCTTCTGATTCCTCTGTGGTTTTCTTAATGAGCTTTTTAGTCTCAATGCTCTTCCTTCAATACAGCCAGGCAGCCTTTGTCCATGGAGGAAACCGGGCTTGTTGGAGCTGGAATTAATGATCTGTGTTCCACACGTACTGGGTAGTTGATCACTCTGTACTTTTTTGATGAAGTGATTAGTTAGTATATCACCCCTCATTCTTTTGAGTTGTTGTTGTGTGATGTCGACAGAGCTAAAAGCCCAGCTGGGCTGTGAAATGTAACAATTTATGATGGATAAAAAGTAATTGTTTTATATATGATCATCAGGTCTAATCTATCGAAATGAAGCAAATATGTTTCTATGAAAAGTTTTGAATATCAAATGATGGGAATGGTAGTATTACAATAGACCCTTAAAGAATATATTCTTCTCATGTTCAGCAGATTCTACTTATAGAATTTTCCAGAAAAAAAGGTTAAATGAATTCCCTCGGTACAGTCAGTGGACAACCAACTAAAACTGTAGCTAAGTGGTGATGGTGCAATAGCAGCACTCCTCTGGTTTTGACGCTATGGCTGAGATTATGTTTAAAACAGTTGGTTCACAAATTATACATTGGCCCAAGGCCATACATTGGCCCAAATTATACATTGGCCCACGCACAACCTTGTGTGCTGCTATACTCTCCACTAAATTATAAAGTTCCCCGATTTTAATACCAATTTAAACGTGTTATGACTGTTACACACCACCCATATGGCTTACAAATTACCCAGTTATCAGTTTAATTTCCTTCAGTTTTTGTGTGCCTTTTTTGTGTTTTTCTTCTTGTTTATTGCTGCTGCAATGTGAACGTACGCGGTCTATACAAGGTGTACCCATGGACTTGTGTGTGTACTCTCAAGGTTGTTCGAAAGGCAAGCATCTTTTTTTCCCTACGGGTTCTGTCATTTTGTCATTGTAATTTGTTGTTGAATAAGATCTCTCATATTGAACATTTATACAGGTTTGATTGAGACAGGCCTGTGAACATTATGTGATGTTATATACTAGTCGTGTGCATAGCCTTGCAGCTTGCAAATGAGGCTTGCACTTTTTATACATGCCGTAAACTGGGTAGGCCAACATTACATTTTTTATTTGAACCTGTTAATTAGTTATATTCACCCCTGCCTGTTGAAGCACTGGTTTTGCCCACAATCCCCAGCGAGTGGGCAGTGGGCAACCTTAACCCCTACCCTAACCCTTACCTTAACAGTTTTAAATGTAAAATTCAACGGAGTGACGTCAGTGTTGGGACGTCCCAAGGCTACCTGTTATGTCTAGCTTAGCTGTCAAAGAACGCACATCTACACAGTTTCACATTGTACATCACTCTCTCATTTAATGACATGTGTCACTCATTCTGACAACCCATTCATCCATAAAGCAGCAAACTGTTGTAAACAACAACGTACAGTACGACGAACAACACGTCGTACCATACTTAACAATACCGTTTAGACATTTCCCTTTTCAAAGATGGATAAGTATCTTTTGCCGCGTACAAGACTTCTTGAAACTCCGAACTCCAAAATCTCCAACATCAGACTTCAGTGTGTTCGAGGCATTTTGCGAACTCTTGGAAAAAAAATGAGCTCCGACTGTGAAAAATCGTTTTGAACGGTCATCCAACTCAGAATTCCAACTCGGAAACTCAGGCATCATCTTAGAGCTCTGATTTCTCCGACATAAAGATCGGTGACGTCGCTATTAGACCAGTTTGTTTTTTGTAGAGTTCCCAGTTCTCCTGAAAGCAGCGTTTGCCAGTGTTGAGTAATCGTATTCATTCTGATATTTCTTAATTCCTTTATTTATTTAATTTGGATTTGTGTGTATTGTTTTGTATTACTGCACTGTTGGAGCTAGAAACATACACATTTCACTGCACATAAGATCTGAAAAATATTTGTACGCTACCAATACAATTGGATTTGTAGTCCTAAACTGACTGATTCACAGAGCAATCCAGGTAGTAGACTGCTTTATAATGTAAGCCTACAGTATACAGTATGTGTGAGGGGTGATAGGACACGCGTATGCAGTGCCTGGGGAAATTTACATACGATTGCTGGTCAGTATTCAAGACACCTGCCCTTGTACATGGCCTCTCCTTGATGTGTGCTTGCTGTGGTAGGACTATTGGTTAGGATTCTAGAATAGTGGTGAGCCTGTAAGGGTGTAAAGTTTATGGTCATTTGAAGTAAATATTGTTGTGTGGTATTTTTGAGTCTGTGTGTCTATATTCATATGTGTGTGTGTGTACATGCGTTTAGTGTTTCTGTATGTGTGTGCATGGTAATAGAGGGGGTATAACAGCAGAATGTGCAGATGATAAATCATTGATCCTTTTTGCAAAACTGCCATGGAACAAAGTCTAACAAGCCAGCGGGTTCAGGCCAGGTTAGGTTTATAAGGTTATAGACTGATGAGCGAATGACTTGGAGCTCTCTACCTTTTAGTTTAATATTACACAGGCAAGGGAACAGAATGGACCAAGTGAAGTGTGCTGACCTGAAAACAACAGAAGGCACAGATTGACTAGATGGTCACCATTTTTTGACGGCAACAATAACAAAAATAGAGACCCTATGGCAGTATTTGTCTCTGAGCTTCTTCCACTCTCCCTGACATGATAAAGCGAGGATTAGCAAAGAGTCTTCTGTGTCAGAAATAATTAAAGGATACAGGGGCGTACTGGGACCACAAATTGTCCCTGGCATTTCTAACACACCGGCCCATATTTTTTCTTGAGGCACCCACATAGGCCCAGAGGCCCCATTATTGGCTTAATTATATTTTTGTGCCAAAAAAACTAGTTAGACAGGTCCACTGGGCTAAAACTGGACCAACTCTTCTGGCACTCATCTGTACCATGCCTCAGGAATACCTGGCCTGATGACTCCTTGCTGTCCCCAGTCCACCTGGCCATGCTGCTGCCCCACTTTCAACTGTTTTGCCTGCGGCTATTGAACCCTTACCTGTTCACTGGACATGCTACCTGTCTCAGACCTGCTGTTTTCAACTTTCTAGAGACAGCAGGAGCAGTAGAGATACTCTGAATGATCGGCTATGAAAAGCCAACTGACATTTACTCCTGTGGTGCTGACCTGTTGCTGTTCCGTCGAAGGAGAGGAGGACCAAAATGCAGCGTGGTTATTTGTATACATCTTTAATAAAGATGAAAACACGAACAATACAAAACAACAAACGTACCGTGAAAACCTAAACAGCCTATCTGGTGCAAACAAACACAGAGACAGGAACAATCACCCACGAAACACTCAAAGAATATGGCTACCTAAATATGGTTCCTAATCAGAGACAACGATAAACACCTGCCTCTGATTGAGAACCACTTCAGGCAACCATAGACTTTTCTAGATAACCCCACTATACCACAATCCCAATACCTACAAAAACCCCAAGACAAAACACACCACATAATTAACCCATGTCACACCCTGGCCTGACCAAAATAATAAAGAAAACACAAAATACTAAGACCAGGGCGTGACAGAACCCCCCCAAGGTGCGGACTCCTGGCCGCACACCTAAACCCATAGGGGAGGGTCCGGGTGGGTGTCTGTCCACGGTGGCAGCTCCAGCGCGGGACATGGACCCCACTCCAACAAAGTCTTAGTCCTCTTGCATCGCGTCCTTTGATTGCGACCCTCGCCGCCGACCTTGGCCTAGTAACCCTCACCAAGGGCCCCACTGGACTGAGGGGCAGCTCGGGACTGAGGGGCAGCTCGGGACTGAGGGGCAGCTCGGGACTGAGGGGAAGCTCGGGACTGAGGGGAAGCTCAGGCAGGTAGTTGGCTCTGGCAGATCCTGGCTGGCTGGTGGTTCTGGCAGATCCTGGCTGACTGGCGGTTCCGGCAGATCCTGGCTGACTGGCGGATCCTGGCTGAATGGCGGATCTGGCTGCTCTGGCTGCTCCATGCAGACTGGTGACTCTGGCTGCTCCATGCAGACTGGCTGCTCTGGCTGCTCCATGCAGACTGGCGGCTCTGGCTGCTCCATGCACACTGGCGGCTCTGGCTGCTCCATGCACACTGGCGGCTCTGGCTGCTCCATGCACACTGGCGGCTCTGGCTGCTCCATGCAGACTGGCGGCTCTGGCTGCTCCATGCAGACTGGCGGCTCTGGCAGCGCTGAACAGGCGGGAGACTCCGGCAGCGCAGTAGAGGAGGAAGGCTCTGGCAGCGCTAAACAAGCGGGAGACTCCGGCAGTGCAGAACAGGTGTGAGACTCCGGCAGCGCTGTAGAGGAGGAAGGTTCCGGCAGCGCTGGACAGGCAGGAGACTCCGACAGCGCTGTAGAGGAGGAAGGCTCTGACAGCGCTAGAGAGGAGGAAGGCTCTGGCAGCGCTGGACAGGCGAGGCGCACTGTAGGCCTGATGCATGGTGCTGGCACTGGTGGTACTGGGCCGAGGACACACACAGGAAGCCTGGTGCGGGGAGCTGCCACCGGAGGGCTGGTGTGTGGAGGCGTACTGGAGATCTTGAGAGCAGGGCTGGCACAGGACGTGCAAGGCTAGGGAGGTGCACAGGAGGCCTGGTGCGTGAGGCTGGCACAATCTTCACCAGCCGACTAACACGCACCTCAGGACGAGTATGGAGCGCTGACCCTGGTGCCATCAAATCCCCGACACGCTCCGTCAGACGAATTCCGTGCCTCATGCACCAACACAGCAACTCCCTCATAACTCTCTCCTCCAATTTCCCCATTAACTCCTTCACAGTCTCTGCTTCGCTCACCTCCAACACCGGCTCTGGTTTCCTCCTTGGCTCCTTACGATAAACAGGGGGAGTTGGCTCAGGTCTGACTCCTGACTCTGCCACACTCTCCCTATGTCCCCCCCAAGACATTTTTGGGGCTGACTCTCGGGCTTCCATCCACGCCGCCGTGCTCGTCTCTCCAACTCCATTCTCCTATAACCCTCTTCGCACTGCTCCAGCGAATCCCAGGCGGGCCCCGGCACTCTCCCTGGGTCGACCGCCCACCTGTCTATTTCCGTATAATCCAGACTTCGTTGCTCCTGCTGCCGCTGCTTGTCACCACGCCGCATGGTCCTTTTGTGGTGGGTGATTCTGTTACGGTTTTCTTCCGTCGAAGGAGAGGAGGACCAAAATGCAGCGTGGTTATTTGTATACATCTTTAATAAAGATGAAACCACGAACAATACAAAACAACAAACGTAATGTGCCGCGAAAACCTAAACAGCCTATCTGGTGCAAACAAACACAGAGACAGGAACAATCACCCACGAAACACTCAAAGAATATGGCTGCATAAATATGGTTCCCAATCGGAGACAACGATAAACACCTGCCTCTGATTGAGAACCACTTCAGGCAACCATAGACTTTTCCAGATAACCCCACTATACCACAATCCCAATACCTACAAAAACCCCAAGACAAAACACACCACATAATTAACCCATGTCACACCCTGGCCTGACCAAAATAATAAAGAAAACACAAAATACTAAGACCAGGGCGTGACAGTTGCACCCTCGACAACCACTGTGATTATTATTATTTGACCCTGCTGGTCATCTATGTATATTTGAACAACTTGTCCATGTTCTGTTATAATCTCCACCCGGCACAGCCAGAAGAGGACAGGCCACCCCTCATAGCCTGGTTTCTCTCTAGGTTTCTTCCTAGGTTCTGGCCTTTCTAGGGAGTTTTTCCTAGCCACCTTGCTTCTACACTTCCATTGCTTGCTGTTTGGGGTTTTAGGCTGGGTTTCTGTACAGCACTTTGTGACATCAGCTGATGTAAGAAGGGCTTTATAAATACATTTGATTGATTGATTTGCCCAAAATACCAGATGGCCGGTCTTTGGTTTGTCATATTTAGGCCCTCTGTCTAGTTGTGTTGTGGTTTTGGTCCTATTCTTGTTTTGGCATCAGCAGTGATGGACACCAGTCTTATTAGGCATTGGCAGACCATAATATTTATGAAAATATTCAGCTAATGGACCGATCATCTCGGGTGCTCTAAATATAGTGGAAATATACAAAATAAGTCTGAGGGTTTCTGAGGTGTTATGGTTGAGTCTGTCTGTATATTCCCCTCTTTCTCACATCCCCACTCTGAA
Organism: Oncorhynchus clarkii lewisi; assembly: GCF_045791955.1. NCBI lineage: Eukaryota > Metazoa > Chordata > Actinopteri > Salmoniformes > Salmonidae > Oncorhynchus > Oncorhynchus clarkii. Next base: position 42,095,899 of record NC_092150.1, read on the forward strand.
GTTCATGGTCTTACCACCATTGTTTATTGTGGTTAAAATAACCACTTTACCTTAGTCATTTTTGGACCTTTTGAAAAATATTCCACACTATTACTATCTCAAACACAGAGAAGTCAGCAAAATAAAGTTGAGGAAATGACACTGTCTCTGGGGGATCTAAGAAAACTCAGTGTGTAGTATGCACATAGACTTATAGACAATAAAAAAAATGTAATAATGAAGCTGCAATAATGAAGTACGATGCCATTGTATTCTCTAGTCTACAGGTGCCTGGTGGGTTCAGCTCCATTGTCCTTCCCACATCCTCCCCTCATGTCCTACATTGGCTGTAAGCCTCAGGCCCTGCAGCTATTGTGCTGACCAACGTGTGTGTGTGTGTGTGTGTGTGTATGTGTGTGTGTGTGTGTGTGTGTGTGTGTGTGTGTGTGTGTGTGTGTGTGTGTGTGTGTGTGTGTGTGTGTGTGTGTGTGTGTGTGTGTGTGTGTGTTTGAATACACAAGGATTACTCCTTGCATGAATGGTTAGGCCACAAAACCCACAACAGATATTCCTGGTCCTCATGCTTCATCAGATAGAAAGATAGAGAAGTGGGAGAGCGAGAAAGGAAGAGGGATAGACAGCCATTTTCCCAGCCAAAGAGAAGAGTCACAAAAAGCACAAATAGAGATAAAATGAATCACTAACCTTTGATGATCTTCATCAGATGACACTCATAGGACTTCATGTTACACAATACATGTATGTTTTGTTTGATAAAGTTCATATTTATATCAAAACATTTACATTGGCACGTTACATTCACTAGTTCCAAAAACATCCAGTGATTTTGCGTAGCCACATCGATTCAACAGAAATACTCATCATAAATGTAGATGATAATACAAGTTATACACATGGAATTATAGATATACCTGTCCTTAATACAAAAATGTGTTTTGCTTTCTGAAGTTGCTAACCAAGCGGTCTGGTCATTAGTTCTATTTTCATGTTTTGACCCAGTCATTCATTTTCATAATTCTATTCATTCGACGTTGCTATGCTGAACAAATCATTGGCATGTAGCTAGCTAGCAGAAATCAATAATGATGAGAGACAAGAACTTCAATAAATAATTACTTATTAAATATCCAATAGGCCTATATATGCAACAGCTATTATGGTTGGTGAGTCTGAACTAACCAAGCTAGTTGGTGATAATATGAATGGTTCCGTTGATGGCACACATGTGGAACAACTGCCCATGGTCCTGGTACTGGTTGGTGACAGCAAGTGTTAACCTCTTCTTTGGCGGAGAATGGGACGTGCCACTCACATCATTGCCAGCTAAAATGGCACTCCAGAGCTTTCTGTTCTCCATGTTAAGTGCTGACAATAATTATTGAATAAGCTCTCACACCGATGGCCACTCACCGCCATGATTTCCCTTGCATCCAGGCCAGCATCGGATAACCTTTGTATTCTGAAGTTGCTACAAAAGTGGGCTGGTCCTTCGTTATTTTCTCATGTTTTGACCCAGTCATTAATTCGAATCATTCTATTCATTCAGCGTTGCTATGCTAAACAGATCATTGGCATGTAGCTAGCTAGCAGAAATTCAATGATGATGAGAGAAAAGAACTTCAATAAATAATGATGTAATAAATATCCAATAGGCCGGAATGTGCTGGTTAATGAATGAATGGAACTCTGAATGTTACAGTTTCCATAGTGAATTGTTAGTTTCACATTCATTCTTGGGCTAGCTAGCCTACTGTCACGGGAGAGATCGCATTTGTAAAATGATGCATTGTTGCACAGGTTGTAGAGGTAAACAGGTAGGTTTATACAACCCCCAACTGTTGCAAACCAAATGATAGCATGGAAACATAATGTGTAGATGCCTTTTCCCGAGGAAGTTTATGAATTTCCTGTCTGGGCTGCAGGACAGTGGAGTTATGATATAAACACCTAATGGCACACTCCTGTATGTCAACCAATCAGCATTCAGGATCCAAACAACCCATTTTATGATGACCTACAATGTCAATGTCTATGTATAAAATGTATAATTTCTTCAAAAGTGCACTCTTCGATAAAAAGGTGCTGTCTCAAACCTAAAGGGGTTATTCGGTTGTCCCCATAGGAGAGCCCTTTGAAGAACCCTTTTTGGTTCCAGGTAGAACCCTGTTGGGTTCTATGTAGAACCCTCTCCCCACAGGGTTCTACACTGAACCCAAAATAGTTCTATCTTGAACCAAAAAGGGTTCGACCTGGAACCGAAAATGGTTTTCCTATGGGGACAGCCAAATAACCCTTTTGGAACACTTTTTTTTCTGACAGTGTAGCAGAGAGCCCACTCTGGACATTTGACATGTTTGAAAAATATATTGTTTCGAACAATATTTAAGCAAAAGCAAAATCGAATTCAGTAGACTGGCCTTTGTGTCATTGTCTGGTCTTTCAGTGGTGCATCACATGACATTTGTTCTCTCTCAGCAGCACAGCTACAGAATACAGAGGCAGCGAGAGCAGCAATATAGCCCTCCCTGTGTTTTATCTAACCAAAATGTAACACAATGATGAATCTGCTGTGGTCACAATAACACATGCCTTTTGTTTCACTGACTGTGTCTGTCTAGTGTTGTGTTTTATTTTCTCTGAATGTATACAGAATAGCCAATATCACAGTGAACTCAGCTCCACCCTTCATTGAATCAGATGGCTCATTCTTCTAAAAACCCTCTGATATTGCTAACTACTTGAATTACTTTTTAATTGGTAAGATTAGCAAACTTAGGCATGACATGCCAACAACAAACTCTGAACCTTCATACCCATGCATCATTGACCGAACTGTCTGTTCAAACAGGTAACACACAGCTCATGCATACCCCTGTAGTGGTGCGGGTCAAGAGCTTCAAATTCGTTAGTGTTCACATCACTAAGTGCCAAGTCTGGGACTAAAAGGCTCCTAAACAGCTTCTGCCCCCAAACCATAAGACTGCTGAACAGTTAATCAAATGGCTACCTGGAGTATTTGCATTGACCCCTCCTTGTTTTATTCATATTTTTTGCAATGCCTCTCTGGCACAGGCTCGAAGTACACTCACTGGACTCTAACCATTCACTCACACATACATAGTACACTGACACTCCAACACACACACGGACATACACACACAAAACACACATTCACATTCCTTGACACTCTTCATATACGCTGCTGCTACTCTGTTTGTTATCTATGCATAGTCACTTTACCCCTATATACTGTACATATTACCTCAATTACCTCGACTAACCCGTACCCCTGCACATTGACTCTGTACCAGTACCCCTTGTATATAGCCTTGTTATTTTTACTTAATATATTTAGCAAATTTGTTGTACTTTTTAAAAACTCTGTATTGCTGTTTACAACCATTTTACAGAAAGGTTGTATTTGGCGCATGTGACAAATAAAATAACATTTGATTTGAGGAAGAGTAAGGGGATCCTACTAAGTACTAAATATTGTGTGTGTGTGTGTGTGTGTGTGTGTGTGTGTGTGTGCATGCGGTATAGAAGAGATGGAGATACATTGGATGTGAACATAAAAAAAGTCCCTTTAGGGGAATGCAACTGTGCTTTGTGTAACTCAGTAAGCCCTCTGAGAGGTCTGAGTGGTTGTGAGTGGACTGCGGTCAAGTCTTTGTGGTCCTGACCAGGCTGTCATCGCCCTCTAGGGAGATCAACCAGTTGTTATGAGGTCATGATGATCATGAGGTCACAGGCCTGTTGAAGTGTGAGGGGGAAGAGAGCAGCGCCACCCCACTTAAACTAGAAAAAAAATACCCATGAGCCAGTTTCACACAGCAGGAAAATAATCCTGCAGCAACATGAATGTCAATTGTTATGCGGATTGTAATTAAAAACAATTTTTTTTAGGTGTTAATACATTTTCCGTTAGGGCAAATCATATCTGACATTTTAAAGTGGACATTACAAAGTTTAGAATACTTTTTTTTTTACCTTGAATACACTATAAGTTTGCATTTCCTGTGGTGCAGGAGAATTCAGGATGATCAAATTAAGATACGGCATCTGTAGAACACTAGACAGGGGTAACTTTGTCACCGGTTGGTGATGTCTTTCAGATTTGTTTGACTATTTATGACATCACAGTTCATGGCATCTCTTATTATAAAGTTACAGCAGTGGTGCCTTCATAAAGTATTCATATCCCTTGACTTATTCCACGTAATCTGAAGTACCCAAAAAAGCCAATAGATGTAATCTCATATATACAGTACCAGTCAAAAGTTTGGACACAGCTACTCATTTAAAGGTTTTTCTTTATTTGTACGATTTTCAACATTGTAGAATAGTAGTGAAGACATCAAAACTATGAAATAACACATATGGAATCATGTAGTATCTGTCACGGATCCCTCCAGTACTGCTGCTCATTCTGTGCACCAGTTCCGGTGTTCTATGTTCACCGGCTTCTAGGTGTCACTGAACTGGTTTATTACCATCAACCCCAGACTGTCTTGTCTAATTATGCACACCTGGTTCCTGTTTCCCCCAGATTAGTAAATGTATATATGTGCCCTCTGTTCACCATTGTCTTGTGGGTTTTTGTTACCATGTCCGTTGGGCCTGTGAGTACCTGTGTTTCGGCTTTCGCGCTGCGTGTTTTGTGCAATTGTTATTATGGGTCCCATGCATTGTTATTACGGGTCTCCTTCCATGCATTGTTGTTATGGGTCTCGTCCCGTGTATTTATTAGAAATTTAACCTCGCTATTTTGTTTGGGTTACATCCCTGTGTGTTTTATATATGTTTGTTTTGGGCTTCGTCCCCGTGCCTTTCATGGCATGTTGTGTAATTTGGGTGGAGTATTAACCCCCTATGTTTTCCTGCGCCTGTCCTCCAATCACTTATACAATGTGACAGTAACCAAAAAAGTGTTAAACAAATAACATATTTTAGATTTTAGATTCTTCAAAGTAACCACCCTTTGCCTTGATGAAAGCTTTGCACAGTAGTTATGTAGGATGAGCCGTTATTAACGTGAGTGGTGTGTATGGACAGTATATGAATAGAAAAAGTGCATACAGCAGTAGGATGAGAAATTGTTAAAGTGACCAGTGTTCAATGACTCTATGTACATAGTGGCAGCAGTCTCTATGGTGTAAGGTAGAGTACGAGTAGCCGGCTTGTAACAGTGATTAATGTTCAGGGCAGGGTACTGGGCTTAGGCAGGCTGGTGTTTGCTGTTTTAAGTCTGACCTCTCCTAAACTATGATCAGTCTCTCGATTACAGCTTTGATGCAGCTGTACTGTCTATGGCCTTCTCGATGGTAACGGGGTGACCAGGCCATATCCCCAATACATCTAGATTTTCTTTGTGTCTCCTGCTACCCCTTTCCCTTCAGTTACACTCCATACCCACATCCTGCTACATCAATCTTTCCTTTTGTATCCCACAGGTTCCACTTTACTCAATCCCACAGGAGACTGGTGACCTGCTACTGACCCCACTGACAACCGTTATCAATCTGACAGCTACGTCAGCAGGGATGGATAGAGTGATTGATGGAAGAAAAGAAGGATGAAATGATAGATGGAAGTAAGTACAACACTTATGTACCACAAAGCAGCCAGATGGGCAGACACATTTCACTCAGACATCACTGTCCCAGTAACACATCAGGGCAGCTGAGCTGAGTGGGGGTTAGGGGCCGGTGGGGGTTGGGGACAGGCAGGGGCAGTCATTTGATCGATCCAAGTTCCCCTCAGTCAGACCCGACCAGCCAGTCATGTTGCAGTTCCAGTAAAGCTCCCATATCATCATAACAACATGGGCATTACTGTAAGACTGTCACAACCTACAGTAAAGGGGATCAAAACCTGGGGATTCCCGTGGAATGTTTTTTGTTGTTGTTGTAAAATGGAGCCCTGACAGGCTGCTGCACAAATGTGATTCAACTGGCTACTACCAGCATCCACTGATCGCTAGTTTTCAGTGCTAGTACAGAATAAGGCCGCTGCTCAATACTTTTGTGATATTGCTAACCACTGTACAACACTGACTATGGGGCATTACTGAGTACAGACCAATGGCTGATGTTCTAAAACGTTCCACTAAGCTGTTCACTGACTACTACACAGCACATCAATTTGAATGATATAAATCAAATATAGGGATAGTTTGGGATTTTGGCTTTATCTACTTCTGCAGTCAGATGAACTCGTGAATACCATTTGTGTATCTGCGTGCAGTTTTTAGGTCGTTGCTGGAAGTAGACTTCCAGTCATTGCGATAACGCCAGCGATGGGAAAAGTACCCAACTGTCATGCTTGAGTAAAAATAAAGCTACCTTAATAGGAAATGCCTCAAGTAAAAGTGAGTCACCCAGTAAAATACTACTTGAGTAAAAGTTGTAAATGATTTGGTTTTAAATATACTTAAGCATCAAAAGTAAACATAATTGCAAAAATGTACTTTAGCATCAAAAGTGTAAATCATTTCAAATTCCTTATATTAATAAGCAAACCAGAACGCACAATTGTTCGTGTTTAAAAAAAAAAAAATTGCGGATAGCCAGGGGCGCACTTAGACATCATTCAGAAACAAAGCATTTGTGTTTAGTGAGTCCGCCAGATCAGAGGTAGTAGGGATGTTCTCTCAATAAGTGCGTGAATTGTACGATTTCTGTTCCGCTAAGCATTCAAAATGTAACGACTACTTTTAGGTGTCAGGGAAAATGTATAGAGTAAAAAGTACATACTTTCCTACATTCCTAAAGAAAATTAATAGTTGTAAAAAATCTAAATAGTAAAGTACAGATATCCCAAAAATCTACTTAAGTAGTACTTTAAATAATTTTTACTTAAGTACTTTACACCACTGGATAACACTAGTTAGGGTTGACTGGTGAAGTTACCTCTAACGTCCTTCATACTGGACGCAGATACAGTACATACAAATGGTATCCATAAGTTCATCTGACTCTGGGGAAGTATATAACAGGCATCTTTGCCAAAATCCCAAATTATTCATTTAATTTATCATAGGGATGTTCCACTGAAAATGCAATCTAAAATTACTTTTCACTTATCTTGGCTTAAGCCGAGCTCAATTCCAGGGAGCGAGAACATTTTTGTAATGTTACCCGTAATGTTTGAATGTCCAGTTTTCCATTAGGGGGACATTATGAGGGTTAGGACAACATTCCATTACTGGGAATATTGCCCATTACTGCTTATCACTTATTAACCATAATTTATTCACATTACTTTACTTGATAAAATATTTGTTTAATTTGATGAATAAAAAAAGTCATCTCTATAGAGCTGTTGCCTATGCTGTCTCACAAAATCACTTTTAGTAGTTCTTCAAAGTAAATAAGGTATACTTTTATGACTGCTGAATACCAACTATCAATCACTTAGATCATGCATTTTCATGATCACGAAGCAACTGCTTTCTCAACTGCTTTCTATCTCTCCGTGTTTGCTCTGCACAGACCAGACAAGTTTAAGCAGCCGTGCAATGGTTTATGGTCATTGTAGTTAATAACCATTTTTTGCCTGTGCTAAACCATGTAGAATATTGGCCTGTTGGAAACTACAACTCCCTACTGCATCACACAGTTCAGGCTTGATCTGATTTATCTCTACAGTAACTGCACATCGAGCTCACACACAAATGATTGTACTGATGCTGGTCAATTGTAAAAACTGGAAAATAAGCGACATTTCGGTTAAATGCGCAGGGCAACTAGAACATGATTATCTTATTCTGAGAATGTGGGAATCATGTTTGGTGGTACGTTGATGGAATATTCTCCTAACCCTGGACACATGAATGTTCTTGCAACGGTCTGAAAGTGTCGAACATCAAATTTTATTGGTCACATACACGTGTTGTGGAGGTGTTATTGCGGGTGTAGCGAAATGCTTGTTTCTAGCTCTGACAGTGCGGTAATGGCTAACAATTTCACCAAATATATACCCAATACACACAAATCTAAGTAAAATGAATGTAATAAAGAATATATAAATGTATGGACGAGCAATGTCAGAGCGGCATAGACGAAGACACAGCTGAAGAGGCGCTGTTGCGCCTTCACATTGTCTGTGTAGGTGGACCATTTCAGTTTGTCAGTGACATGTATGCTGAGGAACTTGAAGCTTTCCATCTTCTCCACTGCGGTCCCGTGGATGTGGAATGGGGGGTGCTCCCTCTGCTGTTTCCTGAAGTCCATGATAATCTCCTTTGTTTTGTTGATGTTGAGTGAGGTTATTTTCCTGGCACCACACTCACCTCTTCCATGTAGGCTGTCTCGTTGTTGGTAAAAAAAGAAAAAACATTTTCTGTAAGTTTGGTGGGATGTTGATGGAACATTGTCCTGAGAACTGGATACAGTGATGTTCTTGAAACGTGTCTAGAACATTAATAATATATATTCTGAAAACATGGTCTCTTGGAAACTGTCCTTGCATGTCACTGGAACATTCCTATGAAAGCGTTAGGTAATGACCTAATGAGACTCTGAAAAGAACGTTCTTTAAAGTTGTGGGAATGTTTGCTGTTAGCTGGGAGTTTAGTTGATTCACTGAAACAGTTGAAGGGGTATACACTGAGTATACCCAACATTAGGAACACCTTCCTAATATTGAGTTACACCTCTGTTTTATTTCCTTTGGGTGGTGGATCGTTCTTGATACACAAGGGAAACTGTTGAGTGTGAAAAACCCAGCAGCATTAGTTCTTGACACAAACCAGTGCACCTGGCACCTACTACCATACCCTGTTCAAAGACACTTAAATATTTTGTCTTGCCCATTCACCCTCTGAATGGCACACAATCCATGTCTCAAGGCTTTAAAGTTTTTTTTTCCTGTCTCCTCCCCTTGATCTATGCTAATTTGAAGTGGATTTAACAAGTGACCTCAATAAGGGATCATAGCTTTCACCTGGATTGGCCCGGTCAGTGTTAATGTTTTGTATACTCTGTATTTTTCTTAGTGAATTTACTACTGCCAAGATTGGTGGAATGGCAAATCATGTTCGGTTGTCTCAAACTCTCTGTCATTGCCAAACGAAGCATGCAAGCTGAGCGCTTATTTAACTTATTTAACCCCCCCCCCCTTCACTAACACACGTCATTACCGGGCCTCTGAACCTACGACAGGAAGAGGATTGTGCAAACTGTAAAGAACTAGGGAGCGAGTGAACAAGGTCAGTGAGAGAATAAGGGGCTCGAGGGGGACTGAGAAAATAACATAGCAGTTTTTTTTGTCTGGTGTTGGATGGGATTCAGATGGCAGCTGGACAGCATTCCTACAGACCTCATTAGACTGGAAGTTTGTGTCTCTCTCACTTTCACTGTTTATCCTCTACACATTCTCTCCCGCAATCTCTGCACTACTCCTCCGTCTATCCGTCCTTCTGTCTCTTGATTCACCTTTATCACGTTGTCTTCCTGTGACCTCTCTCTTTGTCCCACCTTCCCCTCTCTCCAAGTGTACATCTCTCCCCATCATGACCCAGATGCAGACAGGAGTCGGATAGTTTGATACTCAGAATATTTATTATGCAAAAAGGAAGGTCGAGGGCAGGCAGAGGTTTGTATTCAAAGGCAGGGTCAAACAGGGACAGAACGGCGGTGAGGAACAGTTGTTGATGGAGGCCCGCCGGAGTCTTATTCTGCGGACACACATGATGCAGGCGGCAATGAACTCGGAGATGTCAGGAACCATGGTGGGCCACCAAAAAACATTGTCGAACGAAAGCCATGGTCCGAGTCTAGAGGAATGGGCCCATCACAGGACTGGAGAATGGGCAGAGTCTGGGACAAACATCTGGTTAACCGAGCCCCCTCCCGGCGTCCGGCTGGGAACGCTGTGCCTTACGGACTTGGCCTTCTATACCCCAGATGAGTGCAGTGACCAGAGAGGAGGTAGGGAGGATAGTATCGGGGTCAGATGGTAAAGCAGCGGGGCTATACAGGCGTGAGAGCATGACAGTTTGACGTTCTTGGACCCAGGGCGGTAGGAGATAGTGTGACCAGTGCCTCCACTCCTCCAACGCCATCTTAACTGCGAGTAGGTCTCGATTTCCCACGTCATAGTTCCTCTCAGCGAAGTTAAGACAATGGGGAAAGGAACGTGCAGGAATGCAGCTTTTGGTCCTGGGCAGAACGCTGGGACAGGACGGCCCCCCACTCCGATGTCCGAGGCGTCGAACTCCACCACAAACTGACGGGATGGGTCCGGATGGATTAAGATGGGAGCTGTAGCGCATCGGCGCTTGAGGTCCGAGAAAGCCTGGTCAACTGCTGGAGACCACATGAATGGAACCTTGGGAGAGAGAGCTGTAACCTCGGATGAAGTGGCGGTAGAAATGAGCAAAACCCAAAACGTGGGTTGACGCCAATCCACCACTGCTCTCACCTTGTCAGAATCCACCTGAATATTTCCTGCAGCAATGACGTATCCTAGGAAGGAGATGGTGGCACAATTGAATTCACATTTCTCTGCTTTAGCAAACAGCTGGTTCTCCAGGAGACGCTGAAGGACTGGTAAAAAGAAATGAGGATGTCGTTGAGGTAGACAAACACGAACCGGTTTAACATGCAGTGGAGCACGTTGTTGGGCCTGGAACACTGCGGAAGCGCTGGTCAGTCCGAATGCCATCACCAGGTACTCGTAGTGCCCGCTAGCCGTGTTAAAGGCTGTCTTCCATTTGCCTCCTTCCTGTGTCTGAATCAAATGGTAGGCATTCCCGAAGGACGAATTTTGAAAAGACGGTAGCCCCCTGGAGAGGCTCAAAAGCTGAGGAGATGAGTGGTAACGGGTTTTTAACTGTGATATCATTTAGGCCCCGGTAGTCGGGTCCTTGATATCACAGGAGGATTGTTCGATATGCAGACTATTTATTATGCAAAAGGCAGGTCGAGAGGTAGGCGGAGGCATGGTCAAATGGACAGAACGGCATGCAGGCTCATGATCAGGACCGGCAAATAGGTCAGATCCGGGAAGACTAGAAAAACTAACTTGAGAGCACGAGAAACTGTAAAAATGCAGGTAAAACCTGACGAGACGGGTTGGGATTAAAGAGTTTATGTTTGGTAATGTATTGTTATGTGACTGCTTTATATAAAAGTACCATGTATGCAAATGTACGTGTGGCAGAAAATCATAATATATATCCTCTGATGAGAGGATGGTGGATGGGTTAATAAAAAATAAAAACAAGACGAACTGGCACAGACAAACACAGACAAATAAATACAGATGAGATAATGGGAGACACCTGTTCGGGGGGTGGCGACAAACACAAAACAGGTGAAACAGATCAGGGTGTGACACTCCCTCTCTGTCTTCTCTCAGATTGTTTCTCACTATTCACAAACAATGGAGGGGATGAAGAAAATGCTAGTCGTCATTTCAGCCCATGCTCACTGTGTGTATCAGTCTCTTTTACTGACTTTGTATCTGTCTGTACACTCATGAGCACGGGTGCATGAGCCCCAGAGGGCTTCCCTGAATAGGTTTGTGTGTGTGTGTGTGAGAAAGAAATGAGGAGAAAAACAATAGGGCTGTTGGAGTGAGTGCATGTGCTTGGCTGGGCTGATTAGCCGTGCCGGGGGACAAACATTTTGTGGGGTTAGATTAAATGGTGTGTATAATCCCTGGGATTAGGGTTATTGAATAACCGGGCCCTGGGCTGCTATTCTGCTGGGCTGATGGAGGGCTGGACCAGGTCACTTGTTTGGGAGACAGTCAGGGGGTCGTTTGTGTGTGTGTGTGTGTGTGTGTGTGTGTGTGTGTGTGTGTGTCTGTGTGTGTTACAATCACACCTGGCTGTCACGTGAGGCAAAGGTCATCAAGCAGTTGCTGCTTCCAATCAAACTTTTTGTCACATGTGCAGAATACATCAAATATTTACAAAATAAACTAAAGTAACACAATAAAGTAACAAGGCTATATGTGGGGGTACAGGTTAGTCGAGGTAATTTGTACATGTAGGTAGCGGTGAAGTGACTATGCATAGATAATGAACAGCGAATGTGTACACAACACATTTTTAAATCATTGATGAAGGATTTGGAGGCTGATTCCCTGCCCTGTAATGTTTTTAATTTGCTGTTTTATGATTTTGTTATACTCTTGTGAGTTCTGTTTTCTTACTAGATTACATGTCGTTGTTCATGTTGTCGGTCTTCAATTGTGTAATGACTTGGTGCTGCCTATCTTGGCCAGGACACTCTGGAAAAATATATTTCAAATATCAATGAGCCCTTCCTGGTTAAACAAAGGTTGAATACAAAGAAAATAAATGGAGGGAGGTCAATGTAAATAGTCCGCTGGCCATTTTGATTAATTGTTCAGCATTCTTATTGCTTGGGGGTAGAAGCTGTTTAGAAGCCTTTTGGTCCTTTACTTGGCGCTACAGTACCGCTCGCCGTGTGGTTGCAGAAAAAACAGTCTATGACTTCGTCCTCCTCAGATGAGGAGTAAGATATGTCAGACCAATGCGCAGCGTGGTAGGTGTCCATATTGTATTTAATACGAATACTGAACACTTTAACAAAAATAATAAAATGACAAAAACAAACAGTCCTGAACGATAAAGCAAAACACAGAACAGAAAATAATCACCCACAACTCAAAGGTGAAACCAGGCTACCTAAGTATGGTTCTCAATCAGGGACAACGATTGACAGTTGCCTCTGATTGAGAACCATACCAGGCCAAACACAGAAATCCCAAATCATAGAAAAAAGAACATAGACTGCCCACCCCAACTCACACCCTGACCATACTAAAACAAGGACAAAACAAAGGAACTAAGGTCAGAACGTGACAGTACACCCCCCCCAAAGGTGCGGACTCCGGCCGCAAAACCTGAACCTATAGGGGAGGGTCTGGGTGGGCGTCTGTCCTCGGTGGCGGCTCTGGCGCGGGACGTGGACCCCACTCCACCATAGTCTTTGTCCGCCTCTTAACCCGCCTCCATGGCCTCTTTAGAGCGGCGACCCTCGCTGCCGACCTCGGACTGGGGACCCTAGCAACGGGTCCCGAATGGACGGGAGATTCCGGCAGCACCGGACAGGCGGGAGACTCTGGCAGCTCCGGAGTGACGGGCGATTCCGGCAGCTCAGGACAGACGGGCGACTCTGGCAGCTCAGGACAGACGGGCGACTCTGGCAGCTCAGGACAGACGGGCGACTCTGGCAGCTCTGGACAAGCGGGAGCACCTGTAGAGAGGAGACGGAGAGACAGCCTGGTGCGGGGGGCTGCCACCGGAGGCCTGGTGTGTGGAGGAGGCACCGGATAGACTGGACCGTGGAGGCACACTGGAGGTCTCGAGCACCGAGCCTGCTCAACCCTACCTGGCTGGGTGCTCCCCATAGCCAGGCCAGTGCGTCGAGGTGGAATCGACCGCACTGGGCTGTGCTGGCGAACCGGGGACACTGTGTGCAGGGCTGGTGCCATGTACCCTGGCCCGAGGAGACGCACTGGAGACCAGATGTGCTGAGCCGGCTTCATGGCACCTGGCTTGATTCCCACTCTAGCCCGGCCGATACGAGGCACTGCTATGTAACGCACCGGGCTATGCCTGCGCACCGGGGACACCGTAGGCCTCACGGCATAACACGGTGCCTGCCCGGTCCACCTCTCTCCACGGTAAGCACGGGGAGTTGGCGCAGGTCTCCTACCTGACTTAGCCACACTCCCCGTGTGCTCCCCCCAACAAATTTTTGGGGCTGCCTCTTGTCCCAGCCGCACTGCCGTGCTGCCTCCTCATACCACCGCCTCTCGGCTTTCGCTGCCTCCAGCTCTGCCTTGGGGAGGCGATATTCTCCCGGCTGTACCCAGGGTCCCTTGCCATCCAAGATCTCCTCCCATGTCCAGGAGTCTGGAGATCGCTGCTGCTGCCCGTTACCACACTGCTCGGTCCTTTGGTGGTGGGTGATTCTGTAACGCTTGTCTTCGTCCTCCTCAGATGAGGAGTAAGAAATGTCAGACCAATGCGCAGCGTGGTAGGTGTCCATAGACAAAACAAAGGAACTAAGGTCAGAACTTGACACGTGGGAAACCTTCACTCTTGCACAGACATTTAGAAACGGAACATGACAATTTGAAAAATACGCCACGGGAGTTTGTTGAGCGAGAATAAAGACTACTTTCGAGTAGTAAGACATGCATAGAAGAAAGAGATGCCATTAATAAGAACCGGCTAGAACTGTCTTATATGGTGAGCTACCGAGTGGCTAGGACAGGCAAGACCAATACTATTGTGGAGGACTTCATTCTTCCTGCTGCCACGGATATGACTGGGACAATGCTGGGGGAAAAGGCAAAAAAAAACTATACAGACAATGACTTCATCAAACAACACTGTTTCACGACGCTTCAGTGACATGGCAGGAGATGTTTTGAAGCAATTACTGCTTCGCAATACAAGCCAGTGAATTATATGCGTTACAGCTGAATGAGTCAACAGATGTGGCGGGCCTGGCACAGCTCTGTTTATGGGGGGCTGGTCAATTAAGGAAGACATCCTCTTCTGCAAACCCCTTGAAACCAGGACAAAGTGAGAGGATATTGTAAAGTCCTGGACAGCTTTGTGACATCAAATGGACTTTGGTGGTCAAGATGTGTTGGTATCTGTACTGATGGTGCAAAAGCCATGATAGGGGGACATAGTGGAGTGGTAACACGCGTGCAACAGGGGCGAGCAAATGATGGGTCAAGGTAGGCAGGGGTCGGTAATCCAGAGTAGGGGCAAAGGCACAGGAAGGCAGGCAGAGTGGTCAGGCAGACGGGCTCAGAGTCAGGACAGGCAAAGGTCAAAACCAGGAGAGCGAGGAAAAAGAGACTGGGGAAAAGCAGGAGCTGAGACAAAACGCTGGTTGACTTGACAAACTGGCAACAGACAAACAGAACACAGGTATAAGTACCCAGTGGATAATGGGGAAGATGGGCGACACCTGGAGGAGGGTGGAGACAAGCATAAGGACAGGTGAAACAGAACAAGGTGTGACACTTGGGTACACTGCAGCATCCACCGAGAGGCTCTTGCTGCCAAGGGAATGCCTGACAGCTTGAAAGATGTCAGAAAGATTATGGAAAATGGTTAACTTTGTTTAAAACCTCTTGTAACTACCCATCCCAGATCCGGGAGAATTGTCATCAACTGACACTAAGTAGCATAACGCAACGGACAAAAAATCTTACTAGAAAATATGAATATTCATGAAATCACAAGTGAAATATTTTCAAACACAGCTTAGCCTTTTGGTTAATCACCCTGTCATCTCAGATTTAGAAAATATGCTTTATAGCCAAAGTAAGACAAGCATTTGTGTAAGTTTATCGATAGCCTAGCATAGCATTATGCCTAGCTAGCAGCAGGCAGCTTGGTCACAAATCAGAAAAGCAATCAAATTAAATTGGTACCTTTGAGCTTCGGATGTTTTCACTCATGAGACTCCCAGTTAGATAGCAAATGTTCCTTTTTTCCAGAAAAAATATTTTTGTAGCCAAAAATAGCTCCGTTAGTTCTTCATGTTTGGCTAAGAAAACGACCGGAAATTGCGGTCACCACAACGTCAAAAAAGATTCCAAATTAGCTTCATAATATCGACAGAAACATGGCAAACGTTGTTAATAATCAATCCTCAGGGTGTTTTTCAAATATCTATTCGATAATATATCAACCGGGACAGAGCTTTTTTTCAGTAAGACCGGGTGGAAAAATGGCTACCTCTGTCTTTTGCATGAGAAATACACAAAGAGCCATCAGGTGGACACTGACGCAATGTTGTCGCTCAGGCTAAATTTTCAAAATAAAAGCCTGAAACTATGTCTTGTGATAATAGACACATTAAGGAAGCCATAGAAAAAGGAATCTCAATGATATCCCATTCTCTGCTCAATAGGGAAGCATAGGAAGGGACGCTTATTTAGAAACCGCTGCGTTCCTGGTTGGATTTTTTTCATTCTTTTGCCTGCAATATCAGTTCTGTTATACTCACAGACAATATCTTTACAGTTTTGGACACTTTAGAGTGTTTTCTATCCTAAGCTGTCAATTATATGCATATTCTATTTTCTGGTCCTGAAAAATAGCCCGTTTACTTTGGGAACGTTATTTTTCCAAAAATAAAAAAAATGACCCCTAGATTCAACAGGTTATTAAGCAAGGCCCCTGAGCTCTCATGTATTTTCTGCAGTATGCAATGATATGGGCAGCGACCATGTAACACTTTTACAACAGTGCTGGTTATCAAGGGGCAAAGTACTGACACATTTTTTTTTTAATTGAGAGAGGAGCTTAAAGTTTTCTTTACTGACCATAATTTTCCCTTGTCTGACTGCTTGCATGATGACGAGTTTCTTACATGACTGGCATACCTGGCTGACATTTTTTTGATGATGTGAATCTAGGCTTACTGGGCCTCTCCGCAACGATTCAATGTGCGGGACAAAATTGAGGCTATGATTAAGAAGTTGGAGCTCTTTTTTTGTCTGCATTAACAAGGACAACACACAGGTCTTTCCATCATTGCATTATTTTTTAAATTTTTTTGTGTGTACAAATGAACTCAAGCTTACAGACAATGTCAAATGTGATATAGTGAAGCACCTGAGTGAGCTGGGTGCGCAATTATGCAGGTACTCTCCCTTAACGGACGACACAAACAACTGGATTCGTAATTCCTTTCATGCCGTGCCTCCAGTCCACTTACCGATATCTGAACAAAAGAGCCTCATCAAAATCGCAACAAGCGGTTCTGTGAAAATTGAATTTAATCAGAAGCCACTGCCAGATTTCTGGATAGGGCTGCGCTCAGTTTCTTGTCTTGGCAAATAGCGCTGTTAAGACACTGATGTCATACCTTTGCAACCACATACCTATGTGAGAGTGGATTCTCGGCCCTCATTAGCATGAAAACTAAATACAGGCACAGACTGTGTGTGGAAAATGATTCAAGACTAAGACTCTCCCCAATACAACCCAACATTTCAGAGTTTATGTGCATCCTTTCAAGCACACCCTTCTCATTAACCCGTGGCTAAGTTATTCACAATTTTTGATGAACAAATAAGGTTTCATATGTAATGGCTAAATAAAGAGCATCATTATTATTTGTGCCCTGGTCCTTTAAGAGCTCTTTGTCACTTCCCACGAGCTGGGTTGTGATGACAATTCACACTCATTCTTTTGTTTAATAAATGTATCGTGTGTCTGTGGCAGGCTTAAAATGATGGCAAAAAACAAGCACCCTGACCCTAGTGCTAGAGGGAGTACGCAGCTGGAGGTTGAATGTTTGAAGTAGTACGGGATTATGACAAATTTGGGAACCACTGGCTTAGAGTGAGGGTCTCAAATTGAAGAATGGCAAAGACGAGAACTGAAAGTAAACTGAAATAAACCAAGTTATCCTACAGTATAACTTTAACCTAATTTAACTTTTAGTGACATCGCTAATAACTTGTCATGGTTTAGGACTAAAATTGCAGGATTGAATGATGGCTGAGACATTACTCTTGCCTAGTTTTGACAACTATCCAGCAATACTTCAGAAGAATTGCACTGAAGTTCACCTGCTCTCACCTCATGTCAGGGAGTTATTGTTGAACATTTTACAGTGACTTTGGAAAATATTCAGACCCTTTGACTTTCGCCAAAATTTGTAAGGTTACAGCCTTATTTTAAAATTGATTAAACAGTTTTTCCCCCCTCATCAATCTACTCACAAAACCCCATAATGACAACGCAAAAACAGGTTTTTAGAAATGTTTGCTAATTTAAAAAAACAATAAACTGAAATTATATTTATATAAGTATTCAGACCCTTAGTACTTTGTTGAAGCACCTTTTGGAAGCGATTACAGCCTTGAGTCTTCTTGAGTAGTACGCTATAAGCATGGCACACCTGTATTTGGGGAGTTTCTCCCATTCTTCTCTGCAGATCCTCTCAAGCTCTGTCAGGTTGGATAGGGAGCTTTGCTGCACAGCTATTTTCAGGTCTCTCCAGAGATGTTTGATCGGGTTCAAGTCTGGGCTCTTGCTGGGCCACTCGTGGACATTCAGAAACATTCAACCACTCCTGCCTTGTCTTGGCTGTGTGCTTAGGGTCGTGGTCCTGTTGGGATGTGAATCTTCGCCCCCCAGTCTGAGGTCCTAACCTGCTGCAGAGCACTTTTCATCAAGGACCTCTCTGTACTTTGCTCCGTTCATCTTTGCCCCCGATCCTGACTAGTCTCCCAGTCCCTGCCGCTGAAAAATATCCCCACCGCATGATGCTGCCACCACCATGGTTTCATCAGAACAGATAATCTTGTTTCTCATGGTCTTAGAGTCTCGAGTCTCATAGCAAAGGGTCTGAATAGTTACATAAAAAGTTTTTTTTTTTAAGGTATTAAAAAAAAAATGTAATCCATTTTAGAATAAGGCTGTAACGTAACAAATGTGGATAAAGGAAGGGGTCTGAATACTCTTAGTACCTTGAACAAACATTGTGGATAAAGGAAGGGGTCTGAATACACTTAGTACCTTGAACAAACATGCATGACTGGATGAGGCAAAAGTCAGACACTTCAGAATAAACAGTCTATCAAATGTGTCAATGTGATGTCAACACCTATACAAAGAAAAGATAGGGATGAAAGTGCTCTCGTACCCTCTCTTATATATAATATCAGGTGTTATGTCCTGCCGCGTACACTGCAGATTTGCCAGGGTGCATTTTACTCCAGTTTGTTTGTCATGCATAATAATAATTCGCAGACAGTAGCTCTCATAAAATTTGAATATGTCTGTCTTGGTTTGAATGGTTGGGGCTCCTATTTGAATCTTTCCATGCAACATCTTCAACCCTGTCCACAATTTACTAATTACCCCTTTCCCTATCTCTCTTGCTTTGCTCCATCCAGTCCCTCATCACATGTTTGGAGGTCTGATTTTACGATGACCTGCATGTCTCCAGATTTTCTCCATTCAAAATGTATCAGCCACCTTGCTGTACTCCTGAACAGTGCAGTGAGCAGAACAAATGGTGAACTGGCTCCCCCAGGTGTCCATAACTCTGGTCTCCTGCTAAATGATAAGACATTGACCCATGGCCATGATGGTCAGTCAATACATGTCCTACAAGCCTACAGTATATACAGTGCCTTGCGAAAGTATTCGGCCCCCTTGAACTTTGCGACCTTTTGCCACATTTCAGGCTTCAAACAAAGATATAAAACTGTATTTCTTTGTGAAGAATCAACAACAAGTGGGACACAATCATGAAGTGGAACGACATTTATTGGATATTTCAAACTTTTTTAACAAATCAAAAACTGAAAAATTGGGCGTGCAAAATTATTCAGCCCCCTTAAGTTAATACTTTGTAGCGCCACCTTTTGCTGCGATTTCAGCTGTAAGTCGCTTGGGGTATGTCTCTATCAGTTTTGCACATCGAGAGACTGACATTTTTTCCCATTCCTCCTTGCAAAACAGCTCGAGCTCAGTGAGGTTGGATGGAGAGCATTTGTGAACAGCAGTTTTCAGTTCTTTCCACAGATTCTCGATTGGATTCAGGTCTGGACTTTGACTTGGCCATTCTAACACCTGGATATGTTTATTTTTGAACCATTCCATTGTAGATTTTGCTTTATGTTTTGGATCATTGTCTTGTTGGAAGACAAATCTCCTTCCCAGTCTCAGGTCTTTTGCAGACTCCATCAGGTTTTCTTCCAGAATGGTTCTGTATTTGGCTCCATCCATCTTCCCATCAATTTTAACCATCTTCCCTGTCCCTGCTGAAGAAAAACAGGCCCAAACCATGATGCTGCCACCACCATGTTTGACAGTGGGGATGGTGTGTTCAGCTGTGTTGCTTTTACGCCAAACATAACGTTTTGCATTGCTGCCAAAAAGTTCAATTTTGGTTTCATCTGACCAGAGCACCTTCTTCCACGTTTGGTGTGTCTCCCAGGTGGCTTGTGGCAAACTTTAAACAACACTTTTTATGGATATCTTTAAGAAATGGCTTTCTTCTTGCCACTCTTCCATAAAGGCCAGATTTGTGCAATATACAACTGATTGTTGTCCTATGGACAGAGTCTCCCACCTCAGCTGTATATCTCTGCAGTTCATCCAGAGTGATCATGGGCCTCTTGGCTGCATCTCTGATCAGTCTTCTCCTTGTATGAGCTGAAAGTTTAGAGGGACGGCAGGTCTTGGTAGATTTGCAGTGGTCTGATACTCCTTCCATTTCAATATTATCGCTTGCACAGTGCTCCTTGGGATGTTTAAAGCTTGGGAAATCTTTTTGTATCCAAATCCGGCTTTAAACTTCTTCACAACAGTATCTCGGACCTGCCTGGTGTGTTCCTTGTTCTTCATGATGCTCTCTGCGCTTTTAACGGACCTCTGAGACTATCACAGTGCAGGTGCATTTATACGGAGACTTGATTACACACAGGTGGATTGTATTTATCATCATTAGTCATTTAGGTCAACATTGGATCATTCAGGGATCCTCACTGAACTTCTGGAGAGAGTTTGCTGCACTGAAAGTAAAGGGGCTGAATAATTTTGCACGCCCAATTTTTCAGTTTTTGATTTGTTAAAAAAGTTTGAAATATCCAATAAATGTCGTTCCACTTCATGATTGTGTCCCACTTGTTGTTGATTCTTCACAAAAAAATACAGTTTTATATCTTTATGTTTAAGCCTGAAATGTGGCAAAAGGTCGCAAAGTTCAAGGGGGCCGAATACTTTCGCAAGGCACTTTGTGAAAAGGTTATGATTTTTATTTGACTTTTTCTCAGAATGGGTGAGAGCAGTGTGAAAACGAGTGCGTTGTGGGTGGGAAGATCACTGCTACCTCTATACTGTAGGTAGGCTATCTAGCAGCACAGTCGATACATGAATTACTGGGTCCACTTAGTGGTGTGTGTGATCGGGCTTATCCCCTTTTCCGCCCCCCCCACCCCCCAAACTAAATCCTTAAAAAAAATGTATTGGTTAATGTGTGTTGAATGTAAATAAAACATTTTCTGTTATCATAAATAGTTGCCAGTAGCAGTACTGCACATCTTGACAGCACCTTAAAGTTTTGCCATGGGGTGACAGGGGAAAACAAATATAGAACCACCAAAGATTAACTCGTAGTACTATTCCAGTTGTCAGAAGGAATATCCTGCTGAATCCCTCAGTCAGAGGAAGCAGGGTCATTATGTGTGCAACTACCTTAAGCCTTCGGTTGACTCGGACTGACTGCTTTGTAATATCACGTTAAGCCCCATGTCAAGATTTAATTTAGTCCAGGATTACAGGCCAAAGAAACAGGAAATAGGAGTGTTTAGGCCTTTGGGTTCTGAGAATCTGGAATAGTAGAAGAGCAGAAATGATCCCTGGAATGTGTGGCTATAGATTGAGGCCGTTTTGAGCAGGTGTTCGAAGACAGTTACTCATTACATTTGATTCAGTTTTATAATGCAGAATACAGACTATCTTTTTTATTTTTCAGTTGAAAAGCAAGTAGTACTTCATGTGATGAAGCTATGTATATACCTGTGCACAATACGTATACTAAAGACTGTGTAGGCCTGTACAAGTGTGGGTCTCCTTTACCATTTCATGCAACAGACTCATTTCAAATTTGCATGAAACATTCTGTCCGTCCGTGGCAGCTCACTGTGCTGGGAAATTGGCCTTACCAAGTTGTCCATCTCCCTCCTCTGCTCTGTCTTTAACATGTCTCTTCCCCTCCTATTCACCGGGCGGCCGATGACGTGGATGTCGATTAAGGCCCCCTACACCTCTCTGATTCAGAGGGGTTGGGTTAAATGCGGGAGACACAGTTGTTACATGCATTCAGTTGGTACAACTGACCGGACCCCCCCCCCCCCCCCCCCCCCTCAGTCTCTCCTCCTCCCTCCCTTGCAACTCCGCTGCCCTAGTAAATCCCAGGGGCTCGTATTCATGTCTTACAATGTGCACAACGTCCCTCCCTGGCCCAGTCTGTCCCAACATAACACCTGTCCCACACACCGTCTACTCTCTGACACTTCCTGGACAGACAGCCGGCTTGACTCTGTGCTGGACATCTTGTCTGAAGAAGAGGGGGCACCTCCAAGCGCTCTGTTGTGATAACCCTGAGCCGGCCTGGTAGGCTACATAAATCGGACCCACATGAGTCCAAATTGACAAGTATTTCCTGTGCTCAGCTCTAGGTGGAGCCAGTAGTCTAAAAAGAAAACAGGCTTGGTATTTCACTTAATTGGTCTGAATGAGAAATATTTAAGGCACCATCTGTAATTTCTACAGTCTGACCCCACCGCTTTGTTTGCTAACCTCGGGAAGTGTCTTGGGAAATTTAGAAAGCTATGGCTGCAAGGGGAGAATCTCAATTGCATACTCCTTACGTCCTCTCTCCTTGCATCCTTAGCAAACCCGTTAGAGAAGAAAGTCAGAGGGGAGGGACCTCTGGGTTTCTCATCCAATGGCTATTGAAAAGGAGGCGAGGAGTATGCAATTGAGATTCTCCTAAGGATTCACACGGTAGCCTAAATGAAGTTGACATGATTGTTTTTCACACATTTTTAAGCTATAGCCTACATTATTACTTTACAAAGAATGTAATGACAACAAAAACCTTGTAATATATTGATTAGACTTTCTTAGTTTTGGTTATGACAGGGTAAGACAGCCTTACTACTCATAAGCTGCTTGTAGGCCTGCTTGTATGCTATTGTTGTATCAACTCCTTTTCATTCACTATGGCCACAGTACTTTTACCATGTACAAATGTGCTTTTCCAAGTATAGGCTATCCTATGTCTTCATGCACGGGCTCCCAGCCAGTACTCCCAAAACCCGCCGGTCCAATCAGAAGGCAGATATTCTGTAAGGAGTCAATGTGCCCTTATCCTTTTCTTCTCCTGAGAAGCTTGGAGAAGTGGACTTGCAGAGTTTGAACAAGAGCTCCCGACACGGCAGCTGAGTTCCTTCGGGACCACAGAGGAAGTGTGAGAAGCTCAGAAGGTCCACAAGAACAGAGGAGGTTAGAACATTGAAGGGCGCAAAAGCATATTTGACAGTCAGAGAGGGAATTTGTCATTTTTCTCAAAGTTTTCAACTGCTTCTCTGCTTTTTAAAAGGAAGAAATGATTGACATTATATCATTATTGTTAGTGTTTTTAGAGAGCCAATGTATCTCCTTATACCTCAATTCATCCAGAGGTTCTGAGCGGAGACAGAAACTATTTAGACGTTTTGTAAACCGTTCTGTCTGAAAATGGGCATCAGGCTTGTGCCATTGTTTGCATGTCTCCTGGTTGCTGTGTCCTCCGGCCAGGACACAGGGTTCGAGGGGACAAAAGAGGAGATCCCAGTGGGAGCGTCCACCCTGGCGTTTGTCTTTGATGTCACCGGCTCCGTGTCTGATGATCTCGTGCAGGTTATAGAGGAGGCATCCAAGATTCTGGAGATGTTGCAGAGTAAAACTAAGAGACTCCTCTATAACTATGAACTAGTCCCCTTCCATGACCCGGGTAAGACATGCAGGGTGTATCTGCAATCAGCAGCTTAATATGTATTATAGGCCTAAATAGGAATGACTTATGATGGGTACATGAAAAAACATGCCCTCTGTTTCATCATCTGAATCTCACCATTATCTCTGCAGCTGTTTGAGGTAAAATGGCACTGTGGTTCATGTTCTTAGAAGGTTTTTTTCTTGCCTGAGTAGCCTTGTTTCACTGCCAAAAATCTAATGAAACCATCTAGTGTTCAGGGAAATAACACCAATGTCAAATACAGGCAGCCAAGCCAAATAATTAACATCCAATCACATTACCTGTTACTCTTTTGCGGGAAACCTTCCCTCTTGCGCAGACATTTAGAAACGGAACATGACAATTTGACAAATAAGCCATGTTTTTTCTTTGGAGCGAGAATAAAGACTACTTTCGAGTAGTAAGACATGCATAAAAGAAACAGATGCCATTAATAAGAAGTGTCTTATATGGTGAGCTACCGAGTGACTAGGACAGGCAAGACCAATACTATTGTGGAGGACTTCATCCTTCCTGCTGCCGCGGATATGGCTGGGACAATGCTGGGGGAAAAGGGCAATAACTACAATGTCTTCATCAAACAACACTGTTTCACGATGCTTCAGTGACATGGCAGGAGATGTTTTGAAACAATTACTGCTTCGCATACAAGCCAGTGAATTATGTGTTACAGCTGGATGAGTAAACAGATGTGGCAGGCCTGGCACAGCTCCGTTTATGGGGGGGTCAATTAAGGAAGACATCCTCTTCTGCAAACCCCTTGAAACCAGGACAACATGAGAGGATTTTTGTAAAGTACTGGACAGCTTTGTGACATCAAATGGACTTTGGTGGTCAAGATGTGTTGGTATCTGTACTGATGGCGCAAAAGCCATGACAGGGCGATCTAGTGAATGTGTATTTGTGTGTGTGCCAGACTTACAATGATGGCAAAAAACAACATTTGAGATCGCGCTGACCCTGGAGATTTGAATGTTTGAAGTGGTACGGGATTATAAAAAGTTTGGGAACCACTGCCCTAGGGGGATTGGGCAAGTCGAGCTCGCCAGTTTGTAGTCTTAAAAAAACAAATTAGTTACCTCTGGCTCGTTCAGCCATTCCTAATGGCAAAATTGATGGGGATAGAATAGGGTAGTTGATGAAGATTATATCATAAAACAAAACAAATAAGATCTTCTATAAGCCTGTGTTTACCACAGACCTTATTTTCTGTGTTTATCTGAAAACCCTAAAAAACGCCATTAATTTTCCCTTAGTTTAAGAGTTAATGCACTGCTGAGAGAATTGATATAGCTGTGGAAGCAATCACGTTAACATCCTAGAACATTTGTTTTTTTGTTTTATTCCTCAAGGTGAATCTCTGTCTGTCCTCTCTATTAAAGGAACTAATGACAGAGCTCCACAAACAAGCACTACGACCAATCAGTGACCACAAGAATCTCTAATTCTAACCTTCGGTCCAACCATGATGAGCTCTGTGGTCAGTGGTCACACTGGGTTGTGTGGTGTTACACACAGAGAGAAAAAATAAAAAGGCATTCAAGAAGATGATTCTGTCTTTTTTGAGGGGACAGGTTTAATGAGATGTGGTTTAATAAGATGTGGTGGCTGCGGCACTGATTTGTTTACACAAACAGGAAGAGTAATTTAAAAAAAAATGCATTTGTTTTTTTCCCTCTCGATGCTTTTGCGTCTGGAGTGTTTGCCAATATAAATCTACAGGAGAAGACTTCCTCGTTTCATCTTGAGCTGTTCTCTTGTGTCTCTAATTGTAGCTTAGCTACCTGGAGATCGCCCCTTGGACAGGTCCATTGCTGGTTACAGAAGAATCCAGGAGAATGACTTAAACATACACTTTGGTGGTACCCACACTAGTATTTATGCTGACTCAAATTAAAATCTGGCAGCAATGAGAGATCCTGACGGTCAGCTATAAAAACTCATTCACTTAATCAGCACCACTGAGTGAACCAGCACAGTGTGTAATTACCTTATTTACATAACACACACACTCTCTCTCTCGCTCTCGTTCTCTCAAATCCATATGTGTACTATAATTACCTCTGTGTGAGTAGCCTTCGACCAAAGATATACTGTACATAAAAAAACATCAATCTCTATTAGAACTACAGAACTCCTCAACTGCTCCGTAAGGTAGGTATCACACACACACTCCTTGTGCTCTTTTTGTCTGTCTTGCGGGGGAGCAATTCTCTGCACAGTAAGAGGGTAATAACACATGCAATCACGTAATACAAAGTGAGTGACATGACAAACAGCAGCCACACATCCTGTGCCACTCAACCCCCTGACAGGAGGACTAAACAGAACCTAGAGCACACAGCCTGAGGGTTAGTTAGAGAGCGTGTGTGCGTATGTGTGTACGAGTGAGTTTCTGTGCGTATGGTCGGGGGGGGCAAGTCTGCTTCCAATTTGGCCTGGACCTGATTGGCTGTGAGAAGCGTTGGGCTTCCAGTTGGGGGTATTAGGAGGAGGGTCTTCAGTTAGAGTGACACTGACTTGTGTGAGGGCCTAATAAAAGTGTAAGACCTGGCCGTCACTGTGTCCCACAGAAAGAGAGAGAGAGAAAACAGCCACCAACACATGCAGGCAGAGAGGAAGTCAAATGGGGCCATGAATCCTCTGTACTCATGGTGGACGGAGGCAGTACTATACAAAGTTATTTCACAGATGATGACTGAAGACAGATGATGGCTAATAGCTTTGAGTTAACAATATCTGAACTAGAGGTCGACTGATTAATCGGAATGGCCGATTTAATTAGGGCCGATTTCAAGTTTTCATAACAATCGGAAATCGGTATTTGTGGACGTCGATTTTGCCGATTTTTAAACATTTGTTATTATTATTATTTTTTATTACACACCTTTATTTCATATTTATTTAACTAGGCAAGTCAGTTCAGAACACATTCTTATTTTCAATGACGGCCTAGGAACAGTGGGTCAACTGCCTTGTTCAGGGCCAGAACGACAGATTTTTACCTTGTCAGCTCAGGGATTCAATCTTGTAACTTTACGACCGACCACCTGCCTCACAAGTAGCCTGCCTGTTACATGAATGCAGTTAGCAGGCAATATTAACCAGGTGAAATTGTGTCACTTCTCTTGCATTCATTGCATGCAGAGTCAGGGTGTCACGCCCTGACCGTAGAGAGCTTTATATGTCTCTATTTTGGTTTGGTCAGGGTGTGATTTGGGTGGGCATTCTATGTCCCTTTTTCTATGATTTGTATTTCTGTGTGTATGGTCGGGTGTGGTTCTCAATCAGAGAAAGCTGTCATATCGTTGTCTCTGATTGAGAACCATACGTAGGTAGCCTTTTTCCCACCTGTATGTGTGGGTAGTTGTCCATTGTGTCTCGCATTGTGTCTCGGCTGAGCATTCACAGGCCGGTGTGCTCGGTGCCAGTGTCCCGCATTTGCCGGGTGGAAGTGGGCATCCAGCCAGAACGGGTGGTGCGAGCTTTGCCCTCGAGACTGCCAGTGCGCCCCAGTGTATCCGGTGCCTCGGCCAAGGAGGAGGCCTCCTGTATGTCTCCCCAGCCCGGGGTCGGCGGCGAGGGTCCCCGCTCTAGAGGCGCCACCTAAGTGGGCCAAGCCAGAGATGGAGCGGGGTCTTACGTCCCTCACCAGAGCCGCCACCGCGGAGAAATGCCCACCCAGACCCTCCCCTATAGGTTCAGGTTTCGTGGCCGGAGTCCACACCTTGGGGGGGAGTACTGTCACGCCCTGACCGTAGAGAGCTTTATATGTCTCTATTTTGGTTTGGTCAGGGTGTGATTTGGGTGGGCATTCTATGTTCCTGTGTGTTTGGCCTGGTGTGGTTCTCAATCAGAGAAAGCTGTCTATCGTTGTCTCTGATTGAGAACCATACTTAGGTAGCCCTTTTCCCACCTGTATATGTGAGTAGTTGTCCATGTATAGTTGCCTGTGAGCACTACGTTGGTGTCACATTTTTGTTTTGATGTTTATTGTTTTGTTGGCGACATCTTATAATAAAGAAGTATGTACGCTCAAAACGCTGCGCTTTGGCTCGCTGTTTCCACCTTTGACGATCGTGACACAGGGTATATGCAACCGTTTGGGCCGCCTGGCTCATTGCAAACTAATTTGCCAGAATTTTACGTAATTATGACCTAACATTGAAGGTTGTGCAATGTAACAGGAATAATGTAACAGGAATAATGTAACAGGAATATTTAGACTGATGTATGCCACCCGCCACCCGTATTATTTTAAAAGTATAGAGCAGGGCCAGGCTGACTATAGTGGAAGGGTATGAGCAGATTATGGTTAGAGAGGAGAACCACACACTACAGTGTCTCAGGTTGCTTCCCATTTTGTTTTACTTAAGTACTATACACCACTGTGTAGGGAGTAGTAGAGGGTAGTACTTGTTTTTGGTTTTGTACAGTGTTAATCATTTCCTCATACACATATGCTCTGTTGAAGATTTTGTCTCCTTTGACTCCTATTTCTTGACAATTTACAATCTTCCTCCATTTTTCCTAGTTCCCCCCACCATTGTAGGGACGGGCTCCCCTCAAGAGGTGTCAGCAGTGCTGAACCAGGAGATCAGTCTGGAATGCAAGGTCAAAGGAACTCCTTTTCCCACAATCCAGTGGTACAAAGACTGGATGTGAGTTCAATCTTCCAACAGTTGAATGTATAGACCAGTGGCGGTTGGTGGTGTTTGAGATTAGGAGAACACTTTTTTTTCATGAGCATTGCTTTATTTCTTTACAGCGTAGTGGATGACAGTCATTCATATTCCATTTACCCAGCTCAATGTAACATTGATAGGTTAAGGCTACTATATGCACGTCCTAGATAGTCGACGATTAGGGTTAGGGAGGGTTAGGGAGGCCACCGCTCCACTGGGCATGGTTACGCAGGAGGGTCACAAGGAGAGAATCAGTATATTCCTTATTGATTCTCCTGTGTTTCCCGTGGTGCTGGGCCTACCCTAGTTGGCCTTTCATGACCCCACTATTTCGTGGCAACAGAGGGCTCTCACGGGGTGGCCACGAATGTGGTCGGGGAGGTGTTTAGGGGTTTCTGTCGGTGCTACTATGGTGGAAAGTCCAGACCAGGTCTCCACCGTGCGCATCCCCTCTGAATATGCCGATTTGGCTCAATTACCACCCCATTGACGGGGGGATTGTGCGATAAATCTCCTGGTAGACGCAGCACTTCCCAAGCACTTCCCAAGCATTTCGCTACACTCGCATTAACATCTGATAACCATGTGTATGTGACAAATAAAATTTGATTTGATTTGAGTCACGTATATCCCCTGTCGCAAGAGACGGCTATGGGAACATATGTCTCCGAATCTCTGGGGCAGGTGTACATTCGGTCCTCCACTTCACCTGCCTCCTCGAGTTTCTTTTTTGTGAAGAAGAAGGATGGAGGTCTGCGCCCGTGTATTGACTATCGAGGCATCAACCAAATCACTGTGAGGTACAGTTACCCACTGCCTCATAGCCAGTGCGTTTGAGTAAATGCAAAGGGTGCGCTTCTTCACAAAATTCGATCTCAGGAGCGCTTACAACCTGGTGCGTAACCGGGAGGGGGATGAGTGGAAGACGGCATTTTGTACCACCTCAGGGCACTATGAGTACCTCGTCATGCTGTACGGGTTGCTGAATGCTCCATCAGTCTTCCAGGCCTTTGTAGACGATATTTTCCGGGACCTGCACGGGAAGGGTGTAGTGGTGTATACCGACGACATTCTGATATACTCCGCTACACGCACCGAGCATGTGTCCCTGGTGCGGAGGGTGCTTGGTCGACTGTTGGAGCATGACAGGTACGTCAAGGCTGAGAAATGCCTGTTCTTTAAACAGTCCGTCTCCTTCCTAGGGTACTGCATTTCCACTTCAGGGGTGGAGATGTTCCCAGAACGCGAAGGCAGATGCACTGTCCCGGATGTATGACACAGAGGAGCGGTCCATTGATCCCACTACCATACTCCCGGCCTCTTGCCTGGTGGAACCGGTAGTGTGGGAGCTGGACGCGGACATCGAGCGGGCATTACTTACAGAGCCCACTCCCCACCCCCAGTGTCCAGCTGGGCGTCTGTACGTTCCGTTTGCTGTCCGCGACCGTTTGATCTATTGGGCCCACACGTCAAGTACTGGTGGTCCACCTTGACTAAGGACGTGAGGGTTTATGTTTCCTCCTTCTCGATGTGCGCCCAGTGCAAGGCCCCTAGGCACCTGCCCAGACGGAAGTTACAACCTTTACCCATTCCACAGCGGCCGTGGGTGCACCTGTCAGTGGACTTCCTGACGGAACTGCCTCCCTCACAGGGGAACACCACGATCCTGGTTGTTGTGGATCGGTTTTCTAAGTCCTGCCATCTCCCCCCTTTGCCCGGTCTCCCTACGGCCCTACAGACTGCGGACGCCCTGTTCACACACGTCTTCCGGCACTACGGGTGCCTGAGGATATAGTATCTGATCGAAGTCCCCAGTTCACGTCAAGGGTCTGGAGGGCGTTCATGTAGCGTCTGGGGGTCTCGGTCAGCCTTACCTCAGGTTTTCACCCCGAGAGTAACGGGCAGGTGGAGAGAGTTGATCAGGATGTGGGTAGGTTTCTGCGGTCTTATTGCCAGATCTCGCTCCGCTCCGCCACTCCACTACCAACCTCTCCCCTTTCCAGTGTGTACTGGGTTACCAGCCGGTTCTGGCGCTATGGCATCAGAGCCAGATCGAGGCTCCTGCGGTGGACGACTGGTTTAGGCGCTCGGAGGAGACGTGGGACGCTGCTCATGTGCACCTTCTGCGGGCCGTGAGGCGAAAGAAAGCCAGCGCAGACCGCCACCGCAGTGAGTGGCTCTCGACCCGAAACCTGCCCCTCCGCCTGCCCTGCCGGAAGCTGGGTCTGCGTTTTTTTGTTTTTGGGGCCATTCAAAGTCCTGAGGCGAGTGAACGAGATTTGTTACAGTTTACAGCTTCCCCAGATTACCGTATTAACTTCTCGTTCCATGTGTCTCTCCTCAGGCTGGTGGTAGCTGGTCCACTCCAGGAGTCTGAGGTGCGGGAGGTTCCTCCGCCCCCTCTGGACATTGAGGGGGCCCCGGCGTATGCAGTCTGATCCATACTGGACTCGAGGCGTTGGGCGAGGGGGCTTTAGTACCTCGTGGAGTGGGAGGGGTACGGTCCGGAGGAGAGATGCTGGTTGCAGGTGGAGGACGTATTGGACCCTTCAATGCTGCGGATTTCCACTGTCTCCATCCAGATTGCCCTGCACCCGATGCCGGTGTGGGCGCACTGCTGGTGCTGCGCGTCAAGGGGGGGTAGTACTGTCACGACTTCCGCCGTAGTCGGTCCCTCTCCTTGTTCGAGCAGCATTCGGAGGTCGACGTCACCGGCCTTCTAGTCATCACCGATCCACTTTTCATGTTCCATTTGTTTTGTCTTTGTTTTTTTACACACCTGGTTTCAATTCCCCCATTACATGTTCATTATTTAACCCTCTGGTTTCCCCCATGTTTGTGTGCATGTTTTTATTTTTAGTAAGACTGTATCTGACGGCTGGTATATTGTTGCCGGGTTTTGTTATTTACGCCCGTTTATTTCGTGGGACCTGTATTTTTCCAGCACCTTTTTATTGTGTTTATACTGGTGTTTTCTTGAATTAAATACCTTGTCCACGCATCTCAGCTCTCCTGCTCCTGACTCCTTTCAACAGTTACCCACAGCCTTGACACATGGGTCCTCAGATCCTCAATAAGTTCTATAGCTACACTATCGAGAGCTTCCTGACTGGTTGCATCACCACCTCGTATGGCAACTGCTTAGCCTCTGACCATAAGGCGCTACAGACAGTAGTGCGTATGGCACAGTACATCATTGAGGCCAAGCTTCCTGTCATCCAGGACCTCTATACTAAGCGGTGTCAGAGGAAGGCCCCAGCCACCCTAGTCATAGACTGTTCTCTCTGCTACTGCACGTCAAGCGGTACTGGAGCGCCACGTCTAGGTCCAAAAGTCTTCTGAACAGCTTCTATCCCCAAGCCATAATACTAATGAACAGCTATTCAAATGGCTACCTGGACTATTTACATTGACACCCCCCTCCATTTGTTTTGACGCTGCTGCTACACACTGTTTATTATATATGCATAGTCACGTTACTCGTTATCTACATGTACATATTACCTTGACGAACCTGTACCCCCGCACATCCCTGTAAATAGCCTCGTTACTGTTATTTTATTGTTACTCTTTTATTTTTTTACTTTAGTTTATTTAGTAAATATTTTTTTTACTTACATTTTTCTTAACTGCATTGCTGGTTAAGGTCTTGTAAGTAAGCATTTCACGGTAAGGTTGTATTCGGCGCATGTGACAAATAAAATTTGATTTGAGATGTCACCTTGATACATATATACAGTTTACTCTATGCGGAGGGCATGAATGGCAATAACACCAGGACACAGTGCCCTTCGCTCCCGCTTGCCAGTCACTACTGTCCTGCACTACTGTAGCTACCTAGTAACCAATATCAGGGTGACAGTCACAGTAAGCACCAGCAGACAACGCATGAAGCAACAGTTCACCCACCATGAGAAAATGTAGAATTATTTGTGTAAATCTAACAGTGAAATACAACTCAGACCCATCCTCTGGCTTCAAAACAGAAGTCCAAATTCTCGCGGTATGGTAGGTCAATGTATGGTAGTTGAGTGGTAAGAAATGGAAGGGAAAAAAACACTGCACAATCACAACCATTGAACATATAGCAGTGCTTTCGACACACCCACTCCTTTCCACACGCCCACTACTTTCCTTTGACACACCCACTCGCCCATACTCCGGTCGCCATATTGGGATGCAGCTACCCATTTCTCTCTTTACAACCGGAAAACCAGTTTACCACCAGAAAATCACATCATTGTATTGCCCCATGTCAAATGTTGCCTGCTGGGTACATGGCTGTTTTGATGAATGTAGCACTTCTTCATGGTCATATAAGTGATTTAGCTCTAAGAGTTGTTGA
The DNA here is from genome assembly GCF_045791955.1 of Oncorhynchus clarkii lewisi. NCBI lineage: Eukaryota > Metazoa > Chordata > Actinopteri > Salmoniformes > Salmonidae > Oncorhynchus > Oncorhynchus clarkii. The sequence continues at coordinate 42,128,490 of NC_092150.1, forward strand.
CCTCTGTAACCCCTAACCTCTGTCCATTTCACCTCCAGCTGCACCCCAGGTCACCAGAGAACCGTCTGTCGTGGCGGCAGACATCGGCTCTAACGTGACCCTGCCGTGCCACGTGCAGGGGTACCCCTAACCCCAGATCACCTGGAGGAGGGAGGACAGCGTATCCCTCTTCACTTTACACAGCACCATCACACAGAACAAGGGAGGATACCTGCAAATATGCAGGAAGGTTTTGGTTCATACACACAAACACACACCCACACATTCACATGCATGAACGCACACATATACACACACACTAATCCCTGTCTCACCTCCTGCAATCTCGGTGTCAGATCTGTGGGTGGAGGATGAGACGGTGTATGTGTGTGAGGCCCAGAACCAGTTTGGGATGATCCAGTCAATGTCACCAGACTGGGTAAGAGACAGGGCTTCCTGTCATATGATCTGGGTACTGTAGGAGGGATACAGTACATAACACCTAGCTCCGTTTCCCGCCAGCCCTTAGTTTTTTGCATTACTCCCCTCATTATTTATTCCCTGAGAAAACCTCATGCAAAGAAAGCAAATGTTCTCACTGGGAGCAGCAGAGGAAAGTAGTCAGAGTTTGAGTGATCTTTCATTTGTGTTGTGATTGTGTGTGTGCATTACGGTCAGCATGGATTGGGTTTATTGGAAAGCCAGGGAATGTAGGGTTGAACTTAGCGAAACGTGGCAAAAATTCCCTGGCACGGTTTAAAGGGGTTGTCAGGTCTGTAGAAGTCATGGGAGAGAAGACCTGAATCAAACCCTCACAGTGAGAAACAGAGAGAGAATGTGAATCCACAGGGCCAGATGTGTGTGTGTGTGTGTGTGTCATCTGTGTGCATGTGTGCACGAGTGTCTAACTTTTCTCTCAGCAAGACGCAGTGATGTATTAGTCAATCGTTTCCTGGCCAATATACACTTGTATATCTGTTTTGTAACACTTTTAAATACCTTGACTTTTAAGTATCTTGACATTGAGTAAGAACAGCAGGTCCTCTGCAGTCTTCAAAGGATCCATGGTATGCATGCAATCCTACTGTATTTATATTTGATGAAAGTTGCAGAGATTGATGATCAGTGTTTGGATTCTCATTTCAAAGCACAGCCCTGTCAAACCCCACACACCTCTCTGGATTGTATGTGACTGTGAATGTGTACATTTGTGTATGTATGTTTATTTATGAAAAGCACCCCTTCTCTCCTTGAATCATCTCTGCAGGTTTCACTACCCTGTTAACTGCATGGCAGGTTGTGTGTGTGTGTGTGTGTGTGTGTATTGGTCATGAGTGTGCATAATGCATGTTGTGTGTGTAAGTGCTGCTACACACATGGACCTTGTTAACCACAAGGGAAGTTCAGGCCTCTATTTGGGGGAACGAATAGTCACAGGGTCCTTATTTGGGCTAAAGATCATGTCAGATCCAGCTGCCCCATATAAACGTGTGCCCCACTTCCCTAGTGACACAGTCCCTGCCCAGCCCATAACACCCGCCTCTGTGGTTACCATGGCAACGCACCAAGCAAAACATGGAAGTTGGTCCAGTCCCGCAACTCACTCACTCACTCACACACATATATACATATATACAGTCTGTTAGCTCAGCAGCTGGATTGTCTCATGCTCAATGCCAAGTGTTGGCTGGAGTGGTGTAAAGTAGTGGAAATGTCTTCTTTGGAGTGATGACTCACGCTTCACCATCTGGGTTTGGCGGATGCCAGAAGAACGCTACCTGCCCGAATGCATAGTGGCAACTGTAAAGTTTGGTGGAGGAGGAATAATGTTCTGGGGCTGTTTTTCATGGTTCATGCTAGGCCCCTTTAGTTCCAGTGAAGGGAAATGCTTACGATACAGCACACAATGACATTATAGATGATTCTGTGCTCCCAAGTTTGTGGTAAAACATTGGGGAAGGCCCTTTTCCTGTTTCAGCACGCACAAGGTGAGGTTCACACAGAAATGTTTTGTTGAGATCGGTGTGGAAGAACTTGAACGGTCTGCATAGTCCTGACCTTAACTCCATCAAACACCTTTGGGATAAATTGGAACACTGACTGCGAGCCAGACCTAATCACCCAACATCAGTGCCCGACCACACTAATACTCTTGTGGCTGAATGGAAGAAAGTCCCTGCAGCAATGTTCCAACATCTAGTGGAAAGCCTTTCCAGAAGAGTGGAGAATGTTATAGAAGCAAAGGGGGGACCAACTCCATATTAATGCCCATGATTTTGGAATGAGATGTTCGACAATCAAGTGTTCACATACTTTTGGTTATGTAGTGTATGTGTGAACATAAAATTAGGATTCCTTTCCAATCTGGCGACCATCTTGTTAATTTCTCGGTCGTTCCTCATGCTGTATCCTCTCAAGCAGGAATCCTTAGTGTTCTCACACCACAGTACCGGTCCCAAAGTGGAGAGACAGGACACTAACTAACGTATGTTGTTGTTACAGGCCTTTAGTAGACGAATAGCCAGATGAATAATAGATATCATTTTGGAATGTATACAATGTATACATGAGCCCTACGTGTTGCTCAGTCTACTCGAGCATAAAATGTCTATATTATCTTCCATCATACTGTCGTGTCGTTGAATATCATTAAATGTGAAGACGGTATCTTATCAAATCAATTCTCTGTGTAATTTAATTACGCAATTAAAATAATCATGTACAGTTGAAGTGGGAAGTTTACGAACACCTTAGCCAAATACATTTAAACTCAGTTTTTCACAACTCCTGACATTTAATCAGAGTAAAAATTCCCTGTTTTAGGTAAGTTAGGATCACCACTTTATTTTAAGAATGTGAAATGTCAGAATAATAGAAGAGAGAATGATTTATTTCAGCTTTTATTTCTTTCATCACACTCCCAGTGGGTCAGAAGTTTACATACACTAAATTAGTGTATGGTAGCATTGCCTTTAAATTGTTTAACCTTCCACAAGCTTCCCACAATAAGTTGGATGAATTTTGGTCCATTCCTCCTGACAGAGCTGGTGTAACCAAGTCAGGTTTGTAGGCCTCCTTGCTCGCAGACACTTGTTCAGTTCTATCCACACATTTTCTATGGGATTGAGGTTAGGGCTTTGTGATGGTCACTTCAATACCTTTACTTTGTTGTCCTTAAGCCATTTTTCCACAACTTTGGAAGTATGCTTGGGGTCATTGTCCATTTGGAAGCCCCATTTGCAACCAAGCTTTAACTTCCTGACTGATGTCTTGAGATGTTGTTTCAATATATCCACATAATTTTCCTCCTTCATGATGCCATCAATTTCGTTAAGTGCACCAGTCCCTCCTGCAGCAAAGCACCCCCACAACATGATGCTGCCACCCCCGTGCTTCACGGTTGGGATGGTGTTCTTCGGCTTGCAAGCCTCCCCCTTTTTCCTCCAAACATAATGATGGTCATTATGGCCAAACAGTTCTATTATTGTTTCATCAGAACAGAGGATATTTCTCCAAAAATTACGATCTTTGTCCCCATGTGCAGTTGCAAACCGTAGTCTGGCTTTTTTATGGAGGTTTTGAGCAGTGGCTTCTTCCTTGCTGAGTGGCCTTTCAGGTTATGTCAATATAGGACTCGTTTTATTGTGGACATAGACACTTTTATACCTGTTTCCTCCAGCATCTTCACAGAGGCCTTTGCTGTTGTTCTGGGATTGATTTGCACTTTTCGCATCAAAGTACAGTCTCCTTCCTGAGCGGTATGATGGCTGCGTGGTCCCATGGTGTTTATACTTGTGCACTATTGTTTGTACAGATGGACGTGGTACATTCAGGCGTTTGGAAATTGCTCCCAAGGATGAACCAGACTTGTGAAGGTTGACATTTTTTTCCCCTGAGGTCATGGCTGATTTCTTTAATTCTTCCCATGATGTCAAGCAAAGAGGCACTGAGTTTGAAGGTAGGTCTTCAAATACATCCACAGGTACACCTCCCATTGACTCAAATTATGTTAATTAGCCTATCAGAAGCTTCTAATGCCATGACATATTTTTCTGAATTTTCCAAGCTGTTTAAAGGCACAGTCAACTTAGTGTATGTAAACTTCTGACCCACTGGAATTGTGATACAGTGAAATAATCTGTCTGCAAACAATTGTTGGAAAAATGACTTGTGTCATGCACAAAGTAGATGTCCTAACCGACTTGCCAAAACTATTGTTTGTTAACAAGAAATTTGTGGAGTGGTTGAAAAACAAGTTTTAAAGACTCCAACCTAAGTGTATGTAAACTTCCGACTTTAACTGTACATGCAGACACAGCATCATTAAAATTATAGCTTTTGATTTGACTGAAAAGTAATATCTCAGAGATTCAAACCTAAACCACACCTTTATTTGCCAAGGAAGAGTACATGATCAGTGAATATATTCAACGTACATGCTACAATGTGGGAATCTCATGCCTGGTAATAACTACAGTGCATGTGTATATAGGACTTGCATTCTTGGCACAATAAAGTTATTATATTCTACTCTATCTATAGGCGTTTATTAATGCCATTCAGATTTGAAGTATAAACAACTATGATAGCTGAGGTTCATAGATAGGTTCTGAACCAGTATTCATACCAAACGTTTTAGGGTCCATACACAGATCTGCTACATACTGTAGCTAGCTACACATCCATAGGCATACAGTTATTTTTATCCTCCACTGCACAATAAGCAAGTAAATAGTTAGCTAACTTTGTTACTTCAGCGGCATTATACATTCAATTTGCAGTAAATGCTTCAGCTAGCTAGATTCTTTACATCCTCTGTTTCACAAGATGACAGCCTGGTTTTCTGGTTTACTCAGGAGTCCCTAAAACATTCAACAACACAAATTACAAATTCATTATCCTAACACTAGCTAGCTGGCTAATGTTAGCTAGTCAGATAACTTGCTAAGTAGCGATTTTCGTAAACGAACTTGATGACAAAAAAATATGCACAAACGTTTGTCTATACATTAACTAACATATTCCTGTCAATTGTACATGTTTTGCTTGACTCGTTATGACGTTATAACAACTTACATCTGGTTCCACCATCATGTTTTGTCAGCCATTTTGTTGAAGAACGCCACAAGGCAATGGTGGCTCGTGTCAAAATTTGTCATTGGAACCACTCAATATGATCGGTCATATAAAAACCTTGGGACCCAAATGCATAATTAGTGCTCTACCTCCCCCTTGTGGTGGTCTGGAGCAATGAAGCCGTGACGCTGGGACCTCTAAGTCCCACAGTGCAAGCTCACAACTTTTAAAGGAGGAACCACTGTATGCAACTGAAGCAAATCAGAATAGGGGGAGCAAACATTCACACTGAGCACATACGGAGCCAGTTTAAAGCTGGAATCCTTAATAGTGAAACTGCAGAGTCCATTTGTGATATTGCAACAACAAAGAAGTTACGGCAAACAGCGAACACGGTTGTTTTTCCCGCATTGGACATCATTGCACATGCGATAGAACAGCAGCATTTGTAATGCATTTTTCTTTACCACGATGTGCAATGCCCCCCAGATCTGCTTAGTCAACAAAACAAAAACAGTAACAACGGCCGTGGGGTGGACAGTGGCTCCATTTTCCTTACTGCAGATTCAGTCTTTAACTAGACCTGTTCATAAGCCTGTAACATAGACCTGTTCTCTCTCTCTCTCTCTCTCTCTCTCTCTCTCTCTCTCTCTCTCTCTCTCTCTCTCTCTCTCTCTCTCTCTCTCTCTCTCTCTCTCTCTCTCTCTCTCTCTCTCTCTCTCTCTCTCTCTCTCTCTCTCTCTCTCTCTCTCTCTCTCTCTCTCTCTCTCTCTCTCTCTGAAATGTTCTTATAAAAACATCACCAGTTTAACAGTTGTTTTCTTACCGTTGGTCCTCAGTTATAGCACAGATACACTAATTAGATGTTAAATACCTAATGTGTGAGAACACTGCACTGAACATGACTTATTCAGCCCCAGACATCTTAGCATTGCTCACTGAGACTGGGCCAGACCAGCAGAGATGTAACCCAGACAGGTGTTGGTGGAAATGACTCAAGCATTCTCAACACTACAATTAACCTTCAGTAGCAATCTAAATGCCATTTCAATCCCACATTATTATCACCACTAGGGGTGGAGAGGGTTCTGAAGCGTACAGTACTACGTTTTTGTCCAAACATTGAAAACAATCACAGCCACAGCCTGGGAATGAGCACTCTAAGACTGTTCAAAACTGTCTTAGCCATCAAAGCAGGGGATCAAAGAGGGATATTTTTTATGTTGTTATTTTATTTAACCTTTGTTTAACTAGTCAAGTTGGTTACGAAAAAAATCTTATTTACAATGACGGACTTCACTGGCAAACCCGGATGACGCTGGGCCAATTGTGCACCACCCTATGGGACTCACATAGGGTTGTGTAGTGACGCCTCTAGCACTGAGATGCTTACTGAGATGCTTACTACATTTGCACACACTGTATATAGATTGTTCTATTGTGTTATTGACTCTACGTTTGTTTATCCCATGTGTAACTCTGTTGTTTGTGTCGCAGTGCTTTGCTTTATGTTGGCCAGGTCGCAGTTGTAAATGAAAACTTGTTCTCAACTGGCCTACCTGGTTAAATAAAGTTGAAATAAAATTTTAATAAAAGTGCCTTAGACCGCTGCGCCACTCGGGAGCCTTTATGATGAATTGTTAAAAAGAATTGCCCAATGAAATACCTCAGTCATTTGTTTTCCTTGTTCTCTCCTCTCCCTCTCTCCAGTGCCCCCCAGTATCCAGGTGGAGCTTTGGGTGATGAAGGTGCAGGTGGTGGACGGGGCACAGCCCTCTCTGGCCTGGTTGAAGGATGGCACCGCCCTGGGGGTGGACGGGGCACAGCCCTCTCTGGCCTGGTTGAAGGATGGCACCGCCCTGGGGGTGGACGGGGCACAGCCCTCTCTGGCCTGGTTGAAGGATGGCACTGCCCTGGGGGTGGACGGGGCACAGCCCTCTCTGGCCTGGTTGAAGGATGGCACCGCCCTGGGGGTGGACGGGGCACAGTACAGGATCTCCACCAATGGCTCTCTGACCTTAGGTCATGTGGGGCTGAGTGACGAGGGAAACTACACCTGTGTGGTCACTAACATCGCTGGACGAGACCAGGCCAATGTACAGCTGCAGACGCAAGGTGAGTCACTGAATGTCTTATAAGCCTGAAAAGGAACAGAACACACACTCACTGGAAATGTAGAAGTTAAAGTGAGGACATGGTTTTGCAAAACTGCATCCAAACTCTTTACTAACAAGTTTGATAAAGGTTTAGGTTGTGCCCATGTACTGTTCTTCTTATCATTGATTTAATGTTAGTGTCCTTCTCTGTGTCCGTCTTCAGTTCCCCCCTGTGGTGGAGGTGCTGGAGCCCCCCTTCAACAGCCCCCACCATTAGAGAGTGGCCAACCAGTGCATTGCCTTCCCCTGCCCTGCCAAAGGTGAGAACCAACTTTGCTTTATACAGGCATCCAATCACAATGGCACCCACCAGGCAGATAAGTGACATCTGTCAACCAATAATATTAGTTTCAGTCACCCTTATAGAATGGACAGCTAGCCTAGCGTGGAATCCTTGAATAATACTACTGTGGTGGTAGTACTGAATCAATAGTAGAACTGAATTATAATATTATATGGTAGTACTAGCACTTTACTGTGTCATGTGGTAGCACTGTGTCATATGGTAGTACTGCTGAAGAAAAGCGAAGTGTAACATGGCAGACCTGACCTTTCCCCTTTGACCTCCATGCTCTACGCTATAATGGCACAGATACAAAAATGAGTCCTCTATCTATCCCTATGACCTGTTGTTCACATGTGTTTTTTCCCCTCTCATTGGCTAGAATGGTTCCACCTGGTTGCGCCTCCCGCCTGCTTTCCGTCTTTAAGGACATGTACTTCCATTGTTAGAGCGGTCATCAATCGAATATCTTGTCAAAATAATGGACAATCTTTGGATGAACTCCTATTACACAGCTGCTGTAGAGATGGAGGATAGGATAAAACATATGCAATGCACATTGATTTTGACACATAATAGATTGTTTCCTGAATATATTATTAATAACTAATCAATCATCCTTGTAGTTTGTTATTGTTCTATGCATGTTACAATATTGTGAATATGATAACAGACCTTAATCATCAAATAAATCCATTACTAAGAGCAGGGGTATTCAAATCTTACCCTACGAGGCCCAGAGTACTGCTGGTTCGCTGTTCTACCTGATCATTAATTGAACGCACCTTGTGCCCAGGTCTAAATAATTTCCTGATTAGAAGTGAAGAATGAAAAAGCAGAGAAACTGGCCTTGAGGTTCAGATTGGTATTTTAGGAACTTACTGGATAAGATCAACATTTCATGGATAGCATCATGGGTTAACATACTTAAATATAACCAGAGGTAAGGATGAAAGGAAAAGCTGCTTTTCCTCCATGAATGAAAGAGCCCAAAAAATCGGAAAGAGCTCTGATCATAGGCTGCACGCTCCAACAAAACAGCTGTAAATCTCAAACACTGTTCATAAAGCCATCTTGATGTGGATGTGGATCATTTTCAGATTGAAGTGTGTGTCGGTTTGTGTGTGTGTGTCTGTGTGCACGTGTGTGTGCATGTGTGTGTGTGTGTGGAATAAAAACAGCAACAAGGAAATATTGAATGATGCTTCAGAAGCATAGATGTAATAACATGTAATAACATCATAATGATGATATTTTAATATGGGAGCATAAACCTACATTACACTGTAATATAATATATTCCACTTAAAAAACTTCTTAGGAATAGGGTCTAGTTTCATGAATTTCCGCCTGACTGACATGCCCAAAGTAAACTGCCTGTTACTCAGGCCTAGAAGCCAGGATATGCACATAATTGGTAGCATTGGATAGAAAACACTTTGAAGTTTCTAAAACTGTTAAAATAATGTCTGAGACTCTAACAGAATGGCAGGCGAAAATCCGAAGAAAAACCAACTGGAATGTTTTTTTTAGGTCCCAGGCTCTTATAATGGAAATCTAGTTTATTTACATTTTAGAGTACCTGGGGATGAAATAAAAACATGATTTGACTTGTTTGGACGAAGTTTAGCGGTAGCTTTTTGGACTCCTTTGTCTGCATGTTGAACGAGTGGATTACTGAAATCGATGGCGCCAACTAAACTGACTTCTTGGGATACAAAGAATAATTTTATCTAAAAAAAAAAAACATTCATGTTGTAGCTGGGACCATTGGGATTGCAAACAGAGGAAGATCTTCAAAAGTAAGTGATTTATTTAATCGCTATTTGTGATTCTATGAAGCCTGTGCTGGTTGAAAAATATGTTGTGGGGTGCTGTCCTCAGACAATCGCGTGGTATGCTTTCGCCGTAAAGCCTATTGTAAATCTGACAATGCAGTTAGATTAACAATAATTCAAGCTTCTAAATGACATAAGATACTTGTATGTTCATGAATGTTTAATATTATGAATATTTATTTGAATTGCGCACCCTCCAATTCCACCGGATGTTGTGTCCCGCTAGCGGGAAGCTATCCCTAGGTTAACATTGGCTGCAGACTAAGTGTTGTTCTTTGGCTGTAAGGGTTCTTTTCCCTTCAACAGAGTTCATATCCTCCAGATGGGAAAATTATGTTAATGTTAATACGGTAATAAAGTGAAATCTAAAGTATAGTTCTGTTCTCTGTCTGCTGTCAGATAGAAAGCAATAGTTAGCAAGTCATTTTAAATTAGTACGTTTTAAATATATCAATATCATATATTTATTCATGTAAATCTGATTTGATTACTATTATTTTTGTTTTTGTGTGTGTGTGTGTTTTTTTAAAACCTTTATTTAACTAGGCAAGTCAGTTAAGAACAAAATCTTATTTTCAATGACGGCCTAGGAACAGTGGGTTAACTGCCTGTTTAGGGGCAGAACAACAGATTTGTACCTTGTCAGCTTGGGGGTTTGAACTTAGGCTACCCTGCCGCCGTGTGTGTGTGTGTGTGTGTGTGTGTGTGTGTGTGTTTCCCAGTAACGGTGTTCAGATCCTGCAGCGGGGGAAGACTCTGAGGTTATTGAAGGCTGCCCTGGCAGATGCAAGAATTTATAGCTGCAAAGCCGTCAGTACTGCAGGAAGTGCAGAACAGTACTTCCTCCTGGATGTTCTGGGTGAGTGGAGGCAGCACTGACAGGTGGTGGGGGAGGATTCTATTTTAACATACTCATGTCCTTACTGCTGGACTTGTCACTGTAGAGCAGGGGTCGGCAATAGGCGGTCTATGGGCCAAAACCACCCAGCGAGCGATTTTATTTGACCCCCCAAAGTTTTTGATAATAACAATGTGTTTAATTTAGGAAATCTGTTCAAGTATTCCCACAAATAAAAAAAGAGACTTATGTTATTGTCTCAGTGTAATCAAGGTGCAGTATGAAGTGATTGTCACTTTCAAATGCAATCTCTTTTTGGGCTTAGTTGTGGTCAATATGCAGTGTACAAAGTTTTTTTTAAAACTTAAGTACTATACACCACTGTGTAGGGAGTAGTAGAGGGTAGTTCTTGTTGTTGGTTTTGTACAGTGTTAATAATTTCCTCATTCACATATGCTCTGTTGAAGATTTTGTCTCCTTTGACTCCTTTTTCTTGACAATCTACAATCTTCCCCCATTTTTCCTAGTTCCCCCCCACCATCGTAGGGACGGGCTCCCCTCGAGAGGTGTCAGCAGTGCTGAACCAGATCAGTCTGGACTGTAAGGTCAAAGGAACCCCGTTTCCCACAATCCAGTGGTACAAAGACTGGAGGTGAGTTCAATCTTCCACCAGTTGAATGTATAGACCAGTGGTGGTTGGTGGTGTTTGAGATTAGGAGGACACTTTTTTTGTCATGAGCATTGCTCTATTTCTTTACAGCGAATTGGATGACTGTCATTCATATTCCATTTACCCAGCTCAATGTAACATCAATAGGTTTGGGCTACTACATGATACTCGAATTTGCCCCATATCCATCACGAGGTTGCTACAACCGAGCCTACAAATGAAAATGTATAATGTAGGTGCTCAGGTAGATACACAAATTGGAGTAATCAAGGTGACCGACAGTGACACATTCAAAACTGCCTCGCACACTCTTGCCTGTATCTAGCTGATCTGGGGTGTAATCATTAGTCCAAACAGTTGCAAAATGAAACATTTTGCGGAATCTGCGGAATAAATACACTCCTGATCACCCGCACGCACAGTTCACTTTCATAGCAGCCACATACAGCATCATCATTTTGCTCATTGTACAATTCTCACATCTACATGCTCTCCTCCTCTCGCATTTTCCCTTCGCTTGTGGACTTGTGCACAACACAACAGTTGTCTGTGACCAGTCAAAAAAAAACACTCCAAGTGGCAAGCCAAAGCTTCATACCATTATGGGCTAACCACTACACAGCCTTCATCATTGTCACCATATTAGCTAACCTAATGTAGCAGGCGTAAAAGAAACGCCTGAAACCAGATCGCCCTACATACTGGTCTTGACGAGAAGAAAAAAAACTGTTGGGGGAGGTTCTCTTCTGCAGTGTTCGACCAATCCAGTAAATGTGGAGGAGTTAAGATGGATAGTCACCTTGAGGGTAGGTTAACATTCAAAAGTAAAAGTATAGATACCTTAATAGAAGGTTACTCAATTAAAAGTGAAAGTCACCCAGTAAAATACTACTTGAGTAAAAGTCAAAGTATTTTGATTTAAATATACTTAAGTATCAAAAGTAAATGTAATTGCCAAAATATACTTAAGTATCAAAAGTGTGTGCAGAGGGGTTAATACAGGTAATACAGGTAATGAGTGGAGATCAGGAGGAATTCTTAAAGAAAAACTAGCATGTCTGTGAGAGCCGGAATTCTTACTGGTTGGTAGGTGATCAAATACTTATGTCCTGCAATAAAATGCAAATGAATTACTTAGAAATCATACAATATGATTTTCTGGATTTTTGTTTTAGAATCCGTCTCTCACAGTTGAAGTGTACCTATGATAAAAATTACAGACCTCTACATGCTTTGTAAGTAGGAAAACCTGCACAATCCGCAGTGTATCAAATACTTGTTCTCCCCACTGTATGTGTAGTTGGAGTACAGCAGATATAGACAATGGAAACAACCAGCAAGGTAAAGGGGATGAAAAGGAGCCACAGACAGGAAAATGACCTGGAATTAACATGTCTGTCTGTCTTCACAAGGCCAGCACCTCTCTTGCTCTCCCTCTTGGCTCTGTCACTCTTTCACCTTTAACTTTTCACTCTGGGTTTCACCCCAGGGTGGCTATGCTTTGTAATGCCATACATTAACTGTCCCTGTCCATCCCCCCCTGTGACATTGTTAACACTGGGCACTAATGTCTGTACCTATTTGCCTGTACAATTTTAACATTTTGTTGCTTCAAATTGGATACACAGTATATTGCATTTGATTTTCAAGTGGCAAGATTTTAACTGAGCACCAAAGTGAGTTAAGAGACCATTAATATTTTTTGCACGGTTTTATGAGATGTAATGTATTCATTATTTAATTGAAAAGTTAAAAACCCCTTAGACCTTTTAGCTCAATACATTTCTGCCTTAGGGACACGATATGTATTGTCATACTTTGTGTTGATTTGACATATCCCCTTGTTCTCCTCTCCCATCCCTTCCTTTGTCATCCTCTTGTCTTCCTCTTTCCTTACAGCACTTTATTCTCCCTCCTGATCTGCCACTTCCTTTACTGCTTTATCCTTTGTCTATCCATATGTTTCCCCTTCTCCTTATCTCCCTATTTACTAAACTTTTACTATTTCCCTTTTGTTCTTCCCTCTCTACCTTTTCTACCCCCCCCCCCCCCCCCCCTCTCTGTGGTGCTGGTCCTTGGGGCTGTGAAATCACCAGACATTAATGAGCGTGAGCATGCACCCCACCCTCGGCAGCTCCAAGTGCATGTGCCCGCCAGGGTGCCACTTGCTGGGGGATGGGAAGTCCTGTGCAGGGCTGGAGAAGCTTCCACCCAGCCATGAGAGCTTCTCATTCGGATACTGCTCCTCCCAGGCCTCCCCTGAGCGGAGCTCCTTCAAGCGGCAGTAACACAACCTGGCCTCCCTGAGCTACCCCTCCTACGCTGCCACAGGGGTGGCGATACAGGCAGCATAGCTGCAGGGAGTCCCTGGCCTGTCTGCAAGGATACGAGGCCAGGGGTGGCCATTGCCTAGGTAACTATGCAGGGGAGCAGGTAGAGATGAGGGGGAGAAGCGGCTGCTGAGCCGTGGTTGCTCCGAGACGTTTCCACTTCACAATAACAGTACTTACAGTTAACCGGGGCAGCTCTAGTAGGGCAGAAAATTGACGAACTGACTTGTTGGAAGGGTGGCATCCTATGACGGTGCCACATTGAAAGTCACTTAGCTGTTCAGTAAGGCCATTTTGCTGCCAATGTTCTTCTAAGGAGATTGCATGGCTGCGTGCTTGATTTTATACACCTGTCAGCAACAGGTGTTGCTGTAATAGCTGAATCCAGTACTTCTGTGTATATGGTGTATGTTTCCAAATTGCAAAAACTGTCCAGTTGTGCTGACATTCATATGATGTTTGTATCAGTGTGCACAAAACCTTCCTTTGATGTTGCAAGAATGTTAACAAAACAGCAATTCAGAGTTCTTTAAATGTTCCCAGAACATGTCATTTGGTTGTGGGAACAGTGTGGGTACATTGCAAGAGATCGGTTCCCGAAACACATAATATGCCCAGAAGCGATGACATTCATACAATGTGTAAGTTAGGTTGCAGAGGAAATTCCCTTCATGTAGTAAGAATGAAATAAGTCAGTTTTTATGACATTCGTAGAATATTTGCTTTAGGTTTAACATAATAGTTAATTGATGTTCGCGCATATACACAGTGTGTACAGAACATTATGAACACCTTCGCATGACCTAGACTGACCAGGTGAATCCAGGTGGAAGCTATGATCCCTTATTGATGTCACTTGTTTTTTTGTTGTTTTTTTTACCCCTTTTTCTCCCCAATTTCGTGGTATCCAATTGTTGTAGTAGCTACTATCTTGTCTCATCGCTACAACTCCCGTACGTGCTCGGGAGAGACGAAGGTTGAAAGTCATGCGTCCTCCGATACACAACCCAACCAGCCGCACTGCTTCTTAACACAGCGCGCATCCAACCCGGAAGCCAGCCGCACCAATGTGTCGGAGGCTACACCATGCACCTGGCAACCTTGGTTAGCGCGCACTGCTCCCGGCCCGCCACAGGAGTCGCTGGTGCGCGATGAGACAAGGACATCCCTACCGACCAAGCCCTCCCTAACCCGGACGACGCTAGGCCAATTGTGCGTCGCCCAAAGGACCTCCCGGTTGCGGCCGGTTACGACAGAGCCTGGGCGCGAACTCTGGGACTCTGATGGCACAGCTGGCGCTGCAGTACAGCGCCCTTAACCATTGCGCCACCCGGGAGGCCCTGATGTCACTTGTTAAGTCCACTTCGATCCGTGTAGATGAAGGGCAGGAGACAGGTTAAATATCAAATCATTAAAAGTCCAATTCCCAGTGTCAATATCAAGTCAAACTATATTATAATGCAATGACTTGAATATGGTATACTACAAGCCAGACTATAGCATATAGCAAGTTTAAAACTACCTGGACCAGTGGAATTGTGAAGGTCTGCTCTGAGTTAGTTCATACTCCCTTTTGCACCGCATTGCTTGTGAGCCAAGTGCTAGCAGGGGAGGGCTTGTCAGAACATAAGTCACAAAGGCCTCACGTACGTGGAGACCAAAACTGTCCTATTCCTAGCTCGTCCTCTGTTTGACGTAGTGCACACTTCCTCTCTATTCTTCAACACGTTTTGTGAAGTAGTTCATTCGTGCAGCCTCTCGTATATCTTGTGACCCGCATGCGCTGGGATCGGTCACGCCTGTGTGTAAGCCACTCACAGGGATGAGAGCGGAAGTAGGAACAACATCAATCTCCATTTGTTCATCTGCTGGGAGACATGATTAAGTGGCACAGATATGATCTAGAGAGACGCCTCACTCTGAGCCCCTAGACCCAACACACGTATGCACACACACACACACAAACACACACACACACACACACACACACACACAGCACACACACACCAGCCACACATGTACATGCAGCACACAGACACACCAGCCACACACACGTGACGGCTTGAATTTCAGACCCTGGGTAGATTGACTGGCCGCTACCCCCTGTCCTGATTTATTTTAGCAAATTGAAAGATTCCATGAAGTGAGTCAGTTTTTGTTGGCAAGGCAACCGCCCAGATCGGTAACAGGCTGCACCACGAGCCCCTGCGCTCGCTATTTTCATGGTACACACTGTATTAGCCATGAAATGATACCAACACTAAAACAATATTAATTTATTGAGATTGCTGCAATACTTCAGGGTTTTGGCTCTGGGCCCTGGAACCTGGGGCTATCCGGTCGGACCTCCGGCTAGGGCCTGGAATTCTCCCAGGCCCTAGCCTGAGTGATGGCTGGGCTGGCAGGGATCAACGCAGAGGATTGTAGCTAACGTTGGTGAGATGTATGCTACGGTACAGTAATCTGACCTCACTGCAAACACAGGTTATCACAGAAATGTTCCTAACACTGGCTGGGGGTTTCTGATTATATTGAGTACAGCTTGGCACAGCCTCCCTCCATCACTCTCCACTGTGAGGACCCTGCTCTGCCCTGCCCTGGGACAGGGCTTATGGTGAGGAACAACAAAATAAATATAAACGAACCTAACTGAAAACAAATGTGCTGTCAGGAGTGGTAATGTGGTATGTGGATCAAGTTTTTCCATGACCATGCAACATCAGCAACAACAACAACAAAGGTAATAGGCACATCTCCTGGACCTATGTAGGACCAGTCCCTGGTAAAACATTTGTTTTCAGCTTTGTTTATCCCAATTTGTTTTCAGCTTTGTTTATCCCAATTTGTTTTATTTTCTTCTGACATGACAAGTAAAAAAAAAAAAAAAAATCTTGAACAGCCGTAGTACATTAGCCCTGTCCCTGGGTGTATCTGCTCTCACCAAGAAAAACTCTGGACCTTAGGCAACAATAAGAGTTTTACCCCATACGGTTACATTCTCAGGGATAACTCATCGAACTACTCATGGCCACTCCTGGAAAAACACATTTGTCTTCAGCTTTATTTGTTTGTATTTGTTTTATGTATCTCCTATGTATAAATACAGCTGTGCTCTACAAGTCAAGTCCCTGGGATTTCTGCTGCGTAGCGAGGAGAGGAGGGCACTCCACACTAAGCATTTAACTTCAGGCGATGTCTTTTGTACATCTTTTTTTGGTCCCCCCCGTCTTCTTTTGGGTCTTTTTATGGTGTGGTCCCGAGCGGTCTTGATTTCAACGTTCACAGACGTTTAGTTTTGGTCCAGACTGAACCAAATCTGAATCAATAATAAACATCTATCTTTCACAAATTTGGACAGCACAGTACAGTAGAGCACATACACAGTACGTTGTACAATGCAGTACATTGCACTTAATACATACACAGTGCACAGTACAATACAGTACATTGCAGTACACAGTACAGAAAAAAAAGTATAGCACAGTACAGTAGAGCATACTAGAATACAATAAAGAAAAGTATACTGTAGGATATTGTGACCTACTTTACTCTAATGTACTATACTGAACTAAACTGTACTGTATTGTACTGTACTCTACTGAAGTAAACTATACTGTATTGTATGGTACTCTACTGAATTAAACTATACTTTACTGTAGTATTCTCTACTGTACTGCACTCTACTGTACTCTGCAATGTTTGATTGCCAAGTCAGGTTTTTTATGCTCTGCGCCACCTTGGAAGCTGTCTTTCATTGTCTTTTTTTCAGTATATATCCATGGCAGTACAGTAGTAGTGGTGCCTGGTTAAAATCACTGAGGAAGCCAACCCAAGCCTGTATTAAAGCCATATTACAACCTACGTTGTGATAATTGCTTTGTAACCCATTCATTCATATGCCACGGTAATATACAACAAGGCCGTGACAACAAAACGACAACAGTCACACAGCGGTGGAATACATTCCAATTCACATACGTTTGTTTCATTACAAAACCGGAGAGCAACATCTGTCCGGTGAAGTGCACAAAGCAAATATTACATGTAACAAACAGTTATATCACCTGCAGCATGGTCAAGCAAGTTAATGTTTTCAACAGTTTACTAAACAACTACCACAGAGTTACGGCAAGTCAGCACAAAGACAACAGGAGCACGGCCTCAGCTATTCCAGAGCCATTTCAAATTAAACACTTAATCATCATCAAATCAACAAGGTTTAGTTTATTCAATGAAAACAAACGTAAAGATACCAAAAAACGATTTAGTCCAATCAATGTTGGTAAATATCATGTTGCTGTGTGTGTGAGCGAGTAAAACATTAAAATGTTGACTCACCCTACTTGTAGACTAGTTGAATGCCAATGCCATCCTCTTTCATGTTGGCAAAACGGTGTATGGCTCTGTCACACAGTACACTTTTAGTTTTTCTTGTCATAGGCTACCTAGCTAAAATGCTTGCTAGCCTCACTTCATCGCATGGGCAACAATGGACCAGCTAAGTGAGCTTGCTAGTTAATGTGAGCCTACTAGGATACATCTAGGCTACATCTTGAACATCAATAATCTCCGGCCAGTTGCACAACATATTAATGTATGGTTAGATCAGAGTAGCCGTCATTATCTTGGCCTGTACAGAGAATCAAGAACAGTCCACCACCCAAAGGACATCCAGCCAACTTGCCATAAACTGTGGGAAGCATTGGAGCCAACATGGTCCAGCATCCCTGTGGAATGCTTCGACACCTTGTAGAGTCAACGCCCCAACGAATTGAAGCTATTCTGAAGGGGAACTAGGGCTGTTACAGTGACCGTATTACCACCACACCGGCGGTCACAAGTCTTGATGGCAGTCCATGTGACCGTTTAGTCATGGTAATTAGGCTTCTCCAAGCTCTGATGCTGCTGATGGTCATTAGTAGCCTACAAAACTTTGCTAACTACCTGTTACTCAACACTCTATTGTACCTCTAATCACTCAGACATCAATGGAAATGTAATCGAAAATCTAATCAAACACTTCATGAGAGCCCATGAGTTCGTGTGCAACATTTCTATAGGCTATGCAATTGTGTGAGAAAACAGAGTAATGGTTTGTATCACAACTAAAGTGGCCAAATAACTTCTTAAAATTAAGCACATTAATCAGCTTTACAACAGGTTTAGAGCCTAACTGACATACATACGCAGCACATGAGTTTCAAGTTTGGCGAAGATCATTTTCACCATAAAAATGCACCTTTACAATAAAAGCATTTCATGCATAATTGCATTTGTGGTCACTTTTGAGAATGGTGTTTTCCCGCAAATAGAACATTTGCGCTTACTGTCATGTGCACATTGCTGTGTTTACAATGTGAAGAAATAGCCTAATAGTTTATCAACATTTTTTTTTTGATGCTAGTGGTTGTATAAATTTGGGATCTATCGCATCCCACAACTGTCCCAGACTATGTTTTGAATATTTATTTCAGAAAAGGTCCGCTTTTGTACTATGGGGGATAATAGATTGACATAGGCTAGTAGTTGCTGTTCGTTAGGCCTACTCATCTTGTGGGCACACGAAAAGTACATGTGGACAGTTCTTCCAATATCTTTAATATTCGCCTCAGAATTGGATAAGGATGCATGCAGTTGAGTCCCCGATGGGTCTGTCTTCACTTCTAGCCTGTGAGAAAGACCCGATCAGGTGACAGAGAGCCATTTGAGTGAGAGGTGCTTTGGAGCGTGCAGCTGGGAGAAGGGAATGATAATTATTATATTCACCCCAAGAGCACAATGGCCACTGGCTGCAAAAGGCATGGATTTGTTTAGGGGGGATTATGGCCACACAATGGGATGCCACCAGGAAATTTGAAGCATTATCAAGTGCTTGTCAAATTGTGAATGCAGCAAACTTTGGTTGTGCACCACAAAATACTGTCCTACCTAATGTATGATAGCATTTTTAACTGAACACATTCCCTGGGATCATATTCCAAATACATGGCCTTTAAAAAAGGAGTAAGCTCAACTCCTATTTAATGTAATATGTATTGATAATTCAATGGCTTTTTTTGAGAATGACACATTTTTTGAGAATGACACAAATATTAGTCTGCTGCTTCAGTTTGTATGATGGCAATTTGCATATACTTCAGAATGTTATGGAGAGTGATCAGATGAATTGCAAATAATTGCAAAGTCCCTCTTTGCCATGCAAATGAACTGAATCCCCCCCAAACTTTTCCACTGCATTTCAGCCCTGCCACAAAAGGATCAGGATCAGTGATTCTCTCGTTAACACAGGTGTGAGTGTTGACAAGGACAAGGCTGGAGATCACTCTGTCATGCTGATTGAGTTTGAATAACAGAATGGAAGCTTCAAAAGGAGGATGGTGCTTGGAATCATTGTTCTTCCTCTGTCAACCATGGTTATCTGCAAGGAAACACGTGCCGTCATAATTGCTTTGCACAAAAAGGGCTTCACAGGCAAGGATATTGCTGCCGGTAAGATTGCACCTAAATCAACCATTTATCGGATCATCAAGAACTTCAAGGAGAGCAGTTAAATTGTTGTGAAGAAGGTTTCATGGCGCCCAAGAAAGTCCAGCAAGCGCCAGGACCGTCTCCTAAAGTTGATTCAGCTGCGGGATCGGGGCACCACCAGTACAGAGCTTGCTCAGGAATGGCAGCAGGCAGGTGTGAGTGCATCTGCATGCACAGTGAGGCAAGACTTTTGGGGAATGGCCTTGTGTCAAGAAGGGCAGCAAAAGAAGCCACTTCTCTCCAGGAAAAACATCAGGGACAGACAGATATTCTGCAAAAGTTACAGGGATTGGACTGCTGAGGACTGGGGTAAAGTCATTTTCTCTGATGAATCCCCTTTTCGATTCAATGTGAGCGCTACCATCAGTCCTGTGTCATACCAACAGTAAAGCATCCTGAGACCATTCATGTGTGGGGTTGCTTCTCAGCCAAGGGAGTGGGCTCACTCACAATTCTGCCTAAGAACACAGCCGTGAATGGTACCAACACATTCTCCGAGAGCAACTTCTCCCAACCATCCAAGAACAGTTTGGTGATGAACAATGCCTTTTCCAGCATGATGGAGCACCTTGCCATAAGGCAAACGTGATAACTAAGTGGCTCGGGAACAAAACATCGATATTTTGGGTCCATGGCCAGGAAACTCCCCAGACCTTAATCCCATTGAGAACTCGTGTTCAATCCTCAAGAGGCGGGATGGATGAACAAAAACCCACAAATTCTGACAAACTCCAAGCATTGATTATACAAGAATGGGCTGCCATCAGTCAGGATGTGGCCCATAAGTTAATTGACAGCATGCCAGGGTGGATTGCAGAGGTCTTGAAAAAGAAGGGTAAACGCTGCAAATATTGACTCTTTGCATCAACTTTGTGTAATTGTCAGTAAAAGCCTTTGACACTTATGAAATGCTTGTAATTTTACTTCCGTATTCCATAGTAACATCTGACAAAAATATCTAAAGACACTGAATGCAGCAAACTTTGTGGAAATTAATATTTGTGTCATTCTCAAAAACTTTTGGCCATGACTGTATTCACCTTTGCTATGAAGCCCCTAAATAAGATCCCTAAATAAGATCCGGTGCAACCAATTACCTTCAAGTCACATAATTAGTTAAATAGATTGCACACAGGTGGACTTTTAGTGTCACATGATCTCAGTATATCTTCACCTGTTCTGAAAGGCCCCAGAGTCTGCAACAACACTAAGCAAGGGGTAACCACCAGGCAACACCATGAAGACCAAGGAGCTCTCCAAAGAAGTCAGGGACAAAGTTGTGGAGAAGTACCGATCAGGGTTGGGTTATAAAAAAATATCATAAACTTTGAACATCCCACGGAGCACCGTTAAATCCATTATAATAAAAACATTAAAGAATATGGCACCACAACGAAACTGCCAAGAGAGGGCCGCCCAACAAAACTCATGGACAAGGCTAGGGGGGTATTAATCAGAGAGGCAACGAAGAGACCAAAGATAAACCTGAAGGAGCTGCAAAGCTCCACAGAGGAGATTGGATTATTTGTCCATAGGACCACTTAAGCCGTACACTCCACAGAGCTGGGCTTTACGGAAGAGTGGCCAGAGAAAAGCCATTGCTTAAAGAAAGTGTGACCAGAGTACCGGTACCACCTGTATAAATCCTCGTTATTGTAATTTTATTGTGGTGCTCTTTATTTTATTTTTTTACTTTAGTTTATTTAGTAAATATTTTGTTAACTCCATTTCTTGAACTGCATGTTGGTTAAGGTCACGAACCTTTGTGCAGGGCTGCAGCCATAATGGATCGAGCAGATCAGCCCCAGTAGATTTGTTTTTTACATCAATCAAGGCATCTAGCACATGACAGATAGTAAATTGTTCAAAGATTCACTAGAAGTTGACAGGTAAACTGTTGAGTCAGGTAGAGGCTATTAGAGGGAAGAGCACTCATTTGACTGAACAGGGCCAATTAAACCACACTTTCGCTCAAATAAAAGCCTGCTGTGATAAAATGATGATTAAAAGCATTACCATTCTTCTCAGTTATGATGCCGGAGTCCGACAGAACTTGCTTAAGCAGGGTTGAAGAAGAATTTATACACTTCAGTGCAAGGATCACCAGCAGAGTCAGAGACAGAGCTTAAACATTTGTTTGATTTAGCTTTCTCAATGAAGATAGTGTGTGTCTATATACACTACCTCACTTAGAAATGTCCTTGTTTTTTTGAAAGAAAAGCAAAAAATGTTTTCAATTAAAATAACATCATATTGATCCTTTTAGGCAGAGTGCCTTTTAGGCAGAGTTGCAAAGAAAAAGCCATGTCTCAGACTGGCCAATAAAAAGAAAAGATTAAGATGGGCAAAATAACACAGACACTGGACAGAGGAACTCTGCCTAGAACTCTACCTACCCCCGCCCCCCTCCCCATCTCGTATTTTTGAGTGGGAGAACTTCCCAGGCAGTGGCCTGCCTAGCTCACAAACTAGAATCAGTGAGCCCACTCCGACAAGGTTAATTGACCCACAGTCCCACACAGTGACATAATATCATTGCTGTGACGTGCAAATGAGCGATAGAAAACCGATCGCGCAAATGTGACCATTCCCCCCCAAAATTGTGCGGGTTCCCCGTGCCGCCCCCGGCTGTCCGCCTTGGGCAGCTGCCCATGTCGCCTATACCTAAATCCGCCACTGTGGCACAGAGATAAGGTAGTCATTCAAAAATCATGTTATTGCCCACAGAGTTAGTCCATGCAACTTGTTATGTGACTTGTTAAGAAGATATTTACTCCTTAACTTATTTAGGCTTGCCGTGACAAAGGGGTTAAATACTTATTGACTCAAGGCATTTCAGCTTTTCGTTTTTTATTAATTTGTAAACATTTTGAAAAACATAATTCCACATTGACATTATGGGGTGTTGTTTGTAGGCCAGTGACAAAAAAAAACGACATGTAAATTCAGGCTGTAGCACAACAAAATGCGGAACAAGTCAAGGGGTGTGAACACTTTCCGAAGGCACTGTATGTACTTTACCGACCGTGCCGTGCTGGTTCAGGGGGTAGAAACTGCCAGCCAGTCGACCGTGGTGGTCCCCCATGAAAGATGAAAGAGAAACCCTGAGCAGCTCACACTCCATGATGTCACGACTATGTCAAATTGTTTTGAAGTGTTTTTTTTTTAGGTTTGCAGGAAATAAGGAAAAGTTTCCAGCTGGTTTTTAGCTTTGTCATCATGAAGCCCACAGAGTCTTTGTTAAAAGCACAAAAGACACATCTTTCCAAAAAAAAAGCACTTTTAAATAAATTCCAGACTCAAAAGAAACTACACTTACTGGTAGGCCTAAATATCATTTATGAGAATGGACATTTACTGTAACACATCTAATGGGCCGTGTCTAGACAGTTGGCCTTTTGCCTCTTATTGAAGAGAAAGGATAACATAAACACACTACTTCCCATTAGGTCAGACATACTGGGCCTGACCACTGTATCTGCCTGTTTCCAGTCTGTGTCAGATGTGTGAGAAAGGATTGCTCACTGTGTTAGGAGTGCGTGTAACTGTGTCGGGAGTGCGTGTGGTGGAATCTGACTAACTGGAATAGAATAGCTGTGTGCAGTGTCAGCGGAAGTGTGAGTAAAATGGGAAGAGAGTGTGACGCACTCTCTAATGTCCTCAGATGTGTGACCTGGCTGACCTTACATGTACCACCCAGACACATCCATGCACACCCTCCGAAGCAATGGCGAAAGATAGTCTTACTGGTGTCTGACACATAATGAAAAAAACATTTACAGACAAAATTCTTGACAATTTAAAAACATTAACATGTAGTGTGCTTGCATTTGCATATATCAGGTACACATACTTGTCAGTACATGCACACAAAAAGAAGGTCAAAGTGGAGGTGGTGCTGTTCACTTGCACTATATGAAATGGAAGGGAGTTCCATGCAATCATGGCTTTATTTTACTAGGCAGGTCAGTTAAGAACAAATTCTTACTTTCAGTGACGGCCTAGGAACAGTGGGTTAACTGCCTTGTTCAGGGGCAGAACGATACATTTTTACTTTGTCAGCTCGGGGATTTGAACTTTCGGTTACTAGTCCAATGCTCTAACCACTAGGCTACTCTGCCGCCCCATATAATACTGTATGTTTTCTTGAATTTGTTCTGGACCTTTGAAAAGACCCCTGGTGGCATGTCTGGTGAGGTAAGTGTGTGTGTGTGTGTGTCAGTGCTGTGTGTAAGTTGACTATGCAAACCATTTGGAATTTCTAACACATTGTTTTTTATAAAGACAACTCTTAGCCAAGGGAAACTATTAGCCCTCTGATTACAATGAAGAGCAAAACATGCCACTCTGTTCTGGGCCAGCTGCAGCTAAACTAGGTCCTTCTTTGCAGCACTTGACCATAAGACTGGACAATAATTAAGATAAGATAAAACTAGAGCCTGCAGGATTTGCTTTGTGGAGTGTGGTATCAAAAAGCAGACCATCTCTTTATCACAGACAGACCTCTACCCATCTTTACAAACACTGAATCAATATTTTTTCAACCATGACAGTTTACAATCGAAGGTAACACCAAGTAATTTAGTCTCCTTAACTTGTTCAACAGCCACACCATTCATTGCCAGATTCAGCTGAGGTCTAGAACTTAGGGAATGATTTGTGCAAAATACAATGCTGTTAGTTTTAGAGATGTTTAGGACCAGTTTATTACTGTCCACCCATTTTAAAATTGACAGGAACTCTTTGTTTAGGGTTGCAGTGATTTCACTAGCTGTGGTTGCTGACACGTATAGGGTTGAATCATCATCATACATGGGCACACAGGCTTTGTTGAATTCCAGTGGCAGATCATTGCTAAAAACAAAAGAGTAGAGGTGAAGAGAGCTGCCCTGCAATACACCACACTTTACGTGTTTAACATCAAAGAAGCTTCCATAAAATAAAAAACTATGTTCTATTAGATAGCTCTAAATCCACTATATAGCAGAGGTTGAAAAGCCATAACGCAAAACTTTTTGAACAACAGGTTATGGTCAATAATTTCAAAGGCAGCACTGAAATCTAACAGTACAGCTCCCACATTCTTCTAATTATCAATGTCTTTCAACCAATCATCAGTCATTTGTGTCAGTGCAGTACATGTTGAGTGGCCTTCTCTATAAGCATACTGAAAATCTGTTCATTTGTTTACAGAGAAATATAATTGTATTTGGTGTTACGTTCCCCAGTTTCTGTGTTGTGGTTTGTGTATTTGTATGTGTGCGTTTCAGGAAAATGGCTTCCTGGAATCCCCCAAGCAGCTGATTGGTCGACTCCATGGCAAATTTGAGCTGACCCCGCCCTCTCGTCAGAAACAGCTGTCTTCAATTACAGACTCCTTCTGAAGCAATATAAACCAGTGTTCTGTTGCCCAGAAGGGAGATGATTGCTGAAAGAAGAGAGTGATAACCAGTGTTGGTAGTTGTTAGGAGATGAGGCAGATGAGTTTTGGTTAGTGCACCAGGTGGTGCTAGTTAGGTAAGTAGTGGGTAGGCAGGTAAGGTAGGAGAGGGGGCTTTGATATTGAATTTCTTTGCTTTGGTTCCGTCCAGCCCCTTTCCCCAAAAATTACAGTGTGGCGGAATAAATTCCCTACCTTTTGTCATCCTTACTCGCACCTACAGTCCCATATCTCTTTCACTCCACGGGGAGTTGAGTTGTAGCAGGGTGTTGCGTTCCCTCTTCCTAGAGGCGTACGTAACATTTGGCCAAACAAATTGTTTTCCAACAGTTTGCTAAGAGCTGGCTGGTCTGCTGTTAGAACCAGTAAAGGCTGCTTTTCCATTCTTGGGTAGCGGAATGACTTTGGCTTCCCTCCAGGCCCGAGGACAAACACTTCAAGTTTTATTAATGGTATGTACAGGATATGCATGGTATACATCTTCCAACGAAATGCTTACTTGCAGGATCCTTCTCGACAATGCAACAACAATAAGGAATATGAAGATAAAGTGAATGTCGGTAGAATATATTTTTTAGCGTAAGTGTAATACAGGAAGGCACAATTTATAGTCCAATATTGACATGTGTATGGAGAAGGGAGGACAGAAGTTGTGATATGTGGGTGTTTGCATGAGTGAGTGCATCAGTGGAGGCTCCTGAGGAGGAAGGGGAAGACCATCCTCAGTGAATTTCATAAAAATAGTCAAACATTACTAACTATATTCATGTCACAAAATAATTAAAACACACTGTTTTGCAATGAGTAGTAGCCTCAACAGAACTCTCTGGAGTAGCACCATGGTGTAGCTGGAGGAGAGACAGTTTCCATCCTCCTCTGTGTACATTGAATTCAAAACAAAACCTAGGAGGCTCATGGTTCTCATCCCCTTCCATAGATGCACACATGAATTATACCAACTTCTGGAGGACATCCTCCAACCTATCAGAGCTCTTGCAACATGAACTGACTTGTTGTCCACCCAATCAAAGGATCAGAGAATGAATGTAGTACAGAAAGCATAAGCTACAGGAAAAATGTGAGTATCATGTAGAAACCTAAACCTATCGATGTTACTTTGAGCTGGATGAATGGAATATGAATGACAATTATCAAATATACTGTAATAGAAATAAGGCCATGCTCATAAAAAATAAAATCGTCCTACCTCATCTTAAACGTCACCGACCGCCACTGGAGTGCATGTGTGCTAAGGTGCCGAGAATCAGAGCAGGTCGTCAGTCCAGTTCATGTGTTCAGCAGTCTGATGGCTTATAGATATAGTTTATATCAGACCTCATGCTCCGATACCGTCTGCCCGACGGTAAGGGAGAGAACAGCTCATGGCTGGAGTATGTGAGGTCTTTGATGATGCTGCGCACCTTTCTCAGGCACTTTTTCGAGTAGATGCCCTGGGTGGATGGGAGCACGGTCCCAGTGATGTACTGGGCTGTCTTCACCACCCGCTGGAGGGATTTGCGGTCATGGATGGAGAAATTCCCGTAGCAGGCCATGATACAACTGGTGAGGACACTCAATGGTGCCACCATAGTATTTGGAAAGGACCCGGCGTGAGATGCTGAATTTCTTCAGCCGGCTTAGAAAGTAGGGACACAGTTGCGCCCTCTTGTCAAGAGTGATGGTATTGTTGGTCCATGACAAGTCCTCGGTGACTCTCTTTACTGCAGTCCCGTTGATGTGTATCTGAGCATGTCCCCTCCTTTGCTTCCCGAAGTCAACAATCAATTCCTTTGTTTTGCTGACGTTCAGCTGCACTGTGTCGTGACACCACAATGCAAGTTCCCTTACAGTACCTCCTCCCTATAGGCTGACTGTTGGTTATCAGGCCTACAACTGTGGTGTTGTCAGCAAACTTGGTGATGGAGTTGGTGTCGTGCTAAGCCACGCAGTGGTGGGTGAACAGGGAGCACAGCAGAGGACTGAGGACACCCCCCCTGGAGGGACCCTGTGTTAAGAGTCAGTGTGGTGGAGGTGTTGTTGCCTGTTGTCTGCCCATCAACAAGTCCAGGATCCAGTTGTAGAGGGTGGTATCCAAAAGTAGGGCTCTGAGCTTGGTGTCGAGTTTGGAGGGAACAATAGTGTTGAATGCTAAATTGTAGTCAAAGAACAGCAGGTATTATTTTTGTTACAGCTGTGTGAATAGCGATGGACATGGCAACTTCCGTGGATCTGTTGGAGTGGTAGGCATATTTTCCTCACGTCAGCATCGGAGCAGCAGGAGTCTTCCTTGATGGCTCGGTATTGTCTGACTTGAAGCGAGCATAGAATGTATTAAGGTCCTCTGGGAGGGAGGCTTCGGTGGGCACCGCATAGCTGGATTTGCCTTTGTAGTCTGTACTCACTGCCACATGCGATGTGAGTCTGAGTTGTCGAACAACATTCAAGTTTGAGTCTGTATTGTCTTTTGCATCCCTAATGGATTTGCGGAGCTCGTACCTGCTTGTACATGTTGCGCGCCACCGAGCCATCAGGGTTCGTTCTGTTGACATTGAACGCTGTAGTACGGGCTCTCAGTATTGTACAGACATCTCCATTCATCCAACGTTTTTGGTTGGGGTATGTCCAGATTGTTATTGTGGGTACAACATCATAAACACATTTCCTAATGAAGTGTGTGACTGACAATGTATATTCCTAAATGTTGATGGATGAATACTGGGTGGGTGGATCTTTGAAGATATTCCAATCAGTATTCTCAAAACCATCCCGCAGCATTGTCTGCCTCCTCTGTCCAGCACTGCACTATTCTCTGTGTTGTTGGCTCCCTCTTGCATGTAGGTGGGGAGTAGGAACAAAGGGACATGATCTGATTGGCCAAAGTAGGGGCAGGGGCTGGCATTGTATGCATCATGAATGTTTGTGTATACATAGTCAAGCACGCTGGATCCTCTTGTGGTGTATGATACATGTTGGTGATATTTATTTAAAATTTTTAGACAGTCTAAATTAAAGTCACCCACCACAATAAAGACTGCTTCTGAGTGAGAGGATTCTTGCTGGCTAATGATCTTGAGTGACGTTTTTGTGTTTGCTTGTGGTGGTATGTACACAGCTTTGAATTCCGTAGGCATATAGTGGAGTTGGCATTTTAGCATCAGAAACTCCAGGTCAGTTAAACAGGAGCTCGCAATGTTTTCAACTTTGGTATCAGGAATTATTTATGAGGAAACATACCCCTTCCCCGACTCTTACCAGAAGCGGACGTTCGAGCCATTCGGAATATGGAGAAGCCGTTTGGTTGAATAGCAGAGTCGAGTGTATTGTCCGTTAGCCATGTCTCAGTAAAAATAAAGACACAGAATTCTCTGATATCTCTCTGCGATTGAAGCCTTGCTCTGAGTATACAAAGTTTATTTTCCAGCGATTGGATACTACGAAGAGGAGGCCATGTAGCCTTTTCAGCCGAGCTTGGCGTGCTCCTTTCCTTCCTCTTTGTCATGACGCGACTATCATTAATGTGATTATTGCTATTTATAGAGTAATTACCTACTACATTTAATAGATACTCAATTAAATTAATCATATACAATTAACTCATTAGGAATTTGGGGCACCACGGGAAAAGCTCTTTAACGAGTTACTGTCTCCCGACTTAAACTCTAAATTTACCTGCAGAGAGCTGGGACCAAAGTAACAAAGCCTACCATCAGTAACACACTATGCCGCCAGGGACTCAAATCCTGCAGTGCCAGACGTGTCCCCCTGCTTAAGCCAGTACATGTCCAGGCCCGTCTGAAGTTTGCTAGAGAGCATTTGGATGATCCAGAAGAAGATTGGGAGAATGTCATATGGTCAGATGAAACCAAAATATAACTTTTTGGTAAAAACTCAACTCGTCGTGTTTGGAGGACAAAGAATGCTGAGTTGCATCCAAAGAACACCATACCTACTGTGAAGCACGGGGATGGAAACATCATGCTTTGGGGCTGTTTTTCTGCAAAGGGACCAGGACGACTGATCCGTGTAAAGGAAATAATGAATGGGGCCATGTATCGTGAGATTTTGAGTGAAAACCTCCTTCCATCAGCAAGGGCATTGAAGATGAAACGTGGCTGGGTCTTTCAGCATGACAATGATCCCAAACACACCGCCCGGGCAATGAAGGAGTGGCTTCGTAAGAAGCATTTCAAGGTCCTGGATTGGCCTAGCCAGTCTCCAGATCTCAACCCCATAGAAAATCTTTGGAGGGAGTTGAAAGTCCGTGTTGCCCAGCAACAGCCCCAAAACATCACTGCTCTAGAGGAGATCTGCATGGAGGAATGGGCCAAAATACCAGCAACAGTGTGTGAAAACCTTGAAGACTTACAGAAAATGTTTGACCTCTGTCATTGCCAACAAAAGGTATTTAACCTCTAGCACTTAGCCATCCCGGATCCGGGATCGTGAATACAGCCTCAAGCTCATTACCATAACGCAACGTTAACTATTCATCAAAATCGCAAATGAAATGAAATAAATATGCTAGCTCTCAAACTTAGCCTTTTGTTAACAACACTGTCATCTCAGATTTTCAAAATATGCTTCTCAACCATAGGAAAACAATCATTTGTGTAACAGTAGCTAGTTAGCATAGCATTTAGCGTTAGCGTTAGCGTTAGCATTCAGCAGGCAACATTTTCACAAAAACCAGAAAAGCATTAAAATAAAATAATTTACCTTTGAAGAACTTCAGATGTTTTCAATGAGGAGACTGTTAGAAAGCAAATGTTCAGTTTTTCCTGAAAGATTATTTGTTTAGGAGAAATCGCTCCGTTTTGTGCGTCACGTTTGGCTACCAAAGAAAAACTGAATCCCAGGAGAAAATGCCCGCACCTGAAGATTACGCACCAATTTAGACAAAGGACACCGGGCGGACCCCTGGAAAATGTAGTCTCTTATGGCCAATCTTCCAATGATATGCCTACAAATACGTCACAATGCTGCAGACATCTTGAAGAAACGACAGAAAGGACAGGCTCGTTCGTAGTGCATTCACAGCCATATAAGGAGACAATGGAAAACAGAGCTTCAGAAATTCTGCTCATTTCCTGTTTGAAGTTTCATCTTGGTTTCGCCTGTAGCATGAGTTCTGTGGCACTCACAGATAATATCTTTGCAGTTTTGGAAACGTCAGACTGTTTTCTTTCCAAAGCTGTCAATTATATGCATAGTCAAGCATCTTTTCGTGACAAAATATTGCGCTTAAAACGGGCACGTTTTTTTATCCAATAATGAAATAGCGCCCCCATAGACTCAACTGGATAACAAAGTATTGAGAAACTTTTGTTATTGACAAAATACTTATTTTCCAACATCATTTGCAAATAAATAAATTAAAAATCCTACCATGTGATTTTCTGGATTTTTTTTCCTCTCATTTTGTCTGTCATAGTTGAAGTGTACCTATGATGAAAATTACCGGCCTCTCTCATCTTTTTAAGTGGGAGAACTTGCACAATTGTTGGCTGACTAAATACTTTTTTGCCCCACTGTACATTTATGCAGAGATGTCTTTGTCATCTCTCTGTTGAACTCGATGGTTCTATGGAAAGTGGTTCAATGTAAGTCTCTTGGTTGTCCACCAGAGGTCACAATGTCCTTCTTAGTTGTAGGCTTCTTTTGTTCTGGAGTGTTCGTTCGATAGGTGCTTCAGATGTACCACACAGTGTTCAGAGGGATCTGACCTTCCCTTTGGTCGTCTTTCCCAGTTTTTTGGTGGCAAGTTCTCTCTGTGTAACAAAAGATTTTCAGCCTTCCAATCCTGCCGAGCCAAAGGAAGAGTTTCTGCAAGGTATTTAAGTCATAAAACAGGCCAATCCTCAAACATTTGCCTAGCTGATGGGTTCTTTTGATCCTCACCAAGGTGAGAGAGTCATGACAGTCCCCCTCTGGTGGGTTCAACCTTGGAATGATTCTGCAAGATTCAAACCCACCATAAAAATGACCATGTTATGTTCTGGTTATGGATCATCGTTGCAGTCCCCCTCTGGTGGTTTACCCTGGTAGGCTTTCTGAAAGCTGCCGACCACCACAAGAATGGCCAGGGGTTATTCTGGTTGGGAATTGCCGCTCCGGACCAGTCATCAGGTTGTCCAGGCTGGTAGATCTAGGCAGTAACTAAGGTAGATGTTAACAACGCACACACACTCACGAAATACATCATTCCGTTTCTTTTCCAAATGAGCGCCGTTGTGGCACTAAGTGATGGTTGTATGGGAAACTTGTTTATGGCTCAATCACTTCCTAAGTGTCAAAGAAAAATAAACAAAAATTAATAAAAGCATTAACAAAATATAGTTACCACAACTTAATCATCTAATTGGACTGTATTCATATATGTCCAAGGTCTTGGCTAAATGACTCTATCATGGCATTGTGTCTAATGTCATATCTAGGGCGTTCCAACTTAGCGGTGTGCTGTTCTATGACACTTTCCTAAGTTGATAACTACATGATAAGTCTACAGCTGTATGGCACTAGCTTCGGACAGTCTAAAGGGATGACCTATGGACCTCTGGGGAGAAACTGGTGAGTACTGTAGCTGTAGCGTCAAAGGCCTCAGGGTACATTTTCAACTTTACTAAGGCTGGTATTTTGCTCATTAAATGTTCTGTTGTACGCGTGCGTTTATGCTTACACAAGCGCACATGCCAAGGGAAAAAAAACAAGTATCTTGGTAGCTGCAACCTGGTTTTTTCATTGTTTTATCTAAACCAGATCTATTGTGTTATATTCTCCTACATTCAATTCACATTTTCTTTCAAAGAATATGCATATCCTTGGTCCTGGGCCTGAGCTACAGGTTGTTAGATTTGGGTATGTCTTCAGGCAGAAATTGCACAAAGCTATAGTTTGTTAAAAGGTTAACAAACTATAGCTTTGGCAAGTCGGTTAGGACATATACTTTGTGCATGACACAAGTAATTTTTCCAACAATTGTTAACAGACAGATGGATTCACTGTATCACAATTCCAGTGGGTCAGAAGTTTACATACACTAAGTTGACTGTGCCTTTAAACCGCTTAGAAAATGATGTCCTGGCTTTAGAAGCTTCTGATAAATTATGTCAATTGGAGGTGTACCTGTGGATGTATTTTAAGGCCTGCCTTCAAACTCAGTGCCTCTTTGTTTGACATCATGGGAAAATCCAAAGAAATCAGCCAAGACCTCAGAAATGTTTTCCCAAGGGAGCAATTTCCAAACGCCTGAAGGTACCATGTTCATCTGTACAAACACCATGAGACTACGCAGCTGTCATACCGCACAGAAAGGTATGCATTTGAAATGTATTTGGCTAAGGTGTATGTAAACTTCGACTTCAACTGTATGTGACTCACCACCTGGATTCGGTCTTATGTAGAAAAATTTGAATTTCTGTTTTTTACATTGGATAAAAGTAGAGACTCAGAGCTACAACATTTTTTATATCATGCATTTGAGGAAACAATGGGAAAGTAATTCTGCTTTGAAAGTTGATAAACTTTCAGAAAACCGTCTGTTTTGGTACTACAATTTTCTACACCCATTCAGCCTTAGCCCCACCCATATCTTTAAAGGTTGATCAGAGCATTCTGTACTAACTTTTCAGCTACATCCAGACATCGAGAGAGAACAGGTCACTGAACATTACTTGCCCTAGCAAAGCTGGTTAGGCTGTTAAGTTATCCAGAGCGCTGATGACTGCAACTGTGCTGTCAGATTGTCTGTTGGGAATTTCAGAGTGTTTCGCGTTCAGAACGCACACTGGATGCTCTGGCCAATAAGTAGGGTTGATCCGAAAGCTCTGACCTCACAACAACAGTCAAGCACCCAAGCTAACTGGCTGACATTGGCTAGCTACTTCCAGGCAAATAATGAGATAACACCCCACTCTGACCATTTTACTCACCCTAGCAGAGCTGGTTAGGCTGTTTTCATGTTGTCCAGAGCGTTGGTGACTGTAACTTTGCTGCTGGCAACAATTGAATTACGCTTTGTTGCCGACGTTAACTTACACCAGACATATTCAACGGGTGTTGAGCATAAAAATTAATCAGTTATTCTGCACTCTGGCACATTAAGACGAGAGTTAAGGTAAACTATGAATCCCAATGCATGACGTAACATTAGTTAACGGGCCAGCCAGCTAACGTTAGCTAATAATTATCCAAGATGGCGTAGCAGTCAGACGTCTTGTCGTGTCCCTTGTATATATCGTTTTGTTACATATTTTTCTTCGCATATCTTTTAAAACATTTTACTAAACCTCAACATCTAAATACTCTCCTGCAACCCGCCTCGCACAATGTAGCGTGGATCTGCTTTTTTCCCCCTAAAGTATTTATATTTACTTCGGATCCGGAACCCCTCAACTGAAGCTAGCCAGCTATCAGTCAGCAAACCATTGCTAGCGGTCATCAGCTAACCTTTAGCTCGGAAAGCTCTCGCCAGTTCGAACAATGCAACTCTAACCAGAGCATAACGGACCTATTATTTTTATCCCCGGATTCCCACCGCAAACTGAACATTTTCATCTGGATCTTCACAACTAGCTAACCGCAACCCCGGATGACTACTCCTGGCTAGCGTTTCCATCCACTTAGCTTGAAGCTAGCCCGGCCAGAGCTCCTGTGCTACCACCGAAGCATACTCCTGGGCTACAATATCCGGACCCACGACCGCTCTATCGATGTCACCGCATGAAGAGGCATAAACAGACTTCCCCCATCGCGACTTCCCCCAAAGGCTAACTTTCTAGCCCTTGCTATCTGCTTGCTTGCTAATTCGGCCTGCTAACTGCTAGCCTGCCCCGGTCTGCTAACTGCTAGCTTGTTAGCTCAGGCCTGCTAACTGTCTGAATGGCCGCGTCCCCAGCCAGCCCAACCACTCACTGGACCCATATTTATTTTCAATCTCTTTTCGATTTTTAATTCGATTATACCTTCCGGTAACCTGCCTCACCCAATGTGATACGGAATCGCTATTATTTTAAATTTTTAGAACACATTCAAGAACCTCTAGAAGCTAACCAGCTACAAGCTATTTAGTCATTGTTAGCCACTGCTAGCGGCTTTTACCTTCTGCACAGCCAGCCAGTTTTTTTTTGCCTGGATAATACTCGCCAGTCTAGCTTCCCTGTCCCATCTACCGCTGCCCCCTGGACACTGTGATCACTTGGCTACATAGCTGATGCCTGCTGGACACTGTGATCACTTGGCTACATAGCTGATGCCTACTGGACTGTCCATTAATCACGGTACTCCATTCTGTTTGTTTATGTTTTTATCTGTCGGCCCCAGCCGCACTCAGACTCTGTGTGTAGTTAATCCGACCCTCTCTGCCTAGTCAACGCCATTTTACCTGATGTTGTGCTAGCCGATTAGCTGTTGTTGTCTCACCTACTGTTTTAGCTAGCTCTCCCAATCAACACCTGCGATTACTGTATGCCTCGCTGTATGTCTCTCTCAAATGTCAATATGCCTTGTATACTGTTGTTCAAGTTAGTTATCATTGTTCTAGTTTACAATGGAGCCCCTAGTTCCACTCTTCATACCCCTGATACCTCATTTGTCCCACGTCCCACACATGCGGTGACCTCACCCATTACAACCAGCATGTCCAGAGATACAACCTCTCTTATCATCACCCAGTGCCTGGGCTTACCTCCGCTGTACCCGAACCCCACCATACCCTGTCTTCGCATTATGCCCTGAATATATTCTACCACGCCCAGAAATCTGCTCCTTTTATTCTTTGTCCCCAACGCTCTAGGCGACCAGTTTTGATAGCCTTTAGCTACACCCTCATACTACTCCTCCTCTGTTCCGCGGGTGATGTGGAGGTAAACCCAGGCCCTGCATGTCCCCAGGCACCCTCATTTGTTGACTTATGTGATCGAAAAAGCCTTGGTTTCATGCATGTCAACAACACAGTTTGTTTTACTCACTGCTTTAGCACACTCTGCTAACCCTGATGTCCTTGCCGTGTCTGAATCCTGGCTCAGGAAGGCCACCAAAAATGGAGATTTCCATACCCAACTATAACATTTTCCGTCAAGATAGAACTGCCAAAGGGGGAGGAGTTGCAGTCTACTGCAGAGATAGCCTGCAAAGTAATGTCATACTTTCCAGGTCCATACCCAAACAGTTCGAACTACTAATTTTAAAAATGACTCTCTCCAGAAATAAGTCTCTCACTGTTGCCGCCTGCTACCGACCCCCCTCAGCTCCCAGCTGTGCCCTGGACACCATTTGTGAATTGATTGCCCCCCATCTAGCTTCAGAGTTTGTTCTGTTAGGTGACCTAAACTGGGATATGCTTAACACCCGGCAGTCCTACAATCTAAGCTAGATGCCCTCAATCTCACACAAATCATCAATGAACCCATCAGGTACAACCCTAAATCTGTAAACAAGGGCACCCTCAGACGTCATCCTGACCAACTGGCCCTCCAAATACACCTCCGCTGTCTTCAACCAGGATCTCAGCGATCACTGCCTCATTGCCTGTATCCGCTACGGATCCGCAGTCAAACGACCACCCCTCATCACTGTCAAACGCTCCCTAAAACACTTCTGTGAGCAGGCCTTTCTAATCGACCTGGCCCGGGTATCCTGGAAGGATATTGACCTCATCCCGTCAGTGGAGGATGCCTGGTCATTCTTTAAAAGTAACTTCCTCACCATTTTAGATAAGCATGCTCCGTTAAAAAAATGCAGAACCAAAAACAGATATAGCCCTTGGTTCACTCCAGACCTGACTGCCCTCGACAAGCACAAAAACATCCAGTGACAGACTGCAATAGCATCGAATAGTCCCCGCGATATGCAACTGTTCAGGGAAGTCAGGAGCAATACACGCAGAAGTCAGGAAAGCAAAGGCCAGCGTCTTCAGGCAGAAATTTGCATCCTGTAGCTCTAACTCCAAAAAGTTCTGGGACACTGTAAAGTCCATGGAGAACAAGAGCACCTCCTCCCGGCTGCCCACTGCACTGAGGCTAGGTAACACGGTCACCACCGATAAATCCATGATTATCGAAAACTTCAACAAGAATTTCTCAACGGCGGGCCATGCCTTCCTCCTGGCTACTCCAACCTCGGCCAATAGCCCCCCCCCCCCCCCTCCCCGCAACTACTCGCCAAAGCCTCT
Source organism: Oncorhynchus clarkii lewisi (assembly GCF_045791955.1). Taxonomy (NCBI): domain Eukaryota; kingdom Metazoa; phylum Chordata; class Actinopteri; order Salmoniformes; family Salmonidae; genus Oncorhynchus; species Oncorhynchus clarkii. The sequence goes on from NC_092150.1 coordinate 42,164,795, forward strand.
CCAGGTTCTCCTTTACCCAAATCCAGATAGCAGATGTTCTGAAAGAGCTGCAAAACCTGGACCCGTACAAATCAGCTGGGCTTGACAATATGGACCCTCTATTTCTGAAACTATCCGCCGCCATTGTTGCAACCCCTATTACCAGCCTGTTCAACCTCTCTTTCATATCGTCTGAGATCCCCAAGGATTGGAAAGCTGCCGCAGTCATCCCCCTCTTCAAACTGTTACAGACCTATATCCATCCTGCCCTGCCTATCTAAGGTCTTCGAAAGCCAAGTCAACAAACAGGTCACTGACCATCTCAAATCCCACCGTACCTTCTCCGCTGTGCAATCTGGTTTCCGAGCCGGTCACAAGTGCACCTCAGCCACGCTCAAGGTACTAAACGATATCATAACCGCCATCGATAAAAGACAGTACTGTGCAGCCGTCTTCATCGACCTTGCCAAGGCTTTCGACTCTGTCAATCACCATATTCCTATCGGCAGACTCAGTAGCCTCTGTTTTTCTGATGACTGCCTTGCCTGGTTCACCAACTACTTTGCAGACAGAGTTCAGCGTGTCAAATAGGAGGGCATGTTGTCCGGTCCTCTGGCAGTCTCTATGGGGGTGCCACAGGGTTCAATTCCCGGGCCGACTCTTTTCTCTGTATATATGAATGATGTTGCTCTTGCTGCGGGCAATTCCCTGATCCACCTCAACGCAGACGACACCATTCTGTATACTTCCGGCCCATCCTTGGACACTGTGCTATCTAACCTACAAACGAGCTTCAATGCCATACAACACTCCTTCCGTGACCTCCAACTGCTCTTAAACGCAAGTAAAAACATATGCATGCTTTTCAACCGTTCGCTGCCTGCACCCGCACGCCCGACTAGCATCACCACCCTGGATGGTTCCGACCTAGAATATGTGGACATCTATAAGTACCTAGGTGTCTGGCTAGACTGTAAACTCTCCTTCCAGACTCATATCAAACATCTCCAATCTAAAATCAAATCTAGAGTTGGCTTTCTATTCCGCAACAAAGCCTCCTTCACTCACTCACGCCGCCAAACTTACCCTAGTAAAACTGTCTATCCTACCGATCCTCGACTTCGGCGATGTCATCTACAAAATAGCTTCCAATACTCTACTCAGCAAACTGGATGCAGTTTATCACAGTGCCATCCGTTTTGTTACTAAAGCACCTTATACCACCCACCACTGCGACCTGTATGCTCTAGTCGGCTGGCCCTCGCTACATATTCGTCGCCAGACCCACTGGCTCCAGGTCATCTACAAGTCCATGCTATGCTAGGTAAAGCTCAGCCTTATCTCAGTTCACTGGTCACGATGGCAACACCCACCCGTAGCACGCGCTCCAGCAGGTGTTTCTCACTGATCATCCCTAAAGCCAACACCTCATTTGGCCGCCTTTCGTTCCAGTTCTCTGCTGCCTGTGACTGGAACGAATTGCAAAAATCGCTTAAGTTGGAGACTTTTATCTCCCTCACCAACTTTAAACATCTGCTATCTGAGCAGCTAACCGATCGCTGCAGCTGTACATAGTCTATCGGTAAATAGCCCACCCAATTTTACCTACCTCATCCCCATACTGTTTATATTTATTTACTTTTCTGCTTTTTTGCACACCAATATCTCTACCTGTACATGACCATCTGATCATGTATCACTCCAGTGTTAACCTCTCTGATCTCCCCATCCCGGATCCGGTATCAGGAATACAGACTCAAGCTCATTACCATAACGCAACGTTAACTATTCATGAAAATCGCAAATGAAATTAAATAAATATGCCATCTCTCAAGCTTAGCCTTTTGTAAACAACACTGTCATCTCAGATTTTCAAAATATGCTTCTCAACCATAGGAAAACAATAATTTGTGTAAAAGTAGCTAGCTAGCGTAGCATTTAGCGTTAGCATTAGCGTTAGCATCCAGCACGCAACATTTCAACAAAAACATAAAAGCCTTCAAATAAAATCATTTACCTTTGAAGAACTTCTGATGTTTTCAATGAGGATACTCTCAGTTAGATAGCAGATGCTCAGTTTTTCCAAAAAGATTCTTTGTGTATTAGAAATAGCTCCGTTTTATACATCACATTTGGCTACCAAAAAAAAACGAAAATTCAGTCCTCAAAACGCAAACTTTTTTCCAAATTAACTCCATAATATCGACTGAAAATATGGCAAACGTTGTTTAGAATCAATCCTCAAGGTGTTTTTCACATATCTCTTCATTGATATATCGTTCTTGGAAGCATGGTTTCTCCCCTCAATCAAATGGAAAAGTACAAGCAGCTGGCAATTGCGCACCGAATTCCACGCAGGACACCAGGCGGACACTTGGAAAATGTAGTCTCTTATGGTCAATCTTCCAATGATATGCCTACAAATACGTCACAATGCTGCTAAGACCTTGGGGTAACGACAGAAAGTGTAGGCTCATTCCTTGCGCAATCACAGCCATATAAGGAGACAATGGAAAACAGAGCTTCAGAAATTCTGCTAATTTCCTGGTTGACGCATCATCTTGGTTTCGCCTGTAGAATGAGTTCTGGGGCACTTACAGACAATATCTTTGCAGATTCTGAAACTTCAGTGTTTTCTTTCAAAAACTGTCAAGAATATGCATAGTCGAGCATCTTTTCGTGACAAAATATTGCGCTTAAAACGGGAACGTTTTTTATCCAAAAATGAAATAGCGCCCCTAGAGATCCAACAGGTTAATCTGCAAAATTGTAAATATTTGTCTACCTCCTCATGCCTTTTGCACACAATGTATATAGACTCTTTTTTTCTACTGTGTTATTGACTTGTTAATTGTTTACTCCATGTGTAACTCTGTTGTCTGTTCACACTGCTTTGCTTTATCTTGGCCAGGTCACAGTTGCAAATGAGAACTTGTTCTCAACTAGCCTACCTGGTTAAATAAAGGTTAAATAAAAAAATAAAAACAGTACACTTTAACTTGAAATAAATACTTTATGTCGAGAGCATGTCTGCCAAGCTGTCATCAAGGCAAAGGGTGGCTACTTTGAAGAATCTTAGATATATCTTCATTTGTTTAATACTTTTTATTGGTTGCTACATGATTCCATGTGTTATTTAGTAAAAAAAAAAATGTAGAAATAACTTTTGACTGGTTCTGTATGTCATTTCGCAAAGTCTTGTCTGATAGCTTGATGTTGCTTCTGCCAGCATTCCGGCTCTCACTTCCGGGCTTTCTCCCGCATCTCCCGCTTCAGGAACATTTTGTTCTGGATCTCGTTGAGTGAGAGGGACACAGAGCAGCGTGAGGGATTCTCCTTCCTGTACATAATGCTCTCCTTAATTGCCTCTTTTATCACCTAGAGAGGTGGATAGAGGATGTGGAATGGATTAAACACTGTATTAACCGACACATGTGGTTAGTCAATTGACCGTTAACAAACAATCATAATGAATTCAAATGTGGTTATAGGTTAGATTAAAACAAATAAAAAATCAGCATAGGCCTACACACAGGCGTTTGATGTCCAGGGGACCTATAATTTGTGATGGATAACTGGGCAAACGTTGATGTTGCTGGAATGTTTAACATACATTAAATCTGGCTGGTTGAACTGACATTTACGTTGTTGAAATATTGTTTTACAGACATTAGTTCTGGCTAACCGAACTCACCACTATGTGGAGGGTGGTTTGAACAGGAGTCAGGATGCACATTACCATCTACCACATTCAGTACTAATGTCATATTGGAAAACCACTTCATTCACTGGCATTTTAGTTCTGACCGACTGAACTGACTTTTTGATTCGTGGGATCTTTTTACACACCCACACACAGTGCTTAAGAATCAATTTGACCTGGATGTTAAAAGCACTTCACGATAACGCACCAACCACAGACAAAACTAGTATGGCTCCACATCAACATATTCCTGGCTCTTTAAAGAGCACTTAATTGTTCCAAAAACTGTCTGACCTAACATATTAGAGATGGCTGTACAGTAGGCAGTGGTGATGTTGTTGAAGGCTGAACATACCTCGATGTTGTTGAGCGTATTGAACTCCATGAGGTCGTGGAGTTGTGTGAAGGCCTGGTTTGAGTACTGGAAGTTAAACGTGGAGTACGGCGTCTCGGGGTCATCAAAGATGTCAAAGTCAGCCATCTTCTTCTCCTGTTCTGTTTCACGAGGCACTCCTTCAAACACACAGCAAAGGGATGATATTTATTTCAGGATGATAGGGACTATGACTAACTAATAAATGGTCATATACAGCTAATAATAGCCTATATCAAATGACTATTTCAGAACTACGTTTTTTTCTGCCCCAACTCCAGTGGATTACGCACTGTCAATCCATTTTAACAATGGCGAAGTTACGTGATGGTTAGTCATTTGTGACTCACCACTTGGATTCGGTCTTATGTAGCAAAATTTGAAATCATGTTTTTGACATGGAATACAAGTAGAGACTCAGAGCTACAAAATGGTATATTATACACTGCATTTTTGAGTAACAATGGGAAAGTAATTCTGCTTTGAAAGTTGATAAACTTGTAAACTCACTTTAGCGAAAATGGCCTTTGAATGTTTTGGTATCTAGTGTAGAGCTCTTCTTTGTTTACACCCATTCAGCATCATTCACACCCTCTTAAGCTTTAGCTGTACCCATCTCGTTTCCCTCTCTGAGCGTTCAGAGCACACACTTGACGCTCTGGCCAATGATTTGTTTACCTCTGGATAACATGAAAACAGCCTTACCAGCTATGCAGGCAACAATTTCATTCATGATACCGGCCATATTCAATGGGGGTTGTACACCTTAGCTTAAGGCATGTAGCTCAAGGCACCCTAGGAATGTAGCTTAAGGCACACTTTAGCTTAAAGCATCCTAAATGAGGGTACACTTGTCTTTGACTATACAGGGGATTAACAGACCAGTGATATAACCTACTCTCTCTCCTACACAGACATAAATATATCAGTGTATGACAACATGTGAGTGGCCCTCGTCATGAGGCCCTAAACACTATAATTCAGTGTGTGAGGCAGCGCAGAGGCCAGGCCAGTGTATATATGTGTTCCTATGGCTGATGATGTTTACCCTGTCTACACACATTGCTCTCCCAGCATAGTGAGAGATTCCCCCCATAGCACCTGGTCACAGATCTGCTCCTTATGGGTTCATAAATCACCCCACTAGGCAACTTGTAAAATACCAATCCCACACATAAACACACCACTATAAACCCTCAACATCCGTAGGGGAATATTCCCTATAGATAAACAGTCAGTAAGGGGCCTACTATTATGTATGGAATACATCGGAACAGACCAGACTTGATCGGAATACACTGGAATTGATCTAGGAACCAAAACCAAGATAGGGGAGACCAGTCACTAAAATAACATTAATTATAGCTAAACATAGCTTAATTGAAGAGGAAATCACTTTCAAACAGGGCTCACATATTTCACATGTACACAAACAACATGTACAGACATACATATGGCATACACTGTACATATACAGTACTTACCAGGGGCTTTGAACATCCTGAAGTTGATGTTGACCAGGACAAAATGGATGACAGTGGGGCAGTTCCGTTCCCCCTTTATTGGTTTGAAGATGTAGCACTCTTTCAGGCCCTCGCGGTCAAACACCTTGGGGTCGATCTTAGGGAATGGCAGCTTGTTCATCCGGGCCCACTTCTCAGCCAGCAGCAGCTCCTATATATATATATACCAAAGACAAGTCAAAAAGTTCACATCTCGATTACTACGGAATAGTAAAATGATTGTAACTTTTATCCTAACTCATAACTACTTAATCATCACACAAAATAATCTTCAATGATAAAATGAAATAAACATTTTAAAGCAAAGTACTGACAGGCAGAGCTTAGAAGTACAATGATCTAACCTGAAGGGTGACCACATTTAAAATACCTAATATATTAAAAATGCATCCTCCATTTGCAATGTACTGCCTATGACCACACTTATCGTCTAAAAAAAAAGTATACAAACACCAAGTTAGGCATACCTAATTTCAAAATAGGCCAACATCACTGACAATCGTGAATAATATTACATAAACTGCATCTGCATGCCAACCATTTGATCTCAATCAGTTTCATGGGAATATGCATTTAGATCCTCTTGAACTACTGTTCGTGCGCAAATTAGAACCGATGATGTTAACAAACTACAGTGGCTTGTGAAAGTATTCACCCTCCTTGGCATTTTTCCTATCTTGTTGCCTTACAACCTGGAATTCAAATAGTTTTGGGGGGTTTGTATCATTTGATTTACACAACATGCCTATCGCTTTGAAGATGCAAAATATTTTTTATTTGGAAACAAACAAGTAACAAGACAAAAAAAATGAGAACTTGAGCGTGCATAACTATTCACCCCCCCTAAGTTAATACTTTGTAGAGCCACCTTTTGCAGAAATTCCAGCTGCAAGTCTCTTGGGGTATGTCTCTATAATCTTGGCACATCTAGCCACTGGGATTTTGCCCATCTTCAAGGCAAAACTTGTCATTCAAGTTGGATGGGTTCCGCTGGTGTACAGCAATCTTTAAGTCATACCACAGATTCTCAAATGGATTGAGGTCGGGGCTTTGACTAGGCCATTCCAAGACATTTAAATGTTCCCCTTAAACCACTCGAGTGTCGCTTTAGCAGTGTGCTTAGGGTCATTGTCCTGCTGGAAGGTGAACCTCCATCCCAGCCTCAAATCTCTGGAAGACTGAAACAGATTTCCCTCAAGAATTTCCCTGTATTTAGCACCATCCATCATTCCTTCAATTCTGACCAGTTTCCCAGTCCCTACCGATGAAAAACATCCCCACAGCATGATGCTAGATGGATAGTGTTCTCGGGGTGATGAGAGGTGTTGGGTTTATGCCAGATATAGCGTTTTCCTTGATGGCCAAAAGCTAAATTTTTGTCACATCTGACCAGAGCACCTTCTTCCACATGCCTTTTGGCAAACACCAAATGTCTTTGCTTATTTTTTTCTTAAAGCAATGGCTTTTTTCTGGCCACTCTTCCATAAAGCCCATTTCTGTGGAGTGTACGGCTTAAAGGGGTCCTATGGACAGATGTTCCAATCTCCGCTGTGGAGCTCTGCAGCTCTTTCAGGGTTATCTTTAGTCTCTTTGTTGCCTCTGATTAATGCCCTCCTTGCCTGGTCTGTGAGTTTTGGTGGGCGGCCCTCTCTTGGCAGGTTTGTTGTGGTGCCATATCCTTTCAATTTTTTAATAATGGATTTAATGGTGCTCTGTGGGATGTTCAAAGTTTTTGATATATATTTTTTAACCCAACCCTGATCTGTACTTCACAACTTTGTCTCTGACCTGTTTGGCGAGCTCCTTGGTCTTCATGGTGCCGCGTGCTTGGTGGTGCCCCTTGCTTAGTGGTGTTGCAGACTCTGGGCCCTTTCAGAACACCCGAGATCATGTGACAGATCATTTGACACTTAAATATAGTCCACCTGTGTGCAATCTAACTAATTATGTGACTTTTGAAGGTGATTGGTTGCACCAGATATTATTTAGGGGCTTCATACAAAGGGGGTGAATACATATGCACTTTTCCGTTTTTGTTTTTTAGAATTTTTGGAAACATGTTATATTTTTCATTTCACTTCACTAATTTGGACCATTTTGTGTGTGTCCATTACATGAAATACAAATAAAAATCAATTTAATTTACAGGTTGTAATGCAACAAAACAAGAAAAATGCCAAGGGGGGTGAATACTTTTGCAAGGCACATACTGTAGCCTTCCTGTATCATTCTGCATGCTTTTGAGTTTTGGCCGCATTATTTTTTTTTTTTTTACTATTCAGCTGACCATCCTAAACTCTCATAACAAATTAGGTGGTGTTTTTGGTGTAACAGTAACGTTATTTCATGTGATTATATTTGGTTCTGTTATGTAGAGTACTAATTATTCATTATGTGATTTTCCTAGACATTGATTCAGCTTTTGATCTAACTTCACAATGCTCCGGCCACACCTGCTTCCGCTGCACTGAGCGAGCAAAGGGAATGTAACACAGTTAGGAAGGGAGACTTAAAACAGGATTGAGTGAAGTAGAAGCAAATATGTTGAATGAGAAACTAATGAGCATGGAGAGCCTCACAAGTTTGATGAAATGACCTTATATATCTTTGAGTTTAATACGTCTATTTACTTAAATTTGTAGCTCATCATCAGAAGTACACTTTTTACAAGTTGTTAGGCCTAATGCTTGATTTTTCGGCAGCTTTTCTGAAATTCTGCGATACATTTTGCAATGTTTTTATCACGTTAATTTTTAAATTGTTTTGCATGGTTGTTAGCTGTTATTGGATTGGGCCATTTTCCATGGTAACAGAGCAGTAATTAGTCAAAATTACAAAACCGCTTTTGATTGGACCCTTTAATGCGCCAAAAGTGCGGGAATTGTTCAAAATTGTACATAATATGCGCTGATTGGTTGATTTTGCAATCGCAGAATCCTGGAGGGACAGCCTAACTGTCCTCTCCAATTTTAGCTGGAATTTAACCCGAAAAGATTTGAGAGATATGATTGATTGACAATAGGCATATGCGTTGCGCAGAATATCAGATCTCAACAACGATTGGAGAAGTGTTTAACATCACCAGTACCACATTATTATGATATATATTTTTTCATAAGCACAACGTGACTGGAAGAGACAGGTTGAAATGTCTGACTGAAATATGGAACAAAACAACAATTAGTGATGTTTGAATTTGTTGATAAAATGTGGGACATGATTGGTTTCGGGACTCAGGACAAAGGTCCAAATTGTGGGACTGTCCTGCACAATCTACTGACCTTGAAGGGTGGGCTGGAGTCACTGGGGCGGGCTGAGAAGTCGAAGGAGATAATGAGGTCGACGCCACGCTGCGGGCGCAGGATGAGGGGGTACGGGAGGTTATAGGTCAGACCACTGTCCACTATGTGGATCTTCTTACTCTTCACGTCCAGTGGCTCATAGATACCAGCAAACTCATCTGGGTCTGAGAATGTTATGGAATACAATGCAGAATAAATACAGAAGGTGTTATAGTAGAAATGCGTAAGGGAACGGATGTGTGTGTTGATTGGGTGTGTGTGTGATGGTCATGTTATAACTGTTTCCATATATACACAGTAGATGTCGTCATGGATCCACCTGTACCCAAATACCTGAGATCCAATCTGAGATCCGGTCCGAGGCCCGAGAGGGTCCGGATCCATAATTCTAAATAATGTCAGGGGTCTGGGTCGGATGTCATATGATATGATTGTCAAGGGTCTCGGGTATGTGTAATTTTAACCGACTTGTCTGGAAGGGCCGATACAGATCCGAACGCCACTGTTGCAGTAGAGAGAGAAATTCTATAATTTTTGCCGCTGCTCTTGCTTTTCACTAGAGTGGACGTGGCGTGTGTAGCTTGTTGTTGTTGGCCAATCATAAGTCATCATTGCGGCAATAGGTTACAGTCATAGAGCCTCAGTGTGTGGCAAATGTTAGATGTCTAATCAATGGAAGATGGAATTAAAATTACGGAATTAAAAGTTAAAGGAGAAGGATAGGCTACTACCAAGCGCCAACAGCTTGCTTGACAAGTAACTCTCTGTTTTATGCAGTCGAGATCGATACTACGTAATCATATTTGATAAGTTAACCTAGCTATGGCAGCTATTAGACTACTAAAGCGCAAGTCGGCATGGTTGGTTGGTTGCTGTCTCTTATGTCTCCCTCCCTCCTGCTTGCCTTTTTCCCACGCTCACAGTATTGCCCCTCCCCCGCCTGCTAGAGCGGCACCTCAACCTCTCCCTCCTCTCCCGCTTTATCAGCTATGCTTAATAAAGTAGCTTTAAAAAACGACTTTTCTAGTGCTTCCCTCACCCGGTTTGGACCAAGACTGGATCCAACCAGGTCAATACAGAACAGATCTAGTTGTTCTCGGGTCTGTTCGGAACCGTTCTCTATTTCATGCATATCAGTTCCAACTTTTTGGACAAGTGAAGACCTCTAGTACTGTTGTTCCCAAACTGTGGGGGGAGCAAGGGGTGGGCAGGAGGGGGCGCACCCTACAATTGATTTTTTAAAGGACCCAGTCTGGCTTTATACTTACTCTTTAAAGTAGTAATAGTAGAATGCACAAGCTGACATTTCAAAATTGAGTAGTGCATCATCAGTTCCTCAAGGCATGTTCGTCTTTGCACACCTTAGAGAGCTATTTATAATTTGTCAGAAATGTCCTGATCAACTAGCCCATGTCAGCTAACGTAAAGAATTAGAACCTAACAGTTGGCACTGAGAGCAGGGTTCACCACGATTTGTAGTCAAACCAGAGAGTCCAGATCAGTGGAGCAGGAGCTGGCAATAAACAACGTACGCACAGTTCCCACACCTGTTATCCACTCATTTTGACATCTTGGGGAGATGAGAAAACGTAGACTGAACAATTATAGGATATGGACCTAGAGAGCCTGAGTTTATTCGTAGGCCCATTGTGTAACGACCGGTTGTAAATATCTGGTGGAGGGTAGGTTCCTTAAGGATAGGTCCCGAGTGGAGGTTTTTCTCTGCGAGATCCAGGTAAAAATCAGGTTTAGGATAGGTTCCTTAAGGATAGGTCACGAGTGGAAGTTTTCCTCTGCGAGATCCAGGTAAAAAAAATCAGGTTTAGGGTAGTATCCATAAGGATAGGTCCCGAGGGGAGGTTTTCCTCTGCGAGATCCAGGCTGATGTAACGTGTAGGGTGGGTTCCTTCAAGGATAGGTCCCGAGTAGAGGTTTTCCTCTGCAAGATCTAGGAGTGACAATACAGTGTAGGGTAGGTTCCGTATTAGGATAGGTCCCTAGTGGGGGTATTCCCCTGCGAGATCTGTAAAAGGGACAAAAGTCCCAGCTGCAGTGAGTTCTAGAACATAATGAGTTTTAGGAAGACGAGAGTTCTAGCAACTAGTGAGTTTTAGAAGAAGATGAGAGTTCTAGAAGCTAGTGAGTAATTTTTTTTAACAGGAAATAAGACATTCGGACACTGTTTGAGTTACATGCAGTAGCAATACATAGAGAGGTTGGTTTATGCCCAATGGGGAGGGGGAACCATGAAAGATTATGTGGAAATTAGGAAGACAAGGATGAATAATTTTGGTAACGTGTGTTATCAACAACAGTGATTTTTGTGGTGCAATATTGGAATCTGTATTCTCCAGTAATACATTTGCAGACGCTATAGTATTGGTACTAATAAGGTATTAAGTGCCATGATCAATTAATTAGGGACAAAAACCATAACTATTCTCCGGGGAAGTGGGTAGCGCTACCGTGGAAAATAGTTAATACATGTGTATTATAGATGGGAGTTAAGAAATCTAAAACACCCTAAACACAAATGGGAGAGGTTGGGGAATAATAACTATTGATATGGTGACAGACGGCCCCGATTCTCCAAGCGGAGCTAGAGGAGTTTAATAAAGCCATGGAGGCGCTGAAAGAAGCACACGAGCATTCTACCAATTCGGCTCAAATATGGGGAACTAATAGATGTAGTTAGCTACAAAATGACTGGGTACGTGAGTTCATTCATAGAATTTGTACTTTGGCTTTGATGGCAGGTTTGAAACCTGTGATCAAAACGGCAATTGCGGGGTTTGTGGATGAAATCGAGCAAGATGCTTTGAAAGTGGAATATAACTCTGCTTACTTCTCAGATGTGCGAGGAGTTAATACGGCCACAGTGAAAGTCACTAACAGTGGCTTCAATGGCCAAAGTAAGTCAAAGAAACGTAGCGAAAAAACAAAGCATAAGGAGATAGTCCCACATCTAAAACGGAGTTATCAGACTGGAAGAATTAGTGTAGGAATGGAACCTGCTGCATTCGGAGGGAATGCCGCTATGCAAGTGTTTATTCGGTTCAATCTATAGTGGTTCATGCAGTTTATGTGAAGGAAGACATATGAGATCAAGTCGTACCCAACTTTTTAATAGATGCCAGGATCAAATATCACGGACTCTTTATGAGAAATTGGCTAAATTTGCCACAGGAAAAAGTATTTTGGGTTGAAGAATCTAGGCGGAATGCCAGGGGAATGGATTCTAGAGGTAACAAATGTAAATTATCTGGCCAAATACTCAGAAAGCCTAGTTTTTTTTGATCTCATGAGACATTTTATGTGGTTCTATTATGAAATTGATTTATAGAATGTACAAAAGGGTGGTGGGGTAACGAGGAATTAGCAAAGGGGTTGAATTATTTTTTATTTTTTAGTTAGTTCATGAACATTGTGGTGCGGTGGTTATGGAGAATAGTACATGCTAAATAAAATATAAATAAATGATGGAGTAGGCCATAAACAGAGTTCCAGATAAGTGAGGCCTGTTCATGTGTGTTTTTGACCTATGGTTTACCACACACACACACACCAGCACACACACACAATTTACAGGTTATGAATTTGTGTTAGTGGTGTTGATACTGTGTGATTTATTTTGGATGGGGTCTTTTCAATTCAGTTTTAAATTGGGTATACAGAAGGATGGAAATGTTTGGAAGGTTTTGAAATGGTTTCTGAAGAACAGGGAAAGAAAAGGGAGAGGAAATATTTAATTGTGTCAAATGCACTGTATCCTGACTTTCCGGTGAGCCCTGATCAAACTCACTAGAAATGATAGAAACAGGTGGGCTTTAATTATAAAATGAATAAGAAACACCAGTTTCTACTCTATTTTACCAATACTTTATGAGATACTATTATTTCCTTATGGGGTTATCAAGTGTTGCAATTCTAAGTTGATTAGTTATTCAAATTTGTTTATTTTTGATTTAACTTCTTCGATAGTTTCTTAAATTTTTGGATGAAAAGCGTTCCCGTTTTAAACAAGATATGTCACGAAAAGATGCTCGACTATGCATATAATTGACAGCTTTGGAAAGAAAACACTGACGTTTCCAAAACTGCAAAGATATTGTCTGTGAGTGCCACAGAACTGATGTTACAGGCGAAACCCAGATAAAAATCCAATCAGGAAGTGCCACATTTTTTTAAACCGCCTCATGCCAATGACTCCTTATATGGCTGTGAAGGAGCTAGGAGTCAGCTTACGTTTTCCACAAGGTGTCTACAGCATTGTGACGTATTTGTAGGCATATCATTGGAAGATTGACCATAAGAGACTACATCTACCAGGTGGTCGCTTGGTGTCCTCCGTTGCAATTATTGCGTAATCTCCAGCTGCAGTATTTTTCAGTTTGCTTCTGATTAGAAGCCAACTGCCACCACTGATAGATTATCGAATAGATATGTGAAAAACACCTTGAGGATTGATTCTAAACAACGTTTGCCATGTTTCTGTCGATATTATGGAGCTAATTTGGAAAAAAGTTTGGCGTTGTAAGTGACTGCATTTTCCGGTCTTTTTCTTAGCCAAACGTGATGAACAAAACGGAGCTATTTCGTCTACACAAATAATCTTTTTGGAAAAAATGAACATTTGCTATCTAACTAAGAGTCTCGTCATTGAAAACATCCGAAGTTCTTCAAAGGTAAATTATTTTATTTGAATGCTTTTCTTGTTTTTGTGAAAATGTTGCCTGCTGAATGCTAGGCTTAATGCTATGCTAGGCTATCAATACTCTTACACAAATGCTTGTGTAGCTTTGGTTGAAAAGCATATTTTGAACATCTGAGATGACAGTGTTGTTAACAAAAGGCTAAGCTTGTGTTTGAATATATTTATTTCATTTCATTTGCGATTTTCATGAATAGGAAACATTGCGTTATGGTAATGAGCTTGAGGCTATGATTACGCTCCCGGATACGGGATTGCGCGACGCTAGAGGTTAACATGTTGTTTTTGAATCACGATGTGAATCGTGTTCAAAGGGAAAATTACCAGTTCCCTGGGGTCCCGGTCCTTGGGTAAATATACAAATGTACTTCGTTCAATCTGCATATAGAAGGAAAACTATGTTAAATAGGGATGACAGTTACTCCAAATGGATCGTGACATGTGTATTGCTGATTTCCATTTTGTCTTTGTTTCGATACAAATTTCACCAGATTGGGACTTATGGAGTGTGGGATTCCCCGATAGGTTAGGGTGCTAACTTCCTGATCTGATAACTCTTCCGAGAGGTTGCCAGTAAAATAAGGGAGTATGAACTAAATTGAAAATGGTTTTAACAGTAACAGTATGTTGCTATGCTCTTTGACATTTGTCGTAGAGATAATGTTATTAAAAACTTCTTAGGGCTAGGCGTTCCAGTGAAATTGGAGGGCGAGCAATTCAAATAAATAATCATAAAAATTATGGATATGAATGTTAATGTAATAATTTGTCATATAGTCAATGCTTGTCTGGATTTCCTGAAACAGATATGAATTGAACTAAACTGTTGTTCTGATCTGTCCTTTTTTGAGGTTATCATGGAAGGTGCCGTCAGATCGTGTATTAATGCATGGTAGGAATAATTTGACCACAAACAGTGAACCCGTGTGTGAACCTCAAAACCCCTCCCTAAATGGCTGAAGAAAGAGCGACAAAAACATTCAATGCGACAGTGACTTTTAACACTCCAATCTGAGTCCGAGCCAACCCGGAGTAAGGACAGCAGCAGGGCTGAGAGCCCATGTGGAGTGAGCGTGGAGAGAGATAACGGCTCAGGTGAGAGACTTATGTACATGAGAGAAACAGATGTATATATTAGGATATTGAAATCGGGACATTATCAAGGGCCAATCTAATGTGACAGGCAGGAGTTACATGTGCCGTTGGGAAGATGAACTGTAAATGCTATCTGAAGAAGACACGCTAGAATAATAAGTGCCGGTAGAAAGGGGGGGGGGATTGGTCTACACACTGCGAACAATTTAGACTAAGTATGCATTGAGATACATGGAACATAAGAGTGATATTTGTTCTAGAGGAGGGAATGATTTATAAGTAATTTCCAAGTTTATGTAATGTTGAACAGTATGGAGTTAAATGTTCAAAATGGGGGTCTGTTAGATTCTGGTTAAACTTGGTACGTTGTTACTCTAGAGACATGATACATTAGGAGTAATACTATAGTATCTGAGGAGTGATAGACACTGATTTTTACATCAGAAGTTAAATGGTTATCTGTAGGAGCCAGATGGCTTTGTGATGTGCTGGGTAGAGGGGAGGCAATTAAGGGAGGGCTATAGGTGATAAGGGTGGACCTTTGGATTAGGCATCATGGGGGTTGAGGTCAGGTCACCTTAACTTCTTGGTGACGGAGCAGTATTTTCACGTCCGGATGAAATGCATGCCCAAATTCAACTGCCTGCTACTCAACCCCAGAAGATAATATATGCATAGTATTAGTAGATTTGGATAGAAAACACTCTGAAGTTTCTAAAACTTTCTGAATCCTGTTTTTGAGTATAACAGAACTTATTTAGCAGGCGAAACCACGAGGACAAACCATTCAGATTTTATTTTTTTGAGGTCACTCTCTTTTCAATGGGTTTTCATTGGGAATCCAGATTTCTAAGGGACCTTCTTGCAGTTCCTACCGCTTCCACTGGATGTCACCAGTCTTTATAAATTGGTTGAGGTTTTTCCTTTGTGTAATGAAGTAGCCCTGTTCAAAACGAGGGTCACTTCAAGTGTACTGTTAGATAGAGGCGCGTGACCAGAAAGCTAGCTATAGTTTGTTATCATCCTGTATTGAACACAGATCATCCCGTCTTCAATTTTATTGATTATTTACGATAAAAAATACCTACAATACCTTGAAATGTTTTGGCAAAGTTTACAAAAGAAGGTCGTCAAAGGTAAGGCATGATTTATATTTTTTAATTCTACGTTTTGTGTCGCGCCTGCAGGGTTGAAAAATGCTTTCTCTTTTTGTTTACAGAGGTGCTACCCTCAGATAATAGCATTGTTTGCTTTCGCCGAAAAGCCTTTTTGAAATCTGACATGTTGGCTGGATTCACAACAAGTGAAACGAAAGTTAGATTTTTGGATTTGGCGCTCTGCATTTTCACTGGCTTTTGGCCAGGTGGGACGCTAGCGTCCCACATATCCCAGAGAGGTTAAGGGAGGAGGAACAGTTTATTACCCCATCACTTCGTCTTCCTGTCGAACCATAACATATGTCATGGTTGGAGATAAGGAGGAGTGCATCTAAATTGGAGTATATATATATATATACACTTGTGTTGGTGGAAACATGTTTTGTCTAATACAGCTGTATTGATCCTCTGGGAAGAATAAACTTGGTTTAAACTTCCATAGTGTCTGTTGAGTTTTTTACTCTGAGAATTAGAACCTAACAACCCCATGACAAAATGTGCAGAATTGCATGAAATAAGCTTTAAACCTGCTAAATTCTCTCCACCAACAAGAGGGGTGTGAACAGTTTTGTTATGAACAGTGCTTGTGCCCATAGAAATAGATGTGGCACGTGCACACGGGCACGGGATGTTCCCCAATACTGGAAGGGGGGCCCCCGAGTGAAAAAGTCTGAAAACCTTTGCTGCAGTGGAGAGGGTCAAAAGCTTCAAGTTCCTCGGCGTGCACATCACAGAGGATCTGACTTTTTATTACTACTTGTTATTTTTTTACTTTTGCTTTTGGCATTTGATTCTTGATGGATTGATCATTGTTGAGGAGAGTTAGCAAGTAAGCATTTCACTGTACTGTGCACCTGACAAATAACCTTTGATTTGATTTGCTTTAACTAGAATCTAACACCTGTCATATATCTGGATCTCGAATCTAGAATGTGTACATCTAGAACTCCTTGATCTCCAGATTTGACATCTGACCTGTGACAGCGTCAACCTCATCCTCGAAGGAGGCGCAGGAGTTCTGGTACATAAAGTCTCCGAAGGTAGAGGGCATGTTGGTGTTGAGGTTGAGGCCTAGCATGAAGTTATGAACCTTCCCCGCCCGCCCCTCTCGCGTGTTGAGCAAGGAGTCGCCGCTGAAGAGGGAGGTGATCATTCGCTGGACCCAGCTGTTCTGTGCGGTTCCGTACTCATCTTCCGCCCCTGGGTTCTCCTTGCCTCCTAGAGAGGGGAGAGATAGAGAAAAAGAAGGGAGGCAAGGGAGAGAGAAGGGGACAATGTTGATAAAGAGAGGCCACATGGGATGTACAGTAGGTTTACAGAATGCATTTGGTGGCTAGAGGTGCTTGATAGGACTTGATCTGAAGTGCACAGTTCCGAGGGTCACAGTTTAATTGATCAATCGTTTAGTCAACACGCCCAGGTATAAAAATATTATATACAGTGCATTCGGGAAGTATCAGACCCCTTGACTTTTTCCAGATTTTGTGAAATTACAGCCGTATTTTATAATGGATTAAATTGTATTTTTTCCTAATCAATCTAATCAACACAATACCCCATAATGACAAAGCAAAAACAGGTATTTCGAAATGTTTGCAAATGCATTAAAAATTAAAAACTGAAATATCACATTTACAAAAGTATTCAGACCCTTTATTCATTACTTTGTTGAAGCACAGCCTCAAGTCTTCTTGGGTATGACGCTACAAGCTTGGCACACCTGGATTTGGGGAGTTTCTCCCATTCTTCTCTGCAGATCCTCTCAAGCTCTGTCAGGTTAGACGGGGAGCGTCGCTGCATAGCTCTTCTCAGGTCTCTCCATAGATGTTCGATCCAGTTCAAGTCTGGCTGGGACACTCAAGGACAATCAGAAACTTGTCCCGAAGCCACTCCTGCATTGTCTTGGCTGTGTGCTTAGGATCGTTGTTCTGTTGGAAGGTGAACCTTCTCCCAAGTCTCAGGTCCTGAGCACTCTGGAGCAGGTTTTCATCAAGGATCTCTCTGTACTTTACGCAGTTAAACTTTCCCTCGATCCTGACTAAACTCCCAGTCCCTGCCTCTGAAGAATATCCCCACAGCATGATGCTGCTACCACCATGCTTCACTGTAGGGATGGTGCCATGTTTTCCCCAGCCGTGATGCTTGGCATTCAGGCCAAAGAGTTTCATCAGACCAGAGAATCTTGTTTCTCATGGTCTGAGAGTCCTTTAGATGCCTTTTGGCAAACTGTCATGTGTCTTTTACTGAAGAGTGGCTTCGGTCTGGCCATTCTACCACAAAGGCCTGATTAGTCAAGTGAGTTAATAGCACCGGAGGGGAGTTAATGGCATGTTGTTTGTAACACATTTGTTCACTTATTTGGTACATAATGTTGCTGCTGTTGTCTCTTATGACCAAAAATAACTTCTGTACATCAGAACAGCGATTATTCACCTCAAACTGGACAAAGATTATTATTTTTTTAACGAGTCTGACGTGAAGGATATACTGCTTTCTCGGGAATGGGCCCAAATCCCTGCCATTGTCAGGAAGAATGGACAGAGAAAAAGGGGGCGGCGGTCAGGCTTCATTCTGAGAATTCGTAGGCGCGTGAGTAAACTTCCACTACCATCCGTTCTATTGGCCATTGTGCAATCATTGGAAAACTAAATGGATGATATATGGTCAAGACTATCCTACAACGGGACATTAACAACGGTAATATCTTGGTCATTTGATAAGGAAATGTACTTTAGAATGGTGGCTGACTAAATACTTTTTTGCCCACTGTAGTTATGTTGTTTGACTGTCCTTAGTTACATTGCAATTATTAACAAATTCAACAGGATTGTTCTTTAAGTGCCCATGGACCCTTCCAACGGGTTGGAATACAGAAATATTGTTTCATTATTGAACCTTTTTATGTTAAAGTTTGGCCAAGTCTCTCTCTGTATTCCACAGTCACACATTCCACTCTAAATATGGCAGAGCCCAAAAGCAGAGTGTTTACGACCGGTCATCAAACTGGTGCGGGAGAGAGAGAGAGAGAGAGAGAGAGAGGGGTGGGAAGGGGAACCTGGCACCTATAATCCTCACCCAACAGGGCAAGTCATGATACTGTCTTCCCCACAGTGACCGTACGTACATATTCCAACCAGAAACCATGGATAACAGGCAACATCCGCATCGAGCTAAAGACTTGAGCTGCTGCTTTCAAGGAGTGGGACACTAATCCAGACATTTATAAGAAATTCTGCTACACCCTCAGTCGAACTATCAAACAGGCAAAGCATCAATAAAGAATTAAGATTGAATCCTACTACACCGGCTCTGACGGTCGTCAGATGTGGCAGGGCTTGAAAACTATTACGGACTACATAAGGGAAACCCAGCAGTTAGCTGCCCAGTGACGCAAGCCCACCAGACAAGCTAAATAACTTTTATGCTCGCTTCGTGGCAAGCAACACTGAAGCACGCATGAGAGCACCAGCTGTTTCGGATGACTGTGTGATAACGCTCTCGGTAGTCGATGTAAGCAAGACCTTTAAAAAAAGTTAACTTTCACCAAGCCGTGGGACCAGACGGATTACCAGAACGAGTATTCGAAGCATAAGTGGACCAACTGGCATGTGTCTTCACTGACATTTTCAACCTCCCCCTGACATAGTGTGTAATACCTACATGTTTCAAGCAGAACAAATCGCACTCCACACTGCCCTTTCCCACGTGGACAAATGGAACACCTATTGGAGAATGCTGTTCATTGACTACATTTTAGAATAAGGCCGTAAAGTAACAAAATGTGGAAAACGGGAAGGGGTCTGATAAATTTCCGAATGAACTGTACTGTACTGTATAGTAGGTATATTGTCTGATACTACAAGGAGAGAGCCGGGATTAAAGTAAAACACCAATTTTCTCAGATAAGACAGAAGCTTGAATGATGTAGAGGAGTCAGCATGTTCCTAATGCGGAGGACGAGCTCCCAACAACAACAAAAAAACAGCCCAGTTCGAACATGCTTCACCGAGTTGTAAGCAATGTAAGTAAAAAAAATGTCCCCAGAAGTGTTTTTCGGTTGTACAGTTATGTTGTTTAAGATTGCAAACATATGTAATTTTCTTAACCCATCTAATGAGACCGGATATGTTTCAAGTATCATGCTAGCTAGTCTTGGGTGCTCGCCTGGGAGAAGTTACAGGAGAGATGGGTGGGACAAATGTTAACTGATAACATGAAAAAAAAAAAAATAATGTTTAAGCACAGGCCATTTGGTCTCCTCTAGTTCATATTGATTTTATAATGTTAGCAAAATATCAACAAGTGACTGAATGTTTGAAAATGATATGACATCATTAGAATTATGTCTTAATTAATTGACTTGAAGCTTCTCACATAGTCATTTAGTGACAGGTTAGTGGTTAGAAATATACTGAACAAAAATATAAACGCAACATGCAACAATTTTTACAATTTTACTGAGTTACCGTTCATTTAAGGAATTCAGTCAATTGAAATAAATTCATTAGGCCCCGATCTATGGATTTCACATGACTGGGAAGGTGCGCAGCCATGGGTGGGCCTGGCTCCCCAGTGGTTGGGCCTATGCCCTTCCAGGCCCAGTCAATCAGAATGAGTTTTTCCCCACAAAAGGACTTTATTACAGACAGAAATACTCCTCAGTTTTATCAGCTGTCCAGGTGGCTGGTCTCAGACTTTCCCGCAGGTGAAGAAGCTGAATGTGGAGGTCGTGGGCTAGCGTGATTACATGTGGTTTGTAGTTGTGAGGCCGGTTGGACGTACTGCCAAATTCCTAAAACGACGTTGGAGGTGGCTTATGGTAGAGAAATTAATATAAAATTCTCTGGCAACAGCGCTGGTGGACATTGCTGCAGTCAGCATGCCAATTGCACGCTCCCTCAATTGCATGCTCTGTGGCATTGTGTTGTGGAAAAATGTCACATTTTAGAGTGGACTTTAATTGTGCCCAGCACAAGGTGCAGCTGTGTAATGACCATGCTGTTTAATCCGCTTCTTGATACGCCACACCTGTCAGGTGGATGTATTATCTTGGCAAAGGAGAAATGCTCAGTAACAGGGATGGAAACAAATTTGTGCACAAAATCTGAGAAAAATACGCTTTTGCTGCGGATGGAAAATTACAGGGATCTTTTATTTCAGCTCATGTCACATGTTGCGTTTATATTTTTGTTCAGTATATACAGTACCAGTCAAAAGTTTGGACACACCTACTCAGTCAAGGGTTCTTTATTTTAAAACATTTCTACATTGTGGAAAACTGAAGACATAAAAACTATGAAATAACACATATGGAATCATGTAGTAACCAAAAAAAAGTGTTAAATAAATATATATATTTATATTCTTCAAAGTAGCCACCCTTTGCCTTGATGACAGCTTTGCACACTCTTGGCATTCTCTCAACCATGAGATAGTCAACTGGAATGCATTTCAATTAACAGGTGTGCCTTGTTAAAAGTTTATTTGTGGAAAATCTTTTTTTTTTTTTTTCCGTTTCAGCCAATCAGTTGTGACAAGGTAGGGTTGGTATACAGAAGATAGCACTATTTGGTAACAGACCAAGTCCATATTATGGCAAGAACAGCTCAAATAAGCAAGGAGAAATGACAGTCCATCATTACTTTAAGACATGAAGGTCAGTCAATACAGAACATTTCAAGAAATTTGAACGTTTTGTGCAGTCGCAAACATCATTAAGAGTTATGATGAATGGCTCTCATGAGGACTGCCACAGGAAAGTAAGACCAAGAGTTACCTCTCCTGCAGAGGATAAGTTCATTAGAGTTAACTGCACCCTCAGATTGTGAAGCATTTATTTGGACTGCAGAGTTCAAATAAACACATCTCAACATTAACAGTTCAGAGGAGACTGCGTGAATCAGGCCTCCATGGTCGAATCACTGCAAAGTAACAACTACTAAAAGACACTAATAATAAGAAGAGAGTTGCTTGGGGAAAGAAACCCGAGCAATGGACATTAGACCGGTGGAAATCTGTCCTCTGGTCTGATGAGTCCAAATTAGCGATTTTTGGTTCTAACCGCCGTGTCTTTGTGAGATGCAGAGTAGGTGAATGGATGATTTCCGCATGTGTGGTTCCCACCTTGAAGCATGGAGGAGGAGGTGTGATGGTGTGGGGGTGTTTTGCTGGTGACACCGTCTGTGACTTATTTAGAATTCAAGGCACACTTAACCAGCATGGCTACCACAGCATTCTGCAGCAATATGCCATACCATCTGGTTTGCGCTTAGTGGGACTATCATTTGTTTTTCAACAGGACCATTATCCAAAACACACCTCCAGTCTGTGCAAGGGCTATTTGACCAAGAAGGAGAGTGACAGTGCTGCAACAGATGACCTGGCCTCCACAATCACCCAACCTGATTTAGGATGAGTTGGACCGCAGAGTAAAGGAAAAGAAGCCAACAAGTGCTCAGCATATGTGGGAACTCCTTCAAGACTGTCGGATGATCATTCCAGGTGAGCTGGTAGAGAATAACAAGGGTTTGCAAAGCTGTCATCAAGGCAAAGGGTGGCTACTTTGAAGAATTTTAAATATAAAATAGATTTTGATTTGTTTAACCATTTTGTTTGGTTACTACATGATTCCATATGTGTTATTTCATAGTTGTGATGTCTTCACTATTATTTTACGATATTGAAAATAAAGAAAAACCCTTGAATGAGTAGGTGTGTCCAAACCTTTGACTGTGTTAGGTTGAAAATTATCAGAGTAAGAATTCGACGGACACTACGAAAGCTTAAACCAAGTTTATTCTTCCCAAAGAATCGAACAGCTGAACCGACAAAAACATATTTACAATAGTGGTGGTATATGTATCCCACTTTGTTGGAGCCTCCTCCTTCTTGCTAAACATTGTATCTTTATTGCTAGGCAGGAAACTAAGTGATACGGCAATAAAGTTTTCCTTCTCCCTTAACGTGACCTGACCCTGGCCCCCTTCATCACTAATACATGACTCTCTCCCCTTATCAATGCCTAACACATATGATCGTTTTCCCAACACTCACTACATTCTAAGCTTAATTGCACCCACCATATACCTTCCTCCTACAGATAACCATTAAATCCACTTCAATCAGTGTAGATGAAGGGGAGGAAACAGATTAAATAAGGATTTTTAAGCCATAAAACAATTGAGACATGGATTGGGTATGTTTACCATTGAGAGGGTGAATTGGTAATACAAAATATTTAAGTGCCTTTGAATGGGGTATGGTAGTAGGTGCAAGGCACACCGGTTTGTGTCAAGAACTGCAATGCTACTGGGTTTTTCACACTCAACAGTTTCCCATGTGTATCAAGAATATGCCACCACCCAAAGGACACCCAGACAAATTTACACAACTGTGGGAAGCATTGGGCCAGCATCCCTGTGGAACGCTTTTGAGATCTTGCTTTGACGAATTGAGGCTGTTCTGAGGGCACAAAGGCAGAGGGGGGATGCAACTCGATATTAGGAAGATATCCTTAATGTTTTTAACACTCAGTGTATATAAGTTGTTTGTCATGAAAGATGGTCTCCCTAGTTCTATCGATCTTTGAGCGATTAGGAAAAATAAAAAATAAAAAAATAAATAAATTCCCCTACTTGCACATGGAAAAAAACAAAGTGTTACTTTTGTCTCAGTTCTTCCCTACATGCATGACTAGGGTTGGGCGATATTACCATAGCATCGTCTATCGACGATAATTGACTGCCGTCGCTGATGGTGACAACATTGTGATGTGACAGACAATGGTTTAGCCTATTTTAACTATATAGCCAACTATACAGAACCAGAGGAATAAAGAAAGAGAGGAATGCAAGAGAGGACTATAGGCCAGACAGAGCAGAGAATTCCACCAAAGCAGCACAATGTCCAGTCAGAAAATAGCCTATTGTTTCCCTCTTTGTCGGATGCATGGGCATTAGGCAAGAGCCTAAACCTAATTTTGTTTTATAATGGACACTCCTTTAACTATCTAGTGTCAAGCTGTTTAAAGTAATGTAGCCTATATTCCCTTCGATGGGCTATGAATATGACTGAAGGCTACACTTCATTGTTTTATGCATGGCTTTCTCCCAATCAAACAATAAATGGAACAGAGTTCCATCTCCAAAGGTTATTTGAATAGCCTAAAAACGTAAGGTATTCTAGCATGTCGTGATATTCAAAAATAACAAGAATGAAACTCTAGAGCCTAAGCCTAGGCATATGCTTTTCTCAAACACAGCTTTATGAGAGATAGAACAAACAATATGATTTATTTTATGAGGCAAATAAAGCAGTTATTATCCAGTTCTGAAGATGGTATACTGCTTCTATCCAGCCCATGATGTAGGCCTATAACCTAACTCACTATGTCGAGAGAGCCTGTTCCTCAGACAGTCACTGCTCCATCAATGCAGCATCAAGGCTGTGACTTCCCCTGAACAGTTTGATGTGTATGTGTTAAAATAATGTAGACCACACAATTATTCAGGTTTCTGTGTATTTCGTATGAATCATTATGCATCATGGATATTGTAGTTCTCACCTTTCCAAGGCCTCTCGTCATTATCTAGTCTGTCCTCCCCCACAATGTGTTGAGGCTTTAACTGTTCTGCAGGAAAAGACAAGGACATCTTCTTTAAATCACACTTTCACTCATATCCAAGTCTTCACTCCATCTCAAACACGTATCGCTTACATTAGGCTGTCCAATTAACTTTCAATTGTTTAGGCCCTACCTTTTTATAAACTCATTTGCAACAACGGCTTACATAGCAAACACAATAAAACAATTGGCATTTAACATAAACCAGTAAATTATTGGAATGGGTGTAGGTGTACCTGCTTGCAGCTGCAGTGAGTGCACATGTGCAACACACGCAAAAAGGTCAAATCAAACACCAACAGCCCATAAAACAAACTTAAAAAGCAGTTATAAATAATGACAGGAGGCTGAACATTATCTTTGTTTTGACCGAAAGGGAATCACACTCACATCTGTGAGCTGGCATCAGGTACTATGTCACATTCATCTGCGTTCACAAAGAGTCAGTACGTAATAAAAATAAACAGACTACAATGGGAGGTGCAGTTGGCTTGTGTCATGCAGAGCAGATCCAACACATTGGATTGGGACTATGGGCTAACACAACACATAGGAACTAAGCCTTTGGGCTAAGCACAGTCATTGTCTTCAGGTCTATATGCTGCAATGTATGAGCTTCACTGTGAGTAGATATAAGACAAGTGTGTGTGTGTTGTACTAACTGTAGAGGAGACCATGATGTGGTACTTTCTGTACAAGGTGCATGACTTCATTTGAGTCAGAGATCAGACCAGAGGTCAGGGTTAGGATTGGGGTTATAAGACAAGTGTGTGTGGTTTCTTACCGAGCTCTTCCTCCATGGTGCTCCCCCCGACAGTGTCTTTGACACCCAGCACTCTGTTGAAGAGGATGGAGAAGGCACTCCCCCAAACCCCTGGAGAGCGATAAACCCACTAGATCAACATCAATATCATGTGATGACTTATGAATATCATGTTTGATGATAGCTTATCATGTGAGGAATCTCTTCAGGAAGTCCTATGCAGAAGTGCCAGCAATATTCTGTTGTTTTTGTATGTATGTATGTGTGTGTCTATGTGTGGGGTTTCTTACCCATAAGGAAATGTAGTGGGTTCTCTTCATACTGCTTCACAGTGATTCCCATGAAGAACTTGCTTCCAAAAAGATCAGGGGTCATGAACGTTCCGTACTTTGCCATTCCAATCTCATACGGGCTGAACTCCACCCAGTCTGTCAAAAAAAAAAGGTTAAATAACAAAACATCCATTGATAAAAATCAATCCGTGTATGTAACTAACTAACTCTTTAATTAGGGGAGCACACTGTAAGTGCATTGTAATTGGGAAAATGTGTATATCCTGCAGTAAATATGTGTATGTTTTTGTCATGGAAAAAGGGTAGCCCAGGTTCACAGTAACGGTGCAGGCCAGAAGCAATTGTCATTATGACCTCCATTACTGGAACCAGGTGACAGGGGGTATATGCCCTACCTGACTCTAGTGACACAACAACACCCACACATATAATTGTAAGGCAAACACAACACACTGTTCACACATGATAAGTCTGACAAGAGTTCCTCACAATGACAATACACTATCACCTTTCAGCCTATCATTGGTCCTGGATTAAGGCGTATAATGTTACTACCGTACTGGAAGTTATGTGGTGTTATTTTTTGGCTTTCTCTGGAGTAGTTGTGACAGCGTTACCTTGTCACATCAGAGATAAAAGGTGGGGGATTTGCAGTAAAACAAAAAAGTAAATGACTGATTTAATATTCTATTCCAGCTAATCTGTAAAATACACTGGAACACCAACATTAATTTGCATGAATATTATTACAAATACGTTGGTCACAGTACCAATGACTCAGCATACAGTAATGGACTCAGTCACCCTAACACGGGATTGGTTTCCCCTAAGGACTGTTTTGAGGTCCGTTTTACATGCCATTATGAGTCAAGGTCAAATTTGAGAAAGATCCTAGATCAGGACTAGGGGCGTACCACAACCACATTGACACCTACATAACATTGCCCTTCCACATTGTACTACTTACTACACCTACTAGTGATGGGGGGGGGATCTATATAGTTACATATCGGGATTTTATTTTTGATGATATGTCATTTTGACAATATCACTATTATTTTTGAGCTAGTTGGCTGTACCTGCCCCTATTTCCTTCATAGCTTGTTCTCCATCTCCTTTTTAAATAGGCAGCCAATTTGTTTTTAGCACATTTATTTCCATGACTAATCAAAACATGTTTTCTCATGGCTCTCTCTTTTCCCTCTGCAGCAGACATATGGGGAGCCATATGTTTGGAACATCGAATTGCTAATAAAATCACAGTATCGAATCGCAATACATATAGAATTGTGAGAATCAGTATCTTGATAATATCGTGAGGTCCCTGGCAATTCCCAGCACTAACACTTACACATTGTTGATGTTCCTTCTCACACTACAGCACTATAACGACAAGAATGCCCGGGGTCAATATGTTGATAGCTTCATTCATTGTATTGGAATAACATTGTTTGCATAATCCTTTGTTCGTCAGTTTGCATGCGGGAGAGATTATCTGACCATCTCTGATTACTCATAATGCAAAAGGCATACACATATTCATTGTACTAGAGATCCAAAGACACACACACACACACAAACACACTTCAGAACTTGAATCGTCCATTCCAACTACATGCCCAATACTGCGGACACACTCACACTACGTGCATGACACAGGCGGCAGGTGGTATGTTAATTGGGGAGGACGGGCTCATTGTAATTGCTAGAACAGAATAATTGGAATGGTATCAAATACATCAGAGTTTGAGTTTGATACCTTTCCATTCACTCCATCCCAGCCATTATTATGAGCAGTCTTCCTCTCACCAGCCTCCTGTGGTACATGAACTCCTACTGAAATGATACGCTTCATTGAAAAACTGAGAACGGAGGAGAGCCTCGGAGCCACAAAGACCTTGTGATCTACAGTAATACACACAGACCCACACACACAAACAAATGTTAACACACAATTATGAATGTAAATCAGTAAGGTAAAGGCAATAACAGGGGCTCATCACTCTCTCCTCCCCCTCTTACGCAGGTCTACTCAAACTGACAACAGGGATTGTTGCGTAACCATTGTGTGAACAAACACAGACCACACACACAGACACACACACACACACACACACACACACACGCTCACTGACCTGCGAACATGAGCTCGGACACGTCTGGTTTGACGTGCAGACAGGTGAACAGAGGGAGAGGACACTGGCCCTCGTTCACCTTCTCCTGCAACTCACTCAGCTTTGTGTCCATCCTCTGATGAAAACAGAGAAAGACTGGGTTATAGTCAGTTTAGTTTCATCCTCTTGAAGACAGAGAGAAGACAGAGAGAGAGCGAAAGATGGGTGAAATAATGCAGTAACAACAAAAACAGGTGTGCGCGGTTCTCCTCTCACAGCAGGGATGAGTGTCTCTCCGATGAGCATGCCGAAGATGTCAGTGAAGGTGACGGGCTGTCCGTTGGCCTTCTTGCTCCACAGAGACTGGATGTAGTTGGTGATGTGCTGGGGCAATAGCAGTCTCAGAGGGTTACTGCTCACTCTTTTCATCAGCTCCGCGTTGATCTCCTTAGGACCCTTAGAGGGGAACTCTGGGTGAGAGAACAGGGTCGACATGTACCTGCAGGAGGGACGGAGATAAGGAGGGAGGGAGAGGGAAAGAGATAGTGAGGGAGGAAGGGAGGCATGAGAACACACAGGTAGAGTACATACAGTCCTCAATCTAAAAACGGGTTACATTTTGGTGCAGAGGTAGATGGGTAGATACTGTAGGAGAAAAGAGGAGTGGGAGGGAGGGAGGGAGAGAGCATGGTATAAACAGATGAATAGTTGACTGACCAGGTGGATCCAGAGAGGCCAGCAATGTAGGTGGCACAGTCCAGGACCCCAGACTCATACAGGCCCTTCATAACCCCAGAGAAGCCCACCATGGCCCTGAAGCCTCCCCCTGAACCCACTATGGCGATCACCGGCACCTGCACAGACAGACAATGACAGCCACAGACAGGAAGAGATTGGAAAGGATTCGGATGCCTGTCATAACATGAGATTCATAGCAGCTCAACTGTCAGTAAGCCCTACTTCCTGATGTTACGTTCGTCAGTCAGTCAGTCAGTCTACAGTAGATGACTGTTGTTGCCTCACTCTACTTGCTGATGTTCCTGGGTCTCTTTCCGCCTCTGCACTGACTTCTCTGAACTAGAACCACAGTCATTTCCCCAAAAAATATTATAACCCACTCTGACACAACAACTGCACTTCACGGAGTTGTGAAATGTTCTAGTATTTACTAGCCTCAATGGGAATGCGGTGTGGCAGCTCAGAAGTTCTGCAACAACACTTTTATGTGGTGGATTATTATCTCATTATGGCTGGTAGCTTCCGGATCATCCGAGAACACAGGCAGGCAGTGAGAGGTGCTGGATAGAGGCTACAACCAGGAGGACAGGGCCAAATGTCAGCTGCCTCTGAACCAGCCTTCAGAGCTTTCGGTGTGAGAGGACGTTAGGGCCTATAAAATGATCATGTTTGAATACTAAGAGACCTGTGGATGTGGTGTACGTGTTCTTGCATGTAAAAAGTGGTGCCGTTGGCTAATATTGTCTCGTCTATGAACTTGACCACTATGCTCAGTAATGCTGCAGAGTAAGCCCCTTTTCTATGGCAATAAATGCTTTATTTAGCTCATGTCTATTATATTGCCCGTTCATTTTGAAATGGTTACCATTCTATGACCCATTGACCCTGCAATGCATCCTAATACATGAGGTTTCACACGTAAAATACTGCATTTGACTATAAGTCAGAAACTGATTAAAAAAAGAACACTGCGGTTGGCAGTAGGCCGCTTTGCAAGCCTGGGCCCACAGTACTCAGGTATGCCCACCTCCCGAGGGGTGCTGGGGAGGAAGCGGGGCTTTTCCATGTCCAGCAGCTTCTTGATGCCCAGCATCACCCTCTCTCTGCGGGCCCGTCTGAATAGTTTCTCCTTGTCACACAGGGTCAGGCTGAACCGCAGGTCCAGGTTCGTACTGCATGGGGACACAGAGACAAGATAAGGTTATAACCCTGCATATGGTCATCATAAGCAAGACAAAATGTTTATCAAATAAATAGGTCCCACTTTATTTGGATAGTCCGGATTTTCATACTATGAATAAACTATTTGTTGATAAGCAACTGCTTGCTAAGGTTACGGTTAGGTTAAGAATACCCCTAACCATAACTAGGGTTAGAGTTTGTAGATAGTTGAAATGTTACTGATAGTATGTAGAGCATCTACAGACTATCCAAATAAAGTGTTACCAATAAATATTTGTCATATTGGACCAATGTAATAATTTACTATCAATTTAGATTGTTAGAGTGCTCAGTTGAATGTGTCCCACTAGCAAAAGCCTGTTTGTGGGGTCAGGGAGTTTAGGATGTGTGATGTTGAGTAAAATGAAGTAAGATTAGTTTAGAAGACCTACAATAATAAGCATAAAACGAAAGCAGACAAAACACATTCACACTTATGTCATTACATTTCGACAACTGCTTTAAAACATCACGTTTTCCCATATGGAGACAGACACACACATCTCTGTATTCTCTTTAGTCAGCCATGATGATTGATTTTATGTTCTGTAGGTTAGCCAGCCATGACTGAAGTTAACTTAGGCTCCAGATGTGATTAGATCTGGCTCCAAGTTGGTCTGTTCTGAGATAGACCTACAGAGACAAACACACCCAAGACCTCCCACCTCCGCATTACTGAGACTACAATCATGCCAAGCATGTCCTCCCCTTCACCTAAAATAACAGTCTGGTTAGAGCATTGGGGTTTGAATACCCATGCCGACAAGGTGAAAAATCTGTCTATGGGCCCTTGATCAAGGCATTTAACCCCGATTTGTTCCAGGGGCGATGTACTACTATCACTGACCCAGTAAAACAACACATTCCAGGGTATATGAAAATACAATATATATTTAAAAAATAATAATATTCAACAATCCAGTACATCTTAGCCATGTGTTTACTGAAAACAGTTACAGTTGTTAAAAAAGGAATAGAAAGAAATATGGTGGCTCCCATTGGAAGAAGTGGTGTTCATTGATCTCTCTCTTATTAAACAAACTACACTTAGGCCCAAACAATCTATTTAGCGCAAAATTGACAAACAACTCAACTGGGAAATGAAATGGCACCCCCAGCCTCCAATATGTAACAATAACGCCTTGCGATCTGGAGGATGGCCTTTCACATCGCCTCAATGGTCCAAGTGTGGTATCCGTACCCTTTGCGATATCATGGAGAGTAATGGTTTGAGGATATTCCAAGATCTGAAAGAAGCATTTATTTATACTACCACTTTTTTCTTCTTTATCTCCAACTTAGGTCAGCTGTTCTGGTTTACGGGGTTCCATGGGAAACCCAGCTGTCGATTCATCCAATGGACTAATCTCGGTAATATTTCAACAACTTTTGGAAAGCTCGCCATCAAAAAAAGTACCGCCCATAGATCTAAATGTAACTGAATCGTCCTTTTTACTGGACCAGAATATGGAAAAAATTACAATGAAGATGTGTGAAGAGGGGGGCTAGGAGGGATGGGAAACATGGGTTCCGGTAGGGGAGGGAGAATTCATACAGAATATTACTTAAAAACTGCTGATGCTGTTCTTTGTCTCTGTGTGCACTTCTCAGATTTCTTTGTTTGAGTGGTAGCCCACATGTACAGGAAGGTGGTACCTGTAAAGCCATTCTGAAAATGGACAACCTAAATAAAAAGCTGGTCATCAAAAAAAATTGAAAATAAATGTTAAAGAGTTTTGTACTAAAACACAATGGTGTCGTTCACATAGCTTGAGGTGAATTCCTGTGCTTTGTTAAAGCTGACCACAGTAAGAGTAGCTGCTGCTTCTGCAAAAGCTAAATGGGGATCAAAATAACTAAACAGACAGATGAGGAGGGGAGTGTTAATGGAAGTACACGTACCAGACCTCCAGGGCCATCTCTAAGTACACATTGGTTGCCTGTCAAAACAACACAAAAGACGCTGTGGTTATTGTAGAAGAGAAAAACATTGATTAATCTGTCAAGATAGAGGGTGAGAGAAGAGAAAGGAGAGGGATATTCAGTAAGAGGTAGGAGAAGAGTGGAAAACCTCACTGCCATAGATTAGTCAACATCACTCAACAGACAATTATATTTGTGTGAGCTAATGTCGTTCAGGCACACGCTTTCCTTCAGAATACTCTACAGACAGACAGTGTAAGTATAGAGGTCTTACTTTGCCGATGAGGAAAGGCACCGTCTCTGTGTGGCCAGTTTTCAACATCTTGGAGATGTTGTACGATGCAGACCCAAGCTTCTCGTCCATCACGTAATTGGCGTCCATTAATGTTATCTGATCGAGTACAGCACCAACCAACAAGCTTAAGGCTTCAGCTTCCACATCTTGGGAGTTCAGTTGATTTGACTTAAATTAAACTGTGCTGATCTGAGTTGAACTGACACGGTTCCATCACTCACCTCTAGAACATTGTCCTGGTTTGGGTCCAGTATGAAGTCAAAGGTCTCATTCCATTCTGGGTGGATGTTGTTGTCTATGTGCCTCGTTCGTTTCCTGCTCTCAGGGGTGGTGGGAATGAACAGCTCCACATAGGGGTCAGGAGTGTCCACTGCAGACACAAACACACAAATGCATGCGTTACATACAGTACACACATTTACAGTACACACATTAACATACAAGCTAACATAGAATATATTGTTATTACATAGCTATAAGAGCAAGTTAATATGAAGTGTTTGAATATTCTGCCAGGTCTTGAGTATTTGGAATAATTACATTTCACGACACAATATAAATTATTTGCTTTTACATACATAAATGACAACTCCCTGTGATATGTTTTTATGTTGGAGAATTTGTGAATGTTAACATGTGAACTAGGAGCATGTGGAATAACAGGGGTTGTCAGACTCACACAGGTCACCCAGTGCTCCCTTAGTGACATTCTTAGCTCGCACCACTGTGACTCTGAACTTGTGAGAGAACTGCTGCTCCACCTGCACACAAACATCAACGGAAACATAGCCTGTGAGCAAGGACACATTCACCACACATGCACAGATCTATCACACTTGAACGCCAACAACTGCCTAGAACTACTTAGGGACCGTGTGTACAATATTAACTGTGCTTTTTGTCTGAACCTAGGCTTAGATACAACCATGAGATACAAGGTGAGGTGTGAGTCCTATCCCTTTTCTTTAAGATTATCAGAGCTCCCTTACCCCAACTAAGGGGCAGCCGCTGGTCTTTTTTGTTACCTTGCTATTGTTTTGCAGTCATTTGTAAACATAAGGCATGATGACGTCATTTTGTCTTATCACCATTCCTCTTGTAGTGAATCTGTAGATCTGCTAGTCTTCACTACAGTGTAACAGTGATGAGTGAGGAGTGAACAGCAGGCACAGACTTTCACTGGGAACTAGACTGCCATGGTGGGGCTACAGAAAAGTGGCATATCTCCTAGTCAAGCCAGTTGGGCGCCTTCGTCATATAAAAATTGTTTTTATTTGTGTTCTCTTTATTGAAATAGAAAGGTCACAAATGAGAAGAGCAGACAGCTAGGTAGAGTAATAAATATATGGGTTTGAACCCATGCCCCACAAGGGACAATGTGTGGTCTTGAGTCAGCAGCACTACCACTAGACCAGACTCCAGCACCAGCTGGAGAAGACACTAAGTCTTCTTTATCCTACCATGATATATAGTATGCCTAGAGCTTCAATGACGAGAAATATGCAGTGCTGCCCACTAATGTGCTGACAGAAAACAGATAAGAGGTTTTCAACTGAAGTTATACTGCTGTTTATTTCCTCAACAGGGTCTGAGCTTACACACAAGCCAATGCAGTGGGTTCCCCCTGCCATAGACTTTGAATGCAAGTGGACATGTGTGTACTTACAATAATGTACTGGTAGGGGTCAATGGAAGACATTGTTGGCTGGTTGGTGTTACCCTCTTGTCCAGTCTCTGTCCAGTCTCCAGTGTCCTTGAACTCAGGAAGATCCTCCAGTGATACTGGGTACCATCTACAGACTCTGGGGACACACAGAGCATCATAATGTAAGGCAGGGGTACTCAACTACTATTTGAGAAGGTCCAGTGACACATATATACTACGTGGCAAAGTTCCGGATGGATATCGTCCTTTATTGGTGCTGTGGTACAGGATAGTAACAAACCTGGTCGTCTACGACTTAGGAAACATGTTGCCATCTAAAACGTACATTAAATACATTAAATGAGACTAAGAATTTGAATTCATTAGAACTTATTTCAAATGTAAACATGTGCAACATCCAATTTCTTCTGGAAGGTCCGGACTGCTGCTATGATAATCGCACACTGTTTTGTCCCATCCTTGCAGCTTAACATTCAGTTGATTAAGGTGTGATGCAATGTCTGTCAAAAATGCAACTGTTTCCATCTTCTCCTCATCTTCCAAAAACTCTGAAAATTGAGTTGCCTTGTCACTCTTTTGCTCTGATTAGAAAGCTTTGATTTCCTCCTAAACGGCCCAAAAGCATTCCAAAACCCTGCCTTTGCTGAGCCCTCTGACATTGGTGTGCAGTAGTAAGTCACCAAAACTGGTATTGGCCTTTGTCAGAATGCCTCGTAGCAGGCGGTGTTGTAGGGATAATGTTGCTCAGTTTCATTATTGTTGTCATGACCTCAGAATACTATTGTCCCAGACTGGCACACAGGACAGATTGATGGATTATGCAGTGATATGATGTCAGGTCAGGGTTGTCCTCTGTCAAACGTGCAACCAGTCCCCTCCCTCTTCAAATCATGGCTGGAGCTCCATCTGTGGTGATGGAGAACACTGACTTCAGATCTATCCCCCTTTTTGTCAGCATCTCGTTGATGGCCTCAGGTACAGTACCAGTCAAAGGTTTGGACACTCATTCCTACTCATTCCAGGGATTTTCTTTATTTTTAACTACATTGTAGAATAATAGTGAATACATAAAAACTATGAAATAACACATACGGAATCATGTAGTAACCAAAAAAAGTGTTAAAAAAAAATCTGAATATATTTTATATTTCAGATTTTTCAAATTAGCCATCCTTTGCCTTGATGACAGCTTTGCACACTTAACATTCTCTCATCCAGCTTAATGAGTAAAATACCAAGTCCATATTATGGCAAGAACAGCTCAAATAAGCAAAGAGAAACGACATCATATCATTACTTTTAAGACATGAATGTCAGTCAATGCGGAACATTTCATGAACTTTGAAAGTTTATTCAAGTGCAGTCGCAAAAACCATCAAGCGCTATGATGAAACTGCCTCTCATGAGGACCGCCACAAGAAAGGGAGACCCAGAGTTACCTCTGCTGCAGAGGATAAGTTCATAAGAAGAGACTTGCTTCGGCCAAGAAACCCAAGCAATGGACATTAGACCGGTGGAAATCTGTCCTTTGGTCTGATGAGTCCAAATTTGAGATTTTTGTTTTCCGACTGCCGTGTCTTTGTGAAATGCAGAGT
The DNA here is from genome assembly GCF_045791955.1 of Oncorhynchus clarkii lewisi. NCBI lineage: Eukaryota > Metazoa > Chordata > Actinopteri > Salmoniformes > Salmonidae > Oncorhynchus > Oncorhynchus clarkii. Next base: position 42,199,869 of record NC_092150.1, read on the forward strand.
AGGTGAACGGATGATCCCCGCATATGTGGTTCCCACCGTGGAGGAGGAGGTGTGATGGTGTGGGGGTGCTTTGCTGGTGACACAATCAGTGATTTATTTAGAATTCAAGGCACATTTAAACAGCATGGTTATCACAGCATTCTGCAGTGATACGTCATCCCATCTGGTTTGCGCTTAGTGGGGCTATCATTTGTTTTTCAACAGGACAATGACCCAACACACCTCCAGGCTGTGTAAGGACTATTTGACTAAGAAGGAGAGTGATGGAGTGCTGCATCAGATGACCTGGCCTCCACAATCACCCAACCTCAACCCAATTGAAATGGTTTGGGATGAGTTGGACCGCAGAGTAAAGGAAAAGCAGCCAACAAGTGCACAGCATATGTGGGAACTCCTTCAAGACTGTTGGAAAATCATTCCAGGTGAAGCTGGTTGAGAGAATGAAAAGAGTGTGCAAAGCGGTCATCAAGGCAAAGGGTGGCTACTTGAAGCATCTCAAATATAAAATATATTTAATTTGTTTAACACTTTTTTGGTTACTACATGGTTCCATGTGTTATTTTATAGTTGTGACGTCTTCACTATAATTCTCCTATGTAGAAAATAGTACAAAATAAAGAAAAACCCTTGAATGAGTAGGTGTGTCCAAACCTTTGACTGGTACTGCATATCTTCTTCCCGTGTGTGTGCTTCTAAATTTGTTAAGCCCAACAGCTCCTCACAGAATTCCTCTTTGTTTCGTTATCAAATTTGACAAACACAAGAAGCTGGGCATTATCAGTGTTATTTGTTGATTCACCCAGAACTAATGAACTGCAAGGTGCATACTGAATGGCCTCATCAAGTTTTGAAGTTAAATATTCAGCTAATATTTCAGTTCTCCTCATTGCTGTAGAATCATTGCTGACACCAAGCAAGGTGTCAGCAAGTTCACACATTCATTCTTTACCATCTCAGTGTCTGAATTTTGTATTTTCTTCCTCCAAAACCGAAGCTATACTCAGTGAACACTCCATTGCAAGTTCTTGGGCTTTCAGGGATTGACAAGGACTTTGTTGGACCTCTCATATTGAGATTTGAGTTGGTTAACCTTGTTTGTTCTCACTTCCGTGTTCAGGGGATACATCTGATCAAATTTACTATGCCTGGTGTCATAATGGCGCTTAACATTGACACTTTTCATGAGAGCTTTGGACTCACTGCATATCAGGCACATTGGTTTTGTGCTAGTTGCGGCAGAATGAATAAATACTGTTCCGTCCACTCAACTTTGAGTTGAGTGGACGGTTTTCAGAGTCAACTCACTTTTTTTTTAAACAAGCCATTTTAACAAAATACTGGTAACTAAGCTCCTTTAATCTGTGATATTTACAGTTGAACTGCGGTCTAATCTTTCTGTTTCTTTCTGCCTGCTTGTCCCAAGGTTCAACGGAGGATATTTGGATTAATGTGATTGGGTAAGACGCGGCCTCTTGTATTTGCATATAACCACGCGATTGGATTAGACTGGCACTAGTAGCAGTGGGCGTTGCTTCGAGAGAGAGCGAGAACAAGAGGCCGCTGAGCCAGGTAGTTTTTTTTTTAAAGATGTCTAAAAAAATTATGTATTCACTTTTATATAACAAAATGCGACCCGGATTGACCCGTCTCTGAGTCCGGAACCCTGACCGCGGTCCGCAAGTTGAGTTTGGCTGATGTAAGGGATGCTGTGGTAGCATCGAGACTGGTGACGCACAGAGAATCATCATGTAAGGCAGTATTCAAACTTTTTCTGTGGGGACCCATTCTTTTCACAATAATTTATTGCGACCCCACCCCAGTAAATTTATATTTTTACATCAACAAGTAACCAAATAATCTCTTATCAAAATAAAAATAAAACAGTAAATAAATATACTCAATAAAATTGTAAATTTCAAATAATCTTTCTCAAAAATGTTTGCATATTATTCCATACAATAATCTGTACTCATTTATACATTTTTGTAAATATATATATATATATATATATATATATATTTTTTAAATGCTTGTATTTACTTTTACTTTGGTGACCCCACTGCAGTTCCACCAAAACCCCAAATTTGTATAGCACTGATGTAAGGGATGGTGTGGTAGCATCTACAGACTGGCAGTTAGTGAAAAAAGTTATTTGTGCTGGTGTGTGAAACGGTTTATTTTTACTTAACCTTTATTTAACTAGGCAAGTCAGTTAAGAACAAATTCTTATTTACAATGACGGCCTACACTGGCCAAAGCTGGGCCAATTGTGCACCGCCCTATGGGACTCCCAATCACAGCCGGTTGTGGGACCTCACGATACACCTCTAGCACTGAGATGCAGTGCCTTAGACCGCTGCGCTACTCGGGAGCCGGTCAGGTTTACTGCAACAGTGATGATGCAAATACTAAAATAATGCCTTGAAATAACTGTGTAACTGGTTAGCAACTACTGTAGTGAGTGTAGGACCGGGGAGAGAGGAAGTAAAGCTAAAGCCACAGGACTGAGATAGGCGCGTGTGTGTGTGTATGTGTGTGTGTGTGTGAGAGAGGCCTATGTGATGCAGCGAAGTAAAAGATGCTACCACAGTTTAATAATGTTGTGTGTGTGTGTGTGTGTGTGTGCGCGTGCGAGAGAGGCCTATGTGATGCAGCGAAGTACAAGATGCTACCACAGTTTAATAATGTTGTGTGTGTGTGTGTGTGTGTGTGTGTGTTACCTCACGTGTGTGTCTCACAAGCTCAGTGTGGCTAAAAGGCTTTCCTCAGTTCTCACTTGTTCAATAAAGCGTAGCATTTCTGTGAGCAGTTCATGCACGTATTGTGGGTGTGTGTGTTCGCAGTGCTGGTCACGTAGTTGGAATGGATGGTCCAAGTTTTGAATGAGCTTGTTCGGTCTGCGACGTGGTGACCTGCATATGCACCATATTTCTGAATGATACACAAAGCAATAAGAGCTGAGTAGATTGGACAGGAACACAGACACAGCAGGGCCTGACACACTGCCACTAAAGAAAGCAGTGCCAATGTACTTAATAACTACCGCCATCATTATTGGAATGGAATAACAATAATGGTTGACAACATTTAAATGAGAATATCATGACTGCATTTTTATGTTCCTAAGCACAAAGCCATGGTCAGAGAATGTAGACTCTATTTCGCTCTATTTTAACATATTCCAAACTCCTTTCACAGACATACCAGTAACTAACATGCAGTAATATGCCATGTTGGAACACTTGTGTTATGTTAAGGTATCACTCTGCTCATAGAGATTGGCGGGACACAATAGCATTTAACTAACCTAAATGCCCTGACTTTGATCCAAATGAAAGTCAATGACAAAAATGAAGATAAAATAATAACATTTTACATGGCCAGTAGAGCAGAGAATTACCAGGGACATCAAGTTACGATATTATCACAATACTTTGCTGCCGATACGATATGTACTGCGATTCTCACGATTCTATATTTATTGCGATTCGATGTTCCAAACCTATTGCTCACCATATGTCTGCTAGAGGGAAAAGAGAGTTTTGATCAGTCATGGAAATAAGAGCTGAAAACAAATTGCTTCCCTATGTAAAAAGAAGATGGACAACAAGCTAGGAAGGAAAAGTGCTGGAGTTTTGGTGGAGGTACAGCCAACTAGCTCTGAAATAATATTTAGATATTGTAAAAAAAAAAAAAAAATCCTGATATGTAACCGTATCGAGCTTCAACTTTCAAATAATTTCTGAGGAGTTTTCTGGACCTCACTAAAACTCAAACTCTGGTTACGGCCCTGAACTTAACATGCAGTCCACAGAGTTTCTGTCTTCTAGCACTCATTGCTAGGTTAGCCATGTCCCACTGGGCACACCACGTAATTTCAAAGTGGACATTTTGTTTATATTTGGATGAGACGTTGATCAATGAGATTATTCACCCACTGAAAAAGTGGGCTAGCCTTGAGCTAGGCCCATCTGCCGGCTAGCCGAAGAGGTATACCCGCTAATTCGTGGGCTACAATACCTCTTTTGCCAATTGGCCTGGACCCTTTATTGCCGACACGGAGCACTGCCAATCCATCATGACTGGTCTGCTGACGTAATCGTCCGATGTGGTTTCAACAGGCTTTTCCGTTGCGATGTCGCCGAAGATCCATCTTCTAGCCCCGGCTCGCTAGCTTTCTGAACGCTGTGCCTCCCGCTCACCTAGCATAATAGCGACGACCAAACGACACCCTGACTCACCTATTGCTGCTCATTGGACCCTATGTTCACTCGGCTCCACATGCCTCTCTCTAATATCAATATGTCTTGTCTACCTCTGTTTCGGTTATTATTGTTTTATTTCACTGTAGAGCCCCTAGTCCAGGTCAACATGCCTTAGATAACTCTTTTGTCACACACCCCACACATGGGGAGACCTCACCTGGCTTAGCTATTGTCTCCAGAGATGCAAGCTCTCTCATCGACACTCAATGCCTAGGTTTACCCCAGTGTACTCACATCCTACCATACCCTTGTCTGTACATTATTCCCTGAAACTATTCTACCACGCCCAGAAATCTGCTCCTTTTATTCTCTGTTCCCAACACACTAGACGACCAGTTCTTATAGCCTTTAGCCGTACCCTTATTCTACTCTTTCTACGGTGATGTAGATGTTAACCCAGGTCCTGGAGCCCCAGCATTACACCTATTCCCCAGGCACTCTCATTTATTGACTACTGTAACCGTAAAAGCCTTGGCTTCATGCATATTAACATCAGAAGCCTCCTCCCTAAATGTGTTTTATTCACTGCTTTAGCACACTCCACCAACCCTGATGTCCTAGCCGTGTCTGAATCCTGGCTTAGGAAGGCCACCAAAAATTCTGAAATTTCCATCCCAAACTACAACATCTTCCATCAAGATAGAACTGCCAAGGGGGGCGGAGTTGCAATCTACTGCAGAGATAATTTGACAGAACTCTGAAGGCTATCCAAAATCAAATCAAATCAATTTTGTAAATGACATTGCCGAAGTCAAGGATCGGTAGGATAGCTAGTTTTACGAGGGTATGTTTGGCAGCATGAGTGAAGGAGGTTTTGTTGCGAAATAGGAAGCCGATTCTAGATATATAATTTTGGATTTGATTAGTTAGTGAGGGAGCCATCAAAACCTCCTTCACTCATGCTGCCAAACATACCCTCGTAAAACTGGCTATATCTCCCTCACTAACTTTAAGCATCAGCTGTCAGAGCAGCTGTACTTGTACACAGCCCATCTGTAAATAGCACACCCAACTACCTCATCCCCATATTGATATTTATTTTTTGCTCTTTTGCACCCCAGTATCTCCACTTTCACATCATCATCTGCACATCTATCACTCCAGTGTTAATGCTAAATTGTAATTATTTCACCACTATGGCCTATTTATTGCCTTACCTCCCTAATCTTACTACATTTGCACACACTGTACATAGATGTTTCTATTGTGTTATTGACCATATGTTTGTTTATCCCATGTGTAACTCTATGTTGTTGTTTTTGGTCGCACTGTTTGCTTTATTCTGGCCAGGTCGCAGTTGTAAATGATAACTTGTTCTCAACTGGCCTACCTGGTTAAATAAAAATTAAAGAAAGAAATGTTGAAAATTGGTTACAGTGATGACATATTCCTGTGGTTGAAAGTTCACCGTCAAAACAACAGTCTACATTGATTACTTTTTCAAATCCAATGTATTTTCCACGTAGATTCCTTGTCACAATACGTTGACAAATGATGTTCCTCCAAGTTGGGTAAGATGAACCTCTCCCGCTTCACTGCTTTGTTGAGTCGTTTTAGGTCCATGCACTTTGACAATTCTTCTTCATCACCAGCACCATGTGAGCACACCAAGCAGTAGGCTCGGTGACATCCTCAATGATGTAATTTCTTTCTAATCTGTCCAATTCTTCCACCACTTTTGGAACTAGTGTAAAAGGAATTCTGAGTGGCGAAGTCAGAGAATAGGGGACTGCATCCGGTCTAAATCAATCTTAACTGGTTCACAGTTCAGTAACACATCTGCATTGATCTCCTCTTGAGGATCAAACCCATCTGGCATGCAACAGTTCTGCTTGTATATGGTCACAAAGATCCAGCATTTGTACTTTTATTATGTTTTGCTCAGTTGTGGTTTGGATTTTTCCCACTCAATCAATCTGCCACCTGGGCTGCAGAAGCCTTGTTCAGTGTTGACCAGCTGAGGGCACTGTGGCAAGCTCTATTACTTGCTCGAAGACATCACTGTAATATCTGTGTCAACTTTACGTGTGCCATTCACTGGGAGCTCAACATGACTCTTCATCAGAATCAGACGGCCTTGTAATTGACCCTAAAATAATGTCATTTGCTTTTCTTCTTCATTTTCTTCCGTTATTTCATCGACCATTTTTGTTTTGCATGTAATCTCACAGTGCCCCATTTTATTACACTACCAGCATCTTTTATTGCGCGCTGGACAATGTTTACTGTCATCATGGCTGCGTTTACAACGTGAGCAATTTCCCTATTTTGACTCTTTTGCTTGAACTGTTTGCCCTGGCCGCCTGTATTATTTTTAGAATGTTTGTAACGCTGTGGTTTGTGTCTCATCTCGTCAACTTCATTATGGGCTCCGGCGCACATGTCTGTGTGTTGCTTCTTTATTTGCTCTGACTGGCATGCAATTTCAATCGCCTTCTCCAGTGTCAGGCTCCAGTTGTAGCTTTTGTGAAACATCACTGTCCATAATGCCAATCACAATCCTGTCCCTTATTTGTTAGTCCTTTGTAATGCCAAACTCGCAGTGTTCAGGTAGCTCATATAGATTCCTCACAAAACAGCCTCTCCCCCTTTTTTAATCCGCGTAAGGCCCGCATGGACTGTGTGATTTTAGAAGTGATTTTAAAATGTCCACGTTGTTGGCGAATTCTAAAGTTGGAAACAATCTTTGGACGTCTTGGCCAGGGACAGATTGGACCATTTATGTTGGGTGGGCTGGTAAAAATTAACACCCACAAAAACATCTTGTTTAAATAAAGTACCAGTCAAAGGTTTGGACACGCCTACTCATTGAAGTTTAATTATTTAAAAAACTAACTATTTTCTACATTATAGAATAATAGTGAATACATCAAACATATGAAATACCATATATGGAATCATGTAGTAACCAAAAATAAGTGTTAAACAAATAAAAATATATTTTATACTTGAGATTCTTCAAAGCAGCCACCTTTTGCACACTTTTCATTGTCTCAACCAGCTTCACCTGGAATGCTTTTCCAACAGTCTTGAAGAAGTTCCCACATATGCTGAGCACTTGTTGGCTGCTTTTCTTTTGTTCTGCAGTCCAACTCATCCCAACTGGGTTGTGGTCAGGTGATTGTGGCGGCCAGGTCATCTGATGCAGAACTCCATCACTCTCCTTCTTGGTCAAATAGCCCTTGCACAGCCTAGAGGCGTGTTTTGGGTCATTGTCCTATTGAAAAACAAACGATAGTCCTACTAAGCACAAACCTGATGGAATGACGTATCGCTGCAGAATGCTGAGGTAGCCATGCTGGTTAAGTGTACATTGACTTCTAAATAAATTACCCATAGTGTCACCAGCAAAGCACCCACACCATAACACCTCCTCCTCCATGATTCACGGTGGGAGCCACACATGCGGAGATCATCCGTTCACCTACTCAGCATCTCACAAAGACAGTGGTTGGAACAAAAAATCTCATATTTGGACTCATCAGATCAAAAGGACAGATTTCCACCGGTCTAATGTCCATTGCTCATATTTCTTGGCCCAAGCAAGTCTCTTCTTATTATTGGTGTCCTTTAGTAGTGGTTACTCTGCAGCAATTCAACCATGAAGGCCTGATTCACGCAGTCTCCTCTGAACAGTTGATGTTGAGATGTGTCTGTTACTTGAACTCTGCCTGGCTTAGGTGTAGTTAAACTAATGACGGACTGTCGGATCTCTTTGCTTATTTGAGCCGTTCTTGCCATAATATGGATTTGGTATTTTACTAAATAGGGCTATCTTCTGTATACCACCCCTACCTTGTCACAACACAACTGACACATTAAACAACTGACGCATCAAACGCATGAACCTTTTCACATGCGAGTTCCAAATATCTCTAACAGTCGCCCCAGCGAGAGTTGTTTTATGCACTCACTGTTCCAAAATGTGATTATTACACAGCAGGACAGTTAACATGTCAACAAACAGCAAATTCATATTGTAGTTTCTGTCAGCCGAGAGTTATAAACATATGGCCGCTTGTGTTACTTCAATCTTTCTTCAGTTAGTTCTAGGATAAATGTAGCCTACATTTTCCGGTTTGGATGATTGTGTTATGCTGTAGCTACTTCTGTGAATGTCTGAACATTGCATTCAAAAATAAACTGGTCACATTCTGGAAATAACTTTGTAAGGACCATGTTTGTGTAAAATGTTTGTGAAAAAGTGTTGCCGGCTCAAATGCTGATTGTTGCGTCAATCGAAAATGGATGTTCTAAATAAGCGTTCTAATCATACCGGTTTGATCTTACACAACAGGGACCGATATAGAATGACCACACCCATTTGTTGGTATGTGTGAAAAGGTTAAGAAGCAAAGACAATCCCCAAATTAACTGTTAATTGGAAATGCATTCATGAAGTTGGTTGAGAGAATGTCAAGTGTGCAAAGCTGTCATCAAGGCAAAAGGTGGCTTACTTATGCACATCTGTAAGCATAGCAGCAAAGGCTGGACAAAATAATCCATCTCTTTTGTTTTAATATGTTAAAATGCTATATACAGCATCTTATGTACATAAATGGACATTATAAAAAGGGCTATATTTTTTTTCTAATAAAACAATTATTATACAATTAAAACAGTATGGGCCGTTTGGGTATGGGTAGCTAGCTATGCTGAACTTGAATGATTGTTATCCGCACCCTTATTCTACTCCTCCTATGTTCCTCTGGCGATGTAGAGGTGAATCCAGGCCCTGCAGTGCCTAGCTCCACTCCTATTCCCCAGGCGCTCTCTTTTGACGACTTCTGTAACCGTAATAGCCTTGGTTTCATGCATGTTAACATTAGAAGCCTCCTCCCTAAGTTTGTTCTATTCACTGCTTTAGCACACTCTGCCAACCCGGATGTTCTAGCTGTGTCTGAATCCTGGCTTAGGAAGACTACCAAAAATTCAGACATTTTTATTCCAAACTACAACATTTTCAGACAAGATAGAACTGCCACTGGGGGCGGTGTTGCAATCTACTGCAAAGATAGCCTGCAGAGTTCTGTCCTACTATCCAGGTCTGTACCCAAACAATTTGAACTTCTACTTTTAAAAATCCACCTCTCTAAAAACAAGTCTCTCACCGTTGCCGCCTGCTATAGACCACCCTCTGCCCCCAGCTGTGCTCTGGACACCATATGTGAACTGATTGCCCCCCATCTATCTTCAGAGCTCGTGCTGCTAGGCGACCTAAACTGGAACATGCTTAACACCCCAGCCATCCTACAATCTAAACTTGATGCCCTCAATCTCACACAAATTATCAATGACGCTACCAGGTACCTCCCCAAAGCCTTAAACACGGGCACCCTCATAGATATCATCCTAACCAACTTGCCCTCTAAATACACCTCTGCTGTCTTCAACCAAGATCTCAGCGATCACTGCCTCATTGCCTGCATCCGTAATGGGTCAGCGGTCAAACGACCTCCACTCATCACTGTAAAACGCTCCCTGAAACACTTCAGCGAGCAGGCCTTTCTAATCGACCTGGCCGGGGTATCCTGGAAGGATATTGATCTCATCCCGTCAGTAGAGGATGCCTGGATATTTTTTTTTAAATGCCTTCCTAACCATCTTAAATAAACATGCCCCATTCAAGAAATTTAGAACCAGGAACAGATATAGCCCTTGGTTCTCAACAGATTTGACTGCCCTTAACCAACACAAAAACATCCTATAGCGTTCTGCATTAGCATCGAACAGCCCCCGTGATATGCAGCTGTTCAGGGAAGCTAGAAACCATTATACACAGGCAGTTAGAAAAGCCAAGGCTAGCTTTTTCAAGCAGAAATTTGCTTCCTGCAACACTAACTCAAAAAAGTTCTGGGACACTGTAAAGTCCATGGAGAATAAGAACACCTCCTCCCAGCTGCCCACTGCACTGAAGATAGGAAACACTGTCACCACTGATAAATCCACCATAATTGAGAATTTCAATAAGCATTTTTCTACGGCTGGCCATGCTTTCCACCTGGCTACTCCTACCCCGGTCAACAGCACTGCACCCCTCACAGCAACTCGCCCAAGCCTTCCCCATTTCTCCTTCTCCCAAATCCGTTCAGCTGATGTTCTGAAAGAGCTGCAAAATCTGGACCCCTACAAATCAGCCGGGCTAGACAATCTGGACCCTTTCTTTCTAAAATTATCTGCCGAAATTGTTGCCACCCCTATTACTAACCTGTTCAACCTCTCTTTCGTGTCGTCTGAGATTCCCAAGGATTGGAAAGCAGCTGCGGTCATCCCCCTCTTCAAAGGGGGGGACACTCTTGACCCAAACTGCTACAGACCTATATCTATCCTACCATGCCTTTCTAAGGTCTTCGAAAGCCAAGTCAACAAACAGATTACCAACCATTTCGAATCTCACCATACCTTCTCTGGTATGCAATCTGGTTTCAGAGCTGGTCATGGGTGCACCTCAGCCACGCTCAAGGTCCTAAACGATATCTTAACTGCCATTGATAAGAAACATTACTGTGCAGCCGTATTCATTGATCTGGCCAAGGCTTTCGACTCTGTCAATCACCACATCCTCATCGGCAGACTCGACAGCCTTGGTTTCTCAAATGATTGCCTCGCCTGGTTCACCAACTACTTCTCTGATAGAGTTCAGTGTGTCAAATCGGAGGGTCTGCTGTCTTGACCTCTGGCAGTCTCTATGGGGGTGCCACAGGGTTAAATTATTGGACCGACTCTCTTCTCTGTATACATCAATGAGGTCGCTCTTGCTGCTGGTGAGTCTCTGATCCACCTCTACGCAGACGACATCATTCTGTATACTTCTGGCCCTTCTTTGGACACTGTGTTAACAACCCTCCAGGCAAGCTTCAATGCCATACAACTCTCCTTCCATGGCCTCCAATTGCTCTTAAATACAAGTAAAACTAAATGCATGCTCTTCAACCGATATCTACCTGCACCTGCCTGTCCAACATCACTACTCTGGACAGCTCTGACTTAGAGTACGTGGACAACTACAAATACTTAGGTGTCTGGTTAGACTGTAAACTCTCCTTCCAGACCCATATCAAACATCTCCAATCCAAAGTTAAATCTAGAATTGGCTTCCTATTTCGCAACAAAGCATCCTTCACTCATGCTGCCAAACATACCCTTGTAAAACTGACCATCCTACCAATCCTCGACTTTGGCGATGTCATTTACAAAATAGCCTCCAATACCCTACTCAACAAATTGGATGCAGTCTATCACAGTGCAATCCGTTTTGTCACCAAAGCCCCATATATTACCCACCATTGTGATCTGTACGCTGTCGTTGGCTGGCCCTCGCTTCATACTCGTCGCCAAACCCACTGGCTCCATGTCATCTACAAGACCCTGCTAGGTAAAGTCCCCCCTTATCTCAGCTCGCTGGTCACCATAGCATCTCCCACCTGTAGCACACGCTCCAGCAGGTATATCTCTCTAGTCACCCCCAAAACCAATTCTTTCTTTGGCTGCCTCTCCTTCCAGTTCTCTGCTGCCAATGACTGGAACGAACTACAAAAATCTCTGAAACTGGAAACACTTATCTCCCTAGCTTTAAGCACAAACTGTCAGAGCAGCTCACAGATTACTGCACCTGTACATAGCCCACCTATAATTTAGCACAAACAACTACCTCTTTCCCTACTGTATTTAATTTATTTATTTATTTTGCTCCTTTGCACCCCATTATTTTTATTTCTACTTTGCACATTCTTCCATTGCAAATCTACCATTCCAGTGTTTTATTTGCTATATTGTATTTACTTTGCCACCATGGCCTTTTTTGCCTTTACCTCCCTTCTCACCTCATTTGCTCACATCGTATATAGACTTGTTTATACTGTATTATTGACTGTATGTTTGTTTTACTCCATGTGTAACTCTGTCGTTGTATCTGTCGAACTGCTTTGCTTTATCTTGACCAGGTCGCAATTGTAAATGAGAACTTGTTCTCAACTTGCCTACCTGGTTAAATAAAGGTGAAATAAATCAATAAAAAAAATCCAATGTTAGCATTTATTTTTGTTGTCAATCAAATGTATTTGGCAGGCAGACAGGCAAGTTCCCATTCAATTGTCAAAATGTGGGTTGGGACAAGCATGCATGGGAAGGCAAGCCGCATAAGGACGAGCAGGCTTCTATTCTCCATTGTTTATTAATGCAATTTTGAAGGCCAATTGGCTGAAAACATTTGAGAGCGTTTATCTAGTGTTCCCTCATTACATTTTAGCTCATCTCGCTCTGGCTAGCATTAGTTTTTGATCTTGTTGTTGTGGATGTGCATAGGAAACGGAGGGAGAGAGCCTGCCTTTTCATGGTTGTTTGATCAATAGATCTGAATTTCCTAAATGAAAGAGGACTTCAGTGGTATTTACATATTTGCAGAAATCCATTCAGGTGTATTTTGAGGCTTTTGGCGAAAGCGTTCTAATTATCTAAAGTCATGGTGGTGCTACTGCCTGTAAACACAGCCCAGTTCAAAGTGAATGATGGCAGGCCCCTGTGATAAATGTCTTATTTGCATACTGTAGCTCTGATTGGCTATGGCCCACCGGTCTTCGTAGACACCGGTCCTGGACAAGAGATGTTTTTATTAGGTTTTATTTACTTCAGTGTCTATTAATTGTCCAAACACACGGACGTTTTCCCACTCTACAGTATTGTTATAGAATTTCCACAAATGCATTAGCATAAATCTTTCCAAAACATTCTATGAATTTATGGTCATGGGAAAATGACCATATCTAAGTGCTCGCTTGTCAGAAAAACAAGAAAAAAAGGTGTCATATTCTTCCTGGGGGTGTATATGAACAGATTTCAATAATATTTCAGGTTGCTAAAACACTGTCAGTTCCACTTTAAGCAGACAGGCAGCGAACAAGAATAAGCACAGAGTGAAGGCAAACAAAATGGCTAGAGCTATAGTAATAATAATAACAATAATAATTGTAAATGTAACAAGATAAGCTGTCATCTTGAATTGCTTTTTCAATTATTTTTCACTCCAGTATGAACATATGTTCATATATACACTGTACAAAAATATAAAACACAACATGTTAAGTGTTGGTCCCATATTTCATGAGCTGAAATAGAGGATCCCAGAAATTATCCATATGCACAAAAAATATATTTCTCTCAAATGTTATGCACATTACATGCCTGTTAGTGAGCATTTCTCCTTTGCCAAGATAATAAATCCACCTGACAGGTGTGGCTTATCAAGAAGCTGATTAAACAGCATGATCATTACACAGGTGCACCTTGGCTGGGGACAATAAAAGGCCACTAAAATGTGCAGTTTCTTCATAAAACAAAATGCCACAGTTGGCTCAAGTTTTGAGGGAGGGTGCAAATGGCTGACTGCAGGAAACAGCTCTACCAAAGCTGTTGCCAGAGAATTTAATGTTAATGTTAATTTCTCAGCGTCATTTTAGAGAATTTGGGAGTACCTCCAACCAGCCTCACAACCGCAGACCACATGTATGGCGTCGTGTGGGCGAGCAGTTTGCTGATGTCAATGTTGTGAACAGAGTGTTCCATGGTGACGGTAAGCTTATAGTATGGGCAGGCATAAGCTACGGACAACGAACACAATTGCATTGTATCGATGGCAATTTGAATGCACAGAGTCCATTGACGAGATCCTGAGGCCCATTGTCATGCCCTTCATCTGCCGCCATCACCTCATGTTTCAGCATGGTAATGCACGGGCCCGTGTCGCAAGGATCTGTACACAATTCCTGGAAGCTGAAAATGTCCCAGTTTTTCCATGACCTGCATACTCACCAGACATGTCATGCATTGAGAATGTTTGGGATGTTCTTGATCGACGTGTATGACAGCGTGTTCCAGTTCCCACCAATGTCCAGCAACTTTGCACAGCCATTGAAAAGGAGTGGGACAACATTCCACAGGCCACAATCCACAGCCTTATCAACTTTGCGAAGAAGATGTGCCACACTGTATGTGGCAAATGATGGTCACACCAGATACTGACATGTTTTATGACCCATTCCCCTACCTTTTTTAAGGTATCTGTGACCAACAGATGCCCATGTAACTCGTTTCAGGAAGCTAGACGTATGTCGCGTGTCACTTCTTCACAGGAGAGACATTTGAACAAAGTTTTTTTTTAAATCAAAATGCGATTTTGGGCAGAAATGCCTTCTGGAACATGTGAACTTTTATGTGCCTTAATAAAAAACTTGTATGCCATCTGTAAATACGAATACAATTGTTAAATTACCAGCCTAGTTGGTTTTGCCACAGAAAGGCAGCAACCTTCCCTCTAGCCATGATTGGCTGAGATAATGAGGGGGCTGGACATGCTGAGAGATGAAGTCGGATTGGTCTGCCATGTAGCACGCTTCTGTCTATATTATGAGCTGGTCAGTATGTGTAGGTAATCCTTTTTAACACGGCTTTTTGAAAGATATCACCTAGTAGAAGTGCTTAAGTGTTGCTCTCCACTTTCTGGAGGACCGAGTTTTGAAATCAGTGGAATTTGAGTATGATAGCTAAGGAGATGGAGAAAATTCTGCCGTTTGATTGCAAATATGCAGACCGAATCAAAAAGAAAACACACAGAAGGCCATTGTAAAACACCTGCCTCTGGATTACATCTTCAAACTAAGGGCAACCATGGCATCCGTGACAGTAAGGGGGAAGCGTCCATCCATGTAAGAGACTAGCTAGCTACATTTTCAGATATTATACGTTTTTAATTTTGTTAGAAAGTAATTTTAATTTCAAGTTGAAGTGTACTGTTGTTAGCTAGCTAGCTAACTAACGTTAGCTGGCTGGCTTGCTAGCTAACGCCACGTGTATGATCTGTGTAATAATATTATTTGTATCTCAGAAGCATTTGCATTGCTAGTTAGAGCCTAATGTTAGCTAGCTAAAATTGAACATGGTTGGTTAGCTACCTGCAGATACATGCAGGGTAGTAAATGTTATGAGTTGGGATAATGGTTCATTGTTTAGCTAGCTAGCTACATGTCTAAACAAAAGACTCTGCTATGCAAGTCACTATTTCAACACAAGGTTTATGATGTCACTGCGACAACTGCCGATAGACATAGCTGGTAAATTCACTTTGGCTATCTATTCCAATTTCAGAGCACTCTCATCTGAGTGTGCCAGAGCGCAGAATAACTGATGAATTTACAAACTTTCAACACCTTTTGAATATGGCCGGTGTCAGTAAACGTTGGCAAAAAAAATGTAATTAAAACTTCCGGCGCCGACAGAGATGGCCGCCTCGCTTCGCGTTCCTAGGAAACTATGCAGTGTTTTGTTTTTTTACGTGTTATTTCTTACATTAGTACCCCAGGTCATCTTAGGTTTCATTACATACAGTCGAGAAGAACTACTGAATATAAGATCAGCGTCAACTCACCATCAGTACGACCAAGAATATGTTTTTCGCGACGCGGATCCTGTGTTCTGCCTTTCACCCAGGACAACGGAATGGATCCCATGCAGCGACCCAAAAAAACGACTCTGAAAAAGAGGGAAACGAGGCGGTCTTCTGGTCAGACTCCGGAGACGGGCACATCGTGCACCACTCCCTAGCATCCTTCTCGCCAATGTCCAGTCTCTTGACAACAAGGTTGATGAAATCCGAGCAAGGGAAGCATTCCAGAGGGACATCAGAGACTGTAACGTTCTTTGCTTCACGGAAACATGGCTCACTGGAGAGACGCTATCGGGGGCGGTGCAGCCAGCGGGTTTCTCCACGCATTGCGCCGACAGAAACAAATTGTTTCCAGCAGCACAGTTGCAGTCACCAACGCTCTGGATAACCAGCTCTGCTAGGGCGAGTAAAATGGTAGCTAGCAAACGTTAACCAGTTAGCTTGGGCGTTTGACTGCTGTTGTTAGATCAGAACGCTCGGATCAACCTTACTTTTCGGCCAGAGCGCACACTGGACGCTCTGGCCGGAAAGTAAGGTTGTTCCGAGTGTTCTGACCTAACAACGCTCCAAGAGCGAAACACTCTGAATTTACAAATGGACAATCTGACAACGCTCTGAGTTTACAAACATCCAGACAACACTCTGGCACTCCAGATGAAATTTACAAACACACCTGTAGTATAAGCCAACCTTTAGTCTTGAAATCTTTGGTTGTTTAGTACATAGCCTCATGTGAATCCTGAAAGAGATTGGTGGAGCTAAAACTTAAAATGGTGTAAACGATTCTGAATGGGTGTAGACAAAGAAGAGCTCTCCAGTAGGTCAAAATATTCAAGGTCCATTTGCTCAAAAGTGAGGTTAAAAGTTTATCAACTTACTTTCCCATTGTTCCTCAACTGTAGTGTATGATATACACTGCTCAAAAAAATAAAGGGAACACTAAAATAACACATGCTAGATCTGAATGAAAGATTATTATTATATACTTTTTTCTTTACATAGTTGAATGTGCTGACAACAAAATCACACAAAAATTATCAATGGAAATCAAATTTATCAACCCATGGAGGTCTGGATTTGGAGCCACACTCAAAATTAAAGTGGAAAACCACACTACAGGCTGATCCAACTTTGATGCAATGTCCTTAAAACAAGTCAAAATGAGGCTCAGTACTGTGTGTGGCCTCCACGTGCCTGTATGACCTCCCTACAACGCCTGGGCATGCTCCTGATGAGGTGGTGGATGGTCTCCTGAGGGATCTCCTCCCAGACCTGGACTAAAGCATCCGCCAACTCCTGGACAGTCTGTGGTGCAACGTGGCGTTGGTGGATGGAGCGAGACATGACGTTCCAGATGTGCTCAATTGGATTCAGGTCTGGGGAACGGGCGGGCCAGTCCATAGCATCAATGTCTTCCTCTTGCAGGAACTGCTGACACACTCCAGCCAAATGAGGTCTAGTATTGTCTTTCATTAGGAGGAACCCAGGGCCAACCGCACCAGCATATGGTCTCACAAGGGGTCTGAGGATCTCATCTCGGTACCTAATGGCAGTCAGGCTACCTCTGGCGAGCACATGGAGGGCTGTGCGGCCCCCCAAAGAAATGCCACCCCACACCATGACTGACCCACCGCCAAACCGGTCACGCTGGAGGATGTTGCAGGCAGCAGAACGTTCTCCACGGCGTCTCCAGACTCTGTCACGTCTGTCACATGCTCAGTGTGAACCTGCTTTCATCTGTGAAGAGCACAGGGCGCCAGTGGCAAATTTGCCAATCTTGGTATTCTCTGGCAAATGCAAAACGTCCTGCACGGTGTTGGGCTGTAAGCACAACCCCCACCTGTGGACGTCGGGCACTCATACCACCCTCATGGAGTCTGTTTCTGACCATTTGAGCAGGCACATGCACATTTGTGGCCTGCTGGATGTCATTTTGCAGGGCTCTGGCAGTGCTCCTCCTTGCACAAAGGCGGAGGTAGCGGTCCTGCTGCTGGGTTGTTGCCCTCCTACGGCCTCCTCCACGTCTCCTGATGTACTGGCCTGTCTCCTGGTAGCGCCTCCATGCTCTGGACACTACTCTGACAGACACAGCAAACCTTCTTGCCACAGCTCGCAATGATGTGCCATCCTGGGTGAGCTGCACTACCTGAGCCACTTGTGTGGGTTGTAGACTCAGTCTCATGCTACCACTAGAGTGAAAGCACTGCCAGCATTCAAAAGTGACCAAAACATCAGCCAGGAAGCATAGGAACTGAGAAGTGGTCTGTGGTCCCCACCTGAAGAACCACTCCTTTATTGGGGGTGTCTTGCTAAATGCCTATAATTTCCACCTGTTGTCTATTCCATTTGCACAACAGCATGTGCAATTTATTGTCAATCAGTGTTGCTTCCTAAGTGGACAGTTTGATTTCACAGAAGTGTGATTGACTTGGAGTTACATTGTGTTGTTTAAGTGTTCCCTTTATTTTTTTGAGCAGTGTACCATTTTCTAGCTCTGAGTCTCTACTTTTATCCAATGTAAAAAACACAATTTCAACTTTTGCTACATTCGACGGAATCATGTGAAGCCCATAGTGTCACGTTGTATAAATTATTGGCGACAGGCACAGGAATAAGTAAAGGGTGGGGGGGGGGGGGGGGGGGGTTAATACTCCACCCAAAATTACAACATGCCATGAAAGGCTCGGGACGAAGCCCAAAACAAACACAAAAACACAGGGATGTAACCCAAACAAAAGAGGGAGGTTAAATCTCTAATAAATACACGGGACAAGACCCGTAATAACGAGTACACAATACACTCAGCACGGAAGCCAAAACAACAAAGCACAGGTACTCACGAGACCAACGGAAATGGGAACAATAAATGACAAAACAATTGTGAACAGAGGACACATATATACAATTACTTAACAGGGGGAAAGGAAACCTGATGTGTGTAATGAAACAGTTCAGTGACGCCTAGAGGCCAGTGACATAGACCTCCAGAGCTGGTGCACGGAATGAGCAGCAATACCGGGGGAATCCGTGACACAGAGTTGGGCCTAATTAATTTATTTCAATTGACTGATTTCTTTATATGAACTGAACTCAGCAAAATTGTTGCATGTTGAGTTTATATTTTGTTCAGTATATGTATGTGTGCCTATATAGACATGATTATTTGTTGTAGCATCTTATAGGCCATGTGGGATGGCCATCCTAATGATGCATGACACTATAATAATAAAATAAATCAACTCAAATTGTATTTGTTTTAAACATGAGGTGGTTAAAAAATATGAGACGGACCATGTCTCGCCAGTCAGTGGCAGGGTCTACAGACAATTACGGACTACAAAAGGAAAACCAACCACGTCACGGAAACCGACGTCTTGCTTCCGGGCAAGCTAAACACCTTCTTCACCCTCTTTGAGGATAACACAGTGCCAAAGACGAGGGACCGCTACCAAGGACTGTGGGCTCTCCTTCTCTGTGGCCAACGTGAGTAAGACATTTAAGTGTGTTAACCCTCGCAAGGCTGCCGGCCCAGGCGGCATCCCGAGCCGCATCCTCAGAGCATGCGCAGACCAGCTGGCTGGTTGTTCCTTTACCCAAGAAAGCAAAGGTAACTGAACCGTAGCCCCGTAGCACTCACTTCTGTCATCATGAAGTGCTTTGAGAGACTAGTCAAGGATCATATCACCTCTACCTTACCTCACACCGTAGAACCACTTCAATTTGCTTACGGCCCCAATAGATCCACAGACGATGTAATCGTCATAACACTGCCCACTGCCCTATTCCATCTGGACAATAGGAATACCTATGTTAGAATGCTGTTCATTGACTATAGCTCAGCATTTATCACCATAGTACCCTACAAGCTCATAATTAAGCTTGAGGCCCTGGGTCTGAATCCCACCCTATGCAACTGGGTCCTGGATTTTCTGACGGGCCATCCCCAGGTGGTGAAGGTAGGAAAAAACACCTCCACTTTCCTGATACTCAACACAGGGTCCCCACGAAGATGCGTGCTCAGCCCCCTCTTGTACTCCCTGTTCACCCATGACTGCGTGGCCACACACGCCTCCAACTCAATCATCAAGTTTGCAGATGACACAACAGTAGTAGGCCTGATTATCAACAATGATGAAGACAGCCTACAGAAGGAGGTGAGGGCCCTGGGAGTGTGGTGCCAGGAAAATAACCTCTCACCCAAAGTCAACAAAACAAAGGAGCCGATTGTGGACGTCAGGAAACAGCAGAGGGACCACCCCCCTATCCATTGGAACCTAAAACCCTCAAACTTTTACAGATGTACTGGGTGAGATTACTGGGTAAATTAGTACCACGTGCAGTGATGTAGGCTTGTGTGGATAAATAGGAAGGGACGAATTCTTGTCCCAGTCCGGCCCTGGTCTTTGGGTTGTTCAGTGTTCAGTGCCGCTTAAGTACCACTAGGTGTGGTCATAGGCTCCAACAAAGTTCTGTCATTGTCAAAAATGTAGCCTTTATCATGTAGTGTGGCTGGTGTTATGAGCCGATCCCAGTGACTGACCAATAGGAACACGGCCGGCACTGATTATGCAGTCAGATTAATATAATGGTTTGATTTAAACCAGATGATTTCCTAATAATCCTGTTTACATGTCATTTCTGAAATCAGGCTACCTGGTGGGTTTTTGATAAAGGAATAAAAACATCAATCAAAATAAACATTCTACCAATGCGACCATGTTCGTTTTGGGAATCCTATTTGATTCTTAGTTCGGATTCATAAAGTTTGTATGCGACACTATTTCTAAAATGGATACTTTTCCAAATTCACTTCACACCTGCATATTGTAAGAGGGATGCTGGTGTTGGCACATGTGCAGATCAAACATAATGCTGCAGCTGACATAGCCTAGATCGGCTGACGTAGCCTCGCAAGCCAATGTGACGACAAACTGAAGTAAATTGTACAATCAGGCCAGGTTGAAATCAAGATTTTAATTTTGTAAAGCTATACGACTTTCAAAATCCTAACATTGTTGAGCCTCTCACATTAAACAATTCCTCACATTAAACAACTCCTGTAGTTTTTTGTCTTGCCAACGTAGGGGTGCGCACACTAAATTATGTGGCCGCGACGGGGTCACACACTACAAGATTCTTCACTTGGCCGTGAGGATTCTCAATACCACTCAGGTAACCTAATAAAGGATTAATTATGGCTCAAAGCAGGCTCAAAAAACTTTTTCAGTCAGACATTCACGCATGCCATGTACACAGGTGAAATATCTAGCCAATACATTTTGAATTGAATAACACTGTATTAGGGATGACCATGGAGGCAATGAAAAACACTGAGATAGGGTGCAAACAAGTAGGGGTTTTATTCTTAATTTTCAAAAATACAAATAATTACAAGAGGAAATAAACCAAAACGTGCTTTAAAAATAGACAAAAATGGATAACTGAACTGAAATGAAAAACCAGACTGTCCTATAAATTCTTAACTTAAAAATGAACTGACATCTAAGGTACAGGAACAAAACGTACATAAATCATAATTCAACTGACAAGAAAGGGGTTGACACAGAGAATACACTACATTACCAAAAGTATGTGGACATCTGCCGTGACTTGCTTCCATTCAGCCATAAGAGCATTAGTGAGGTCGGGCACTGATTTTGGGCGATTAGGCCTGGCTCGCAGACTGCGTTCCAATTCATCCCAAAGGTGTTCGATGAGATTGAGGTCACGGCTCTGTGCAGGCCAGTCAAGTTCTTCCACATTGATCTTGACAAAACTATTTCTGTATGGACCTCGGTTTGTGCACAGGGGCATTCTCATGCAGAAACAGGAAAGCGCCTACCACAAACTCTTGCCTCATAGTTGGAAGCACAGAATTGTCTAGAATGTCATTGTATGCTGTATTGTTAAGATGTCACTTCATTGGAACTAAAGGGCCTAGCCCGAACAATGAAAAACAGCCTCAGACCATTATTCCTCCTCTATCAAACTTTACAGTTGGCACTATGCATTCGGGCAGATAGCGTTTGCTTGGCATCCGCCAGACCCAGATTTGTCTGTCGGACTGCCAGATGGTGAAGCGTGATTCATCACTCCAGAGAACGCGTTTCCACTGCTCCAGAGTCTAATGGAGGTGAGCTTTACACCACTCCAGCCGACGCTTGGCATTGCGCATGGTGATCTTAGGCTTGTGTGTGGCTGCTCGGCCATGGAAACCCATTTCATGAAGCTCCTGACAAATAGTTTGTGTGCTGACGTTTCAACCGAGGACAGATGATTTTTACGAGCTACACGCTTCTGCGGTCCCGTTCTGTGAGCTTGTGTGACCTACCACTTCGCAGCTCAGCCGTTGTTGCTCCTAGACATTTCCACTTTACAATAACAGCACTTACAGTTGACCGGGGCAGCCCACCATTGCCCCCCCAGCAAAATCATATTTTTTAACCAAACTATGTTGAGGTAAAAATGTATTGGGGTTAACATCTATACAAGCATTATAATCACATGTTCATGTCATCAATCAATTGCATTACAGTTAAAAACTACTTGAACTACCACCACCAATTTCTGTATGCTATCTATGTTACAAGCGTATACGAATGGCAGTTAGCATTTAGCAGTTTTGCTGAAAAGTGTCTTCTAAATGTTACCCAGTGAAAAAAGCCAAATATGTCGAAATCAGATTTTCCACTTTGTGGGCCTGTTATAATGAATCAATCATAATGAATTTGACAAATATCCACTTATTTGGACAGATTTGTTGAAGTGCGCCAATCCATGTGCACCAATCGCATCTATTCCGTTTACCTCCCCGATCTCTTTCCAGGAGTTCAAAAAAAAATGTGTGTCTTTGAAATCCCTACGAGGTATCAAAAATATGCTTTTGATTTGTGAACTTTTGTCAAAGTTCTCCATGTTTGTTGTCAAGGAAGTGTGATCCAGCAATGGTGGTGGCAGCATCATGCGGCAGGGACTGGGAGACTAGTCAGGATCGAGGGAAAGATGAACAGATCTTTGATGAAAACCTGCTCCAAAGCGCTCAGGACCTCAGACTGGGTCGAAGGTTCACCTTCCAAAAGGACAACGACCCTAAGCACACAGCCAAGGCAACACAGGAGTGGCTTCGGGACAAGTCTCTGAATGTCCTTAAGTGACCCAGCTAGAACCTGGATTTGAACCCAATCGAACATCTCTGGAGAGATCTGAAAATAGCTGTGCAGCGACGCTCCCCATCCAACCTGACAGAGCTTGAGAGGATCTGCAGAGAAGAATGGGACAAACCCCAAATACATGTGTGCCAAGCTTGTAGAGTCATACCCAAGAAGACTTGAGGCTGTAATCGATGCCAAATGTGCTGCAATAAAGTATAAAGTAAAGGGTCTGAATACTTACGTAAATGTGAAATTTCTGTCGTTTTTTTTACATTTGCTAACATTTCTAAAAACCTTTTTTTTTTTGCTTTGTCATTATTGGATATTGATTAGGGGAAAAATGCAATTTAATCAATTTTAGAGTAAGGTTGTAACAAAATAAAATGTGAAAAATGTCAAGGGGTCTGAATACTTTCCGTATGAAGTGTGTGTATATATATATATATATATATATATATATATATATATATATATGAGATCAATCTGGTCTTGAATTAAAAAAACAATAGCCCAGGCCAATGAAGCGACACACAGATTGATATAGCCTCCTAATATGGTACAATCTGTGTGTCGCTTCATTGGCCTGGGCTATTTTTTCTTTGAATTCAAGACCAGATTGATCTCAGTTTGTCAAAGTAGTCACTATTTCAGTCATTTGTGTGCTATTGAAAAACATTCAGCTGATGTCTTCTATCATGTATATGACATAACATTTGATGAAATGCGTTTTGAAAGGCAATTAACAAATGTTCCCCATGTGTGGAAATCGTAAAAATGCTTCTGATCAAGTGGAGTCTATGCCACATTGCAAAAGTTATTATGCCTTTATTATCATAGGGATTTTTCTTCAATAGTAAATGTACCACACATCGAATTGCATCGTGGTGCACGGATTTGCATCTTGGTGCACGGATTTGTTTACATGAAATTATAATTTGCACGGAAAACCCCCCCTCACGGCCTATGATTTCTTAACCAGGCCCTGTTCAGAGCGTTCAAGCAATGCATTCCGCCAAGACTTGTTTACAATCTAGTCAGGTTGCGGTTACAACTAGAACTCGTTTCAAATGTATCAAGAAATAGTAGCATTTGTATGCCTAGCAATCAACCAATGTACTGTTTTTACAGCACACACAAGTCTCATTCACACAGACTCTTTAGATAGTTCAGTTCATCGTTCGCGGGTAGAGGTACTGCATGCTCTGGGCATTACAGACACAAATGAACGAAATGAGTCGAAAGATTTGTTATTTTTACTGAACGAGTCGAAAAGATCCGAGACAGTAAAAAGAGCCTAACTTCTCATCACTAATAGCCTACTCATCGCTAGGTAAATCATGTTATCCGAATCTGCTAGATTGGAATCATCCGATTAAGGTTGCTGTGCATAATCAATCCCAGATAGATCAGACATCACTATTTGCCAAATATCTTCAGTGGTTGATCATTTTATGAATCGCATAAAGGTAATTCAAAGGAGTGTATCATTCCTTGCTGATTTGAAGAAAATTAACAAAATGATAAGGAGATAAGGTATTTCAAGTTATGATCGATTTGGCTAACAATGGAATTAAATCGTGGTCTAATAAATATATTATCTTTGACTTGCCAATTCCATAAAGATCATGAAGTCAATACAATTGACACACCACTGCGCACAGCAATATTGCAAAGGGCAACGTGTCAAAATTGTTAAATAGGCTATGTCCTACATAATAGGCCTAATGTGTTTGTATTGTAACAAACATGCAACATAGAGGAATGCCAGTTATTGTTCCACTTACCTTGAGAACAGTATCAGCTCATAAATCCAGGAAAATATGTCATCCTATGCAGAAGTACTGTTCCACTGTATACGAGGAGCAGGAGGTGCTAAAAACGTACTCACCCCTGTAGCGCAACTCAACTTCCAGCTGTAATAATTAAGGAAGTCAGAACTTTTGGGGGGGACAAATCGAAACCTGAAATGTGGCGCATGGGTTGTATTAGAGAAATTGTTATAGGCTAGCCTAACGTTACTTATCTGGCCACAAATGCGTCCCATGGGAGAAAGCGACATAAATTGCAGAGAAACCCCGATAGAGAAGTAACCTGCAGATATTTAAATTCCTTTGGTAAACTTGGTACGCCGCTACATCCGTAGGCTACGCCGCTACATACTTTTTCCAAAAGTGCGCCCCTGCTTCAATCTTGGTTCCACCAGCAGCGCAAACGACGACGTCACTCTGTATGGTAACGAGGAAACCTTTCAAATAAAAGCCTGCATTTAAAAATGTCAATGTCGATAACTAATTCAAAAGATATTACATTTTAATCAATGGCCTTTTTATTGTGCTTATTCCGCAAGAAGGGATTTATGAAAACAACGAGAAATTTTAATTTTAAAAAATCAATTGGGTACTTTTTAAAACTGTTTTAAAGTCACCATTGGCCTCATGGTAAAATCCCTGTAATTGCAGCCAAAGGTGCTTCTACAAAGTATTGACTCAGGGGTGTGAATACTTACGGTATATAAATGAGATATTTCTGAATTTCATGTTCAATACATTTGCAAAGGTTTCTAAAAACATTTTTTCACTTTGTCATTATGGGGTATTGTGTTTAGATGGGTGAGAGAAAAAAAATGTAATCCCTTTTGAATTCAGGCTGTAACACAACAAAATGTGTTATTTGATAACTGGTTGACCCTCCTTTGGCAGCTATAACCTCAACCAAACATTTTCTGTAGTTGCGGATCAGACCTGAACAACGGTCAGAAAGAATTTTGGACCATTCCACTTTACAAAACTGTTTCAGTTCAGCAATGTTTTTGCGATGTCTGAGTTAGACATGGAATAAACAAACATACAGTCAATAATACAGTAGAAAAAAGTCTATATACAGTGTGTGAAAATGAGGTAAGGAAATAAATAGGACATGGTGGCAAAGTAATTCCAATATAGCAATTAAACACTGGAATAGTAGATGTGCAGAAGATGAATGTGCAAGTAGAGATACTGGGGTGCAAAGGAGAAAGATAAATAAATAAATAAATACAGTATGGGGATGAGGTAGTTGGATGGGCTATGTACAGGTGCAGTGATCTGTGAGCTGCTCTGACAGCTGGTGCTTAAAGCTAGTGAGGGAGATATGTGTCTCCAGCTTCAGTGATATTTGCAGTTCGTTCCAGTCATTGGCAGCAGAGAACTGGAAGGAAAGGTGGCCAAAGGAGGAATTGGCTTTGGGGGTGACCAGTGAGCTGAGATAAGGTGGGGCTTTACCTAGCAAAGACTTGTAGATGACCTGGAGCCAGTGGGTTTGGCGACGAGTATGAAGCGAGGGCCAGCCAACGAGAGCGTATAGGTTGCAGTGGTGGGTAGTATATGGGGCTTTGGTGATAAAATGGATGGCAATGTGATATAAGTGAAGGATGCTTTGTTGCGAAATAGGAAGCCGATTCTAGATTTAATTTTGGACTGGAGATGCTAAATGTGAGTCTGGAAGGAGAGTTTACAGTCTAACCAGACACCTAGGTATTTGTAGTTGTCCACATATTCTAAGTCAGAACCATCCAGAGTAGTGATGGTGGACGGGCGGGCAGGTGCGGGCAGCGATCGGTTGAAGAGCATGCATTTAGTTTTACTTGCATTTAAGAGCAGTTGGAGGCCACGGAAGGAGAGTTGTATGGCATTGAAGCTTGTCTGGAAATTTGTTAACACAGTGTCCACGGAAGGGCCAGAAGTATACCGAATGGTGTTGTCTGAGTAGAGGTGTATCAGAGAATCACCAGCAGCAAGAGCGACATCATTGATGTATACAGAGAAGAGAGTCGGCCTGAGAATTGAACCCTGTGGCACCCTCATAGAGACTGCCAGAGGTCCGGACAACAGGCCCTCTGATTTGATACACTGAACTTAATCAGAGAAGTAGTTGGTGAACCAGGCGAGGCAATCATTTGAGAGACCAAGGCTGTTGAGTCTCCCGATAAGAATGTGGTGATTGACAGAGTCGAAAGTCTTGGCCAGGTCGATGAAGACGGCTGCACAGTATTGTCTCTTATCGATGGGGGTTATGATATCGTTTAGGACCTTGAGCGTGGCTGAGGTGCACCCATGACCAGCTCTGAAACCAGATTGCAGAGCGGAGAAGGTACAGTGTGATTCGAAATGGTCTGTGATCTGTTTGTTAACTTGGCTTTCAAAGACTTAGAAAGGCAGGGTATGATAGATATAGGTCTGTAGCAGTTTGGATCTAGAGTGTCTCCCCCTTTGAAGAGGGGAATGACTGCGGAAGCTTTCCAATCTTTGGGAATCTCAGACATTATGAAAGAGAGGTTGATCAGGCTAGTAATAGGTTGTTGCAACAATTTCTGCAGCTAATTTTAGAAAGAGAGGGTCCAGATTGTCTAGCCCGGCTGATTTGTATGGGTCCAGATTTTGCAGCTCTTTCAGATCATCAGCTATCTGGATTTGGGTGAGGGAGAAATGGGGAGGCTTGGTCGGGTAGCCAGGTGGAAAGCATGGCCAGCAGTAGAAAAATGCTTATTGAAATTCTCAATTATATTGGATTTATCGGTGGTGACAGTGTTTCCTAGCCTCAGTGCAGTGGGCAGCTGAGAGGAGGTGCTCTTGTTCTCCATGGACTTTAGTGTCCAAGAACCTTTTTGAGTTTGTGCTACATTATGCAAATTTCTGCTTGATAAAGCTAGCCTTAGATTTCCTAACTTCCTGTGTATATTGGTTCCTAACTTCCCTGAAAAGTTGCATATCACGGGGGCTATTTGATGCTAATACAGAACGCCAGGATGTTTTTGTGCTGGTCAAGGTCTGAAGAGAACCAAGGGCTATATCTGTTCCTGGTTCTACATTTTTTGAATGGGGCATGCTTATTTAAGATGGTGCGGAAAGCACTTTCGAAGAATAACCAGGCATCCCCTCAGTCGTGATGAATTAGTAGGGTTCTGTGTGGTAACGGGGACCAGTCCAATTGCCAGAATAGCTTTAGTGGCCCAAGAAATTGTCCGATGGACCTATTCAGCTAACAGCCGATATGCTCTAGACAGCTAGCGGTCCGTGGTTAGCAGGCTAGCAGATGGGCATTCAGGGCATGTCGCGACGGAGGGGCCAGTTGAATAACTCCCTCAGGCAGATTACATTGGTAGTCTAGTCGTGAAGGACCAGCGGGGATCCGCACCGACAGTAAAATGGGTCCAGGCCAATTGGCAAAATAGGTATAGTAGCCCAGGAGTGGCTGATGGAACTCTTCAGCTAGCCGGGAGATGGGCCTAACATGGGCTAGCTCTATTTTCTTCTGTTGAAGCCATTCTGTTGTTGATTTACTTCTGTGTTTTGGGTCGTTGAGCTTCATTTGGCGGACAGATAGCCTAACGTTCTCATACAAAATGTCTTGATAAACCTGGGAATTCATTTTTCCGTTGATGATAGAATGCTGTCTAGGCCCTGAGGCAGAAAAACAGCCCCAAACCATGATGATACCTCCACCATAGTTTACAGTTGGGATGAGGTTTTGATGTTGGTGTGCTGTGCCTTTTTTTTCTCCACACATAGTGTTGTGTGTTCCTTCCAAATAACTAAACTGTAGTTTCATCTGTCCACAGAATATTTTGCCAGTAGCGCTGTGGAACATCCAGGTGCACTTTTGCAAACTTCAGATGTTTTTTTGGACAGTGGTGACTTCTTCAGTAGTGTCCTCACATGAACAGCATTCTTGTTTAGTGTTTTACAGTGGGGAGAAAAAGTATTTGATACACTGCCGATTTTGCAGGTTTTCCTACTTACAAAGCATGTAGAGGTCTGTCATTTTTTATCATAGGTACACTTCAACTGTGAGAGGCGGAATCTAAAACAGAAATCCAGAAAATCACATTGTATGATTTTTAAGTTATGTATTTGCATTTTACTGCATGACATAAGTATTTGATACATCAGAAAAGCAGAACTTAATATTTGGTACAGAAACCTTTGTTTGCAATTACAGAGATCATACGTTTCCTGTAGTTCTTGACCAGGTTTGCACACACTGCAGCAGGGATTTTGGCCCACTCCTCCATACAGACCTTCTCCAGATCCTTCAGGTTTCTGGGCTGTCACTGGGCAATAAGGACTTTCAGCTCCCTCCAAAGATTTTCTATTGGGTTCAGGTCTGGACCTTGAGATGCTTCTTGTGTATCTGCAGTGTATCAAATACTTGTTCTCCCCACTGCACTGTATTGTAAACTTGTCAACAAAGATGTTAGCATGTTCCAGAGATTCCAGAGATTTCTGTAATTCCTTAGCTGACACTCTAGGATTCTTCTTAACCTCACTGAGCTTTCTGCGCTGTGCTCTTGCAGTCATCTTTGCAGGACGGCCACTACTAAGGATTGTAGCAACAGTGCTGAACTGATGAACATCAAGGCTTTTAGAGATACTTTGTAACCCTTTCCAGCTTTATGCAAGTCAACAAATCTTAATCATAGGTCTTCTGAGATCTCTTTTGTTCAAGGCATTTGGTTCACATCGATCAATTCTTCTTGTGAATAGCAAACTCACATTTTGTGAGTGTCTTTTATAGGGCAAGGCAGTGCTAACCAACATCTCCAATCTCGTCTCATTGATTGGACTCCATGTTTGCTGACTCCTGATTCCAATTAGCCTTTGGAAAAGTCATTAGCCTAGGGGTTCACATACTTTTTCCAACCTACACTGTGAATGTTAAATGAAAAATACAATATTTTTTTGTGTTATTAGTTTAAGCACACTATGTTTGTCTATTGTTGTGACTTAGATGAAGATCAGATCAAATTTGATGACCAATTTATGCAGAAATCCAGATAATTCCAAAGGGTTCACACAACATTTCTTGCCAATGTAGATTCCAAAGACCATACTAAGTACTTTCAACCTTACCTCGGCATAAATTAAGAAAATGAGTCGAAAGATTTGTGCTTTTGACTGAACGAGTTGAAAAGATCCGAGACAGTAAAAAGAGCCTAACTTCCCATCACTAGTAGCCTACTCATCGCTAGGTTAGTCATGTTAGCCTAATCTGCTAGATTGGAATCATCCAGTTAAGGATGCTGAGCATAATCAATCCCAGATCGATCAGATATCACTATTTGCCAAATATCTTCAGTGGTTGATCATTTTATGAATAAAGGTATAAAGGTAATTCAAAGGAGGGTTTCTCATTCCTTGCTGAGTTTTAGAAAATGTAAGATTTCAAGTTATGATAGAATTGGCTAACAATGGAATTAAATAGTGGTCTAATAAGGCAAATATAATATGTTTGACTTGCCAAATCCATTACGATCAGGAAGTCAATACACTTGCTATAGGCTAGCCTACCTATCTGACCTCAAAGGCGTCCCATGAGAGTCAGTAATGTAAAGTACTTAAGTAAAAATACTTGAAAGTACTACTTAAGTAGTTTTTTGGGGTATCTGTACTTTACTTTTAATATTTTTTATTGACAACTTTATACTTTACTACACCACTGCACACAACAATCTCGCAAGGGCAGCATGTCAAAATGGTTAAATAGGCTATGTCCTACATAATAGGCCTAAGGTGTTTGTATTGTAACAAACATGCAACATAGAGGAATGCCTGTTATTTTCCCACTTACCTTGAGAACAGTATCATCTCATAAATCCTAGAACATATGTAATCATATGCAGAAGTATGGTTCCATTGTGTACTATGAGCAGGAGGTGTAAACACGGTCTCTCAAAAACTACGCACCCCTGTAGTGCAATTTAACTACTAGCTTTGATAGTGTAGGAAGTCCGAAATTTTGGGGGGACAAATCGAAACCTGAAATGTGGCGCATGGGTTGTATTAGAGATATTGCTATAGGCTAGCCTACCTATCTGACCTCAAAGGCGTCCCATGAGAGTCAGTGATGTAAAGTACTTAAGTTAAAATACTTGAAAGTACTACTTAAGTAGTTTTTTGGGGTATCTGTACTTTACTTTTAATATTTTTTATTGACAACTTTATACTTTACTACATTACTAAAGTAAACAATGTACTTTTTTCTCCATACATTTTCCCTGACACCCAAAAGTACTCGTTACATTTTGAATGCTTATCAGGACAGGAAAATGGTCTAATTCACACAATTATCAAGAGTAAGGTCATCCCCTGCCTCTGATCTTGCGCACTCACTAAATACATGCTTAGTTTGTAAATTATGTCTGAGGGTTGCAGCATGCCTCTGGCTATCAGTAAATTTAAAAAATAAGAAATTGGTGCCGTATTTGAAATTATTCATACTTTAACTTTTACGTTTGATAACTCAGTATATTTTAGCAATTACATTTACTTTTGATACTTAAGTATATTTAAAACCAAATACTTTTAGACTTTTACTGGGTGACTTCCACTTTTACTTGAGTCATTTTCTATTAAGGTATCTTTACTTTTACTCAAGTATGACAATTGGGTACTTTTTCCACCACTGGTCACAGTAGGCGAGATAAATTGCAGATAAACCCCAGAGAAAAGTAACCAGCAGATATTTCAATTCCTTTGGAACGCTTTATGCATATGCAGTAGGTACGCTACATGTTAGGTACGCCCATTTCCAAAAGTGCCGCCCTGCTTCCATCTTGGTTCTTCAAGCAGCACAAACGACGACGTTATTTACGTATGGTAATGAAGAAACCTTCAAAATAAAAACCCACAACACTCCACATTCCCTAGTCCCCCATGAAATGACAGATACAGATTCTACAGACCCTACTAAGTACTTCCAACCCCACTTTTACCTATTTTACCTGTTTCTCTATAATGCAGTATGTATTTCATAAACAGTGTATAGCATTGGTGGCAATAGAAAGGAAAGTGCAAAGTGCTGCTGGATATTTACGACACAGTTCCCCTCAAAAATAAAACATAGTTGGTTAGCAGAGACCTTACTGAATAATTTCCACCCCCTCTAGCTGAGACATGTAGTATGCCCAATATATATTTTATATAGCCTACAATTAATTGCATTGCTGTGAATGGAGTGGGTGGACTAAGGAGTCACCAGTACTCTGTATTACACCAGTTGCCCAGCACAAGAGACTAGATGTAAATTCTTAGACTCCAATAATTCCAATAACATATATTTTTGTATGTTATTAAAAGTGTATTATGTTAAATACACAATAGCTTTCCAAGTACCAGTATTTGTGTAAGCTTTAATCCATTTCCCATTATGCTCTGTGATTGGTGTGTGTAAAATGTCTCCACTCGAGGGCGCGCAAAGACTAGGTTGTTTGTTGATTCTCAAACTGGACATTTGCGAGATTTTGTGGCTGGTGGTCTGAAAAAACTGAGGTGGATTTTTTTAAACATTTAAATATCACCTATTTGTGGCCTATAATACAAGCTATGAATTACATTTCCACCAAGCAACCATACCAAATAGGATTTGAAAAGTCTGGCAATGTAATATAATACACGTTAAATGTGGACATTATTCGTTGACCAGTACTATTAAATTGATTGAGATTCAGTCATTATCAAGTAAGATTAACATTAGCAACATAATATGGATTTGTTAAATGAATTAATAGCAAATTCAGCAGTCACATTACTGCATTATCTATAGCCTATCCTGTATCTTCTTGAAACCTGAATAACATTTTTAAAATAGTGTGTTTCCTATAGCTTAATTAATATTCGCTTGATTGAGATGGCTCATTGTGATCAAAGTCATCATCACAAATATTTCCACTGGTCAATCCATTTTTAATCTATCGATAAGCATAACGCTTCGATGGGTCGACGACACCACTTGGTGAGCGAATAATTTAGGTTCTCACGCTCAAGCCCACACCCAGTAGGCCTACTATAAAAGGTGTCCTCGCTGCAGACAGCTTCATTCACAGCCTTAAACTGGAAAGAAAAACAGAGGCGCGCTATTGGTAAAAGGCATTGGAATGAACAGAAGCATATCGGCGCTTTTATTTCTGTCTCTAGGCATAATATTTGTCTGCGAAGGAGGTAAAAACATGATGGGAGAGTAATTATGAAGCGTTGGTGCTGTCTAAATGTGTTTGTTTTCTATCATCGTATTTGCAATGTGTTAACAAAATGTTTCACTCTTTTTACATTTTATTTTAGTTCATCTAATTACTTTTCTATCAGCTATCGAACATTATGAGCGTTTTCTTTAGGGCTATATAAATTGATAGCCTTTGCTATATTTGTTTATATAGCCAATCTATGTGAATTATTTGATATGTAGGCCTGATATGTACATCGAAACAATCAGATAATTCCATGTTTATGTGATCATCATTTTTTACACTTTGTCTAAAAATGTTTTTATGCAGGCAACCCTTGCTGCTCACAGCCATGCCAGAACCGTGGCGTTTGTACGGCCATGGGCGCCGACGACTATGAGTGCGATTGCACACGCACGGGATTTTATGGCCACAACTGCACACAACGTAAGTTATATCCTATATAAACAAATCAACATTTTTAAAAAATCCTTTATTTTTGTTCTCCCTAGACACCTTCTTAATATGCTTTTTTCTTGATTTAACAGCTAAATTATTCACGTGGATTAAAGTGTCTCTGAAGCCAACCCCGAACACAGTGCATTACCTCCTCACCCACTACAAGGGGCTCTGGAACATCATCAACAGCATATCATTCCTCAGGGATGCTATCATGAGATATGTTCTGACATGTGAGTTGAGTTCAATAGCATCATACAGTAGTCTTGATGAGGTTTTCTCTCCTGCCATTTGATCATGTCAAAACTAGTGATGTTTTGACATGATGATTTTGCTTAGTCAAAACTAGGCCATTCAATAAGTAGGGCTACTAATACAATAACATACAAAGTCATCACAGTTTATTTGGAATTCATGTTCATGACTTGAGCTCTCTCTGTCTCCAGCTCGCTCTCATCTGATTGACAGCCCCCCGACTTTCAATACAGACTATGATTATAAAAGCTGGGAAGCCTACTCAAATCTCTCCTACTACACACGCACGCTCCCTCCTCTGCCCAAGGATTGCCCAACTCCTATGGGAGTCGTAGGTAATCAAACTCTCTCTTTCTCTCTCTCTCTCTCTATCCGAACCTGTTCTCTCAGATTTTTGAACGATGCCTCACCTCCATAGCTTCATTACATCATGCACATGCCTGACAGTCCCTGTAGAGTAGAGCTGGCTACTTGCCTGAGGTTTACTGTGAAGGAAAGTCATACTCACTGAGCCACACCAAAATCCGTGTGGCATTCCCATGCATGCTTTTGGTTTGGTGGATATAGGATCAGGTTATTCTATTGTATTGGCAATATATTTCATTTAATGATAAAAACAAGCACAATCTCCTGTATCTTATAAAACTACAACATTTTAAAAAGCAAACCTCTAAATGAAACCAATCTCTCTGCTTTCCTCCATCCAGGTAAGAAGGAGCTGCCTAATGTGGAGATGCTGGCAAAGAAGCTCC
Organism: Oncorhynchus clarkii lewisi; assembly: GCF_045791955.1. Classification (NCBI taxonomy): domain Eukaryota; kingdom Metazoa; phylum Chordata; class Actinopteri; order Salmoniformes; family Salmonidae; genus Oncorhynchus; species Oncorhynchus clarkii. The sequence goes on from NC_092150.1 coordinate 42,234,164, forward strand.
TGATCAGGAGGAAGTTTATCCCAGACCCTCAGGGCTCCAGTCTGATGTTTGCCTTCTTTGCCCAACACTTCACCCACCAGTTCTTCAAATCCGACCAGAAGATGGGGCCGGCCTTCACTAAAGCCAAGGGCCACGGCGTGAGTACCAATGCTGGACAGCACCAGCACAATAACAGCACATAATAGACCAGCACTGAACATTACAACATGGTTTTGCCCAGGGATCAAATGACAGGGGGGCTAGTGGGGTCTTGGCAACCCTGGTCTCACCGTAGAGATTGAGTTAACTGAAAGAAGACATCTATGTATGTAGGTCTACGTACTGTGCATTTGGAAAGTATTCAGACCCCTTGACTTTTTGGTACATTACAGCGTTATTATAAAATCGATTACATTATTTATTTTTCTCATCAATCTACACACAATACCCCATAATGACAAAGCAAAAACGTTTTTTTTTTTAAATTTTTTTTAGAAATGTTTGAAAATGTATATAAACAGAAATACCTTATTTACATAAGTATTCAGATAGGAGACTTTCTATGAGACTCGAAATTGAGCTCAGGTGCGTCCTGCTTCCATTGATCATCTTTGAGATGTTACTACAACTTGGAGTCCACCTGTGGTAAATTTAAATTGATTGGACATGATTTGGAAAGGCACACACCTGTGAATGTAAGGTCCAACAGTTGACAGTAAATGTCAGATTAAAAACCAAGCCATGAGGTCAAAGGAATTGTCCGTAGAGCTCCGAGTCAGGATTTTGTCATGGCAAAGATCGAGGGAAGGGTACCATTTCTGCAGCATTGAAGGTCTCCAAGAACACAATGTCCTCCATCATTCTTAAATTGAAAAAGTTTGGAACCACCAAGACTCTTCCTAGAGCTGGTCACCCAACCAAACTGAGCAATCGTGAGAGAAGGGCATTGGTCAAGGAAGTGACCAAGAACCTGATGATCACTCTGACAGAAATCCAGAGTTCCTCTGTGGAGATGGGAGAACCTTCCAGAAGGACAACAATCTCTGCAGCACTCCACAAATCAGGCCTTTATGGTAAAATGGCCAGACGGAAGCCACTCCTCAGTAAAAGGCACATGACAGCCCGTTTGGAGATGGCCAAAAGGCACCTAAAGGACTCAGACCATGAGAAACAAGATTCTCTGGTCTGATGAAAGCAAGATGGAACTCTTTGACCTGGAGGAAACCTAGCACCATCCATATGGTGAAGCATGGTTGTGGCAGCTTCATGCTGTCGGGAGGTTTTTCAACAGCAGGGACTGTGAGACTAGTCAGCAGAGGGGAAAGATGAACGGAGTTAAGTAAAGAGAGATCCTTGATGAAAACCTGCTCCAGAGTGCTCAGGACCTCAGACTGGGGTGAAGGTTCACCTTCCAACAGGACAATGACCCTAAGCACACAGTCAAGACAATGCAGGAGTGGCTTCGGAGCAAGTCTCTGAATGTCCTTGAGTGGTCCAGCTAAGCCAGGACGAACCCAATCGAGCATCTCTGGAGAGACCTGGAAATAGCTGTGCAGCGACACTCCCCATCCAACCTGACAGAGCTTGAGAGGATCTGTAGAGAAGAATGGGAGAAACTCCCTAAATACTGGCGTGCCAAGTTTGTAGCGTTACACACAAGACTCGAGGCTATAATTGCTGCCAAAGGTGCTTCACCAAAGTACTGAGTACTGATATTTAATGTTTTAATTCATTTGCAAACATTTATAAAAACCAGTTTTTGCTTTGTCATTATGGGGTATCGTGTGTAGATTGAGGGAATAATTATTTTAAAATCAATTTTAGAAGGCTGTAACATAACAAAATGTGGAAAAAGTCAAGGGGTCTGAATACTTTCAGAATACACTGTATGTAGGATCTTAAATTGATCACCCTGTTGCAGGAGAGCTTTCCTGCAATGTAGGAAATGTAAACTTTGTAGTATATTTGAGGTTTAAAAAAGCTTCTGAAGTTTAATTTCCATTTTGAAAACTCAGACTTTATTTTCCCTTACTAAAAATGTATCAACCCTTACAAAAATATACATTAATTATAATCCACATAATAATTCACTTTTCCTGTTGCTGCAGGATTATTTTCCTGCTGTAGCAAACTTACTCAAATTAAAATCCTACGTCTGTATGTGCTTGATTTCCAGGTGGACCTGGGTCACATTTACGGTGATAACCTTGAGAGGCAACACAATCTGCGGCTCTTCAAGGATGGCAAGCTGAAGTTTCAGGTACTGGACAGATCTTGTCAACTATAAATAACCTTGAACATCACTGAACAGATTCTGTTTGTCATATTCCCAGCTGACTGTCTCTTCTCTTACCTTTACTCTCTATAGGTCTTGGAGGGAGAGGTGTACCCACCTACAGTGAAGGAGGTAGGGGTGGATATGCACTACCCTCCCCATGTCCCTGAGTCTCACCGCTTCGCTGTGGGCCATGAGGCATTCGGCCTGGTGCCTGGTCTTATGATGTATGCTACCATCTGGCTGAGAGAACACAACCGAGTCTGTGATGTCCTGAAGGAGGTACATCCGGACTGGGATGATGATAGGCTCTTCCAGACATCTCGCCTCATTCTCATTGGTAAGCAGTCTAATCGAGCAGTATGTGAAGAGAGATGTATAGGACTTGCTGCTTATTATCACAAGGAAGCCATGTGGTCAGATCCTGCAGATCTTACATTGTCTATTGTAGCTTGTGCCCATCAAATATTGCATTTATTTGCAAATAGCTATTATATTGTATGCAGACCCAATGTTCTACAAAATTCTATCCAGACCGAAAATTCTATTGTATTTCGACCTAATGAACCAAAGTGTGGACCCATATTTACAGCAGTGCTCATTGTTTTCACTTCCTCTCTATGGGTCTGACCACAGGAAGTGGCCTTCTCCTTTTACATGAAGTCCTTGATAATAAATCAAATCAAACTTTATTTGTCACATGCGCCAAATACAAGAAATGTAGACTTTACCGTGAAATGCTTACTTTACAAGCCCTTAACCAACAGTGCAGTTCAAGAAGAAGAAAATATTTACCAAGTACACTAAAATAAAAAGTAATAATAAAAAGTAACACAATAACAATAACGAGGCTATATACAGGGGGCACCGGTACCGAGTCAATGTGTGGGGGTACAGGCTAGTTGAGGTAATCTGTACATGTAGGTGGGGGCGAAGTGACTATGCATAAGTAACAAACAAACAGTGAGTAGCAGCAGTGTACCAAAGGGAGGGGTGTCAACGTAATTTGTTGATATTATTGTCGATTTTATGAATTGTTCAGCAGTCTTATGGCTTGGGGGTAGAAGCTGTTGAGCCTTTTGGTCCTAGACATGGCGCTCCGGTACCAGAGAAAACAGTGCAGTAACAGAGAAAACAGCCTATAACTTGGGTGACTGGAGTCTCTGACAATTTTATGGGCTTTCCTCTGACACAGCCTATTATATAGGTCCTGGATGGCTGGAAGCTTGGCCCCAGTGATGTGCTGGACCGTTCGCACTACCCTCTGTAGCGCCTTACGGTCAGATGCTGAGCAGTTGCCATACCAGGCAGTGATGCAACCGGTCAGGATGCTCTCGATGGTGCAGCTGTAGAACCTTTTGAGGATCTGAGGACCCATGCCAAATCTTTTCAGTCTCCTGAGGGGGAAAAGTTTTGTCGTGCCCTCTTCACGGCTGTCTCGGTATGTTTGGACAATGATGTGGACACCAAGGAACTTGAATCTCTCGACCCACTCCACTACAGCCCCATCAATGTTAATGGGGGCCTGTATGGCTCGCCTTTTCCTGTAGTCCACGATCAGCTCCTTAGTCTTGCTCACATTGAGTGAGAGGTTGTTGTCCTGGCACCACACTGCCAGTTCTCTGACCTCCCTATAGGCCGTCTCATCTTTGTCGGTGATCAGGCCTACCATTGTTGTGTCGTCAGCAAACTTAATGATGACGTTGGAGTTGTGTTTGGCCACGCAGTCGTGGGTGAACAGGGAATACAGGAGGGGACTAAGTACACACCCCTGATGGGCCCCAGTGTTAAGGATCAGCGTGGCAGATGTGTTGTTGCCTACTTTTACCACCTGGGGGCGGCCCATCAGGAAGTCCGGGATCCAGTTGCAGAGGGAGGTGTTTAGCCCCAAAGTTCTTAGCTTAGTGATGATCTTTGTGGGTACTATGGTGTTGAACGCTGAGCTGTAGTCAATGAACAGCATTGGAGTGTGATTGAGATTGAGTGAGCAAGGCACTTAACCCTAATTGCTCCTGTAAGTCGCTCTGGATAAGAGCTCTGCTAAATGACTAAAATGTAAAATGTGTTAATGTCAGTTAACAAAAGTTGTCGATCAGTCACTGTGTAAATAAGCCTAACATGACAGCAGTTTAATGGCGCCAAAACAACACTTGAGAGTTGATATCACTCTGTGATATTATGTCAAAATTGACTATGGATATTTTTAATAACTTCCCTCTCTTGTAAAAGGGATTTTGTTCCAGTGGGACAACCTGAAGTAAAGAGTAGAAGCATGCATATATAAAGAAACAACAAAGGTGATAACTAATTGCCCCTCTCCTTGCTCCTTGCTGTAGGTGAGACCATCAAAATTGTGATCGAGGACTACGTGCAGCACCTGAGCGGCTACCACTTCAAGCTGAAGTTCGACCCAGAGCTTCTCTTCAAAGAGCGTTTCCAGTATCAGAACCGCATCGCATCAGAGTTCAACACCCTGTACCACTGGCACCCACTGATGCCCGACTCCTTCCACATCCAGGAGCAGGTCTACTCCTACCCACAGTTTGTCTTCAACACCTCTGTGGTCACCACACATGGAATCACCAACCTGGTGGAGTCCTTCACCAAGCAGATTGCTGGACGGGTAAAGAGGCACTTTCTGTGTGGGATTTAGGTTGTACACTGTGGGCTCTGGGTGGCTGCTTAAGGTGTGGTTCAGAATTAGGAATGTAAATGGGGCCTGGTGAACCAAGGTTGAATTGTGGGTGAATGATAATGATATTGTTGCATGTTATTATGTGAGTTTTAAGCAGACTTGATATTTTACTTTAGTGCTTACCCTGAGGGAATGTCAGTCATTGAAAATAAAGAGAAACTCATTATTGAAGTCTGGTCGACTTACATCTTGTCCCTCGTTCCTCCTTAGGTTGCTGGAGGTCGTAATGTCCCCCCTGCAGTGCTAATGGTGGCTCTGAAGTCCATAGAGAACAGCAGACAGATGCGCTACCAGTCCCTTAATGCCTACAGGAAACGCTTCTCCATGAAGCCATACATCTCTTTCGAAGACCTCACAGGTGAGAACCACCATTAGCATCACAGCTATTACATAAACACTTATCATCCTTAGCATTGGGATTGAGTATTTAGTGATAAGATTGTAATACAGTGATAAGATTGTAATACAGTGATCATTTAGTGTAATTCACTTTTTAGAGTAGAATTAACAGTAGAAGGTGTGACATCCTGTGGTATACTGCTTTCAATTAAGGCCTGTAAAGGGAATGGATGGAAGGTCATTAAAATAGTAATAAAACTAGCCTGGGCAGATTTGAGCCTGCTGCTGTAAGTTATATTGGAGCAATACTGAGCTCCTTTTAAGGGAGCAAAGGCAAACAGATGTGTACTTTAGTTAAAGATAGTGTAAGCAGTTAGTGATGTCAGAGAGCCAGGTGTAAACAGGCAGAGGCAGAGGGGCGTCTGGGAGGTTGACAAACTGCACTGCCTCACACAGGCCTGCTGCATTCCTCTCAGAAAGAAGAAGCTTTTCTTTAATGACAGTTTGAGAATAAACAAAAAGTGTGTGTGTGTGAGAGAGTGTCTCTCGCTCTTTTTCACACAGAGGGAGTAAGAGTGAGAGAGAAAGATGTTGAATGAGTTTGAAGTACTTTCTATGTGTATTGCATCAAGTATGCAAACTCAATCTCTAAATGCTTATGAAACAGCTCTCAAACTTGTATCGTTTTCACTAACACTTGTTCTGTAGACAAAACAAGACACGAGGTCAGATGTAGATACATTACATCAGTGTGTCGTCATCATAATGTCCACATCAGCTTAGTCAGACTGAGATAAGCCAGGTTGAGTAGAGTACCTAACATAACCCTTTCTCCCAGAAGCCAGACTGAGTAATGTAACATTTCCCTCTCTCTCTGTGTGTGTTTCTCAGGGGATAAGGAGATGGCTGCAGAGCTGGAGGAGATGTATGGGCATGTGGATGCTGTGGAGCTCTACCCAGGCCTGCTGGTGGAGAAGCCAAGAACCAATGCCATCTTTGGGGAGACCATGGTGGAGATGGGTGCCCCCTACTCCCTGAAAGGCCTGATGGGAAACCCCATTTGTTCGCCAGAGTACTGGAAGCCCAGCACCTTCGGTGGGAGCATTGGCTTTAACATCATCAACACAGCGTCCCTACAGAGGCTGGTGTGCAGCAACATCAAGGGCCCCTGCCCTTTGGCATCCTTTCATGTGCCCGACGTAAAAGACAATGGATCCAATGTCAATAATTCCAGTACGGCACATTCGGGAAGTAACGATCGCAACCCCACAGTACTTCTAAGAGAAAGGACCACTGAGCTCTGATAAGACAATTCAGCATTTAAATGTATAAGCATTTAATGTATTTATTTATGTTAATATTTATTTAATTTATTGTATTCTGGAAGCGTTATTGAGAAATGTTGTTGAGAACATTTTTTGTAATGTCTCATTGTTTTGACATGACTTTTTAAAGAAAACCAATCCTTACGTTTGGGTTATATTTATTCTAAGAGCTAATTTAATGTATTCTGTTATTTTATTGACCTCAGAAATAGCACTAGCAATATTGTTTATGTTTGTCATTTTACTTTGTTTAACAACTGATACTTGAATTCAACACGTTTAGTTGACAACATGACTCTAACATTCCGTCTTAACTGCATGTTACAATGTTACATTCCACCTAACTTAGAGCTGGTTCTCCACTTATTGTGCAAGGGAAAAGCTAGTTAGGTATGTAAAGTCCATTGTACTTTGATACTCTAACCCTTAAAGTATTTTCTTTGTGTATTTTTAATCTTGAGCTGACTCCTTATTGTTCTAATAAAACACTGTCTATAATGAAATACATGACTCCATTATCTTTTCACATTTGCTAAATGACACTGCAGCAGAGGTTGCTATTCAGTCCTCTTATTCCATCACTGTGATATCCTCATTCATGTCTTTTTGTTTAAGTGGGTACTTTGTGCAAAGATAAAAAATGTAGTTAAAGAGGTTCTTGTCTCAGTGCTGCCAAACTTCCCTCTCTCCCCTTTTCTGTCCTCCATATGTGACCGACCGCCTTGACTCGGTCTTATGTAGCAAAATTTGTTTTTTACATTGAATAAAAGCAGAGACTAAATGGTATTTCATGCACTGCATTTTAGGAACATTGGGAAAGTAATTCTGCTATCAAAGTTGATAAACTTATAACCTCACTTTCGAGAAAATGGCCTTGACTGCTTTGGTACCTACTGGAGAGCTCTTATCTACACCCATTCAGCATCGTTCACTCTTAAGCTTTAGCTCCACCAATCTCTTTAAGGGTTGATCAAAGTATTCTGTCCTAACAACAGCAGTCAAGCACCCAATCTAACTGGCTAACAGTTGTCGCAGTGACATTCTATTCTAAAGGACACTTGCATAGTGGAGTCTTTTGTTAAGGCATGTAGCTAGCTAGCTAAACAATGAACCCCAACTCATTACGTTACTACCCTGCATAAACCTGCAGGTACCTAACCAACCAGGTTCCATGTTAGCTAGCTAACATTAGGTTATAACTAGCCTAGCAAATGGCTCTGAGAAATGAATAATAAGATCATACACGTAATGTTGTCTAGTGAGCCAGCCAGCGCACGCTTGCTAGCTAGCTAACAGTACACTTTAACTTGAAATGAAAACGACTTTGTCAAAATTAGAAACAAGTAACTGTATCTGAAAATGTAGCTAGCTAGACTATTTTACCCGTATACATCATGGTTGGACACTTCTCCCTGTCATGGATGCCCTTGGTTTGAAAATGGAATCCGGAGACTGGCATTTTCTCCATCTCCTTAGCTATCATACTCTAATTCCACTGATTTCAAAACTCGGTCCTCCAGAAAGTGGAGAGCAACACTTATGCAGTTCTATAAAGCAATATATATATTTTTTAAAGCAGCGTTAGACAGAATTACCTACACATACTAACCAGCTCAAATAGACATAAGCGTGATATATGGCAGACCAATCTGAACTCATTATCTCAGCCAATCATGGCTAGTGGGAAGGTTGCTGACCTTTTCTGTGGCTAACCAACTAGGCTCGTAATTTAACAATTTTATTTCTATTTACTGATGGCATACAAGTTTGTTATTAAGGCTCATGAAAGTTCACATGTTTCAGAAGGCCTTTCTGCCAAAAAAACGCATTTAGATAAAAAATGACTCTTGTGACCCACAATATACGCCTGTTTTCCATGAAACGGGACGCATATCTGCTGTAGGACCTACAAACTTAGATTGGGATGAACACACACACACACACACACACACACACACACACACACACACACACATACTTTAATAAGATAAGACAAGTGCCTAAGAAAAACAAGGTGACATGCCCAAATGACTATCGCTCCGTCGCACTCACCTCAGTCATCATGAAGTGTGCCAAGAGTCTGGTCATGGCCCACATCAAGGCCAGGCATGCTGGACCCACTCCAATTTGCCTATCCACCAACAGATCCACGGAAGATGCCATTTCCATAGCTATTCACACTGCAGTAACACATCTGGACAAGAGGAACATCTATGTGAGAAAAACTTTATTGACTGCAGTTCAGCATTCAACCCTATTGTTACCTCCAAGCTCAAAACCAAGCTCAGTGCCCTGGGTCTGCACACCACCCTCTGCAACTGGATCCTGGATTTCTTGACGGGTAAACTACAGGCTGTGAGGATTGGCAACAACCCCTCCTCCACACTGACTCTTAACACAGGGGCCAACCAGGGATGTGTCCTCAGCCCTCTGCTGTACTCCTTGTTCACCCACAACTGCATGGCTTAGCACGACCCCAACTCCATCATCAAGTCTGCTGACAACACCAAGGTTGTAGGCCTGATAACCAACAACGACGAGTCAGTCAAAATGGAGGAGGCAAGTGAACTGAAATTGTGGTGCAAGGACAACAACGTGTCCCTCAACGTCAGCAAAACAAAGGAGTTGATCGTTGACTTCAGGAAGCAGAGGAGGGAAAATTCCTCGATTCACATCAATGGGACTACAGCAGAGAGAGTAGTTGTAAATCCCCCTGTGTCCACATAACCGAGAACGTTACATGGACCAATAACACCACCACACCAGTTAAGAGGGTGCAACGGCTGAAGAAATGTGGTATGCCACCCTGGGTCCTCTCCAGATGCTACTGCTGTACCATCGAGAGCTTGGTCCGGGAATTGCTGACTGCAAGGCCCTCCAGGTGGAGAAGACGGTCCTGTACATCACTGGGACTGAGCTCCCACCCTCCAGGACATCTACAATGCCTTCAGAAAATATTCACAGCCCTTTACTTTTTTCATATTTTGTTGTGTTACAGTCTGAATTCAAAATGTATCAAATAAAAACATTGACACTGGTTTACACATAATACCTTATAATGTCAAAGTGGAATTATGGAATACATTTTTACAAATGAATAATGAATAAAAAGCTGAAATTTCTTGAGTCAATAAGTATTCAACACCTTTGTTATCCTTTTGTGACTAGGGGGCAGTATTTTCATTTTTGGAAAAATAACGTGTCTGTAGTAAATGGGATATTTTGTCAGGACAAGATGCTAGAATATGCATATAATTGACAGCTTAGGATAGAAAACACTCTAAAGTTTCCAAAACTGTAAAAATATTGTCTGTGAGTATAACAGAACTGATGTTGCGGGCGAAAGCCTGAGAAAAATCCAATCCGGTAGTGTCTCATGTTTTGAAAGCGCTGCGTTCAAATGTGTTCCTATTGAGCAGTGAATGGACTATCAACCAGATTACTCTTTCTCCGTATTCCCCAAGGGGTCTACAGCATTGTGATGTAGTTTTACGCATTTATATTGAAGAATACCGATAAGCGGCTACATTGCGCAAGTGATCACCTGATGCTCCCAGAGAGATTCTCGCGTAAAATACAGAGGTAGCCATTATTCCAATCGGTCCTACTGAAAAACTAATTGTCCCAGTGGATATATTATCGAATAGATATTTGAAAAACACCTTGAGGATTGATTATAAACAACGTTTGCCATGTTTCTGTCGATATTATGGAGCTAATTTGGAATATTTTTCGGCGTTTTCGTGACTGCAATTTCCGGACGATTTCTCAGCCAAATGTGAAGAACAAACGGAGCTATTTCGCCTACAAAAATAATATTTTTGGAAAAAAGGAACATTGGCTATCTAACTGGGAGTCTCGTGAGTGAAAACATCCGAAGCTCATCAAAGGTAAACTGTTTAATTTGATTGCTTTTCTGATTTCCGTGACCAAGTTACCTGCTACTATCTGGACAAAATGCTATGCTAGGCTATTGATAAACTTACACAAATGCTTGTCTAGCTTTGGCTGTAAAGCATATTTGAAAATTTGAGATGACAGGGTGATTAACAAAACGCTAAACTGTGTCTCAATATATTTCACTTGTAATTTTCATGAATAGGAATATTTTCTAGGAATATTTATGTCCGTTGGGTTATGCTAATTAGTGTCAGTCGATGATTACGCTCCCTCATGCGGGATGGGGAGTCACTAGAGGTTTAAGGCAAGCCTAAATAAGTTCAGGAGTTAAACTTTGCTCAATTAACAAGTCACATACTAAGTTGAATGGATTCACTCCGTGTGCAAGAATAGTGTTTAACATGATTTTTGAATGATTACATCATCTCTGTAGACCATGCATACAATTATCTGTCTCTCGCTTTGAATGACGTTCAACTTATAAAGGCTTCATAAAGCCTTCATAATGCCTTCATAAGCACTACATACATGTTACAAAGCATCTGTAACCTTGTGTCATGCTTTTTAAAGGGTTATGCTATAAATGTGGCATAACTGTGTGATTTAATCACCAATGTCAAATGTGACATAACCCATTATGTTGAATATGATATAAACAGCTTTATAAAGGGTGACATGTTGGGCTGAAGGATGGAATACACTCTAAAGTGATGTCATGTTAGTCACATTACACCTAATCTCATTCCCAGACACTTCCGCCCTAATGGGCGGAAGGTCTGGTGGACCAATGCATGAGTTAGTGTTAGTTTTAAAATCAAATTTTAAGAAGATATACATTGTGGAAATGGGCAGGGTTTAGCAATAATTATGACGTTTTTTGACTGTGTTAAATAGTGATGATGACAAATAATTTAATCAGTAGGGTCACTCCAATAGAATTATATGGTCTCTCCCACTAAGGCCAACTTGAATGATTGACATCCTAGGCTTACATATTCTACGTTTGCAATATCTTGTGGACAACATTAGACAAATAAACAATTATCTTGATGAAAGCCCCCAACCTAAAGAAATTGTAAGTGTATTTCTTCTGGAACCAAGTTACATGTTCCTCAGTACACAAACACACACACAACAAAAAATGTCCATACCTTGTGGTGCTGGGCCCAGTCAGGTCTTTTACACATTCACCCACTCCCCTGCTGAAAGATCAGCCACAAAATGTTGGCACAGTTGTAACAGGTTGAAGTCAAGCCCTGGTCTCCAGCATGAGAACAGAAGAGGAGTACCTCGTGCGGTAGTCTTAGGTTGGATTACTCTGACACACACACAAACCCAAACGCAAACTTTGCAGGCCCATCAAACCATTTAAAAACCTCTCACACCCTACAGTAACCTGTGGATCATGAAATAATCTTTATAAATCAGAAGAACGTTAATAACCTATTTATTGACACTTTTATGTAATTTCCTATAATACTCAGCTGAGTATTGAAGTGAGTTATCTTCAGTCATTCATAACACATCGATAAAGACTCTATATCACATGACGTTGTACTTACAGTTGAAGTCAGAAGTTTACATACACCTAAGCCAAATACATTTAAACTCAGTTTTTCACAATTCCTGACATGTAATCCTAGTAGAAATCCCTGTCTTAGGTCAGTTAGTATCACCACTTTATTTTAAGAATTTGAAATGTCAGAATAATAGTAGATAGAATTATTTATTTCAGCTTGTATTTCTTTCATCACATTCCCAGTGGGTTAGCAGTTTACATACACTCAATTCGTTTTTGGTAGTATTGCCTTTAAATTGTTTCACTTGGGTCAAACTTTTCGGGAAGCCTTCCACAAGCTTCCCACAATAAGTTGGGTGAATTTCGGCCCATTCCTCCTGACAGAGCTGGTGCAACTGAGTCAGGTTTGTAGGCATCTTTGCTCGCACACACTTTTTCAGTTCTGCCCACAAATTGTCTATAGTATTGAGGTCAGGGCTTTGTGATGGCCACTCCAATACCTTGACTTTGTTGTCCTTAACTTCATATGGCTGCAGGGGCAGTATTGAGTAGCTTGGATGAAAAGGTGCCCATAGTAAACGGCCAGCTCCTCAGTCTCAGTTGCTAATATATGCATATTATTATTAGAATTGGATAGAAAACACTCTAAAGTTTTGAAAACTGTCAAAATATTGTCTGTGAGTATAACAGAACTGATATTGTAGGTGAAACCCTGAGGAAAATCAAATCAGGATAGGGCTTCTATTTTGAAATCTCCATGTTCCATAGCCTCCCTTTGCTCCATTTAAAGGGATATGATTCCTTTTCCTATCGCTTCCTCAAGGTGTCAACAGTCTTCAGACATAGTTCAGGCTTTTATTTTGAAAATGAGCCAGAACGATAACATCGCGTCAAGTGGTCACATGAGTTTTGCTTGCGCAACAGAATTTGGACAGCCATTGTTTTCCCCTCTCCTACTGTGAAAGATATTTGCGGTTGATATATTATCGATTATATATTTTAAAAACAACCTGAGGATTGATTATAATTTTTTTGACATGTTTCTGTGGACATAATGGAAACTATTTGGAATTTTCGTCTGCGTTGTCGTGACCGCTCTTTCCTGTGGATTTCTGAACATAACGCGACAAACAAAAGGAGGTATTTTGGATATAAAAATCATCTTTATGGAACAAACGGAACATTTGTTGTGTAACTGGGAGTCTCGTAAGTGAAAACATCCGAATATCACCAAAGGTAAACGATTAATTTGATTGCTTTTCTGATTTTCGTGACCGAGCTACCTGATGCTAAGTGTACTTAACGTTTTATTGTGCGATCGATAAACTTACACAAACGCTTTGATTGCTTTCGCTGTAAAGCATAATTTCAAAATCTGATAAAAACAGGTGGATTAACAAATGGCTAAACTGTGTTTTCCTATATTGCACTTGTGATTTCATGAATATAAATATTTATAGTAATAATTATTGTATGGAGCGCTATGCTATTCAGCGGTTGTTGATGACACTTACCCCGATAGGGGGATTGCAGCCATAACAGGTTAAACCATTTTGCCACAACTTTCGAAGTATGCTTGGGGTAATTGTCCCTTTGGAAGACCCATTTGCGACCAAGCTTTAACTTCCTGACTGATGTCTTGAGATGTTGCTTCAATATATCCAATATATCCACATATCCACGTATTTTGTGAAGTGCACCAGTCCCTCCTGCAGCAAAGCACCCCACCAACATGATGCTGCCACCCCTGTCCTTCACGGTTGAATGGTGTTCTTCGGCTTGCAAGCGTCCCCCTTTTTCCTCCAAACATAACAATGGTCATTATGGCCAAACAGTTCTGTTTTTGTTTCATCAGACCAGAGGACATTTCACCAAAAAGTATGATCTTTGTCGCCATGTGCAGTTGCAAACTGTAATCTGGCTTTTTTACTGCGGTTTTTGAGCAGTGGCTTCTTCCTTGCTAAGTGGCCTTTCAGGTTATGCCAATATAGGACCTGTTTTACTGCGAATATAGATACTTTTGTACCTGTTTCCTCCAACATCTTCACAAGGTCCTTTGCTGTTGTTCTGGGATTGATTTGCATTTTTCACACCAAAGTACGTTAATCTCTAGGAGACAGAACGCATCTCCTTCCTGAGTGGTATGATGCCTGCATGGTCCCATGGTGTTTATACTTGCGTGCTATTGTTTGTACAGATGAACGTGGTACCTTCAGGCGTTTGGAAATTGCTCCCAAAGATGAACCAGACTTGGCTGATTTCTTTGGATTCACTCATGATGTCAAGCTTAAGGGCACTGAGTTTGAAGGTAGGCCTTTAAATACATCCGCAGGTACACCTCCAATTGATTCAAATGATGTCAATTAGCCTATCAGAAGCTTCTAAAGCCATGACATCATTTCCTGGAATTTTCCAAGCTGTTTAAAGGCACAGTCAACACAAAAACACAAATGGCAAGACACGAGGTCAGATGTAGATACATTACATCAGTGTGTCATCAACATTATGTCCACATCAGCTTTTCAGACTGAGATAATCCAGGTTGAGTAGAGTACCTAACATAACCCTTTCTCCCAGAAGCCAGACTGAGTAATGTAACATTTCCCCCTCTCTGTGTGTGTGTTTCTCAGGGGATAAGTGTAAGGGATCTCAGAAGAGGAGGAGAAGCGAGAAGGATCAGAGGACCAAAACGCAGCGTGGTAAGTGTCCATAATTGTAATTTTAAAACATAAACTGAACACTACAAAATACAAAACAATATACGTGAAATGAATGAAACAGCCCCATGTGCCGACAAACACTGACACGGAAGACAAACACCCACAACCCAAAACGGAAACCCAGGCTACCTAAGTATGATTCTTAATCAGGGACAACAATTGACAGCTGCCTCTGATTGAGAACTATACTAGACCGAACTCAAAAACCAACATAGAAAAACATAGACTGCCCCCCCAAAGGGGCGGTGGGTCTGGGTGGGTGTCTGTCCGCGGTGGCGGCTCTGGCGCGGGACGTGGACCCCACTCCACCATAGTCCTTCTCCGCCTCTCTATTCGCCTACGTGGCCTCTTAAGAGCAGCGACCCTCACCGCCGACCTCGGACTGAGGACCCTCGCCACGGGTCCCGAATGGACGGAAGATTCCGGCAGCGCCGGACGGACGGGGGACTCAGGCAACACGGACAGGCGGGAGACTCCGGCAGCTCCGGAGTGAAGGGCGATTCTGGCATCGCCGGAATGACAGGCAGCTCTGGCAGCTCCTGGCTCACTGACGGCTCTGGCAGCTCCTGGCTGACTGACGGCTCTGGCAGCTCCTGGCTGACTGACGGCTCTGGCAGCTCCATGCTGACTTACGGCTCTGGCAGCTCCATGCTGGGCTGACGGCTCTGGCAGGTCCTGGCTGACTGACGGCTCTGGCAGCTCCTGGCTGACTGACGGTTCAGGACAGACTGGCGGCTCTGGCAGCTCAGGACAGACTGGCGGCTCTGGCAGCTCAGGACAGACTGGCGGCTCTGACAGCTCAGGACATACGGGCGACTCTGGCAGCTCAGGACAGACGGGCGACTCTGGCAGCTCAGGACAGACGGGTGACTCTGGCAGCTCAGGACAGACGGGAGACTCTGGCAGCTCAGGACAGAAGGGAGACTCTGGCAGCTCAGGACAGACGGGAGACTTTGGCAGCTCAGGACAGACAGAAGACTCTGGCAGCTCAGGGCAGACGGGAGACTCTGGCAGCGCTGGAGAAGAAGGCTCTGACAGCACTGGACAGGCGGGAGCACCTGTAGGGAGAAGACGGAGATACAGCCTGGTGCGGGGGCTGCCACCGGAGGGCTGGTACGTGGAGGTGGCACCGGATAGACCGGACCATGAAGGTGCACAGGAGGTCTCGAGCACCGAGCCTGCCCAACCTTACCTGGTTGAATGCTCCCCGTAGCCAGGCCAGTGCGGTGAGGTGGAATAGCCCGCACTGGGCTGTGCTGGCGAACCGGGGTCACCATGCGTAAGGCTGGTGCCATGTACACCGGCTCGAGGAGATGCACTGGAGACCAGATGCGCTGATCCGGCTTCATGGCACCTGGCTCGATGCCCACTCTAGCCCGGCCGATACGAGGAGCTGGGATGTACCGCACCGGGCTATGCACACGCACCGGGGACACCGTGCACCTCACGGCATAACGGCATACATCCTCCTCTTCTGAGGAGGAGTAGCGAGAAGGATTGAAGGACCAAAACGCCGCGTGGTAAGTGTCCATAATGTTTATTTTAAAACATAAACTGAAAACTACGAAATACAAAACAATAAATGTGAAATGAACGAAACAGTCCCGTGTGGCGACAACCACTGACACGGAAGACAAAAACCAACAACCCAAAACTGAAACCCAGGCTACATATGAATGATTCTCAATCAGGGACAACAATTGACAGCTGCCTCTGATTGAGAACCATACTAGGCAGAACTCAAAAAACAACATAGAAAAACAAACATAGACTGCCCACCCAACTCACCATACTAAAACAAAGATAAAATAACAGAACTATGGTCAGAGCGTGACAATAAGGAGATGGCTGCAGAGCTGGAGGAGATGTATGGGCATGTGGATGCTGTGGAGCTCTACCCAGGCCTGCTGGTGGAGAAGCCAAGAACCAATGCCATCTTTGGGGAGACCATGGTGGAGATGGGCGCCCCCTATTCCCTGAAAGGCCTGATGGGAAACCCCATTTGTTCGCCAGAGTACTGGAAGCGCAGCACCTTCGGTGGGAGCATTGGCTTTAACATCATCAACACAGCGTCCCTACAGAGGCTGGTGTGCAGCAACATCAAGGGCCCCTGCCCTTTGGCATCCTTTCATGTGCCCGACGTAAAATACAATGGGTCCAATGTCAATAATTCCAGTGTAGCACATTCGGGAAGTAACGATCGCAACCCCACAGTACTTCTAAGAGAAAGGACCACTGAGCTCTGATAAGACAATTCAGCATTTAAATGTATAAGCATTTAATGTATTTATTTATGTTAATATTTATTTAATTTATTGTATTCTGGAAGCATTATTGAGAAATGTTGTTGAGAATTTTTTTTGTAATGTCTCATTGTTTTGACATGACTTTTGTAAGTTTAAAGAAAACCAATCCTTACGTTTGGGTTATATTTATTCTAAGAGGTAATTTAATGTATTCTGTTATTTTATTGACCTCAGAAATAGCACTAGCAATATTGTTTATGTTTGTCATTTTACTTTGTTTAACAACTGATACTTGAATTCAACACGTTTAGTTGACAACATGACTCTAACATTCCGTCTTAACTGCATGTTACAATGTTACATTCCACCTAACGTACAGATGCTTCTCCACTTATTGTGCAAGGGAAAAGCTAGTTAGGTATGTAAAGTCCATTGTACTTTGTTACTCTAACCCTTAAAGTATTTTCTTTGTGTATTTTTAATCTTGAGCTGACTTCTTATTGTTCTAATAAAACACTGTATATAATGAAATACATGACTCCATTATCTTTTCACATTTGCTAAATGACACTGCAGCAGAGGTTGCTATTCAGTCCTCTTATTCCATCACTGTGATATCCTCATTCATGTCTTTTTGTTTAAGTGGGTACTTTGTGCAAAGATAAAAAATGTAGTTAAAGAGGTTCTTGTCTCAGTGCTGCCAAACTTCCCTCTCTCCCCTTTTCTGTCCTCCATATGTGACCGACCGCCTTGACTCAGTCTTATGTAGCAAAATTTGTTTTTTTACATTGAATAAAAGCAGAGACTAAATGGTATATCATGCACTGCATTTGAGGAACATTGGGAAAGTAATTCTGCTATCAAAGTTGATAAACTTATAACCTCACTTTCGAGAAAATGGCCTTGACTGCTTTGGTACCTACTGGAGAGCTCTTATCTACACCCATTCAGCATCGTTCACTCTTAAGCTTTAGCTCCACCAATCTCTTTAAGGGTTGATCAAAGTATTCTGTCCTAACAACAGCAGTCAAGCACCCAATCTAACTGGCTAACAGTTGTCGCAGTGACATTCTATTCTAAAGGACACTTGCATAGTGGAGTCTTTTGTTAAGGCATGTAGCTAGCTAGCTAAACAATGAACCCCAACTCATTACGTTACTACCCTGCATAAACCTGCAGGTACCTAACCAACCAGGTTCAATGTTAGCTAGCTAACATTAGGTTATAACTTGCCTAGCAAATGGCTCTGAGAAATTAATAATAAGATCATAAACGTAATGTTGTCTAGTGAGCCAGCCAGCCAGCGCACGCTTGCTAGCTAGCTAACAGTACACTTTAACTTGAAATGAAAACGACTTTGTCAAAATTAGAAACAAGTAACATCTGAAAATGTAGCTAGCCCGTATACATCATGGTTGGACACTCTCCCTGTCATGGATGCCATGGTTGCACTTAGTTTGAAAATGGAATCCGGAGACAGGCATTTTCTCCATCTCCTCAGCTATCATATTCTAATTCCACTGATTTCAAAACTCGGCCCTCCAGAAAGTGGAGAGCAACACTTATGCAGTTCTATAAAGCAATATATATATATTTTCAAAGCAGCGTTAGACAGAATTACCTACACATACTAACCTTCTCAAATAGACATACGCGTGCTATATGGCAGACCAATCTGAACTCATTATCTCAGCCAATCATGGCTAGTGGGAAGGTTGCTGACCTTTTCTGTGGCTAACCAACTAGGCTCGTAATTTAACAATTTTATTTCTATTTACAGATGGCATACAAGTTTGTTATTAAGGCTCATGAAAGTTCACATGTTTCAGAAGGCCTTTCTGGCAAAAAACGCATTTAGATAAAAGTGACTCTTGTGACACACGATATACGCCTGTTTTCCTGAAACGGGACGCATATCTGCAGTCGGAGCTACAAACTTAGATAGGGATGGACACACACACACACACACACACACTTACTTTAATAAGATAAGACAAGTGCCTAAGAAAAACAAGGTGACATGCCGAAATGACTATCGCTCTGTCGCACTCACCCCAGTCATCATGAAGTGTGCCAAGAGTCTGGTCATGGCCCACATCAAGGCCAGGCATGCTGGACCCACTTCAATTTGCCTATCCACCAACAGATCCACAGAAGATGCCATTTCCATAGCTATTCACACTGCAGTAACACATCTGGACAAGAGGAACATCTATGTGAGAAAAAACTTTATTGACTACAGTTCAGCATTCAACCCTATTGTTACCTCCAAGCTCAAAACCAAGCTCAGTGCCCTGGGTCTGGACACCACCCTCTGCAACTTGATCCTGGATTTATTGACGGGCAAACTACAGGCTGTGAGGATTGGCAACAACCCCTCCTCCACACTGACTCTTAACACAGGGGCCAACCAGGGATGTGTCCTCAGCCCTCTGCTGTACTCCCTGTTCACCCACAACTACATGGCTTAGCACGACCCCAACTCCATCACCAAGTCTGCTGACAACACCAAGGTTGTAGGCCTGATAACCAACAGCGACGAGTCAGTCTAAAGGTGAACTGGAGTTGTGGTGCAAGGACGACAACGTCTCCCTCAACGTCAGCAAAACAAAGGAGTTGATTGTTGACTTCAGGAAGCAGAGGAGGGAAAATTCCTCGATTCACATCAATGGGACTGCAGCAGAGAGAGTCAGCAGTTGTAAATCCCCCTGTGTCCACATAACCGAGAACGTTACATGGACCAATAACACCACCACTCTAGTTAAGAGGGTGCAACGGCTGAAGAAATGTGGTATGCCACCCTGGGTCCTCTCCAGATGCTACTGCTGTACCATCGAGAGCTTGGTCCGGGAATTGCTGACTGCAAGGCCCTCCAGGTGGAGAAGACGGCCCTGTACATCACTGGGATGAGCTCCCACCCTCCAGGACATCTACAATGCCTTCAGAAAATATTCACAGCCCTTTACTTTTTTCATATTTTGTTGTGTTACAGTCTGAATTCAAAATGTATCAAATAAAAAAAATGTCACTGGTTTGCACATAATAGCCTATGATGTCAAAGTAGAATTATGGAATTAATTTTTAAAAATTAATAGTGAATAAAAAGCTGACATTTCTTGAGTCAATAAGTATTCAACACCTTTGTTATGGCAAGCCTAAATAAGTCCAGGAGTAAAACTTTGCTTAATTAACAAGTCACATACTAAGTTGAATGGATTCACTCCGTGTGCAAGAATAGTGTTTAACATGATTTTTGAATGATTACATCATCTCTATACACCATGCATACAATTATCTGGCTTTTGCTTTAAATGATGTTCAACTTATAAAGGCTTCATAAAGCCTTCCTAAGCACTACATACATGTGTTACAAAGCAACTGTAACCCTATGTCAGTTATGCTATAAATGTGGCATAACTGTGTGATTTAATCACCAATCATATGATATAAGCAGCTTTATAAAGGGTGACATGTTGGGCTGAAGGATGGCATACACTCTAAAGTGATGTCATGTTAGTCACATTACACCTAATCTCGTTCCCAGACACTTCAGCCCAAATGGGCGGAAGGTCTGGTGGACCAATGCATAAGTTAGTGTTAGTTTTAAAATCAAATTTTAAGAGGATATACATTGAGGCAATGGGCAAGGTTTAGCAATAATTATTACTTTTTTTGACTGTGTTAAATAGTGACGATGACAAATAATTTACTCAGTACGGTCACTCCAATAGAATTATATGGTCACTCCCACTAAGGCCAACTTGAATGATTGACATCCTAGGCTTACATATGCCGCGTGTGCAATATCTTGGGGACAACATTAGACAAATAAACACTTATCTTGATGAAAGCCCCCAACCTAAAGAAATTGTAAGTGTATTTCTTCTAGAACCAAGTTACATGTTCCTCAGTACACAAACACGCACACAACAAAAATTTGCCATACCTTGTGGTGCTGGGCACAGTCAGGTCTTTGACACATTCACCCACTCCCCTGCTGAAAGATCAGCCAGAAAATGTTGGCACCGTTGTAACAGGTTGAAGTCAAGCCCTGGTCTCCAGCATGAGAACAGAAGAGGAGTACCTGGTGCGGTAGTCTTAGGTTGGACTACTCCAAATCAGCTTGGTTCTGACACACACACAAACCCAAACGCAAACTTTGCAGGCCCATCAAAACATTTAAAAACCTCTCACACCCTATAGTAACCTGTGGATCATGAAAAAATCTTTATAAATCAGAAGAACGTTAATAACCTATTTATTGACACTTTTATGTAATTTCCTATAATACTCAGCTGAGTATTGAAGTGAGTTATCTTCAGTCATTCATAACACATCGATAAAGACTCTATATCACATGACGTTGTACTTACAGTTGAAGTCAGAAATGTACAAACACCTTAGCCAAATACATTTAAACTCAGTTTTTCACAATTCCTGACATTTATCCCTAGTAGAAATTCCCTGTCTCAGGTCAGTTAGGATCACCACTTTAATTTAAGAATTTGAAATGTTAGAATAATAGTAGAGAGAATGATTTATTTCAGCTTTTATTTCTTTCATCACATTCCCAGTGGGTTAGCAGTTTACATACACTCAATTAGTTTTTGGTAGTATTGCCTTTAAATTGATTAACTTGGGTCAAACTTTTCGGGTAGCCTTCCACAAGCTTCCCACAATAAGTTGGGTGAATTTCGGCCCATTCCTCCTGACAGAGCGGATACTACTGATTCAGGTTTGTAGGCCTCTTTGCTCGCACACGCTTTTTCAGTTCTGCACAGAAATGTTCTATAGGATTGAGGTCAGGGCTTTGTGATGGCCACTCCAATACCTTGACTTTGTTGTCCTTAAGCCATTTTGCCACAACTTTGGAAGTATGCTTGGGGTCATTGTCCATTTGGAAGACCCATTTTGAAGACCCAAGCTTTAACTTCCTGACTGATGTCTTGAGATGTTGCTTCAATATATCCACATATTTGTCCTCCCTCATGATGCCATGTATTTTGTGAAGTGCACCAGCCCCTCCTGCAGCAAGGCACCCCACCAACATGATGCTGCCACTCCTGTGCTTAACGGTTGAATGGTGTTCTTCGGCTTGCAAGCCTCCCCCTTTTCCCTCCAAACATAACGATGGTCATTATGGCCAAACAGTTCTATTTTTGTTTCATTAGACCAGAGGACCAGATTTCACCAAAAAGTACGATCTTTGTCCCCATGTGCAGTAGCAAACCGTAATCTGGCTTTTTTATGGCGGTTCTTGAGCAGTGGCTTCTTCCTTGCTAAGTGGCCTTTCAGGTTGTGTCAATATAGGACTTGTTTTACTGTGAATGTAGATACTTTTGTACCTGTTTCCTCCAACATATTCAAAAGGTCCTTTGCTGTTGTTCTGGGATTGATTTGCATTTTTCGCACCAAAGTTCGTTCATCTCTAGGAGACAGAACACATCTCCTTCCTGAGTGGTATGATGCCTGCATGGTCTCATGGTGTTTATACTTGCGTGCTATTGTTTGTACAGATGAACGTGGTACCTTCAGGCGTTTGGAAATTGCTCCCAAAGATGAACCAGACTTGGCTGATTTCTTTGGATTCACTCATGATGTCAAGCTTAAGGGCACTGAGTTTGAAGGTAGGCCTTTAAATACATCCGCAGGTACACCTCCAATTGATTCAAATGATGTCAATTAGCCTATCAGAAGCTTCTAAAGCCATGACATCATTTTCTGGAATTTTCCAAGCTGTTTAAAGGCACAGTCAACTTAGTGAATGTAAACTTCTGACCCACTGGAATTGAGATACAGTGGAGTATAAGTGAAATAATCTGTCTGTAAACAATTGTTGGAAAAAGTACTATCTGCACAAAGTAGATAACCGACTTGCCAAAACTACAGATTGTTAACAATACATTTGTGGAGTGGTTGAAAAACGAGTTTTAATGACTCCAACCTAAGTGCATGTAAACTTCCAACTTCAACTGTAGTTTAAAGTCAGACTCGTTTGGTCATTTATAACACATACATAAATGCCTCGTATCATTTGACGCTGTACTTACTATAATGTCTGACACCTTTTGTCATTCATAACACATATATAAAGTCTTAATGTTGTAAACACAAATGTACTTATGAAAATATCACTAACAGTTAAAACAAATAAACATTAAAGACAAATACTTTTATTTGTACCAAAAATAAAATAAAATGCAGGAAGTTTCAAAAAGTCCAGCAATGCAATAACATTAAACATTACACAAGGCTGTGAATGGTTCTGGCCTCTTCCTGCTTGAGGTACTGCATGTTGGTTCCAACCTTAAAGTATGTATTCACACCACGCTGCGCTTTGGTCCCCTCCATACGACGACCGTGACAGAATAACCCACCTACAATGGACCCAGCAGCGTGGTAACGGCCAGTAGCAGCAACGGCAAAGAACGCAGGACTCATGGACTTGGGAGGAGATTCTAGACGGCGAAGGACCCTGGGCACAGCCAGGGGAATATCGCCGCCCCAAAGCAGAGCTGGAGGCAGCGAAAGCAGAGAGGCGCCGGTATGAGGAGGCAGCACGGAAGCCCCAAAAGAGAGGCAGCCCCAAAAATGTATTGGGGGGGGGAGTCTCCCGTCTGGCCTGAGCTGCTAGAGTCTCCCGTCTGTCCTGAGCTGCTAGAGTCTCCCGTCTGCCCTGAGCTGCTACAGTCTCCCGTCTGTCCTGAGCTGCTAGAGCCGCCAGTCTGTCCTGAGCCATCAGTCACCCAGGACCTGCCAGAGCCTTCAGTCAGCCAGGACCTGCCAGAGCCGTCAGTCAGCCAGGACCTGCCAGAGCCGTCAGCCAGCCAGGAGTTACCAGAACCGCCAGTCAGCCAGGAGCTGCCAGAACCGCCAGTCAGCCAGGAGCTGCCAGAACCGCCAGTCAGCCAGGAGCTGCCAGAACCGCCAGTCAGCCAGGAGCTGCCAGAGCTGCCAGTCAGCCAGGAGCCGCCAGAGCCGCCAGTCAGCCAGGAGCCGCCAGAGCCGTCAGCCAGCCAGGAGCCGCCAGAGCCGTCAGCCAGCCAGAAGCCGCCAGAGCCGTCAGCCAGCCAGGAGCCGCCAGAGCCGTCAGCCAGCCAGGAGCCGCCAGAGCCGTCTGTCAGCCAGGACCCGCCAGAGCCGTTCCTGAGGCGCCACCTAAGTGGGCCAAGACTGAGGTAGAGCGGTGTCCACGTCCCGCACCCGAGCCGCCGCCGTGAAAGAGGCCCACCCTGACCCTCCCCTTTAGATTAGGTTTTTTTGTGGCCGGAGTCCGCACCTTTGTGGGGGGTTACTGTCACACCCTGACCTGAGTATTCTTTGTTTTCTTTATATATTTTGGTTAGGTCAGGGTGTGACTAGGGTGGTAGGTGTGTTTTTGTCTCATCTATAGTTTTGTTTGTCTAGGTGTGTGTGTCTAGTCTAGGCATATTGTAGGTCTATGGTGGCCTGGATTGGTTCCCAATCAGAGGCAGCTGTTTATCGTTGTCTCTGATTGGGGAACCTATTTAGGTTGCCATTTTCCAGTTTGGGTTTGTGGGTTATTGTCTATGTTATGTTGCATGTTAGCACAGTGTTTCAATAGCAGTCACGTTCGTCTTGTTAGTTTGTTTATTTTGTTTAGTGTACTTCGTGTTTTTTCGTCCCCTCCATACGATGACCGTGACATTATTTAGGCTTTCCATAACAAATAGGTTGAATACTTATTGACTCAAGACATTTCAGCTTTTCATATTTAATTGTACACATTTAAAAATATATATTATGGGTTATTGTGTGTAGACCAGTGACAAAAAAATCTGATTTTAATTAATACAAACCGTAACACAACAAAATGTGTAAAAAGTGAAGGGGTTTGAACACTTTCTGAAGGCACTGTCAAATCAAAGTCCTGTAACTTGAAGACATCAAAAATAAAATGTTCATAAAAAAATATTTTTTTATTTTATTTTTATGATTACATATTCACAAAATGTACAAGAACGCTCTGCCTAGGCAACCTCATGGTAACATGGCAACCACCATGGTTTCGTGAAAGCCATCTTTTTTAATAATATTTTTTTCTCCGTTTTCTTTCATTTTTTCCTCACACCAGATACAAACTTACACATATTAATAACAACTTACAGATGCACACAAACAACAGCTACATCTCATCTGCCCAGATTCACACCACCTTCCCTAGTGCCTGCATTATTGTTTGCCACACGGCCTTAAATTGTATTTGTATTTCAATAAAAATCATTCGACTTCTCTATTGTGTTAATGGGGCGGATTGATTTTCCAGCTTTTTAGTGTATGTTTTTTCAAGATGAGTGATGAGAAGAGAATCATCCAGCCAATTAGTTATCTCACTACACCCCATATGCTATGTCTAGAAATATGCAGACAGATGGATTCAAAGTAGGTTTACATTGTAATACTTCTGACAGCCAACTTTCTAGCTCTGCCCGTAACTTTTGGACTTCGTAGCATTCCCAGAAAGCATGGATTATTGCTAGTTTTACACTTAAGACATGACTCTGCCATTGTGCTGTGGAATTTGTGAATTTAGTCTCTTGTTAGTCTCTTGACATCTGTTGGTGTATTTAATCATGATACCGGAGAATGATCTGATATCACTATATAATACATTTTTTTATCCAGTAAATTGAGTGCATTTTTGGAAAGAAAAATGTCAATTTTTGAATAACTTTTCTTACTTTCAGAAAAAAAGGAATAATCCTTTGTAGTTGGGAATAGTAATCTCCAGGTTCTGTAAATTATTTGTAGAGATTAAAATGTTAAGTCTCTTTGGAGGCTCCCTTAATTTTCCTTTTGCATTACAATGTCTGTCAATCTTATCTAATGTTTGATTTTGGTCACCTGCAGTAACGGCTTTCGTTGTCTGAGGAGGAGTAAGAAATGTCGGACCAATGCGCAGCGTGGTAAGTGTCCATTATATTTAATAAATACTGAACACGGCAACAATACAAAAATAACCAAGTGAATAGATAAGAAAACCGAAACAGTCCCGTGTGGAAACAAACACTGACATGGAAAATAAATACCCACAAACAAACAGGGAAACCCAGGCTACCTAAGTATGATTCTCAATCAGAGACAACTAATGACACATGATCCCTGGCTTTGATCCCACTCTCCAAGTGTGTCTCGGAGAGTGGGATATGCAAAAAAAAACACATTTCCAATTTACACATGCACTTGTACTGTATATATGTGAAATAGGACAAAAGTAAGCACCAAACGAATTATCTTATATTATATAGCTTTGGTATAAATTACATAAATGTATACTTTGATGGCTGTTATAGGGGCTCCTTCGCCAGGTTCTCAATATGTGTGCTTCACTTAATGTCTTCTTGGAATGTAATACCCAGGAACTTGGTTGTGGGGAGTGGTCTGAAGTGTCTGCCCATAGAGTGCGAGGTAAACTGTTTTGTTTCTCTTTCTTGTCTTGGAGAATAGGACACACTGGGTTTTTATCGGGTTCAGTTTCACTCTCCACGTGTTTGCCCAGGATAAAATGTCATTTGTGCTTCTTTGGAGCATTTTTGCTCCATGGGGGAAGTTGAAAGATGATGCTCAGTAGCACAGGTAGCAGCGAACTGAGGGACCTGGCCCTCTCTAGGATTGAGGTAATAAATATCTGAACTCTCACCTCTGGGAGAACCTGTCAGACGTAGCTACCCCTACCCTCACTGGTTGACAAAACTGATTCAAATCACAACCATCTGTTTTGGAAGCTTCAAGTTGGCGTCCTGTAATCTGTACATAAGCCCGTTGTGTCACATATTGTCAAATGCTTTTTCGATGTCGAAGAATAGATCAATGGTTACTTGTTTTTTGTTAAAAGCTCTTTGAGTGTCTTCTGTCAATCTCAGAATGTTGTCTGAGGTGGACCATGTTTTTTTGGAACCCTGTCTGGTTGACCCCTAAGGCTCCTATTGCATCAAAATGCTTCTGAAGCCTGTCAGCCAAGCCACTCTCCAGGAGCTTGCCTAGACTATTGAGGCGGCAAATTAACCCAATTCTAATTAACCCAATGAAACCAGTCAGAATTAATTTCTTACCTTAACCATCAACGTTAGTTTCGGTTTCACATTTACACAGTTTGACTGACAGCTAACAGACTGCAACACACTCCTTAATCTACAAACGGCACCACGCTTCCTAATTAAAAGAGCAACACTCAGTTGACTGCAGTTATAACAACTCTCTCCATTTGGCTTAGAGGTAGTTGGGGAAAGTTGGCTAGATTGCTAGCTACTTCCAGACATAAATGAGAGAACACCTCACTCTGACCATTTTACTTGCCCTAGCAGAGCTGTTTAGGCTATTTTCATGTTATCCAGAGCGTTGGTGATAACATGAGTTATTCTGCACTCTGGAACATTCAGATGAGAGTGCTCTGAAATCAGAGTAGACAGCCAGAGCGAATTTACAAACGCGCAGAGTATGTCCACATGCCAGCCACTATCTCTCTGCTCCTCATCAGGAATGTAATCTGTTGTTATATGACACCTTAGATAAACAACAAGGCATCAATCAACTGAAAGTTCTTTAGATACATTGGATAGAAAGGGTACCCAAACAAGCTTCAACCCAGCATGAACAAAAAAGGGAATCAGGTGCTTGACTCAGGGACTTGTTTTTTTAGTTCATTAGATACACTTTGTCAATGATGAGTGATGAGTGTTTTGACTTAAAACAGAATCCCACACTGTATGTTGGATAGATTCCAGGCACATTAATACTCATAGTGCCAGTAGGCTTCGTCTCACTACTAGTGTCATACAGTGCTTTTGTGTCCCCATGACAGGCAAAACATAAACACACAGCCAGGTTACTGTCTGTCGGACAGAGCAGTGTTATGGGAAGTTTATGTCAGTGATTCATTAGTAGAGTGCTCTTTGTTTGCTCAGATCATGTCTGAGAATCAGGTCTCAGTGAGACTGAGAGTGTGACCTCATGCACCAGAGATAACCAATCAGAGGCTCCCCTGGGGCAGGTATGGACAGGTTGTCACCACACAGCTACAGCACACATTCAAAACAAACACATAAACACATTCCCCGAGACATAGAGACGCATGCATACAGATACACATACAGTACACACCATATATTTATGATGCGCACACGTACCCATTCAAAGGGCTCACACATTATGTGAAGATACTCTCATATTCCCCCTACATACACACATCTAATGACAACACAGTGCACAACAAAATATTAATTTGAACAAAGAACAAAAGTTATTTGACAGCCAAAGACTGGCACCATATCATGTGTGCTCTGCTGGTGCGTTTACATTTAGCATCTACATAACATGACCGGCTGTTGAACGTCATTAGCATGAATCACAATTAGCAGTGCCATCTCCCTGCCAGGCCCTCATGTGTGTGGAAGGCCATCATTATATAAGACTATGGTGGTGGCGTCCAGGACCCAGTAGCCTATCCGGCTGCTCCCCTCTACCTGAGGACCGGCACGTAATTCTTTCCCCAGAGCAGTGTCAGCGTCCACACTGGGGCTTGGGCCAGCAGATGCGAGGCGTAGGCGGAGGAGAGGCAGAGGCAAGGAGCGGTCAGCGGGAAAACACACTGGTCTATCGCCCCAATACTCTCCCACACCACCACTCACGACCCAATCACGCTCATTACACACACACAAAGACCGATGTGTTCCCCCGCTTGCTCCTCTCAGAGCTCATATCCTAGGTATGGGCATGCCACATTGGCCCTCTGCAGCAGTAAGCCTTCCCTCCAGGCCACTCGGAAAGGGGAACACTAATAATGTTGCACGCACAATCAGGTCATTTTCCTGCCATGACGGGCCAAGTGAAACGACATATGACAGGCTGTCCTACGCCCAGCTCTTTGAAGTTAGGAAAGACTATAGATTGTGAGGGGGCCGGACAGATTTCAGATGGGATGACACCTGATGAACATGACTCATGACTCATTAAATCTGACATGTGTCTTTCTAGGTGTGTGTGCATGTGTGTGTGCTCGCATGTATGTGTGGGTGTGCACACATGCCTCCCTGGCGTGCTTGTGTGTGCTGGAACTAATCACTATGCAACAGTGCAGATACAGTGGATCCTGAAGCATTGACTCAAGCCTCTGGAGTTTGATATGTGTTTGTGACTGGAGAGATGAATTAGATCAGTCAGTTTGTGAATCGATGGGGAGTCAATGTCTAGGATGTTGTTTGGGGTTTTACTTTCTAGGCCTGACTCAGAACTCTGAACTTTCTGTGCTAGTAGGCACGTCAGCATGCCTTCAGGGAGCAATGGATCCAGCCTGGACTTGCATGTTTGTTTTGGACAGAGGACCAAATATTAATAAAACAAATTGTTTTAAACATGATACTCTGCTGCAGTGTGACTGGGCTTCTCAGTCATGTGCTGTGTTGTCCAGCTGGAGATGGACAAAGCTCTGTACATTATCTGTGACTGGCTGTTTACTACATATACAGTCGAAATTGGAAGTTTACATACACTTGAGACAAATACATTTCAACTCAGTTTTTCACAATTCCTGACATTTAATCCTAGTAAAAATTCCCTGCCTTAGGTCAGTTAGGATCACCACTTTATTTTAAGAATGTGACACGTCAGAATAATAGTAGAGAGAATGATTTATTTAATATTTTATTTTGTTTATCACATTCCCAGTGGGTCAGAAGCTTACATACACACAATTAGTATTTGGTAGCGTTGCCATTAAATTGTTTAACTGGGGTAAAATGTTTCGGGAAGCCTTCCACACGCTTCCCACAATAAGTTGGGTGAATTTTGGTCGTTTCCTCCTGACAGAGCTGGTCTAACTGAGTCAAATTTGCAGGCTTCCTTGCTCGCACTCGCTTTTTCAGTTCAGCCCACAAATGTTCTATAGGATTGAGGTCAGGGCTTTGTGATGGCCACTCCAATACCTTGACTTTGTTGTCTTTAAGCCATTTTGCCACAACTTTGGGTCCATTTGTAAGACCCATTTGCGACCAAGCTTTAACTGATGTCTTGAGATGTTGCTTCAATATATCCACATTTTCCATCCTTATAATGCCATCTATTTTGTGAGGTGCACCAGTCCCTCCTGCAGCAAAGCACCCCCACAACATGATGCTGCCACCCCTGTGCTTCACGGTTGGGATGGTGTTCTTCGGCTTGCAAGCTTCCCCATTTTTCTTCCAAACATAACGATGGTCATTATGGCCAAACAGTTCTATTTTTGTTTCATCAGACCAGAGGATATTTCTCCAAAAAGTACGATCTTTGTCCCCATGTGCAGTTGCAAACTGTAGTCTGGCTTCTTTTATGGAGGTTTTGGAGCAGTGGCTTCTTACTTGCTAAGTGACCTTTCAGGTTATGTCGATATAGGACTTGTTTTCTTGTGGATATTGATACTTTTGTACCTGTTTACCCCAGCATCTTCACAAGGTCCTTTGCTGTTGTACTGGGATTGATTTGCACCTTTCGCACCAAAGTACGTTCATCTCTAGGAGACAGAACGCGTCTCCTTCCTGAGCGGTATGACGATGGCTGCGTGGTCCCATGGTGTTTATACTTGCGTAGTATTGTTTGTACAGAAGAACATGGTACTTTAAGGTGTTTGGAAAGTGCTCTCAAGGATGAACCAGACTTGTGGAGGTCTACAATTTTTTTTCTGAGGTCTTGGCTGATTTCTTTCGATGTTCCCATGATGTCAAGCAAAGAGGCACCGAGTGTGAAGGTTGGCCTTGAAATACATCCACAGGTACACCTCCAATTGACTCAAATTATGTCAATTAGCCTATCAGAAGCTTCTAAAGCCATGACATAATTTTCTGGAATTTTCCAAGCTGTATAAAGGCACAGTCAACTTAGTGAATGTAAAAACTGGAATTGTGATACATTGAATAAGTGAAATAGTGAAATAAGTGAAATAATCTGTCTGTAAACAATTGTTGGAAAAAATGACTTGTGTCATGCACAAAGTAGATGTCCTAACCGACTTGCCAAAACTATAGTTTGTTAACAAGAAATTTGTGGAGTGGTTGAAAAACGAGTTTTAATGACTCCAACCTAAGTGTATGTAAACTTCCGACTTCAACTGTACAGCTATGGAAAACTAGAGAATATATAATTGAGCCCAAATGGTTCTCATTGTCATAGACAGTATAACTTATTTAGTTGTCTTTATTTACATTGAATCCTACATTAAAAAATATTACAGTTTACTAGAGAATACTAAAGTACTTACTATAGAATTATATAGCAGACTGTAGTAAACTGTAATATACTGTACAATAATATACTCCACACTGTAGTAACCCTTGATAATGTGTAGTGCTTACTTTATAATTTCATAGTATACTGTAGAATACTATACTACACACTATACTATCCCTCGATTGTGTAGTGCGTAATGTAGAATTTTCACAGCAGTTAGACTAGTGATCACACTGTAGACAATCGGCCTACGTTGAGTATACATTACACAGTTACAGTAGTAGCATTGGTAGTCATTTGCTGTCTTGTGATACATTGTGTGATATTCTGTTTTTTGTATGCTTCTATGACTACCAGAATATTGGAATTTCTTGGTGAGATTACATTATTTGCCAGTAATGACTGGAAGCATGTGCAAATCTTGTAATGTATGTTTGTGATGATATTGTATTAACACTTTTTAAAAATCTTAATTAATAATAGATCAAGTTGCCAATGCAATCTGTCTTAGGCATGCAGTGTTAGGCTATTTATTTCACAATTACAAGTCTAGCTGACTGACTGATATCTCAAGCCTACTTTCAGCTGAGAGTCTAATTAGCAATTACCCCACTTATAAGAGACAATCCCATAATTATTTTGCTTGTTTGGTCTTCTCTGTCACTAAGACAATGATTATTGTTCTATTAGCAGTCTAAGTATAGGACTTACTAATGATGTTGGCATGACACTGCACTGTTTGGTACCATGAAGGTGCACTTGAAGGATGTCTGTGTGATGCATATGATTGATGTACGAAATACAGTGCCAGTCAAAAGTTTTGACATACCTACTCATTCATGGGTTTTTCTTAATTTTTACGATTTTCTACATTTCAAAAAATTGTGAAGACATCAAAACTATGAAATAACACATATGGAATCACGTAGTAACCAAAGAAGTGTTAAACAAATCAAAATGTATGTTATATTTGAGATTCTTCAAAGTAGCCACCCTTTGTCTTGATGACAGCTTTGCACGCTCTTGGCATTCTCTCAACCAGCTTTACCTGGAATGCTTTTCCAACAGTCTTGAAGGAGTTCCCACATATGCTTAGCACTTGTTGGCCACTTTTCCTTCACTCTGTGGTCCAACTCATCCCAAACCATCTCAATTGGGTTGAGGTCAGGTGATTGTGGAGGTCAGGTCATTTGATGCAGCACTCCATCACTCCATCGCCTTCTTGATCAAATAGCCCTTACACAGCCTGGAGGTGTGTTTTGGGTCATTATCCTGTTGAAAAACAAATGATAGTCCCACTAAATGCAAACCAGATGGGATGGCATATCACTGCAGAATGCTGTGGTAGCCATGCTGGTTAAGTGTGACTTGAATTTTAAGTAAATCACAGACAGTGTCATCAGCAAAGCACCCCCACACTTTCACACCTCCTCCATGCTTCACAGTGCTCCATGCTTTCACAAGAAATTTGGAATCATCAGACCAAAGAACAGCTTTGCATACTCTTGGCATTCTCTCAACCAGCTTTATGAGGTAGTCACCTGTAATACATTTCAATACTTATTTGACACCTTTTTGCTTACTACATTATTCATTATGTATTATTTCATAGATTTGATCTTCACTATTATTCTACAATGTAGATGTCACACCCTGATCTGTTTCACCTGTCCTTGTGATTGTCTCCACGCCCTCCAGGTGTCACTTATTTTCCCCAGTGTATTTATCCCTGTGTTTCCTGTCTCTCTGTGCCAGTTTGTCGTGTATGTTTGTCAGGTGAACAAGCGTGTTTTTTCCTGTACTACTTTTTCTCTTCTCTTTGCTAGTCCTCCCGGTTTTGACCCTTGCCTGTTTTCTGGACTCCATTCCCGCCTGCCCGACCATTCTGCCTGCCCTGACCTCGAGCCTGCCTGCCCTTCGGTACCTACTGGACTCTGAACTGGATTTAAACTTTTGCCTGTACACAACCATTCTCTTGCCTACCCCTTTTTGGATTAATAAACATCTAAGACTCCAACCATCTGCCTCCTGTGTCTGCATCCGGGTCTCGGCTTGTGCCCTTATAGTAGAAAATAGTAAAAAAAAAAAAAAAAAACTTTGAATGAGTAGGTGTGCCCAAACCTTTGACCGGTACTATATACTGTATGTGATGTCACAGTGTGTGTTGTATACTGTATGTATTTGAGTGTGTTTTTGTGCGTGATGTGTTGGAGCTGCCAGCCCTCCAGCGAGTATTCAAAGATAGTGTTTGTCTAATGTGGGCCTAAAACTCCTCAGTCACAGCTGGTCTCACATCATTCCCAGAGAGTCCTTATATGGCTCCGGAAAGGTGGTTCCTGTCAACGGACAGCTTACATGTTTGATACGTTATGCAAGACATCTGGGTATCGGAGTCTAAGTGTAAACTAAACACTAGATTAGACACTAGGTATACCCCTCAGATAATGGCAGTGAGCGGATAAAGACAACATCTAAGCATAGCACTATGAGGGTTCGACCTAATTTTGTCTGATCCCAAATAAAAAAAATGCTATACTGTAATATTACTATAATGTAATATTACTATACTATTTACATCAATTTAGCAGAGCAATTAGGGTTAAGTGCCTTGCTTAAGGGCATATCAGCAGTCAGCTCACCTAGTCAGCTAAGGGATTTTAACCAGCAACCTTTCGGTTAGTGGCCTAATGCTCTTAACTGCTAGGCTACGCAACCTACACTGTAGACTTTTTGCAGATTTTACAGTAATATTCACTGTAGTGTTTTTGCGTAAAAACACTCCAGTGAATATTGTGTTTGCGGAAATGACTGTACTATACTGTAGTATTTTTGTTTTATTATCTTTGACATAAAAGTGGGAGCGAAACCTACTGGGTAAATACTAAAAAAGCACATTTTCCATAACCTGTAGGTAGGTAGGACTGGAGACTGAACGAATAGTTTAGAGCTTCAGCTCTTTTCTATAAGCTGTAGGGAACACAATATATGGTGTATACTTGGCATGTACAGGTAACTGCCAAAATAAAGGAAACACTTGAGTAAATGAGGAATAGAAAGTATATTGAAAGCAGGTGCTTCCACACAGGTGTGGTTCCTCTGTTAATTAAGCAAAGCTTAGGGCCATGTATAAAATGTTCAGTTGCCCATTATTTTGGCAACCATGACTAGAAAAAGATATCTCTGTCGCTTTGAAAGAGGCTTCTTAAGGGAGCATAGGGGGTTTAAAGTGTGTATCTCAGTCACCAGATCTCAACCCAATTGAACAATTATGTGAGACAATTATGAGACAGCATTTTCCACCACCATAAATAAAACAGACTCTATAACAAAGCACAGTTCTAGCAGCTCGTGGTCGCCCAATGCTCTATCAAGACACTTCATCTTGGTAGTTCCTTTATTTTGGCAGTTAAATGTAGGTTTCTCACTCATGGTGGCATAAATTAGGATATGGGGAGCGAAATGGGTGTGGTAAAAATTTTCTACATTGTAGAATAATAGTGAAGATAAGAAAACTATGAAATAACACATATGGAATTATGTATTTATTAGAGATCCCCGTTACACCCCCATTGGGGTGGCAGGTAGCCTAGTAGCTAGAGTGTTGGGCTGGTAACCAAAAGGTTGCTAGATCAAATCCCTGAGTTGACAAGGTAAAAATATATTCTGAAAAAGGCAGTTATCTCACAGTTCCAAGGCTGTCATTGTAAATAAGAATTGGTTCTTAAAAAAGGTTAAAAATGTTTTGCTGCTACTCTTCCTGGGGTCCAAACATGTTAGCACTTACATTATATATAAAACTAAATATAAAACAGTACATCATATAACATTACACCACTACATATCTACAATACAAAATGTTTAATACCACCATACAATATCACGATGGATGCGTATGTGTCTGTACCTTTGAGTGTGTCTCTTCACAGTCCCCGTTGTTCCATAAGGTGTATTTTTACCTGTTTTTATTTATTTATCTGAATCTACTTGCATCAGATACCTGATGTGGAATAGAGTTCCATGTAGTCATGGCTCTATGTACAGTAGTACTGTACGCCTCCCACAGTCTGTTCTGGACATGGGGAGTGTGAAGAGACCTCTGGTGGCATGTCTTGTGGGGTATGCATGGGTGTCCGAACTGTGTGCAAGTATTTTAAACATACAGCTCAGTATATTCAGCTTGTCCACACCGCTTACAAAAACAAGTAGTGATGAAGTCAATCTCTCTTCCACTTTGAGCCATGAGAGATTGACATGCATGTCATTAATGTTAACTCTCTGTGTACTTTTAAGGATCAGCCGTGCTGCCCTGTTCTGAGCCAACTGCAGTTTTCCTAAATCCCTATTTGTGGCACCTGATCACACTACTGAACAGTAGTCTAGGTGCAACAAAACTAGGCCCTGTAGGACCTGCCTTGTTGATAGTTGTTTACGCAGAGCAGCTGTTATGCGGGGTGGAGCAGGTGAACCCAAGTGCAGACTCAGATGAGGAGACAGAGATAAGGTAACTGAAGTATTTATTGAAAAGCAGGGGGAGATTGGGGTGTAGGCCAGGGAGAGCTTGGGCAGGTAGCCAGGAACCAGGAACTGAGGCTGAGGCTGTGGCAAAGGGAGCAGGGACAGAGTAAGCAGGTCCGGAGTGAAACCCAAGGAAGCAGTAGAGTGGAGGTCCAGAGCAGGACTGACGAGACGAGGGATTGGCGACAGGGACCAGAGTCAGAGCGGGCGGAACTGTAGTGGAGAAAAAAGCAAAGTCAAGCTGGGGAAAACAGGCACCACAGGATAATGCACTCTATGCAGGAACAAACTTGAAATGCAGACTGACTGAGCAGAGGCTATAATCTGGCAGGGCTGAGTATTTGAAAAGGTCTTTATTATGGAACAGGTTGCAGCTGGTGGGGATCTGCTCTGACTCCAGCACACCTATCTCCACTCACACAATCAAATACACCAACACAAAGAGAGCGAGAGCACTGGAGGAGTATCGGCAGGTTAGGGAGACACAGGATGAGAAGTAGAGTGCATGGCAGGGACAGATGTAACAGCAGCACTTTATTATGGACAGGCTTCTCCCCATCTTAGCTACTGTTGTATCAATATATTTTGACCATGACAGTTTACAATCCAGGGTTACTCCAAGCAGTTTAGTCATCTCAACTTGCTCAATTTCCACATTATTCATTACGAGATGTAGTTGAGGTTTAGGGTTTAGACAATGATTTGTCCCAAATACAATGCTTTTATTTTTGGAAATAGTTAGGATTAACTTATTCCTTGCTACCCATTCCGAAACTAACTGCAGCTCTTTGTTACATTTGTTAGTAATTTCAGTTGCTGTAGTAGCTGACGTGTATAGTGTTGAGTCGTCCGCATACATAGACACACTGTTTTTACTCAAGTCCAGTGGCATGCCATTAGTTATGATTGAAAAATGTAAGGGGCCTAAACAGCTACGCTAGGGAATTCCTGATTATGTTTGAGAGGCTTCCATTAAAGAGCATCCTATGTGTTCTGTTAGACAAGTAATTATTTATCCACATTATAGCATGGGGTGTAAAGCCATAACACATACGGTTTTGCAGCAGCAGGCTATGATCGATAATGTCAAAAGCGGCACTGAAGTCTGACAAGACAGCTCCACAATAATTTCATCATCAATTTATCTCAGCCAATCATCAGTTATTTGTGTAAGTGCTGTGCTTGTTGAGTGTCCTTCCCTATAAGCATGCTGAAAATCTGTTGTCAATTTGTTAACTGTGAAGTAGCATTATATCTGGTCAAACACCATTTTTTCCAGAAGTTTACTAAGGGTTGGTAACAGGCTGATTGGTTGGCTATTTGAGCCAGTAAAGGGGGCTTTACCATTCTTGGGTAGCGGAATAACTTTAGCTTTCCTCCAGGCCTGAGGGCACACACTTTCTAGTAGGCTCAAATTGAAGAATAGAAGTGGCAATATCGTCCGCTATTATCCTCAGTAATTTTTCATCCAGATTGTCAGACCCGGGTGATTTGTCAATTATGACAGACAACAATAATTTTTTCAACTCTTCCACACTGACTTTACAGAATTCAAAAGTGTAATTTTCATCTTTCATAATTTGATCAGATATACTTGGATGTGTAGTGTCAGCGTTTGTTGCTGACGTTGCTGGCATGTCATACATACCTAAGCTTGCTTAACTTGCCAATGAAAAGGTAATTAAAGTAGTTGGCAATATCATTGGGTTTTGCGATGAATGAGCCATGTGATTCAATGAATGAGCCAAGTTTGTCTTTTTTCACAAAGTGTAATTTAACCTCTTAAAACTAGGTGGCAGAATTTTCACTTTTGGATAAATAGCGTGCCCAATTTCAACTTCCTGCTACTTATGCCAAGAATATAAGATATGCATACTATTCATATATTTGGATAGAAAACACTCTAAAATTGTTTGAATCATGTCTGTGAGTATAACAGAACTTATGTAGCAGGCAAAACCCCGAGGACTAACTGTTCAGAATTTTTTCCCCCCTCTCAGTTCCCTATAATGTCTTTGCCATTGGATATTTAATAGGAACCTATTTTCAGTTCCTACCGCTTCCACTGGATGTCGCCAGTATTTGGAATATGGTTGAGGTTATTCCTTTGTGCTATGAAGAAGTAGGCCAACTCGGAACTGGGGACACTTTTGTGAGTTGGGCAAGACGTGAAAAGCAGTGCTGGTTTCTTTTCTTTCCTGTATTGAATACAGATTGCCCCTTCTACAATTGGATTGATTATTAACGTTTAAAAATACCTAACGTTGTATTACAAAAATATTTTGTAGTGAAGTTGCGTTTTTGTGAGCTGTTTTTTTCTGGATCAAACACGCTTTATAAATGGACATTTTTGATATATATGGACGGAATTAATCGAACAAAAGGACCAATTGTGATGTTAATGGTACATATTGGAGTGCCAACAAAAGAAGCTCGTCAAAGGTAATGCATGTTTTATATTTTATTTCAGCGTTTTGTGTAGCGCCTGCTATGCTAGCTTCTTTGTTTACTGCTGGTGCAGATGGTGCAGGCTATCAGATAATCGCTTCTTATGCTTTCGCCGAAAAGCATTTTTAAAAGCTGGATTCACAACAAGTGTAGCTTTAATTGAGTATCTTACACATGTGATTTAATGAAAGTTTGAATTTTATAGCATTTTATTTGAATCTGGTGCTCTGCATTTCCCCCAGCAATTGGCCAGTTGAGAAGCTAGCGTCTCCCCTATCCATTTGAGGTTTTAACATCTTGTTAATCTACCCATCGTGTCCGATTTAAAAAATGCTTTACAGCTAAAGCACAACAAACGATTATGTTAGGTCAGAGTCAAGTCACAAAAACACACAGCCATAGCAGCAGAAATATATATTAAAATGAATCACTAACCTTTGATGATCTTCATCAGATGACACTCATAGGACATCATGTTACACAATACATGTATGGTTTGTTCGATATTGTGGATATTTATATCCAGAAATCTCAGTTTACATTGGCGCATTACGTGCAGTAATGTTTTGATTCCAAAACATCCGGTGATTTTAGCAGAAATACTCATAATAAACATTGATAAAAGATACTAGTGTTATTCACAGAATTAAAGATAGACTTCTCCTTAATGCAACCACTGTGTCAGATTTCAAAAAAACTTCACGGAAAAAGCATCATCTGAGAACGGCGCTCAGAACGCAAAACAGCCAGAGGAATAGCCGTCATTTTGGAATCAACTGTCATGCCCTGGTCTTAGTATTTTGTGTTTTCTTTATTATTTTGGTCAGGCCAGGGTGTGACATGGGTTATTTATGTGGTGTGTTTTGTCTAGGGTTTTTTTGTAGGTTATGTCATTGTGGTGTAGTATAGTAGTCTAGGAAAGTCTATGGTTGCCTGGAGTGGTTCTCAATCAGAGGCAGGTGTTTATCGTTGTCTCTGATTGGGAACCGTATTTAGGCAGCCATATTCTTTGAGTGCCGTGGGTGATTGTTCCTGTCTCTGTGTTTGTTTGCACCAGATAGGGCTGTTTTGTTTTTTTCACGTTACGTTTAGTGTTTTGTATTGTCCGTTATTATCTTTATTAAAGACGAATCGAAATAATCACGCTGCATTTTGGTCCTCCTCTCCTTCACCGGAAGAACCTTAACATCAACAAAGTTAGAAACAACACCACAAATATTCACTTACCTTTGATGATCTTCATCAGAAGGCACTCCCAGGAATCCCAGTTCGACAATAAATTACTGATTTGTTTCATAAAGTTCCGTCATTTATGTCCAAATAACGACTTGTTTTTAGCGTGTTCAGCCCATTAATCCATCTTCATGAGGCGCGAGCATTTCATCCAGACAAAAACTCAAAAAGTTCTGTTACAGTCCTTTTGAAACATGTCAAACGATGTATGGAATCAATCGTTAGGCTGTTTTTAACATTAAACATCAATAATA
Organism: Oncorhynchus clarkii lewisi; assembly: GCF_045791955.1. Classification (NCBI taxonomy): domain Eukaryota; kingdom Metazoa; phylum Chordata; class Actinopteri; order Salmoniformes; family Salmonidae; genus Oncorhynchus; species Oncorhynchus clarkii. The sequence continues at coordinate 42,273,829 of NC_092150.1, forward strand.
CTCCAACCGGAGAATTCCTGTCTTCAGAAAAAGCACTGGAACGCGAGGTAACTCTGCCGGGAGCGCGCATCATGAGACCGAGGCTCTCTGCCCGACCACTGACTTAAAGAGTTCTCATGAGCCCCTGATTTAGAGTAGAATCCTCATTCAACTTTCAAAAGACAGTTGACATCGAGTGGAAGCCCTAGGAAGTGCAACCTCATCCATATCTCAATGTGTACTTGGTAGGCAAAGCTTTGAAAAACTACAAACCTCAGATGTCCCACTTCCTGGTTGGATTTTTCTCAGGTTTTCGCCTGCCATATGAGTTCTGTTATACTCCCAGACATCATTCAAACAGTTTTAGAAACTTCAGAGTGTTTTCTATCCAATACTGATAATAATATGCATATATTCGCATCTGGGACAGAGTAGGAGGCAGTTCACTCTGGGCACGCTATTCATCCAAAAGTGAAAATGCTGCTCCCTATCCTAAAAAGGTTAATTTAGTTTAGTCACGATTTCTAAATTTTCAATTACATTTGCCAATCAGTTGGGCTGCCAGACCCTCTCAACCATACCATTTTTCAATTCCTCATCAGTCCAAGGGGATTAGTTTTTACAGTCATTTTCTTAATGGTTGTGTGCTTATTTATAACTGGAATAAGCAATTTCCTAAATATATTAAGTGCAGCGTCTGGTTGCTCCTCATGGTGTGGCAGGTAGCCTAGTGGTTAGAGCATTGGGCCAGGAACCAAAAGGTTGCTGGATTGAATCCCTGAGCTGACAAGATAATTAATCTGTAGTTCTGCCCCTGAACAAGGCAGTTAACCCACTGTTCCCGGGTAGGATGTCATTGTAAATAAGGATTTGTTCATAACTGACTTGCCTAGATATAAATAAATTACACAGACCAGCAGATATTATTTACATATATAAGGTCCACTCCTTTGAACTTTGGTTTTGCTAGATATGGCTACTATATTGTGATCATTATATCCTATGTATTTGGAAACTGTTTTTTCGCACACTTCTGCAGTATTAGTGAAGATGTGATCAATACATGTTGATTATTTAATTCCTGTGCTGTTTGCAAATACCCTGGTAGGTTGACTTAAAACTTGAACCAGTTTGCAGGCACTAGTTAAAGTTTGATGTTTTTCTTGAGTGGGCAGCTTGATGAGAGCCAGTCAATATTTAAATCATCCAGAAAATATACTTCTCTGTTGACATCACATACATTATCAAGCATTTCACACATATTATCAAGATACCGACTATTAGCACTTGGCGGTCTATAGCAGCTTCCCACAAGAATGGGCTTAAGGTGAGGCAGATGAACCTGTAGCCATATTACTTCAACAGTATTTAACATGATATCGTCTCCAAGATGGACAGGAATGTGGTTCTGAATATAGACCGCAACACAAAAAGTGTTAAACAAATCAAAATATATGTAATATTTTAGATTCTTCAAAGAAGCCACCCTTTCCCTTGAAGACAGCTTTGCACACTCTTGGCATTCGCTCTATCAGCTACACAAATCAAATCAAATCAAATGTATTTATATAGCCCTTCTTACATCAGCTGATATCTCAAAGTGCTGTACAGAAACCCTGCCTAAAATCTCAAACAGCAAGAAATGCAGGTGTAGAAGCACGGTGACTAGGAAAAACTCCATAGAATGGTCAAAACCTAGGAAGAAACCTAGAGAGGAACCAGGCTATGAGGGGTGGCCAGTCCTCTTCTGGCTGTGCCGGGTGGAGATTATAACAGAACATGGCCAACATGTTCAAATGTTCATAAATGATCAGAATGGTCAAATAATAATAATCACAGTAGTTGTCGAGGGTGCAGCAAGTCAGCACCTCAGGAGTAAATGTCAGTTGGCTTTTCATAGCCGATCATTAAGAGTATCTCTACCGCTCCTGCTGTCTCTAGAGAGTTGAAAACAACAGGCAATTTTGGGGCTTCACCATGTTTCATTGAAATCTACAGCTGTGTGTCATCCGCATAGCAGTGAAAGTTAACATTATGTTTTCGAATGACATCCCCAAGAGGTAAAATATATAGTGAAAACAATAGTGGTCCTAAAACGGAACCTGGAGGAACACCGGAATTTACAGTTGATTTGTCAGAGGACAAACCATTCACAGAGACAAACTGATATCTTTCCGACAGATAAGATCTAAACCAGGCCGGAACTTGTCCGTGTAGACCAATTTGGGTTTCCTATCTCTCCAAAAGAATGTGGTGATCGATGGTATCAAAAGCAGCACTAAGGTCTAGGAGCACGAGGACAGATGCAGAGCCTCAGTCTGATGCCAAAAAGGTAATTTACCACCTTCACAAGTGCAGTCTCAGTCTATGATGGGGTCTAAAACCAGACTGAAGCATTTTGTATACATTGTTTGTCTTCAGGCAGGCAGTGAGTTGCTGCGCAACAGCTTTTTCAAAAATTTTTGAGAGGAATGGAAGATTCGATATAGGCCGATAGTTTTTTATAATTTCTGGGTCAATGTTTGGCTTTTTCAAGAGAGGCTTTATTACTGCCACTTTTAGTGAGCTTGGTACACATCTGGTGGATAGAGAGACGTTTATTATGTTCAACATAGGAGGGCCAAGCACAGGAAGCAGCTCTTTCAGTAGTTTAGTTGGAATAGGATCCAGTATGCAGCTTGAAGGTTTAGAGGCCATAATTATTATTACATCTGCAATGCTTTTCCAACAGTCTTGAAAGAGTTCCCACATATGCTGAGCACATGTTGGCTGCTTTTCCTTTCACTCTGAGGTCCAACTCATCCCATACCATCTCAATTGGGTTGAGGTCGGGTGATTGTGGAGACCAGTACGTCTGATGCAGCATTCCATCACTCCCCTTCTTGGTCAAATAGCCCTTACACAGCCTGGAGGTGTGTTTGGTCATTGTCCTGTTGAAAAACAAATGATAGTCCCACTAAACGCAAACCAGATGGGATAGCATATTGCTGCAGAATGCTGTGGTATCCATGCTGGTTAAGTGTGAATAGAAATCTAAATAAATCACAGACAGCGTCACCAGCAAAGCACCCCCGCACCATCACACCTCCTTCTCCATGCTTCATGGTGAGAACCATACATGCGGAGATCAACCTTTCACCTACTCTGCGTCTCACAAAGACACAGTGCTTGGAACCAAAAATCTCAAATTTGAACTCTTATGGTAGATAAATTAACATGCCACTTGCATGCTCTCTCAAGACTTTGTTTGTGACAAAACATAACATTTTATTGGCACCAGCACAAGGTGTACCTGTGTAATGGTCATGCTGTTTAATCAGCTTCTTGATATGCCACACCTGTCAGGTGGATGGATTATCATGGAGAAATGCTCACTAACAGGGTGTAAACAAATTTGTGGACAACATTTGAGAGAAAAAAGCTTTTTGTGCGTATGGAACATTTCTGGGATCTTTTCTTTCAGCTCATGAAACATGGGATCAACCACTTTACGTTGCGTTTGTATTTTTGTTTAGTATATGTCAGAGGTGCACAACTTATTTGTCTAGATGATGGCATGATGATTCAAGGGGACAGGGTGGTTCAAGGTATCTACAGTATATTGCACAGGTGCAGGTGCCCTTGCCCTGTAATATGGTTCAAGCTCCAATTTCGTTGTTCTTCCTCTATTGCCACAAATGTATTATTTAAGTTAACCCATTCATAATTTTTTTAGGTTTTTAATTGAACCTTTATTTCATTAGGCAAGTCAGTTAAGAACACATTCTTATTTACAATGACGGCCTACCCTGGCCAAAACCAGGGATTGTAGTGAAGCCTCTTCCACTGCAATGCAGTGCCTTAGACCACTGCGCCACTCAGGGGCATTAGTTTAGGCCCTTTACTAAGCAGTGGAAGGGGGTTCTACTAAGCTATATGGAATTGTTTTAAGACGGTCATACCAAGGATCATTTTGCTGTTTGATTTTGAATTTTAAGACCCCTTCAAATATAAAAAAAATACATTTTTAAGTATTCAATGAAAAATAGTATTTGGCCTTACAGCTATTAGTTCATACAAACGCATTGAATAACAGATTTATTACATGGAACAACACATAGTCCCCCACAAAAATCTAAAGGAAGTTTGTTCTGAAGTGCTTGTCCTATATCTGAGAGATATAAGAAAGACAAATAAACATTTGTAAAAAAAAAAGTATATGTATTTGACCCCTTATTTTGGCATTAAACAGTCTCCATATATACCTCCATACATTTCTTTCAACAGGTACTGGAGACCTTCAGACGAGTCTTGTGTGGGCGTCCCATAGCAAAACAACCGAGTTGTAAGTGTTCGTGAGAGTCTCACCTTTCCACAGTGGGCATTGACTCTAGGGTGTTTTAAGCCACAAAAACAGCAGTAAATGACAAAAAAACTAAATGTCATCATTTGTCTCGTTTTCCCTCAGTAGTTTTTCGTCTCTGACTGGACGTGTCGTTTTGATAACCCCTGGTTTAACAGTAATTTGGCTTTATTAGAGTGCTCTGGGAAACCCCATTTCCTAGGTAACAATATTTGCCAGTGCTGCTGGACTGGCTGAGGCTTTTGGGAACAATATTTGGCAGGGCTGCTGGGCTGTCCTGGGCTATGCTTGGATCAGGTTCTACACGACGCAGCTACCCGTAGTCTAATTGGTGTCTTCGTTCAGCACGTAACTGGGACTGCAGCTGAATAACACATCCAAGTCATTAATGTGTTTGGATCGAGCTGGCAGATGGGAAACTGAGCTCTGACTAAGCAATTAGTTGGCGGTGTAGCCTACTGTGGGTCACTATTTACTTATGAATACAAGCTGAATAAAAGCTGCTACTGTACTCACTCACATTGTGGTTGATTGATATTCAACATCTATCTTATGTACAGCCTTGGATTTCACATAGAGCATCATGGTTAGCTGGAGGAAAGTCCTGCTGGTGATCACAATTTACTGTATACAGAGTTACCACTGAATGGAACTCACTCATGTTATGAGCTATCTTGTGATGGTCATAACGATGCCGGAAACTGAAACGGAACTGTACACACAGTGGACACACCAGCATGATATTGAGATATTTCTAACAAAACTTTTGGAGTGAGGGGTGGTGTTATCTGTGTTCACAACACAAGATCGCAGTCATAGTTGATTGGTGTCATAGGTCATAGTGATAGTTGTCATGGAAACACCCTAGTAGGCGGCTAGGTGTGGAGATTTATGGCAGTGAGAGTCATGTATGAAATATATGGCCCTGGGGAAGTGTTAAGGGAACTGGGCATAAGGCTTCATTCCACATGACATCAGATGCGACTGATTATTTGCAGTAAGTTACAAACTATAGGACACTGTAGGAGCAAGGGCTCGCTTCAAGCTGACACTTATGAAGAAATCTGCTCTCACAAATCCGCTCTCGCTAAGATTTCCCTCCACTGGAACTAAGAGGCTGAGCCCTGAAAAGGGGCTGAGCCATGACTAAGGGGCTGAGCCATGAAAAACAGCCCCAGACCATTATTCTTCCTCCACCAACTTTTACAGTTGGCACTATGCATTCAGGCAGGTAGTGTTCTCCTGGCATCAGTCAAACCCATATTTATCCGTCGGACTGCCAGATGATGAAGCGTATCAATCCAGAGATCGCATTTCCACTGCTCCAGAGTCCAATGGCCATGGAAACCCATTTCATGAAGCTCCCGACCAACCGTTATTTTGCTGACGTTGCTTCCAGAGGCAGTTTGGAACTCCATAGTGAGTGTTGCAACTAAGGACAGACAATATTTACTTGCTATGTGCTTCAGCACTTGGCGGTCCTGTTCTGTAAGCTTGTGTGGCCTATCACAATGGCTCCTAGATGTTTTCACTTCACAATAAAAGCACTTACAGCTCTAACAGGGCAGAAATTTGACGAACTGACTTGTTGGAAAGGTGGCATCTTATGACGGTGCCACGTTGAATGTCACTGAGCTCTTCAGTAAGACTTTTTAAAATTGTATTTAACTTTTATTTAACTGGGCAAGTCAGTTAAGAACAATTTCTTATGACTGCCTACACCTGCCAAACCCAGATGACGCTGGGCCAATTGTGCGCCATTCTACTGCCAGTGTTTGTCTATGGATAATTGCATGACTGTGTGCTCTATTTTATACACCTGACACAACGGATGTGGCTGAAATAGCTTAATCCACTAATTTGAATGGATATCCACATACTTTTGTATATATAGTGTATCTTGGCAGTCAAATGTTGTATATTTTAGCAGTGAATGTAACATATTTAAACCTATTATTATCATCATCAACAATTTGCATTGTGAAAAGTCATGTGAAATGGTTATAATACTATTAATACGCCCAATTTTAGGAAGAGGAGGGTACTGCAGATCACCTGCTGTACCCTCGCGGGAACCACTGGTCTAGAGAATGCTGAAGCTCTACCATTTTTCATAGCACACAAAACTGAGAGGCTTTTAGAAAGGTCTAGAACTCACCTTTCTGGTAAAAATAGTTATAAATTGCTGAGGTGTTCTCACACAAGCTCAAGTACATAGTGCAAGTATTATGAAATATTGAAATATGAAAAATCATATGATTTCTTTCCTATTCAACAAAAGTGGGAATATGGCTTGAAATGACAGGAATGCATTCTACATATAGTAACAAGCAAATTATAAATAACTTACTATAAGATTTCACCTTTTTTATAACTGTAAAATAAATATGATAATTCTTCGTGACAGAACAACTTTTCTGCCAAACGTCTTCTGAGAGACACAGAGACACCATTCAAAAGTGTGCCAACTCATTACAACTTCAGTTTCAAGCAAGATTTCATCCTTCTGTCAACAAGAGAAAGTGTTTTTTTTTCTTCCTGTTGAGCACTATAAATCCATCTGAGAACATAACAGTGAGATGACACTGCTATCGTTTCATCTGCTAGATGCTCCCATTTCCTGTGTGCTATTGCAAGCACAGCTACGAGGTTCACAGGCACAGGAAATTGTTAATTTGTCTGGATAGTTCAGAAAATGTCACATGTTGCTCCCTATGCAAATAGATTAATTCAGGAAGGTGAGCTTATGTCACATTTTCAAGATTGGTATTTTTAGTTTCTAATCAATCATAAAAAAATAAAATAAAATATGTATATATATATGTATATATGTATATATAATATATATATATATATATTATATAAAAGTACAGACTCAGCACTTCAAAATGGTATATCATACAGTGCAGTTGAGGGAAATATGGGGAAGTTATGTTTTTTTTTTTTTAAGTTGATAAACTTGTTATCCCACTTAGGTGAAAAATGCCCTTGAATGATTTTCACACTGTCTAGAGAGCTCCTCTTTGTTTACGCCCATTACACCATTTCAGCATTGTTGTAATTTTAATTATTGATGCACATTGATTCTTTAAGAACTTTTATGTCTTAGGAATTTAGTACAACTGCCACACTGGTATATAGTATCATAACACTCAATATGCTTTTCTGCATCTCTGCTAAAATCTGGCCAAAAGATTGAAAGGAATGAGAGTCTTATTATGTACATTTAGTGATTGCTTGCTTTTCTAAAATCTATCAACCTTGCCAGCAGGCATGCCAGCAAAAATAGTTAGACAATCTACTCTAGATTGTAGACCATCATTGTAAATAAGAATTTGTTCTTAATAACTGACTTTCCTTGTTAAAAATAAAGCTTTAACAACAGCTAAAATATCAAGAAAAACTTGATTGATAGCCTGAAATGGCTTGTTAGCTACTTTTGGAGATTGGGAACCTATCTAGTTGGCTAGGTAAAGATGTTGAAGATCATTTCTGCACGCACTAGAGTATCTAGTATATTTTAGCTCCATGGTGCACCTTGGAAGGAACCACTTACTAAGGAGAATGGGGGGGGGGGGGGGGGGTAGCCTTAGCCTGGTCCAGTCAGTGTGTCCCCTCCACAAAATACATCTGATAGATCTTCTAATTATAATAAAACGTAAGCTTAAAAATGAAATTTAGTAATCAATAAAACATTTACATTATTTTTTTTAAACAGGCCAAATCTGAGGGGACACGTGCCCTTGTGCCCCCTATGGATCGTGGACTTCAGTAAACATCAGAGGGTGCACCCCCCTATCTACATCGACGAGACCGCAATGGAGAAGGTGGAAAGCTTAACATTTCTTGGCGTACACATCACTGACAAACTGAAATGGACCACCCACACAGACAGTGTGGTGAAGAAGGCGCAACAGAGCCTCTTCAACCTTAGGAGGCTAAAGAAATGTGTCTTGTCACCTACAACCCTCACAAAGTTTTACAGCTGCACAATTTGAAGACCAGCAGGTGGTTGTGTATGTTTATGTGTATGTTTATGTTTACAGACCAAGAAGTCGGAAAGCAGGGAATAACGTATGGGAGAGAGCAGATGTCCTCTCATATTTCCTCACAAAATATGGGAATGTTTTAGAGACTGCTTAATGCACACTAATTAATGGCAACTAATTGGTTGAACATTTTGAAATTGTGTCACCACTTGTAAAGCGTAAAATCATTTCTAATAACAAACTACCTTTGTGGCATTCTACTTTTCTTTAGAAATCTAAAATCAGCTTCAACTAGGACACTTCATAAGTGAATTAGTCAACCAGGCCTTGAAACATCCAACAATAATACCATAACATACATGGTAAACCTCAAACATTTGTATATGGATGAGTCATACAAGAGCACAGCATACACTACGAGGAGCCTAAACAACCCATCTTAAATGTGTGGTAAGTGGGGTGAAAAGCAGAGGGGGAAGCATAGATCCTCTCTGGGAGAAGGGATTGTAGGGGACAGACTCAAGGGACACCTGTCAAGCACAGTTGGTTCACCATTTATTGTATACAGTGACACGTCAATGCCCAGTTTTGACACACCAGGATTTGACACATCAAAACTGACACATTACTACTATACATCACATCATCACTACTATACATAATACCAGTGGTGATTTTAGCATGTAAATCTTGGTGGGACAAACTCCCCCACAAAAATGTAGATGCTTGCCAGCAGACACAACACAACACTACACTAAACAATTCATTAACTGCACCAGAACCGCGACAAGCGGTTCCCACAAACTGTTAGGGCCTACATAAAGCTGTCCCAACAGTAGAACTTTCTTTCCAGCATAATGGAGTGGATCCTTACCACCACCTTACCACCGCTACACCTGGAGTCTTGTCTGGCAGCGAAACAATTAATACAGCCACGTTTACTGGCTTTTTTTAAAAACATCGCCAATATGGCTGACTTTCTTAAACAAATGTGGTTTCTACTGACAATTGAGATGTGCAAACTATGGCATAAGGGAACGATGAGTGGATAAGAGGCATTCCATAATTTCAATTAAAACATTAATGAGTGAGCTATGACGGAAGTAGTCAATATAACTATGTGTTCAGCACTTTTGAAAAGTACAGCGACAGAATGCAGGACATGGGCTGCTCTTACAGTATTTTCCCTGTACACCAAATCAGAACCATATGATAAATAAACAGGACATGTAAGCAGACAATGAAACCTTTTACAATATTAGATGATGACATTTCTCAAAAACAGGTTATAGGCCACATGTGCAGCACCACCGAGTCAGAACAGTAATGTTAGGTGAAATTAAGAGGTGAAAATAGACCAAATGATTAGGGTGAGGCACATGGGCTACTAACAGTACTAACATACACTTAGTATTATTTTCCTAGCTACAGTATGCATATCTCCCTTGCATATTACATAATTTATGCAGCAGCAAACAAGACATTTTTGGACCTTGGCTTGTGATGTGCTCACTTAAACATGAAGGTGGCGTGGCAGTTTTGTCATCAAACTTTCTTTTCAAAGTCTGGCATTCTCTGGGTATTTTGGTGGGAACTCGGAAAAAGAACATAAAGCCACTCCATTGAATAGCAGGCTACTGGTTGCTTTGCACTGCTTGCAGTTAGCCACTGATTCCTTCCAAACGAATCATTGTTTTGTAATCTTTGTGTCCAATGGCCAATGAGCACTGATACGTTTTATATATAATTTCCCTTCATTATTTATTTTCATATGACAAGGATTACAAAGGATTTACCAGTAGATTGTCACCTTGATTCATGATGATGACTGCTAACTAAGACTTTGAAAGTAAGATGTTGACATGATCAGTCCAATCAAAGCTACTGTACATATGACGTGATTTGACGTCCTTTTATCTGTGGCCAATAACCTTGAACTTGTAATATAACTCTATGGCAAGACCCAAAGGGCAGAAATTTTGGATGTCTACCCTTGCTAAGGACATACACTTTGTGATGACGTAGTGTCCCCATGAGTGACAGAACACTAAGCCAATCACGGCACAATGCACATATTTTTTGCTGGCTCGCCCCACCACAACAGATTTTATATATATATATATATATATATATATATATTATTATTATTATTCTTGTATTTATTTATTTTTATAGAAATGTGGGTCTCAAAACAGGCTGTCCCACCTGCCCTGAATGAAGGGTCGCCTCTGCATAATACTGGAAGTCACTAGAACAGCCCTCCTGCCCTGCCTTGCCCTGATGTCCCAGTGGGCGGTGGCTGGTTGGCAAGTTGGGAAAACATAAAATATTGCAGTGAGTTGATGAGTTGTGTTCATGTTGGTTATAAAATGTCACAGAGTTTGTTGCCAATAGAACTGTGAGTCAGAGGTGTTGGCTACGCATCCACTGCTACTGCAGATGCTGGTGTTTATATTAGCATGTTAAACTCTCCCGTACATGTCTTATTTCAGTATTTACAGTGAAAAGGAAGATGTCAGAACACTTCCACTGATACTACAGAATGGCCACTAATCCCAGCTCTAGTAAAGTCTCTATAAAGTATCTGATAGTTCAATTCAAAACTTTCTCGGACATTTTGTGAACTTAAAAGTCTTGAGATTAATCTATGTCTTATGTTATGTTATATTAGACAAAGGATTGGATTAAGTAATTCACTGCTTGGCATTTACAGCCAGGACCAGGATGGATTGCCCCCTGAGTGAGTACAACCAAAGGCCTAGTTAAATAAAGGTTACATAAAAAATATAAATACATATAATCTGTTACACCATTGTGCTCCTGCAGCTCCTCCTAGTGGTGAGTCTATGGCAGAAGCTGACAGAAGCTGACATAAAGCCAGTCATAAAGCCTCATACAAACCAGAGGTTGGAACTGGTTAAACTGGAAAATAATGACAATATTCAAGGAACAGATTCAGAAACAAAAGTGATCTATACTATTCAGGAACAAAACTGTTCTTTTAAAAGCATGGAAACCGGGTAATAATGTTATTTTACATTCTGGGGATTTTTTTCCCAGTCCCCCAAAAAAGTCTAATTGTAAAAAAGTGTTTGTTTTTTTTAAGAAAAAAAAGGAACTGAAAGTAATGATATAAACCTTAAAACATGTTGGGTTCTAACCGGTTCGGACCGTCATTTTGCTGGTCGGAACAGTGGAACATAATGAAAAAAAGCATGCATCCAATAGTTATGCATGCTTTCTGTTTTTTTGTCTTGTTTCTTGTTTGTTTCACAATAAAACATATTTTATTTCTTCAAAATGTTAGGCATGTTGTGTAAATCAAATGATACAAACCCCCCAAAATCCATTTTAATTCCAGGTTCTTTAGGCAACAAAATAGGAAAAATGCCAAGGAGGGTGAATACTTTCGCAAGCCACTGTATTCATGATTCCTGCATTTTTACAGACCCTGTAACCAAAATACAGGTATCGGATCTGTGTGAATGGTTCTCTGCTTTTTTGCAGGTAAATTCATTAGCACTTCCATTGTGTAACATCTCCCTAATTTGAAATGCAAACAATCCCCGGGGTTTAACAACACCCTCCACCCCTCCCATTTTGCCAGTTACACACTCATATGAATAAAAGGGAAATACCTGCAATAAAGTGGTAGATAAGGAGTTGTCTGAAAGGGTTCTACTAATCACCACAAAAAAATCAAACAGGTCCCCGAAAGTACACCAAAAGAGGTACACCAATGTACCACATACAACCCCAAACAGGTTCGCTAAAGTACCACAAACAACCCAACAGGTACCCAGAGTTTTCTCTCTGCCTCATGGTAAGAAAACTGATATATTAATCATTTTTAATACACATCTTGAAATCTGGCCGCAGACCCCCTGCAGTACCTTGTTTTGGGGTTGTTTGGGGTACCTGTTTAGGGTTATTTCAGGTATCTGGTTGGGGTTGTTTGGAGTACTTTAAGGTACCTGTTTGGGGTACTTTTGGGGACTCAAGGGTCACATTAATGCAGAATTCTGTGTTTTTCACACAGAAAAAAAGAAACCCATAATAATGTTAATAACGTGAATGCAGATCTAAAATGCTTCGTATTCTAATTCCTGCTCCTGAAACATTTTGTGCTTCAGTTGCACTTCTCCACTTGAATGAGAATTCATGAATGGGCATTCTATCAGCAGACAGCACTGACTGATGTGTAGCTACTTTTCTCCTGTACTTTTCTCGGTGTAGCCTACTTTCTCTGGTATAACTTCAAGAAGAACCGGAAATGTAGCTGGCTACATTCTTTCTATGATTAAACATTACAAATATGATTGACATGCATCGTTTTTGCAAAAAATACCTTACTTTTTCATTGTCAGCTCATTTACATGTGTGGCTGCTGGCCAAATAGCATTGAACATCTATTGTCATCTGATGAAAATAAAGCTATTTTCTGCAGAATGTGTTGTACTGATGTATATTCTGTGAAGAAAAACTATGGTTGCATGCCCCTGATCACTCTATTGAAAAAAAAACAAAAAAACAATTGATCTTCAATATAAAACACAGATATTTTGATGGTCTGCCTTTTGAAAATGCAGATTTCAGAACTCTAAAACAACCCCTGGCACCTGTTTAGGGTTTCAACTAGCATTGCAACAAACTGCGAACAGATTTCAAGGGGACATCTCAGTAACTGTAGTGCAAATTAGTAGTGCAAGTTTGTTTGACAAGAACATTGGGGTGTGCAATTTCAAACCTAAATACAACATGTTGACCTGTTTTAAGACTGAATGGTTTCCCTCCCTAATCAAAGGTGACACGCATAATACTGGCATGTGGTGTGCTCCACAACATAGCCCTGAGGCATAGTATTGCAATGGATGCGGGCATTAGAATGAACCCCCAAGAGCCTCCTAACCCCCTTCCCAATGGAGCACCGGCCCCGGTTGATGCAGTGAGTAGGAGGTGGCAGCTCATACAGAGATTGGTGGTAACCAACAGAATGCCAGACAATATACAAAGCATAGGTTTTTTTATTCATGTTGTGGAAAACAATTGCATTATGTAAATTTAATTAAAACCTTGCGTATTCTTCCAAATTCAGTCACAATCTGCCCAACCAATGTGTCCTTCTGGGTTTGCAGGACTGAGGTTGTCAACACGCAAACTGTAGACGTGGACACAGACATGGATGGACCCTCGACACCTGTGGCCAAACCTTCCCTCTCACTCCTGGCAGCTGCTGATTTGGGAGCCTCACACACTTTATCCCTGGGTGGAGGGAGCATGGGCTGCAATGCAGCTTCCCTTGCTGGAGGGGGCACCCTCACCCGGCACAAGGGCTGCAACACAGCTTCCCCCGTTTCCATGTGAATAAAATAAATCAGTGCATGTCTTTTATATTAAGTTACTGAAAACCAAGTTTCACATTCTCTTAATTACTTACCGTGATCTAGTGTTGCTGTCTTTGGGGTTTCTCAAGCCGACCTCACCGTTTCCGATGTTATTGCTAAATGATGTAAAAGTTGGGATTAAACCAGATGAAAAATTAAAATAAAGCAATATAGAATAAACTCACCTTTTTTTAAACATTCACTGTCACCATTGGAACGTATCCCAGTGTATGCGCTTTCCCCAATGATTGCCCCGATGCGCTGGTCCATTAGGGAGAGCTCCCATGTGCCAGGCCCCCCTCCCGTTGCCTTAAAGTTGCGGTTATGTATGGCTATCATTTTTTTTTACCTTGCAGCTTAAGGTCAGACCATTTCTTTTTCACATCCTCCACAGTTCTGTCTTGCTGCCCCACCTCGTTCACTGCAGTGGCGACACACTCCCAAGCTACCTGTTTGGCTTTGTTTGTCAACCCACTATTTAGTCCACCGAATAATACGTGTTGCCTGTCTTCAATCTCCTCTACCATCTCCGTGATCTCGTCTTCCAAAAAGTCTGCTTTTCTCTTCTGGTCTATGGCTATTCCTGACTAAACCCTCATTTGTGCTAACATTCTATAAAGGGGAGATCGCTGATTATAAGGCACGTTCAGGCGCCGTCAATTTTAAGATAATTTGAGATTTATAGAATAGAGGTGCGTAAATTACAAAACGGATTCTTAGAACCTGCGTAAGCAAGGTTTTTTATGCTCAGTATCTTTTATGAATCGAACGTAAGCACACAGTCGGAAATGATCTTACGACTAAGTTCAAGTATAAATCTAAGAACATATTTATAAATGAGGGCCCAGAGCTCTTACTTTGCAGATAAGCGAAGCACCTGTCACTGTGATCCACTTTGTCTTTTTGGCCCAGCCCATTCCTTCAGTCATGTGTCAGGTTAGGCGTGGGTGTTATACTGTATTTTTTTTACTCTGGGGCCTGAGCCATTTGTTGACTGTTTTTTTCCCCAGAACTGACCTTAAGGCAGAGGAAGCTCCCAGTGCCACACACCAGATATTATAGCCACAATATATTTCTCTGCAGAATTGACAGGACCCTCACAATTAATCATTGCCACGGACAGCTAGATTGCCTAACTCATCCAGAACCCCTGGAAATGTGAATCCCCACCCCGTCAAGTGCTTAGGAGGGAGCTGCAGATGTATTTCGCCCCATGCCCGGGTCTTGCTGTTCGGTGGCATGGCAATAAGCTGTGTTGATTTCATTTCCATTTGCCACATGCATTTGCCTGGGCAGTCTAATAAGCCCACAAGGTGCTGCAGCGCAGGATACCCTCATGACTTACATTCCCCCCGGTGGATAATCATGGCCCTCTGTGGAAGCACAGCAGGCTCAGCACAGCCCCTGATAATAGCCATGTGAAAAAATTATTACAATAGCTACTGGGGGATAGTAAATTCTACTTCATAGGGTGCACATCTGTGTTCCTGTGGCCAGTTTCCCAGACCCGGATTAAGCCTTTTCCTGGAAGGCATATTCAGTCAAGATTCTCCATTTTGCATAAACATTTTGTCCAGGAGTCTTAATCTTAGTCTGAGAAAATGGCCCCTATGATGGTGCAGCCTGGTCTCATAGACTAGATGTAACATAGCAAATGTAAATCCAGGACACTCAAATTAGTATGATATGTTACTTTTAGTATGGTTACATAAAACAGAATGGTACTTAAGACAAACATGAAAGGAGGATGGTTGGTCATGGTGGATGGGTGGACGTATAATGTGAATATCTAGCAAATCAAATCAAAATTTTATTGGTACATACATAAATACATACACATGGTTAGCAGATGTTATTGTGAGTGTAGCGAAAATGCTTATGCTTCTAGATCCAACAGTGCAGCAGTATCGAACTGGTAATATCAACAATTCCACAACAAAACCTAATACGCACAATCTAGTAAAGGAATGGGATAAGAATATATATATAAAAATGCTACAAAATGGATGAGCAAAGACAGGGCGGCTAAGATGCAATAGGTAGAATAGATAGTGTAGGATACAGTATACAGCATATACATATGAGATGAGTAATGCGAGACATGTAAACATTCTTAAATGCAACCGCTGTGTCAGATTTCACAAAGGCTTTACGGCGAAAGCACACTTTGCGATTATGTTAGGTCAGCGCCTAGACACAGAAACCAAGGAGAGTGTCAAAAAAGTCAGAAATAGCATTAAAATTAATCACTTACCTTTGATCTTCATCTGGTGGCACTCCCAGGTCTCCATGTTAGACAACAAATGTTTGTTTTGTTCGATAAAGTTCATCTTTATGTCCAAATACCTCCGTTTTGTTGGTCCGTTTAGTTCAGAAATCCAAAGGCACAATGGGCGCTCTCAAAACCAGGACGAAAAGTTTTAAAAAGTACAATAAAAGATAGTAGAAACATGTCAAGCGATGTTTAAAATCAATCGTCAGGTTGTTTTTTGTCATAAATAATCAATAATATTTATACCAGACAAAAGCTTTGTCAATGGAAAAGCTTGGTTCATGTCTGGAAATTTCCACTGTCCTCTCATTGAAAGCGGTGTATATCCCTCATTTTTCAGAGTAAAAGCCTGAAACAATGCCTAAAGACTGGTTACATGTTGAGGAAGCCATAGAGATTGTGAACTGGGTCCTTTGTCTTTGTATGGTGGATAGGCTTTCAATGGAAAAACAACCTTTCAAAATAATAGTACTTCCTGGTTGGACTTTCCTCGCCTGCCATATCAGTTCTGTTGTACTCACAGACATTATTTTAACAGTTTTGAAAACTTTAGAGTTTTTTCCATCCAAATCTACTAATTATATGCATATCCTAGCTTATGGGCCTGAGTAGCAGGCAGTTTAATTTGGGCACGCTTTTCATCCAAAATTCCGAATGCTGCCCCCTACCCTAGTGAAGTTAAAGTCCCCAGCTCCAATAAATGCAGCCTCAGGATATATGGTTTCCAGTTTGCATAAAGTCCAGTTCACTAGGGACTGGACATTAGCGAGTAATATACTCAGAAGTGTTGGGTGGTGTGCGCGCCTCCGAAGCCTCACTAGAAGACCGCTCCGGCTCCCTCTCCTCTGGCGGCGTTGTTTTGGGTCGTCCTCTGGAATCAGTTCAAATGTCGTGGAGGTGTTGACAAAGAATCTGCTTTGGGAAAGTTGTATTCCTGGTCGTAGTGCATGTTGGGCTGGTAAGTTGACGTCTCTCTGATATCCAATAGTTCTTCCCTGCTGTATGTAATAACACTTAAGGTTTTCTGGACTAACAATGTAAGAAATAATGCATAAAAAAAAACAAAATACTGCACAGTTTCCTAAGGACTAGAAGTGATGCTGCCATCTCTATCGGCACCATCTTGCTGAAGGTTGCATGTTCGAATCTCATCATGGGCAACTTTGCAACTACATACTACTTTTTAGTTACTTTATACCTACTTACCTATGTTAGCTAACCCTTCTTCCCCTAACCTTAACCCTTTAACCTAACTCCAAACCTAGCTAACGTTAGCCACAACAAATTGCAATTCGTAACATATTGTACAAAATGAAATTCGTAACATGTACGGATTCCAATTCATAACATATCATACGAAATGGATGATGGACATCCACAAATGAATACATACCATTCAAAACATATCGTACTAATTGTAGTGTCTCCGAATTATGTTTACTATGTTACCTGTGTTTCCTCTCCTTGATCTGGTCTAACCTGAGAGGGCAGCAAGTTAATGACAACTAAACCTATACAGGAATGATTTGCTTTCAACTATCCTGCCCTTTAAGATCAGTACATGTGAAGGGAAGGAGGCAAGGAAAAGAAGACACTAGCAATGAAATGCAACCTTAAACATCCTCCACTACAATGCCTTCCCTCCTCTCTTTATCATGCTTTTGTGAGTGAGTAGGCTACGTGCGATGTGACAGGGTCGACAGTGTTGACATTCTAGGAATGAGATGTGGGATGGGATTAGAAAAATAAGTTTTAAGCATCTGCAATTCAACTGTTAGATTTCCACTCTTCTACCCTTTTAACATATCTGTTGAAGGATCGGACAGCGCTCATTTAGACTGTGATGGGCCGTGCTATCTATGGTGACATTTGTTTTAGGAAGGTTACTGCAATGTGCCACGTTAGTATTCTCCTGATGGCTGTCAGTGCCTATTACTGTTTTTTGAGGATGAGTGTCAAAGTTGACACAAATTGGATTGGTACGATATCAGGTCAGTCTTTAAAAGCGTGAAGAGGATGCCTCCCAATCATTGTGGCTGCGTGGGTGTTCAGATAGGGTATGGTGGTGGTATCTTGTCTGGTGGGGGTGGGTGAAGTGTGTCTCCTTGTTATTCAGTATGGGTGGTGTGTGCGTGTGTGTATGTGCGTGAAAGGCAGACAGACACCTGGTTGTTTGGGTGGTTTCAGGTCTCTGAATAGATTTCACAGCTCCTTGAGCACAGTAATCCACAAGCCCTTGATACAAGATGGCAAATAAATGCTCCCCTGGAAGATGCTGAAGGGATAGCTCAATGCCACTGAGTTGTGTCACATTTAGAATTGGCTCCTTTTCTTGTTCTGAAATTATAGGTGGTTTTATTTCCATATGGTCAAACAGGCCATGTTATTCACGTTTATTGGTGGATGTATTGATCACCATCACACTTAATTTACTGCAACTGTTCAGGTCCATGGTTTTGTTATTGATGACACTCACTATTGGTGTGATAGGTTACATGTCCTGTTCTATTGGCCCAAACTGATATCAGTGATCAACCACTACTTGTTAGCATTATGTGTTAGACATTGCCATATTGTTTTGAGGGGAAAAAAACACCACACTCCTCTGCAATTGCCAGCCCATCAAGTCAGTAGCAACTACATTATTCTTTTTTTGGAATTGATTTATTCTATTTCAGTGTCATACACCAATTGGTGCCCGGCAAATATGGGCTTATCAAACTGTATTTCTTGAAGTAACTGTGCACAAAACAAAATTACATTTTGCAGTTTACACCCATAAATAATAATCATGGCAAGTACAGTTACCATTTATCCAGATTATACAAACAATACATTTCTGCACAATAGTTTAATTTAGTTTTATACCTGAAGATGGCAGAATTGCCCTGTTGCAGCCACTTAACAGCATTTTACTAACTGTATCATACTGAACTTTGTTACATTCTCAATTCAAGATGTGGATTTTCTTTGCTAATATAAAAGGACTCGTTAGGTAGGTTATCCCTCCCTCCTTCATAAGAATATATGTTGATGCTCTGCTGCTTTGTAAAACCAAGTCTGCATTGCAGCAAAGGCTGTCAATTTTGGTGAGACTTCAATGAAAAAGCATGATATGCAGACAATTATCTTTTCTTTTTGCTTTGTAGTGAGGATAATTATTTGTAGATCCAAGCCTGGCTTCTCGGTCATTTAGGTGAGTGAATAAGAATGATCTGTTAAATTCACACTGCAGTAATGACATGCAATTGAAGTCAAGAATTAACACAGCATTTTAGCATTTTTTTCACATATAGCATATTTAATCTATATTATCACTTTTTTCCTTCTCCTTTTTGTAAAACATTTTTTTTAAACAATTCTTAGAGAAAGTTCTTAACAGCAACCCAGGCCTAAACCCCCAAAAAGCAAGTCAAGTCAAAAACCCTATTTCTGAACCGTGGCCTATCTAAAGCTGTCAAAGACTCCTGTAGGTAATTCTTCTTCTTCTTTCTCTTATCGTTTTTGGGGATCCCCCCACAGTTTTATCAGTTGGCTTCAGAAAGCCCAGGCAAGCGCCAGCAGGCCCCTGTTCCTTTATCTCAGGCAGGACTTATGTTGACCTTGAGCAACGTAAACTATTTATCTGAACCACAATAATCTGCTTCACAGAAAAGCACATCAGCTGAAAAATGTCTAGCAGGTCCTCAGGATGTCTCTGTGCGGTACTTGATTACTTCAAAATTCACCCAACTTATTGTGGGAAGTTTGTGAAAGGCTACCCGAAACGTTTGACCCAAGTTAAGCAATGTAAAGGCAATGCTACCAAATACTAATTGAGTGTATGTAAACTTCTGACCCACTGGGAATGTGATGAAATAAATAAAATATGGAATAAATCATTCGCTCTACTATTATTCTTACATTTCACATTCTTAAAATAAAGTGGTGATCCTAACTGACCTAAAACATGGCATTTTTACTAGGATTAAATCTCGGGAATTGTGAAAACTGAGTTTAAATGCATTTGTCTAAGGTGTATGTAAACTTCCGACTTCAACTGTATATGTATATACACAGTACCAATCCAAAGTTTGGATGCACCTACTCATTCAAGGGTTTTTCTTTATTTTACTAATTTATACATTGTAGAATAATAGTGAAGACATCAAAACTATAAAATAACACATATGGAATCATGTAGTAACCAAAAAAAAGTGGTAAATCAATATATATTTTAGATTCTTCAAAGTAGCCACCCTTTGCCTTGATGACAGCTTTGCACACTCTTGGCATTCTCTCAAATAGCTTCACCTGTAATGCTTTTCCAACAGTCAATAAAAAAAATTACAAAAATTCAGTCAGCCAAAGCAAAAACCAGATAAAAATGAATGTATATGAATTTTGAATGTACAGAAACGGGTTTCTAACTGGGAAATTAATATCCAAATAGTCAGCGACAACTGTGTGGAGTGAGTTTGCGACAGCAACTGTGAGCTTATTACAGTATTTTAGATAATATGTCCTGGGATTCCTATGCTCTTTTATGTAGAAGAACCCCTTAACTTCCAACGACTCTTGTGTAGCTTGTGAGCATCATAAAGCAAAACATGTCTGTGTTCGGGGGAGTTTCAGGCTTTTATAGGTAGCTTTTAATAGTTTGTAGCTCAAACATATTCTTACTCCACAGACATTTTTGTAAAAAGACCCTGCCCATTATGGGATCCTCCCTTGCCTCACAAACACCACTCTAGCTCAGCCTCCGTTAATCACACAGACTAATGGTTGGTATCTACAAATGCAAAAGAAAGACAAATCCAATGGTACCACCAAGACATCTGTAGCTGGTGTTACGGTACAAACCAAAAGTCTGTCCAAAACATGCCAGTTGGATTCATTGGATTAAATCTTGCTTGATTGACTGCTTTCCTTTGACTCCTGTACTTCTTATACTTTTGCCTGTTCTTTTTTACCGTTAAAAATACAACCACAAATATTTGTAATGACCTGTCTAATGACTGAAATGGGCTCAACGAAATACTGTAATGATGGTGCGTGAGATGGAAGCAGGTTCAGGTGAAACATTTTAATAAAAGAAAACCAAGAACACAACACTAACTTAACTTCTTTGGGGTAGGGAGCAGTATTTTCACGCGTGGCCGTGAGCACGAGCTCCGTTCCCTTTCATTTCTAAAGACAAATGAATAGTCCGGTTGGAATATTATTGAAGATTTATGATAAAAACATCCTAAAGATTGATTCTATACATCGTTTGACATGTTTCTACAAAGTGTAATGGAACTTTTTTGACTTTTTGTCTGGACTTAGTACCCGCGCGAACAAAACAGAGTTATTTTGACATAAAGATGAACTTTATCTAACAAAATAAACATTTGTTGTCTACCATGGAACCCTGGGAGTGCCATCAGATGAAGATCATCAAATGTAAGTGATTAATTATAATGCTATTTCTGACTTTTGTGACACCTCTCCTTGGCTGGAAAATGGCTGTATGGTTTTCTGTGGCTAGGCGCTGACCTAACATAACCGCATGGTGTGCTTTTGCCGTAAAGCCTTTTTGAAATCTGACACAGCGGTTGCATTAAGGAGAAGTTTATCTTTAATCGTATGTATAACACGTGTATCTTAGATCAATGTTTATGATGAGTATTTCTGTCATTTGATGTGGCTCTCTGCACTTTCACCGGATGTTTGTTTGAGGAAAAACATTACTGAACATAACACGCCAATGTAAACTGAGATTTTTGGATATAAATATGAACTTTATCGAATAAAACATACATGTATTGTGTAACATGAAGTCCTATGAGTGTCATCTGATGAAGATCATCAAAGGTTAGTGATTAATTTGATCTATATTTCTGCTTTTTGTGAATCCTCTCTTTGGCTGGAAAAATGGCTGTGTTATTCTGTGAATAGGCACTCACCTAACATAATCATTTGGTTTGCTTTCGTCGTAAAGCCTTTTTTAAATCAGACACTGTGGTTGGATTTACAAGAAGTTTATCTTTAAAATGGTGTAAAATACTTGTATGTTTTGAGGAATTTTAATTATGGGATTTCTGTTGTTTTGAATTTGGCGCCCTGCAATTTCACTGGCTGTTGTCGTGGTGGGATGCTACCGTCCCACTGGTACCAGACAGGTTAAGGTAGAAAGTTGATACACAAGAACAATACAAACTGGTGAGTGAACATGAGAGAGTGACATATAAAGGGGAGGAGATGCAGGTAATGGAGTCATAATCATTCACAGGTGCGCGTAATGAGTGCCAGGTGTGCGTAAGGATGAATCCCAGGCCTGGTGATGTCCTTGAGTCCACGGTAATGGATACAAGGGCGTAATCCTCCCTGCTTCTTGGCCACGAATAAGAAAACAACAGCCAACGCAGGGGATGTGGACCTGCGAATGAAACCTTGTTGGAGCACCTCTTGAATGTAGTCCTCCATGGCCTGGGTCTCAGCCACCGACAGAGGGTAGATGCGTCTGTGTGGAGGTGTAGCATTGGAAAAACAGGTCAATGGCATAGTACCAGGGGCGATGAGGAGGGAGACAGGTAGCACGGGTCTAGGTTGAATACCTCCCTTAGATCCTGATATTCCTCCGGGATGTTGGGCTGGACCAGAGGACTCTCACCCTACGTGGAACCACAGGGGACAGGGAAGCAGTTCCTCCGGCATTCAGGTGACCAGTCAATGATTCTCATTCTCGACCATGAGATGGTAGGGTTATGGCGATGAATCCAAGGTAGGCCGAGGATGATCTTGCGAACTTGTGCACTGGTGATGAAGAAGGGTATCTTTTTCTGATGATTGGGCTCCACGGTGAAGGTGAGGGGTTAGGTGATGTGTGTGATGGTTCTGGATCCTAGAGGCCGACAGTCAAGACCTTGAACAGGAAAAGGAGAGGAGAGCGGTTAGGTAGTAATATTGAGAGAGGAGGCAAGGGTCTGATCCATAATGTTCCCCGCTGTGCCGGAATCCACTAAAGCTGTAGACACAGGACATGAGGGACAGTCAGCCAGAGTGATGGGTACTACAAAGAGTCTAACAGGAAGAGCAGTAGATGGAATACTCACTCCTTGTCCAGGGGATGTAACATTCCGTGACCATCCCTCTGCTCTAATGGATCCCGGATTCTGAAGTAT
This sequence comes from Oncorhynchus clarkii lewisi, assembly GCF_045791955.1. Taxonomy (NCBI): domain Eukaryota; kingdom Metazoa; phylum Chordata; class Actinopteri; order Salmoniformes; family Salmonidae; genus Oncorhynchus; species Oncorhynchus clarkii. Next base: position 42,296,940 of record NC_092150.1, read on the forward strand.
CGGACACTGCTGGTGTTTTTGGCCCTCCCTGGCCACAGTACAGACAGAGCCCCAGCTGTATCCGTCTGCGTCGTTCCACAGCGGGAAGGCATGTGACCCCTACCTCCATGGGTTCAGGCTCTGATCCCAAACACTTGCCGAAGGAGGAAGAGAAGTGATGAAGGTGCCAACGTTCCCGGAGGAGGTTATCTAGATGGATGGCCACTGCAATGAGTACGTCCAGGCTGAGTACGTCCAGGCTGAGGTTGTCATTACGGCAGGAGCACGCGCTCACCTCCCTCTCTGCCCTCCGCGGGATGATCAAAAGTACATTTAACCTCTCCTGGCCAACATCCAGTGAGATTGCAGAGCGCCAAATTCAAATACAGAAATACTTATTATAGAAATTTAGAAAACAAGATGATCTTCTGGTAAATCCAACCATGGTGTCAGATTTCAAAAATGCTTTACGGCGAAAGCATACCTTACGATTATTTGAGAACATAGCCCAGCAGACAAATCATTACAAAACAGTAACCAGCCAAGCAGAAGAGTTACACAAGCCAGAAATAGAGATAAAATTAATCCCTTACCTATGATTGTCATATGGATGCACTCAGAAGACATTAATTTACTCAATTTATTTTCCTTTTTTTTCGATAACGTCTCTTTATATCCAAAAACCTTTTGTTCGCGCATTTTCTTCAGTAATCCACAGGCTCAAACACAGTCAAAACAGGCAGACAAAAAAATGCAAATCGTATCTGTAAAGTTCATAGAAACATGTCAAAATGTTTATATTCAACACTCAGGTTGTTTTTAGCCTAAATTATCTATAATATTTCAACCGGACAATAACGTCGTCAATATAAAAGGTAAACAAGAAAGGCACTCTCTCGGGATTGAGCATGAAAAAGCTCTGTGACACGTCAGGGTCCACTCATTCAGACTGGTCTTACTCCCTCATTTATCAGAATACAAGCCTGAAACAATTTCTAAATACTGTTGACATCCAGTGGAAGGCACGGGAACTGCAATTTGAGTCCTAAATCAATGGATACTGTAATGCCATTGAATAGAAAACTAGAAAACCAAAAAAATAACTACTTCCTGAATGGATTTGTCTCAGGTTTTCGCCTGCCAAATCAGTTCTGTTATACTCACAGACACTATTTTAACAGTTCTGGAAACTTTAGAGTGTTTTCTATCCAAACATGGGCATGCTTTTCATCAAAAATTCAGAATGCTGCCTCCTACCCTAGAGAAGTTAAACAGAGCCATGAACACCTCATAAGACTCGAGCTGCTCATCTCCTCTCTCCCAGACGGCCGTAGCCCATTCCACCTTGTTCATCGATCGTCTGTGAGATGTCCGGTTGTCCTGCTGCTTCCATATTTTTAGTTGCTATTCTGTAATAATGGGGTGGTGAGTTGGAAGCAGGTGCAACGTTTTAATTAAACAACAAAACCAAGAACACAACACTAACATAAGGCAGAATGCCGATACAGAGGAACAATACCAACTGGTGAGTGAACATGGGAGAGTGACATATTAAGGGGAGGAGATGATGACGGTATTGGAGTCCAGGTGTGACTCATAATGTTTAACAGGTGCACGTAACAATGAGTGCCCGGCGATGTCGCATGCTGGAGGGGAGGACCAGGAGCAGACGTGACAAATACATTGGTTTTCTGTTGCATTTCTTAGAACTCGAAAGCATAGATAACTTGTATTTTGATGTGTGTAAATTTTTTTGTGGAATTGAAAAAAGTAATAATTTGACACAGTTGAAATGTTTACAAATGATATGTGCTGAAATGAAAGCAACTTCCGAAAATGAACACTGAATATAGTGTGATTATTTTGATATTATATCTGATCTTGCAAACAATGCAGGGTGTCCGTCAGGAAAATGTGGTGCCGGACATTTGATTGGCAGCATTTAAATTTACTGGACATTTTAGAAATTTACCGGACCCATATGCATTGGGTGTGTAACCTGATTAGGGCATCTTCCCATGGTACTCAGAATGACATAAATTACATTTAGACTATGGTAATTCATATTAAAAGGACATGCAAGTTGAGGTTGCAACGATGTGCAGCACTTCTTACCAAATTCTGATGTGCACTTTGAAGTTGTTAGAATAAACGTCCACATTTACTTTTCATCAGCCAACAGGACGAGTAACGAACAGCAAAATCACTAGCCTATGTCAATCTACTATCCCCCATATTAGAAAAGTTTACCTATTCTATTGGTCAGCTTGTCGAGGAAGAAATAGCCTAGTTAAAACAGACTGGGATAGTTGTTCATACAACCACTAGGCTGCATAAAAAAAAATTATGACAGCTTTGCACACTCTTGGCATTCTCTCATCCAGCTTCATGAGGTAGTCACCTGGACTGCATCTCAATTAACAGTGTGCCTTGTAAAAAGATAATTTGTGGAATTTATTTCCTTCTTAATGCGTTTGAGCCAATCAGTTGTGTTGTGACAAGGTAGGGGTGGTATACAGAATATAATCCTATTTGTGAAAAGACCAAGTTGATATTATGGCAAGAACAGCTCAAGTAAGCAAAGATAAATGACAGTCCATCGATACTTTCAGACATGAAGGTCAGTCAATCCGGAAAAAGCCCATTGAAAGTTTCTTCAAGTACAGTCGCAAAAACCATCAAGCGCTATAGTGAAACTGGCTCTCATGAGGAGAGTCAGTGTATATTATACACAAGCGGCAATTCTACTACATTATATTAATTAACCTATAGACCGATACATTTGAAAAGTCAAATGTATTTACATCAACTGGTATTTCCATCAACGAATAAGCAAAAAAGCATTATTTCACAATGGGATTTTTCTTCTCCAGGGCAATTTTTTATTTAACTAGGCAAGACAGTTAAGAACAAATTCTTATTTAGAATGACAGCCAAACCCGGACGATGCTGGGCTAATTGTGCGCCACCCTATAGGACTCCCAATCACGGACGGTTGTGATTCAGCCTGGAATCAAACCAGGGTCTGTAGTGACGCCTATAGCACTGAGATGCAGTGCCTTAGACAGCTGCACCTCTCTCTGCGCCACTTGCTGCCGTCAATTTTATTTATCACCTTTTAAATCGGCTATTACTGGCTTACGGAAACCTGAAACAATGTAAAGTATGTTTAGATAGGTGTAATCTGCAGTGGATAACGTTAAAAAGGAAGTCAAAGAATGTGCTGGTCAAATCTCTCAGGCTGAGGTACGCATATATGGAACCAAAGACAACATTATAGCCCTGTAGGCAACAACCACCACTCTTGAGGAAAAGGTTGAATCGCTTACTTCTAAACTAGTTGATTTGGAGGGCCGCAGCAGGAGATTGAACTAGTACATATCCCTCAAGGCGCTGAGGGGAGCGATGCTTGCTCATTCCTAGAGTGGTGGCTTCTCGAGGATCTGGAGATGGAGCCACTCTCGTCTCCTTTGATCATTGAGAGAGCTCATCGGATTTCTGGCCCACGATCCAACCCCAACGCACCCCCGAGGGTTCTGGTAATGAAGTTCTTAAACTATGAAGATAAGACGCGCATGGTGAATGCAGCCAGGGCGAAAGGGAGAGTACTCTTCAAGAATTGGCAAGTTATGTTCTTTACAGATCTCTCCATGGAAGTCCACAAGCAGCAAAACCGCTTTGACAGTGTCAAGCAGCGGCTAAGGGCTAATGCTATCAAGGTATCGCTTTGACAGTGTCAAGCAGCGGCTAAGGGCTAATGCTATCAAGGTATGGAACCCTCTCTCCAGCGTGCCTGAGAGTCTCCCACGGCGATCGTTCCTACATTTTTGAAACACCAGCCGAGGCAGAGCAGTTTCTTGAGAAGCTAGGCAGAGGTGTGGAAGTGGAGCAACACTGAAGAAGAGACAATAGCAACGTAAAGTTAAACTTTGACCTATTTTTGGGACATTTTTCAAACCGTTGCTTTCGGTTTTGTCTAATTAGGTATTTAAAGTTTGAAGTTGAAGTTGAAATGTATCTAGTAACATAGTAGCACTGTCTATTGAAATATAATAACATGACCAGTTTATAAGTAGGCCTAGTCTTTTTTTGTTTTTTACAAGTAGCCCTTTGTTTTTATGCATCAGAAAACATGCTGGTGCGGGTGTGTTTTATTTAGGCCTTTATGAGGCTAGATCACAGTGGTCTTATATTCTGGCTCACTCCTGCTATTTTGTTTGGTTATTTGTTAAATGGTGAACACAATATAGTGTAATGAAAAGTGGCGGGACAGATGATGTACAGAGGGGGAAAAAACGCAGAGACACAGGCGGCTCCTCACGTGTGTGTGGATCTGTTGAGCACCTTATACGGAGTGTCACTGAGAGGGGGAGGGTGGAGGTCTGTTAGAGACTTTGTGGTAAGAGGGTTAATCACACGTTCGTGGTTGATGGGTAGACATGTGTTTTTGTACAATGATTTGCTTTAAAGCGTCCTTTGTGTTTTTGTTTATGGTGTTAACAGAGGTATATTAGGCTGATCCAATGTGCTCTTATGTCCCTGGTAAATTTGATAACTCATAGTGTTAAGGTTCAATTTACATCCTGGAACTGTAGGGGATTAAATCAAATGGCCATAATAAAACAGGTAATAAGTAGATTAAAACAACTTCAGGCGAAGATCATATTTTGTCAAGAATCACATCTATTATCTGGCGACATTCCTAAGATACGCTAGAGGTGGCCTGGACAGGTCATTGCAGCCTCACTTAGTTCCCATGCAAGGGGAGTTATTATTCTTATCCCTAAGTCCATTCCATATCAGATATTGCAAAAAATGTGTCATCCTGCAGGCAGATATATTATTATATGGGGTACCTTGCTGTCCGAGGAGTTGATTTTAATTCATGTGTATGGTCCCAATGAAGATGAATCTAAATTCTTTAACGATTTGTTTCCACACTTCCAGATAATTATATTGTTGCAGGAGATTTTAATTGCACTTTGGATCATGTTAAAGATCGCACATCAGGTTCGAACTACTCCCACACCCAATCTAGGAAAACCATACAGAATTTTATGAAGGATTTAAACTTAATAGAAATTTAGAGAGAAATGAAACCAGATGATGTGGAATACTCCTGTTACTCTAGCACTCACCCGACCTATTCCCAAAATAACTATTTTTTGATCTCAGCAGCATTACGCTCTAAAATTGAAGATTGCTTTAATGATAGTATTGTCATCTCTGACCATGCTCCAGCCTCTCTTACATATTCCGATTGTAATTTAGTAGGTGACCCACCTAAATGGCGCTTCCAACCTAAATGGTTGCAAGATACAAGTTTTACAGAATACATTGGACAGCAAATTGAACTATACTTAAAAAAAAATACAACACAGACATCAGCTTGTACTAGATGGGAAGCCTTTAAAACCTTTTGTGACTAGGGGGCAGTATTTTCATTTTTGGAAAAATAACGTTCCCGTAGAATATGCATATAATTGACAGCTTAAGATAGAAAACATTATAAAGTTTCCAAAACTGTAAAGATATTGTCTGTGAGTATAACAGAACTGATATTGCAGGCGAAAGCCTGAGGAAAATCCAATCTGGAAGTGCCTCATGTTTTGAAAGCGCTGCGTTCCAATGCGGTATTGCGGTATTGAGCAGTGAATGGGCTATCAACCAGATTACTTTTTCTCCTTTTTCCCCAAGGTGTCTACAGCATTGTGACGTAGTTTTACGCATTTATGTTGAATAATATCCTTAAGCGGCTACATTGCACAAGTGGTCACCTGATGCTCTCAGAGGGATTCTCACGTAAAATACGATTATTCCAATCGGTCCTACTGAAAAACCAATTGTCCCGGTGGATATATTATCGAATAGATATTTGAAAAACACCTTGAGGATTGATTATAAACAACGTTGGCCATGTTTCTGTCGATATTATGGAACTAATTTGGAATATTTTTCGGCGTATTCGTGACTGCAATTCCCAGGCGATTTCTCAGCCAAACGTGAAGAACAAACGGAGCTATTTCGCCTACAAAAATAATATTTTGGGAAAAAAGGAACATTGGCTATCTAACTGGGAGTCTCGTGAGTGAAAACATCCGAAGCTCATCAAAGGTAAATGATTTAATTTGATTGCTTTTCTGATTTCCGTGACCAAGTTACCTGCTGCTAGCTGGACAAAATGCTATGCTAGGCTATCAATAAACTTACACAAATGCTTGTCTAGCTTTGGCTGTAAAGCATATTTTGAAAATTTGAGATGACAGGGTGATTAACAAAAGGCTAAGCTATGTCTGAATATATTTCACTTGTGATTTTCATGAATGGGAATATTTTCTAGGAATATTTATGTCCGTTGCGTTATGCTAATTAGTGTCAGTCGATGATTCCGCTCCCTCATGCGGGATGGGGAGTCACTAGAGGTTAAAGCTTTCATAAGGCGTCAAATTATACATTTCACCAGCTCCAAGTCAAAAAATGAAATTACTTGAAAACAAAATTAAAACTCTGGGAGATACATTTTCCTCACTAACTCCACAGATGCACACAAGGAGTTGCTCTTGCTCTGTCACGTTCTAACCTTGTCTTTGCTTTAGTATGGTCAGGGCGTGAGTTGGGTGGGTTGTCTATGTTCTTTTTTCTATGATTTGGAATTTCTGTGTTTGGCCTGGTGTGGTTCTCAATTAAAGGCAGCTGTCAATCGTTGTCCCTGATTGAGAACCATACCTAGGTAGCCTGGTTTCACTTTTGAGTTGTGGGTGCTTATTTCCTGTTCAGTGTTTTTGTCTTTCACCTTACGGGACTGTTTGTTTGTTTGTTATTTATTGTTTTGTTCAGTGTTCTAGTACGTGATTAAAAGCTATGAACACTTACCACGCTGTGCATTGGTCCTCCTCTCTTTCTCCCAACGACAAACGTTACAGAAGCACCCACCACCAAAGGACCAAGCAGCGTGGTAACGGGCAGCAGCAGCGATCTCAGGACTCCTGAACATGGGAGGAGATTCTGGACGGCAAGGGACCCTGGACACAGGCTGGAGAGTATTGCTGCCCCACGGCAGACCTGGAGGCAGCGAAAGCTGAGAGGCTTGAGGAGGCAGCACGGCAGCGCGGTTGGAAGCCCGAGAGGCAGCCCCAAAAATGTCTTGGGGGAGGCACACGGGAGTGTGGCTAAGTCAGGTAGGAGACCTGAGCCAACTCCCCGTGTTTACCGTGGAGAGAGAGGGACCGGGCAGGCACTGTGTTATGCCGTGAGGCGCACAGTGTCCCCGGTGCGCAGGCATAGCCCGGTGCGGTACATAGCAGCGCCTTGTATCGGCCGGCTAGAGTGGGCATCGAGCCAGGTGCCATGAAGCCGGCTCAGCGCATCTGGTCTCCAGTGCGTCTCCTCATGGCACCAGCCCTACGCATGGTGTCCCCGGCTCACCAGCACAGCCTAGTGCGGGCTATTCCACCTCGCCGCACTGGCCTGGCTACGGGGAGCATTCAGCCAGGTAGGGTTGGGCAGGCTCGGTGCTCGAGACCTCCAGTGCACCATCACAGTCCGGTCTATCCTGTGCCACCTCCACGCACCAGCCCTCCGGTGGCACCCCCCTGCACCAGGCTGTCTCTACGTCTCCTCCCTACAGGTGCTCCCGCCTGCGCTGCCAGAGTCTTCCTCCTGCCCAGCGCTACCCGAGTCGCCCGTCTGTCCTGAGCTGCCAGAGTCGCCCGTCTGACCTGAGCTGCCAGAGTCGCCCGTCTGTCCTGAGCTGCCAGAGTCGCCCGTCTGTCCTGAGCTGCCAGAGTCGCCCGTCTGTCCTGAGCTGCCAGAGTCGCCCGTCTGTCCTGAGCTGCCAGAGTCGCCCGTCTGTCCTGAGCTGCCAGAGTCGCCCGTCTGTCCTGAGCTGCCAGAGTCGCCCGTCAGTCAGGAGCTGCCAGAGCCGCCTGTCAGTCAGGAGCTGCCAGAGCCATCTGTCAGTCAGGAACTGCCAGAGCCGTCCGTTACTCCGGCGCTGCCGGAATCGCCCTTCACTCCGGAGCTGCCGGAGTCTCCCGCCTGTCCGGTGCTGCCGAAATCTCCCGTCCGTCCGGTGCTGCCGGAATCTCTCGTCTATTTGGGACCCGTGGCTAGGGCCCCCAGTCCGAGAGGAGGCTAAAGAGGCCACGGAGGCAGGTTAAGAGGCGGACAAAGACTATGGTGGAGTGGGGTCCACGTCCCGCGCCAGAGCCGCCACCGCGGACAGAGACCTACCCAGACTCTCCCCTATAGGTTAAGGTTTTGGGGGAGGGGGGGTACTGTCACGTTCTGACCTTAGTTCTTTTGTTATGTCTTTGTTTTAGTATGGTCAGGGCGTGAGTTGGGTGGGTTGTCTATTTTCTTTTTTCTCTCAATTAGAGGCAGCTGTCAATCGTTGTCCATGATTTGTTATTTATTGTTTTGTTCAGTGTTCTAGTACGTGATTAAAAGCTATGAACACTTACCACGAAGAGGAGGAAAACCATTACACCAATCATATTATGACCAGGGTGAAAAAGCTGGGAAGCTGTTGGACTGGCGAATCAAACAGCAGCAAGCAGAGAGAGAAATCAATTAAATTCAGGATGCATGCGGAGCTGTGGTGGTAGACCCTCGGGAGATACACAATACCTGTAAATCCTTTTATGAAAAATTATATGTATCAGAGTATATGTATAGCCCATCCAACTACCTCATCCCCATACTGATATTGTTTTGCTCCTCTGCACCCCAGTATCTCTAATTGCACATTCATCATCTGCACATCTATCACTCCAGTGTTTAATTGCTAAATTGTAATTATTTCGCCACTATGGCCTATTTATTGCCTTTACCTCCCGGTTGCATACACTGTATATAGACTTTTCTATTGTGTTATTGACTGTATGTTTGTTTATTCCATGTGTAACTCTGTGTTGTTGTTTGTGTTGCACTGTTTAGCTTTACCTTGGCCAGGTCGCAGTTGTAAATGAGAACTTGTTCTCTACTTGCCTACCTGGTTAAATAAAGATGAAATAAATCAATAAAATCCTCCTAAAACTGATACCCAGGCAAGCTTTTTAGATAGATTGATCTGAAATATTGGGAAACTCCAATCTAAGGATATTCTTAATGCTGAGCTGACTGTGGAGGAACTTTCCAATGCAATTGATAGTATGAGGGCATCTGGCCCAGATGGGCTGCCCATTGACATCTACAAGAGATTTAAGAACAATCTGTGCACTCCCCTTTTTGGAATCTTGCGAAAATGGTCTCCTGCCCCCTTCTTTAAGAGAACTTGTTGAGACTATCGGTTCCCCTACAGGAACTACACCCCCCCCCCCCCCCCCCCCGTTCAGCTGAAACGGTGGCACAGGGAATGCAAAAATATTCTTAGAAATATTTAACCTCCACACATTAACAAGTCCAATACCTCAAATGAAAGATAAACACCTTGTTCATCTACCCAGCATGTCAGATTTTTAAAATGTTTTACGGCGAAAACACAGCATATATATATGTTAGACCACCACCAAAACAAAGACAAAACGTAGCCATTTTGTCCAGCAAAAGATAAAATCACAAAAGCAGGATTAAAATAAAAATCATTCACTAACCATTTGAAAATCTTCATCAGATGACAGTAATATGACATGTTACACAGTACATTTATGTTTTGTTCGATAATATGCATTTTATATCCATAAATCACGGTTTACATTGACGCCATGTTCAGAAAATTCTCCAAAATGTCCGGAGAAATTATATAAAGCTACGCCAGATAACAGAAATACTCATCATAAACTTTGACTAAAGATACATGTTCTACATATAGTTAGAAAGATACACTTGTTCTTAATGCAACCGCTGTGTCACTTTTTTTTTTTACGTTATGGAATTTAGTTTACTATGCAATAATCTGAGACGGCGCTCAGACGTAACAATATTTCTCCGCTATGTTGGAGTCAACAGAAATACAAAATTACAACATAAATATTCCCTTACCTTTGATGGTCTTCGATCAGAATGTAGTGGAAGGAGTCATACTTACCCAATACATTGTTTTGTTTCATAATGTTCAATTCTAGTGTCCATGTAGTAGCATATGCTACCACTTTCAGCTCAAATGCCTTCTGGTCCAGAATAATTGCGCATCAAAACTTCCAAATTACATATTACAGGTCGATGAAACTGGTCAAACTAAGTGCAGAATCAAGCTTTAGGATGTTAGAAACGTACAAAACGAATGGCATTCCAACCGAACAATCCTAGTTCATCTGGGGCTGACTGGAACAAAGGAAGCTCTCTGTCCAAAGCGCGCCTTCACGCACATTAAAATTCTCGCGACGCCTACAGTTTTCCACCCCATTGGGTCAAAGTTCACAGCATATGCACGATTAAACGCTCTACTGAATAAGGACATCTAGTGGAAGACATAGGAAGTGTTTCCAGATCCATAACTGGTTGGGAAGGGAGGGGGCGATGACGTCAAAGTTGCCCCAACTTTCAGGATTCCAAAACTAGTTTGGAAGATTGCCTGCCCTGTGAGTTCTGTTATACTCACAGACATAATTCAAACGGTTTTAGAAGCTTCAGAGTGTTTTCTATCCAATAATAATAATAATATGCATATAATAGCAATTTAGGACAGATTTTTATGCAGTTCAATATGGGCACGCAATTCATCCAAAGGTGGCAGTATTTCCCCTATCTCTAACAGGTTTTAAGAGAAGCTCTGATCACTCTGCTCCTAAAATCCGGAAAGCTGCATACCAAATGTGATTCCTATCGTGCTATTTCACTTTTGAATTCTGACACTAAGGTTCCTTGTAAAGCACTTGAGAGGAGGTTGGAGGGTTTTCACCCAGATGTGGTGGGTAGAACCCAAAATGGCTTTATTCAAGGTTGTCAAGGATTTCATAATGTTAGGAGAGTACTAGATGTTCTTCATGCTAGAATTGGGTTGTCAGACACTGCGATCATGTCGTGGGATGCAGAAAAGGCCTTCAACAGGCTTGAGTGGCCCTAGCTCTTTGAAGTGTTCGTTTTGGTTGTGGTGAGAGCTTTTGTAAATGGATAAAGATACTATATAATACAACTCCCACTGCAGAGATCCTTACTACTAATACGGTATCTAAACCTTATGACATCTGCAGTGGTTCTAGGCCTGGCTGCCCTCTTTCTCCTCTCCTGTTTATCCTAGCCATTGAGCCTCTAGCATAGCGGTTAGGTCCCACCCAATATTTCAGGTATCAAAATATATCAGATGGAACATCGAATTGCCCTTTATGCAGACGATGTAATTTTGTTTCTTACAGACCTGTGCAATTCCATACCCGCACTTCTGGACCTAATCAAAGAGTTTGGAGTGTTCTCGGGATACAAAATAAATAATTCAAAATCCTCAATTATGATGCTAAACGAGGAGGAAAGACATAGACCTACACCTCTGCACTAAAAAAAAAAGTCAACGGAATGCTTTACTTATCTCGGCATTCATATTGTGCCAAAGACTGACCACATAGTCTCAACTCACTATGACCGTGTCGTAGATTCAATCGCTAGGTCATATTTACCTATATCTTTAATTGGCCGGATTAACGTTCTGAACATTCCTCCCAAAACTGTTGTATCTATTTCAGAACATTCCCTTGCCGCCGCCACAATCCCTCTTTACAAGGCTTAAAAATATGTTCACTATATTTATCTGGAAAAACAGACATCGCAGAGTTCGCTTGTCCTTATTGTACCTACCATATGACAGATGGGGGCTCCATTTGCCAAATATCCAGTGGTACCACTGGGCAGCTCAGCTTCGCACTGCTATGTATTATTTTACATCTGAGTCTCTCCCTTCGTGGATGGAGATTGCAATGTCTTCAGTTGTACCCAAATTACCCCTTAACCTCTACATTTACTCAGCTGATATCAAGACACACGTTATTTTTAAATTCCCTTTGTTTTTAATATGATCAACGTTTGGTATGAGGTGCGGAAGTTCCTTGATGAAGCACATTCTTTGTCATATTTTAGTCCTATCTGGGGAAACCACAGTTTCACTCCTGGGGGAGCTGATCTGGGTTTCCAACTATGGGCCAGCAAGGGTTTAAGGGAAGTTCGAGACCTGTATAAAGAAGTTTTTTTTATGTCAATTGAAGACCTTCCGGCGCCGACAGAGATGGCCGCCTCGCTTCTCGTTCCTAGGAAACTATGCAGTTTTTTGTTTTTTTACGTGTTATTTCTTACATTAGTACCCCAGGTCATCTTAGGTTTCATCACATACAGTCGAGAAGAACTACTGAATATAAGATCAGCGTCAACTCACCATCAGTACGACCAAGAATACGCTTTTCGCGACGCGGATCCTGTGTTCTGCCTTACAAACAGGACAACGGAGTGGATCCTATGCAGCGACCCAAAAAAACGACTCCGAAAAAGAGGGAAACGAGGCGGTCTTCTGGTCAGACTCCGGAGACGGGCACACCGTGCACCATTCCCTAGCATTCTTCTTGCCAATGTCCAGTCTCTTGACAACAAGGTTGATGAAATCCGAGCAAGGGTAGCATTCCAGAGGGACATCAGAGACTGTAACGTTCTTTGCTTCACGGAAACGTGGCTTACTGGAGAGACGCTATCCGAAGCGGTGCAGCCAACAGGTTTCTCCACGCATCGCGCAGACAGGAAAAAACATATTTCTGGTAAAAAGAGGGGCGGGGGCGTATGCCTTATGACTAATGTGACATGGTGTGATGAAAGAAACATACAAGAACTCAAATCCTTCTGTTCACCTGATTTAGAATTCCTCACAATCAAATGTAGACCGCATTATCTACCAAGAGAATTCTCTTCGATTATAATCACAGCCGTATATATCCCCCCCCAAGCAGACACATCGTTGGCTCTGAATGAACTTTATTTGACTCTTTGCAAACTGGAAACCATTTATCCGGAGGCTGCATTCATTGTAGCTGGGGATTTTAACAAGGCTAATCTGAAAACAAGACTCCCCAAATTTTATCAGCATATCGATTGCGCAACCAGGGGTGGAAAGACCTTGGATCATTGTTACTCTAACTTCCGCGACGCATATAAGGCCCTGCCCCGCCCCCCTTTTGGAAAAGCTGACCACGACTCCATTCTGTTGATCCCTGCCTACAGACAGAAACTAAAACAAGAGGCTCCCACGCTGAGGTCTGTCCAACGCTGGTCCGACCAAGCTGACTCCACACTCCAAGACTGCTTCCATCACGTGGACTGGGACATGTTTCGTATTGCGTCAGACAACAACATTGACGAATATGCTGATTCGGTGTGCGAGTTCATTAGAACGTGCGTTGAAGATGTCGTTCCCATAGCAACGATTAAAACATTCCCTAACCAGAAACCGTGGATTGATGGCAGCATTCGTGTGAAACTGAAAGCGCGAACCACCGCTTTTAATCAGGGCAAGGTGTCTGGTAACATGACCGAATACAAACAGTGCAGCTATTCCCTCCGCAAGGCTATCAAACAAGCTAAGCGTCAGTACAGAGACAAAGTAGAATCTCAATTCAACGGCTCAGACACAAGAGGCATGTGGCAGGGTCTACAGTCAATCACGGACTACAGGAATAAATCCAGCCCAGTCAAGGACCAGGATGTCCTGCTCCCAGGCAGACTAAATAACTTTTTTGCCCGCTTTGAGGACAATACAGTGCCACTGACACGGCCTGCAACGAAAACTTGCGGTCTCTCCTTCACTGCAGCCGAGGTGAGTAAGACATTTAAACGTGTTAACCCTCGCAAGGCTGCAGGCCCAGACGGCATCCCCAGCCGCGCCCTCAGAGCATGCGCAGACCAGCTGGCCGGTGTGTTTACGGACATATTCAATCAATCCCTATACCAGTCTGCTGTTCCCACATGCTTCAAGAGGGCCACCATTGTTCCTGTTCCCAAGAAAGCTAAGGTAACTGAGCTAAACGACTACCGCCCCGTAGCACTCACTTCTGTCATCATGAAGTGCTTTGAGAGACTAGTCAAGGACCATATCACCTCCACCCTACCTGACACCCTAGACCCACTCCAATTTGCTTACCGCCCAAATAGGTCCACAGACGATGCAATCTCAACCACACTGCACACTGCCCTAACCCATCTGGACAAGAGGAATACCTATGTGAGAATGCTGTTCATTGACTACAGCTCGGCATTCAACACCATAGTACCCTCCAAGCTCGTCATCAAGCTCGAGACCCTGGGTCTCGACCCCGCCCTGTGCAACTGGGTACTGGACTTCCTGACGGGCCGCCCCCAGGTGGTGAGGGTAGGCAACAACATCTCCTCCCCGCTGATCCTCAACACTGGGGCCCCACAAGGGTGCGTTCTGAGCCCTCTCCTGTACTCCCTGTTCACCCACGACTGCGTGGCCACGCACGCCTCCAACTCAATCATCAAGTTTGCGGACGACACAACAGTGGTAGGCTTGATTACCAACAACGACGAGACGGCCTACAGGGAGGAGGTGAGGGCCCTCGGAGTGTGGTGTCAGGAAAATAACCTCACACTCAACGTCAACAAAACTAAGGAGATGATTGTGGACTTCAGGAAACAGCAGAGGGAACACCCCCCTATCCACATCGATGGAACAGTAGTGGAGAGGGTAGCAAGTTTTAAGTTCCTCGGCATACACATCACAGACAAACTGAATTGGTCCACTCACACAGACAGCATTGTGAAGAAGGCGCAGCAGCGCCTCTTCAACCTCAGGAGGCTGAAGAAATTCGGCTTGTCACCAAAAGCACTCACAAACTTCTACAGATGCACAATCGAGAGCATCCTGGCGGGCTGTATCACCGCCTGGTACGGCAACTGCTCCGCCCTCAACCGTAAGGCTCTCCAGAGGGTAGTGAGGTCTGCACAACGCATCACCGGGGGCAAACTACCTGCCCTCCAGGACACCTACATCACCCAATGTCACAGGAAGGCCATAAAGATCATCAAGGACATCAACCACCCGAGCCACTGCCTGTTCACCCCGCTATCATCCAGAAGGCGAGGTCAGTACAGGTGCATCAAAGCTGGGACCGAGAGACTGAAAAACAGCTTCTATCTCAAGGCTATCAGACTGTTAAACAGCCACCACTAACATTGAGTGGCTGCTGCCAACACACTGACACTGACTCAACTCCAGCCACTTTAATAATGGGAATTGATGGGAAATGATGTAAATATATCACTAGCCACTTTAAACAATGCTACCTTATATAATGTTACTTACCCTACATTATTCATCTCATATGCATACGTATATACTGTACTCTATATCATCGACTGTATCCTTATGTAATACATGTATCACTATCCACTTTAACTATGCCACTTTGTTTACATACTCATCTCATATGTATATACTGTACTCGATACTATCTACTGTATCTGCCTATGCTGCTCTGTACCATCACTCATTCATATATCCTTATGTACATATTCTTTATCCCCTCACACTGTGTACAAGACAGTAGTTTTGGAATTGTTAGTTAGATTACTTGTTGGTTATTACTGCATTGTCGGAACTAGAAGCACAAGCATTTCGCTACACTCGCATTAACATCTGCTAACCATGTGTATGTGACAAATAAAATTTGATTTGATTTGACCTCATAGCAAAATGTGCCATTCCTAGAAAACGTTTTTTTATTTTTATTTTTTATATTTACAGCTAAGGAGCTTCCTCATGCCTGCCCAAAACCAAAACCTAGCAGAACCCCTTCTGTCCACTTGAGAAAATACTATCTCAACCCATTGTAATGGTAAGGGTAGAATTTCAGCTCTATATAATATGCTAGACTCTGGCTCAACCGAATCCTCTGCGCAAAAACTGAACTCTTGGAAGGAAGATATTCAGGAGGAGATATACTACTCCATTCGTCCAAGACTATGTACTAAAGCTTAGACACAGACTGTGAATACTCGGCTAAAACTATTGCAATACAATTGTGACCCGATTTAGGAAACTAGGCATATATCGCAAGTCACGACTTGACAGGTGAGCCCTTTGAACGTAAAAAAATAGTTTTTATAAAATTGTTAAATTACGAGTTGGTTTAGCCACAGAAAAAGAGGAGAAACCTTCCCTCTAGCCATGATTGGCTGAGCTAATGAGTGGGCTGGACATGCTGAGAGATGAATATGGATTGATCTGTGGTGTTGCATCTTGTTTTATCTGAAGATATTATGTTAGCCATGGAGAACTGCAAATACAGTGCCTTGCGAAAGTATTCGGCCCCCTTGAACTTTGCGACCTTTTGCCACATTTCAGGCTTCAAACATAAAGATATAAAACTGTATTTTTTTGTGAAGAATCAACAACAAGTGGGACACAATCATGAAGTGGAACGACATTTATTGGATATTTCAAACTTTTTTAACAAATCAAAAACTGAAAAATTGGGCGTGCAAAATTATTCAGCCCCTTTACTTTCAGTGCAGCAAACTCTCTCCAGAAGTTCAGTGAGGATCTCTGAATGATCCAATGTTGACCTAAATGACTAATGATGATAAATACAATCCACCTGTGTGTAATCAAGTCTCCGTATAAATGCACCTGCACTGTGATAGTCTCAGAGGTCCGTTAAAAGCGCAGAGAGCATCATGAAGAACAAGGAACATACCAGGCAGGTCCGAGATACTGTTGTGAAGAGGTTTAAAGCCGGATTTGGATACAAAAAGATTTCCCAAGCTTTAAACATCCCAAGGAGCACTGTGCAAGCGATAATATTGAAATGGAAGGCGTATCAGACCACTGCAAATCTACCAAGACCTGGCCGTCCCTCTAAACTTTCAGCTCATACAAGGAGAAGACTGATCAGAGATGCAGCCAAGAGGCCCATGATCACTCTGGATGAACTGCAGAGATCTACAGCTGAGGTGGGAGACTCTGTCCATAGGACAACAATCAGTCGTATATTGCACAAATCTGGCCTTTATGGAAGAGTGGCAAAAAGAAAGCCATTTCTTAAAGATATCCATAAAAAGTGTTGTTTAAAGTTTGCCACAAGCCACCTGGGAGACACACCAAACATGTGGAAGAAGGTGCTCTGGTCAGATGAAACCAAAATTGAACTTTTTGGCAACAATGCAAAACGTTATGTTTGGCGTAAAAGCAACACAGCTGAACACACCATCCCCACTGTCAAACATGGTGGTGGCAGCATCATGGTTTGGGCCTGCTTTTCTTCAGCAGGGACAGGGAAGATGGTTAAAATTGATGGGAAGATGGATGGAGCCAAATACAGGACCATTCTGGAAGAAAACCTGATTGAGTCTGCAAAACACCTGAGACTGGGACGGAGATTTGTCTTCCAACAAGACAATGATCCAAAACATAAAGCAAAATCTACAATGGAATGGTTCAAAAATAAACATATCCAGGTGTTAGAATGGCCAAGTCAAAGTCCAGACCTGAATCCAATCGAGAATCTGTGGAAAGAACTGAAAACTGCTGTTCACAAATGCTCTCCATCCAACCTCACTGAGCTCGAGCTGTTTTGCAAGGAGGAATGGGAAAAAATTTCATTCTCTCTATGTGCAAAACTGATAGAGACATACCCCAAGCGACTTACAGCTGTAATCGCATCAAAAGGTGGCGCTACAAAGTATTAACTTAAGGGGGCTGAATAATTTTGCACGCCCAATTTTTCAGTTTTTGATTTGTTAAAAAAGTTTGAAATATCCAATAAATGTCGTTCCACTTCATGATTGTGTCCCACTTGTTGTTGATTCTTCACAAAAAAATACAGTTTTATATCTTTATGTTTGAAGCCTGAAATGTGGCAAAAGGTCGCAAAGTTCAAGGGGGCCGAATACTTTCGCAAGGCACTGTATGTTGCTACTGCTCTCAATAGCATTGCTGCTCTGAATTTTTCAGGTGCTATCGACAAAGGTCAGTGGGAAAAAGTTGTGATGGACTACTTTCTGGACGACGATCGTGCCATGCAATGCTGACTCTCATTTCATAACACATTTTGAAATCAGTGGAACACAACGGGCCAAACAAGCTGTGCAAACTAAACAGAAACAACACAGGATGTCTTATAAAAGGGGTTGCAGTCTGCATTGAAGTTTTCATCCATGTATACAGGTAAGAATCTAGCTTCCGATTCAGATATTGTAGGTTTCAAATTTTGTCAGAAAGTCGTTTTCATTAAAAAAGCTTGCTGGAGTTCCATTGTTGGCTTGCTAACTAACAATGAACCTAACTTTATTTGTTTAACTGTAGCTTGTGTAACAGTATAACTTTAGACCGTCCCCTCGCCCATACCCGGGCGCGAACCAGGGACCCTCTGCACACATCAACAACAGTCACCCTCGAAGCATCGTTACCCATCGCTCCACAAAAGCCGCGGCCCTTGCCGCGAACTACTACTTCAAGGTCTCAGAGCAAGTGACGTCACCGATTGAAACACTATTTAGCGCGCACCACCACTAACTAGCTAGCTATTTCACATCCGTTACACTTGCTATCACAATCGGTTTGTATTACTAGTAACGTTACTAAATGGATTGGGATTATAGTTCATTTTTTAGCTAGCTAATCTAGCTAATGTTAACATGACATGTCTAAACAAAAGATCCCAAGTTAAAGCTAACTTTTTGATAGCTAATGTTAGCTGAGGTTAGGTGGCTGGCTTGCTAGCTAACATCAACTTATGTGTATGAAGTGTGTAATGTGATGTTTTCTCAGAATGCCATTTTGCATTGCTAGTTAAAGCCTAATGTTAGCTAGCTAACATTGAACGTATTGGTTAACTTTAGCTAGCATTGACAATCGGTTTGTATTGCTAGTTAACGCTTACTGTTAGCTAGCCAGCTGACGTTAGATGGCTAGCGTTAGATGGTGTGTAGTGATGTTCTCAAAATGCTATTTCGCATTTATTGTGTAATAATGCTAAAATATTTATGTCTGAAATTTGTCTTTCAGCATGAATTAGTGGAACACGCCTGACTCTAATCTGCCAGTCATACATTCATCAAAAAGAGAGGTAGCCCAAACAAGCAAAGGCAGCAGCGAAGTCATCAACTACATGCACCATTTCTTCACCAACTACGGAGTTGGGAAAACACGTGTGGACCTGAATTATCATAACTGCAGTGGCCAAAACAAGAACAAGTTTGTGCTCTGGTATTGTGCCTGGTGGACCATGCACAAGCTCCACCACAATCTGGACCTTCAATTCCTGATCACAGGCCACACAAAGTTTGCCCCTGTGGGGTACTTTGGCCTCATCAAGCAGCGCTCTTGAAGACCAGAGTGAACACCTTTTCTGAGATTACTGTCCTTCACGACACCAGCACTGTGACAGGGGTCAACATCCCACGGCTGCTTGGACTGGAGGATGGTACGGTGCTGGTGGAAAGCTATGGCTGGCAACAACACCTGACTCTGTACTTCAGGCCGCTGCCACAGATCAAGCAGTACCAGCACTTCAGGTAAAAAAATAAATGTTCTTTGTATCTATACTTGGGAGGTGAATTGATGTTGCAATGTCTTCTGATTTTTTTTGTTATTCCCTGTTTTACAGCTTCGATGCTCGGAGCCTGGTGTTGTTGCCAAGAAGCGTTCGGACTGCTGGGACCAGGTTTCAGCTGCTGCACAACGCTGACATCCTTCCTCCCATAGATGGTCTGCCTGTAAAAGCACCACCTGGACACAGCTAGACAAACTATCTTTTTGACAAGATCAGGGAGTTTTGCAACGAAGAGGCTATGGACATCACATGCCCTGCACCAAAGCCAAGGGCAGGACAGAAACAGGCTCTCCGAATATAGATTCCCTTGTTCATGCGTGGTTTGGACGGAACAGTCAACAGCACTATCTGCAGTGCCTCTATTCACATGACTCTCTCCTAACACACACACCATACGTTGCTGCTATTTTTGTTGTTGTCCTGCTGCTCAGCCACTTTACCCCTGATTGGTATGCATATAAGTACCTCGTCTATCACTATTGATATTGTTTGTGTACATACTGTATATTTTATTTATATTTACACTATATTTCTATTGCTACTATGCAAGTAACCATTTGGCTGTAAAGTTTACACCTCTGTAGAGACCATCCACTTAGCAAAATATTGATAAATAGTGCCCCTATCTATCCATCAATAAAACATTATAGCATTTCTTTCACATGACCCATCAATTTAGACAAGTGTATCTGGGTAAGTGTCATCTAATATGGACACTTTCCACTTACATGGAATTTTTCCTTATTGTAGGCTACTACCACTTTTAGTCTTTAGCACATGACCTCATGTGAATCCTTAAAGAGATGGGTGGGGCTGGCTTAAGAGGGTCCTTTTCGAAGTGAGATTCTCAACAAGTTGAGATGGCATTTAGCTTCTTTCATTAATTTGCTCCCCCTCCCCACCTGCTCTCTCTCTCTGTCGTTTCTCTCAGAGCATTGATCAGGTTTATTTATGGGATGACAGATGGGCTAATTATAATAAAGCAGGAATGATGGTGTGCATGGCATTTCTCCTACTGCAAAAAACTGTTGACTTTATTATCTATTTGCCTGAATGGGAAGGGGAACGACAAACTGTAGCTTCTACTACATTACCTCTGCAGCTTGACCTTGTAGGCCATGATAATGAGTTAGCACAATAGAGGAATGGAAGAGAACTGCATCCTATCTATCAGGTGTATGAATGTGCAGTAAAAAGCATATTCCAGGTAAATTAATCAAGTTTTGTAATTTCCATAGCGTTTCAGGAAGGTTATCACGCTACCAGGGAGGGAGGGAGGAAAGAGCCTGCCCTGAAGTAGAACGACAGAATGATGCTCAGGTGAGAAGTAGGAAGACTTAAAGCACTTAAATGTGTTGAGAGGAAGGCAACGTTAGTCTGTTGAGAGGAATTTGAAGTCGTAAGTTTGGAATTACTTCCTAATCATTTAAAATCTGGGGGTCAATTAATTAATGGTGAGCAAATGAATCAGCTAAAACAGCTAGTTGGCCGACAGCCCAAAGTAATGTGATCTATCTATGGAACCAGTTTGAGACTATTCATAATGTTCTAGTTCGGAGTAGATCCCATTTAAATAAAAACCCAGTGAACCACGTACGTTTCAAAGAGAAACGTGCGAGTCATTGGAACTAAAACTCTGTTTCTATCTCTGACAAAGAACATCTGAATGTTAGTTTGTGTTTTGTTTTCTATGTTCAGCATCCTCATCCTGATTCTGGTCCGACCACTAGACAAATCCCTCCTGGGTTCTTTCTTCCCCTCTCCTTGCCGAGGCCTTGAAAGACCTCCCTGACGGCAGCAAGTCGATGCATCGACGAGAAGATTGCAGACTTGACTTCTGCCAGACGGCAGAGAGAGATTGATACCCCAGTTGTCCAGAGGGTATTATCATCCAGGACAGCAAGCAGCCAACCTTGAATCCCTGCATCAGCTCCCTATGTGGAAAGTTGTGCTAGTGGTGTATCGCACCAGATCATAAACCGTTACGGTCAGTAGGTCTCCACTGTTGAAGGAGAGTGCTGTTTGAAAGTCTTGTGAGGTACTACAGGATGTTTTGTGATCTATATCAAAACTGTCATCCACACATTGAATGAACACAATGGATGACTTAGAGATGAGCTGTCTGTCTGTTCATGCTAAGGCAACAAATTGGACTTTGGGCTGCAGTATAAGGCTAGGTGTTATTTGGTGTTTTGCTTTTAATCTTGCTTCAGAGAGGGAGAGAGAGACACAGCTGCATGTGTGCTCTCACATTTTTCAACATGTTTTTTACAAAAAGATAGATAAACTCTGATTTTTCGGCAGGGACATAAACAGGATGCTACCCTCGACGGCATAGGGCTCGAGAGCAGAGGTCTAAGGCACTGCATCTCAGTGCTAGAGGCATCACTACAGACACCCTGGTTCAAATCCAGGATGTATTACAACCGGCTGTGATTGGGAGTCCCATAAGGCGACGCATAATTAGCCCAGCGTCATCCGGGTTTGGCCGGTGTAGGCCGTCATTGCAAATAAGAATTTGTTCTTAACTGACTTGCCTGGTTAACAAAAAAACTCCAGATCACAACTCCAAACCTAAAATGTAATTATGGACAAAATTATCTGGAAGGATTACTACTACCAAGGATTCCTTTTCCCAAGCTATACAGAGGGTGCTCTGGCAAACAAACAGTAGAGACCTGAGGTCAACATCCAACCTGGAACTGAGACAGACCAGATACAACTTCAATTAGCACGGAGGAGTGAAGTGAGATGTGTCGAAGCCTTTGAGCCCAACAAATAGCAGGAGACTCACAGGCTACCCCACCCAAATTCAGAGGCCTTTGAAGCCCTCTCTCGCTGTTCAGAGACCAACCACTGGCATTTTCTACAAGAAATCTGCCTCCAGAAATAAAAGCTTCTCACAAGTGGGTGTGATATCTACTCCCGTTGCCTGCTGCACTGCTGCTTGGATTCCACCTGGCGATCTGTTCACCATCTGTCCTGGCTTGTCTCCCCATCTGGTACAGGTACTCCCCCCTCTCTCCTGAGTTTTCGCTCACCCCCAGCACACAGGCACTGTTGGGGCGAGTGACTCTGAACTTACAATGGCTAGCCCCAAGTCGTTGTATATTTTTTCTTGTGCATTTTGCTATTTATCAAATGACTCCTGTGTGCTTTGTTGACTATGAATTTTCTTGTTTACCCAACCGTGGGACAGACTATGTTAATTCCCACACTCGGGAATCTGACTCTCTATTGGTTACATGGACTCTTGTCCTCCCATCGTATTCATGTTACCTGATGAAATTGCCCCAATTCTGACTTGTGCACTGATATCAGTTTCACTGATTTCTACTCTCGTAAAAGCCTGGGTTTTCTGCACGTTAACACTAGAAGCTTATTACCTAAAGTGGATAAATTGAAAGTGTGGGTTCACAGCTCCAATCCAGATGTGTTGGTCATTACTGAGGCGGGATTAAGGAAGAGTGTTTTGAACACTGATGTTAACCTTTCTGGTTATAACCTTTTTCGGCAAGACAGATCTTATAAAGGTGGTGGAGTGGCAATCTTTACCAAGGAACACATTCAGTGCTCGGTTGTCTCCACCAAGTCTGTCCCCAAACAATTTTATTTACTGGTTTTAAGCATTAAACTTTTAAATACAGTTGAAGTCGGAAAATTACATACACTTAGGTTGTAGTCATTGAAACTTGTTTTTAAACCACTCCACAAATTTCTTGTTAACAAACTATAGTTTTGGAATGTCGGTTAGAACATCTACTTTGTGCATGACACAAGCAATTTTTCCAACAATTGTTTACAGGCAGATTATTTAACTTATAATTCACCCTATCACAATTGCAGTGGGTCAGAAGCTTGGAAAATTCCAGAAAATGACATGGCGTTAGAAGCTTCTAAATGACATAATTTGAGTCAATTGGAGGTGTACCTGTGGATGTATTTCAAAACCTACCTTCAAACTCAGTGCCTCTTTGCTTGACATCATGGGAAAATGAAAAGAAATCAGCCAAAACCTGAGGAAAAAAATTGTAGACGTCCACATGTCTGGTTCATCCTTGGGAGCAATTTCCAAACTCTGAAGGTACCACGTTCATCTGTACAAACAATAGTACGCAAGTATAAACACCATGGGACCACACAGCCGTCATACCGCTCAGGAAGGAGACACGTTCTGTTTCCTAGAGATGAACAGACTTTGGTGCAAAAAGTGTGAATCAATCCCAGAACAACAGCAAAGGACCTTGTGTAGATGCTGGAGGAAACAGGTACAAAAGTATCTCTATCCACAGTAAAACGAGTCCTATATCGACATAACCTGAAAGGCCGCTCAGCAAGGAAGAAGCCATTTCTCCAAAACCGCCATAAAAACAGCCAGACTACGGTTTGCAACAGCACATTGGGACAAAGATCGCACTTTCTGGATAAATGGCCTATGGTCTGAAGAAACAATAATATAACTGTTTGGCCATAATGACCATCGTTATGTTTGGAGGAAAAAGGGGTAGGCTTGCAAGCTGAAGAACACCACCCCACCCATGAAACACGGGCGTGGCAGCATCATGTTGTGGGTGTGCTTTGCTGCAGGAGGGATTGGTGCACTT
Source organism: Oncorhynchus clarkii lewisi (assembly GCF_045791955.1). NCBI lineage: Eukaryota > Metazoa > Chordata > Actinopteri > Salmoniformes > Salmonidae > Oncorhynchus > Oncorhynchus clarkii. Next base: position 42,321,004 of record NC_092150.1, read on the forward strand.
CACAAAATAGATGGCTTCATGAGGAATGAAAATTATGTGGATATATATATTGAAGCAACATTTCAAGACATCAGTTAGGAAGTTAAAGCTTGGTCGCAAATGGGTCTTCTAAATGGACAATGACCCCAAGCATACTTCCAAAGTTGTGGCAAAATGGCTTAGGGACAGCAAACTCAAGGTTTTGGAGTGGCAATCACAAAGCCTTGACCTCAATCCTATAGATAATTTGTGGACCTGCAAGGAAGCCTACAAACTTGACACAGTTACACCAGCTCTGTCAGGAGGAATGGGCCAAAATGCACCCAACTTATTGTGGGAATCTTGTGGAAGGCTACCCAAAACGTTTGACCCAAGTTAAACAATTTAAAGGCAATGCTACCAAATACTAATTTAGTGTATGTAAACTTCTGACCCACTGGGAATGTGATGAAAGAAATAAAAGCTGAAAAAAAATCACTCTCCTATTATTTTGACATTTCACATTCTTAAAATAATAGTGATCCTAACTGACCTAAAACAGGGAATTTTTATTAGGATTAAATGTCAGGAATTGTGAAAAACTGACTTTAAATGTATTTGGCTAAGGTGTATGTAAACTTCCAACTTCAACTGTAGGTCTTCTTTGACTGTTGCTGTGTGTTATTGTCCTAACATCAGCACCAGCCTGTACCCTACTTGCCCTAAGCTCTCTCCTGGCCCCGTACACGAATTCTGAATTTGTGCTGCTATGTGACCTAAACTGGGACATGCTTAAAACTCCTGACCAAGTTTTAAAACAATTGGACTCACTAAATATTTGTCAGATTATTACCAATCCCACAAGGTAAGACTCCAAACACCCAGAAAAGGCTACTCTCCTCGATGTTATCCCGGCAAATCATCCTGATAGGTATCAGTCTGGTGTTTTCTGTACTGACAGCCTGTGTTCATATTGGCTGCTCAGTGAAATGACCTGTCCTGATTTGTTATAGACGCTTGCTAAAAAACTTTAATGAGCAAGACTTCCTTCATTACCTGGCCTCTTTAAATTGGTATAGATTCAGCTTGATCCCCTCTGTCAAGCTCTTTGACCTTTTTTTAATAGTTTCAGTGGTATTGTAAACAAACACGCCCACATAAATAAAATGAGAATTAATAATAGGTTCAGCCCCTGGTTCGACCGTGATCTAGCAGAGTTACTCCACCTCAATAATTGCATTTAGCGAAAGGCTCGGCATACGCATACTCAGGTTGACTGGCTCTCGTTCAGGCAAGGGAGAAATAAATGCACTCAGGTTATCTGGAAGGCCAAAGGTAGTTACTTTAAGGAGCAGTTCTCTTTCTTTGGGTTTAACCACAGTTTTTGACCCTTGCCTGTTTTCTGGACTCCGTACCCGCCTGCCTGACCATTCTGCCTGCCCTCGAGCCTGCCTGCCTGCCATGTTGTACCTCCTGGACTCTGAACTGGTTTTGACCCACCATTGGGAGGCATGAAAAGTTACTACTGGACCTTTTGGAAGGGCTTCATTCCCTGACGGAACGCCACGACCAAAGGTTTAAGGCTATTATGGAGAAAACCAGGGACTTAGCTCATAGGCAGCCTGCCACCTCTGAGAACACCCAACCACCCAGTAACTTTTTCCCTATGAGTGCTGAGTTTGTACAGCCTACTCCAGCTCCCTGAGAACCCAGTTTACCTCCTCCAGAGCGATATTCTGGGGTTACTGGTACCTGCCAGGGTTCTCTTTCTCAGTACTCTCTTATTTTTGAGCTACAGCAATCGTAGTTTCCTTCGGACCGATCAAAGTTAGCGTATATTATTATTACGCTAATGTCGAGAAGGGCGCTCTCTTGGGCTAAGGCAGTTTGGGAGCCACAATCCAACATTTTAACATCATCTGGAGTATTTCATGGCAGAGGTGAGGAAGGTGTTAGACGCGAGGAAGGTGCCCGAAAACTTAAATCAAGACTCCTGTACTGTGGCGGTTGAGAGTGCCTGGAATCCGGAGTCTCTTTTCGATACCTTCTGTCACGTATTATCTGAAGTGGTAAAAGATGAGCTAGCTGCTCGGGAAATCCTGGTGGACTTCGATTCCCTCATTGCCCTCACCATTAGAATTGATGGACGCTTAAGGGAACGCAGGAGTGAGAGGAGGTCTGTCCTAGGTCACACTCGTTCATCCGCAGTGGCTAGCTCATCTTTGAAGGAATCTTTGAAGGATGTCCCCAAAGGCTGTTTTTCTGAGAGGATCCGAAGCCACCCGAGCTCCCTCGAGAATCCTCGGCGACGGGTGAGTCAGATACTCCAGAACCTATGCAACTGGGCAGAGCTAGGTTATCGCCTAGGGAACGTTCACATAAATTCCAACAGTTGTCTGTTTTTTTATATGCATATTCTAGCATCTGGTCCTGAGAAATAGGCCGTTTACTTTGGGAACGTTAGTTTTCCAAACATAAAAATAGTGCCCCTAGCTTCAAGAGGTTTTAAGCGCGCAAACACAAATTTCCAAGACTGTCCCTGTACTAAAACGGTTATTTCTTATTCGTTTTTCAAGTTATAAGTCTGAAACCTTGAACATAGACTGACACCAAGTGGAAGCCATAGGAATTGCATCATGGAAGCTAGAATTGTGTATGCCCTTATACTTGCCATTAGAAGAGCATGGTCTCTCAAAAAAACACTTGCGAGACTCCCAGTTACACAATAAATGTTCCTTTTGTTCCATAAAGATTATTTTTAGATCCAAAATACCTCCATTTGTTTGGCGCATTATGTTCAGAAATCCACAGGCTCGAGCGGTCACGACATTGCAGACAAAAATTCCAAATAGTATCCGTAATGTCCACAGAAACATGTCATCATTTTTTATAATCAATCCTCAGGTTGTTTTTAAAATATATAATCAATAATATATCAACCGCAAATGTCTTTCACAGTAGGAGAGGGAAAGGAAATGGCTGTACGAATTCTGTTGCGCAAGCAAAACTCATGTGACCACTTGACGCGATGTTATCGTTCTGGCTCATTTTTCAAAATAAAAGCCTGAAACTATGTCTGAAGACTTGACACCTTGAGGAGGCGATAGGAAAAGGAATCTGGTTCATATCCCTTTAAATCCAGCAATGGGAGGCTATGGAACATGGAGTTTTCAAAACAGAAGCCACTTCTTGTTTTGATTTTCCTCAGGGTTTCTCCTGCAATATCAGTTCTGTTATAGTCATAGACAATATTTTGACAGTTTTGGACACATTAGAGTGTTTTCTATCCAAAACTAATAATAATATGCATATATTAGCATCTGGGACAGAGTAGGAGGCAGTTCAGTCTCGGCACGCTATTCATCCAAAAGTGAAAATGCTGCCCCCTATCCCAAAAAGGTTAATTAACACTTTATTCAGCAAATTAATTAACTATTAAATGAAAAGCAGTAGCACTTTTTTTCACAACTTATGGATTTTATAGATTTGTTATTGCAATTACACTCTACTTCTATCGCTAATAATTAAGCTCTGTGCTTACCTTGCCTCAATGTCTTCAAACTTCTAATACATCAATCAACTCCTACTCCATTTTCCCCAGCATCATCTCTTTCCCTCTCTTTTACACTGATATTTGTGACCCATTTCAGGAAACTAGGCGTATGTTGCGGGTCACTACTTCACAGGAGAGCCGTTTCAACGTATAAAAAAAAGGGCCTTCTCGAACATGTGAACTTTCATGTGCCTTAATAACAAACTTGTATGCCCTCTGTAAATACAAATACAATTGTTCAATTACGAGCCTAGTTAGTTTAGCCAAAGAAAAGGTGAGAAACTTTCCCGCTAGCCATGATTCGATGAGATAATGAATGGGATGGACATGGCAAGAGATGAGTTTGGATTGGTGTGCAATATAGCACGCCTCTGTCTATTTGAGCTGGTCAGTGTGTCTAGGTAATCCTGTATAACGTGGCGTTAATTTTTTTTATTGTCTATTTAAACTGCATAATAAGTGTTGCTCTCCACTTTCTGGAGGACTGAGTTTTGAAATCAGCGGAATTCGAGTATGAAAGCTAAAGAGATGGAAAAAACACCTGTCTCCAGATTACATCTTCAAACTAAGGGCAACTATGGCATCCGTGACAAAAAGGGAGAAGCGTCCAGCCATGTATACGGACGGATAAGATACGTAGTCAACCTAGCTACATTTTCAGATATATCACGTTTCTAATTTTGACAGAGAGCCATTTGCTTGGCTAGCTGTAGCCTAATGTTAGTTAGCTAACATTGAACTTGTTTGGTTAGATACCTGCAATTTCATGCAGGGCAGTAACATCATGAGTTGTGATTACACTTCATTGTTTACCTAGCTAGCTAATGTTAACTGGCTGGCTCGCTAGATAATGATACGTTTATGACCTTATTATTCATATCTCAGAGCCATTTTCTTAGCTGGTTCTAGCATTGAACCTGGTTAGTTAGCTATCTGCAGATTCATGCAGGTGTTGATGATTAACTTACAGGAGAGTGAGACCAAATCATGGACGCTGGACAGAGTGGAATCAAGTATAGCAAAAAGGCAGTTTATTAAGGTCAAATATATCTTGTCCTAGCAGTTTAACGTGCACGGACCTGATTCATATAGCTCAAAATGGAGTTAGCTGAAAAAGGGCTTAGACAAAGGTTACAACAGTTTTTATACATAGAATGATGTAGGTGGAGTCTTGTCGTGTCGCCTTCTGAATGGTCCCGAAGGGTTGGAGGCGGACCTGCTCCAGCCAGAGCATGAGCCCCAATGGTGCACAGCAGAATCTTCTGCTATGGGCACCCGACCAGTAGAGGGTGGATGGAGTGTGTGTGTTTATGCAAGAAGGTATTTGTGTGTCAGGGGATCGTGAGGTAGGGAGAACTGAGAGGGGCAGTTTATGGTTGGGGGTAGGGTGCTTCCTGTTTGGACAGGGGTGCGTGCAATGACTTGAGTCAGGCGGCTTAATATATGTGCTTGATATATGAGCTATGTATATATGTATTTATATGTATATTGCAATATATATATATATATATATGTATTTTTGACGGTGTCAGGGATAGGGGACTGGGTAAGTGTACGTGATGTGGTAGGGTGTGATAGTTGTTCTATTAACCATGTGAAAGTGCCCAGAGACACCCCAAATATCAGTAGGAATATCACAAACAAAGGCCCAGATAATCCTAGCCTTGCCCAGGGAGAGAGAAATATCCCTCTAACTGGGCGAGGTTCCTTTGTCAGGGGAGATGGAGTTTGATACTCCATCACCCGAGTCAGGAGTGTCTTAATGTGGTATCGAGTTAGGCTGCTCAAATCAGCTCAGACTTCAGTCAGTGTTCTGGAAGGAGTTGGGGCTGGGGTGCAATGTGTAAGGTGGTGCCAAGGTGCGCCTGATTTACCTTTGACCTGGACTGAGTGTGAAGTAACCTCCTTCACTTCGTACGGTCCAGTCCACCTGGGTTCCAGCCACTTTCTCTTGTGGACTTTAACCCTCACCCAGTCTCCAACTTTTACCTTCAGTGGTGGCGTGTCCCCCGGCAGCTCCCCCTCCTGGACCTTGTGAACCTGGGTAGAGAGTGCTGCAGAGAGTAGCGTCAATTTTTCACATAATCAGACATTACAATTTGTTGTACATCAAGAGCGGGCATATGACCTCCCTCCCTTGGTGTACCAGGCATGACTCTTCCAGTCATTTTCTCATGAGGAGAGAGATGGGTGCCTGCTCCTGGTGAGGCTCTCATAGCCATCAGTGCCAGAGGCAGGACTTCAACCCATGTCAACTTCGAACCTGCACACACTTTAGCTATCTTAGCTTTCAACTTTTGGTTTGACGTTCCACCAGACCTTGAGATTGGGGCCTATACACAGATCCAAATCTGTGGGTTATGCCAAATCTTTCTTCCACCTGTCTTAGGTGTTTGTTACTGAAATGTGAGCCACTGTCTATATACCTTGGTATTAGTTTGGTTTGTAGCCACTTAATGACTGACCTAGCATTCTCTTTTGCTGTTGGTATTGCTTCTAACCATTTGGACACCTATCTACCATAACTAAGAGATAGCGTTCTATGCTACTGTCCTGAAAACATGCATTAGGTACTGGGTATGAGCCCATTGGTGTTTGATATGGTTTCTTTGAGTTGTGGCTACCACAAATGTTGCATTCGTCACAAAATAAATCAGTCATTACGTTGCAAAATAAGTCAGTCATTACTTTAATTTGAGGGTGCCACCAGATGTGCGAGACCTTTTGAAGGGTCTTTAGTTTCACCAGTCCTTTGTTCTTTGTTCTTCTTCCTTTCTGCTTCCTCCCCCTCTTGTTTCTGGAAAAGGACGGATGAGGTGAATTCGTCTTTTACAGAAACATCCAACCGCAGATAGATCTGTTGTCAGTTGTGCAAAACCTGTTGATGATCCGGGTGGGAGGAGGTTCATTGGTATGGGTAAAAATGTTTTTTTTTTCAGTAAGTTGGCTCCCTTGTCCTGCAGCGGGTGGGGGACATCTTCATTGCCAGGGCATAGCGTTCCCTGCCATATCTTGCTGTTGCTGCATGTGGCTGGATCCTGGGTGGTTGTATTCCGGCTGTTCCTGCTGCATATAGCTAGGTTCTGGTGGGCTGTAGTGTAGAGGTGGGGGTCCTCCTCTTCCTCTCCCTGGTGCTCCTCCACGTCCTGATAGTGAAGGAGGACAGAGTGGCATAGTTCCCTTCAGTAGGGTAAGATCTGCGCAGTTCATCCCATAAAATGGTCCTGAAACGATCTAGGGGCAGGGTGGGTGGCTGGTCTCTGAGGTCGGCTGCTGTCATGCTGCCTTTCATGGTCCCATGGTTGGTGGCTCTGGCTAGTAGTGCTTTCATGTCTCCTAGGCAGAGATCCAGACCGGAGGTCAGAGTCTGCAGCTGGTGTAGCCATGCGGAGGCTCCTCCATGTAGGCTGGGCATCTGTTCCATCAGTGTGGTCAGGTCAGTAATTTTCCAGGGTTGGTACTCTACGTAGCGTGGATCAGCTGCTGGGCGTAGGGGATACATGCTGGCTCCACCCCGTTCCAGGTCCCAGTCTTCTCTGGTGGTCACGCCTTTAGATCTTAGTCCAGCCACCCTGGCAGACTTCCGGGTGGCGGTCGCCCCCTGTGTTTCGGTCATGTCAGTCACCTTTCCCTTCATCATGCCTTCGATGTGGTACTCACCCATCCCTCTGCCTTCATTATTCATCAGGCCCTTCGCTTGGGCTATTGATTGACTTAATTCTCTCCTTAAGTGTTGTATTTCACAGTCTATTTCTGAACTGGTGGATGTCTTTCTGTTGCTGTCCTCATCATCTTCTGTTGCCTGACTCTCGTGGCTGTGGTAGGAAACGCCCACCTGTAGCTCCAGAGCCTACCGAGCCTCCGAGATCTATCAGGAGGGAACCGGCAGAGTTTCCGGGGAAGGCTCCTTCCTTGCATTGGTGTTCTCGCTTCTGGGAGGTGTTCCCTGGATGTGGAGTGCTGGTGGTGGGGAGTGGCTCTCACTCGATCTGCCCTCCTGTTATTCCGAAGCTCATAGCCCCATTGAGCTGGCCTGCCTGTATGCTTAGGACTGGGGCCTGTATTATGGGAGGTGCCCTGGTGAGGAAAGGGTTGTTACCGTGGAATGGGTTGTGTGACGGGCTCCGGTGATTTTGTCCCTTTGAGTATGGCGGGGGCTGAACTGCCTCCATTGACAATTTTGGGTATAGTGAGGGAGAAGCGGCCTCAGGGGGAGCCGTGGGCAAGATCTCAGGTGGGGCTTTAACATCCCCCGTTGACGCAGAAGCCACGCACATCATGTCTGGTTTGTCTTTTGGTAGCACCCTCCTACTCTCCTCTATAGCCCATGTCTCTACCTTCAACTCTGCTCCTGCCCGTTCTTTCTCTCTTGTCCCTTTCTTTGTTCCTCTCTGTCTCACTTGCCGTTGCTTTCCCTACGTCTTCATGTAGCTCTCTCTGCATAGCTTTGAGCCGCTCCTCAACAGAAGGGGCTCCGCTAAGGTAACCTGCCTGGGTCCATTTAAATTTTATTCCCTCCCATACCGACTTTATTTTGTTATACTGTTCTTTCCCTCCAGCTCTATCCATCATGCTCTGATCTAAAAAGCCATTGAATTTAAGTTTGGGCGTGGTTGTTGCAGCCATTTTATCTAGTTCGTCTGATAATGTGTATAATGCGTTATTTAGGTATATTCAATCCTTACTATGTGGTGTTTATTTCTATCGTTGTATGCTTAGCCCGTCCCTGCAGGGATGTACTGCTGTGCTGGCTCAGGCTTATCTCTTCCACCCCCACCCTCGCATGCAAAGGGGGTTGTCAGTATGTGACGCCCAACCACGTGTGTGTTTCTCTGGTATTTTATTTGGATTTGTTCAGCAATTTATTTAGGTATTTTCTAGAAATGATTCGGTGATTTCCTTTTGGAACGATGTATCAGTGAATTTAGGAGATTCTATAACAATTGTCAGAATAATTCTATCTTTGTAGGAATACCAACAGCGGAAAGAGGGAAAAAGAAACAGTCAATATTTTAGCACGGCGGCTGGGTTAATTCACAGCTCGGCGACTGGTAAGAACAGTATTCAGCTCAGTGTTCGTCAATATTACACCGTTTATCTATTCACAGTATGGCAATCATTCCCCAACAAATGTTTTGTCTGAATTGGGCACAACAAATTCACGGAACGTCAAATTTGGTTATATTAATTATAGTTTGATGTGCAATGATCACCTCATTCCCGATCTCTGTCTTGAGGAACGCCAAATTTACATGTACTATATCTATTCGACTACACCTCTAACATAACCAATTAAACAGTTTACAACTTATTTAATAGGATCTTTTACATGCAGATTCAGTCGATCTATTAATTAACTACACCTCTAACACAACCAATTAAACAATATACCACTTATTTAATAGGATCTTTTACATGCAGATTCAGTTAATTATCTGTTAACTACACCTCTAACATAATCAATTAAACAGTTTACAACTTATTTAATAGGATCTTTTACATGCAGATTCAGTTAACCAGTCTCTATTTATGCAAGATATCTTTTAACCATGCCTTGATTTCTTAAAAGCAATTTAACAGCAATTCATACTCACGCTCAGTACTACTGATCAAAATTTGGTTGTAGGCTAAGATACAATATGCAGATTCTGATTTAACAGGCTCTGCTTACCTTTTATGTCGAGCGCTCTGATCAGTCTCCTGAGGCAAGTTGAATGTCCGATGACTCCTAGCGAGAGGTCACCTTTCCGTTTGGTTTGCACCCAATGATTTGTCTTCTCTCTCATCAACTTGTCCTAGATCGAATTCAGATGTTTAAACCATCCTCTGCTACCATTTTTGTTGATGATTAACTTACAGGAGAGTGAGACCAAATCATGGACGCTGGACAGAGTGGAATCAAGTATAGCAAAAAGGCAGTTTATTAAGGTCAAAGTAATCTTGTCCTAGCAGTTTAACGTGCACGGACCTGATTCATATAGCTCAAAATGGAGTTAGCTGAAAAAGGGCTTAGACAAAGGTTACAACAGTTTTTATACATAGAATGATGTAGGTGGAGTCTTGTCGTGTCGCCTTCTGAATGGTCCCGAAGGGTTGGAGGCGGACCTGCTCCAGCCAGAGCAGGAGCCCCAATGGTGCACAGCAGAATCTTCTGCTCTGGGCACCCGACCAGTAGAGGGTGGATGGAGTGTGTGTGTTTATGCAAGAAGGTATTTGTGTGTCAGGGGATCGTGAGGTAGGGAGAACTGAGAGGGGCAGTTTATGGTTGGGGGTAGGGTGCTTCCTGTTTGGACAGGGGTGCGTGCAATGACTTGAGTCAGGCGGCTTAATATATGTGCTTGATATATGAGCTATGTATATGAATATATGTATATATGACACAGGGTAGTAATGTCATGAGTTGGGATTATGCTTTATTATTTACCTTGCTAGCGAGCTACATGTCTAAACAAAATACTCCACTATGCAAGTAAACATTTTTGGTGCATTCATAAATTCAGTCTGGCAATCTCCTCCGATTTCAGAGCACTCTTGTCTGAGTGTGCCAGAGAGCGCAGAATAACTGATGAATTTATAAACGCTCAACACCCATATGGCTTGTGTCAGTAAACGTTGGCAAAAAAAGTGTAATTAAATTGTTGCCAGTGTAACAGGTGTAAAATATACTTTATGTATTTCACCGAAAATCACTCATATTTATTTTAAGATGTATTACATTACTTTCAAGAGTGAATTATTTTATTGAATTTATTTTCTAAATTGTGTTGATGCTGTGATGTCATCATTGGGAGCCATGCTCTTACTCCTCAGTTTGCTCAGAGCGTGATGAAGAGAGGTATGTGTTACGTGTGCTCCGGTCTTTTGAATGCACATGTTCACAGATTCACAAGAAAAGACAAGCAGAAGTTATATCATCACTGATTTAGTGTTGCATTACTGTTTATATGAATATATATTTTTGTGATTGGGGATAGTGTTCGAGTGCAACTTTGCAGGGCTAGAATAACTATCGTTAGCTTTGTGGCGGGACAGGGTCTCTTTCAGGTGCAGACGTCGTAAGTTTAAAAAATATATATTTTCTCATGGGTTTTCTGCACTGTCTTTTGTCTTTTATCAGGCAAATATACTTGTATGGAGTCCAGACTGCAGCAGTAACTTTTGCCTTGTATTTATATCCAATCCATGCAGGTATGTTGTGAAATGTGATGATTTTGTATTTCATGTTTAATGTGCCTAGTTAGCTGTCGTTCATTTTGTTACTTGCCCGGGCATGTCAAAAATGCCGTTGCTCCATTCGTATGCTTCAGGTATAATGGTACAAGTGTACACTCTAAGAAATAGAGTGTGCTCTGAACTCAAAACAGGTTATGCACACACAAGAACACGAAACAGGTATGCAAACACACAGAAGTTATTACATACACACACCTCATACTCACAAAAACATATGTACACACACACACACACACTAGTGGTCAGAACCAATTTAATACATGGCCAATTTGGATGCAATCAATTAGCTTAATTTCTCAGAGATCAAATTATACTTCAAAAAAATAATGTTGCAGGAATGCTAATCTTCTCTGTTTCTAACTTCAGAAATGATTTCAGAACAATCTGAGATGGTGGGTGTCATGGCTTGCTGAAATGACATGGAACAACCCATATGTAGTCCCATATGTGCTATTCTAGAAGGCTCTGTTGACATCTAGATTACATGTATACCACCCTGCATACCACTGCTGGTGTGCTTCTGAAGCTAAGCAGGGTTGGTCCTGGTCAGTTCCTGGATGGGAGACCAGATGCTCCTGGAAGTGGTGTTGGAGGGCCAGTAGGAGGCACTTGTTCCTCTGGTCTAAAAAAAATATCCCAATGCCCTGTGTAGGGTGCTGTCTTTTGGATGGGATGTTAAACGGGTGTCCTGACTCTCTGAGGTCATTAAAGATCCCATGGCACTTATCGTAAGAGTAGGGGTGTTAACCCCAAAGTCCTGGCTAAATTCCCAATCTGGCCCTCAAACCATCACGGTCACCTAATAATCCCCAGTTTGCAATTGGCTCATTCATCCCCCTCTTCTCCCCTGTAACTATTCCCCAGGTTGTTGCTGCAAATGAGAATGTGTTCTCAGTCAACTTACCTGGTAAAATAACGGATAAATAAATGTAAAGCTGTGTTATGGACAGTTTAGTCATTGTAATAACATACACTCTTATGTGCAGCTGACAGGCAGCTTTAAGAGATGGGTTATTATTGTAAAGAGTAGGTAGGTATGACTGTTGCAGACCCGGGTCTCAAGGGAAGGCTAAGAGGAGTCTCTCTCTCTATGTCCTTATGCTTTGAAATACTTACTAAATCATGTTTTAAAGTGAGTATTATCTGCAGTGGGTTGGACATTTGGCAAACAGAACTTTTTCGAAATGTAGTTGCATTCTTATCATTTTCAGGATGGACTGTTTTTCCTCAGAGGATGTTCAGAAATCTCCAGCCTTGGTTTTTAATGGAATGCATTTCCCAAAGTTCCCCATGTACCCAGAAAAGTGTAGCGCTTTAGATTGGGCACATGAGAAATTATTATTTCGCAAAGTTAAAAAATATATAAAAAAATACTAATGCAGTTCTATATCTTACAGATGCAGAAAGGCTGCCTCGTGGTGTCTGTCCAGAATAAATGATTTCTTTAGCTTTGAGCAACAGAAATATGCTGATATCTGCACCAGACCTTCCTTCTAAGACTCATCCTTCTGCTAGTACTTTCTATTAATTTATTGCATAAATATTACAGTATGGTTCATCTGTTCCCTCCACCCATTAATATATTATATTTAAATCTAGTGTATGTAATAGGCTTTGTGCCAGTGACGTTGTGGACATTTTTACATTACCAGAGATAAGATGCCAATGATTGTCCAAATTGTGGCTAATCTGGTGCTGATACTAACCATTATTGTGTTTGACTATGAGAACGCTCCTTTCATGCTGATCAGTCATGCCTCCACTGCACTCGCTCCCTCTTACACTTTACCACCCAGCTCTCCTAATGAGGTAAGAGACATTAGAGGAGACAAAGAGCTGCTAGGTTTCCTTTCAATATCTACACAGATACAATACATGGCTTAAAGTAACTGTTGTTCAGTATAATTTGAGTGCATAGGTTTATTAATTCAGAATGTGATGTTGTCTTACCTGGGGCCACCCCTCCCCCCCCCCCCCCAATGTTTTTGGGGCATATAAGCAAACAATGAAAGCTCGTACAATATTCGATGACATTTATCTAAAACAGGCTATAGGCCACATGTGCACCACCAAGTCAGAACATTAGGTTAAGTTATGAGGGGGAAATGTAAATCTATGGCAGCACCCAAGGGGCATGAATGTTCGAGCTCTACCCATAGATTTTGCAGTGACATAATGCCCCAGTGATTGACAGAACACTTAGCCAATCACGGCGCAACTAGAAAACATTACCAACCCCTACGCTCCGTATTTTCTGCTGGCTGCCCCACTACCACAGAAAGCACTGAGCTAGGCTGAAACATCTGCATTTGAGCTGCCTTACTCAAGAAAGCAAAAAAAGAGACCATGTTTGTATGTGGCTTTATTAATTTATTACGTTTTAGGCTACAGATTAGATAAATTATGATGAACTTCATAGAGTGGTGAAAGTACACAGTGATGATAATAATCTCGCTCTTACTCATAATGTAGGCTCGCCTACCCGCACTGTATCTGCGAGCTGTTGGCTAGAGCGCATGTGCCAAGACCAGAGTGGGCACATTTGTATTTTAGTTTTTGCGACAAGACCATTGATGGAGTTGTAAATGCGATGGAAACACATTGAACATAAGTTTTTATTCAGTACATGAAAACTTAAGCAAAAAGGTATATTTTATGTGCACTGAGTTATCACGCACTTTTTTTATGTGCGACAAATCAGTTTGGTAGAAACATGCCATTGGTGGGAAAATGTTTACCGCATTTATGCAGATTTGAGTATATTCGCATGAAAATCTGTCAAATTGGATGGAAACATAACTACTGAATATATACATTTTTGACCCTGTATTTTAACAATAACAACAACAACAACATTGATGTTGCATGTCCCGTATGTTCACTACAGTTCCCTTTTGACATTGTGTCTGAATTATCTGAAGCCACAGTTAGGTAGCCTACTGCTTGCATTTGAAAATGTTATATTGCTGTTGAGAAATGTTATAAATAAGACATTTCAAGCACTTTGAATTGGGCCTTGAAGCTCATAGATTGTCCTGCAGTAGAAACAGCCTGAGCTAATGATCAGGAGTCCTGTCTTTCCTCCTGCCAATTGATAACACCAAAGTAATTATAATGGGAACCGACGAAGGGCTCAGGAATTTGTGGCTTTTCTCAAATGGTCTGTTATAGGAATTAAGAACCAGGCTCATATATATATATATATATATATATATATATATATATATTCCAATTTCAGTCCTGTCACTTTAATTTAGACTTTCATTCCCTTTATCTTGATTCCTGCATTTTGCTTTAATGAAACTTGGACATTACATGTTAGCCCATGACATCAATCACTTCTACAGTATGTGTGCAGTGTGTGTGCAGTGTGTGTACAGTGTGTGTGTGTGTGTGTATGTGCACATTCAACGTCACTTCAAAGCCCCCAAGATTAAGTGAAGACACATACAAAACAAATGGATTATAATTGTAAGTCGTCCCTCAATTTCCTTTGTACACAGGAAGTTCAAAAACACTGTTTCTTGGCATTTCCTGACTTATAATCATAACTACAATCATAGTTATAATTGTTCTACAGAGATTTCATAATGTATTCCTGCCATTGATTAACATTTTCTCCAACCTAGCTATACAACCCATTTTCTCACAAGGTTATGGCTGCCTGCATGTGTCTTTCTCTCTGTTCCCTGCGTGCCAAGGTCATTCCCTACGCAAGGACTAGCACCTCATTGTGAGATTCAGACCTTTCTGCCATCTGCAAAGCGCCTTGTCACAATCCCTAGCCTTTGTCATATATCTGGATTCGTGCAGATGGCTGCAACCCTTTCCGGGCTGTTCCATACAGCAATTTTCCCACCAGCAAGGCCTCGTAGGGGGCTCGGTGACAATAAAGCTACAGTAGTGGGTGGAAGGGAGAGAGGGAAGGAGAGGGAGTGCAAAGGTAGAGAGAAATGCGTGTGTATATGTGCGTGTGTGTGAGAGAGAGACTTGCTGCCAAAAGGGAGAGCAGCATTAGGACCTGATTGAACCACTAATGCTAGTAGTGTTGGTGGCCAACATTCCTAATCACAATGTGCTTGCTTTCTTCATTTGACACAAATGAAACCTCCTACTGTATAATAAATATCCTAGAGGTACACTGTTGATTTCCCTGCTGGGACAGAGGTATTCTGATGGAGAAAATGTCTCAAATGATAATGTGTATGATTATATTATATTCTCTGAACAAAAATATAAACACAACATTTAAAGTGTTGGTCCCATGTTTCATGAGCTGAAATAAAAGCTACCAGAAATGTTCAATAAGCACAAAAAGCTTATTTCTCTCAAATTTTGTGCACAAATTTGTTTACATCCCTGTTAGTGAGTATTTCGCCTTTGTCAAGATAATCCATCCACCTGACAGGTGTGGCATATAAAGATGCTGATTTAACAGCATGATCATTACACAGCTGCACGTTGTGATGGGGCCACTCTAACTTATGCCGTTTTGTCACACAACACAATGCCACAGATGTCTCAAGTTGAGAGAACGTGCAATAGGCATGCTGACTGCAGGAATGTCCACCAGAGCTGTTGCTAGAGAATTTAATGTTAATTTCTCTACCATAAGACACCTCCAACATTGTTTTAGAACCGGCCTCACAACTGCAGGCCATGTGTAACCACGCCATCCCAGGACCTCCACATCTGGCTACATGCTGGATAATCTGAGATCACCTGCTGACAGCTGAGGAAACTCAGGGGTATTTCTGTTCATAATAAAGCCCTTTTGTGGGGAAAAACACATTCTGATTGGCTGGGCCTGGCTCCCCAGTGGGTGAGCCTGGCTCTCAAGTGGGTGGACATATGCCCTCCTAAACTCAACCATACGCCCTCCTAAACCCACCCACCCATGTCCAATCGTGTGAAATCCATAGATTAGGGCCAAATGCATTTATTTCATTTGACTGATTCCCCCCCCCCCACCCCCGCCCCACCCTACCATATGTGTAAGACATGTTTTCTGTGACACCTCTGAGATTGTGCAGGATAAAGTTTTGTCAGGCGTATATTTTACCAAAATGTAATACTATTGCTAAGGCACTCCTGGGCTGTGATTTGTCCTCGTTTGTCAACTGAGCTGAAATGTGACACCGTGCCGGAGGAGTTGTATCAGTGTTACACACCACACTGCTTATCACAGGAGTTGGATAAATGTGGGAGAGGATAATTACTGCCCCAGGTATCGATTTTTGGAGGATTAATGCAGGTTTGATACCATTTCTGTTGATCCTGGAAATGGTTGCAGTACAATGGCCAGGACTTATCTACCTACAGTATGTACTGTACGCACACATGACTGGGGTCAAAGGTTCTGGTTTATAAATGTTATGGGAATGTTTTCTAACAAATACCTGAAGAGTGTTATCTGCATATTGAACTGATACAAGAGCCTACCAATATGTTCTATCAATATACACACACACTACCGTTCAAAAGTTAGGGGTCACTTAGAAATGTCCTTGTTTTTGAAAGAACCGCATTTTCCATTAAAATAATATCAGATTGATCATAAATACAGTGTAGACATTGTTAATATTGTAAATGACTATTGTAGCTGGAAACGGCTGATTTTTCTGATCAGTAAACATCACTCCTGTGTTCCAGTAGCACATTGTGTTAGCTAATCCAAGTTTATCATTTTAAAAGGCTAATTGATCATTAGAAAACCCTTTTGCAATTATGTTCGCACAGCTGAAAATGGTTGTGCTGATTAATTAAGGGCTAGGCGTCCCGCTAGCGGGACACCTGTCGACAACTTCCGGTGAAATTGAAGGGTGAGCAAATCAAATAAATAATTATATAAATTATGGATATTAAAACATTTAGGTACATACAGTACAAGTGTCTTATATCGGTTTAAAGCTTAAATTCTTGTTAATCTAACTGCACTGTCCGATTTACAAATCGGCTTTACAGCGAAAGCATGCCATGCGACTGTTTGAGGATGGTGCCCCACTTCAACATATTTCCACCTGCACAAGCTTCATAAAATCACAAATAGCGATTAAATATTCACTTACTTTTTGAAAATCGTCCTCTGATTTGCAATCTAAAGGGTCCCGTCTACAACATGTAGTGTCGTTTTGTTAGATAAAATCCTTCTTTATATCCCAAAAACTGTTTAGTTGGCGCCATCGATTTGAGTAATCAACTCGTTCAACATGCAGAGAAAGGAATACATAAAGCTACCCCTAAACTTTGTTAAAACAAGTCAATACCTTTCTATTCAATCCTCGGGTACCCTAAAATGTAATTAAACTATAATATTTCATACGGAAAGTAGTATGTTCAATAGGAAAATGATATGAGCAGGTGCGTGTCCTCTTCGTTGCGCGTGCACAGACTGATTTTCAACTCTGAGTCCCTTTAGTAAAACTCATAATTATTCCTCATTTGCGAAGAAACAAGCCTGAAACATTGAACAACAACTGTTGACATCTAGTGGAAGTCATAGGAATTGCAATTTGGGAGCTGGATTTGCATATGCCCCTATACTTTCCATTGTAAGAGCATGGGCTCAAAAAATAAGAATTTCCTGTTGGTTTGTCTTTGGATTTTCTCCTACCATATCTATTGTGTTATAGTCTCATACATTATTTTAACATTTCTACAACCCTCAAAGTGTTTTCTATCCAATGGTACCAATTATATGCATATCCTGGCTTCTGGGCCTGAGTAACAGGCAGTTTATTTTGGGCATGTCAGTCAGGCGGAAATTGAGAAAAAAGGACCCTAGCTCTAACAAGTTGTAAAGAAGCAATACAACCGGCCTTCTTTAGACCTGTTGAGTATCTGGAGCATCAGCATTTGTGGGTTCGATTACAGGCTCAAAATGGCCAGAAATAAATAACTTTCTTCTGAAATGTGTCAGTCTACTCGTTGTAATAATCGTTTGGCCCTAGTTTAGCCACATCCTCTCAGTGACCTCCACACACCTCTTGTATTGGTTTAGTTTTCGACAAAACGGCTGACATCACATCACCCTTGACTGCTCTTGTGATTTAACAGCCCTCAGTTTGCCCCTACATGGCTGAAGAGGAGCTCAGGGTTGGTGTTGATATGATGGTAAGATTTGTTATCTGAGAGCTGGCAGATGGATGTCCAACCTCTCCTCCTGTATGGGCCATTCAGGATTGTTGTCACCCTCAAATTATGTTTATGAATAGATTTTGGATCGATGCTATCTGCTCCCCATCATTGAGTCCTTGAGGCTTGGTTGGAATCTACCATCTGTTAGAAGATGTTAATGAGATCTGTGTCTGATGATAGACCACAGCTCAGGAAATTGATAACAAAAAAGAATATTGAGGGGTCCTCGACAATGACGCTTTATTAATATACCACTGCTATCTAAATCATTGAAAACAACAAGCATGCTGCTGTTTAAAGCCGTGATTCCGATTTTTTAAATGAAATCAATACAACATGGGCCTATTTGACTGAGATTTAGTTATTGGCCTGCATGATGTAGCACTCACGTCTGTCATCATGAAGTGCTTTGAGAGACTAGTCAAGGATCATATCACCTCCACCCTACCTGTCACCCTAGACCCACTTAAATTTTCTTACCGCCCCAATAGGTCAGTACAGGTGCATCAAAGCTGGGACCGAGAGATAGAAGCTGTTTTTCAATCTCAAGGCCATCAGATTGTTAAACAGCCATCACTAGCACAGAGAGGCAACTGTCTATCTACAGACTCAATATCATTGGCCACATGATGTCCTAAAAAATAATGAAACTAATGTTACATTTTTTTATCAGAACCTTTACATTTAAACCTTTTTCTTGTAATGAAGGCCATTTACAGTGTTTTCATTATGAACAGAACATACCATGCCAAAGCTTTAAATTGGAATTCATGTTAGAACATTTAAGCCCATCAGGGAGAGACATTACTCAGGTCTACTACAGCTCTGCTGGGAAAAGGTCAAGATATTTGACTGCTACTCAAGTGTATTTTACTTTTCTGGTTCCTGCGGTAGGGCTGAGCTGCTGTGGTAGAGTCCAGGTTGAGTCAGCAGCCCACACTTCATCATTGCCGACATTTCAATCCGTTTCCCCGGTTCACTTCTACCACATTTACAGCATCACAGATTTTCAATACTGATCAGTCACAGCCTCTTTCCTTTTCATTCATCTCCAGCTCCTTTCTTCTACTTTTATCCTTTCTCCCTCCTCTCCCCAAACCCTTCGGCCCTCCTTCCGCTTGCTTGTTCTGCCTTCCTTTTCTAACCCCTTTTTTCTCCTCTCATTCCTCCCTCTACCTTTTTGTCTTCCCCTCCCCTCTTCTGCCCCCCCCTCTCAACCAGCTTAATGAGGTAGTCACCTGGAATGCATTTAAATGATGATGTGCCTTGTTAAAAGTTCATTTGTGGAATTTTGTTCCATCTTAATGCGTTTGAGCCAATCAGTTTTTGACTGTTTTGACAAGGTAAGGGTGGTATACAGAAGATAGCCCTATTTGGTAAAAGACCAAGTCCATATTATGGCAAGAACAGCTCAAACAAGCCAAGAGAATAGACAGTACATCATTACTTTAAGACATGAAGGTCAGTCAATATGGAAAAATGTCTAAAAGTGCAGTCGTAAAAGCCATCAAGCGCTATGATGAAACTAGCTCTCATGAGGACCGCCACAGGAAAGGAAAACCCAGAGTTACCTCTGCTGCAGAGGATGAGTTCATTAGAGTTACCAGCCTCAGAAATTGCAGCCCAAATAAATGCTTCAGAGTTCAAGTTAGACACATGAACATCAACTGTTCAGAGGAGACTACGAGAATCAGGCCTTCATGGTTGAATTGCTGCAAAGAAACCACTACTAAACCACTACTAAAGGACACTAAAGGACACAATAACAAGAAGAGACTGGCTTGGGCCAAGAAACACGAGCAATGGCCTTTAGACCGGTGGAAGTCTGTCCTTTAGTCTGATGAGTACAAATTTAAGATTTTTGATTCCAACTGTCGTGTCTTTGTGAGTCGCAGAGAAGGTGAGCGTATGATCTCCACATGTGTGGTACCCACCGTGAAGCATGGAAGAGGAGGTGTGATAGTGTGGGGGTGCTATGCTAGTGAGTCTGTCTGTGATTTATTTAGAATTCAAGGCACACTTAACCAGCATGGCTACCACAGCATTCTGCAGCGAGACACCATTCCATCTTGTTTGGCTTCTTGGGACTATCATTCATTTTTCAACAGGACAATGACCGAACACACCTCCAGGCTGAGATGGTTTGGGATGAGTTGGACTGCAAAGTGAAGAAGAAACAGCCAACAAGTGCTCAGCATATGTTGGAACTCCTTCAAGACTCTTGGAAAAGCAATCCACGCGAAGCTGGTTGAGAGAATGCCAACAGTGTGCAAAGTGATGATTTGAGCTGTCATCAAGGCAAAGGGTTGTTACTTTGAAGAATCTAAAATACATTTTGATTTGTTTAACACCTGATTACATAGTTTTGATGTCTTCACTATTATTCTACAATGTAGAAAATAGTACAAATGAAGAAAAACCCTTGAATGAGTAGGTGTGTCCAAACGTTTGATGGTACTGCACACACCAGGTGATCAGATGTCTGGAATTAGTATATAGCTAATTAATTCTGGATGCTGATCCAACCAAATATGCACAGATATGTTTTTGTCATGATCAATGGTGACATTACAATGAAATGCATTATTATTACATACAGTGGGGTCCGAAATTATAATAATCATTAAATATATTAGATACGTTGTATATGGCTTGTGAAAGTATTCGGCCCGTTGGCATTTTTCCTATTTTATTGTCTTACAACCTGGAATTAAAATAGATTTTTGGGGGGTTGTATAATTTGATTTACACAACATGCCTACCACATTGAAGATGCGAAATATTTTTTATTGTGAAACAAGCAAGACAAAAAAAACAAAAAAACGTTAGCGCGCATAACTAATCACCCCCCCCCCCCCCCGCCCACAAAATTCAATACTTTGTAAAGCCATGTTTTGCAGCAAATACAGCTGCAAGTCTCTTGGGGTATGTCTCTATAAGCTTGGGCACATCTAGCCACTGGGATTTATGCCCATTCTACAAGGCAAAACTGCTCAAGCTCCTTCAAGTTGGATGGATTCCGCTGGTGTAAAGCAATCTTTAAGTCATACCACAGATTCTCAAATGGTTTGAGGTCTGGGCTTTGAATAGGCCATTCCAATACATTTACATTTTTCTCCTTAAACCACTCAAGTGTTGCTTTAGCAGTATGCTTAGGGTCATTGCCCTGCTGGAAGTGAACCTCTGTCCCAGTCTCAAATCTCTGGAAGACTCAAACAAGTTTCCCTCAAGAATATCCCTGTGTGTAGAGCCATCCATCATTCCTTAAATTCTGACCAGTTTCCCAGTCCCTGCCGATGAAAAACATCCCACAGCATGGTGCTGCCACCACAATGCTTCACTGTGGGGATGGGATTCTCGGGGTGATGGGAGGTGTTGGGCTTGCACCAGACATAGCGTTTTTCTTGATGGCCAAAAAGCTCAATTTTGGTCTCATCTGACCAGAATACCTTCTTCCACATGTTTTGAGAGTCACCCACATGCCTTTTGACAAACACCAAACGTGTTTGCTTATTTTTTCCTTTAAGCAATTCATTTTTTCTGGTCACTCTTCCGTAAAGCCCAGCTCTGCGGAGTGTATGGTTTAAAGTGGTCCTATGGACAGATACTCCAATATCCGCCGTGGAGCTTTGCATCTCCTTCAGGGTTATCTTTGGTCTCTTTTTTTGCCTGATTAATGCCCTCTTTGCCTGGTTTGTGATTTTGGGTGGGTGGCCCACTCTTGGCAGGTTTGTTGTGGTTCCATATTCTTTCCATTTTTTTATAATATATTTAATGGTGCTCCATGGCATGTTCAAAGTTTTGGGTATTTTTTTATAAACCAACCCTAATCTGTACTTCTCCACAACATTGTCCCTTACCTGTTTGGAGAGCTCCTTGGTCTTCATGGTGCCCCTTGCTTAGTGGTGCCCCTTGCTTAGTGGTGTTGCAGACTCTGGGGCCTTTCAGAGTGTAGAGGTGTATATATACTGAGAACATGTGGCATTTAGATTGCACACAGGTGGACTTTATTTAACAAATTATTTTACTTCCGAAGGTAATTGGTTGCACCAGATCTTATTTAGGGGCTTCATAGCAAAGAGGGAGAATACATATGCCACACCACTACTGTATGCACGCACTAGTTTTCTGTTTTTTTTTATTTTAAATATTATTTTATTTCATTTCACCAACTAGATCAAGCTTGTGACTCTACAAAATTGTTGTATGCATTTGCAGATCATACCAAAAACATGCTAACCTCCCCTGTTATTGGTAATGGTGAGAGGTTAGTAGGTTAGGGGTATGATCATTGACCCTCTAACTTTTTCACTCATCATTAATTCATGATCATCCCTAATTAATTTGATCATCCATATTAATTTAGAATTGTCTAGAAACATTATATTCCTTTTTATTTATTTTTCACCCCAATTGGTAGTAGTTACAGTCTTGTCTCATCGCTGCAACTCCCGTACGGACTCGGGAGAGGCGAAGGTCGAGAACCACCCAACCAAGCCGCACTGCTTCTTGACACAATGCCCATCCAACCAGGAAGCCAGCCACACCAAGCCAGCTCCCGGCTGCGACAGAGCCTGGACTCGAACCCATAATCTCTAGTGGCACAGCTAGCACTGTGATGCAGTGCCTTTGACCACTGCGCCACTCAGGAGGCCTATGTACCTTTTTATAATTAAAGTGACTCCAAAATGACAGAATACATTATTTACTATTAATTTCTGTTGGGCACAAAATAATCTGAAACACAACCAAAACAAACTGCAAATGCATCCAACAGGTTTGTAGAGTCACACGCTTGATGTTGTCATTGCATACTAAGAAGGTGGAACCAAATAGTAAATATTTGACTATTGGATTTATAAGTATCTTTAAGGGTCATTTTGACCCTATCTTTTTGAGAGAAAAAAATATTACTTGTCTCTTTCTCTGAGCAATTGTATTTTTTATAAAATAATTTAATTTTCCAATTGTTTTGAGGATACAATATAGCTCAGTATATATACAGTGGGGAGAACAAGTATTTGATACACTGCCAATTTTGCAGGTTTTCCTACTTACAAAGCATGTAGAGGTCTGTAATTTTTATCATAGGTACACTTCAACTGTGAGAGATGGAATCTAAAACAAAAATCCAGAAAATCACATTGTATGATTTTTAAGTTATGTATTTGCATTTTTTATTGCATGACAGAAGTATTTGATACATCAGAAAAGCAGAACATAATATTTGGTACAGAAACCTGTTTGCAATTACAGAGATCCTACGTTTCCTGTAGTTCTTGACCAGGTTTGCACATACTGCAGCAGGGATTTTGGCCCACTCCTCCATACAGACCTTCTCCAGATCCTTCAGGTTTCGGGGCTGTCGCTGGGCAATACGGACTTTCAGCTCCCTCCAAAGATTTTCTATTGGGTTCAGGTCTGGAGACTGGCTAGGCCACTACAGGACCTTGAGATGCTTCTTACGGAGCCACTACTTAGTTGCCCTGGCTGTGTGTTTCGGGTCGTAGTCATGCTGGAAGACCCAGCCACGACCCATCTTCAATGCTCTTACTGAGGGAAGGAGGTTGTTGGCCAAGAACTCGCGACACATGGCCCCATCCATCCTCCCCTTCAATACGGTGCAGTCGTCCTGTCCCCTTTGCAGAAAAGCATCCCCAAAGAATGATGTTTCCACCTCCATGCTTCACGGTTGGGATGGTATTCTTGGGGTTGTACTCATCCTTCTTCTTCCTCCAAACACCGCGAGTGGATTTTAGACCAAAAAGCTATATTTTTGTCTCATCAGACCACATGACCTTCTCCCATTCCTCCTCTGGATCATCCAGCTGGTCACTGGAAAACTTCAGACGGGCCTGGACATGCGGTGGCTTGAGCAGGGGGACCTTGTGTGTGCTGCAGGATTTTAATCCATGACGGCGTTACTAATGGTTTTCTTTGAGACTGTGGTCCCAGCTCTTTTCAGGTCATTGACCAGGTCCTGCCGTGTAGTTCTGGGCTGATTCCTCACCCTCCTCATGATCATAGATGCCCCACGAGATGAGATCTTGCATGGAGCCCCAGACCGAGGGTGTTTGACCGTCATCTTGACCTTCTTACATTTTCGAATAATTGCGCCAACAGTTGTTGCCTTCTCACCAAGCTGCTTGCCTATTGTCCTGTAGCCCATCCCAGCCTTGTGCAGGTCTACAATGTTATCCCTGATGTCCTTACACAGCTCTCTGGTCTTGGCCATTGTGGAGAGGTTGGAGTGTTTGAGTGTGTGGACAGGTGTCTTTTATATAGGTAACGAGTTCAAACAGGTGCAGTTAATATAGGTAATGAGTGGAGAACAGGAGGGATTCTTAAAGAAAAACTAACAGGTCTGTGAGAGACGGAATTCTTACTGGTTGGTAGGTAATCAAATACTTATGTCATGCAATAAAATGCAAATTAATTACTTAAAAAATCATACAATGTGATTTTCTGGATGTTTGCTTTAGATTCCGCCTCTCACAGTTGAAGTGTACCTATGATAAAATTGACAGACCTCTACATGCTTTGTAAGTAGGAAAACCTGCAAAATCAGCAGTGTATCAAATACTTGTTCTCCCCACTGTATAAACTCAGAGTAATATATTTTGTATTTACCAACATTTCGGCATCACTGTGCCTTCTTCGGGGTAATGTCATGAATACTTGAAACAGGTTATGTAGGCAACCAATGACAATAGTGAGGGGTGTGTGTGAAGGAAGTCAGCAGGAACTAAATGAATTCCAAACTCTACTAACAGAGAGCTCTGAATACCTCAAATTCACCATGCAGACTGATGAGAGAAAAATAAACTACCTGGATTTATGTATCATCAAAGAGAATGATGCATTTCGCACAAACTTATACACAAAGCCCACATACCACAATACCTTGCTATGTGCTGATAATATGCATCCCTTTCCACTCAAGAATGGTCTACCATATAGCCAAAGCCAACTATGCAGGGTTAAATGAATCTGTGGCCACCAGACAGATTATGACAGCAATGCTAAAAAAATGACAAATTCAAAATGAGAGGCTACAAGGACAAAACTCTTGATGCTGCAATTATGAAAATATCTCAAATACCAAAAGAGGAATTACTAAATAGTCAACAAAAGAAGAAAAACAACGCAACCGTCTTTTGTACCAAGTACACCAAGGGTTCGGAGAAAATTAAAGCAATCCTGAAAAGGCATTAGCATATTCTGCAATCAGACAAACAAATTGCACACCTCTTCAAGGAACCCCCACTGGTGGTCTATAAGTGTGGTCACATATTGGAGATAGCTTGGTGAGATCTGACATGCCCCCTGGATATCCCATCTAAAACCAATGACCCCTAGTGGTCTGAATATTGACTTTGATCTCAGGCCCTTCTTTTGAACAATTGTTTATTTTATGAACAAGTTTTATAAATTCATATATTATATCTACAGCTTATTAGCATACACCTAAAATGTTCTCCCTGTTGATGATGCTCATTATACATTAAGGTTGAACCAAAAGATTACATGTAACAAATATGAAATGAAATATGAAACAATAATGTATATTGATGCTAATATGATGTACAATATTCAATTATGTTTCTATTTAACAGTAGCCTAATATTTAATATGCCATAAACTATTGTTTTTTTTAACAGTTTCACTAATTCATTCAAATTAACTTAATCATTATGACACACCTCTCACTATTGTCATTGGTTGCACTAATTGCACTGTTTGTCTACATAACCTGGTTCAAGTATTCATGACATTACCCTGAAGAAGGCACAGTGATGCCAAAACGTTGGTAAATCAATTACTGGGAGTTTATATATAGTCATTATTACTCATCTTGATTTGTCAATCATTTCGGACCACGCTGTATATACGTTGCATTGTGAACTTTACATTTTTACACAGCTCAATAAACAAAATGACCCAAATGTATAGCTGATTTAACACGAGTAGGACAGATGTGCACTGAAGTTCGCTGATATAGCGGCTCCAGATCGCTATGCATAAATTCAATTTTAGAGCTGTCCTTATACGGGGCTATTCCGAGTTGTCCACCAATTCAACCAGTTATGTATGATCTTTTAGCTGACCCTGAGCAGTGGAGTGTGTAGACATTTAATACATAATACACCCCACTGAACATCTCAACCATCTGGAATAAACACTAAACACCCCTTCAAAGTTATGAGAATTTATTTCTAATTAAAATCTAATCAGTGTTATCACTTGGACTTTTTTCATCATTCCCTCCGTGTGAGATAATACAGTATGGTACTCATTTCTTTCTCTCTTATCAGTGAGTAGGTTTTCACATATCCCCATCTGATTCAAATCCTGGAAAGGTTTGACTCACATTTTGCACTATATCTGTCGCCAAACCCACTGGCTCCAGGTCACATATAAGTCTTTGCTAGGTAAAGCCCCACCTTATCTCAGCTCACTTGTCACCATAGCAGCACCCACCCGTAGCACTCACTCCAGCAGGTATATTTCCCTGGTCACCCCCAAAGCAAACTCCTCGTTTGGCCACCATTCCTTCCAGTTCTCTGTTGCCAATGAATGAAAACGAATTGCAAAAATCACTGAGGCTGGAAACTCATATCTCCCTCACTAGCATAAGCAACAGCTGTCAGAGTAGCTTACAGATCTTTGCACCAGTACATAGCCCATCTGTAAATAGCCCACCCAACTAGCTCATCCCCATAGTTATTTCTGCACATCTATCACTCCAGTGTTTAATTGCTAAATTGCCATTATTTCGCCACTATGGCCTATTTATTGCCTTACCTCCCTAATCTTACTTCATTTTAACACTCTGTATATAGACTTTTCTATTGTGTTATTGACTGTATGATTGTTTATTCCATGTAAAAATCTGTGTTGTTTGTGTCGTACTGCTTTGCTTTATCTTGGCCAGGTCACAGTTGTAAATGAGAACTTGTTCTCAACTGGCCTACCTGGTTAAATAAAGGTGAAAAAAAACAAAAAGAACACCCTGATCTGTTTCACCTGTCTTTGTGATTGTCTCCACCCCCCTCCAGGTGTCGCCCATCTTCCCCATTATCCCCTGTGTATTTATACCTGTGTTCTCTGTTTGTCTGTTGCCAGTTTGTCAAGTCAACCAGTGTTTTTGTTATCAGCTCCTGCTCTCTTTTTCTCACCCTCCTGGTTTTGACCCTTGCCTGTCCTGACTCTGAACCTGCCTGCCTGACCACTCTGCCTGACCCTGACCCTAAGCCTGCCTGCTGACCTGTACCTTTGCCACGTCCTCTGGATGATTGACCTCTGTCTACCCTGAACCTGCCTGCCATAAGGGACCGTTGCTCCACCTCTGGTTTACTGACCCCTGCCTGCCTTGACCTGTCTATTGCCTGCCCCTGTTGGATTATTAAACCAATGTTAATTCAACGTGTCTACATCTGGTTCTAACCATACCTGAGAGTATGAACTGGCCATGACTGACCAATTAGACCCAGGCCAGCTGCGCAACGCCATCTCCTCCCAAGGAGCCTAAATTGATAGGCACGAGGAATTGCTTCATGGTCTTATGGAAGGGGTCCAAACGTTGGCTGAGAGCCATGACCGGGTGTTGGACATTCTGCTGGAGCAATTCCGCAGGTTGTCTGGCACAGTAGTAACCCCACCGCCCCTCAGTAAGTCGGCAGTAAGCAGCGCAGCCCCCTAGCTACTCCACCTTTCCGGGAGCCCCAGTTACCTGCCCCGGAAAGCTTTAATGGAGAGCCTGTCTGACGTTTTTAGCTCAGTGTGTCCTCATTTTCGAGCTTCATCCCTCCTCCTTCCACTCGGATCGCTCCAAGATAGTCTACCTCGTCACACTGATGTCTGGGAGGGCACTCGCCTGGGCTACCACCATATGGGATCAACAGCCGGCCATGTGCGTGAGAATGGAGGGGTTCCAGGGAGAGGTGAGGAAGGTTTTTGATGCCCCTTTCTCCGGGAAAGAAGCTGCCCGGAAGCTAATCCAGCTCCGGCGGGATGCCCACCGAGTGGCCGACTATGCAGTGGATTTCCGCACGTTGGCAGTGGAGAGTGCGTGGAAGCACTGTTCAACATGTTCCTGCACGGCGTCTCAGAGGAGGTTAAGGACGAGCTTGCTGCTCGGGAGTTACCTACTCCCTCATCGCTTTGACCATCCGCGTCGATGGGCGATTGCGGGAATGACGGATCGAGAGGAAATTCAATTTCGCTCGCACGTCCAGGGATTCCACCTCGCCTCTGAGTCATCCCGCAAGTCCCTGACGGTTCCGTTGCAGAGAGCACCCGATGTTTCCTGACCTTCCTCGGGAGTCACCGAAGACGGCCGAGGCACTGTTTCCCAAGCCTATGCAACTAGGCAAAGCTGGGCTGTCGCCAGCGGAACGGCAACACACGATCAACGCAAGGAGCTGGGTGTATTGTGGGACTTTTGGTCATTTTTTGTCCTCTTGCCCAGTGAAAGACCAGGCTCACCGGTAGGAGCGAGTATTCTAGTGGGTCATGTGGAGAACTTTTCTGCTTCCCTTACTCGCACCCCTTTTCATATAATTCTGCTGAGAGGAAACTAGTCCAAATCTCTCCGGGTCCGAATTGACTTTAGGGCTGATGAGAGCTTTTTGGATGCCACACTGGCTAGCCCCTCTCCATTCTCATGGATGTTAGAGCACTGGACGGGCAGCTCTATAGGTCGGGTCACCCATAGCACCACTCCCATCAATCTAAGTGTGTCAGGGAATCACAGCGACCTCATCAACTTGTCTACGGGTGCTATCATGGGCTGGAGTCCGCCCTGCCAAGCCCATTGTCTGAAGTCGGTGCAAGCTGCTCCGGGACGTCTTCCTGGGGGCTTGGAAGTTGCTCCGGACCTCTCTTCCATTCCTACGGAGCACCAGGACCTCCGGGAGGTGTTCAGCACGTCCCAGGTCACTTCCCTTCCGCCGCACCGCCCCGATGACTGCAGGATTGTCCTTCTCCCTAGCATCACGCTGCCCCGGGGAAGTCTCTACTCTCTGCCGGGACCAAAGACCAAGGCTATGGAGACCTACATTGAGCACTCCCTAGCTACAGGATTTATCTGTCCCTCTTCCTCTCCCGCTGGCGCAGGGTTCTTCTTCGAGGAGAGGTCAAGACCCTGCACCCGTGCATTGACTACCAGGTAATGACATTACTGTGGAAGAAGCGTTATCTGCTATCACTCATTTCCTCGGCCTTCGAGCCACTCCAGGGGGACACTGTTTTCTCCAAGCTGCATCTACAAAAAGCCTACCCCTTGGTGTGGATACAATAGGGGGACAGGTGGAAGACCTCCTTCAACACGGCCAGCGGCCATTGCGAAAATCTGGTCATACCCTTTGGCCTCACCAACGCCCCTGCTGTGTTCCAGGCTCTTGTGAATGATGTTCTCCATGACACGTTGAACCGGTGTGTCTTTGTCTACATTGATGACATCCTCGTCGTCTCCCGCTCCCCCCAAGAACACGTGCTCCACATCCGACAGGTACTCCAGCGCCTTCTGGAGAACCAGTTGTTTGTTAACCTTTTGTGACTAGGGGGCAGTATTTTCATTTTTGAAAAAAAAACTTAAACGGAAACGGGATATTTTGTCAGGACAAGATGGTTAGAATATGCATATAATTGACAGCTTGGGGTAGAAAACACTCTAAAGTTTCCAAAACTGTAAAAATATTGTCTGTGAGTATAACAGAACTGATGTTGCAGGCGAAAAATCCAGGCCTGAGAAAAATCCAATCCGGAAGTGCCTCATGTTTTGAAAGCTCTGTGTTCCAATGCGTCCATATTGAGCAGTGAATGGGCTATCAACCAGATTACTCTTTCTTCGTATTCCTGAAGGTGTCTACAGCATTGTGACGTAGTTTTACGTATTTATGTTGAAGAATACCCATAGGCGGCTACATTGCGCAAGTGGTCACCTGATGCTCCCAGAGAGATTCTCGCGTAAAATACAGAGGTAGCCATTACTCCAATCGGTCATCCTGAAAAATGAATTGTCCCGATGGATATATTATCGAATAGATATTTGAAAACCACCTTGAGGATTGATTATAAACAACGTTGGCCATGTTTCTGTCGATATTATGGAGCTAATTTTGAATATTTTTCACCGTTTCTTGACTGCAATTTCCGGGCGATTTCTCAGACAAACGTGAAGAACAAACGGAGCTATTTCGCCTACAAAAATAATATTTTGGGAAAAAAGGAACATTTGCTATCTAACTGGGAGTCTCGTGAGTGAAAACATCCGAAGCTCATCAAAGGTTAACAATTTAATTTGATTGCTTTTCTGATTTCTGTGACCAAGTTACCTGCTGCTAGCTGGACAAAATGCTATGCTAGGCTATCAATAAACTTACACAAATGCTTGTCTAGCTTTGGCTGTAAAGCATATTTGGAAAATCTGAGATGACAGGGTGATTAACTAAAGGCTAAGCTGTGTCTCAATATATTTCACTTGTGATTTTCATGAATAGGAATATTTTCGAGTAATATTTATGTCCGTTGCGTTATGCTAATTAGTGTCAGATGATGACAATGGTCCCGTTCACGGGATGGGGTGTCACTAGAGGTTAAGGAGGAAAAGTGTGAGTTCCATCGCTCCACCATTCCCTTTCTGGGCTACATCACCTCTGCTGGGAGTGTCCAGATGGATCCCGAGAAGGTGAGAGCGGTGGTGGATTGGCCTCAGACTACGTCCAGGGTGCAGCTGCAATGCTTCCTGGGATTCACCTACTTTTATCGCAACTTCATCCGGGGTTACAGCACCCTGGCCTCCCCCTGTCTGCACTCAGCTTTACCAAGCTTCCGTTCACATGGTCCTCAGCTGCTGACCGGCCGTTCCGGGACCTTAAACATCGTTTCAACAAGGCTCCTATCCTGGTTCATCCTGACCCTTCCCATCAGTTTGTGGTGGAGGCCGATGCTTCGGATGTCGGAGTGGGGGCGGTCCTGTCCCAACGTTCTGCCCTGGATCTTAACTTCTTTGGAACTGGGGGGCAGTATTGAGTAGCTTGGATGAATAAGGTGCCCAGAGGAAACTGCCTGCTACTAAGGACCAGTTGCTAATATATGCATATTAATAATATATTTGGATATAAAACACTCTGAAGTTTCTAAAACTGTTTGAATGATGTCTGATGCCCATAACAGAACTTATATGGCAGGCAGAAACCTGAGAAAAAATCCAACCAGGAAGTGGGAAATCTGAGGTTTGTAGTTTTTCAAGTCATTGCCTATCCAATATACAGTGTCTATGGGGTCATATTGCACTTCATAAGGCTTCCACTAGATTTCAACCGTCTTTAGAACCTTGTTTGATGCTTCTACTGTGAAGGTGGGGGGAATGGGAGCTGAATGAGTCAGAGGTCTGCCAGAGTGGCATGAGCTGATCACGCGCGCTCATGTGAGAGGTAGCTGCGTTCCATCGCATTTCTACAGACATAGGAATTCTCCGGTTGGAACATTATTGAAGATTTATGTTAAAAACATCCTAAAGATTGATTATATACTTCGTTTGACATGTTTCTACGAACTGTAATATGACTTTTCGTATGAACTTTCGCCTGGACTTGCCCGCGCGTCGTGAGTTTGGATTGTGTACTAAACAAGCAAATAGAAAGGAGGAATTTGGGCATAAATGATGGACTTTATCGAACAAATCAAACATTTATTGTGGAACTAGGATTCATGGGAGTGCATTCTGATGAAGATCATCAAAGGTAAGTGAATATTTATAATGCTATTTTTGACTTTGTTGACTCCACAACATGGCGGATATCTGTAAGGCTTGTTTTGTTAGAGTGCTGTACTCAGATTATTGCATGGTGTGCTTTTTCGGTAAAGCTCTTTTGAAATCTGACACAGCGGTTGCATTAAAGGCTGTGTAAAGTTCATTTGTTTCAATGTACCGGTAGGCACCTGCAGCTTATAGACATATGCGGCTTATTTATGTACAAAATACATATTTTAAAAAAATTCAGTGGGTGCGGTTTATATTCAGGTGCGCTTAATAGTCCAGAAACTACGGTATTTGAGAACATAGCCCACTAGACAAATCATTACAAACAGTAACCAGCCAAGTAGAAGAGGAACACAAGTCAGAAATAGAGATAAAATTAATCACTTACCTTTGATGATTTTCATATGTTTGCACTCAGAAGACATTCATTTATTCAATAAATATTCCTTTTGTTCAATAAAGCCTCTCTTTATATCCGAAAACCTCTGTTTTGTTTGCGTGTTTTCTTCAGTAATCCACAGTCTCAAACGCAGTCACAACAGGCAGACAAAAAAATCTAAATTGTATCTGTAAAGTTCATAGAAACATGTCAAACGATGTTTATATTCAATCCTCTTGTTTTTAGCCTAAATAATCGATAATATTTCAACCGGACAATAATCCTACTTCCTGAATGTATTTTTCTCAGGTTTTCGCCTGCCAAATCAGTTCTGTTATACTCACAGACCTTATTTTAACAGTTTTGTGAACTTTAGAGTGCTTTCTATCCAAATATATTACATGCATATCCTATCTTCTGGGCCTGAGTAGAAGGCAGTTTAATTTGGGAATGCTTTTCATCCATAATTCCAAATGCTGCCCCCTACACTTGAGAAGTTCTTAGGGCTGCAATCCCGTTAAAGGGATGATATGACAACAGCCAGTGAAAGTGCAGGGCGCCAAATTCAAAACAACAGAAATCTCATAATTAAAATTCCTCAAACATACATGTATCTTATACCGTTTTAAAGGTTGTTGTTTTTTTGCACCAGAGTGTCCGATTTCAAATAGGCTTTACAGCGAAAGCACCACAAATGATTATGTTAGGTCACCACCAAGCCACAGAAAAACACAGCCATTTTTCCAGCCAAAGAGAGGAGTCACAAAAGCACAAATAGAGACAAAATGAATCACTAACCTTTGATGATCTTCATCAGATGACACTCATAGGACTTCATGTTACACAATACATGTATGTTTTGTTTGATAAAGTTATGTGACTAGGTACTAACCTAACATAATCGTTTGGTGTGCTTTCGTGCTTTTGAAATCGGACACTGTGGCTGGAATTACAACAAGTTTATTTTTAAAATGGTGTGAAATACTTGTATGTTTGAGGAATTTTAATTATGGGATGTCTGTTGTTTTGAATTTGGCGCCCTGCACTTTCACTGGCCCGAATATCCCAGAGAGGTTAAGATGCATCCCTGCGCATTTTTCTCCCACTGCCTCAATGCCATGAAGAGGAACTACGTTGTGGGGAATCTGGAGGTTCTCGTGGTGAAGATGGCATTGGAGGAATGGAGGTACTGGCTAAAAGGGGTGGAACATCCATTAATTGTGTGGACTGACCACAAAAACCTGGAGTACCGCAAGCTCCTCAACTCCAGGCAAGTGAGATGGGCCCTGCTGTTTACCCGGTTCAACTTTTCCATCTCCTACCGGGCAGGGTCCAAGAACATCAAGCTGGATGCTCTGTATCGCCGCTATAACCCTACGGTTACCTCCCCGGAGCCCGAGACCATCCTTCCCACCTCGTTGCCAGGCACGTCACTCAGCTGGGGTATAGGGAAACAGGTCTGGGAGGCGCAGTGGTCCCAGCCGAACCCTGGGGGGGGCCCAGATAACACGATGCTTGTGCCTGACGCTGTCCGCTCCGTGGTCCTGGAGTGGGCTCATTCCTCCAGGCTTGCCTGTCACCTGGGCACTCGTCAGACCCTGGCCTCAGTGCATCAAGGCTTTTGGTGGCCTACAATGGTTCCGGATGTTGGCACTTTTGTCGCCGCCTGAACAGTCTGTGCACAGAACAAGACAGTAAGTTACGGCTGGTATTCTCCATCCACTGCCTGTCCCTCACCATCCCCGGTCCCATATATCCCTGGATTTTGTCACAGGCCTCCCCCATCTGAGGGTAACACTGCCATCCTGACGGTGCTCGAAAGGTTTTACAAAGCTGCCCGCTTCATTCCTCTCCCCAAACTACCCTCGGCCAAGGAGACAGCCCACCACGTCTTCCGGATCCACGGACCCCTGGTGGACATGGTATCCGACCGGGGTCCGCAGTTCTTTTCCCGGTTCTGGAAGGTGTTCTGCACGCTCATTGGGTCATCGGCCAGCCTGCCCTCTGGATTCTACCCCTAGTCCAAAGGCCAGTTGGAGCGAGCCAACCATGACTTAGAGCCAACTCTTCACTGCCTAGTCTCCGCCAACCCTACCATCTGGAGTCAGTAACTGGTATGGGTTGAGTACACCCGCAACACCCTTCTTTGCTCTGCCACGGGTCTCTCGTCCTTCGAGCGTTCCTTGGGATATCAGCCAGCGCTCTTCCCTGAGAAAGAGGAAGTCAGCAATCCCTCTGACCAGATGTCATCCGTCACTGTTGCCGTACCTGGAAGAGAGCCCGGACCGCTCTGTTGAAGACCACTTCCATGTATAGGTGACAAGCGGATTGCCACCGGACCCCTGCTCCATGCTATCGCCTCGGGCATATGGTATGACTCCTGTAAACTTTATTTATACCTGTGTTATCGGTTTGTCTGTTGCCAGTTAGTCAAGTCAACCAGAGTTTTTGTTCTCAGCTCCTGCTTTTCCCAGTATCTCTTTTTCTCGCCCTCCTGGTTTTGACCCTTGCCTGTCCTGACTCTGAGGCCGCCTGCCTGACCACTCTGCCTGCCCGTGAGCCTGTCTGCTGACCTTTGCCCCACCTCTGGATTATGGAACTCTGCCTAATCTGACCCTGGGCCTGCCTGCCGTCCGATACCGTTGCCCCACCTCTGGTTTACTGACCTCTGCCTGCCTTAACCTGTTTATTGCCTGCCCCTGTTGGATTATTAAACCATTGTTAATTCTACCTGTCTGCACCTGGGTCTTACCTTCTTACCTGATAATATATGTAAATGGATGTTGACTGCAAAATGGCAAAATGAGTTGTTGGTGTATAATGGTGAATGGAAAATAGGCAGCGTCAAGTGAGGCGTTACTCAAAATTACAAACAACAAAAGCAAAAGAAACCTGAGAAATTCAATACATTTAGTTGTTATTCAATTGATTGCTCATGTGCAGACTCGTCACACTCAATGTAAAGCTTTAGAAAATACAATCTCAGTTGTTATTCTGAGTGCTTTCACCTTGGTTGTAAATAAAAAATATATGGCATATTGACAGGTAAACCCTTTTAATTCATATTTTATGATAATTATGTAAAGTAAACATTGAGAATGAGGGCAGCAGTAGTGGTCCACATCATAAATATATTCATCATTTCTGTAGGTAGTGATGCATTTCTCTCTTTCCCTTTTCCCATCCCATGTAAATACTTTTAATATTATTAATTGTTTATAGTTCTTTGACAGAAATGTCCCCACAGTTAGTGACCTACCTGTTGTGTAACAAAACCCCATCAACCACTGGCCTTGTCTCTCTGATCATTGTATTTGCACCTGAAAGTGGCAGAATCCCCACTATGCAGTTTTTTTTGTGTGCATGCTTCATATTGCACATAAACTCTTTTTAAAAAGGGCAGTGACGTTCTATGTTTAACAGGTTTACAATACATAACATCTCTCTCAAATTAAAAAAATAGTTTTAATTGACTCTACACAATACCAAAAACACTGCTCTTTCCCAGGTAGTGTATAGCTCTCTTAACATGCCCTTTCCAGATCCAACCATTCTTTTTGTCCGCTTCATTACCATTTTGTCTTCCTGTCCAGACTTCCCACAGTAAGTAGAGTTATCATCACTGAGGTCTCTCTGCGTGATACTTCCTGTGTCTATACCTCCCATTCCTTTCCTTGGCCATGTTGATGCATGCATTGTGCTTGTTGGTCTGCAGGTGGTTCCAGTACTTGACCAGTTCGTTGGGCTGGAACTGGTGGGAGGTGATGAGGTGGCTGTACTTACAGCTGGAGTAGGACACCCTCCAGTGGTTGAAGAGGAACTCGTTGGGCGGCGGCGTGGGGTCAATGCGGAGCTTGGCCAGGCATATGCCCACGTAAACGTCCTCCAGGTGCAGCCTCCGTATGCTCAGAGACGCCTGATAGATCCTCTCCGCCATGTCCCCAGATAACACATACCCGGTTCCCGAGCAGAAGATGGGGTACCTCTCGCTAGGGTACAGCTCTGGAGGCATGTACCACTTGCTGTCCTTGTTGCGGTTGGGTGCGTAGCCCCTCATCAGATAGCCAGTGAAGTAGCTCTGTCTGGGTGGGAGCTCTGGCTTCAGCAGCTTCTGGATGAGATACTCCGTGTTAACAAACATGTCACTGTCTGTCTTCATGACATAGTGCGCCTGCGGGCAATGGGTAGCCACCCAGTTCATGCCCATCAGGGTTTTGATGGTGAGGTTGTAGTATGTGTCCTGATAGTCCTGCTGGATGATGTCATGGTGAACCCAGCTCTCCTCCTCAATAGCGGTCTGGGTGTACCTGTCCGAGCTCCGCCCTAGACCCAGCAGGAAGAGTCGGACGAAACCTAGACCCATGGCCACACTCTCATTGCTCCACGTCTGCCGGATAGCGTTCCTGGCATCTACCTGGCCTGGCTCTGCAGCAATCAGCAGCACCAAGAACGGGGTACTGTCCCTGCACTTGAAGGGCTCGTTGAGGATGTAGCGGTAGGGCTGGGAATTGAGCCTCCCTCCCACGCCCATCTCCTGCTGTAAACTGTTGTTGGCGCTCATCGAGTTCTCTAGTCCTGTTACGCCCACCATGGCTTCCCCTCCACCGCCACCCTCAGCCTGCTGGGAGCTGAGGTTAAGCTGGGGCTTTGGAGGCACATAGCCTGTCTCCCGCCACAGGTTCCGCAGACTCAAGCTCTGATTTGCCTCGGTCTTGGCCGTGCGGAAGCCCCTAACGGTGTAGGTCAGGGGGTTGTCACGGGGCCCGGTCCGGCCTGGCAGCCAGTCTTGGTGGCTGAAGAAGAGGAAGAGAGTGAAGAGGAGGGCCAGGGACAGGAGACCTGCCATGTGGGTCCGGAAGAGCGAGCGCTTCATGGTCCAGGTCATCTTCATGGGGCAGCAGTGCCGCCGTCTCCACTGCATGGTGGATCAGCAGGCAGGGGGAGCAGGGGGCTGCAGCTGCTCTGGATGGCGTGGCGGCGGTCACATTCGATCACGTCAAACATGTGTTTGCCAACAGCCAGAGGGTTATCTGAGCTGGCAGATGGGTGGGAGTGAGCCCCCTGGTGGACCTACAAGGCGCCCTGGAAGGGGTTGCTTGAAGCCCCACACAGAGCTAGGAGGGAGATGGTTGAGCCCCCTCGCCGAGCTATTCTTGCATCCCCTGGCAGAGCTAGGAGGGTGCTGACTCTGTGGCCATGGAGGCCGGTCCCAGGCTCTTCACTGGCTCTGCAGACACACCAAGGATCATGCTCCAGGTACGGGCTCCTTTAGATCAGAGACTGGAGTCGCCTTCTTAGTGGATCACCTCTCTTATCTGGGAAGACAGAACAGAGAAACAGGCTTGGCAAATGCTCAGAAATGTGCCTACTACTGTAGAATTGTATGGCGTTGAGCCATACGTATGTCAACTGTTTAAATTGTATAGATTTTACTATATCCCCATGAAGAGGAGCAAAGCTTATTTAAAATTATTCAGCTTTGACTTTGTGTTTAGTTGTTTCTTTGCATTTTATTCTTAGTGGCAGATGATCAAAGTAATTCAGAATGACTCATCTATTCAAATATGAAACCCCTCTGCTGCACTGCATGAGTAATGTATAGTCAAATAAATATAATCCAATAGAATGGATTCTATGTGTACAGTATAATGTTACCCATTCACCATGATAAATACCTCTTGTAGTTTATATTTGCACTTTCCATGAGGTCAGCAAAACCTGACACTCATCTCCACTGGCCTTAAATGTCTGCATCGTAAACGCTCCGCCTGTGGTGGATTGTTAATAATGGGGAATTGAGATGGAGTGAAGAGTGTGAGTTCTTACATCTGGATGATGGCTGCCATGGGTGATAGGTTGTAG
Organism: Oncorhynchus clarkii lewisi; assembly: GCF_045791955.1. Classification (NCBI taxonomy): domain Eukaryota; kingdom Metazoa; phylum Chordata; class Actinopteri; order Salmoniformes; family Salmonidae; genus Oncorhynchus; species Oncorhynchus clarkii. The sequence goes on from NC_092150.1 coordinate 42,358,894, forward strand.
GTGCTAGTGGGGAAGGGAGACAGGGGCATGTGTGTCCGTGCGTGTGTGCGTGCATTCATACTCACGTGCATGTGTGTGAGTGTTGTAACTATTTATGGTACTATAGATATGTATTAGGGAGCTGTGGAGGTGATATTGCATACATCCATGAGCATGTCAGTGTGGATGTATACCAGCAGGGGACTTCTGAGAATTTTATATCAGTTGTGTTTTGCTTTATAGTCTACTTCCTGGTATGCACATAGTACAAATTGCATGGTAAAACAGTAATTACTTAATAATTAATGACCAGCTGTTCTCTTTCTTTGTGAGTCATTTAAACAACCAGTGCCATGTTCCATTCGGCATCAATTAGTTCTCTATTATGAGGAATTGTTTGAAGAACCAACTACATTGTTATTACATAATTTTGCAATAACTAGGTAACCAACAGTTGAGCAGGACTGTGAAACAAAGCATAGTGGTATGTATGAAAACTCCAGAGAGCTAGACTAGCATTAAAACCAGGTCAACATCAACTTCAGTAACCTACCTCTCCTCTCCAGATCAAGTGCACATAGTATGAGTGGTCTCACTTCAATAGATTAGGCTGCCTACATGGGCGGAGAATGACGTCACAGTTCATTTTCACCATCAAAATGCACCTTTATAATAAAAGCATTACATGCATAATCACATTTGTGGTCACTTTTGAGAATGGTGTTTTTCTGCTAATGGAACATTGCCTTGCTGAAGCCCCCCAGATCATCACCGATTGTTACGAATCCCTTTAGGCCTGACAGTCTAGGGGGGATGGTAACGAGACCCGTAACATAACTCATGCAAATTATAATAGTGAAAAAGTAGGAGTGAGAACGAAATAACCACAGACAACTAAATTACCGTCAAACACTCATGGTTTATTTGAAAATACACGGTAATGGGGGGGAGCAGGAAAAGGGGCTGAGCTGGACCCAAGGAAAGAAATAATAAGTATCCAAAAACACCCCTAAGCTAGACTAGCTTACTTCAATAACAGCTAACTAACTAACCAAAAATATAGTGGGTGGTCCGCCCAGTTCTAACTAGTGTTTTTATACAAAGTATTCCTACGGGTAATGTATGCTCATGGGAGACTTATCTTGGTACCCCGCTTTCCCACCGTCAAACAAACAACATAACAAAACCAATACTCACAGGTGGGAACAAAGTGACATGTAGTTGCAAAAACCCAACAAGAGATCTACAGACAGATGGCATTGACAGAGAGATTAAGCTCTAGAGCAAACAACAGACAGGGTTTTTAAACCAAGGGAAAGGGAATGTGATAGGGTAATGGAAACAGGAGGAGGTGTGTCTTCTGATTAGCGACTGATTGATGACTGATTGGGAAATGATGATTGCCACCTGTGAGGAGGAGAGAAAATAAATACACACACAGGATACACACACACACAGGATACCTGTATCCGTAACACCGATCCTCCGCCAAATTTCACAGTGGGTGCGAGACCTGGAGAGGCCTACAAGCCACAGTGTCTCGCACACACTGTGAAATTTGTGTACAGTCATGGCCACAAGTTGAGAATAACACAAATATACATTTTCACAAAGTCTGATGCCTCAGTTTGTATGATGCCAATTTGCATATACTCCAGAATGTTATGAAGAGTGATCAGATGAATTGCAATTAATTGCAAAGTCCCTCTTTGCCATGCAAATGAACTGAATCCCCCAAAAACATTTCCACTGCATTCCAGCCCTGCCACATACGGACCAGCTGACATCATGTCAGTGATTATCTTGTTAGCACAGGTGTGAGTGTTGACGAGGACAAGGCTGGAGATCACTCGGTCATGCTGATTGAGTTCGAATAACAGACTGGAAGCTTCGAAAGGAGGGCGGTGCTTGGAATCATTGTTCTTCCTCTGTCAACCATGGTTACCTGCAAGGAAACACGTGCCATCATCATTGCTGTGCACAAAAAGGGCTTCACAGGCAAGGATATTGCACCTAAATCAACCATTTATCGGATCATCAAGAACTTCAAGGAGAGCGGTTCAATTGTTGTGATGAAGGCTTCAGGGTGCCCAAGAAAGTCCAGCAAGCACCAGGAACGTCTCCTAAAGTTGACTCAGCTGCGGGATCGGGGCACCACCAGTACAGAGCTTGTTCAGGAATGGCAGCAGGCAGGTGAGAGTGCATCTGCACGCACAGTGAGGCGAAGCGATGGCCCGATGTCAAGAAGGGCAGCAAAGAAGCCAGGAAAAACATCAGGGACAGATTCTGCAAAAGGTACAGGGATTGGACTGCTGAGGACTGGGGTAAAGTCATTTTATCTGATGAATCCCCTTTCCAATTGTTTGGGGCATCCGGAACAAAGTTTGTCCGGACAAGACAAGGTGAGCGCTACCATCAGTCCTATGTCATGCCAACAGTAAAGCACCTTGAGACCATTCATGTGTGGGGTTGCTTCTCAGCCAAGGGAGTGGACTCACTCACATTTTGCGTAAGAACACAGCCATAAATAAAGAATGGTACCAACACATCCTCCGAGAGCAACTTCTCCCAACCATCCAGGAACAGTTTGGTGACGAACAATGCCAGCATGATGGAGCACCTTGGCATAAGGTACAAGTGATAACTAAGTGGCTTGGGAAACAAAACATCGATATTTTCGGTCCATGGCCAGGAAACCCCCGACCTTAATCCCATTGAGAATTTGTGGTCAATCCTCAAGAGGCGGGTGGACAAACAAAACCCCACAAATTCTGACAAACTCCAAGCATTGATTATGCAAGAATGGGCTGCCATCAGTCAGGATGTGATCCAGAAGTTAATTGAAAGCATGCCAGGGCGGATTGCAGAGGTCTTGAAAAAGAAGGGTCAACACTGCAAATATTGACTCGTTGCATCAACTTCATGTAATTGTCAATAAAATCCTTTGACATTTATGAAATCCTTGTAATTCTACTTCATTATTCCATAGCAACATCTGACAAAAATATCTAAAGACACTGAAGCAGCAAACTTTGTGGAAATTAATATTAGTATGTATGTTCAAATTTAATTTGACGAAAATTGAATAAAAGTGTCCGATCCTTAAAACCTCTTAAGTCTACCCCCTCCTTTTTCGAACATTCTGTTAAAAATCGCGCAACTTTTCAGCGTCCTTCTACTCATGCCAGGAATATAGTATATGCATATGATTAGTTTGTGTGGATAGAAAACACTCTGAAGTTTCTAAAACGGGTTAGATCACGGCTGTGACTTTAACAGATCGTTTGTTTCATCAAAAAACGCAAGAAAAACTGCTCTCTGAAAGCTAAAAATAATTTCCATGCGTCACTTTCATGGGTTGTTAAAAGGGCACAAAATTAATTATGGATCTGCATGCAATTCCTACAGATTCCACACGATGTCGCCATTGTCGTCAGTTTCAAGGGACTTTTTTCTTGGTAAATCCAACTAACTGGATTCCATTTCTTCCGGTCTCCACCAGGATGTTTTGAATGTGCACATTGGCAGCCATTGATTTGAAAACGAGGAGCTATTGAATATACATCGCCCTGTAATCATTTTGATAGATTATAAACGTTTACTAATACCTAAAGTTGGATTACAAATGTATTTCGAAGTGTTTTGTGAAAGTTTATCGTCAACTTTTTTAATTAAAAAAAATTACGCAGCGTTTAAAAACAATGTTTTTTTCTGAATGACACAGCTTCCATAGAAAGCTATTTTGGGTATATATGGACCGATTTAAACGAAAAAAAGACCCAATAGTGATGTTTATGCGGCATATAGGAGTGCCAAGAAAGAAGCTCGTCAAAGGTAATGAATGTTTTATATTTTATTTCTGCGTTTTGTGTAGCGCCGGCTAAGCTATATCTTTGTTTACATCGCATTCAGGCATTTTGGGGTGTTGCATGCTATCAGATAATAGCTTCTCATGCTTTCGCCGAAAAGCATTTTAAAAATCTGACTTGTTGGCTAGGTTCACAACGAGTGTAGCTTTAATTCAATACCCTGCATGTGAATTTTGATGAACGTTTGAGTTTTAACGAGTACATTTAGCATTTAGCGTAGCGCATTTGCATTTCCAGGTGTCTACTTGAGACATCTGCGTCTCAAGTAGGAGCAAAAAGTTTTAACAGCCTTCACTCTTCTAGGAAGGCTTTCCACTACATGTTTGAACATTGCTGTGGGGACTTGCTTCCATTCAGCCACAAGAGCATTAGTGAAGTCGTCACTGATGTTGGGAGATTAAGTCTGGCTCACAGTCGGCATTCCAATTCATCCCAAAGGTGTTTGATGGGGTTGAGGTCAGGGCTCTGTGCAGGCCAGTCAAGTTCCTCCACAATGATCTCGGCAAACCATTTCTGTATGGACCTCGCTTTGTGCACACAGGCATTGTCATGCTGAAACAGGGAAGGGCCTTCCCCAAACTGTTCCCACAAAGTTGGAAGCACAGAATCGTCTAGAATGCCTATGTATGCTCTTAACGCTAAAGGGCCTAGCCAGACCATGAAGAACAGCCCCAGAGCATTCCTCCTCCACCAAACTTTAGTTGGCAAAATGCATTCGGGGAGGTAGCGCTCTACTGGTACCCGCCAAACTCAGATTTGTCCATACGGCTGCCAGATGGTGAAGCGTGATTCATCACTCCAGAGAACATGTTTCCACTGCTCCAATGGCGGAGAGCTTTACACTACTCCAGCCAATGCTTGGCATTGCGCATGGTGATCTTAGGCTTGTGTGCGGCTGCTCAGCCATGGATACCCATTTTCTTATGCTTCACAACGAATAGTTGTTGTGCTGAAGTTGTTTCCAGAGGCAGTTTTGAACTCGGTAGTGAGTGTTACAACCGAGGACTGATGATGACTTGGCGGTCCTGCTCAGTGAGCTTGTGTGGCCTACTACTTTGCGGCTGAGCTGTTGTTGCTCCTAGACGTTTCCACTTCACAAAAACAGCACTTACATTTGACCGGGGCAGCTAGCAGGGCAGACATTTGATGAACTGACTTGTTGGAAAGGTGTCATCCTATGACGGTGCCACGTTGAAAATCACTGAGATCTTCAGTAAGGCCATTCTACTGCCAATGTTGTCCTATGGAGATTGCATGGCTGGGTGCTTGATTCTATACACCTGTCAGCAATGGGTGTGGCTGAAATAGTCGAATCAAATCCAAGTTTATTTGTCACGTGCGCCGAATACAACAGGTATTCTTACAGTGAAATGCTTACTTACAGGCTCTAGCCAATAGTGCAAAAAAGGTGTTAGGTATACAATTGGTAAGCAAAGAAATTAAACAACTGTAAAAATACAGGCTTTTTTCAATAGCGAGGCTATAAAAGTAGTGAGGCTACATACAGACATCAGTTAGTCAGTCTGATTGAGGTAGTATGTACATGTAGATATGGTTAAAGTGACTATGCATAAATTATGAACAGAGAGTAGTAGTAGCGTAAAAGAAGGGTTGGCGGTTGGAATCCACTACTTAGAAGGGGTTTCCACATACTTTTGTATATATATAGTGTATAACATAACAGGAAAATAAAGCATTTGTCTGGTACTAGTACTGTATGTAAACTCCTTAGGGCTTGTGGGCTGGTGATGATGGAGGTAGAATGGAATGGTAGGGGGGCTTCTTGCATATCATCAGCCGGGTTTAATGCCAGGGGCGAAAGTATAAATTGCAGGTTTGCACAACATGACGCTGGCTTACGCTACTCTGCGCCGCTCTGGTGAGCCTGTGTCATCAGCCCCCCGCCGCTCCATGCCTCACCAACCGGGACGGAGATTCATCTGTCAAAGGAAATTTCAGGCTCCAGCAAGCAGTATTGCAGGAGCCTCAGCCAGCCACCGGCGATATCAGCCTTCATCCACCATCCACCTTGCACCTCCAGCTTATCAATGCCTCGCCTGCCTGCCTCTCTGCCTGCGTGGAGAGAAGCCACCCTGCCAGCTCTCGCTCTCTGAGTACACACACACACACACACAGCCAGATATTGGCAGGCTGAGGGGCATACGTTTCTTTCCATATAATTGAGACACAAACAGCTCAGTTCCTGAATTCTTCCTCCATTTCTTTCTCTTACTTTCAGTTTGTTTGTTTATCAGCATTGTGTTTGTTCATGTGTTATGATGTGTAATGCTATAAGTGAGTGAGTGAGTGAGTGAGTGAGTGAGTGAGTGAGTGAGTGAGTGAGTGAGTGAGTGAGTGAGTGAGTGAGTGAGTGAGTGAGTGAGTGAGTGAGTGAGTGAGTGAGTGAGTGAGTGAGTGAGTGAGAGAGAGAGAGAGAGAGAAAGTGTTTACTCATTTGTCACAACAACTGGATGGGAGCATGCTGACCTTTTGAGCTTAATGTGCTTACCTTGTGCAGGCAATTAGAATGAGAGTGGCCAAGGCTGGCTTTTAACACACTTTACATCAGAGCAAATCGAATGCCCGAAAGGTTTCTGTTGTCGCCTATACATGGAATAATTATCAGGAGTCTAATACAGTATGCACACACGTGTGGGAGCACACACACATTTGCAGGAGAGGAGATGTTGACGTGTTGTTTGTCAAATCAAATCAAATGTTATTGGTCACGTATATGTGTTTAGCAGATGTTATTGCTGGTGTAGGGAAATGCTTGTGCTTCTAGTTCCGACAGTACAGCAATATCTAACAAGTAATATCTAACAATTTCACAACATATACCCAATACACACAAATCTAAGTAAGGAATGGAATAAATAATGTATAAATATATGGAAGAGCAATGTCAGTGCGGCATAGACTAAGATACAGTAGAATAGTATAGAATACAGTATATACATGTGAGATGAGTAATGCAAGATATGTAAACATTATTAAATTGACTTGTGTTTAATTTATTATAAGGGGCCAGTAATTTAAAGTCTATGCATAAGGCACTCACAACGCCTGTAATGTCCTAGTGATGGATATTTAACAGTCTGATGGCCTTGAGATAGAAGTTGTTATTCAGTCCCAGCTTTGATGCACCTGTACTGACCTCGCCTTCTGGATGGAAGCGGAGTGAACAGGCAGTGGCTCGGTGGTTGTTGTCCTTGATTATATTTTTGGCCTTCCTGTGACATCGGGTGCTGAAGCTGTCCTGAAGGGCAGGTAGTTTGCCCCCGGTGATGTGTTGTGCAGACCGCAATACCCTCTGGAGAGCCCAGCGGTTGTGGGAGGTGCAGTTGCTGTACCAGGCGGTGATACAGCCCGACAGGATGCTCTGAATTGAGCATCTGTAAAAGTTTGTGTGGGTTTTAGGTGACAAGCCACATTTCTTCAGCCTCCTGAGCTAGAAGAGAAGCTGTTGCACCTTCTTCACCACACTGTCTGTGTGGGTGGACAATTTCACTTTGTCTGTGATGTGTACGCCGAGGAACTTAAAACTGTCTACCTTCTCCACTGCTGTCCCGTCGATGTGGATAGGGGGATGTTCCCTCTGCTGTTCCCTGAAGTCCACGATCATCTCCTGTGTTTAGTTGATGTTGAGTGAGAGGTTATTTTCCTGGCACCACACCCCCAGAGCCCTCACCTCCTCCCAGTAGACTGTCTCGTCGTCGTTGTTGGTAATCAAGCCAACCGCTGTTGTGTGATCTGCAAACTTGATGATTGAGTTGGAGGTGTGCATGACCACGCAGTCATGGGTGAACAGGGAGTACAGGAGGGGGCTAAATAAACACCCTTGTGGGGCCCCAGTGTTGAGGATCAGCGCAGCGAAGCGTTGTTTCCTACCTTCACCACCTGGGTGCAGATTGTTAAGAATACACTTCATGATGATAGTCATTTAGTTCAGTTACCTTTGCATTCTTGGGGACAAGAACAATGGTGGCCATATTGAAGCATGTGGGGACAGCAGACTGGGATAGGGAGAGATTGAATATGTCCGTAAACACACCAGCCAGCTGGTCTGTGCATGCTCTGAGGACGCGGAGAAGGAGAGCCCACAGTCCTTGGTAGCGGGCCACATCGTTGGCCCTGTGTTATCCTCAAAGTGGGCAAAGAACCTGTTAAACTTGACCGGAAGCAAGATGTCGGTGTCCGCGACGTGGCTGGTTTTCCTTTTGTAGTCTGTGATTGTCTGTAGACCCTGCCACATACGTTTTGTGTCTGAGCCGTTAAATTGCGACTCCAATTTGCTCTATACTGACGTTTTGGCTGTTTGATTGCTTTAATGAGGGAATAACTACACTGTTTGTATTCGGCCATATTCCCAGCCACCTTGCCATGGTTAAATGCGATGGTTCGCGCTTTCAATTTTGTGTGAATGCTGCCATCAATCCACGGTTTCTGGTTAGGGTAGGTTATAATAGTCACAGTGGGTAGAACATCTCCTATACACTTCCTGATTACACTGTTGTCTAATCAAGTGAAATTTCACACCGTCTGATCAGGCATCAGGCAGGCATCCCTTTTGGTAGCGTTTCAGTGATTAGGCCGAACGTGGTGCTTCATTAATGTATTTCCTTGCCTCCCATCACTGTCACACCAGCCAATTAGTTACAGTGGTGATAATTGAGGCCCCAGCAGTTCCACCTCAGTAAAAAATATCAAAGACTGCATGGTAATTTTAATCCAGCTAATGACTGATGCGTCTCAAATCACACCTAATGATAGACGCCATTAAATGGTGAAATCTAATAGAACACCAAGGCCCAAAATGTCCAAATGAAGAGTTTCTTTCCAAACCATTATATATCCATTTTCAGAAATGCTGATAAATCAGCTATTATTGTTTAAAGAACTTATGAAAGAGATTGATGTGTTTTATCAGTATCTACAGTACCTTGCAAAAGTATTCATCCCCCATGGTGTTTTTCCAATTTTGTTGCATTACAACCTGTAATGTAAATTGATTTTTATTTGGATTTCATGTAATGTACATACACTACCGGTCAAAAGTATTTGGAACACCTACTCATTCAAGGGTTTTTCTTTATTTGTACTATTTTTTACATTGTAGAATAATAGTGAAGTCCTCAAAACTATAAAATAACACATATGGAATCATGTAGTAACCAAAAAAGTGTTTAACAAATCTAAATATATTTTATATTTGAGATTCTTCAAGTAGCCACCCTTTGCCTTGATGACAGCTTTGCACATTCTTGCCATTCTCTCAACCAGCTTAATGAAGTAGTCACCTGGAATTAATTTAAATTAAAAGGTGTGCCTTGTTAAAAGATCATTTGTGGAATGTCTTTCCTTCTTAATCCATTTGAGCCAATCAGTTGTATTGTGACAAGGTAGTGGTGGTGTACAGAAGATGGCCCTATTTGGTAAAAGACCAAGTCCATTTTATGGCAAGAACAACTCAAGTAAGCAAAGAGAATCGACAATCCATCATTACTTTTAAGACATGAAGGTCAGTCACTACGGAAAATTTCAAGAACATGGAAAGTTTCTTCAAGTGCAGTCACAAAAACCATCAAGCGCTATGATGAAACTGCCTCTCATGAGGACTGCCACATGAATGGAAGACCCAGAGTTACATCTGCTGCAGAGGATAGGTTCATTAGAGTTATCTGCCTCAGAAATTGCAGCCCAAATAAGTACTTCACAGAGTTTAATTAACAGACATTTCATCATCAACTGTTCAGAGGAGACTGTGTGAATCAGGCCTTCATGGTCGAATTGCTGCAAAGAAACCAATACTAAAGGACACCGATAATAAGAAGAGACTTGCTTGGGCCAAGAAACACGAGCAATGGACATTAGAACGGTGGAAATGTGTCCTTTGGTCTGGAGTCCAAATTGGAGATTTTTGGTTCCAACCGCCGTGTCTTTGTGAGACAAGGTGTGGGTGAACAGACGATCTCCGCATGTGTATTTCCCACTGTAAAGCATGGATGTTATGGTGTGGGGTTGCTTTGCTGGTGACACTGTCAGTGATTTATTAACCAGCATGGCTACCTCAGCACACTGCAGCGATACGCCATCCCTTTTGGTTTGGGCTTAGTGGGACTATCATTTGTTTGTCAACAGGACAATGACCCAACACACCTACAGGCTGTGTAAGGGCTATTTGACCAAGAAGGAGAGTGATGGAGTGCTGCATCAGATGACCTAGCCTCCACAATCCCCCGACCTCAACCAAATTGGGATGGTTTGGGATGAATTGGACCGCAGAGTGAAGGAAAGGGAGCCAACAAGTGCTCAGCTTATGTGGGAAGTCTTTCACGACTGTTGGGAAAGCATTCCAGGTGAAGCTGGTTGAGAGAATGCCAAGAGTGTGTGCAAAGCTCTCACCAAGGCAAAGGCTACTGTGAAGAATCTCAAATATAAATGATATTTGGATTTGTTTAACACTTTTTTGGTTACTACATGATTCCATATGTGTTACTTAAGATTTTTGATGTCTTCACTATTATTCTAAAATAGTACAAATAAAGAAACACCCTTAAATGAGTAGGTGTTCTAAATATTTTGACCGGTAGCGTACATATATTGTGGCGTACAGCAGGTACGTACAGTAGGTACGTACAGCAGGGACATCACTGGGCGATGGCTCCGTCTGCTGGACGTGCCAGGTCTCGACGGGATCTCCGGCCAGGACTAATTGGGGCCGATTGGTTGAGTAATCAAGGGCTGATTGCTCACCAGCTGTAGAAGTCCCATAAAGCTTCAAAAAGGGCAGCACACAGGGGAGAGACTGAGGGAGGAAAGGACTCCCGTATAGTTTGGGGCGGTACAAGAGGTAAATGGAGGGCGTTCAGTTTTGATCCCCACAGGATACAGCAAGACCTGGAACCTAGAAGACGGTATCCCTGAGAGGGTCTCTTGGGGGAGACCTATTCTTTTCTTTTGGACTATTATTTTAATAAACACCTTTGAAACTGAGCTAATCCTACTCTGTCCGTGTCTGATCTGTGTAAACGTTCTGACCCAACCCCCTGGTCTGCCACAATATACAGTGGGGCAAAAAAGTATTTAGTCAGCCACCAATTGTGCAAGTTTTCCCACTTAAAAAGATGAGAGGCCTGTAATTTTCATTATAGGTACACTTCAACTATGACAGAGAAAATGAGAAAAACTAATCCAGAAAATCACGTTGTAGGATTTTTTATGAATTTATTTGCAAATGATGGTGGAAAATAAGTATTTGGTCAATAACAAAAGTTTATCTCAATACTTTGTTATATACCCTTTGTTGGCAATGACAAAGGTCAAACGTTTTCTGTAAGTCTTCACAAGGTTTTCATACACTTTTGCTGGTATTTTGGCCCATTGCTCCATGCAGATCTCCTCTTGAGCAGTGATGTTTTGGGGCTGTTGCTGGGTAACACGGACTTTCAACTCCCTCCAAAGATTTTCTATGGGGTTGAGATCTGGAGACTGGCTAGGCCACTCCAGGACCTTGAAATGCTTCTTACGAAGTCACTCCTTCGTTGCCCGGGCGGTGTGTTTGGGATCATTGTCATGCTGAAAGACCCAGCCACGTTTCATCTTCAATGCCCTTGCTGGTGGAAGGAGGTTTTCACTCAAAATCGCACAATACATGGCCCCATTCATTCTTTCCTTTACACAAATCAGTCGTCCTGGTCCCTTTGCCTAAAAACAGCCCCAAAGCATGATGTTTCCACCCCCATGCTTCACAGTAGGTATGGTGTTCTTTGGATGCAACTCAGCATTCTTTGTCCTCCAAACACGACGAGTTGAGTTTACCAAAAAGTTATATTTTGGTTTCATCTGACCATATGACATTCTCCCAATCTTCTTCTGGGTCATCCAAATGCTCTATAGCAAACTTCCGACGGGCCTGGACATGTACTGGCTCAAGCAGGGGGACACGTCTGGCACTGCAGGATTTGAGTCCCTGGCGGCGTAGTGTGTTACTGATGGTAGGCTTTGTTACTTTGGTCCCAGCTCTCTGCAGGTCATTCACTTGAGATCATTTTGACCCCACGGGGTGAGATCTTGTGTGGAGCCCCAGATCGAAGGAGATTATCAGAGGTCTTGTATGTCCATTTCCTAATAATTGCTCCCACAGTTGATTTCTTCAAACCAAGCTGCTTACCTATTGCAGTCTTCTCAGCCTGGTGCAGGTCAATTTTGTTTCTGGTGTCCTTTGACAGCTCTTTGGTCTTGGCCATAGTGGAGTTTGGAGTGTGACTGTTTGAGGTTGTGGACAGGTGTCTTTTATACTGATAACAAGTTCAAACAGGTGCCATTAATACAGGTAATGAGTGGAGGACAGAGGAGCCTCTTAAAGAAGAAGTTACAGGTCTGTGAGAGCCAGAAATCTTGCTTGTTTGTAGGTGACCAAATACTTATTTTCCACCATAATTTGCAAATAAATTTATTAAAAATCCTACAATGTGATTTTCTGGATTTTTTCCCCCATATTTTGTCTGTCATAGTTGAAGTGTACCTATGATGAAAATTACAGGTCTCTCATCTTTTTAATTGGGAGAACTTGCACAATTGGTGGCTGACTAAATACTTTTTTCCCCACTGTATATAAAATACACACCTAAAATACACTATTAAAAGCAAATCTGAGAACAGTGATATTTTACACAAACATGAAGATATCCATAAACAATCATTTCTGGTGAAAAATTATAATAATTGGTGCATATAGCGTTTTTGGAAATAAACTCTTCAAATTGTTTTTGTTTTTTGTGACAGTCAAACCGAGTTTAAAGATTAACATTGTGTAAGTTTTTCATCCTATTAAAGTCCATAGTCTAATATGTTGACGGTCAGTTATTATAAATGCGAGCCTAGTCAGAGTATCGATCGTTCTTTGTTTCATAGTTGCCATTGGCACTCTGTCAAATGCCCTCTGATATTCAATACTGAGCTGTGTGTGATGCTATATGTTTGTTTATTGAGGCCAAAACAAAGGTCTCTGGATAGTAATTTTTGGCGGGACTGGATTATATGATGAAACAAATGACCTTATGTATACCAGACAGATGCTGCTGAAATCCGACCAGCTGACAACTAACTGCACGTTGGGCTGAATGGGTCTAGAGAGGACATTGTGGTGCACACAATACATGTGATTGAATAAACCATTCAAGGTAGACTACTCTTCACACGTACCTTAACCATAACTGTGATATTTGTTTTGATAAAGCAATCTCACAAGTTTTCAATATGTGTACAGGTTATGGCTGTATTCCCCTATTGTTACAGCCAGACACCGTCAGGGTCAGTCTGAGGCCAAAGCATTAACTTAGAACTACCCCTTCCGGATCCGGGAGAATTGTCATCAATTGACATTAATTAGCATAATGCAACAGACAACAAATATTACTAGAAAATATTAATATTCATGAAATCACAAGTGAAATATAGTGAAACAAAGCTTAGCCTTTTGTTAATCACCCTGTCATCTCAGATTTTGAAATTAAGCAAGACAAGCATTTGTGTAAGTTTATCGACAGCTTAGCATAGCATTATATGCAGCTAGCAGTAGGCAACTTGGTCACGAAAATCAGAAAAGCAATTAAATTAATTTGTTTACCTTTGATGAGCTTCGGATGTTTTCACTCACGAGACTCCAAGTTAGACAGCAAATTTTTGTTTTGTCCCATAAAGATTATTTTCACAGTTGAAATACCTCCGTTTGTACTTCACGTTTGGTTGAGAAATCCACCGGAAACTGCGGTCACGACAACGCCGAAAAATATTCCAAATTAGATCCATAATATCGACAGAAACATGGCAAACGCTTTTTGTAATCAATCCTCAAGGTGTTTTTCAAATATCTATTCGATAATATATCAACCGGGACAGGTGGCTTCTTAGTAGGAAAGAGAGAAACAATGGCCACATTTGTCTATTACGCACAAATCACTCTGAGAGCCACCAGCTGACCACTGACGCAATGTTGTCGTTCAGGCTCATTTTTCAAAATAAAAGCCTGAAACTATGTATTGTGACTCAAGACACATTAGGGACGCATAGGAAGGTAAGAGCTTTCTAAATAAGAGTCCCTTGCTGATTGGATTTTTCTCATGCTTTCGCCTGCAATATCAGTTCTGTTATACTCACAGACAATATTTGTACAGTTTTTGGAAACTTTAGAGTGTTTTCTATCCTAAGCTGTCAATTATATGCATATTCTAGCATCTTGTCCTGACAAAATAGCCTGTTTACTTTGGGAACGTTATTTTTCAAAAAATGAAAATAGTGCCCCCTAGTTTCAAGAGGTTAAGCAGTTATCACTCAACCCAACCCTCAGTCGAAACATGCCATTTTTTCTAAGAATAGCCTTTATGCTCTTTCCATCCAGTGCTGATGTGTGTGTGTGTGTGTGTGTGTGTGTGTGTGTGTGTGTGTGTGTGTGTGTGTGTGCTGCTGCTCCAGAACGGGTCTAAATGAATTACTTAGTGTTCTGAAATTTCACACTGTACCTCTGACCCCATCGCTCTCACATCTAAAGGCATTTTAATCTGATGTTATGATTATAAATAACTTAGCGGCTTGTGTTGTTATTACCATCATCCTGAACAACATTTACAGCAATGTTCAAGTAGGCCTAGTGGAGACGTGAATATGAGTCTGATTTAATCTACTCAGCACTTTACTTTGTATTCTTACATTCTGTCTTCTGTGGGTTGACTTCTTGGTTTTCTGTTTTTTTTCAAACATGGGGAATGTCCTAGGAATTGCATACTATTGTGCTTCATTCAGAGCGAGTATTATTTGTATATTGGTTTCTGGTAAACGTACACCTTCACTCCTCTTTCTTTCTGTCTCTTTCTCATTCTCTCTGTTCAATCGTGGCTTGTTTGTTCTGTGTCTATCTGGATAATCTTGAGTACAAGCAGGAAAGGCAGGCCTTGAGAAAATGTGTGTGTGGGCTAATGTTACTGGATTGACGGGGTGTTACTTTACTTCATCGCCTAGGCGCTGGTCAAATTTAGGCCAGGCCACCGGAGCCCCCCTGTACAGAAATCCATATCTGATGTACACACAGCCATATCAAATCAAATCAAATCAAATTTTATTTGTCACATACACATGGTTAGCAGATGTTAATGCGAGTGTAGCGAAATGCTTGTGCTTCTAGTTCCGACAATGCAGTAATAACAAGTAATCTAACTAACAATTCCAAAACTACTGTCTTGTACGCAGTGTAAGGGGATAAAGAATATGTACATAAGGATATATGAATGAGTGATGGTACAGAGCAGCATAGGCAAGATACAGTAGATGGTATCGAGTACAGTATGTACAAATGAGATGAGTATGTAAACAAAGTGGCATAGTATAAAGTGGCTAGTGATACATGTATTACATAAGGATACCGTCGATGATATAGAGTACAGTATATACGTATGCATATGAGATGAATAATGTAGGGTAAGTAACATTTATATAAGGTAGCATTGTTTAAAGTGGCTAGTGATATATTTACATCAATTCCCATTATTAAAGTGGCTGGAGTTGAGTCAGTGTCAGTGTGTTGGCAGCAGCCACTCAGTGTTAGTGGTGGCTGTTTAACAGTCTGATGGCCTTGAGATAGAAGCTGTTTTTCAGTCTCTCGGTCCCAGCTTTGATGCACCTGTACTGACCTCGCCTTCTGGATGATAGCGGGGTGAACAGGCAGTGGCTCGGGTGGTTGATGTCCTTGATGATCTTTATGGCCTTCCTGTGACATCGGGTGGTGTAGGTGTCCTGGAGGGCAGGTAGTTTGCCCCCGGTGATGCGTTGTGCAGACCTCACTACCCTCTGGAGAGCCTTACGGTTGAGGGCGGTGCAGTTGCCATACCAGGCGGTGATACAGCCCGCCAGGATGCTCTCGATTGTGCATCTGTAGAAGTTTGTGAGTGCTTTTGGTGACAAGCCGAATTTCTTCAGCCTCCTGAGGTTGAAGAGGCGCTGCTGCGCCTTCTTCACGATGCTGTCTGTGTGAGTGGACCAATTCAGTTTGTCTGTGATGTGTATGCCGAGGAACTTAAAACTTGCTACCCTCTCCACTACTGTTCCATCGATGTGGATAGGGGGATGTTCCCTCTACTGTTTCCTGAAGTCCACAATCATCTCCTTAGTTTTGTTGACGTTGAGTGTGAGGTTATTTTCCTGACACCACACTCCGAGGGCCCTCACCTCCTCCCTGTAGGCCGTCTCGTCGTTGTTGGTAATAAAGCCTACCACTGTTGTGTCGTCCGCAAACTTGATGATTGAGTTGGAGGCGTGCGTGGCCACGCAGTCGTGGGTGAACAGGGAGTACAGGAGAGGGCTCAGAACGCACCCTTGTGGGGCCCCAGTGTTGAGGATCAGCGGGGAGGAGATGTTGTTGCCTACCCTCACCACCTGGGGGCGGCCCGTCAGGAAGTCCAGTACCCAGTTGCACAGGGCGGGGTCGAGGCCCAGGGTCTCGAGCTTGATGACGAGCTTGGAGGGTACTATGGTGTTGAATGCCGAGCTGTAGTCGATGAACAGCATTCTCACATAGGTATTCCTCTTGTCCAGATGGGTTAGGGCAGTGTGCAGTGTGGTTGAGATTGCATCGTCTGTGGACCTATTTGGGCGGTAAGCAAATTGGAGTGGGTCTAGGGTGTCAGGTAGGGTGGAGGTGATATGGTCCTTGACTAGTCTCTCAAAGCACTTCATGATGACGGATGTGAGTGCTACGGGGCGGTAGTCGTTTAGCTCAGTTACCTTAGCTTTCTTGGGAACAGGAACAATGGTGGCCCTCTTGAAGCATGTGGGAACAGCAGACTGGTATAGGGATTGATTGAATATGTCCGTAAACACACCGGCCAGCTGGTCTGCGCATGCTCTGAGGGCGCGGCTGGGGATGCCGTCTGGGCCTGCAGCCTTGCGAGGGTTAACACGTTTAAATGTCTTACTCACCTCGGCTGCAGTGAAGGAGAGACCGCAAGTTTTCGTTGCAGGCCGTGTCAGTGGCACTGTATTGTCCTCAAAGCGGGCAAAAAAGTTATTTAGTCTGCCTGGGAGCAAGACATCCTGGTCCGTGACTGGGCTGGATTTCTTCCTGTAGTCCGTGATTGACTGTAGACCCTGCCACATGCCTCTTGTGTCTGAGCCGTTGAATTGAGATTCTACTTTGTCTCTGTACTGGCGCTTAGCTTGTTTGATAGCCTTGCGGAGGGAATAGCTGCACTGTTTGTATTCGGTCATGTTACCAGACACCTTGCCCTGATTAAAAGCAGTGGTTCGCGCTTTCAGTTTCACACGAATGCTGCCATCAATCCACGGTTTCTGGTTAGGGAATGTTTTAATCGTTGCTATGGGAACGACATCTTCAACGCACGTTCTAATGAACTCGCACACCGAATCAGCGTATTCGTCAATGTTGTTATCTGAAGCAATACGAAACATGTCCCAGTCCACGTGATGGAAGCAGTCTTGGAGTGTGGAGTCAGCTTGGTCGGACCAGCGTTGGACAGACCTCAGCGTGGGAGCCTCTTGTTTTAGTTTCTGTCTGTAGGCAGGGATCAACAAAATGGAGTCGTGGTCAGCTTTCCCGAAAGGGGGGCGGGGCAGGGCCTTATATGCGTCGCGGAAGTTAGAGTAACAATGATCCAAGGTCTTTCCTCCCCTGGTTGCGCAATCGATATGCTGATAAAATTTGGGGAGTCTTGTTTTCAGATTAGCCTTGTTAAAATCCCCAGCTACAATGAATGCAGCCTCCGGATAAATCGTTTCCAGTTTGCAGAGAGTTAAATAAAGTTCGTTCAGAGCCATCGATGTGTCTGCTTGGGGGGGGGGATATATAAGTCTGTGATTATAATCGAAGAGAATTCTCTTGGTAGATAATGCGGTCTACATTTGATTGTGAGGAATTCTAAATCAGGTGAACAGAAGGCTTTGAGTTCCTGTATGTTTCTTTCATCACACCATGTCACGTTGGCCATGAGGCATACGCCCCCGCCCCTCTTCTTACCAGAAAGATGTTTGTTTCTGTCAGCGCGATGTGTGGAGAAACCCGTTGGCTGCACCGCTTCGGATAGAGTCTCTCCAGTGAGCCATGTTTCAGTGAAGCAAAGGACGTTACAGTCTCTGATGTCCCTCTGGAATGCTACCCTTGCTCGGATTTCATCAACCTTGTTGTCAAGAGACTGGACATTGGCAAGAAGAATGCTAGGGAGTGGTGTGCGCTGTGCCCGTCTCCGGAGTCTGACCAGAAGACCGCCTCGTTTCCCTCTCTTTCGGAGTCGTTTTTTTGGGTCGCTGCATAGGATCCACTCCGTTGTCCTGTTTGTAAGGCAGAACACAGGGTCCGCGACGCGAAAAACATATTCTTGGTCGTACTGATGGTGAGTTGACGCTGATCTTATATTCAGTAGTTCTTCTCGACTGTATGTAATGAAACCTAAGATGACCTGGGGTACTAATGTAAGAAATAACACGTAAAAAAACAAAAAACTGCATAGTTTCCTAGGAACGCGAAGCGAGGCGGCCATCTCTGTCGGCGCCGGAAGTTACCTGATGCCTTCGGATCACATTCAGCCGTAGCAACTCAGAGGCATTTTCTGATACTGTATTAGTATTTTTGAGATATACACCAAACCCTCAGAATGGGTGCAGTTTAGTAAGAATAGTTTCATTAAATGAGAATAGGTGATCTTTGTTGACGATGCAGCTGCTGTTGGGTTATGTGTGTGTGTGTGTCATAGATTTAATCACTGTCTGTGTGTGTGTGTGTCATAGGTGAATTCACTATGTTGGGTTGTGTGTGTATCTTGTGCATTAAGTCATTTTGCTGGGTTGTTTGTGTGTCTCATCTGTTAAACTGCTGTGTTGGGTTTTGTGTGTGTGTTTGCAGGTTAATCTGCTGCAATAAATGATGACGTGCTTTGAAAATGAGATCCTTTTTAAGTTTCTTAGTAGAGGGGGAATTCTGCGAACCAGATGAAGAGCCAAACCTCATGCATTTTAAAGGAACTTCTCAGCAATTAGCTGTCCCTAAGCTTCTGGGCCAGTGTGCCAATTTCCCCAGTCAGTGGGATGGACATGATGCATGGGATTGAGACAGTGTTAATTGAATTGGATCAATGAGATCTGCCCGACGTGCCAGCATGAATCACTGGATCAGGCAGGTAATGGTTTTGAAACGACAGAGCTGTGAGCCTGGCTATGCTGTGGGAAGAGGATATATTGATAGATGGATGCATAGATGGATAGCACATTTGCTATTAGGATTTTAACACCCACAGTTTTCAATTTAACGCTTTCTTAGAAATGATATGTGACCATCTCAAATAGAGTTAAACTAACTGACAAATTAACACCCCAAGATTGTTGGGTGTTGCAAATCCCGACTGAAATGAACACTTTATTAGAGCTAATGCTGTTACACTTCCTCTGTGTTAGGGAATTAACACCTGTGGTGTTACAGTAACACATTTTGGGGTTTTGTTTTAACACTGTAGAGTGTAAAGCCTTATTTGCATATTTATTTCCCAGGGTGCCTTTCAAGGGAGTTTTAGGGGTTCCTGTACCACCCATGACTGTGTTTGCTAGTGACAGAGACAAGCCTGTTGCATTTGATGGCTTTCAGTCTTGTAGCCTTCACCAACTAAAGTTACATTATTTATGACAATACAACACTTTTTGGGGACAATACCATACATTGACAGCCTAGCTCTACCCTAGCACAGTGGCCTTAAACTCATGGTTTGTAGGCCACTTTGGCAAGTCACATTATGCTGGCTTGTGAAGTGTTATACAATTCTTATGTGATGTCTAACAATTGGAACTTTAAATCACCTGGAATCTGTTGTTAGAATGACTGCCAAGGTAGGGAAGAAAGTCTCATTTATCAATCTAAACCGTCTAAACTGGAGAAACCAACTCAATAATTAGTGAAATAAGTTTAATAACTTACAGATTGGATTTGTTTAGAAATATCTATGTTATTTAGTGTATTGTTACTTTGTGCAGTATAAGATCAATTATTCAATCAATGTCCACAAGAAACATACATATATATATATATATATAGATAAAAAAATAACTATTCTAAAAAGCCACCTGCAGCAAAGCATGCTGGGAAATATAATAATGAGGCCTCTCCCATGTCTTTCACTCAGAGAGTTAATGATAATTAACTCAACGCAGTATAGTATTCTACTGTGATTCAAATAACACTTCATTTATTCACCGCAGGTGGCGTCAATTTCAATGCCACTGATGTAAGCACCACTAGAATCAACACTTGGGTATAACACTCACAACACTTTTTACCTCAAACTGAGATTAACACCCACAAATGTTCTGTGAAGCGAGAGAAGAGGATGGGAGAGAGGAGAATGGAGGGGGGTAAATTAATAATGAGGATTGGGGGAGGTTGAGTGCCAGAGCTGATGAAACATATAGTACTGTACCTCCTCCTGTGACTGGCAGACGGACAGTGTGATCACTGGTGCCGTCTGTTGACACACTCGGCACGCCAACACTGCTCCTCTCCTCAGAAATCTGGGGTAATGTCCACTTCCACCCTGTCTGCCTAAGCACGCAACACACATCCACCTCGCCCGGGTCTGAATGTATTATTGTTGGTGTAACACTCATCCATTTGTCACAGTGCGTTCCACAGCCTGTGTCTTCTCCTCCTCTGCCTCACCAAGACTTCAGGTTTAGGGTTATTTCTCCCCTCTTTTCAATCCTTGTCTCAGCACTACACCTTTCCTATCTCTCCAACGGTCGCACCGGTTTCTCTCTTTCTCCTCCTGTCCCCACTTCCCTTACGCAATGTGCCCGAAAATAAAACAGAAGCCTTCACTGTGCCATTTGTTT
The DNA here is from genome assembly GCF_045791955.1 of Oncorhynchus clarkii lewisi. Classification (NCBI taxonomy): domain Eukaryota; kingdom Metazoa; phylum Chordata; class Actinopteri; order Salmoniformes; family Salmonidae; genus Oncorhynchus; species Oncorhynchus clarkii. The sequence goes on from NC_092150.1 coordinate 42,379,623, forward strand.
CCTCTTCACTGCTCTTTTATGCATCTGTTATCCTCAGCCTGCTCTGCTGAAGGAAAGGAAAGCAGTGCTGAGGGACGACAGAGCCGAGCTGTGGTGGTAGTGCTGCGGCTAGTCCCTCATGTTGCTAGGCAGTCTGACAGAGAGAGAGAGAGAAAGGAAAAGAAAAAACCCTCCACTCAGGGTTTCTGAGGATGGCTGCAGTAGAATATGATCCTGAATCTCGAGGAAAAAGCTATCGTTCCTATTTTTATTTCTCCCTCTCTCTGTCCAGCTCCTCTCCTCTCGGCTGGGCTCCGTTGTTCTGCAGCGGGAGGAGAAGTAGCAGCTGTAGCGTGGAAGCAGAGGCAGAGGCAGGCTGACAGACACTGCTACACTGACTGAGCTCTCAAACGTCACTGCATACTTAGCAGAGGGGGTCACACGTGATCCACGTGACCCGTTTTAGATTCACTCCGTTCCTCTACCCTCCTCCCCTCTTCACCTAAAGGGATTTAATTCTGTGTGGGCTTGATGGATGGACACATTTCTTTCCTCACACACACACACACACACCTTACAAATTGACAAGTTTATGAAACCCCCGTGTCTGATTCTTCATGAACAGTAACTCTGTGGTTCATTGAAGTAGCATAATAGCTGATGAGAGCTATGTGATGCAGATGGGACGAACACTGTAAATATTGTAAGGTATCTCAGCGGCACGGGTGAGGGACTACATAATTAATAGGATACCTCTGGTTGACAGAACTGCTTTTGCGGCCATTAGCTCTGCTACTAGGCCAGGGAGAGAGTATATGTCAGTAGAAAGTAACGCTTAGTCTGTGATTGATTCACCCACAGCTGCCAGGTTACAGGCAGTGCCTTGGCACATTAATATCATGTGGCATTTATTAGATAGGTGACTTCCTGGACTCGTCTGGCCTGGCTGAACAAGGGAACAGCTAGCATATCAAAATTAAAATTGTCATCATTAATTGTCAGCGTGGGGAGGAATACTCTCACACAGGTTCTCTCTCTCGCTTTATTTATCGCTTGTGTCTTTCATATAAACCCTCACATGTTGTAGATTAGAAGACATGCCAACTCTGCAGAGGCTGTGGACATACACCAGCCTGCTGAGCATTCACATGCTGGTCATTTATTTGATTGAATGATTGATCTTATTTGTTCATTAAAAAAAAATATGAAGCTGCCTCAGTTACAATCAACATTGGCCTACATATTTAATGTGCATTATGCAGTATCTACAATTAGCAAGAGTTCTACAGTTAATGTAGATTGAAAAATGTTTTCATGCAGTTGAATTCTGAACTTATGCACTTCTGAGGGATTGTATGAAGAACCATATATACAATAGCTTTTAGTAGTATTAACTTATTTTTTTAGTGTAATCATCCTGTGGAGCTCTGTTTAAGCCTTGTGCCTTGCTGTGTAGAAGTAGCAATATAGTGTTTAGTAACAGAAGGTTAAAGGAGATGTGCTTTGGCTCAGTACAGACAATGAGGCCGCACACTGTCAATAAAAAAATGTAGTGCCAGCTAGGGACCAAATGTTATAGCTAGTTCAAACATATCACAATACGGCTAGTTCACAAGTAGACGTCTGTTTTTTAAAGACTTTTTTCAGTCACAGCCATTCCTTTTATGTGCAAAGCAATCAGTTCAAATACAAATAGCCCACACATTAGCATAGCAAACTGAATGCACCTTACCATTTGAATAATGTCTAATTTCTATGCTTTCTGTCATATCCCATTCTCCATATTTGTGAAGGCTGAAAAGAACTGTCCAGTGACAAAGCGAATAATACATTTCTTCTAGCTACCTATTTTTATTATACAGTACATTGACATTTTGCCCAATTTTATTTTACAATTGTCTTCTTTGTTTTAATTCTCTTCTTTCATCTCCATGCTAGGGTTTTTAGGAGGTGCAGTTGCAGATGAACTGGGAGCTATCCCCTGAATGCAGAAGCTATATCCTGTAGCAAAGCCTCAAGTATGGTGATGTCTCAGAATCTCTATGTCCTCAGATTTATGCCTTACTGTGGATTCTTAACCAGAGACCCTACTTGAGCATTGCCACACAAGAGAAAACGTTTAAACATTCTCTAATTTAGCATAATCAGTAAACCAATGTATGTTTTGTGAAATAATACAGTGACTCTAGAGGGATAGTCTATTACAGTTAATTTTGACTTGTTGTAATGTGTACACTGGGAGTCGGGAAGCAAGTACAGGGAGTGAATCATTTAATAAAGAAATAGAATGAAGTACAAAACAAGAAATACGAAAAGCTTACAGACATGAAACCCAAACAGAGTCAGTAACGCCTGGGGAAGAAACCAAAGGGCGTGACAGATATATGAAAGGTAATCAAGAAGGTGATGAAATCCAGGTGAGACTGATGGGGCGCTGGTGCGCGTAACAATGGTGACAGGTGTGCGTAATAATGGGCAACCTGGTGACCTAGAGCGCCGGACGGGGAGTATACTGTGACAGTAGCCCCTCCTTGACACGCATCTACAGCCAAAGGACACCGACTGGTCAGAGTGGTCACCTCTGCTGAGGCGCGGGAACCTGTCAAGCCGGATGAGGCGTGGGAGCCTGTCGAGTCTTGTGAACCTGTCGAGCCAGCTAAGGCATCGAAGCCTAACGAGCTTGCTGGGGCATCCACGGTTGACTCGGCACCAGCCGCTTGACCGGCCATCCGAGTCTTGTGAACTTGATGAGCCTGCTGAGGCATCCTCGGTTGCTCCGGCAACAGCATCCGGACCCAACGTCACCTACCAACACAAAACACTCCCTGATGCTCCGCTTTGGTGAGGAGTTATTCTGTAACGTGTGCGCTGAGAGTTGGGAAACAAGTACAGGGAGTGAAAAATTGAATAAACAAACAAACATAGGACAAAACAAGACACACAGGTAGTGTACAGACAGGAAGGGAAACAATAATGCCTAGGGAAAGAACCAAAGGGAGTGACCGATATAGGGAAGGTAATCAGGAAAGTGATGGAGTCCAGGTGAGTGTCATGAGGCGCAGGTGCACATAACAATGGTGGCAGGTGTGCGTAATGATTAGACAACTGGTGACAATGAGCGCCAGAGAGGAGGAGCGGGAGTAGACGTGACAATTGTTTGTGTTTCTGTGGTTTCTATGTAAATTATTAGAAAATATCCACATTTGAGTTTTTTATTTAACAGAAACAACTTTTTCAAGCATAATCATACACTAATTGCCTGGAGTTTCAAGGTTTCCAGGTGTGTACCTGTACCTGGGTTCGTTGGTTAAATTTAATTGATGTATGTTATCGTAGCAATTGCACAAAAATGTATAAGTCTGGCTTCAGAAGCTATCAAAATGCTACTGTCGTCTGGATTTTGATTTCAAATACACTACCGTTCAAAAGTTTGGGGTCACTTAGAAATGTCCTTGTTTTTGAAAGAAAAAACATTAAATTAACATAGAATACAGTGTAGACATTGTCAATGTTGTAAATGACTATTGTAGCTGGAACCGGTAGATTTTTTAATGGAATATCTACAGTTGAAGTCGGAAGTTTACATACACCTTAGCCAAATACATTTAAACTCAGTTTTTCACAATTCCTGACATTTAATCCTAGTAAAAAGTCCCTGTCTTAGGTCAGTTACGATCACCTTTTTTTTAAGAAATTGAAATGTCAGAATAATAGTAGAGTGAATGATTTATTTCAGCTTTTGTTTTTTTCATCACATTCCCAGTGGGTCAGAAGTTTTGCATACATTCAATTAGCATTGCCTTTAAATTGTTTAAAACTTGGTTCAAACGTTTCGGCTTGTAGGACTCCTTGCTTGCAAACGCTTTTTCAGTTCTGCCCACAAATTTTCTATGGGATTGAGGTCAGGGCTTTGAGGCGCCAACAGAGATGGCTGCCTCGCTTCGCGTTCCTAGGAAACTATGCAGTTTTTTTTTTAACGTGTTATTTCTTACATTGGTACCCCAGGTAATCTTAGGTTTCATTACATACAGTCGGGAAGAACTACTGAAGATAAGAGCAAGGTCATCTCACCATCAGTACGACCACCCAGGACAACAGAATGGATCCCAGCCTGCGACCCAAAACAAAAGACGTCGTAAAAGAGGGAAATGTAGCGGTCTTCTGGTCAGGCTCCAGAGACGGGCACATCGCACACCACTCCCTAGCATACTACTCGCCAATGTCCAGTCTCTTGACAACAAGGTTGATGAAATCCGAGCAAGGGTAGCATTCCAGAGGGACATCAGAGACTGTAACGTTCTTTGCTTCACGGAAACATGGCTCACTCGAGAGACGCTAACGGAATCGGTGCAGCCAGTTGGTTTCTTCACGCATCGCGCCGACAGAAACAAACATCTTTCTGGTAAGAAGAGGGGCGGGGGCGTATGCCTTATGATTAACGAGCCGTGGTGTGACCACAACAACATACAGGAACTCAAGTCCTTCTGTTCACCTGACTTAGAATTCATCACAATCAACTGTCATCCGCATTATCTACCAAGGGAATTCTCTTCGATTATAATCACAGCCGTATCTACCTCAGGAGGCTGAAGAAATTCGGCTTGTCACCAAAAGCACTCACAAACTTCTACAGATGCACAATCGAGAGCATCCTGTCGGGCTGTATCACCACCTGGTACGGCAACTGCTATGCCGAAACTATGCCGTTCTGTACCATCACTCATTCATATATCTTTATGTACATATTCTTTATCCCTTTACACTTGTGTGTATAAGGTAGTAGTTTTGGAATTGTTAGGTTAGATTACTCGTTGGTTATTACTGCATTGTTGGAACTAGAAGCACAAGCATTTCGCTACACTCGCATTAACATCTGCTAACCATGTGTATGTGACAAATAAATTTGATTTGTGATGGCCACTCCAATACCTTGACTTTGTTGTCCTTAAGCCATTTTGCCACATCTTTGGAAGTATGCTTGGGGTCATTGTTCATTTGGAAGACCCATTTGCGACCAAGCTTTAACTTCCTGACTGATGTCTTGAGATGTTGCTTCAATATATATACAAGATTTTCCTTCCTCATGTTACCATCTATTTTGTGAAGTGCACCAGTCCCTCCTGCAGCAAAGCACCCCCACAACATGATGCTGCCACCCCTGTGCTTCACAGTTGGGATGGTGTTCTTCAGGCTTGCAAGCCTCCCCATTTTTCCTCCAAACATAACGATGGTCATTATGGCCAAGCAGACATTTCTCCAAAAACTACGATCTTTGTCCCCATGTGCAGTTGTAAAACCGTAGTCTGGCTTTTTTATGGCGGTTTTAGAGCAGTGGCTTCTTCCTTGCTGAGCGGCCTTTCAGGTTATGTTGATATAGGACTCATTTTACTGTGGATATAGATACTTTTGTACCTGTTTCCTCCGGCATCTTCACAAGGTCCTTTGCTGTTATTCTGGGATTGATTTGCACTTTTCACACCAAATTACGTTCATCTCTAGGAGACAGAACGCGTCTCCTTCCTGAACGGTATGGCGACTGCATGGTCCCATGGTGATTATACTTGCATACAGTACTATTGTTTTTACAGGTGAACGTGACACCTTCAGGCATTTGGAAATTGCTTCTCAAGATAAACCAGACATGTCTATCGTTTGTTAACAATACATTTTTGGAGTGGATGAAAAGCGAGTTTTAATGACTACAACCTAAGTGTATGTAACCTTCTGACTTCAACTGTACATAGGCGTACAGAGGTCCATTATCAGCAACTATCAGTCCTGTGTTCCAATGGCACGTTGTGTTAGCTTATCCAAGTTTATAATTTTAAAAGGCTAATTGATCATTAGAAAAGCCTTTTGCAATTATTTTAGCACAGCTGAAAACTGTTGTTCTGATTAAATAAGCAATAAAACTGTCCTTCTTTAGACTAGATGAGTATCTGGAGCATCAGCATTTGTGGGTTCAATTACAGGCTCAAAATGACTAGAAACAAAGAACTTTCTTCTGAAACTTTTCAGTCTTTTCTTCTTCTGAGAAATGGCCAAGAAACTGAAGATCTCATACAACGCTGTGTACTACACCCTTCACAGAACAGTGCCTACTATCTGATCTAGATTTGTTGGTGGAGTTAAACACTTGATCGATGTATATATCATAGAAGAGTGTAATTGTCTTTAGGACAGTTGTTTTTAGTCAAGACTTTTGTGACTTTAACATAATGTGTGTTTTTAAAGTTTTGTTTAATGTTGTGTTAGTGTAAGTAAGTTGTTTTGTCTGAAATGTTGTTCCCTCTGCTGCTATTGGACCAGGTCTCTCTTGGAAAAAATATGTTATCTCAATGAGAAAAAACCTGTATAAATAAAGGTCAAATACATATTTTTTAATGTAGATATTCCATTAAAAATCAGCCGTTTCCAACTACAATAGCAATTTACAACATTAACAACGTCTACAGTGTATTTCTGAGCAATTTGATGTTATTTTAATGGACAAAAAAATATGGACATTTCGAAGTGACCCCAAACCTTTGAATGGTAGTGTATATACGGTACTATAGGACGTGTATATCATTAGCAAGTGTGGAAAAACATTTTGGATCAGAATTTGTAGCCAGCTGCTGTCAATTCTATAGACTATTATTGTATTCCCTTCTTCTACCTTCCTCCCAGTCTCTCTCACATGGGGCTTTTTAACATCAATAGAAGAGATGAAAGAAGACGGATAGACTTTATTTTGCAAATAGAAACACGTGCAGATGCAGGACAGAGCACAGCACAGCACCACATCTCGCAGTGTTAGCAGGCTGATACAATAACAAGCCCACAACACTATTGTATGGTGGCACCAATGTGACAAATCCTTATCTTCCTTTTCTCCGTTTTGTTTTTATATATCCCGGAGGTAGTGTATGATATGATTAAATGAATGGTAGTTTTTTATTATAGACTTTTCCCTAGTCATAATGTAGAATCCATATTTTCTTATTTCAAATCAAACAAATCCCTAAATATCTGTCAGCACTGGGATTTATGTTTTCTTTACGTGCTTTTTCTACTTTCTTGCTCAACCATTTCTCCAATTCCTTTTAGAGGAATCGTAGACTCAAGTTTCCTGTTACCGCAGTCCCCATCACTCATTATATGTTTCTGAAAAACAGTATAGTGGGAAAGAGACTCAATGTGTTAGACGATACACTTGTCATAACACCTGCAATGGCCTCACAGGTTATATTTTCAGTTTCACCATTATACCGCACTCTCCAACCCAGTCGATCTCTTTCTTTCCCATTTATTTGTGAGACGATGAATGAAATCCATTTTACTGGTAATTGACTTGAGAAGGGGAGAAGGGGGGGGGGGGGGGGGTAGATAACAGAGCTGTGTTCTGGGTGTCTGACTAACGGAGCCCTCTCCTTAGGTGTGGTCGTTGTGTGATGGGTAGGACGCAGAGGTCAGCTATCACTTTGAAACATGCTGGTCCTTATCTCTGTCAGGGACCTTAATAGAGTAATGAATCAACATAAAAACCTGCTTAGGCCTCTCCTGAACAGACCGCTGCTACTCTGTGAAATCTATACTGTTATAGTACCACCACACTTGCTGCGTTAGTAAGCATTTTACTTTCCTCCCTATTGTCTGGGTGGGTTTGGGTGTTTTGTGTCTTAGGGTTGTGTCTGGCTGGAGTTAGATAGATAGACGTGGTCTTACCCAACATTTATGAAACGGACCCAACTAAGACAGTCAGTGCTAATTCATAAATTGTCATGAATCAATAATAATGATTATCAAAGAGTTTTTGTTGAGTCATAATGATGGAGATATGCTAAGAGCATTGATAGCATACCTAAAACTTATCAAATGGGTCTCTAAGGTACCCGCGAATGACAAATTAAGAATTAGTCTGATCGATGTATTCAAGTGGCAGACAGCTAGAGCCTGCATTGTGCTGGGCTTATTGGGTTTTTAAAGCTTCCAATATAAGCTATTTGGCCTTCAGTGGTAAGAATGATTTTTTTTTTTGTCATGGTGTATTAGTTACTTTGTCTCACAATGCCAGTTATTCATCCAACTAGCTAAATGTACTGTAGGTCAACTTCACTAAAAGTGAAAATTTACAATGGCCTACTATTTTAATCTTAACAGTTTTGCTTCTTCATTCGTCTTTTATTTCTATGTTAGCTCTTTCTTTTTCCAATGATATTCCTTCTTCTTTTATTTTGCCCTGGGGAGCAAAATATCTCATTGTCTATTCAGTACTATACCTGTACTTTTCCACTTTTTCCACACTAAATTGCCTTGTCAATATTGTACAAATTCAACACAAGTGTTTTGACATTATTCGAAGTGATAATGAATATGCATGATAACACAAATCAGTCTTACACCAAACAGAAATGGTTAATTCATAGGAAAATATTTACATACGCCCTGAAATGATTCTAAACATGCCATACTTTAGAGGTCCTCACTTGCGATATAATTATGCTGACTGTCTGAGTGTCTGTCTCCACATGCAGCTCCGTACTTCATGTTCAGGAATTATCCAAGCTTTACATATCCATCCATCCCATTCAATCTGCATGAATTGGTGACAGGGCCCTTTACAGTACCGTAGCTAGCTAGTGTTGTGTCTAAAAGTAGATATTGGGTCAAATAGCCCTTGTTAAATACTAGCCTTCAAAGAGAATACATTAATCAATTTCAAATGGCTTTGAAATTCAGATTCTCTGTGTGAATTCTGCAGGAGCTAGGGAGACCATGGTCTGATTTTTTCAATATTAAAGGGATGGATCCCCTGGCTGTTCCATGTATCTGATTCTCGTCTCTGGAAGGTAAAACGGTTGTACTGTAGTGAGCAAACACACAGCACAGTCTCCTGATCCCTTCTCAGGTTATCAGCATCCACTACTGAGCTAGCGGGCTAGTGTTTCACAGGATCCCATCTGGGCACTGTTTTTGTCATGAAAAAGAAATTCACTAACACACTGGCATTTTTGTATTCTTCTCCAATGTTTTTTTTAAAGGATCTTAAACCCAACATTTTGGTCAATAGACCATAAGGGTTTACATAGGTGATACTGCTCTCCTCAAAGGAAAAAACATACAGGTGCACCCAATTACCACCCAAGTGTCTCAGAGATGTAGCACCTGTCTGGCCTGTTTCAGTCTCTCAACACTGAAATCCAATAGAGACAGCTACTATAGGTTAACATGTTTTTATTGATATGGACAAGCTCAAATGAACTGATAAAATCGGATGCGTTTCGGCATTGACCGTCATCAGGGAGTGAAAAGGGACAGAGACCTGGTTCCTAGACCTGAACAGAGCTGCAGATTAGTATGTTTTGGATATGTATTTTACCTGACAGAATTATAGTGTCAGCAATATCTGATCCTCTCAGATCTACCAGGATTGTCTAGGAGTAATGGACTAAGAGGATAACTTCCAACAGTGACAACAGTGACAGGCCATACTACTCTATATGACCCCAAAATGGAGCCTCTAATACTACTAAAAAAGACTGAGGGTATTACAGTTCCTTTTCCAGTTTAGAGTGAGCATGAAAAATATAGCACTGTATGTGTAACACTGCAGTGATATTTAAATGTCTCCCAGTCTTTTGGCTGCCGCGGCTGTGTGGTGTGTGAGAAGGGTTACAGTACGATTCCCTTCACATGCGGCTGCTTACGGCTGTGGCACTTAGGTATTATCAGACTTTGCATGCCTCTGAGAGATTAACATAATGGTTCCCATTTGATTGTTTTGCTTCCGTGTCTGATGAGGGAGCGAGAGAGCGAGAAAGACAGAGAGAGACTTACGGCTTGGCATGCCGAAGCATTGGCTTCCCTCCGTGGAACAAAAGTCTAAATCCTTTAACACGCAAACCTCCCTGCCTAACTCCCCACCAGGGAGGCTTTGCATTCAAAATGTACAATTAGTTATTCCTGTTTGCTTTGAATGAAACATTTTCAGCTGCCTCACTCTTACAACGTAACATCAGACCTCTGAGCAAAGTGTTGTTGAAAAGGGGTGGCGCCCCTTACGTTTCCTCTCATCTCCTCTTGATGTTTATTCATTTTCTCCTCACTCTCCTCCACTCCTGAGATGAGATGCACGAGAGAGATGACATGCTAGCATTTTTCACCACCTCTGAGTTGAGGTTCCTGGTCATGTTTTATTGAGTCAGCCGAGTGTTTGTCTGGCATATAAACACGCTCTGTGAATGGCAGTCAGAGTTGAGGAAGTCGAAAGCTGCAAAAGGGCACTTTATTTAATCACCAGGGCCAGTGGCGCGCTGTAGAGCCAGCTGTTTGGCAGGGCCGGGGATCTGGGCTGCAGGGCACAGGCAGTAAGCTGCTTGTACTAGCCTGCTTCCGGCACTGACCCCTGCAGTCCCCCTCGCTGGGTGTAATCTACAAATACATTAATACAGGCAGAGAAGCCCCGCAACAAGGCTGCTAGGAAGGCTTTTCATCTCGCTAAGTGTTCCACTGGCAAATGGAACGCTTTTCCCCCCTCCCCTGTTAAGGATTACATTTAACTCACCATGTTAAAGAGGCTGAAACGGAATGCATTTTTGCCTTGAATTTTGGGTTTATTGATTTAGTAATTACCTTTCCCTGCATCAACTCAAATCCACAGGGATTAGAGTAAATAATAGTGTTGCCAAGGTGATTAACTAGTGAAGATAACAAGGCCTAGATCTGATCAACATCACCACTCATTCCTCTCCACATTACATCATCATCACCTTCAACACCACCACCATCCTCATCATCATCATCATCACCATCATAAGTATCATTTACAATGAAGATTTTACATAATCACCACCATAACCATCATCATCATTACTGTATCTGTGCAATGCAATGTATTACATGTAGAGTGTAACTGTGTGTAAAGAAGACACCCAATACAGTCACAAAACTGTTGCATTCAAAACCCCCTTACAAGAGAAAGGATATGGTACATTATGACAATGAAAACTCTTTTTCATACTGGCAAAATGTCACACTGAATGTTTTCTACACATCATGCTGCATGTACTGTAAATGTAGTGTGACCCTCCATGAAAAGTCAACATATTTCCCCTTTTGAATTCACTGTTGGAACTGCTCAACAGTCTTTTTTATTTCTCCCTTTCATTTCTCCCCACAGGTTTGACTCCATGACGTGTGCACACATTTTATTCAAGAGAATGACTCACAGATTTGTATATGGCCTGTTATCAAAACACAAAGAAAGAAATGGAGCTGTTCAAGTGAAAAAGCCAGAGATTAGTTTATATTCGGTTTGTTATCGATATGACAGACTCAACTAGCACCTACTGTCACACCCTGATCTGTTTCACCTGTCTTTGTGTTTTTCTTAACCACCCTCCAGGTGTTGCCCATCTGGCTCCTTATCCCCTGTGTAATTACACCTGTGTTCTCTGTTTGTCTGTTGCCAGTTCGCCTTGTCGCCAATTTGCCTTTCCGGCACTCCTGTTATCTCTCTAGTCCCTGTTTTCTAGTTTTCCAGGTTTTGACCATTCTGTGTGCCCTGACCCTGAGCCTGCCTGCTATTCTGTACCTTTCAGACTCTGCTCTGGATTACTGACCTCTGCCTGCCCTTGACCTGTCATTTGCATGCCCCCTGTTTTTTTGCTACTTCAAATTGTCTGCATCTTGGTCTTATCCTGAGGTCTGAGAGTACGAACTGGCAATGACTGACCCATCAGACACAGACCAGCTCTGCATTGGGAGACACAAGGAGTTACTTCGAGGTCTTCTGGACGGATTCCAGACCATGGCAGAATGCCATGACTTTGCCTTGTATACATTGCTTGAGCAATTCCACAAATTATCTATGAGGTAGCTGGCCACGACAGTTGCCTCCCAGCCCCCCAGTAACACCGCTGTCAGTAGTGTGTCTTTCCAGGCCACACCGGCTTTCCGAGAACCCTGCTTACCTCCCGCGGAATGCTTCGCTGGAGGGTCAGGAACCTGTTGGGCATTTATCTCCCTGTGATCCCTCATCTTCGAGCTGCAGCACTCATCCTTCCCCTCGGACTGCTCAAAGATAGCGTATCTCAGAACTTTAAAGTTCGGGAGGGCTCTCGCCAGGGTTACGGCGGTGTGGGAACAACAATCTGTGTGTTTCAGCCTGGAGGAGTTGTGGCTGTGGTGAAAAAGGTTTTCGATTCTCCATTGTCTGGGAGAGAGGCTGCCCAGAAGTTACTGCAGCTTCGCCAAGACTCCCGCAGTGTGGTGGACTATGCGGTTGATTTTGGCATGTTGGCTGCCCGAGAGTGCCTGGAACCCGGAATCCCTGTTCGACTCATTCCTTCAGGTTAAGGATGCCTATGGATGTTGATTCCCTCATCGCCTTGACCATCCGGATTGAGCTAAATTTACTTGACGTGCGTAATATTAAACGTTGTTAACCTAGCTAGGTTCATTGTTTATCTAGCTAGCTAGCTATGTGTCTTAAACTAAAGTGTACTGTTAGCTAGCTAGCTAACGTCAGCTGGCTGGCTCCCTAGCAGATATTATTATTTGCTTCCCAGAGCTGTTTGCTTTTCTAGTTAGAGCTTAATGTTAGGCATTGTCACTTTGTTCATTGTTTTTAACTAGCTAAGGTTAGCTGGCTGGCTCATTAGCTAATGTAATTAGCAGAACACCTGGCCTACAGCCAGTGAAATTGCAGGGCGCCAAATTCAAACAACTGAAATCTCATAATTAAAATTACTCAAACATACAAGTATTATACACCATTTTAAAGATAAACTTATTGTTAATCCAACCACAGTGTACGATTTCAAAAAGGCTTTTCGGCGAAAGCACACCATGCGATTATGTATGGACAGCGCCTAGCCACAGAAAACCATACAGACATTTTCCAAAAAATTTACAGACAGACAACATGAAAAACTACAAGTAATCTAGTAAAAACCATTGAATTCACAAGAGTATAAAACAGCAAATTAAAAACATTGACAGGTCAGGGAATGTGACAGCAACGTGACAGTAACCCCCCCCCCCCCCCCCCAAAAGGTGCGGACTCTGGCCGCAAAACCTGAACCTATAGGGGAGGGTCTGGGTGGGCGTCTGTCCACGGTGGCGGCTCTGGCGCGGGACGTGGACCCCACCTCACCACAGTCTTTCTCCGCCTCATTGTTCGCCTCCGTGGCCTCCTAAACATGGCGACCCTGCTAAATGGCCCCACTGGACTGAGGGGCAGCTCGGGACTGAGGAGCAGCTCGGGACTGAGGAGCAGCTCGGGACTGAGTGGCAGCTCAGGCGGCCAGCTCAGGCAGCGCTGGGCAGACGGCCAGCTCAGGCTGCGCTGGGCACACTGGAGACTCCGGCAACGCCGGAGAGGAGGAAGGTTCCGGCAGCGCTGGACAGAGGGGCTCCGGCGCCTCCGGACAGAGGGGCTCCGGCGCCTCCGGACAGAGGGGCTCCGGCGCCTCCGGACAGGCAGGGCTCCGGCGCCTCCGGACAGGCGGGGGGCTCCGGCGGCGCAGGACAGGCGGGAGATTCCGGCAGCGCCGGACAGGCGGGAGCACCTGTATTGATGGGACGGAGAGACAGCCTGGTGCGGGGTGCCGGCACTGGTGGTACCTGGCTGAGGACACGCACCTCAGGGCGAATGCCTTGCACACTACGCCAAATCAACTGCTCTCTCTCTTCACACTCCCCCAATTCTATTAACACCTCCTCGAGTGTCTCCTCATCTCCCATCCGTTCACTCTCCTCCATTCTGTCCAATAACTCCTCGACCCTCTCAGACTCGCCGACAGCTCCGATAACATCCATGGCTCCTTACGGTAAACAGGGGGAGTTGGGTCAGGTCTGGCTCCTGACTCTGCCACACTCTCCCTGTGCCCCCCCCCAATACATTTTTGGGGCTGCCTCTCGGGCTTCCAGCCGCTCTGCCGTGCTAGCTCCTCATAATGCCGCCTCTCTGCTTTCGCTGCCTCCAGCTCGGCTTTAGGGCGGCAATATTCCCCTGGCTCTGCCCAGGGTCCCTTCCCGTCTAGGATCTCCTCCAAATAGTGCTGCCTCTCCCATTGCTGCTGCTGTTGCTTCTCCTGCTGCTGCTTTTGCTGCTGCCTCTGTTTACCACGCGGCTTGGTCCTTGGTTGGTGGGTGATTCTGTCACGATTGTCGTATGAAGCGGACCAAAATGCAGCGTCGTATGTGTTCATGGTGATTTTTTAATTAAAGAAAGCACTGAACACTGAATACAAACTATACAAAATAATAAACGAATAACGACCGTGACGCTATAATGAGAACTGTGCTGACACAAGTAACTAACATAGACAATCACCCACAACCCAAAATGACAAAACAGGCTACCTAAATATGGCTCCCAATCAGAGACAACGACTAACACCTGCCTCTGATTGAGAACCATATCAGGCCAAACACAGAAACAGACAAACTAGACATCCAACATAGAATGCCCACTCAGATCACACCAAACAAAACATACAAAGCAAACTATGGTCAGGGTGTGACAATTCCAGGGTTAGATTGAACATGCACATAGGTGTAGTGAAATGTGTTGTTTTACAGGGTCAGCCATATTAGTATGGCATCCCTGGAGCAAATTAGGGTTGAGTGCCTTGCACAAGGGCACATTGACAGATTTTTCCCCTTGTTGGCTTGTGTATTCGAACAACATTTTGGTTACTGGCCCAACGCTAATACAGGTGAATGCATAGAGTTATTGAGCTTGTTTTTGCTGATTTCAATAAAGTATTATTATGAATATTATGAATAACATTTATTTATTTTCATTCAGGGAAAACCCATTGAGACCAGGGTCACATTCAGTGCCTTGATCATCAAAATACAACAATTGAAATACAATGTGAAACAAATCAACAATAAATTCAATACAAAATAAAAATACAGATGAAAAACCTGTTTACCTTCCATTTGGGACTTATTTTATTGTACTGATCAACAACATTTGCATAAAAGAAGCAATCTCTTATTTTATAAGACCCATGACATCATTCATTCACAAAGCAATTTCATAGGATCAAGCAAAGATGATCTTGACTGAGAGAGCTATTGGTATCTTCTTGCATTGTAGTGTTATCGCCTGCAATGAACATTGTTCCGGCCAGCAGTAATTAACAGTTTCCAAATTTCTACATGCCGTGTTTCATTATTCAAGTGTGATAACTTCAGTGCAGCATAAGTGGTGATGCAGCCCAGACTCGCAGGGAGTTTAGTGGTTCCTCATTGCAGGCTAGAACTAGTAATGAGTAAGTGGAGCAGACAGGCAAGAGGCATGAATGGTGCGCTCACAGTATAACATCAGCTGCACTGATAGACAGACTTGATCTTCTCTCAATCAGTGGACGACGTGAGACACAATTTATAGAAGTACCAAAAGTAAAACATTCAAGTACAGAACCGTTTTTCATGTTCCTGTTGCAAAAAAGTACAGGAGTTTCGGTATACTGTGCAACACTACAAGATACTATGTTAATAAAATGTAAAACAAATGTGGGCTAAAAATGCTATATGGCATTTGGGCTAAGATGCTATTGGAAAATTAGTTTCTTAAGTTATTACATTTTTATTACATCATATAGGCCTGAGTAGGCTAAGCAAAATACTGTTAGTGTATAGTTGTCTTCTCAAGGGCATTTTATATCAGTAGAATGTCATGTGAGGATCCAAATGTGTCAGATCAGCTTGGCAATGGGTGACAGTAACCAGACCCTCTCTCACCCACAGAGGGGGGAGGAGGGAGCTGGTGCGGGGTTGACAGCTCTAGCCCTGTTGTAAATTAAAGGAGTGAAGATCCAGAGAACATCCCTCTCCAAATCCACAGAGGAATGTTCCTTTGTCTCCAGAGACTTTTCCCGCCGAAACTCTAACGCATTCTAAAAGCAAACACTGGAAGAATATTTCTAACCTAGATTGTGGGGAGAGGCGATCTAAAGAGTAATAATGTTCTATGGGTTGTTATTTTGTGATGTCATTAAAAAGGTTAAATTAAATACAGTAACTTAAAGTATTTACATGTACGAAGTCTCCATCCTTAACATTGTATATGAAAAATAATGCATGCATTTTTGTTAAGATAGAAATGTGATTTTTGGAGCCATAAGAGATCATTTGTCTCCTATAAACTTTGCATAGTAAGTAGCCACGCCCCGAGTGAGGTCAGAGAGCGTGTCAGCCTGATTAAACCGTCAATTTCGACCAGAGTGCATAAAAGGATTGGTAAAGAAATGTACATTTAGACCAGGAAAGACGGGGAGTTGCAGCCCACGTTTAAAGTGGTTTGAACTGTGAATCTCAACATGAGGTTGAGACAAAAACGTCACCTCCCGAAAAATCACTAGTACGGCTGAATAGAAATCCTAAGTAAAATCTCTTCGAAAGTGAATTTAAGTGGGACCATTCTACTACTCTGTCAAATCACCATTGTACACTACTCTCATTGCCCCACTGGAACCATCGACATGGCTGGCTAGCTTATCTTCAAAGAAACTTCAGGAGAAAATGAGAGGAGAACAACAGAGAAACACCTTCTGGACAATCAGAGCCTTAAAAGCTTGCCGAGGAAATGCCCAACACCATTCCTAAGAAGGCCTGGTTCCGGCAGAGATAAACGGTGAACGAAGGCATTCACACATAAATACATTCATGATTTCTTACTCCTAACGGGCGGTGGTTCATGTGCAAAGTATATGACTACTTTGAGAGTAGTTCCTAAAATGTATCAATGATAAGTGTATCTTTCTCTCTCTCTCTCTCTCCCTGTCCATCTCCTTTGTAACAAGGCACCATAGGTTGTGACAGTCCGCAAGGGACCTTTTCCTAATGAATTAATTGTGTATGTGTATCCTGTGTTATCATTTAGTTAGCTAGTAAATAAATAATTAAACCAATTGTGTAGTACTGAATCATAAGTAAGCCTGGGGTTTTTGCAAATGCAGGAGGTTACGACTGTTCAGAATGATGATATGATACGAGTTTATGATTAATACGCTGACTGTTTTATGAATGTGATAGGTAAAGACGTTTAGAGTTTAATTTTGGAGATGGTAACTCTTTAAACAACCGCTCTTGTGGGGCCCCCAATTCCTAATGAGTTCATTGTTACATGATTCATTTAATCGGGTAAGAATTAAACATATTTAGTTGATTAGATAAATAACAGTCATCAGATTAATGAAAGTAAAGTCACCACAAAGTAACACTGAGCTAGCTAGAGATGAACTTCAATGGAGTGTTAGCTTCTTCTCCTGTCATGAATAAATTACTCTTCCCGTGCTTGAGGGAACATGGAGATGGAGGAAAAGTGCCTTTGCATTTTTACCCTGAGTGTCTTTTTATGTATGTGTCGTGACATTCATCAGCACTCAACTTGAATTGAAATGAATAGTATGGCTTCTTGAGATCGGGCTAGATACGTGGTGTCACGTTCTGACCTTTATTTCATTTGTTTTGTCTTTATTTAGTATGGTCAGGGCGTGAGTTGGGGTGGGCAGTCTGTTTGTGTTTCTAGGTTTTTTCTATTTCTGTGTTTGGCCTGATATGGTTCTCAATCAGAGGCAGCTGTTTATCGTTGTCCCTGATTGAGAACCATATTTAGGTAGCCTGGGTTTCACTGTTGGTTTGTGGGTGTTTGTTTCCGTGTGTATGTTTGTCGCCACACGGTACTGGTTCGTTTCAGCTGAAGAGGAGGAAATCTGCCCTTACAAGTGGGCCATTGCTGACTGCTATTGAGAACCGGAACCTCTCATTTACTACAGCTTGAGTACCGGGAGCTATTACAGAGCATTGGTTCAAAAATATGAACCTTGGTACTGTCAAATTAAAGTACCCACGCCTTTTTCATTCCACCCTAAACAATAGGTTTGACACACATCTCTGTTTACAAAGGTCAAAGACTTGCTAGTTTTTATTTCCATTTGATTAGTAGCCTATAAACAGTTGTCACCAACCTGTGACCCCCAGCGGGTTGGACACAACCAGATGTATCCAGTATCCAAGGGTAGTGTAGAGAGAGCATGTGACAAGACTTCTGCTTTTGGACGTTAACAAGGCCACACTCCATCTTGACTCCTCCTCCACATTTACTGGATTTGTTGAACAGTTTTTATTTTTCTTGTCAGGATCAGAAAGAATGAAATAAAGAAAGAAACACTGCTCAGGCATTTCCTTTACGCCTGCTACTTTAGATTACCAACCTGTCAGTCACAATCGACTGGTCGATCTCCAAGACATTTTTAGTCGATTGCCAAACATTTTTGTAAAAAACCCAATGTCTCGCGTTGTTGGCAGAAGGTTCACTTGATTCAGCTGCCCTGCATGCCAGTTAAGCGAAGTGTTCCCATTTTTTTAACCATTTCATGTGTCTGAAAGTACAAACTCAGCCTACCCAGCTGGACCAAAGAGCATACAAGAGCATCAACTGCACCTATAGGCCTACCACTGGCCAATCGGATAGCTCAGATGACCGTGTCTGCAGCTTCCTTGAGTAAATACTGTGAGATTTGAAAACTATTAAAGTCATGACTAGAGAGTTGCGGTCGAATACAGCAAAGAATTGCTATTTCATGAGTGCGTTGAAATGTATTTAGCACATGAACTATTTTTATACAATACTTTTATAAGCCATAAAATGAGCTTCTCACGACTTCCACTCGCACTACAACAAGCACTGCGGTTGCAATGAATGAGTAGCAAACTGTATTGATAGGCTTGTGTTAGTGCCTTGTTTCCCTGGACATAGAAGTAACAACATGAATTTGTGCATGAGGCAGCAATTATTTACATTTATGACCACTCAGCTGTGCCTCACAAGTAACACAACAACTGATCTAATACAGGTATAATCATGTCTCATGTTTTGAAATGTACTTTTAAAATGGTCTGAGAAGAACAACATTGGTAGGGCAATTAATGTAGTGAAGAGTAATATATCTATAGCTACTGCACAAACCTCATTGCTACAGTTTTTAAAAGGTTCATGTTGCATAGGCATACATATTTTATGTCGCGTTTTAAAACAATTCTGAGCAGTAGATCACGGCTTGCATTTTTACTCAAAGTGATCTTGACTCAAAGGTTGGTGACCACTGCAATAAGATGCCATTTTTTAAATACAGTTGAAGTCGGAAGTTTACATACACCTTCGCCAAATACATTTAAACTCAGTTTTTCACAATTCCTGACATTTAATCCTAGTAAAAATTCATTGTCTTTGGTCAGTTAGGATCACCACATTATTTTCAGAATGTGAAATGTCAGAATAATAATTGAGAGAATGATTTATTTCAGCTTTTATTTCCATCAACACATTCCTAGTGGGTCAGAAGTTTACATACACTCAATTAGTATTTGGTAGCATTGCCTTTAAATTGTTCAACTTGGGTCAAACGTTTCGGGCAGCCTTCCACAAGCTTCCCACAATAAGTTGTGTGAATTTTGGCCCATTCCACATGACAGAGCTGGTGTAAGTGAGTCAGGTTTGTAGGCCTCCTTGCTCACACATGCTTTTTCAGTTCTTCCCACAAATTGTCTATGGGATTGAGGTCAGGGCTTTGTGATGGCCACTCCAATACCTTGACTTTGTTGTCCTTTAGCCATATTGCCACAACTTTGGAAGTATGCTTGGGGTCATTGTCCATTTGGAAGACCCATTTGCGACCATGCTTTAACTTCCTGACTGATGTCTTGAGATGTTGCTTTAATATATCCACATAATTTTCATCCCTCATATTTTGTGAGGTGCACCAGTCCCTCCTGCAGCAAAGCACCCGCACAACATGATGCTGCCACCCCCTTGCTTCACGGTGAGGCTTGCAAGCCTCCCCTTTTCCCTCCAAACATAACGATGGTCATTATGGCCTAACAGTTCTATTTTTGTTTCATCAAACCAGAGGACATTTCACCAAAAAGTACAATCTTTGTCTCCATGTGCAGTTGCAAACCGTAATCTGGATTTCGTATGGCAGTTTTTGAGCATTGGCTTCCTCCTTGCTGAGCGGCCTTTCGGGTTATGTTGATATAGGACTCATTTTACTGTTGCTATAGATACTTTTGCACCTATTTCCTCCAGCATCTTCACAAGGTCCTTTGCTGTTGTTCTGGGATTAACAAGACATTTGTGGAGTGGTTGAAACACTTAGGTTGGAGTCATTAAAACTTGTTTATGTAAACTTACGAGTTCAACTGTACATAGCTACGGTTACCATGGGACCTGAAAATGTGATATCAGCACATATCCCTGGATGGATTTTCAGTCTCTTCATGATACAGCATATAGCGAGGAAATGTTAGATGGCTGCAACAGCAAGCATCGAACACCAAAAAAGACAAAAACCACATGTTGAGACAATAATTCCCTAGGCGAGAGCCATGCTACTAATTTGTCTGTAGTCAGGATGACAAATGTTCCTAGAGATGGGGATGGGGTTGTGGGTGCTAGCCAAGCACAATATGCTGGCTTCGCCCCATTTATGTTCCTGATGGATTGATACGGATGTGTGTGTCAAGCTCTCCTGGGGCTGGAGCAGGGTTGGGTGTTGATTCATCCACGTGCCTGACTGTCTGTGATGTCTCTGCTGTCTGACTCATCTGTGACGATTTAGCTGGCACTACATGCCTGCGACACTCTCAACTAACGTAATCTAACATGCTTGCTCAACCCTCCAAAATATAGTATTGACTGAGGGGTCCTACTGAAATACGTCCACACCAATGAGAAAGGTCTCCATTTAATAGTGCACTGGAAGTGTGACACATCCCACAATGTTTGAATCCATTGTGCAATTTTCTGTTAACATCTTTAGTTGTGCTGGGCTAAAAGTGAGATTTTATTTAGCCTAGTGGTTAGAGCATTGGGCTTGCAAATGAAAGGTTGCTGGATCGAATCCCCGAGCAGACATGGTAAAAATATGTTGTTCTTCCCCTGAACCAGGCAGTTAACCTGCAAACCCACTGTTCCCTGTTAGGCTGTCGTTGTAAATTAAGAATTTGTTCTTAACTGGCTTGCCTAGTTTAATAAAAAATTACCCCCAAAGTTGTCTTAGGAATTCAACATTATTTGTGTTGATCTTACCAACCCCCATTGTCACACCTCTGAGTAGCAGAAATTACATAATGTAGGTCTGATATTTGATTGGAGGTTAACTTTACAGTAATACTATTGGTCAACAACTTTGGTTTTGAATCCAAACAACTCAGATGCTTATAAAAGGGTCTAAGATTGATTGTTCATTCCCTTATTTGTTCCTGACCTGCTTTGGTGAGATACTCTGTCTTTCTTTCTCTCCACCCCATGGAAATTTGAGCATGGCCTATCGGGCTATGGTTTCTCTCTCTCTCTCTCTCTGACCATGCTTAGAATGTCTTTTAATGCTTGTTATTGCCTTGTAACTTATGCTTTAATGCCGTGTATGTGAATCCATTCTTTTTTACAAAGTAATTAATTACACTTGTATTTAGGATTAATTCTCAAACATTTCTTCATTGCATATTACTGTATCCCAACCATAGTCTCTAGCATGTTGCTAATTATCTTTATGTCAGAAAAACAGTCAGAAAAACATTTTGATAGGATAATTGCTTAGTCTTTGTCACGCCCTGACCATAGTTTACTTTGTATTTTCTATGTTTTGATTGGTCAGGGTGTGATCTGAGTGGGTATTCTATGTTTCATGTCTTGTTTGTCTATTTCTATGTTCAGCCTGATATGGTTCTCAGTCAGAGGCAGGTGTTCGTCATTGTCTCTGATTGGGAACCATATTTAGGTAGCCTGGGTTTCACTGTGTGTTTGTGGGTGATTGTTCCTGTCCTATGTGTCCCTGTGTTCACACTATATAGGCTGTTAGGGTTTCGTTACGTTTTGTTTTGTAGTATTGTATTGGAGATTCGTGTTTCGTATTATTAATAAACATGGATCGTAAACCACACGCTGCATTTTGGTCCGACTCTCCTTCGTATGAAGACGAAACGCGTTACAGAATCACCCACCACCAACGGACCAAGCAGCGTGTCAACAGGCAGGAGCAGCGCGAGGAGAAGCGCAATAAGGATTTCTGGACATGGGAGGAAATCCTCGACGGGAGAGGACCCTGGGCTAAACCAGGGGAGTGTAGCCGCACTAAGGTGCAGCGGGAGAAGAAACAACAGGAGCAGCCCAAAGAGGAGGTATGGACATGGGAGGACGAATTAGAAGGAAGAGGACCCTGGGCTCAGCCAGGAGAATATCGCTGCCCCAAAGAAGAACTGGAGGCGGCGAAAGCTGAGAGGCGCAGATACGAGGAGGCAGCACGACGTAGCGGATGGAAGCCTGAGAGGCAGCCCCAAAAATTTCTTGGGGGGGGGCTAACAGGGAGTATGGCTATGCCAGGTAGGAGACCTGAGCAGACTCCCTGTGCTTACCGGGGGGCTAGAGAGACCGGACAGGCACCGTGTTATGCAGTGGTGCGCACGGTGTCTCCAGTGCGGGTGCATAGCCCGGTGCGGTATATTCCAGCTCCTGCCGGGCTAGATTGAGCGTCGAGCCTAATGCCATGAAGCCGGCTCTACGCAGCTGGTCTCCAGTGCGTCTCCTTGGGCCGGCTTACATGGCACCAGCCTTGCGCTCGGTGTCTCCGGTTCGCCTGCATAGTCCAGTGCGGGCTATTCCACCTCGCCGCACTGGCAGGGCGACCGTGAGCATTCAACCAGGTAAGGTTGGGCAGGCTCGGTGCTCAAGAGCTCCAGTGCGCCTGCACGGTCCGGTTTTTCCAGTACCACCTCCACACCCCAGCCCTCCGGTAGCAGCTCCCCGCACCAGGCTTCCTGTGCGTGTCCTCGGCCCAGTACCACCAGTGCCAGCACCACGCATCAGGCCTACAGTGCGCCTCGCCTGTCCAGCGCTGTCGGAGCCTTCCTCCTCTCCAGCGCTGTCGGAGTCTCCCGCCTGTTTAGCGCTGTCAGAGCTTTCCGCCTCTACAGCGCTGCCGGAGTCTCCCGCCTGTTCAGAACTGCCAGTTAGCATAGAGCTGCCAGTTAGCATAGAGCTGCCAGTTAGCTTAGAGCTGCCAGTTAGCTTAGAGCTGCCAGTTAGCAAGGAGCTGCCAGTCTGCAAGGAGCTGCCAGTCTGCAAGGAGCTGCCAGTCTGCATAGAGCTGCCAGTCTGCATGGAGCTGCCAGTCTGCAAGGAGCCGCCAGAGCTGCCTGTCTGCAGGATGCCGCCAAAGCTGCCAGTCTGCAAGGAGCCGCCAGAGCTGCCAGTCTGCAAGGAGCCGCCAGAGCTGCCAGTCTGCAAGGAGCCGCCAGGGCCGCCAGTCAGCATGGAGCAGCCAGGGCCGCCAGTCAGCATGGAGCAGCCAGGGCCGCCAGTCAGCATGGAGCAGCCAGGGCCGCCAGTCAGCATGGAGCAGCCAGGGCCGCCAGTCAGCATGGAGCAGCCAGGGCCGCCAGTCAGCATGGAGCAGCCAGTCAGCATGGAGCAGCCAGTCAGCATGGAGCAGCCAGAGCAGCCAGTCAGCATGGAGCAGCCAGAGCAGCCAGTCAGCATGGAGCAGCCAGAGCTGCCAGTCAGCATGGAGCAGCCAGTCAGCATGGAGCAGCCAGAGCTGCCAGTCAGCATGGAGCAGCCAGTCAGCATGGAGCAGACAGAGCTGCCAGTCGACCAGACTCTTCCAGATCTGCCAGTCGTCCAGACTCTTCCAGATCTGCCAGTCGTCCAGACTCTTCCAGATCTGCCAGTCGTCCAGACTCTTCCAGATCTGCCAGTCGTCCAGACTCTTCCAGATCTGCCAGTCGACCAGACTCTTCCAGATCTGCCAGTCGACCAGACTCTTCCAGATCTGCCAGTCGACCAGACTCTTCCAGATCTGCCAGTCGTCCAGACTCTTCCAGATCTGCCAGTCGTCCAGACTCTCTCAGATCTGCCAGTCGTCCAGACTCTCTCAGATCTGCCAGTCGTCCAGATTCTCCCAGATCTGCCAGTCGACCAGATTCTCCCAGATCCGCCAGTCGACCAGATTCTCCCAGATCCGCCAGTCGACCAGATTCTCCTAGATCCGCCAGTCGACCAGATTCTCCTAGATCCGCCAGTCGACCAGATTCTCCCAGATCCGCCAGTCGACCAGATTCTCCCAGATCCGCCAGTCGACCAGATTCTCCCAGATCTGCTAGTCGACCAGGATCTGCTGAAACCGCCAGCCAGCCAGGTTCTGGTAGTTTCTACTACCTGCCTGGGCTTCCTCTCAGTGCTGAGCTTCTTCTCAGTGCTGAGCTTCCTCTCAGTGCTGAGCTACCTATCTGTCCCGAGTTACCTCTGTCTCGAGCTGTCCCTCTGTCCCATGTTATCATTGTGGTGGGTAACCTATTTAGGGACGTTTAGGAGGGGGATTAAAACGTTCATGGAGTGGGGTCCACGTCCAGCGCCAGAGCCGCCACCGCGGACAGATGCCCACCCAGACCCTCCCCTATAGGTTCAGGTTTTGCGGCCGGAGTCCGCACCTTGGGGGGGGGTACTGTCACGCCCTGACCATAGTTTACTTTGTATTTTCTATGTTTTGATTGGTCAGGGTGTGATCTGAGTGGGTATTCTATGTTTCATGTCTTGTTTGTCTATTTCTATGTTCAGCCTGATATGGTTCTCAGTCAGAGGCAGGTGTTCGTCATTGTCTCTGATTGGGAACCATATTTAGGTAGCCTGGGTTTCACTGTGTGTTTGTGGGTGATTGTTCCTGTCCTATGTGTCCCTGTGTTCACACTATATAGGCTGTTAGGGTTTCGTTACGTTTTGTTTTGTAGTATTGTATTGGAGATTCGTGTTTCGTATTATTAATAAACATGGATCGTAAACCACACGCTGCATTTTGGTCCGACTCTCCTTCGTATGAAGACGAAACGCGTTACAGTCTTATTACAAGTAGCATGTGATGTATTTATAATGTACACATATAAAAAATTACTGCACACTACAATTATGCAATTATTCTGTGTGTATAATTATGTCTGTGCTTCCATGCTTTGCTGCTTATATCAATAGTTAAACACACTGGCAGGGCTCCTTAGAGTGAGGCCAAGCAGCCTACATTATATGCAGCACTTTGGGGTGGACCCACCTGTCTCAATCAACAAGAGAACATTTGAAATAGACAGGGTGGTGACGTACACATTGTTGGATTACTTCCTGAAGGAACAAGTGGATTTATTTTAATGACAGAGCATTTTCTAAATTCAAACGAACCACCTGCAACTGGACATGGACATTTTAGAAGATACAAGGTACATGTTTGGCCGAAATGAGAACAAAGACAGTATTGCCAAGTTAAGGTTGGTCATAAATGATCTGTGTTACGCCAATCAGTACCTATCCTTTAATGGGAATGGAGACTCCCAGAGGCAGCCCCATTCTTCTCGAGTGCTACACCATTACCAGAAACAGGAGGTGAGCATGTCTTGGGGGTATGATCTTTGACTATCTGTAACTTTCTCACTCATTGTTCATGATTAATTCAAGATTATCCGTAATCATGGTAGCATCCACATTAAAATAGAGGTTTTTAGAAACATATTCCAATCTTATTTACAATAAAAGTGATTCCAAAATGACAGTATATGATTTACTATTCATTTCCATTAGGCACAAAATAATCTGAAACACAACCAAAAGGAACTGCAAATGCATCCCAAAAATATGTACAGTCACAGGCTTGATGGAGTCATTGAGTGCTAGGAATATGGGACCATATACTAAACTTTTAACCACTTTATTTATAAGAATCCTTTGACATGTCAAATGCATTAGCTTCCCTACAGAAAAGACAATAACCTTCACACATCTAGATGGCCGGGTGGGGTGGGTGTGGAGCCAGAGACAGCAGTGGGTCAAACTGTAGAACCCAGTTCCTACATTTTAAAATATATATATTTTCAAACAAAACTACATTACATTTTATCTCTGGGACCCTAAAGTTGACAAATCAAAGAAAGATTACTGAATGTAACATGAATGTGAATGTATCAAACCATTTGCCATGATAAAAGTGTTTTGTTGTTGTGCACTATCCTCAAACAGCATGGTATTGTTTTCTGTAATAGCTGTAAATTGCCCATATAAGACATGTGTATGTCACGGAAAGTTGCCTGTTGTATACAACGTTCATCACATATTAAGCAACAACCGTCACCGATCCCGTAGATCGGCTTTAGAAGTATCTTTCTCTGAGCAAATGTATTAGTATAAGATAATACTTTCTTGCTCATCTTAATAAAGTGTCAATAATTTTGGCTGCAACTATATGTTTGTACATTTTATTTGATCAAGCGACAGTACCAGTCAAAAGTTTGGACACACCTACTTATTCAAGGGTTTTTCTTTATTTTGACCTTTTTGTACATTGTAGAATAATAGCAAAGACATCAAAAATATGAAATAACACATATGGAATCATGTAGTAACCAAAAAAAGGTGTTAAACAAATAAACATATTTTAGCCACCCTTTGTCTTGATGACAGCTTTACAAACTCTTGGCATTCTCTCAACCAGCTTAATGTGGAATGCTTCTCTAACAGCCTTGAAGGAGATCCCACGTATGCTGAGCACTTGTTGGCTGATTTTCCTTCACTCTGCAGTTCAACTCATCCCAAACAATCTCAATTGGGATGAGGTCGGGTGATTGTGGAGGCCAGGTCATCTGATGCAGCACTCCATCTCCTTCTTGGTAAAATAGCCCTTACAAGTCCTGGAAGTGTCTTCGGTCACTGTCCTGTTGAAAAACTATTGATAGTCCCACTAAGCGCAAACCAGATGGAATGGCATAGCGCTGCAGAATAATGTGGTAGCCATGCTGGTTAAGTGTGCCTTGAATTCTAAATGAATCACAGACAGTGTAACCAGCAAAGCACCCCCACACCATCACACCTCCTCTTCCATGTTTCACAGTGGGAATCACACATGCAGAGATCATCCGTTCACCTACTCTGCGTCTCACAAAGACACTGCGGTTGGAACCAAAATTCTCACATTTGGACTAATCAGACTAAAGCACAGACTTCCACTGGTCTAATGTTCATTGCTCGTGTTTCTTGGCCCAAGCAAGTCTCTTCTTGCTATTGGTGTCCTTTAGTAGTGGTTTCTTTGTAGAAATTCGACCATGAAAGCCTGAATCACACGGTCTCCTCTGAACAGTTGATGTTGAGATGTGCCTGTTACTCTGTGAAGCATTTATTTGGTCTGCAAACTGAGTTAACTCTAAATAACGTATCCACTGCAGCAGAGGTAACTCTGGGTCTTCCTTTCCTGTGATCCTCATGAAAGCCAGTTTCATCATAGCGCTTGATCGTTTTTGCGACTGCACTTGAAGAAACATTCAAAGTTCTTGAAATTTTCCGGATCGAGTGACCTTTATGTCTTAAAATAATGGTGAACTGTCATTTATCTTTGCTTATTTGAGCTGTTCTTGCCATAATATGGGCTTTCTTCTGTATATCCCCTGTCTTGACATGACTTGAATTATTGTGATGATTGTTATTTATCAAATCAACTAACTTGTTACTCAATTAATTAAGGGTCCGAGCAAAATACCAGCCTTGGTAAAGTTGAAAATTTACCATGAGGCTTTGACTCTACAGCTACAGTACTCATCAGTTTCTCCCCAGAGGTCATCCCTGTAGACTGGCCGACACTAGTGCTATACAGCTGTAGACTTATCATGTAGTTATCAACTTAGGGAAGGGAATACCCCCCCTGAAATGGACAAAAATGAATGGCAACATATTGGCATTGGACAAACCATATACACGATGTCCAATACCACCCAATGTGGCGTTGATTCATGCAAAGTATATTGCAAATGCCATATGGCAATTGCCAGTTGTAACACTTCAAAAATCCAACAGTGCGCTCCACCGGGGTTTTTCATATTGGAAATGTAACCCAAGTCAACATCCAAAAGCAAAATTTTTAAAAAATGATTTTTTTGTCAAAAACTTATCACCCCTTAAAAAAGTGCTTTCTGGACCGTTTTTCGAAATTCTTTAGATTTTTTTTGTCAATTACACATGTGTAAGAACTGTATGAATATACTTTTGTCCAATTTTGTTATCATATTTATTTTATTTTTTAATTACATGCGCGCGCATAAGGCATATGTTTTGTCCATTTGCAATATGATTTCATAGGAAGTCAAAAGTCAAAAATGTCAAAATTTGGTAAAAAACTTAAAAAAGTGCTTTCTGGACCGTTTTTCTAAATTCTTTCGATTTTTGTGTCAATTACACATGTATAAGAACTTTATCAACATACTTTAGTCATACTTTATTATCATATTTTTTTTTTTACTTGTGCATAAGGCATATGTTTTCTCGATTTGGAATATGATTTCATAGGAAGTCAAAAGTCAAAAGTCAAAAATGTCAAAATTTTATAAAAAAACTTCACACACCCTTAAAAAAGTGCTTTCTGGACCGTTTTTCAAAATTCTTTCGAATTTTGTGTCAATTACACACGTATAAGAACTGTATCAACATACTTTATTCGTATTTTATTATCATTTTTTTTTTATTTATTTTTTTACTTGTGCATAAGGCATATGTTTTGTCCATTTGCAATATGATTTAATAGGAAGTCAAAAGTCGAAAATGTGATTTTTTTTTTTTTAAACTAAAAAAAGTGCTTTCTGGACCGTTTTTCGAAATTGTTTCGATTTTAAGACAATTAATCATGTGTAAGAACTGTATGAATATACTTTTGTAAAATGTTATTTTTACTTGTGCATAAGGAATATGATTTTTCCATTTGCAACATGATTTCATAGGAAGTCAAAAGTCAAAGTCAAAAGTCAATTTTTTTGGGGCCAAAATTGACTGAACTGATGAACTCGGGATGGCCGGGCAGTGATAGTTGTTCATTTCCATCACTCGTTGTGTTGATTTCATCATGTCCATTTGGTGATGTTTTTTTCACCATTGAATCATATTGCAAATGCACGTGCATTTGCAATATGTTTCAATGGGCATTTACCATCACGAATTTGGCATGCTATAAAAATCCTGCAGGAATGTGAAATTGACTGGCCCGATGAACTCGGGATGGCTTTGCAGTGATTCTGGGTCATCTCAATCGCTCGTTTGGGTTGATTTCAGAATGTCACTTTGGTGATGTTTTTTCACTATAGAATCATATTGCAAATGCACATGCATTGTTGTGCAACTGGTAACCGAAAAAAAAATGGTGATTTCATTATGTCCATTTGTTTATGTTTCCTTACTTTTTCAAAGTCACTGTGCATTTGCAATATGTTTTAATGGGCAGGTACCATCACGAATTTGCCATGCTATAAAAATCCTGCAGGAATGTGAAATTGACTGGCCCGATGAACCGGGATGGCTTTGCAGTGATTCTGGGTCATCTCAATCGCTCGTTTGGGTTGGTTTCAGAATGTCGCTTTTGGTGATGGTACCTCACTGTTTAAACATATTGCAAATGGACAAGAGTCAAGTGGACAAACAAGAGTCCATCAGTCAATTAGATATCATTCTGACACCAAACTGATACAAACTGACACCAAACCCACTTTTTCCAACTCGTTTAGTAGCCAACTATTACATACTTCAGAGCTGGCCTAAAATTCACAACGCCTTCGGTTCAAACCATAAAAAAAACATAAAACACGTAGTTACGTTCTAGCTGCGGGTCCATTTCTTATGTTATGTGTTGGCCTAGTTGAGGCGACCCCGAATCCCAAGTTTCGGCTCGATAGGTAATTTGGTGTCAGAGAAAAACCCTAATTGGTGCTGAAAATCCACTATTTTCCATGACTTGCTACGGGGTCCTTGAATGAGCTATCGGAAAAAAACGTTGGGGTCTGTCTATATGGGCCGAGACGTTCGCAATGCACCTAGTCTTGCTACTCTGGGACATTTCTAAATGTCGTCATTTTCGTGATGCAAAAATGAATTGAAAGTATTGCAAATGTACGAGTCTGTTTCTCGGTCCGAGAACCTTCTAGAACCACCTAACTCACCACGCACCATCGAGCGAAGGTCTGGAACAGGATTCTAAAGTTTCGGAACTCTAGGTCTGACGGTTCTTTTTTAGCTCGAACAAAGCTAACTATTGCAGCCACTGTCTGTCTCTACGCACCCCAATACGTCCCTCCATCCAAGTTGTGTTTTAGTGTGATTTTTTTTCCCTTTGATTTTGTGGGGGAAAAATGACTGATTTACAGTTCATGGGGGTTGCCTAATCACACATATGAAGTTTTGGAAAGATCAGACTTTTTTAACCCCTCGAAACAGCCCCTGAGACACCAATTATGGCACTTCCGGTTGGCACAGGAAGCTATAAATCAACACATATCCTCATTGGGGTAAGTCTTTACGTTTTACACAGGGTTGAATGCACTATATCTATCAAACTGCAGGCAGGGTATGGGTAAACACTTTTAGGGTGATTTTAACCACTTCCGGTTGGTCCAGGAAGCTTAGAATCAACACAGGTAGACCTCATAGTGGTCTGATGGACTGGTACCGAAGACAGGTTCATACGGCATTCATAACCCATATAGGCTTCAGGTTGAATTTAGGAGTGCAGGCAATGTATTCCTATGGGGAGAGAAGTCAATGCAAAATGTTTGATGTAAACACCTTCTTTTAACTGTGAAGGGTTAATGCCACACGGTCAAGGTTAGGCTTGCACGGATCGGGAGGACCTCAGGAACGTACCTGAGGTCAAATTGTGCTTCTCACCCTAACGGTTCTCTCACTGCCACCCAAAATCAAATGACATTGTGGGGCAGGCTTCATTTTGGGCCTTCTTTTTTTCAAG
Source organism: Oncorhynchus clarkii lewisi (assembly GCF_045791955.1). Lineage (NCBI taxonomy): Eukaryota > Metazoa > Chordata > Actinopteri > Salmoniformes > Salmonidae > Oncorhynchus > Oncorhynchus clarkii. Next base: position 42,410,411 of record NC_092150.1, read on the forward strand.
TTCGCTGCACTCAGAACGAGCTACGGTCAAGCGGGGCGTCTCGTTGAACTCGGCACAGTCTGGAGACTACGGTGATGCCTTTTTTTGTGTTGATTTCAGAATGCCATTTTGGTGATGGTCCCTCTCCGTTTGTGCATTTGCAATATGTTTAAAAGTCAACTAGCAAGTCAGTGTCCATCAGTCAATTAGATGTCATTATGACACCAAACTGATATCAATTGACACCAAACCCACTTTTTCCTACTCATTTAGAAGCCAACTATCACATATGTCAGAGCAGGCCCATAATTCATAGCACCTTCAGTTTAAAACATAATAAAAAGGTAAAACACATAGTTACGTTCTAGCTGCGGGTCCAGTTCGGACATTATGTGAAGGCCTATGTGAGGCGACCCCGAATCCAGAGTTTCGGCTCGATAGGTTATTTGGTGTCCGAGCAAAACCCTAATTGGTGCTGAAAATCCACTTTTTTCCATGCCTTGCTACGGGGTCCTTGAACGAGCTATCGGACAGAAACGTTGGGGTCCGTCTCTATGGGCCGAGCCGGTTTAGATGCACCTAGCCTTGCGTCTCTGAGACTTTTCTAAACGTCGTCATTTTCGTAATGGTCAAAATTAATTGAAGGTATTGCAAATGTACGAGGCTGTTTCTCGGTCCGAGAACCTTCTAGAGCCAAGTAACTCACCACGCACCATCGACCGGAGGTCTAGAACAGGTTTCTAAAGTTTCAGAACTCTAGGTCTGACGGTTATTTTTTAGCTCGAACGAAGCTAACTATTGCAGCCACTGTCTGTCTCTACGCACCGCACCCCAATACGTCCCTCCTTCCAAGTTGTGTTATAGTGTGATTTTTTTTTCCTTTGAATTTTTTTGGGAAAAATGACTGATTTACAGTTCATGGGGGTTGCCTAATCACATATATGAAGTTTTGGACAGATCTGACTTTTTTAACCCTTCGAAACAGCCCATGAGACACCAATTATGGCACTTCCGGTTGGCACAGGAAGCTATAAGTCAACTCATTGGGGTATGCTTTTACAGAATCCTGAGTTTTAAGTCTTTACGTTAAGAATTGACTGATTTACACAGGCTTGAATGCACGATGTCTGTCAAACTGCAGGCAGGGTATGGATAAACACTTTTAGGGGCATTTTAACCACTTCCGGTTGGTCCAGGAAGCTTAGAATCAACACAGGTAGACCTCATAGTGGCCTGATGGACTGGTACCGAAGACAGGTTCATACGGCATTCATAACCCATATAGGCTTCAGGTTGAATTTAGGGGTGCAGGCAATGTATTCCTATGGGGAGAGATGTCACTGTAATCTGTGAGATCAAAAAACCCTGTTTTACTGTTAAGGGTTAGTGCCACACGGTCAAGGTTAGGCTTGCACAGATCGGGAGGACCTTAGGAACATTCCTGTGGTGGAATTTTTCTTCTCACCCTAACGGTTCTCTCACTGTCACCCAAAAGCAAATGACATTGTGGGGCAGGCTTCATTTTGGGCCTACTTTTCTCATGGTCGCTGCGCCTAGACCGAGCGAGCTACGGTCAAGCGGGATACCTCGTTGAACTCGGCACGGCCTAGGGATTATGGTAATGCCATTGCCTGCTCTCTGTGTCTTTAAGCACCGCACTTTGTCACTCCATCCTTGCTGTGTGTGTGTGTGTGAGAGCTTTTCTTTGACATCTGTTGGGAGAAATGACTGACTTACAGTTTATGGGGGTTGCCTAATCACACATATGAAGTTTTGAAAAGATCTGACCTTTTTAACCCTTGGAAACAGCCACTATGACACCATTTAAGGCACTTCTGGTTGGCACAGGAAGCTATAAATAAACTCATATCCTGATTGGGGTATGCCTTTACATAATCCTGAGTTTTAAGTCTTTACGTTAAGAACTGAGTTATTTACGGAGGGTTTAGTATGTGTGTGTTATTTCAGAAAATCACAGAAATCTCGCAGAGCTCCGCAGCACACTTTAAAAAGATTTGTATGAACACCCTGCAACTGGATCTGTAACCGTTGAAAAAAAAAACTGCCTATTTGTGAACATCACCAATTTGTCATTGTTCCGTTTCTCTTAAATGACGATAGATAAATGGCTGGTTCTTTTTTTATTGACACCGGAGGCTCCTTGACTTTGACCTGAAGTGGAAAAATAATTTCTCTATTTCCATTTTGGACCTTTAATCCCAGAAAAATGGCCATAACTCAAAAACCGTTGAGGCCTAGACACCATCTTGTTCGGGGCCAACTGCCCATTATGCCAAACCTACGCTCACCATGTTTCGGCTTCGAAATATTTTCCGTTTTCGAGATAAGGCCCCGTCGTGATTCGTGATGTTTTGCCAAATTGCCATATGATTCCTTATGCCCTCTTGTGGGAATTTCCGGGATAGCGGAAAAATGGTCCAAAACTTGTTTATTTTATAAAACAGAAACCGAATGTCCGACAAAGTTAATTCGATGACTTCCCGGTAGGTCCGGCCCTACCGCACGGCCCGACGCCGACCGCAAATTTTACAAACGTTTTCGGATGTCTAGTAAGGGACCGTACATTTGCAATATGGACTTTCTCACTAACCATACACGAAATGCCAAAATGTTCCCTTAAGGTATGTAGGAAACACATTCGAGCTTTCAAGTTTTCATCCAATATGATGTTAATACAATATGAAGAAAGATTAAGCTATTTTTGTTAATAAGATATTAATCTGATTTTGGTTTTCTAATGAGATCATGTCCGTTGCATATTAACTAAGCCACGCCACTAATGAGGTCAGAAGAGTGTGTCATTGTGATGGAACCGCCCTTTCCGACCAGAGCGCATAAAAAGGACTCGCTAAGAATTAACATTGAAACCAGAAAAGCATGGAGCGTTAGCTACGTGTGTGAAATGGTTGAAACGTGGAACCAACATGAGGTGAGAATAAAACCTCTCCTACCAGATCAGAAATGCATGAAGCATGAGCTGAATGTTACAAATGGTTAAAAGTAACAGTCCAGCAGATGTGAAGTGTGAGCTGAATGTTACAAATGGTTGGAAACTCTGAAACTCGACACAGGGGAAAGAAGATAAGCTCACTAGACCAAAACAGTGACAGTCTGCAGCTGTGCATGTAAAGTGGAACTTTGACTGTCTAACCAAGAAAGGATGGAGAAGATCCCATCTCAGACAATAATTTGTTTATCTGAAGAAACATCCACTCCAAGCCAGAACAACTAAGAAGGACATTGTTACCTCTGGTGAGTCTTACACCCATCTAGCCCTTCCGATGGAAAGATCGATTGGTTTCAGAGAGATAAACTACGACATCAACGCGTAAATACATTGCATTCCTTACCCAAATGGGCAGTGGTTCGTGAGCAAAATATTCTTATTACTTTGAGGGTAGTTTCCAAATGTACCTCGTTTTATCTACCCTCCCTCACCATATGTGTAACAAGCCATCATATCTTATCAGTCCACTAGGCACTTTTGTCTCATGTAAGTGTGTATGTGTATTCCTTGTTATTATTTAGTTAGTAAATATATAATTAAATCAATTTGTGTAGTACTGAATAATCTGAAAAGGCTGGGATTCTTGCAGATTCAAGAGGTCTGCGACATTCAGAATGAGACCAATATGAGGTAATGACTTTAATCGATATATAGTTTATATATATCTTCTTGACTTTAATTCCGGAGATGGTGCCCCAAAAGTTAATTGTTATATGATTAACTTAACCTCTTGAACCTCTGGGGGCAGTATTTCATTTTTGGATGAAAAACGTTCCCGTTTTAAACAAGATATTTTGTCACGAAAAGATGCTCGACTATGCATATAATTGACAGCTTTGGAAAGAAAACACTCTGACGTTTCCAAAACTGCAAAGATATTGTCTGTGAGTGCCACAGAACTAATGCTACAGGCGAAACCAAGATGAAATTTCATACAGGAAGTGAGCCAGATTTTGAATGCGCTGTGTTCCAATGTCTCCTTATATGGCTGTGAATGCGCAAGGAATGAGCCTACACTTTCTGTCGTTTCCCCAAGGTGTCTGCAGCATTGTGACGTATTTGTAGGCATATCATTGGAAAATTGACCATAAGAGACTACATTTACCAGGTGTTCGCTCGGTGTCCTCCGTCGAAACTATTGCGTTATCTCCAGGTGCGTGCATTTTTCCATTTTGTTCAGAGGAGAAACCAAATTGCCACGAGTGATTTATCATCGAAAAGATATGTGAAAAAGACCTTGAGGATTGATTCTAAACAACGTTTGCCATGTTTCTGTCGATATTATGGAGTTAATTTGGAAAAAAGTTCGCCGTTGTAATGACTGAATTTTCTGTTTTTTTTCTTAGCCAAACGTGATGAACAGACATTTCTCCTACACAAATAATATTTTTGTAAAAACTGAACATTTGCTATCTAACTGAGAGTCTCCTCATTGAAAACATCCGAAGTTCTTCAAAGGTAAATTATTTTATTTGAATGCTTTTCTTGTTTTTGTGAAAATGTTGCCTGCTGAATGCTAGGCTTAATGCTATGCTAGCTATCAATACTCTTACACAAATGTTTGTGTAGCTATGGTTGAAAAGCATTTTTTAAAAATCTGAGATGACAGTGTTGTTAACAAAAGGCTAGGCTTGTGAGCCAATATATTTATTTCATTTCATTTGCGATTTTCATGAATAGTTAACGTTGCGTTATGGTAATGAGCTTGAGGCTATAATTACGCTCCCGGATACGGGATTGCTCGTCGCAACAGGTTAATCGAGTAACAATAAACACAAGTTCGCTGATTCGATAAATAACAGTCACCACATTAATGCAACACAACTGATTGGCACAAACACATTAAGAAATAAAGAAATTACACAAATTAACTTTTAGCAAGGCACACCTGTTAATTGAAATGCATTCCAGGTGACAACCTCATGAAGCTGGTTGAGAGAATGCCAAGAGTGTGCAAAGCTGTCATCAAGGCAAAGGGTGGTTTCTTTGAAGAATCTCAAATATAAAATATATTTGGATTTGTTTAACACTTTTTTGGCTACTGCATGATTCCATATGTGTTATTTCATAGTGTTGATGTCTTCACTATTATTCTACAATGTAGAAAATAATTAAATTGAAAAACCATATGGAATGAGTAGGTGTGTCCAATCTTTTGACTGGTACTGTATGCAGCCTGTATGCATCCTTCTTGATGAATAAATACAACACAAACATTTTGTTGTTTCTCTGTAATACTAGCCACCTATACATTTTATGAAGTTGGTTTTAGCTAGCCAGCTAGATAGGTTTTCCAATCACTCAATCTCATAACTAGCTACCGAGCCATTTCAGGCTATCAATTAAGTTAAAAGTAGCTTGTCTAAATATTTTAGCTGGCATGCCTGCTAGACTTTAGAAAATACAGCAATTACTGAAAATCGAGCAAATGTACTGAATAAAACACATTATTTTCAACATTTATCCAGATTTTAGCAGAGCTGCAGAGAAACGTTTAGTTTATTTGTAATCACGAAATTGGGGAGTAAAAGGGGGTAAGAAAACAACAACAAAATAACCAACCACCAGCAGTCAGGAGGATTCAGACAGAGGTATACATAGATATACAGAAAAATACTTAAATACTTAAATGTAATCTGGCACCTTATCATAATATCATCATATTTGTGTATTAATTATCGTGCCATGATATGTGTCTGTATTGATGATGATGTGTTAAGATTCCATGTACTTGTAATTTGGATGAAAAAGCCTAGGCATGTTGGTTCAGTATATTGAGATGTGTGATTTACAACAGTCAGAATGGCACCCTCATTAAAATTATAATTGAAAAGCTAAAGAGTTATGCTTATATAACCTATGTAGAATAAAACATTTTTGACATAGAATTCATGCCCCCTCTAAATTAATGGGTGCATGACGCCCCTGCATGGACATGACCCAAAGTGACAGCCAGGGGATTTCTTGCTTGGCAAACAGGAAAATTGACTTTTCTGACAGGTAGCACTTTCACCAGACTTTGTCCCAGATTGTATAGGCTGTTTCCAATTTGGTTGAGAATGTATACCTGGGATTGTGTTGTCACACTGCTGCAGAAAATACCCATCCTGTGTTTGCAAACGTTTCCGCACGAGGGCGAGATGCGCAAGTTTGTGGAAGAACAAAAGCCTCTATTTACATGTTTATTATGAGAGCATTTCACACAACTTTTGGATTATAATTAGATTTTAAGGCTTGTATGAATTTCCTGCTTAATATGTTTTTTTGTCATCACACATCAACTGCATTATTCTTAAAAATATTTAAATGGCTCTTTGGCTAACTCTTGCTACAGCCTATATCAATAAGGATTAGCATTCTAGCTAACAACATGCTGCATCCAAAATAGTTATTTAGCAAGAATCACAACCAAATATAGTTTAGTGACTGACGTATGAGAACCTAAAGTGATTTTGTTTAGAAGTAATAGCCTACAAACATACGTTTGTATGTTGAATGCACGCAGATGGCGATTGCTTTCTTACTGCTACGCACATCTGTGTGTGAAGTCAGTGTGTCGTGTCCTGAAAAAGGGTCTATAATATGGTATTATATCTGAATGACACCTGTGACCTGTCAAGTAGGTTGGTCGTGCCATGAAACAAGGCAAAAACCTTTTAACCCTTTAAAAGACATGAGAACAGGACAAATTAATTTCTTTGGCATTACTTTTTTTCTCTTGGTTTCAATTCCTTATACACATTCAATCTGTTCAAAATAGATGTGTTGTTCTTCTCAATTGTCAAGGAGACTGTGGACAAAGCGTACATACTTTCCTGACACTTCCTATTGAGGAGGTTACTTTGAAGCCAATGCCCTTTCAATTACCTTTTGAAATGTACATATTAATCAAAACTGATTGCTCAATTTGCAGTCGGACAGATTTGTCAAACTAATGTTGATTTCCATTTGTTATAGGTCCTACTGAGCTTCCCTTTTGCATCTGTCTCCTTCTTGTCTGTTTGTTTTGAGCAACTTCGAGAAGTGAGACACTTCCTTTGGGCAGTGGTGAGAGAAGTGTCCTTCACCACTCACTCTGACAAGCTGTTGGTCTCTCTGGGAGTTTGTGAGAGATGGTGAGAGGCAGAAGATGCATCAATCTGGAAGCTGTCCAGAGATGGGGAAGATTCCCCCCTAAAGTGAAGGGTTGGAGCATATGGTGGTTCTGTTCCCTCACTGCTAAAACCAATTCCCAATGCAGTACCATAGTGCAGAAATGAAGGGAAAGAAAATAAGGTCATAAAGAAAAACTAAGAGGTGCCATTTCCTGATCTGGTTTATTTAGTGTTCCACAGCTAATCACATTATTTCACCCACCAGTTTTGAAAATATAATAGGAAACAAAGTGAACTGTTAGAATTGGGTTAACTCTAATTGACCCTCCAAACTGTAACTAACATACGTTCAAGTCTAAATATATTTGGTAATGACTGCTAATGGAAATGCTCCAATATGAAATATCTGGTTTACATAGTAAGTATTGAGATGAACCCTTGGGTAAAGCATACAGTGGGGCAAAAAAGTATTTAGTCAGCCACCAATTGTGCAAGTTCTCCAACTTAAAAAGATGAGAGAGGCCTGTAATTGTCATCATAGGTATACTTCAACTATGACAGACAAAATGAGAACAGAAATCCAGAAAATCACATTGTCGGATTTTTTATGAATTTATTTGCAAATTATGGTGGAAAATAAGAATTTGGTCAATAACAAAAGTTTATCTCAATACTTTGTTATATACCCTTTGTTGGCAATGACAGAGGTCAAATGTTTTCTGTAAGTCTTCACAAGGTTTTCACACACTGTTGCTGGTATTTTGGCCCATTCCTCCATGCGGATCTCCTCTAGAGCAGTGATGTTTTGGGGCTGTTGCTGGGCAACACGGACTTTTAACTCCCTCCAAAGATTTTCTATGGGGTGAGATCTGGAGACTGGCTAGGCCACTCCAGGACCTTGAAATGCTTGAAAAGCCACTTCTTCGTTGCCCGGGCGGTGTGTTTGGGATCATTGTCATGCTGAAAGACCCAGCCACGTTTCATCTTCAATGCCCTTGCTGATGGAAGGCTTTTCACTCAAAATCTCACGATACATGGCCCCATTCATTCTTTCCTTTACACGGATCAGTCGTCCTGGTCCCTTTGCAGAAAAACAGCCCCAAAGCATGATGTTTCCAACCCCATGCTTCACAGTAGGTATGGTGTTCTTTGGATGCAACTCAGCATTCTTTGTCCTCCAAACACGACGAGTTGAGTTTTTACCAAAAAGTTATATTTTGGTTTCATCTGACCATATGACATTCTCCCAATCTTCTTCTGGATCATCCAAATGCTCTCTAGCAAATTTCAGATGGGCCACAACGGAGAGACTGAAGAGGGACATGTTTATGCATTTTGTATTGTATTTTGCATTGTATTATCTATATGATATTGGTTGGGATATGACTGTGATGTGGTTGTCTTGCCTGGCTATCTTAAGATGAATGTGCTAGCTGTGGGTCGCTCTGGATTGGAGAGTATTTTATTTGTTGTGTTGTTACATGTTTGGACCCCAGGAAGAGTGGCCGTTGCCTCGGCAGCATCTAATTGGGGATCCTAATAAATACGAAATCTCTCTCTGTCTCTGCCATCACGCTGTGTACGGCCAGTCCTTTTCTTTGCACTGTGTCTTCTCTCCATTCTCTTTCCTCTCCTTTCTATTCTCTCCCTTGCCTGGCCATTCTCTCCTCTCCATTTTTTCTCTTTCCCTTTCTTTCCTCACATACAGGCAGACGACAGTGTCTTGGGCAGGAACAATGATGTTCTCTCTCTCCCACGCCGAGACTGGAGACAGGAGCCTGAGGTAACGTGTACCACACAACCCTCCCCCTCTACGATGGGGTTTACCCCCGCCACCCGGCTCCCACCTCTATGCAGGCTCTTTCATCTTTGCCTCACTCACAAATAAACAGGTGGACACAAATCCCACTTAAGATTTTGAGCTGGGACTGCCAATTAGTTTCCAGAGGACTGGATAAAGAGGGGCCAAGGGCTGCGTTCTGAGAGGGCCCGTACAATTCAGTCCCACTGCCTTGTAGAGAAACACACACCTCACAAAACCACCTACCTATATTGTACTGGATCTGGGAGTTGAAAGAAAACATTTAGATCAGTGGCTCTCCAACCCTGGCCCTAGTGTGCAGGTGTTTGCCGAGATTTAAATCAAATATTAGTGGATGTTGACATGTTAAGATGGCAATGGCAAACATTGGTCTAGGTGAGCTCATGTATGTATTAGCAAGAAGTTCTAATATTATTCTTGTAACTATTATCAGACAAAATATTACTGTAATAGGCATATAATGTTGTTATAAACATATTAATTAGATGAGGAATGTTTTTTTGCAAGGCTTATTATTCCCCATAGTAACTTACTGTTTTATTCAATCAAAAAAAATGATTAAGAGACTGATGGAAAAGTGAATTATACAATAATATTTCATTTCATCATGTAATTTCAGATAAAGTCCTTTGCACCACTGTTCTGGTTCATTGTGGCATTTCTTAGATAGCCTCGTACGACATTAGTTAAGTGAGGCTAAAGACACCCACTGACAGTGTGAAGTCACTCAATGTCTTTCTCAGGGAATTTCTATAATTTCTACAACGTTCTACAATTGTATCAGTTTAGTTAGTGTCCATTAGCCAATAGACATTTTGTATTTTAGATATTTAGCAGACACTCTTATCCAGAGCGATTTACAGTGCACTCATCTTAATCCTGAAGAGTCCTTAAGAGTCTATCTATGCGTCAATCGAAGTAACATAATAATAAAAAATAAAAAAAATCTGTCCGTTTAAGCTGGAGATGCTGCTTCTCAATCCACAGCTACAGCGAAGTATGTCAGACCATCAGACATCCCAAAAATTGGTGTTCTCACGAAAATGTCTGACCACTTTATGGAAAGGGGAGACTCTCTCTAAAGAAACATTATGATATGAAAAAAATGTATTTCAGAAGCACAGAATATGCTGGCCTACTCTACCCGGAGTCGCCTCTTCACTGTTGACGTTGAGATTGGTGTTTTGCGGGTACTATTTAATGAAGCTGCCAGTTGAGGACTTGTGAGGCATCTGTTTCTCGAACTAGACACTCTAATGTACTTGTCCTCTTGCTCAGTTGTGCACCGGGGCCTCCCACTCCTCTTTCTATTCTGGTTACTGCCAGTTTGCACTCTTCTGAGAAGAGAGTAGTGCACAGCGTTGTATGAGATCTTCAGTTTCTTGGCAATTTCTCACATGAATACCCTTCATTTCTCAGAACAAGAATAGACTGACGAGTTTCAGAAGAAAGTTCCTTGTTTCTAGCCATTTTGAGCCTGTGATCGAACCCACAAATGTTGATGTGCCAGATACTCAACTAGTCTGAAGAAGGACAGTTTTATTGCTCCTTTAATCAGAACAACAGTTTTCAGCTGTGCTAACATAATTGCAAAAGGTTTTTCTAATGATCAATTAGCCTTTTAAAATGATAAACTTGGATAAGTTAACACGAAGGGCCATTGGAACACAGGACTGATAGTTGCTGATAATGGGCCTCTGTACATCTATGTAGATATTCCATAAAGAAATCAGCCGTTTCCAGCTACAATAGTCATTTACAACATTACAACTTTTTAGGGCTAGGGGGCATTTCCCTGAATTTCCACCTGACAGTCAGGCACAGAAGCCAGGATATGCATATAATTGGTAGCATTGGATAGACAACACTCTGAAGTTTCTAAAACTGTTAAAATAATGTCTGAGACTATAACATAATTGATATGGCAGGCAAAAATCTGAAGAAACTCCAAACAAAATTTATATTTTTCAACGGTAGTGTATGTACAGTTAGATATGATTTAGAATGTCCCATTATTAAATGGACAGGAACAGGGGCAAGAAAAAAAAGACATGTCATCCGTATGCACTCGAATAGCAAATGGAGGCCACTTTCCCACAGTTAGTTTTTTTCACTCATGTTAGGTAGGCTGCCATAGGGAAGTAAAAAAATCTGAATCCCCCCCCAAAATATTAATACAAAATATTTGTATTGTTGTCTGTGGCGCTGGCACATTTCTTCTTTTCAGAGATCCTCTCCACATCACCTGGTAGGAGAAGTCTGCCAGGTAGGATGCAATCCAATGTCCAGAGCCTGACATGCCCAGCCCTGAGAGGGTGGAGAGGAGGATCTGATGGTTCACAGGGTCGACGGCAGCAGATAGATCTAGGAGAATGATAACAGAGGAGAGAGTTGGGAGAGCTTTTGCAGTGCAGAGAGCCTCCGAACATAAAGAGGAGGGCTGTTTTGGTTGACTGATCCGTCTTGAAGCCTGACTGGTAGGGTCAAGAAGATCCTTCCGAGAGAAATAACGAGAGAGTTGTTCGGAGACAGCACGCTGTGTTTTGGAAAGAAAAGAAAGAAGGGATACCGGCCTGTATTCTTTGACGTCAGAGGGGTCGAGTGTTGGATTCTTGAGGGGACCGACTTTGGCCATTTTACGTCAGAGAGGAAACAGTCAGTGGTCCTCTCTGACAGTATTGATTGCCACCTCATAGGGAATGGTAAGGTTAGGTTGAGATCATTTGAGAGACTTCAGAGCTGACCTATTTTTTTATTAATCTCGCTCCAACCTTTCAATCCATTACCAAATCCATGGTATTGCATTAACTTGCATGAATGTCCTTGTCCTTACCAGTGCATGTGTATCTCTTGTTTCTAGGCGAGATACAAACTCTGTAAAACAAGTTCTGTTTCGCTAGGTCAGTATAAACATACATCACTTCTCCAGTTGGTTTTGTCTCTAACCGCCCTCCACATTGCCCTCCAGGGAAATCTATAGTGGGGCCTTGTTAAGCTAAATCCTCTGAAAAGCCCGGTGCTTCAGGAGTGCCCATCCCATCCCACTCCTACTGACTCACAAAAGTTATGTAAGAGCCCTGTATTGATGATTGCTGACATCAGTTGAACATACTGTAATTATAGCAGAGCGACCCATTTGTTGCTAGGTTTTCATTGCAGCTTCATTCAGAGTTCTAAACGACCTCACATTTACTGTGTGTTTTGTTGGGAGATGTGTGTATGTCTCAGGGCACTCAGGATGATAGCATTTCATCATTTCTCAGCTTAGTGTACCAGTTCATTTTCTTCCGCCTGCACTGTAGACTACTAATGCAAACGATTCTCTAGGCTATCCCCCACTGCAAATGCATATTTTAAAGGTGTACTTTAGAATTGATTGGTTGATTTTCTTTGGGGTGTGTAAACAACCCATGGGCACATGCTATAAAGCAGCTAAAATGTCACAATATCAATATGCCTTTATAGAAGTATTGATATAGAACGTACATGCTTATTTCCTGTAAATTGGCTTGAGAGACTTCTCACCTAGCTTAGCTTTCAAGGTAGGGGTCACAGTAATAAACTAATATTTCCAGAGTGTCTATTGTGCTTATGTCGTCCTATGTATAAACTAATCCCAGGTAACAACCCTTTTCACATTTATGCCTGGACTGCCACTTTCTAAAACAGCCTACTGATGTCATTTACAATTACTGCCCACTTTAGCCTACTTACTTCTCACTGTTTCACCTGGCTGCCTTTTATGGTGTTTTCACAGCCTTTCCTCCTGCCATCTGCCTTCTGCCAGCCCAGGTCGTGGAAAACATACACACACAGGCCACTGAAAAATCTCTCCTTCCTTGTCATGAGCATTATCAGGTGGCCCCTGACAGGCTGCAGTGGCATCACGCATAAAATCCCCCCTTCATTCCGTCAACCAGGGAGAAACGACACCCCCTTCACTCCTCTGTTCCGACAGACAGGGAGAAGCGCTCCCCTTCTTGGGCCTCCTGACACGTCTTATGTATTGCCTTTCAGACAATGTGATGTTTTTCTCCATAAGGCTTGAGGTCAGCAAATGGAAACTATGGCTTTCTCCCCTTTCCTTCTCCACGTCCTCCTACTCTCTCTGTATCTATTTCTCTCTCTGTCTTTCCCTCACACAATCTTTCCTCTTTTATTTTATGTCATGGTCGAGTGAAAAGGAGAGGATATGAAGGGGACGTTCTCAGTTAGAGGAAATCAGACAGAAGTTAAGGTGTTTTCTGTGTTCCCTGAACCCTCCACTACAACCATCATAGAACCTCTGCCCTTATAGCTTATTATTTTAATTTTCCATCTGACTTTAAAGAGGACATTGGTGCAGCAGATGGTTATGGATGCACTTAAAGTAAATAATGAAGTATAAATAGTTCAATGTGAAGTACCTGTGTACTTGTTCACTGAAATTCACTCCCTATATCCATGAGGGTGAAGTGTTTGATTCATATTATCCTTCTTCACTGATCTGCTGCTCTTAGGCTACTTTTAGGCTGACTATTATGAGCCATATCCATTTATGTGACTCATCTGCTGAATAATTAAGTGTTCCAATGCTCATCTGACAATCACCTTCATTGGAGCTGCACTCAGCTATGACATGACAAATAGTCTGCCAGATGAACAGGCTGACAACAAGCGTGAAATATGTATTTGTAAAATGTTGAACTGTAGTTTTAACCCAAGCTGAATCTTATCTGTTACTAATTGGTAACACCTGGAACACTACATAAATGACAAGCCATTGTCAAACATCAGCGGATTTTTGCTCTCCAACATAACCAGCGACGCCTGACACAGTCGGTTGGTGTATATAAATGCACATATTCATAACAACTTGAGCCCCTTGCAGACTCACAATGATGGGCTATCCTTCATAAATACAGGCTCCCACATGAGGAGATACTCAGAATGCTCAACCAGCCAACCAACCCGCTGCAACTTTGCGCTGAGTGCTGAGGTGAAGCTCCTAACAGTCTTGCGCTTTTACAAAGTGTAGAGTTTCCTCCAGGTTCTTGGGGATGGGCATAGCCTTAGCAAGGCATTTGTATCCACTCAGTGACTTTTGTTCTTCTGTCCCTCAATGTTTCTTCCTACCTCAAACAAGTCAATGCAGGAGAGGCACCAGGTGTTCCATGCGGGGCTAACATCCCGCAGGTCGTGGCTTTGGTGGATTCTGTCATGGATGGTTCCTGGGCGACAGTGGAGATCCATTTTGGACATATCTCCTCATACCTGTGGCCAACCCTGTCAATAATTCTGAAGGACAGCTTATTTGTACTGTCTGTGGGTTTCAGCCTGTGTGTTATATTATCCCGTGTCATGCCCATTGTCATCTTCACCCTGCGCTTTAGGCAAAAATGTATCCTGCCGCTGATTAGCTAGCTAGATGTTCCCTTCCGTGTATTTTCTGCTCTATTGCTCTCTTGTCTCTGTCCATCTCTCTGTATATGCAGTAAGGGGCCAGTTTATTAAGTACACCACCCCGTTCATGAAATGGTTCGCTCCTACAGACAGTGAGCCACGTGGCTGTGGCTTGCTATATAAAGCAGGTAGACAGGCATTGAGACATTCAGTTACTGTTCAATTGAACATTAGAATGTGCAAAAACAAGTGACCTAAGCGACTTTGAGCGTGGTATGATCGTCCATCCAGTATATCAGATACAGCTTGTTGATGACAGGTCGAATGAGAATATGTCAAGAATCATGAAAGCTAACAGGCGGGCCACAAAATAATGGAGCAGTACAACAGTGGTGCTCAGAATGGCATCTTGGAATGCACAACTTGTTATGAATGGTCTATTTCAGCAGATGACAACACCGGGTTCCACTCGTCTCCAGTGGGCACGCGATCACCAATACTGGACAATTAAGGAGTAGAAAAACATTGCCTGGTCCGACAAATCCCAGTTCCTGTTGCATCATGCTGATGGCAGAGTCAGGTTTTGGCGTAAGCAGCTTAAGTCCATGGCCTCATCCTGCCTGGTGTCAACTGTACAGGCTGGTGGCGGTGGTAAAATGTTGTGGGGAATGTTTTCCTAGGTCCCATGATACCAACTGAGCAACATTTCCATGCCCTGAATAATTCAGGTTGTTCTGGGGGCAAAGGTGGTCCAACCCGGTACTAGATGCGTGTACCTAATAAACACCCTGTCCTCTCTCTCTCTCCTATGTCTAAGTGCGTAGCATGGAGATGGATCTCATTTAGCTTCCTAAACAGCAGTAGGAGGCATCCAGGCAGGTTATCTCATCCTGTAGGCAGAGTCTGTGTTTTGGGACCATGCTGACCTATTGATCTATGAGCATTTAAGCTTGTAACTTGGTTTACATTGCAACATCCCAACATCCCCTGCTCTGTCTCCAAGCAGGTTTGTCTTCTTCAGATTTTGAGTTGCTTTGATGTCCAAAGGTAGCCTATGTTTGTACGGTATGTAAATCTCCACATGCCATTACGAAAAGAAACTGGAAGCAGTTGGATATTCATTTTTTACATGATGTATTTAGCATTGACTGGACTAGAATTGAATTTATCCCTGATGTTGAAATAGACTTTTCTTACTTCCACAAAGCATTCCAGGATGAAGGCAATAGGCATGCCCCTTTTAAAAAATCCAGGATTGAGGGCAGAGAGAACCCTTGGGTTACTGATGAACTTAGTAAAATCATAAGGGAACGAAATGCTATGTGGGCTAAAGCAAGAGGGTCTGGTTCGGCGGATGATTGGACGACTTTTACCTCCTCGAAATCTGGGTGTGGCTATGACCTGAAAACTGAAAGCAGACCAATACCTTAAATCTACTTCGGATAATTTATAAAATCCCTCCAAATTTTGGCAAGTAGTAAAAGGTTTGGTGTGCAAAAAAAAGATACTGCATTTGACTCCACACCCACGACACCCGGAGCATTACAGTTACTTTTAAACTGGAATTTGGTTACTTTTAAACTGGAAGAACTTGTCCCGATTTGGTATTTTTAAATCATTGATGAATGATCTTGAGACTGATTCCCTGACCTGTCAATGTTTTTAATTTGATGTTTTTGATTTTGTTATAGTCTTGTGAATTCTATGGTTTTTACTAGATTACTTGTAGTTTTTCATGTTGTTCGTCTGTAATTTTTGTAATGACTTTGTGCTGCCTATCTTGGCCAGGACACTCTTGAAAAGAGATTTTAAATCTCAATGAGCCCTTCCTGGTTAAATAAAGTTTAACTTCTTATGGCTGCATCCCTTGTTCTCAATTTCCGGCTGAAGACATACCCTAATCTAACTGCCTGTAGCTCAGCCCCAGAGGCAAGGATATGCATATTCTTGGTATAATTTGAATGGAAACATTCTGAAGTTTGTGGAAATGTTAATTGAATGTAGGAGAATATAGCACAGTAGATCTGGTGGAAGAAAAGAGAAAGAAAGAGCATAAGTTTTCTGTTTTTTATTGTTGTAGCATCATTTTTCACATGTACTAGAATAGCCACACAGTCAGATAGGATGCTGGAGATAATTCTGATGGATGACACAAGAGGGCAACTGTAGGTGTGCAAAGTTTCAGACTGATAACTTCAGGAATGGGTGAGCTACATGACATTTAGCATGAAGTCACCCAGGTGTCCCACACAAGTTGCCCAAATGTACCCAAGTGGCCGAATTGGTGAAATGACCTATAACTATATAAAACAGTGCAAATAACTATATACAACATATCAAAAAGCAATTCTAACACACACATATATATATATATATATATTTTTTTTTTTAACTTTACGGATACTAACAAACCTACCTTAACCAGAAGCTGTGGATAGATGGCGGCATTCACGCAAAACTGAAAGCACGAACCATCGCATTTAACCATGGAAAGATGACTGGGAATATGGCCAATTATAAACAGTGTAGTTATTCCCTCCGCAAGGCAATCAAACAAGATAAATGTCAGTATAGAGACAAAGTGGAGTTTCAATTCAAAGGCTCAGACACGAGACATATTTGGCAGGGTCTACATGCAATTGCGGACTACAAAAATAAAAACAGCCACGTCACGGACACAACGGCGTCTTGCTTCCGGACAATTTAAACACCTTCTTTGCCCGCTTTGAGGATAATAGAGTGCTACCGACACGGACCACTACCAAGGACTGCGGGTCCCCTCTCTCCTCCTCCGTGGCCGACATGAGTAAGACATTTAAACATGTTAACCCTCGCAAGGCTGCTGGCCCAGATGGCATCTCTAGCCGCGTCCTCAGAGCATGCGCAGACCAGTTCGCTGGTATGTTTACGAACATATTCAATCGATCCCTATCTCAGTCTGCTGTCCCCACTTGCTTCAAGATGTCCACCATTGTTCCTGTACCCAAGAAGGCAAAGATAACTGAACTAATGACTATCGCCCCGTAGCACTCACTTCTGTCATCATGAAGTGCTTTGAGAGACTAGTCAAGGATCATATCACCTCCACCTTACCCGCCACCCAAGACCCACTTCAGTTTGCATACCGCCCTAACAGGTTCACAGACGATGCATTCACCATCACACTGCACACTGCACACTGGCAAGAGGAATACCTATGTAAGAATGCTGTTCATTGACTACAGCTCAGCATTGAACACCATACTACCCTCCAAGCTCATCATTAAGCTTGAGGCATTGGGTCTCAACCCCGCCCTGTGCAATTGGGTCCTGGACTTTCTGACGGGCCACCCCAGGTGGTGAAGGAAGGAAACAACATCTCCACTTCGCTGATTCTCAACACTGGGGCCCCACAAGGGTGCGTGCTCAGCCCCCTCCTGTACTCCCTGTTCACCCATGACTGCATGATCACCAATGTGACCACGCAACTCAATCATCAAGTTTGCAGATGACAACAGTAGCGGGCTTGATTATCAACAATGACGAGAGCCTATAGGGAGGAGGTGAGGGCACTCAGAGTGTGGTTTCAGGAAAACATCTTCTCACTAAACGTGAACAAAACAAAAGAGCTGATCATTGACTTCGGGAAACAGCAGAGGGATCACCTTCCGATCCACATCAATGGGACAGTAGTGGAGAAGATGGACAGTTTTAAGTTCCTTCTGATACACATCACGGACAAACTGAAATGGTCCACCCACACAGACAGTGTGGTGAAGAACCACAGGAGGCTGAAGAAATTTGGCTTGTCACCTAAAACCCTCACAAACCAATACAGATGCCCAATTGAGAGCATCCTGTCGGGCTGTATCACCGCCTGGTTTGGCAACTGCACCGCCCTCAAAGGCTCACCAGGAGAAAACTACCTGCCATCCAGAACACCTACAGCACCCGATGTCACAGGAAGGCCAAGAAGACTTCCGAGGACAACAACCACCCGAGCCACTGCCTGTTCACCCCGTTACCATCCATAAGGTGAGGTCAGTACAGGTGCGTCAAAGCACCTTGAGCTTCTATCTCAAGGCCATCAGACTGTTAATGGGTTACAGAGTTAATGTTTAAGTTAATTCATTGAGCTGTATCTAAAGTTGTTAAATGTAACGTGAACAAGTATTTTTACTAAAACAAGTATTATTACTAAACCCGACGTCCCGAGTCATTACTTTGAAGATAGTTAATCTATATATATGCAGGCCTCAACCACTACCCTGAGAGAACTTGATTGAGTATATCATGCGGCCCTCCGGTTCATTACCAATCAAACACATCATTGTGATCTCTACATTGCCATTGGCTGGTCGTCATTGACCTTGTGCAGGCTTAAACACTGGTATACACTGATTTATAAGGCCATATTGGGTAAAATACCACTTTATCTCTGGTCTTTTTTAATCAGATCAGTAAATAAATATAAATTACGGTCCCATTCTGATTTGCTTTTAACAGTACCAAGAATTAAAACAGGTCATGATTAGAAATTGTTTTAGTTACTCAGCTCCGTGGTCGTGGAATTCTCTTTAACATTTAAAAATGTGTGGTGATCTAGTCACGTTGTTGGAGTTTAAACACTAAGACAATGTAAATATCATAGAAGAGCGTAACTGTTTTTTAGTTATGACATTTGTGTTTCTTTACCTAATATGTAATTGTTGTACTGTACGTGTGTCTATAGACTTGTTCAATGCTGTGTTAGTGTATGTAAGTTGTTTTGTCTGAAACTTTGTTCCCCCTGCTGCTGTTGGACCAGGTCTCTCTTGAAAAATAGATTTTATCTCAATGAGAAAAACCTGTATAAATAAAGGTTAAATAAAATAATAATGCTACTGCGTAGCAGTTTTATTTCTCAGCAGTTTTGTATATTTAGTAATAAGAGATAAAAAACATAGTTTTTCCCCTGGTGGTTGGACATGAAACACTTTGTAGTCATGTTGTTTCCACATGCTGTTCCTTATATTGACATCTTGCTGCTGACCGTAGAAACTGTACACATTACACAGCGAACGAACCACGGTTTCTTTCCATATGCGTCAGGTAAAAATGTTCATGTCAATAAAGGCTGAATTCACAACTTAAAATCGAATTAAATCAAATGTTATTTGCCACGTACACAGTTTACAGCAGGTATAGAAGGTGCAGTGAAATGCTTATGTTCTAGCTCCCTCAATATTGTAGATCAATATCAATAATAATCAAATAAAACATAGAAGTAATTAGAAGGTAGTATGCATAGTAATAAAAATGATATGCAAATTATTGAGCACATTTGCCATGTTGAGTGAGAAACACAGGTTTAGATCATTAGATAACTGGCCTCTAATGAACCCACCCACACACCCTAACACACACACATGCACACTCTTATTTGTTCTTCAGAACTAAACAATACTGGGTTAATGTGTCGTGACAGAACAACATTTGTTGCAATTATAACATCCTGTAATTAGTTGGTCTCTCTCACCTGGGGCCCTGGGCTTCCAACATTAATCAGAAGAAATTGGCTGCCCCACAATGCAAAGCTACCGCAAGAGCCACTGAAAGTCACATTAGCGTGAAGAGACCCCACAGTAATATATTTAAATCTGTGGCACTGAAATGTAAACAGCATGCAGAGCAGCCAGGTCGCTCAAGACCCACTAAGAAATTAGATGTCCATCCAGGTAAGCAGGACGTCAGGAGATTACTTCAAAACCGGCCACTAGAGGCAACAGTGAACACTATTACCATCAAGTAGGGTTTTGCTATGGCATTGTAGACCTGGATCTGAAGGTCGCGTGTTCAATCCCAGTGCTAGGCAGTGCAATATTTTTTTTAACCCTATCCCAAAACTTAACTCTTAACTTAAACATTTGGAATGAATGCTTAAACTTGACCTTCTGTGAGGTTTATGGACAAAACGTCCAAATCTGCAGTGAGACTGTGAGAGCTGGTTGTGAAGAGAGTATAATGTATATTATATTGGGAATATCACAATGTAGATGAGACCAAAGCATATCAAGGTTGTTGCGACAGTGAATCTGTGAAAGGATGTTGGACCATTTTTTCTCCTCAAGGATTATGTCCTTACAAACTAGCCTAATGTCCTTTTCTCTGCTGGTATATTGTTCATGTGGAGCCTTGAGGAAGACATTCACCATTTTGTGCCTGACACAAATGTACACACACACAGGAACTATGTAGGTGTCTGTTGTAGTCCGTTGTGTGTTTCCTCTGTGTGTCCTCTACATGTGTGCCCTAATTATTCCCATTAGGGAATCAGTGAGGACAAAGTTATTCATGCCCCCAACCTTTATTGATTCAATCCCCCATTGCCACTAATTGGTCAAAGTCACTCAGGTTATTAAAGCCCTTTGGTCACCATTGGTGCTAAAAAAAAGTATAACACTTAGGATTAACCACCCTATTGCTATAATACACGCTGATTACATTCAACTGCATAAGCATGTTCCTTTCTGTTCTAATGTCCAAAACCTGGTTCCCTACCTTGGTCTAAATAGGTGGTTTTCCAGCTGCTATTGGTTATCAGTTCACTCCTCCACAACTCCTCCACATTTCCACGGTGTTATTCTCAGTTCCCCTTCTCTCAAAGAGAGAGAGATAAAGATAGCGAGAGAGCTGTCCAGTACACTCAAACCAAAGGTTCAGGGGGTCCAAGATGCAAAAGATATCACAGGCAGCGACATTTCAGCTTGTCGTTTTCAATTTTGCAAGAAGAAGTTCAGAATGAGTTCAGAATGCTTTTGTATCCCAGCTTCAGGAACACACATACATGTATAAGATAAACGTTGTTTTCTACGAACTCTGAGTGGTATTACTGTCGAAGGGTAAAAAAAACAGCTTGGTGTAGGTTGGATGATGTCTGTCTTGGAGATTAGTTTTGTCTGTGAAGTCAGGCAAAGAAAACCCCAATGCTCTGGGATTTGTTTTTTTATTACGTTACAGCCTTATTCTAAAATTGATTTTACATTTTACTCATCAATCTACACACAATACAATACATTACAAGACATTTACAGATTTCAAAACACTGTGTGCCCTCAGGCTCCTACTCCACCACTACCACATATCTGCTGTACTAAATCCATGTGTATGTATAGTGCATATGTTACCATGTGTATGTGTATGCATGTGTCTGTGCCAATGTTTGTGTTGCTTAACATTCCCTGATGTTCCATAAGGTGTTTTGTTACATATTTTTTTAATCTATTTTTACTTCTTGCGTCAGTTACTTGATGTGGAATAGAGTTCCATGTAGTCATGGCACTATGTAGTACTGTGTGCCTCCCAAAGCCTGTTCTGGACTTGGGGACTGTGAAGAGACGTCTTGTGGCATGTCTTGTGGGGTATGCATGAGTGTCCAAGCTGTGTGCCAGTAGTTTAGACAGACCGATACAGTTGAAGTCGGAAGTTTACATACACCTTAGTAAAATACATTTAAACTAAATTTTTCACAATTCTTGACATTTAAACCTAGTAAAAAGTCCCTGTCTTAGGTCAGTTAGGATCACCACTTATGTTAACCTGTTGGATCTCTGGGGGCGCTATTTCATTTTTGGATAAAAAACGTTCCCGTTTTAAGCGCGATATTTTGTCACGAAAAGATGCTCGACTATGCATATTCTTGACCGTTTTGGAAAGAAAACACTCTGAAGTTTCAGAATCTGCAAAGATTTTGTCTGTAAGTACCCCAGAACTCATTCTACAGGCGAAACCAAGATGATGCATCACCCAGGAATTAGCAGAATTTCTGAAGCTCTGTTTTCCATTGTCTCCTTATATGGCTGTGATTGCGCAAGGAATGAGCCTACACTTTCTGTCGTTCGCCCAAGGTCTTAGCAGCATTGTGACGTATTTGTAGGCATATCATTGGAAGATTGACCATAAGAGACTACATTTTCCAAGTGTCCGCCTGGTGTCCTGCGTCGAATTCGGTGCGCAATTGCCAGCTGCTTCCACTTTACCATTTGATTCAGGGGAGAAAGCATGTGTCCAAGAACGATGTATCAATGAAGAGATATGTGAAAAACACCTTGATGATTGATTCTAAACAGCGTTTGCCATGTTTTCAGTCGATATTATGGAGTTAATTTGGAAAAAAGTTCGCGTTTTGAGGACTGAATTTTCGTTTTTTTTTTGGTAGCCAAATGTGATGTATAAAACGGAGCTATTTCTAATACACAAAGAATCTTTTTGGAAAAACTGAGCATCTGCTATCCAACTGAGAGTATCCTCATTGAAAACATCAGAAGTTCTTCAAAGGTAAATGATTTTATTTGAAGGCTTTTATGTTTTTGTTGAAATGTTGCGTGCTGGATGCTAACGCTAATGCTAACGCTAAATCCTTTGTTTGCTAGCTACTGTTACACAAATTATTGTTTTCCTATGGTTGAGAAGCATATTTTGAAAATCTGAGATGACAGTTTTGTTTACAAAAGGCTAAGCTTGCGAGATGGCATATTTATTTCATTTCATTTGCGATTTTCATGAATAGTTAACGTTGCGTTATGGTAATGAGCTTGAGTCTGTATTCCTGATACCGGATCCGGTATGGGGAGTTCCAAGAGGTTAAGAATGTGAAATATCAGAATAATAATAGTAGAGTAAATGATTTATTTCAGATGTAATTTATTTCATCACATTTCCAGTGGGTCAGAAGGTTACATACACTCAATTAGTATTTGGTAGCATTGCCTTTAAATTGTGTCAAATTTTTCAGGTAGCCTTCCACAAGCTTCCCACAATAAGTTGGGTGAATTTTGGCACATTCCTCCTGACAGAGCTCATGTAACTGAGTCAGGTTTGTAGGCCTCCTTGCTCGCAAACACTTTTTCAGTTCTCCCAACAAATTTTCTATAGGATTGAGGTAATGGCTTTGTGATGGCCACTCCATACCTTGACTTTGTTGTCCTTAAGCCATTTTGCCACGACTTTGGAAGTATGCTTGGGGTCAATGTTCATTTGGAAGACCCATTTGCGACCAAGCTGATGTCTTGAAATGTTGCTTCAAAATATCCACGTAATTTTCCTCCCTCATGATGTCATCTATTCTGTGAAGTGCACCAGTAACTCCTGCAGCAAAGCACCCCGACAACATGATGCTGCCATCTCCGTGCTTCACAGTTGGGATGGTGTTCTTCGGCTTGCAAGCCTCCCCCTTTTTTCTCCAAACATAGTGATGGTCATTATGGCCAAACAGTTCTATTTTTGTTTCATCGGACTAGAGGACATATCTCCAGGAAGTACGATCTTTGTCCCCATGTGCAGTTGCAAACCGTAGTCTTGTTTTTTTTATGGCGGTTTTGGAGCAGTGGCTTCTTTCTTGCAGAGCGGCTTTTCAGGTTTTGTCGATATAGGACTCGTTTTAATGTGGATTTAAATACTTTTGTACCTGTTTCCTCCAGCATCTTCACAAGGTCCTTTGCTGTTGTTCTGGGATTGATTTGCACTTTCGCACAAAAGTACGTTCATCTCTAGGAGACAGAACGCCTCTCCTTCCTGAGCGGTATGACGGCTGTATGGTTCCATGGTCTTTATACTTATGTACTATTGTTTGTACAGACCACAGATGGCACCGGACTGGTGACACGCTCTTCAGCACACCTGCGCTGCAGCATACTCCTCGCTAACACCTCTCTCCGGTATCCCTCATTAAATTCCTCCACGACTCCCAGACATGCTCTGGCACTCTGCTGTTCAGCCGACCGCCCCTTGTGCATCCCCCACCCAAAAACATCTTCGGGTTTCTGTTGCCGCGGACCCCGGAGTTGTCGCTGTCCCTCCAGATTCCTCTGCGATTCCCGCCAAGCAAGGGTCTCACATCCTCTCATTATCTCTTCCCATGTCCAACTCACTTTATCCTCCCGAGCACGCTGCTTGGTCCTTGAATGGTGGGATATTCTGTCACGGTCGTTATAAAGGACGGACCAAGGTGCAGCGTGAGTAGAGTTCCACATCTTTATTTAAAGTGAAACTTCAAAAACAATAAACCAAAAACGAAACGTGAAAGCCGTGGTGCTACATACACACACACCAAACAATAATATCCCACAATGCAGGTGGGAACAGGGACACCTTAACCTCTCCAGGGTATGTGGACTAGTGTCCCACCTGGCCAACATCCAGTAAGCTGGCAGAGCGCCAAATACAGAAATACTCATAAAAATTCAGAAAAGATACAACTATTTTACATGGGTTTAAAGATTACCTTCTTGTGAAACCAACCACCGTGTCAGATTTTTTAAATGCTTTACGGCGAAAGCATACCTTACGATTATTTGAGAACATCGCCCAGCAGACAAATCATTACAAACAGACACCAGCCAAGTAGAAGAGTTACACAAGTCATAAATAGAGATAAAATTAATCACTTACCTTTGATGATCTTCCTATGTTTGCACTCAGAAGACATTCATTTATTCAATACATGTTCCTTTTGTTCGATAAAGTCTCTCTTTATATCCAAAAACCACTGTTTTGTTTGCATTACTTCAAAAATCCACAGGCTCAAACGCAGTCACAACAGGCAGACAAAAAAATCCAAATTGTATCCGTAAAGTTCATAGACACATGTCAAACGATGTTTATATTCAATCCTCAGGTTGTTTTTAGCCTAAATAATCGATAATATTTCAAACGAACAATAACGTCGTCAATATAAAAGGTAAACAAGAAAGGCACTCTTTCGGTCGCGCGCATGAACAAGTTCTGTGACACGGCAGGGTCCACTCATTCAGACTGCTATTACTCCCTCATTTTTCAGAACACTAGCCTGAAACAATTTCTACAGACTGTTGACATCTAGTTGACATCTAGTGGAAGGCATAGAAACTGCAATTTGAGTCCTAAGTCAATGAATACTGTAATGGCATTGAATAGAAAACTACAAAAAACTACTTCCTGAATGGATTTTTCTCGGGTTTTCACCTGCCAAATTAGCTCTGTTATACTCACAGACACTATTTTTAACAGTTTTGGAAACTTTAGAGTTTTCTATTCAAATCTACCAGTTAAATATATATCCTATTTTCTGGGCCTGAGTAGAAGGCAGTTTAATTTGGGAACACTTTTCATCCAAAATTCCGAATGCTGCCCCCTACCCTAGAGAAGTTAAGTATTATTCCCAATTAGAGACAACGATAATCAGCTGCCTCTAATTGGGAACCACACCAAAACACCCACATAGAAATAAAACGACTAGAACACCCCCGAGTCACACCCTGACCTAAAACCCCATAGAGAACCCAGAGGGCGTGACAGAGGGACTGATTTTGAATGTAGGCCTTGAATTACATCCACAGGTACACCTCCAATTGACTCAAATGATGTCATTTAGCCTATCAGAAGCTTCTAAAGCCATGACAAAATTTTCTGGAATTTTCCAAGCTGTTTAAAGAAACAGATATCTTAGTGTATGTAAACTTCTCACCCCCTGGCATTGTGTCATGCACAAAGTAGATGTCCTAACCGACTTGCCAAAACTATAGTTTGTTCACAAGAAATTTGTGGAGTGGTTGAAAATGAGTTTTAATGACTCCAACCTAAGTGTATGTAAACTTCTGACTTCAACTGTATG
The DNA here is from genome assembly GCF_045791955.1 of Oncorhynchus clarkii lewisi. Classification (NCBI taxonomy): domain Eukaryota; kingdom Metazoa; phylum Chordata; class Actinopteri; order Salmoniformes; family Salmonidae; genus Oncorhynchus; species Oncorhynchus clarkii. The sequence goes on from NC_092150.1 coordinate 42,436,324, forward strand.
TGCATTCAACACCTCTCATAAATAAAAGTAGTGATGAAGTCATTCTCTCCTTCACTTTCAGCCAGGAGAGATTGACATGCATATTATTAATATTAGCTCTCTGAGTACATACAAGGGTCAGCCATGCTGCCCTGTTCTGATCCAATTGCATTTTTCCTAAATCCTTTTTTGTGGCACCTGACCATACGACTGAACATTAGTCAAGGTGCGACAAAACTAGGGCCTGTAGGACCTGCCTTGCTGATAGTGTTGTTAAGAAGGCAGGCAATCGCTTTATTATAGACAGACTTCTCCCCATCTTAGCTACTACTGGATCAATAGGTTTTGTCCATGACAGTTTACAATCTAGTGTCACTCCAAGCAGTTTAGTCATCTCAACTTGCTCAATTTCTAAATTATTTATTACATTATTTAGTTGAGGTTTAGGGTTTAGTGAGTGTTTTCTTCCAAATACAATCCTTTTAGTTTAGAAATATTTAGGGCTAACTTATTCCTTGCCACCCACTCTGAAACTAACTGCAGGTCTTTGTTGAGTGTTGCAGTCATTTCAGTCGCTGTAGTAGCTGACGTGTATAGTGTTGAGTCATCCGCATACATGGAAACTCTGGCTTTATTCAGTAAAAAAATTATTTAAAAAGCAAGGGGCCTAAACAGCTACACTGGGGATCATTTTCATCAACACCCGCTGAATTGCAGCGCACCAAATTCAAAAAATACTATAAATATTAAATGTTCATGAAATCACAAGTGCAATATAGCAAAACACAGCTTAGGTTGTTGTTAATCCGCCTGGCGTGCCAGATTTAAATACAGCTTTTCGGCAAAAGCATAACAAGCGTTTATGTATGAACCTCTCTCAGTAGACAAAATATTACAAACAGCTCACAGCCAAGTAGATTGGTGACGCAATAAATTAAATTGCTTACCTTTGATGATCTTCGGATGTTTGCACTCACGAGACTCCCAGTTACACAATAAATGTTCCTTTTGTTCCATAAAGATTATTTTTATATCCAAAATACCTCCATTTGTTTGGCGCGTTATGTTCAGAAATCCACAGGCTCGAGCGGTCACGACATCGCAGTTGAAAATTCCAAATAGTATCCGTAATGTCCACAGAAACATGTGAAACGTTTTTTATAATCAATCCTGAGGTTGTTTTTAAAATATGTAATCGATAATATATCAACTGGGAATGTAGCTTTTTCAATAGGAGAGGGAGAGACAATGGCTGCCCCACTCTGTTGCGCAAGCAAAACTCTGCGAACACCCAGCTATCCACTGAAGCGATGTGATCATTCTCGCTAATTGTTCAAAATAAAAGCCTGAAACTATGTCTAAAGACCTGACACATTGAGGAAGCCATAGGAAAAGGAATCTGCTTGATATCCCTTTAAATGGAGGCAAGGCATCCAATGGAACAGAGAGCTTTCAGGAAAAACAACACTTCCTTGTTGGATTTTCCTCAGGTTTTCACCTGCAATATCAGTTCTGTTATACTCACAGACAATATTTTTGACAGTTTTGGAAACTTTAGAGTGTTTTCTATCCTAACCTGACAATTATATGCATATTCTAGTTTCTGGGCCTGAGAAATAGGCAGTTTCAAATGGGTACGTTTTTTAACTAAAAACGAAAATACTGCTCCCAACACTCAATAAGTTAAGTGATGCAAGACACTTGTATGTTCATGAATGTTTAATATTATAATTTGTCATTTGAATTTGGCGCGCTCCAATTTGACCGGATGTGAAATGCTCGTCCTCTTCTTCTGACGAGGAGTCGCAAGGATCGGACCAAAGCGCGGAGTGGTACGTGTTCATGACGATATTTATTCAACTCAGAACACTAAAACTAAAATAACAACGAGAATGATACGAAACGAAACAGTCTGGTGACATACACAAAGACAGAAAATAAACACCCACGAAACACAAGTGGGAAAAGGCTACCTAAGTATGATTCTCAATCAGAGACAACTAACGATGCCTGCCTCTGATTGAGAACCATACCAGGCCAAACGCAAAAACACAACATAGAAAACGGAACATAGACAACCCACCCAACTCACGCCCTGACCATACTAAAACACAGACATAACAAAGGAACTAAGGTCAGAACGTGACAGGATGTTGTCGAATTTGATCCCGCTAGTGGGATCCGATCCCTATTAACTACCTTATGTTCGTATGTGTGCTGTAGATAAAATCACAGCTGTCAACATCCTGTGAAGTTGATACCTTCCGGGTTGATATCCCCCCTTCCCCTAAAATAACAGATAAGATTAATCAATATGTTGGAAGGTCCTTATCACAAAAGCCAACCTCACTCCATATAATTATAAAAGGCCACACTGATAATACCTAAGTCACCTTCATGTACTATTTAGAAACTCCACATCACTGCAAATCAACAGGGGAGAGGAACGTTAGAAAGTATTAAAAAAAAGAACATGAAATGACAGTTGAAGGTTTCATTCCTCTTTCAATCTGGAGACTCTGGTACCACTAATTAAGTGTGCCTTAGCTAGTCGATGCATGGCTGTTACTCTGCTTGCTTTGTTCTCTCCCCTTCATATGCTCTTTGTTGAGGGCCATAAGGAATGAAATGCAACTGGGTATTCACACAGAATTTCTCACCCAGGGAGGACTGTGAGGAGGTGATGGTGGTGAAGCTGTGAGGCTGGTGGTCAGTTCCCACCCCTGAGATGTCACATCCTGTCAGGATGATGGACCAGGTCCAGCACGCAGACCCCAGACCCGCTTCTAGACCGCTCCCAGAACCACAGCATCCTAAAGGGATGTCAATTACATTTTTATAAATCCCCCAAAAATTCAGCCCGACTAAGGCTTAGTCTTCTTAAATATTTGAGAGGCCCTTTCTGGGTCCATCTGGACTGGGGCCTTGTGGCTGATTGATGGGGCCATTACGCGTGACTGCCATGTTTAAATTATAATACAATGTCGACTGGCACTGATCTTTTAGAGTTTGGAGTAAACATTTTGGGAGATGAAAAGAAACATTTGACTTCCAACAAATAAGCTTTTTTCATCTCCATTTATGATCCACCTTGACCAACACTGTAATTACTGCAGTAACAACATGGAATTATATAGTGACTTTGTTTTAGCTTTGTTATTGCATTGTAACATAATTCAGCAGTATCTTTTTAAATGTTGAACTCAGTTCTGACTGAATAGAAGTTGTCCCTCTCAGATTTCTTCCAGAATTTCTCCCAATCAACAGGGAACTGATTATTGTACAGGGACATGCTGTACTGTCTTCCTTATGCAGAGAGAAAGACTTATAGAGAGAGAGTCCCTTGACATGGCAATCATCAGAAAGAGCCTTCCCACCAGGTAGTTTTTAAATTAGTGAGCAGACAGTAAGATGAAAGACGGAGTACCATAGGCCAGAAATAACCTTCAACCACATGGATTCACATCCAGTACAGACTCAGTACTAACTGAGGACACAGCTGACTCTTCCTCTGCAGGGAGTGAAGGAAGAGGAGGGGAGGATTAGAGTTTGAGTGATGTCAGAGAAGAAGGATAAATCAAGTCTGACTGGGACTCCAATAAGGTGACAAATTACCTGGGTGACAGACAGGGTTTATTTTAATCCCTTTTAGTTAATTTAGCCAGGACTTGCACAGTGCACACTGCCACACATGAAACCTCTAGAAGCTGTTAATTTTGTTCCTGCGCCAGCCTGACCGGATTAAAGGGATTTAACAAACTACGGCCCAGTCATATAGGAGAAATGATGAACAGCTGTAATGATGTAATTACATTGCAGAGATGTCTGACAGAACTGTCCCAGGTAATTGTGTAAAAATGCTCTGGATTATATCTGGCCCTGCCATGCTGTATAGAACTATTCAGGCACCACACACACTCACACACACAAACACAGACACATACACATACACACTGGACTCGTATCAGTCCCACTATGCTGTAGTGCTCTTGCCAGATGCCAGGCTGGGAGTTGCCAGGGGCCAATTATGTTTACGACGTGGCGTGGCATGGGGTGTCGTGATTGGAGAAGGAGCTTCTAGAGAAACATCTGTTTGGCTGGGGGTCCTGTTATCGCCCAGAGGAGCACCACTCTCATCAGGGTCACATCTGGAGCTCTGCTGTCTAATGGAGGATGGATTCTTATTATAAGGATTATAATTATAATGGTTGTAAGGGTGATTATGATGATGGTGATTATTATTTCCATTATTGTTGTAAAAATAGCTGTGTATCTATTCAATATGGTCATTGTGGAATTTTTGATCATTAGAATGCCGTTGATGATTATGGTTATTATTATTATATTATTATTATTATTATTATTATCATCATACAACTACTACTGTGCATCTATGTGTGTGTGGTTTGGGTTATTTTGGAAGGGAAGACTTCAAAAAAGATACATCTGTTCCATGTATTATTCAGGAAGTAATGGTAATGAGAAATTCAGTCAGGGTTCTATGCCAGGGAATAGCCAGAGCAGCATAATTAGATACAAATTATATCTTGTTAATGGCTTAAGTTTCTGACGGCGATGGATTGTTCTTAGAATCTGTGATTATTAAAGAGAGGAATCAATGAACACGTCATATGACTGATAAGGTTATTTGTTCAGCTTCCACGTGGCAATAATGTCTCAATAAAGATAATCAGATTCTTTTGGAAAGGAAATATCACCTGTGTTTGATATTCACTGATCTGGGAGGAGGTCGGGTCTATCTTATGACGCAACGGAGAGTCATCTTCTATCTCCTATTTGGGTGCCTGATGTCTAAAACTGTCACAAGCCAAAATTGCGAGGCGATAACTTGACAGATGGTGTAATTACTTGTTAGAGGGGTCGAATCAGGAATGCTGGGTGTCTGTCTGGCAAACACCGTCACCGGGCCGAGATGAACCAGGGAAGATTAGGTGACCTCGGTGGAGCCGAGGCGAGCGGTGGCAAATAGGAACAGGCTGCTGTGTTAAGTCACACATCAAAATTATTTTCATAGCAGATTGGGCTGGATGGTCGGCAGGCAACGGTTCCTGGGATGAGCACAGCAAATATTCGGGATTAGGATCAGCACTCATGCGCCCGTTAAGAATGATTGCATTCAGGAAAGGCGCTTTGGTTTATTGAACACAGGGATTTATCTGATCCTCTCAGGCAGCTCAGATCGTTTAATGCTGCCTGGCTTTTCCCCAAATGAATTCCTATGATTAGACAGGGCAGCAAATCAACTCAGGCGAAGGGGCAGCATATTTTTCTAATACTGAGCATGAAGGGGGAGGAAGAGACGGGGACAAACGTGATATTGGAAAACAGAAAATAAATCAATTGAAGATTATCTGTAAAGATAACATTTGTGCAAGGTTTTGCTTTGAATCATTTTTGAGGGCAGGCGGGTATTGGCATAGTTACAATGGCTTACATAATGCTCTGTGACAGCAGACTTCCTTTAGCAAGGTTATTTTCCTTTTTCTTTCTTCGGTTTCAGGACATCAAAAAATCTCATTAGACCATGTTTGCATGAACAATCATCAACAAAACAGCCCAACTCATGGTCTCCTGCATTATCTCAGATGAGTCTCTGGTTGCTGATCTTAATGACAATAGGGCCCGTGAGAGCCGAAGTGCTCCACACACTAAGGAAACAGCCAGACAGCGGAGGGGCTTTTAATAAGATATCATTTGTAATGGCCTTTCAAGCAGCTCTCTCCCTCATTACTCTGCTTTTTAGCGTGTCCTATAATTTTTATCTTTCAGCCCCTGAAACAGCCGAGCGGGCGGCTGCCTTTGAAGAAAGTTAGGAAAAATAGGAGTAGAAAGAAAGCATGAGCTGTCTCTTTCAAGTTTAATGAATATTCTATTTATACAGCACCAGTCAAAAGTTTGGACACACCTACTCATTCATGGGTTTTTCTACATTATAGAATAATAGTGAAGACATCACTAGTTTAGATTTTTAAGACATTATAAGGCATGATGAGAAAAAAGTTGCTTGAAAGGCATAAGATCTGCTTTGTTTTTTTGTGCAGGCTGAACACACTCCAATAGTCTCTCACTCACAATTAGCCAAGCACTTGATAATGCCTCGATTTCTCATGTCGGCATCCCCTTTGTGGCTGTAATGCACCGTAAAAAAAAAAAGGCCCGAAGTTCTGAGCTGTGCTGCACAATCCGAAGCCCTCTCACTCACATTGCTCTCTGTCACATGATCGGGTCTTTCTCACAGGCTACAAGTGTAGACAGACACATCGGGGACGCAACTGCGCCGTCCTTATCCAATTTCGATGTGCATATTGAAGATATTGGCAGAACTGTCCACGTTTACTTTTCATCAGCTAACAAGATGAGTAGGCCTAACGAACAGCAGAAGCACTAGCCTATGTCAATCTACTATCCCGCATATTACAAAAGTCTACCTATTCTATTCTGTGTAAGAAATAAAAATTCCAAACATTGTCTGGGACAGTTGTGGGATGCTATAGAGCCCAAATTAATACAACCCCTAGCATCAAAATAAATGTTTTATGCAATGTGGCTGACGCAACAGATCAGAACATTTAGCTTAAAATGTATATAAACTATGAGGCTATTTCTTTACAATATAAGAGCAGCAATTCACACAGTAAGCTATAAGCGCAAATGTTCCATCAGTGGAAAACAACATTATCTAAAGTGACTGCAAATGCAATTATGCATGTAATGCTTTTATTATAAAGGTACATTTTTTACGGTGAAAATGATCTACCCCAAACTTCAAACTCACTCGTTGCTGATGTATGCCAGTTAGGCTCTACACCCCTTGTAAAGCAGATTAATGTGCTTAATTTCAAGAAGTTATTTTGACACTTTACTTGTGATACAAACCTTATTAAAACCTACTGTATGTGTGAGATATGTTTTTATTTAGAATTTACCATTATCATGCACCTGTATCGAAACTGGGATAGCGGGAAAAATACATGTAATTGTAACGGATTTCCTCCTCTTCATCTGAGGAGGAGTAGCAATGATCGGAACAAAGTGCAGCGTGGTTAGTGTTCATGACATGAATTTACAAAACCGAAACAGTACCGTGTGGCCCAAACACTCACACGGAAACAAACACCCACAAACCAAAAGTGAAACTCAGGCTACCTAAGTATGATTCTCAATCAGAGAAAACTAACGACACCTGCCTCTGCTTGAGAACCATACTAGGCAGAACACAAAAACCAACATAGAAAAACAAACATAGACTGCCCACCCCAACTCAATGCAATCACCATCGCACTGCACACTCCCATCTGAACAAGAGGAATACCTATGTAAGAATGCTATAGTACCCTCCAAGCTCATCATTAAGCCCGGGGCCCTGGGTCTGAACCCCGCCCTGTGCAACTGGGTCCTGGACATCCTGACAGGCAGCCCCCAGCTGGTGAAGGTAGGAAACAACACATCCAATTCACTGAACCTCAACACAGGGGCCCCACAATAATCTGATCTCTGCCTACCTGGTTAAATAAAGGTTAAATAAAATAAAATAAAATAATTACAAAATCCAGAGCAGAGTCTGAAGGATACAGAACGGCAGGCAGGCAGAGATCAGTATTCCAGGGTGGTGTGAGAAAGTACAGAACGGCAGACAGGCTCAGGGTCAGGGCAGGAAGAATGGTCAAAACCAGGAAAACTAGAAAATGAGAGCTCGAGAAGGACAGGAACATGGGGGAAAATGCTGGTAGGCTTGACAAAACAAAACGAACTGGCAACAGACAAACAGAGAACACAGGTATACATACACTGGGAATAATGGGGAAGATGGGTGACACCTGGAGACAAGCACAAAGACAGGTGAAACAGATCAGGGTGTGACAGAAGATCAAAGATATATCATGATCCTTTGAGCATTTGTGCGCATGTATTGGATGTATTGGATTAAAAGCTGTGTGTGGTTTCATGTTAGGATGTTAACCTTATACAGTATAATGAATGAGAGAAGCTATATTTCACTAGACACCTTCCAAGGACCTGGGTTCATGGTTCAAACTTGGGGAAAAATGTGTTCAATGTTACCAGGCAATAAGACATTACCCAAGCAGCTAAACCAACAACTCCATTGAGTGCGTACCACTGGTTATTCTTAGACGTAAACTATTCTCACAATCTAAAATTACATTTTAAAAACGAACTGAACACGTCGGGTTTAACGCTTTACATTGTTTTTCCAAAGATTGTGGCTTGATTTTGTCAAAGAGATACAGTATTGTGTGAGCATATGTGATAAACAGTAGGGAAGCCACAGTGAAACATTCCTGAAATAAAAACTAAAGTGGTATTTGGTATCTTTACTCATTCATCATGACAGAATATCTTCCTTGTGGTTGTTGTTGTGAGCCACATTTAAATAGGTGACTATTTTGTAATGTAAGGCGTCTATGGCATGTTTGAGAGCATTCTAACTGTCTTGCTTGACTTGCGTGAATCCTGAGCTAACACCACAGACAGACAGGGCTATAATCTATCACTGCAGAGATTGCACTTGTTACAGCGCTGTTTTACAAGCTGCTGAGGGCCGAATCAGATAAACCTTTCCCCGTGAGCCTCTGAAATCCATTTGTCAATAAGATAGAAACTATCCAAAATGTCATGCCTCTTTTATACCAGTGTTGTGTTGCGTTTATTTGACAAAAATTGCGGACTTCATTACGGTATGTGCTTGTTTGGATGTGTTCTTTGACCCTGTTAGTGTAATTGGACACAGTTGATGTGTAACTGTTTCAGACTACATTTACCACAACATTTACACTCCTGCACTGTAATACATTCACCATTGACTTTTTGAAAGTCGGTACAAAACTTTATTTTTACATAAAGAAAAGGGATTTTGTCGCATTATTTGAGCTTAACAATTACATTTAGGGGAATTTTCTAAATACTTTCAATATTATTAATTTCCATGTCACCTATATGCCTGGAAATGCCCTTGTCCGGAGCAAAGGATCCCATTTTCAAATTCTGTTTACAATTCTACAAACTGGCAATAATGGATATTAACAGAAAACATGACAATTTCTTGCAATAGCCCTCTGTGACTTTAAAGAATATTTCTCTCAAAATTGTGATTCCTAAAAGATGTGTCTGGAGATTTGGTCAACTGTCAGATTTGTCTAAAATCCTAAATGAATAAGGAATGAGTAGTAAGTACCCCATCTTCATGTCCTCATTACATGTAATTAATTCAACAAGACCAATCTTGGTCTGTAAATGTCTCTACTTTAATAGATTCAATCAAACAATATTGGGATCACCATGGTCACTACCATAAACTGTCAACTCCATCTGCCTGATATAATTTGACTTTGGTTAAAATATGTATATTTTAATTAGGTTTTAGAGTCATTAAACAAAATTGAAGAAGAAAATTACATTTTTTGTCAACTCCTTAAATCATCAACAATGGTTGTTTATATTGGGAATTTTCTAATGGATCATATTCCAATTTTTAGAATTGTTAGTATTGAAATTTTTAGAGGTAAAAATATGTATTTTTTGAGTATCTGCTGTCAGCTCTGTCAGTGGCTTGTCAACTCCGTCAGTGACGCCTAACCCCTTTAAAATTGATTATTTTGTTAATATTCAGAAAACATATTTGAATCAACGTTCTGCAACATATGCTTATACTATTGATGTATTTGCTGGGCTAGACTTAAGGGATAATGTTTCCTTTATAAAAGTGGTGTTATTTTCAAAATAAATAAAAAAACATGCTAAAATGCTAATTAAAATAGCCCTGGAGCATTTAATAGTTCTAAAAAAATAATAATAATAAGTTTGGTGATTTGTATTGCATATTTGAATAATGTAATGATAGTATTAAACAATCAAGGCCTTTAAACACTTGTTGGATAAAAAATGCCTTTTCGGATTTCTGACAGAGTTTACATAAATCCAGTTAGTTACATTTTATGATAGGTGGTTGTTCCTTTACATTGTGTGATAGTTGATACTTTGCTCTGTCAAAATATATTTTTCAAATTGTGTTAATATTAAGAAAAATATTTGTGAAAAAAAGTTTTGATTGTTCCATCTTTCAAGATTCCTGATCCATAATCTAAAGTAAAGTTTTCATGTTTTCATGTTTTGAGTGAGGCTGTGTAACATCACAACACTAATTTTAATTGGACTCATCTAATTTCTCTGTCATACACACCCTGAGGCAAAATCTACTGTTGGACTGTTCGGAGGCACAGTGATTTGTTTGGAGAAATGCTTTTGTAAACATATCATTATAGTTGTCGAAAGCAAGTCAATGCATATTGGGTATCTTTAATTGTGGTGCCTTATTTTTGCATATGATTCTTAAAATGTATGGCGTGCATGGGTCAAACCATTTGTTTGCTTCAAGCTTTGAAGGCTCTTATTTATTTAAAGACAATGTGTCTGGGCATTAGCTTGGCTCAAGGCGGAGTGAACAGTCAGTCAACAATGATGGCGTGAATATTTGGATCAACTCAGTCCCTTCTCTGGAGAGAATCTATAAGGATGCATAAAGTCACACTTTAGACCACACTCCTCATTGCCTTCTTTATTTAGGTACCTTTTTTGTAGAAGTACAGTTACCATACTGCAGGATCTGATGCTTCAGATTATGTTTTAAATATAGTTTATCACATATAAAAATATATATTTATCATTTGCAAATGTATTGCAAATACACATAGGTGCCAGTTTATTAGGTACAGCAGCCCACTCATGAAAATGGTTCGCTCCCACAGACAGTGAGTCACGTGGCAGTGGCTTGCTATATAAAGCCGGCACACAGGCATCGAGGCATTCAGTTACTGTTTGATTGAACGTTAGAATGGGCAAAACGAGTGATCTAAGGGACTTTGAGCATGGTATGCCCGTCGGTGCCAGGCATAGCGGTTCCAGTTATCTCAGAAACTCCTGACCTCCTGGGCTTTTCGAGCATGAGTGTCTAGGGTTTACCGAGAATGGTGCGACAAACAAAAAACATCCAGTCAGCGGCCTTCCTGTGGGCGAAAACAGCTCGTTGATGAGAGAGGTTGAAGGAGAAGAAATGTGCCACAAACAGGCGAACAATGGTGCAGTACAGTGGTATGCAGAACAGCATCTCGTAACACACAACTCGTCGGTCCTTGTCACAGATGGGCTTTTGCAGCAGACGACCATACCGGGTTCTATTCCTATTTATTAAAAACAAGAAGAAGTGGCTCTAGTGTGCAGGTGAACACCAACACTGGACAATTGAGGAACCCAAAAACAATTCTGCTGGTGTTGAGAACTGTCATCAAAGACATGCAAAGATCCTTGGCAGCAGCAGAACATCTCTCTCACATGCTCTCTCGTCCCTCTCTTGCCTCTCCATCGCCCTCTCTCTTGCCCGCTCTCTCACTCTTGCCTGTCCTGCTCCCCCTCTCTTTCTCCCCCTCTCTTTCTCCCTTCTATTTTTCATTCTCCCCTGCTCTCCCTCTTGCTTTCTCTACACATTTCTCTCCCTCCCTTTCCCGTCTCTTTCCTCCTGTGTGATTCCTCCTGCCAATGTACTCTTTTCCATTATGTAAGTACAAAAAAAACGGCCCCCAATTATACCTGCTAAGTCATTATTCAATTCAGACCATCCTCTGGTGCATTGGCATCTGGCTAACAGTGGAAAAGAACACGAGCTCATGGCAGAGAGAATGTTTGAGCGCAGTAGAACACGTTCTTATTCTAATGTATTTGAGCCCAGTAAAGACATAACATTCAAGTTTTTCCAGAAATTATAAAAAATGTATTCATAACTGTTGTCACTGTCATTTCACCTTGAGTAGAAACTGTTAGTCATTTTCATTTAGAAAATAGTTAGATACATATTAGAAATAAACAGGAAATATCAAATAACACATGAAATCTTTCATGCTTTATCTAGGAATTATTTGTTCAAACGTGTAATACCATATGCTTCTATGCTTTGATGTTGTACAGGCTGCATAGAACTGAGGCCGAAACTCCATCTATTGTCACTAGGGATCTGACCTGTGACCTTTTCATTCTGACACCACAGTAGCAATGTTGCGTTATTGATGAGCTGCCTGTCAGCCTGATACCACACCACACTGCACGCTACAGTGACAACCCCAAGGAGTTGACAACCCCTATTCTCTTTCGCCATCTCCTTCCCTCAATCCTTCCTTCCCTTCCTCCCTCTCTCCCTCTCTCCCTCTCTCCCTCTCTCCCTCCCGCACTCTTCAGTCTTGATTCTGGTTTTTAATTTGGCTAGGATAAGCGGATGTGGTTGTGTGAGACATGGCCTGTCTCTGGCCTCTTATAGCTCCTCAGGCAGCCCAGGGATCTAATTAACAGGCCTGATGATGATGATGCTGCTGCTGCTGAGGGGTCAGAGTGCAGAGGGGTCAGAGTGAACGTTGGTTCACAGTGGCGGCAGAGTGCCAGAGCTGACTAGGGATCAACGGGCAGTGGGAATAAGGCAAAAGAAGGAGAAAAACAGCGCCTTGTTGAAGTTTGAGGAACAGAGAGAGAAAAGGGAAAGGAAAAAGAGACGAAGAGAAAGAAAAAAATATCAAAGAGAGACTGAGATCAGAAGTAGCACATCTCTAAGTAAAGAGTCACATGCAGGCACAGAGGAACCCAAGGCTGGGATGACAATTTATTAACAGTGTATAGTTGGAGAAAGTCAACTCTACACTCTAACTGGGTCGTCTAAAGAGGAAGTGGCTGTTTTCTGTATTATTATCACAGTGTGCGTTCTGGAGGATTTTTGGAAATACATTACATATTGGCTTATCATACATTACCACTGGCTTCTCTCTCTCTCTCTCTCTCTCTCTCTCTCTCTCTCTCTCTCTCTCTCTCTCTCTCTCTCTCTCTCTCTCTCTCTGTGTGTGTTTGTGTACATACATTAATTACCAGTAAAAAATTTGGACACCTACTCATTCAAGGGATTTTCATTATTTTTTACCATCTTTTACATTGCCGAATAATAGTGAATACATCAAAAATATGAATAAACACATACGGAATCATATAGTAGCCCAAAAAGTGTTAAACAAATCAAAATATATTTTATATTTGAGATTATTCAAAGTAGCTTTGCGCACTCTTGGAATTCCTTAAACCAGCTTCACCTGGAATGCTTTTCCAACAGTTTTGAATGAGTTCCTACATATTCTGAGCACTTGTTGGCTGCTTTTCCTTCACTGTGCGGTCCAATTCATCCCAAACAATCTCAATTGGGTTGAGGATGGGTGATTGTGAAGACAAGGTTAACAGACGCAGCATTCCATCACTCTCCTTCTTGGTCAAATAGCCCTTACACAGACTGGAAGTGTGTTGGGTCATTGTCCTGTTGAAAAACAAATGATCGTCCCACTAAGCGCAAACCAGATGGGTTTGCGCATGGCGTATCGATGCTGAATGCTGTGGTGGCCATCATGGTTAAGTGTGCCTTGAGTTCTAAATAAATCACTGACAGTGTCACCAGCAAAGCACCCACCCCCAAACCATCACACCTCCTCCTCCATGCTTCACGGTGGGAACTACACATACAGAGGTCATCCATGAACCTACTCTGCGTCTCACATAGACACGGCGGTTGGAAACAAAACTCTCAAATTTGGCCTCATCAGACCAAAGGACAGATTTCCACTGGTCTTTTGTCCATTGCTCGTTTTTCTGGGCCCAAGCAAGTCTCTTCTTATTCTTTTTGCTCTTTAGTAGTGGTTTCTTTGCTGCAAATCGACCATGAAGGCCTGATTCACGCAGTCTCCTCTAAACAATTGATGTTGAGATGTGTCTGTTACTTTTTATTTTTGCTGCAGTTCATTAGAGTCTGATAACTCTAATGAACTTATCCTCTGCACCCAAAGGTAACTCTGGGTCTTCCTTTCCTGTGGCGGTCCTCATGAGTGCCAGTTTCATCATAGCGCTTGATGGTTTTTGCGGCTGCACTTGAAGAAACTTTCAAAGTTCTTGACATTGACCTTCATGTCTTAAAGTAATGATGGACGTTAGTTTCTCTGTGCTTATTGAAGCTGTTCTTGCCATGATATGGACTTGGTATTTTACCAAATAGGGCTATCTACTGTATACCACCCCTCACTTGTCACAACACTACTGATTTAGCTCAAACATATTAAAAAGGAAAGAAATTTCACAAATTAAATTTTTACCAAAGCACACATGTTAATTGAAATGCATTCCAGGTGACAACTTCATGAAGCTGGTTGAGAGAATGCCAAAAGTGTGCACACCTTTCATCAAGGCAAAAGGTGGCTACTTTGAAGAATCTCAAAAAATATATATATTTTGTTATCTTTAACACTTTTTTGGTTACTACATGACTCCATATGTGTTATTTCATAGTTTTTATGTCTTCACTATTATTCGACAATGTAGAAAAGAGTACGAATAATGAAAAACCCTTGAATGAGTAGGTGTGTCCAAACTTTTGACGGGTACTGTTTCGTCCTGTCCCCTTTGCGGAAAAGCATCCCCAAAGAATGATGTTTCCACCTCCATGCTTCACGGTTGGGATGGTGTTCTTGGGGTTGTACTCATTCTTCTTCTTCCTCCAAACACGGCGAGTGGAGTTTAGACCAAAAAGCTCTATTTTTGTCTCATCAGACCACATGACCTACTCCCTTTCCTCCTCTGGATCATCCAGATGGCCATTGGCAAACTTCAGACGGGCCAGGACATGCGCTGGCTTGAGCAGGGGGACCTTGCGTGCGCTGCAGGAGTTTTAATCCATGACGGCGTAGTATGTTACTAATGGTTTTCTTTGAGACTGTGGTCCCAGCTCTCTTCAGGTCATTGACCAGGTCCTGTTCTGGGCTGATCCCTCACCTTCCTCATGATCATTTATGCCCCACGAGGTGAGATCTTGCATGGAGCCCCAGACCGAGGGTGATTGACCGTCATCTTTAACTTCTTCCATTTTCTAATAATTTCGCCAACAGTTGTTGCCTTCTTACCAAGCTGCTTGCCTATTGTCCTGTAGCCCATCCCAGCCTTGTGCAGGTCTACAATTAACCCTGATGTTCTTACACAGCTCTCTGGTCTTGGCCACTGTGGAGAGGTTGGAGTCTGTTTGATTGAATGTGTGGACAGGTGTCTTTTATACAGGTAACGAGTTCAAACAGGTGCAGTTAATACATGTAATGAGTGGAGAACAGGAGGGCTTCTTAAAGAAAAACTAACAGGTCTGTGAGAAGCCGGAATTCTTCCTGGTTGGTAGGTGATCAAATACTTATGTCATGCAATAAAATGCTAATTAATATAGGGGGCGCTCTTTTAATTTTTGGATGAAAAACGTTCCTGTTTTAAACAAGATATTTTGTCACGAAAATATGCTCGACTATGCATATAATTGACAGCTTTGGAAAGAAAACACTCTGACGTTTCCAAAACTGCAAAGATATTGTCTGTGAGTGCCACAGAACTGATGTTACAGAAAAAACCCAGATAAAAATACAATCAGGAAGTGCCGCATTTTTTGAAACCGCCTCATGGCAATGACTCCTTATACGGCTGTGGAGGAGCTAGGAGTCAGCTTACCTTTTCCACGTTTTCCCCAAGGTGTCTGCAGCATTGTGACGTATTTGTAGGCATATCATTAGAAGATTGACCATAAGAGACTACATTTACCAGGTGGTCGCTTGGTGTCCTCCGTCGCAATTATTGCGTAATCTCCAGCTGCAGTATTTTTCCGTTTGGCTCTGGTGAGAAACCGACTGCCAGGAATGATTTTTCATCGAATAGAATTGTGAAAAACACCTTGAGGATTGATTCTAAACAACGTTTGCTGTTTCTGTCGATATTATGGAGCTAATTTGGAAAAAAGTTTGACGTTGTAAGTGACTGCATTTTCGTTTTTTTTTCTTAGCCAAACGTGATGAACAAAACGGACCTATTTCTCTTACACAAATAATATTTTTGGAAAAAATGAACATTTGCTATCTAACTAAGTCTCGTCATTGAAAACATCCGAAGTTCTTCAAAGGTAAATGATTTTATTTGAATGCTTTTCTTGTTTTTGTGAAAATGTTTGCTAGGCTTAATGCTATGCTAGGCTATCAATACTCTTACACAAATGCTTGTGTAGCTTTGGTTAAAGCATATTTAGAAAATCTGAGATGACAGTGTTGTTAACAAAAGGCTAAGCTTGTGTTTCAATATATTGATTTCATTTCATTTGCGATTTTCATGAATAGGAAACATTGCGTTATGGTAATGAGCTTGAGGCTATGATTACGCTCCCGGATACGGGATTGCTCGACGCTAGAGGTTAAAAATCATACAATGTGATTTTCTGGATTTTTGTTTTAGATTCCGTCTCTCACAGTTGAAGTGTACATATGATAAAAATTACAGACCTCTACGTGCTTCGTAAGTTGGAAAACCTGCAAAATCGACAGTGTATCAAATACTTGTTCTCCCCACTGTATATACACTGCTAAAAAAATAAAGGGAACACTTAAACAACACAATGCAACTCCAAGTCAATCACACTTCTGTGAAATCAAACTGTCCACATAGGAAGCAACACTGATTGACAATAAATTTCACATGCTGTTGTGCAAATAGAATAGACAACAGGTGGAAATTATAGGCAATTAGCAAGACACCCCCAATAAAGGAGTGGTTCTGCAGGTGGTGACCACAGACCACTTCTCAGTTCCCATGCTTCCTGGCTGATGTTTTGGTCACTTTTGAATGCTAGCGGTGCTTTCACTCTAGTGGTAGCATGAGATGGAGTCTACAACCCACACAAGTGGCTCAGGTAGTGCAGCTCATCCAGGATGGCACATCAATGCGAGCTGTGGCAAGAAGGTTTGCTGTGTCTGTCAGCGTAGTGTCCATAGCATGGAGGCGCTACCAGGAGACAGGCCAGTACATCAGGAGACGTGAAGGAGGCCGTAGGAGGGCAACAACCCAGCAGCAGGACCGCTACCTCCGCCTTTGTGCAAGGAGGAGCAGGAAGAGCACTGCCAAAGCCCTGCAAAATGACCTCCAACAGGCCACAAATATGCATGTGTCTGCTCAAACGGTCAGAAACAGACTCCATGAGGGTGGTATGAGGACCCGACGTCCACAGGTGGGGATTGTGCTTACAGACCAACACCGTGCAGGACGTTTGGCATTTGCCAGAGAACTCCAAGATTGGCAAATTCGCCACTGGCGCCCTGTGCTCTTCACAGATGAAAGCAGGTTCACACTGAGCACGTGACAGACGTGACAGAGTCTTGAGACGCCGTGGAGAACGTTCTGCTGCCTGCAACATCCTCCAGCATGACCGGTTTGGCGGTGGGTCAGTCATGGTGTGGGGTGGCATTTCTTTGGGGGGCCGCACAGCCCTCCATGTGCTCGCCAGAGGTAGCCTGACTGCCATTAGGTACCGAGATGAGATCCTCAGACCCCTTCTGAGACCATATGCTGGTGCGGTTGGCCCTGGGTTCCTCCTAATGCAAGACAATGCTAGACCTCATGTGCCTGGAGTGTGTCAGCAGTTCCTGCAAGAGGAAGGCATTGATGCTATGGACTGGCCCGCCCGTTCCCCAGACCTGAATCCAATTGAGCACATCTGGGACATCACATCATGCTTTAGTCCAGGTCTGGGAGGAGATCCCTCAGGAGACCATCCGCCACCTCATCAGGAGCATGCCCAGGCGTTGTAGGGAGGTCATACAGGCATGTGGAGGCCACAAACACTACTGAGCCTCATTTTGATTTGTTACATCAAAGTTGGATCAGCATGTAGTGTGGTTTTACACTTTAATTTTGAGTGTGACTCCAAATCCAGACCTCTATCGGTTGATAATTTTGATTTCCATTGATCATTTGTGTGTGATTTTGTTGTCAGCACATTCAACTATGTAAAGAAAAAAGTATTTCATAGGAATATTTCATTCATTCAGATCTAGGATGTGTTTTTTTAGTGTTCTCTTTATTTTTTTAAGCAGTGTATATACACTGCCATTCAAAAGTTTATGGTCACTTGGAAATGTTCTTGTTTTTGAAAGAAAAGCCAATTTTTTGTCCATTAAAATAACATTACATTGCTCACAAATACAGTGTAGATATTGTTAATGTTGCAAATGACTATTGTAGCTGGAAACGGCACATGTTTTTATGGAATATCTACATAGGCGTACAGAGGCTTATTTGCAGCAACCATCACTCCTGTGTTCCAATGGCACAATGTGTTAGTTAATCCAAGTTTAACATTTTAAAAGTCTAATTGATCATTAGAAAACCCTTTTGCAATAATTTTAGCAATGCTGAAAAGTATTGTGCTGATTAAAGAAGCAAAAAAAATGCCTTTTTGAGACTAGTTGAGTATCTGGAGCATCAGCATTTGTGGGTTCGATTACAGGCTCAAAATGGCCAGAGACAAAGCACTTTCTTCTGAAACTCGTCAGTCTATTCTTGTTCTGAGAAATGAAGGCTATTCAATGTGAGAAATTGCCTAGAAACTGAAGATGTCATATAACGCTGAATAATCATTTTCGGGTGATATGTATTTGTGTAATGAGGGAGGGTGTGGTGAAAGTGAATAACACCTTATATCAAGGTGTGGGTAATTATTAGGCAGCTTCATTACTTCTGGTAAAATGGGCTAAAAAATAGATTTATCTGATACTGAAAAGTCCAAAATTGTAAAATGCCTTTCAGACGGATGCATCATTCTTAAAAAAGCTAAACTATTGAGGTGTGACCACCGGACAATCAAACGTTTTGTTGTAAATAGTCAACTGGGGCTCAAAAACGTGTGGAGAAGAAAAGGCACAAATTAACTGCAACAGACTTGAGAAGAATTAAACGTCAAGCTATCAGGAACACATTATCCTCCAGTGCCACCATGTTCAAGATCTGAAACCTATCTGGAATGTCCAGAAGTACAAGGTGTCAAGGTGTCAAGTGGTCAGAGACATTACCAAGGTCAGGAAGGCTGAAACACGACCACCACTGACTAAGATTCCCAAGTTGAAGCGTCAAGATTGGGCAAAGAAATACCTGAAGACAGATTTTTCAAAGGTTTTATGGACAGATGAAATGAGTGACTCTTGATGGACCAGATGGATGGGCCCGTGTCTGGATCAGTAATGGACACAGGGCACGACTTTGAGTCAGGCACCAGCAAGGTGGATACTGGTGTGGGCTACTATCATTAAGGATGAGGTAGTTGGACCGTTTAGGGTGGAAGATGGACTGAAACTCAACTCCCAAACCTACTGCCAGTTTCTGGAAGGTACTTTCTTCAAGCAGTAGTACAGGAGGTCCTCAGCATTCAAGACGGCCATGATCTTTATGCAGGACAATGCTCCATCACATGCATCCAAGTACTCCACTGCTTGGCTATCCAGCAAGGGCCTCAAAGATGCCCGAATAATGACCTGGCCCCCTTCCTCACCTGACTTAAATCTTATTGAGAACTTGTGGGCCCTTTCTTAAACGTGAGATTTCCAGTGAGGGAAGACAATACACCTCATCGAACAGCATTTGGGAGGCTGTGGTTGTTGCTTCAGCGAAAGTTGATCGTGAACAGATCAAGAAACTGACAGACTATGGATGGAAGGCTCATGGCAGTAATCGAAAAGAAGGGTGGCTATATTGGTCAGTGAATATTTTTGAAATGCCAACATTTTTATTTAATTGTCATGTTGTGTTACTTATATGTTACACTTACTCTAAAAATAGAGAATAAACAAGTGAGTTGATACAAATTATTTTTGGAATTTAGTTGCCTAATAATTGTGTACATGATATACTTTTAATACTTTGTATCCTTCATTTACTCAAAGTGTATCCTTTATTTTGGAAGTGAAATGGACAGAGTTATCGCTCAAGTCACAACAAAATGGAATAAAAACGTTGCAGACAAGGTTTGGAATGACATGATTTCATGTGAACAACATCTAAAGACCTCCATCAGAAATCAATGATGGCAGCATGTCAAGTCGTTTGTCTGTGACTAGCAGATTTTAACCTAATAACCTATTAATTTATGGTTGAGTAAATCCACAATTTCCTTGTTGTTTTTCAGGTGTAAAGATCATGGGTCTCCCTCAACTCGGATACAATATTTTCTTTACTTGAAGTTTACCAAAGTAACCCTACCTCTGGCTGGCCTGAGTTCTTTCTTCAGCTTTACGTCCTCGGAATGTCTCGTCCAAGCAGCTCCTCTTCGCTCTCCACCAGAAATGTCAGAGACATTTCAACAATCCCCAGCCCGTTTTCTCAATCGACCCCCCCACACCCAATCTACTCACGCACACACTCACATACAGACTCATACATATACACTGTCACTCTCTCCCCTTACCTTTCCTTGGCCTCTATTTCTTACATCTCTCAGAGAAAATAACATTTTTTGTGGTATTGCTTTGTGCACTGACTTTATTGAACTCTGGAGAAAACGAACATTGTCGCTGTGTGAGTACATCTGACAATGTGCCCTCCCGTCCATTTGACATTTTGTCTGCGGGAACTCGCTCTTTTTTTACTCCGTTCACACGTCCAAGTGCCGATGCATTTGTGGCATGATGTGAACAGTACGAACTTGTGTCACTACGGATTTAAATGACTGTTTTGTATTGTCTGGAAACTCACTTGTAGAATTCGCTTGCAGTAGGTCTCTTAAAAAGAGAAGCCGTGCAAGGTTATTAACAGGGGTGCCTAGTTATTTTTATTTTGTTGATATCAGGTGACGTGCAACCTAACCCTGGCCCTGATATGCAATGTCTCCAAACCGCCTCTTATTTTAAATCTAGATCTGGTTTTGGAATTTTTCAATTAACCTTAAAAATGGATGGGGTTAGGATTTGGGCTAAATCAACTGATTCTGATGTAATTGTGTTTTCTGAAACCTGGCTCAGCAAGTCTGTTCTTGATGAGGATATTTGTGTAAATGGTTACAATGTGTATCGCACTGATCGAGTTAGGAAAGGTGAGGGTGTGGCTATATATGTAAAGACTAAATTCCTTGTGTGGCAACGTCTGAAACTATTTGTAAACAGTTGGAATTTCTTACTTTGAATCTTGAGGTTTTAAAGGGTCTCTCTATAACTGTGATTGGCTGTCAAGGACCCCACTCTGCTCTCGGTGATGCATTTTCTTCTCTGATGCACTTTATCTCTAAACTTCTTTACAGTGAAATGATATTGTTTGGTGATCTCAACTGGTGTTGGTTAAAGCCGGTGTCTGATGATTTAAAAATGTTTTGTAATTCTATGAATCTTACCCAGTTGATTTACTCACCCACTCGCCAAAATCTCAAATGTCCAGATAAATCTACTCTGATTGATTTGATATTGACAAATGTTCCACATATATATTCTGCGGTTGGTGTTTTTTGTAATGATTTCAGTGACCATTGTGCTGTTGTTGCTGTTAGAAATACTACGGTTCCTAAGACAAACCCATACATTATTCGTAAGAGAAATTAGAAGAATTTGAATGAGCAGGCTTTCTTTCAGAATTTGTATTATTTTTACTGGAGCAAGATTGAGTTTATTCCTGATGTGGAAACTGCCTGGAAATGATTTCATGATGTTTTTTTCCAAATAGTAAACAAACATGCCCCATTCCGCAGGTTCAGGGTTAAAGGGCGGGATAATCCATGGTTTTCGTCTGAGCTGTCTTGTATTATTCACAAACATAATCTAGCCAGGGCTAAAGCAAGGAAATCATGTTCTGATGCTGATTAAAATCTTTTTAGGCAGTTACGAATCAAGGCAGTTATTTTCTTCTCGGGAATGCCAAGTCTGAATATTTTATGTCTGTTACCACTGATAACCTGAATGACCCTAGAAAGATTTGGAAGTCTATTAAACTTCTTGGTGACAGGTGGCAGTATTTTCACATCCGGATGAAATGCATGCCATAATTCAACTGCCTGCTACTCATCCCCAGAAGATAAGATATGCATATTATTAGTAGATTTGGATAGAAAACACTCTGAAGTTTCTACAACTGTTTGAATCATGTCTGTGAGTATAACAGAACTTATGTAGCAGGCGAAACCCAGAGGAATAACCATTCATATTTTTTCTTTTAGGTCACTCTCTTTTCAATGAGAGATTTCTAAGGGACATTCTTGCAGTTCCTACCGCTTCCACTGGATGTCATCAGTCTTTAGAAATTGGTTGAGGTTTTTCCTTTGTGTAATGAAGAAGTAGCCCTGTTCAAAACGAGAGTCACTTCAAGTGTACTATTTGTTAGAGGCGCTTGACCAGAAAGGTAGTGTCAGTTTCTTTTCTTCTTGTATTGAACACAGATCATCCCGTCTTCAATTTTATCGATTATTTACTTAAAAAAATACCTAAAGTTGTATTACAAAAGTAGTTTGAAATGTTTTGGGAAAGTTTACAGGTATCTTTTGAGATATTTTGAAGTCATGTTGCGCAAGTTGGAACCAGTGTTTTTCTGGATCAAACGAGCCAAATAAATGTACATTTTGGATATATATCGACGGAATTAATCGAACAAAAGGACCATGTGTGATGTTTATGGGACATATTGGAGTGCCAACAGAAGAAGCTCATCAAAGGTAAGGCATGCAGGGTTGAAATATGATTTCTGTCTTTGTTTACGGAGGTGCTACTCTCAGATAATAGCATCGTTTGCTTTCGCCAAAAAGCCTTTTTGAGATCTTACATGCTGGCTGGATTTACAACACGTGTAGCTTTAATTTGGTATCTTACATGTGTGATTTCATGAAAGTTAGATTTTTATCGTAATTTATTTGAATTTGGCGCTCTGCATTTTCTCTGGCTTTTGGCCAGGTGGGACGTGTCCCACATATCCCAGAGAGGTTTTAAGTCTGTCTGGAAACAGTAAATGAATTACCGTCATGTGTACTGAAGGACTTTGTTGCTGTATTTGACAAAACTGAAATGCTGAATTGTTTCAATGAGCACTTTGTATCATATGGTAGGCCATTTTATTCAGTGTCCTCTGTCTCTGTACAACCCTGTGTGGATGAACCAGCGAGAGCTGGTCAAACCTTTAGCTTTTTGCCATTCTCAGTGCAAGAGGTACATAAAGCCCTGAAATCCTTAGATCAGAGAAAGCCTGCAGGTCCTGATCTTCTTGATCCCTGCTTTTTAAATCTGGCAGCTGATTTCATAGCCAAACCACTTACATATATTTTCAATCTAACCCTGGAATGCAATGAAATTCCAAAGATGTGGAAATCAGCATTTGTCCAACCACTTTTAAAAGGGGGATTTCCAACTCTTTTAAATAATTATAGACTAATCTCAAAGCTGTCACCCCTGTTGAAAATACTTGAAACCCTTGTGAGTGAACAGCAAAAATAGTTTTTATATACTCTATTTTATCAATGTACCAATAAGGCTTCGGGAAGAAGCATAGCACAATTACAGCAGTCATGAAGTTTTTAAATGATAAAACTGAAGCCCTTGACAAAAACCAGCACTGTGTCTCACTTTTTACTGATCTCTCTAACGCTTTTGAAACAGTTGATCATGCTATACTGAGGCAGTGATCGTCGAGTGTAGGTCTTGCGGAGCATGCAGTTGCATGGTTTGCTAACTATCTGTCTGATAGATTTGATGGGCTCATGTCTGTTCAATTGTCTGTCTGTAATGGTGTGACAAGGGCTCTGTACTTGGTCCCCTCTTATTCACTATTTACAGTTGAAGTTGGAAGTTTACATACACCTTAGCCAAATACATTTAAACTCAGCTTTTCACAATTCCTGACAGTTTCTCACCACTTTATTTTAAGAATGTGAAATGTCAGAATAATAGTAAAAATAATCATTTAATTCAGCTTTTATTTCTTTCATCACATTCCAAGTGGGTCAGAAGTTTACATTATTTGGTAGCATTGCCTTTAAATTGTTTAACTTGGGTAAAACGTTTTGGGTAGCCTTCCACAAGCTTCCCAGAATAAGATGGGTGAATTTTGGCCAATTCCTCCTGACAGAGCTGGTGTAACTGAGTGAGGTTTGTAGGCCTCCTTGCTCGCACACGCTTTTTCAGTTCTGCCCACATATTTTCTATAGGAATGAGGTAGGGCTTTGTGATGGCCACTCCAATACTTTGACTTTGTTGTCCTTAAGCCATTTTGCAACAACTTTGGAAGTATACTTGGGGTCATTGTCCATTTGGAAGCTTTAACCTCTCTGATCTCCCCATCCCGGATCCGGTATCAGGAATACAGACTCAAGCTCATTACCATAACGCAACGTTAACTATTCATAAAAATCGCAAATGAAATTAAATAAATATGCCATCTCTCAAGCTTAGCCTTTTGTAAACAACACTGTCATCTCAGATTTTCAAAATATGCTTCTCAACCATAGGAAAACAATAATTTGTGTAAAAGTTGCTAGCTAGCGTAGCATTTAGTGTTAGCATTAGCGTTAGCATCCAGCACGCAACATTTCAACAAAAACATAAAAGCCTTCAAATAAAATAATTTACCTTTGAAGAACTTCTGATGTTTTCAATGAGGATACTCTCAGTTAGATAGCAGATGCTCAGTTTTTCCAAAAAGATTCTTTGTGTATTAGAAATAGCTCAGTTTTATACATCACATTTGGCTACCAAAAAAAAACGAAAATTTAGTCCTCAAAACGCGAATTTTTTTCCAAATTAACTCCATAATATCGACTGAAAACATGGCAAACGTTGTTTAGAATCAATCCTCAAGGTGTTTTTCACATATCTCTTCATTGATATATCGTTCTTGGAAGCATGGTTTCTCCCCTCAATCAAATGGAAAAGTACAAGCAGCAGGCAATTGCGCTCTGAATTCCACGCAGGACACCAGGCGGACACTTGGAAAATGTAGTCTCTTATGGTCAATCTTCCAATGATATGCCTACAAATACGTCACAATGCTGCTAACACCTTGGGGGAACGACAGAAAGTGTAGGCTCATTCCTTGCGCAATCACAGCCATATAAGGAGACAATGGAAAACAGAGCTTCAGAAATTCTGCTCATTTCCTGGTTGACGCATCATCTTGGTTTCGCCTGTAGAATGAGTTCTGGGGCACTTACAGACAATATCTTTGCAGATTCTGAAACTTCAGAGTGTTTTCTTTCAAAAACTGTCAAGAATATGCATAGTCGAGCATCTTTTCGTGACAAAATATCGCGCTTAAAACGGGAACGTTTTTTATCCAAAAATGAAATAGCGCCCCTAGAGATCAAAGAGGTTAACTGATGTCTTGAGATGTTGCTTCAATATATCCACATAATTTTCCTTCCTCGTGATACCTTCTATTCTGTGAAGTGCACCAATGCCTCATGCAGCAAAGCACCCCCTCATGATGCTGCCACCCCCATGTTACACGGTTGGGATGGTGTTCTTTGGTTTGCAAGCATCCCTCTTTTTCCTCCAAACATAACAATGGTCATTATGGCCAATCAGTTCTATTTTTGTTTCATCAGACCCGAAAGACATTGGTCCAAAAGGTACGATCTTTGTCCCAATGTGCAGCTGCAAACCGTAGTCTGGCTTTATAATGGCGGTTTTGGAGCAGTGGCTTCTTCCTTGATGAGCGGACATTAATTTTATGTTGATATAGGACTCGTTTTACTGTGGATATAGATACTTTTGTACCTGTTTCCTCCAGCATCTTCACAAGGTCCTTTTCTGTTGTTCTTGGATTGATTTGCACTTTTTGTAAGTACGTTCATCTCTAGGAGACAGAACGCGTCTCCTTCCCGAGTGGTATGACGACTGCGTGCTCCCATGGTGTTTATAGTTGCGTACTATTGTTTGTACAGATGAACGTGGTACCTTCAGGCGTTTGGAAATTGCTCCCAAGGATAAACCAGACTCGTGAAGGTCTACAATTTATTTTCTGAGGTCTTGGCTGATTTCTTTTATTTACCCATGATGTTTGAAGGTAGGCCTTGAAATACATCCACAGGTACACTTCCAATTGACTCAAATGACGTCAATTAGCCTATCAGAAGCTTCTAAAGCCATGACATCATTTTCTGGATTTAGTGTATCTAAACCTCTGACCCACTGGAATTGTGACACAGTGAATTATAAGTGAAATAATCTGTCTGTAAACAATTGTTGGAAAAATTACTTGTGTCATGCACAAAGTAGATGTCCTGACCGACTTGCCAAAACTATAGTTTTGTTAAACAACACATTTGTGGAGTGGTTGAAAAACGAGTTTTAATGACTCCAACCTGTACAATACTGTTATGTATTGTTCTGCCTCATCTTTTACAAAACCTTTCTAGAACTTGCAAACTGCTTTTCATACTGTTCAACATACCTTGTGTCAATTTAAGCTTATCCTTAATACTGACAAAACTAAACTAATGGTGTTTTCTAAAGCAAGAAATAGATCTCTGAACCTTGAGACTGTAACCTCAAATAAATGTATTTGAACTTTAATTGATGACGGACTCTCTTTTAAATTGCATATTCAACAACTTACAAAAAAAAAATAAGCTGAAGATTTTATTAGGCCTGTTTTTCTTTTGAATCCAGAAGGAGGCTAGAATCAGCTACATTTATGACTTTACTAGACTGGGGATATTTTATATATGAATGCTTCTGCTCAGTGTTTGAGATCAATTGACACCCTTTACCATGGCAGATTGAGATTTATTTTAAACTGCAAAACCCTTACGCACCACTGTACTTTATATACCAGGGTTGGCTGGCCTTCTCTAGTCACTTGTAGGCTCAATCACTGGTATACTTTTATTTACAAAGCCATTTTGGGTTTTCTACCATTTTATTTGGGAATTTTATTGTTCAGAAATGTGGTGGGTACTCTCTTCATTCGCAGGACTTTATAGTGGTAACTCTTCCAAATATCCGAACTGAATTTGGTAAAAGGGCTTTTATGTACTCAATGTCCCGATTGGTGTTTTTAAATCACTGATGAAGGATTTTGTGACTGATTCCCTAACCTGTCAAATGTTTTTAATTAGCTGTTTTATGATTTTGTTATACTCTTGTGAATTCTATGGTTTTTACTAGATTACTTGTAATTTTCTTGTTGTCCGTCTGTAATTGTGTAATGACTTGGTGCTGCCTATCTTGGCCAGGACGCTCTTGAAAAAGAGATTTAAAATCTCAATGAGCCCTTCCTGGTTAAATAAAGGTTAAATACAATTTAAATAAATAAATAAAACACATATTCCCCTGAGAAAGACAAAACTCACTTTTCCTTTCTTAAATATTCAGGTTTGAGGTTCGATAACACTTTGGATTGACTGAGAGTATTGCGTTTGTTCAACAATAAATAAATTGCAATTTGCCTAATAATTGTGCACGCAGTGTCGTCTAAAGGCCAGTTTTATTGCTTCTTTAATCAGCACAACAGTTTTCAACTGTGCTAACATAATTGCAAAAGGGTTTTCTAATGATCAATTAGATTTTTTTAAATGATAAACTTGGATTAGCTCACACAACGTGCCATTGGAACACAGGAGTGATGGTTGCTGATAATGGGTCTCCATACGCCTATGTAGATATTCCCTAAAAAATCTGCCGTTTCCAACTACAATAGTAATTTGCAACATAAAAATGTCTACACTGTATTTCGGATAAATTTGATGTTATTTTAATGGACAAAAATGGAAGGACATTTCCATGTGACCCCAAACTTTTAAAAGGTAGTGTATATAAGGTGTGTATACATACATATATATATACATATATATATATATATATATATTTTTTTTTTTTACTGGACTGATGGCCTGCTTCTGATCAGGGGACGGAGGGAGCAGTGGAAGGGCTGCCTCTCACCTGACTCATCGTCCCTACTCAATGCGCACTGGAGACACCATGCGCGTCACTGCATAACACAGTGCCTCACCAGTCACACGCTCCCCATGGTAAGCACGAGGAGTTGGCTCAGGCCTAAACCCTACCTCCGCCAATCTCCCCGTGTGCCTCCCCAAAAAAATATTTTGGGGCTGCCTCTCGTCCTTGCCTCGTTGGTAATACTCCTCGTAACGTCGCCGTTCCGCTTTTGCAGCCTCAATTTCCTCCCTCAGACGCCGATACTCCCCAGCCTGTGGCCAGGGTCCTTTACCATCCAGAATCTCCTCCCAAGTCCATTCCTACTGTAAACGCTGCTTGTTCCTTTTGTGGTGGGATCCTCTGTCACGAACGTTATAAGGATCAGACCAAGGTGCAGTGTGGTAAGCGTACATTCTTATTTATTTAAAGAATGAACACTGAACAAAATAACAAAACGAACCGTGAAGCTATACAAATGAGTGCTGACAGGCAACTACACATAGGCAAGATCCCACAAACACCAAAGGGAAATGGCTACCTAAATATGATCCCCAATCAGAGACAACGATAAACAGCTGCCTCTGATTCGGAACCATATCAGGCCACCATAGATCTACAAAAACTCTAGACATACAAAAAAAAAAACAGACATACAAAAACTAGCGTACCCACACTAGTCACGCCCTGACCTAACCAAAATAAAACAGAGATATCTCAGGTCAGGGCGTGACAACAAGGCAGTTAACCCACTGTTCCTAGGCTGTCATTGAAAATAAGAATGTGTTCTTAACTGACTTGCCTAGTTAAACAAAAGGTAAAATAAAATAAGTAAAAATAGTTGGTTGCAATTTTGAGTAGAACAGACATTTCCATATGTCTGTGTTAGCTCATGTGTGACATAACTCCACCAGTCCTACTTATGATATCATTTTATATAACCTTTTTGAAAAGTTTTTTAGCAATTTGTATATTGAAGTTTAACCACTAGTTGTTGTATTATTTGTTCTGTCTTTTCAAGAGCCACACATTTGTTAACTTAGAAAAAAATCTAAATCTATTGTTCCTTGCCTTACTTTCAGGCACTGTAAGTCCTCTATCTCGCATCCTCTCTCCCCCTCCTCCCCTCCCTCACCAAAATGAATTAGACCTGGGCAACTTGGTTCCATCAGTAAAAGGAAGCATTCAGTAAAGAGAAACACCAATGGCTGGTGGGTAGAGAGTGCTGTTGGTGTGTGGTAATAGGTTTGGACACAGTTATGTGCACACTACTGACTCTACTGCCAGGGCTTATCACCAGTAAAGAGATTTCATTTTGGTGCTCAATGTATGTCCTTGCTCCAAGAGGGGGTTGTGTGAAGATGGTCCACTGCACAGTAGTTAAGATTAAGTTTTTGGAGCGGATTTGTGAGTGACCCCGGAGTTAGTACACTTTGTAAGCAATAGACTGGACAGGAAGAAGAAGTCCAACTGATTCCCTTGTGGTCTCTAACACAATAACAAAGACACAGTCACAAGGAACTGTAATGGAGTGATGTACAGTATGAGAACATGAAAACATTTATTTTAGACAAAAGCCATTGTCTCCCATTGTTGCTTCATTTTACACATGCTTTTCTCACCTTTTATATCAACTGCAGAGTTCCTGTTTTTAAAAACAACCGCATCATGTTTGTTTAAATTCAGCGGCATTCCACCTGGAAAAGGAGGAGTAGTTCCACCAGCTTAAAAAAAGTTTGAGGCGTTTTAGCTCGGAGTGTTTCTTTTGCGTAGTGTCTCGAGTGTCTGGGGGCTTTTTGAACTAGAGAGAACTAAGGTCCACGAGGCAGCTGCTCTGCTCTTGAGAGGGAGAAGAGGAGGGGAAATGAAGGGATGGAGGGATTGAGGGCTGCAGCCTGCTAGGGCATGAAAAGAGCTGTGTAGATGAGAATAACCCTCTCTCTGTAATTTGAAGTTGAATTTGCAAGTTCCTCGAAAATCATAAATTGAGCATCATGCTCTTTAAATAATGGCGTGTGGCCTCCTTTTTTCCTTCTTTCCCAACATATTTCCGATCATTGTCATCGTGGTCTCTTTTGATCAGATTAGACAGGCTTTGGTTTCCTCCCTCAGATGGCACACTCATCTGCCATCTCTAGCAGAGTTAAAAAGCCTGTTCGGAAGGGAAGGCTTTTGCAGGCATTAGTTAACTCTCGAGTAAAAGTTACATATCACTGTATTCCTCCAACATAAAAGAAAGGGTCTCTGTTTTCATCTGGCATTAGTTCCTCACAGTATAATGAGATAGTGTGACCATCACAGGCCTTGGGTAGAGTTTACCAATGTTGGTGTCTCGTCCTGTACTTTGTGCTTACATAAGGCCTTTCAACAGAGTGTGATCCATGCAAGTTAACTAATTAGAGCCAAGCAGCTGTGGAACCTGTAGCTTTGTTGCTTTGGTACTTATCAATGTCACTATGCAGCCCTCATCCCCTGAAACGGTAGAAAGGTACAGACATAATAGACCATTGTCATTAAACCTGTGAAATAACCTGCAAACCTGCTTTGTGGTTTGCTTTATCTGCAGTTGATTGAATTGGTGCCTTACTGGGAGAGTTGACCCGGACTCATCTTTGTTTACGACAGTAAGAGTTGAAGATGTTAGAGCTCCACCTTCAACTTAATACTCTCATTGATTCTATTCCTGGATCTGACATAATAATGTCAGTGATGGTGACAAACAGATATTCATGGGAATATATTGATTGAAGTGAGTGTCAAGCAGAATCCTTAGGGCTGGTTTATAGTCCGTCTACCGACATGACTGTGTCACAGTCTCTTTGGCCAAAACAACATTTATTTTATACTCAGGCTGACTGTCTATAGATTGTCGATGCAAACTTACTTTTAGTTGCCTGTTGCTACATTGACATAGGATTATCCTAAATAAATGTTTAAACAGATGTGTTTATTGGTGTTAAAATAGAGCAAGTAGGCTATTTGGACCACCAGGCTGCTAATTTCATGCTTTTTCATAACGACGGGGAGTTTGATGTCGGACGACAATAGAATGTTCATGATGTCACTGCAGACATCTAGTTAGAACAACCTCAAACCAGCATTTAGTCAAATAATTCGTACTGTTTAAGAAAACCAATCAATATTACTGTAATACAATTATTGAGACCTTACAAATAATGAGTGGTATATTGTGGTATATTAGTGGTATATTGGATATTGTGGATATTGTTGTCAACAGAGTTTAATATCAGCAGGTTAGGAAGCTAGGCTGATGTCAACTACAGAGGACACTTACAGTGCCTTCAGAAGGAATTCACAACGCTAAAGCTGAATTGTCTTGAGTCAATAAGTATTCAATGTCACGAACGTCGTCTTGAAAATGACCGGACCAAGGTGCAGCGTGGTGAGCAAACATTTTTCTTTATTGTAAATGTCGCCAACAAAACAAGAAACAACAAAAACGAACGTGAAGCTTACTAGGTGTAACGGATTTCCTCCTCTTCTGATGTGGAGTATGAAGGATCGGACCAATGCGCAGCGTGGTAAGTGTTCATGTTATATTTATTAAACTGAACACAAAAATAACAACGGAGAAAACACGACAAAAACGAAACAGTCCTATTAGGTGACAAAACAGGAAACAACTACCCACAACCCATAGTGGGAAAACAGGCTGCCTAAGTATGGTTTTCAATCAGAGACAACGATAAACAGCTGCCTCTGAGTGGGAACCATACCAGGCCAAACACAGAAATACAGAAACATAGAACAACACATAGAATGCCCACCCCAACTCACGCCCTGGCCAAACTAAAATAGAGACATAAAAAAGGAACTAAGGTCAGGACGTGACATTAGGGCTATACAGGCCACTAACAAAGTCAACTACCCACAAAATACAAAAGGAAAAAAGGCTGCCTAAGTATGATTCCCAATCAGAGACAACAATAGACAGCTGTCCCTGATTGAGAACCATACCCGGCCAAAACATAGAAACACAGAACATAGTTTCCCACGCCAGTCACACCCTGACCAACCAAACATAGAGAATAAAAATATCTCTAAGGTCAGGGCGTGACATTCAACCCCTTTGTTATGACCAGCCTAAATAAGTTCAGGAGTAAAAATGTGCTTAACAAGTCACATAAGTTGCATGGATTCACTCTGTTTACAATAATAGTGTTTAACATGATTTTTGAATCACTACAATTATGTGTAAGGTCCCTCAGTCAAGCAGGGAATTACAAATACAGATAAAACCACAAAGACCAGGGAGGTTTTCCAATGCCTCGCAAAGAAGGGCCCGTGTTAGTAGATTGATTTTTAAAAAGCAGACATTGAATATCCCTTTAAGGCCAATGGTGACATTAAATAAGTAACAGTATTTAATGGCTGTAATAGGAGAAAACTAAGGATGGATCAACAACATTGTAGTTACTCCTCAATACTGACCCAAATGACAGAGTGAAAAGAAGGAAGCTATACAAATATTCCAAAACATGCTTGTTTGCAATGAGGCACTAAAGTAAAACTGCATAAAATGTTCCATCATGTTATGGGCATGCTTGTCATTGGAAAGGACTATGGAGTTTTTCAGGATAAAAATAAATGGAATAGAGCTAAGCACAGGCAAACTCATAGAGAAAAACCTGGATCAGTTTGCTTTCCAATAGACAATGGGAGACAAATTCACCTTTCAGCAGAACAATAGCCTAAAACACAAGGCCAAATAGACACCGGAGTTGCTTACCAAGACGACATTGAATGTTCCTGACATTGAATGTTCCTGTAGTTTTGACTTAAATGAAAGCCTATGGCAAGACTTGAAAATGGCTGTCTAGCAATGATCAACAACTAACTTGACAGAGCACAAAGAATTTGAAAAATAATATTGTGCAAATATTGTGCAATCCAAATGGGCAAAGCTCTTAGACTTACCCAGAAAGACTCACAGCTGTAATTGCTGTAAAAGGTGATTCTAACATGTATTGACTCAGTTTATGCTAGAGATATCTGTTTTTTGTTTGCATTGGATGGGTCTCAATCCACCACATCTGCCCATGTTGCACTTCCAAATCTGAAGTGAAAGGTGACCGAGCCAGAGCGGTGTTTGTCAGACCGTGAGACATCCTGAAAATCGGTCTTCTCATGAAATCGTCTATAGCATCCGAACGGTTTGTCCTACAAACTATTATGACCTCTCTATGGATAGATAAGACTCTCACGAACACAATGATTTTGGGACTCATCTGAAGTCGGTAGAGCCAGATAATGTGGATATTGTTGTCAGATCGGTACAGCGTCCGAACAGTTTGGGCTACATACTAATATGAAAAGGAAAGGTGAGACTATCACGAACACATACAGTGCAATCTGAAAGTATTCAGACCCCTTGACTTTTTGCATAATTTATGTTACATCCTTATTCTACAATGGATTAAATAAACATATTTCCTAATCAATCTACACACAATAACCGCAAAAAAAACCCCCAGAAAATAGAAATGTTGGCACATTTATGAAAACTAAAAAACAGAAACACCTTATTTACATAAGTATTCAGACCATTTGCTATGAGTCTCGAAATTGAGCTCAGGTATGTCCTGTTTACATTGATCATTATTGAGATGTTTCTACAACTTCATTGGAGTCCACTTTAGGTAAATTAAATTGATTGGACATAATTTGGAAAAGCACACAGTTGTCAGAGCAAAAACCAAGCTATGAGGTTGAAGGAATTCAGCTCCTAGAAAGGATTCTGTCGAGGTACAGATCTGGGGAAGGGTACCAAAAATATCTATTTGGAACCACCAAGACTCTACCAAGATCTGGCCGCCTGGCCAAACTGAGCAATCAGGGGAGAAGGGCCTAAGGTCAGGGAGGTGACCAAGAACCCGATGATCACTCTGACAGAGTTCCATAGTTCCTCTGTGGAGATGGCAGAACCTTCCAGAAGGACAACCATTTCTGCAGCACTCCACCAATCAGGCCTTTATGGTAGAGTGGCCAGACCGAAGCCACTCCTCAGTAAAAGGTGCTGACAACCCTCTTGGAGTTTGCCAAAAGGCACCTAAAGGACTCCGGCCATGAGAATGATGAAACCTGGCATCATCCCTTTGGTGAAGCATGGTGGTGGCAGCATCAAACTGTGGGGATGTTTATCAGCGGCAGGGACTGGGGGACTGGGAGACTAGTCAGGATCGAGGTAAAGACGAACAGAGTAAAGTACAGATCCTTGATGAAAACCTGTTCCAGAGTGCTCAGGTCCTCAGACTGGGGTGAAGGTTCACCCTCCAACAGAACAACGACCCTAAGCACACAGCCAAGACAACTCAGTAGTGGCTTCGGGACAAATCTTTTAATGTCCTTGAGTGGCCCAGCCAGAGCCCGGACTTGAACCCAATCGAACATCTCTGGAGAGACCTGAAAATAGCTGTGCATTGACACTCCCAATCCAACCTGACATAGCTTGAGAGGATCTGCAGAAAAGAATGGGATAAACTCCCCAAATACGAATGTTCCAAGCTTGTAGCGTCATACCAAACAAGACTCGAGGCAGCAATCGCTACCAAAGGTGTTTCAAGAAAATACTGAGTATAACGTCTGAATACTTATGTTAATGTGATGGCAGTTTTTTTTAAATAGATTTGCAAAAATTTCAAACAATCTGTTTTTGCTTATTTTTTTTGCATATTGTGTGTAGACATAAAAAAAGGCCCATTCCAGCTATATTAGAATAGGTCTGTAATGTAACAAAATGTGGAAAAAGTCAATAGGTCTGAATACTTTACAAATGCACTGTACATGTCTGTTGTTTTCCTCTAGGACGCCCACAGGCCCCACAAGACTTGTCTGAAGGTCTCCCAGTACCAGTTGAAAAAAAGTAAAACAGTTTGTGAACTCATTCAAGGGTTTTTCTTTATTTTTACTATTTTCTACATTTCTACATTTTCTACACTATTTTCGACAGGCACAAACCCAACACCTTCTATCAACTCGAGAACACAATCCCCACAGTGAAGCATGGTGGTGGCAGCATCATGCTGTCAGGATGATTTTCATCAGCAGGGACTGGGAAACTGGTCAGAATTGAAGGAATGATGGATGGGGCTAAATACAGGGAAATGCTTGAGAGAAACCTGTTTCAGTCTTCCAGAGATTTGAGACTGGGACAGAGGTTCACCTTCCAGCAGGACAATGACCCCAAGCATACTGCTAAAGCAACACTTGAGTGGTTTAAGGGGAAACATTTGAATGCCTTGGAATGGCCTAGTCAAAGCCCAGACCTCAATCCAATTGAGAATCTGTGGTATGACTTAAAGAATGCTGTACACCGGCGGAACCCATCCAACTTGAAGGAGCTGGAGTAGTTTTATCTTGAGGAATGGGCAAAAATCCCAGTGGCTAGATGTGCCAAGCTTATAGAGACATACCCCAAGAGACTTGCAGCTGTAATTTCTGCAAAAGGCGGCTCTACAAAGTATTGACTTTGGGGGGTGAATAGTTATGCACCCTCAAATGCTCTGTTTTTTTTTAGTTATTTCTTGTTTGTTCCACACAAAAAAAATATTTTTGCATCTTCAAGGTGGTAGGCTTGTTGTGTAAATCAAATGATACAACCCCCAAAAAATCAATTTTAATTCCATGTTGTAAGGCAACACAATAGGGAAAATGCCAAGGGGGATGAATACTTTCGCAGGTCACTGTACAAGCATCTGATAGAAAAGGTGAAACCCGCACAAGAAATTCTCTCTTCAATTAGATGAGTCAGTAGATGTGGCAGTTCAGTATATGCAAGATACTTATTTGTTGATGATATCCAGGATGAATTCTTTTTCTGTGACCATTTACAAACAACAACAAGGGGAGAGGACATTTTCAGTGTGGTAGACACTCATTTGAAAGACTTGCAACTTGACTGTGCAAATTGTGTTGAGATTTGCACTAATGGCGAAAGATGCCTGACTGGGTGCAACTCTGGATTCATAGATCATATCTGCAGAGTGATGCCTAACGTGAAGCTGACATATTGTATTCTGCACAGGAAGTGGGCTGTATTTCGACACAGTCATAAAGGTGGTGAATTTTATCAAGAAGAGACCTCTTCAAACAAGGCTGTTCAGACTACAATGGTTGCTCAACTAAAAGTTTTGCGATTATGCTGCTGGACTTAGTGGTAATGTGTGCTTTAGTACGGTACCCTGCGTCACTACATCATTGCTCCAGACTAGAGCAAAGGGGAGTTAGAGCACTGATTATGACTTTGGGTCCCAAGGTGCTACTGTCTCTAAAAATACACTTATTTTTTTGTTACTACTCGTCAGTATTACATACTAAATCTGTTGTTACACTAACGTTTTATTCTAAGAGAAACTTAGACTACAATTAGGGTGTGGAAATGTTAGGAATTATTTTTCTCTTACTGTAGTACTGTAGCCTACTCCCGACCAGTCACATTGTACAGCGCCCGGGTGGTGTAGTTGTCTAAGACACTACATCACAGTGCAAACTGTTTTACTGCAGATGCTGGTTCAATACCTGTGCCAGCTGTGCCCAGGAAACCAGTGAGGGGATGGTAGGCTTTTGATTTCTCTCCCTCTAAAAACAGAAATAAATAATAAACTGGCTTTATTTACAAATTAGTAACAATGTCTCACCCCATGTTCAAGAATGGCCTTTTTCACGAAATAATCTCCAAAATATTATTATTTTTAAAACAAAACTATTATTGTTATTAATTAATTTAGACTTATACAAAAATCCCCTTAGATATTCTCACAGATATATTAGAAACCCTGTTTTCACAAGCGTAGCGGACTGTGAATTCTGCAAACAATGTTTCTAGCAGGACAATATATATTGGCCATGGCTCCCGGGTGGCGCACAGTGTGATTGCCTTGCAGTTCTCCAGCTGTATCCACTGACTAGGGAAACGCTGACTAGAGAAACGTTCCCGCTGTTCTTAGTACCTGTCTGCACGTTCAAACTAAAACAATGTAACTAATAATTGTCAGACTGCACAGTAGCCTAATAAACAAATGCAGGTGGCTTTTATCTTCAAAATGCTTTAAATGCGTTATTATCCAAATGTTTAAAGTGCGTGTGGGTGACCTCATGCAACCGAAAAATGTCAGATAAAGCATATACTGTACAGTACTGTATTTCTTCATCATCTTTATGCATTTGATAATAAAATAATGATAAAAATACACTTTCAAAATGTAGATGTTTATTTCCTTATGGATGCATAACAAATTACTATGGGAATACGTATCACTGAATGACAGAAATATTGGAACAAAGCATGCTAATGAAGTTAAACAAATTCTTGCTAACTGGAAAATACTCAATATCAAACACACATGGTCCCGTTGTACAGCATCATTATGGCTATTAGCATGGTTATTAACAGGACAATAGACTTCCCTAGAAGGAGGGTAGGGGGAGAATTCTATCATCAAATGTATTTCTTAGTCAGATTGGCTGTATCATAACCGGCCGTGATTGGTTGCTATTTCAGTTTAATCCACCAGAAAAGACAGAACAAATAATACAACAAATATTGTGGTTATACTCAACAATCCTCATTGATTAAAAAAATGTATCAATTGGAACCTTTAACATGTGGAAGGGGGTAAAGTATTACTATTATGTATCACATCCGACAGTGATTGGGAGTCGCATAGGGCGGCGCACAATTGGCCTAGGGTTTCTCTCCCTCTAAAAACAGAAATAAATGTTTTGGCCTTAACAAATATTATTTAGGCCTTTATTCAGATTACAATCGCTCACTTTAACCTCTCTAGGGTAGGTGAGACGCTAACGTCCCACCAGGCCAACATCCGGTGAAACTGCAGAGCGCTAACATTCTAAATACACCATTTGTTATAGTAAACATTCTTGTAAATACATGTATCTTACATAATTTAAAAGATTAACCTTATTAAACCAGCCTCTGTGTCAGATTTCAAAAAGGCTTTTCTGTGAAAGCAAACCATGCGATTTGCTGAGGACAGCTCCCCGCACACACAAGTATTACTAGCATTTTCCAACCAAGCATTAGCATCACGAAAGTCAGAAATAACAATGAAATACATTTTTGGATATTTTAGTACCTGCTCTCCATCCAACCTCACTGAGCTCGAGCTGTTTTGCAAGGAGGAATGGGAAAAAATGTCAGTCTCTCGATGTGCAAAACTGATAGAGACATACCCCAAGCGACTTACAGCTGTAATCGCAGCAAAAGGTGACGCTACAAAGTATTAACTGAAGGGGGCTGAATAATTTTGCACGCCCAATTTTTCAGTTTTTGATTTGTTAAAAAAGTTTGAAATATCCAATAAATGTCGTTCCACTTCATGATTGTGTCCCACTTGTTGTTGAGTCTTCACAAAAAAATACAGTTTTATATCTTTATGTTTGAAGCCTAAAATGTGGCAAAAGGTCGCAAAGTTCAAGGGGGCCGAATACTTTCGCAAGGCACTGTATGTATTTTTCCTTCAAAATGTATCACTGTACCAATTCGGCTACTTGGGTACATTTGGTTACATTTGTTTGGGACACCTGGGTGACTTCATGCTCAATGTCATGTAGCTCGCTCATTTTTGAAGTTATCTGTCTGACTTTGCTCAGCTATTGTTGCCATCTTATGTTCTTCATTAAAATCATCCCCAGCATCCTATCCGTATGTTTTGCTGTTCTTGGTCATCTGAAAGATGATGCAGCAACAATAAAAAACAGAAAACGTATGTTTATTTCCTTGTATTTTCCTCTACCAGATCTACTGTGTTATATTCTCCTACATTCAATTCACATTTACACAAAATTCAGAGTGTTTCCTTTCAAATGATACCAAGAATATGGATATCCTTGCTTCTGGGCCTGAACTATGAAATAACATATATGGAATCATGTAGTAACCAAAAAAGTGTTAATCAAATCTAAATATATTTAAGATTCTTCAAAGTAGCCACCCTTTGACTTTGATGACAGCTTTGCACACTCCCTCTTCAACACGTCATTCTCTGCCTGACTCTCCGCCAATGCCGCCTGACTCTCCGCCAATGCCGCCCGACTCTCCGCCAATGCCGCCCGACTCTCCGCCAATGCCGCCCGACTCTCCGCCAATGCCGCCCGACTCTCCCCCAATGCCGCTTGTCTCTCCCCCAATGCCGCCTGACTCTCCGCCAATGCCGCCCGACTCTCCCCCAATGCCGCCTGTCTCTCCGCCAATGCCGCTTGTCTCTCCGCCAATGCCGCCTGTCTCTCTGCCAATGCATCAGCTGTCACCCTTATCGCTGCCCTCAGAGAATGTTTCTCTTTCTGTTGGTCTGCCTTCAATGACTCGACCTCGGTCTTCAAAGTTTGAATCTGATTCATGTGCACCTTCATCAGATGAGCAGAATGGTACTGCCTTGAGCCCCCATCGATTACAGTGGTCTACGATTAAAAACAATAGATAATTTAAGAAATACAAGTGACTCCTACACACAAATTATGCGTACAGAAACACATTTTAAGAATCCCACAAAACTCACTGCTTACTTGGGAACCATGTATTTTTCGGTGCGGCCCGTTGTCCAGCCATTTGTCCACTAATCTCCATAGGCTATGTATTTTTTTGAAAATGCAATGAGACCAAAATACCTTTAGTTTTGGTGATCCTCTAAGCTCCGGATCATTTTCAAGTCCTACATGTAGGTCTTCTGATTTAAACCCAATCGAACACGTTTGGCATCATAAAATGTAGCTGAGATATACAATAGTTGAAATAAACATCTGCATTTTGAAAGAGTATTTTTATAATTATTTTATTAACAGATGTTGATGAACAAATACTGTGCGGTGAATGCTTTATCCAGCATTTAGCAGTTGCATGAGGTTTTGAGTTAGAAATGTAAAACTTTAGAGTAGTTAAGCATCAAATACATTGCAAGTTATGTTTTTCACACCTTTTTCACACCTAGCCAAGCTGTTAAACTATCCTTTTGTAAATTAATGGAGGTATGAAGAGTCTATTGTCCTGCAAATAGCCCATCATTGCAATGTTTGCAGAGTTTGCAACCTGCTACACTTGTGAAAAACAAGTGTTTGAAAAAATGTTTTCAGAATGCCTCCAGCTGTCCATCATTACTGTAAATAAAAACACAGCATCTATAGTGGTACAAATATATTAGGCAGGCAGGCTCGAGGTCAGGGCAGGCAGGATGGTTAGGCAGGCGGGAATGGAGTCCAGAAAACAGGCAAAGGTCAAAACTGGGAAGTCTAGTAGAAGAGAATAGAAAAAGTAGGCACACAGGAAAAACACGCTGGTTGACTTGAACATACAAGACGAACTGGCACAGAGACAGGAAACCCAGGGATAAATAGACCAGGGGAAAAAAGTGACATCTGGAGGGGGTGGAGACAATCACAAGGACAGGTGAAACAGATCAGGGTGTGACAGTTAATGATATATTGATATATTTGTTGATACATTTTTAGTTAGGGCAAATCTGGTCTGTGATATTGAGTTAGAAATGTAAAACCTTAGAGAGAAAAATATATATCTGTTCTTAATTCATGGCGTGGTTCCTTTTTAGCCAAATGTTGAATAGACATGTAGCCAAATGAATTAATGCATGGACGAAAAGAGGAATAATAGACTACTGTCTGTAGTCCTATAAACAATTAGGCTAAATAAATGGATTATATTTTGTTAGCTAACCGATCGACTCTCGGAACTCATTAAGAGGTGTTTTCTAAATTAAAATACTGGCAGATCAATAAAATGTCCTTGTAGATCTAATTAAATTTACAGGATTGGAGGATTCTAAGTTAATGCACAGGTAGCATTATTTATGTAACTTTATCCTGAGGGTTACAGCTACTGTACATGGCAGCCTGAAGACTAATAATGTTTAGTTAGTTATACAGGAGTCTTTTCAGGAGTCTTTTAATTTTGTGCAATTCAGTGTTTTTGTGGAGAATCTAATCAAATCAATAAAATCAAAGTTTTAATGTCATATGCATAGGGTACAACATGGCAACAAAAACTAATAATAATAGGAATAAGTAAAATACAGTAAGACCAATTGATCATGTACTTTAATGTTCATGGGGTTTTATTGTAAATTATTGATATGTGTGTGTATACGTGTGTCTGTGTGTGGGCAGAAAGATTACTCCAGCTTCAAGTCAACATTTGGCATTTTTGCAGGTACACAGGACAGATCAAATCAAATCAAAGTTTATTTGTCACGTGCGCCGAATACAGCAGATGACCTTACAGTGAAATGCTTACTTACAGACTCTAACCAATAGTGCAAAAAAAGGTGTTAGGTGAACAATAGGTAAGTAAAGAAATAAAACAACAGTAAAAAGACAGGCTATATACAGTAGCGAGGCTATAAAAGTAGCGAGGCTACATACAGACGCCGGTTAGTCAGGCTGATTGGGGTAGTATGTACATGTAGATATGGTTTAAGGAACTATACATATATGATGAACAGAGAGTAGCAGTAGTGTAAAAGAGGGGGTGGTGGATGGCGGGACACAATGCAGATAGCCCGGTTAGCCAATGTGCGGGAGCACTGGTTGGTCGGCCCAGTTGAGGTAGTATGTACATGAATGTATAGTTAAAGTGACTATGCATGTATGATAAACAGAGAGTAGCAGTAGTGTAAAAAGAGGGGTTGGGAGGGAGGTACACAATGCAAATATAATTTAATTAACCCTATCCTAAACCTTAATCCTTAATTTAACCAATCAGAAGGAATGTGTCGTGGAAATTTCCTGTGTTACCAAATCATGAGAGAGCAAACCACACACAAGTCAGAGTTATCATAAAGTCCATCTTTAATTATATGGGCTTCACCATAGCCCTGTGACTCTCAGATCAATGCAGTGTCTATAAATGAATTCCCTGAGAGTGTCAACATAATGGCAACTTTGATCCTTTATAGCAAAGATCCACCCCCTAGTCGACATGAACAA
Organism: Oncorhynchus clarkii lewisi; assembly: GCF_045791955.1. Taxonomy (NCBI): domain Eukaryota; kingdom Metazoa; phylum Chordata; class Actinopteri; order Salmoniformes; family Salmonidae; genus Oncorhynchus; species Oncorhynchus clarkii. The sequence goes on from NC_092150.1 coordinate 42,478,068, forward strand.
CCACAGGTCTTAGGAAAACTGCACAAAGGAATAATTTTACTTGAGAGAGGAGTATCCCATAGCCAGACAGCATTAGCTATAAATTATCGTTCAGTTTACTCTCCTAAAATGAGGTTCTACTTCTTGTTTTTGGTACAACATAGTACCAAAACATTACCTCATGCAATGGCATATATCAATTGTCAATTCTAGATACTCCCATCAAAAATACCATCCCTTCTGGACAAGCTCACGGAGAGGAGTGACTGGCACACAGACATTGTGGAGCCAACTAACTGGTTCCCCTTTAATCACGCCATCCCTTCACATGGTTTAGAAATAGTTACAGACACATTCACAGATAAGACTAACCTGACCTCTCCCCTCTCTGAGCCCCAAGTAACTGAGCCCTAGCAAAGAAGGGATAACTGCAAACTGCCAACAATATTATTCAAAACGAAGACATTCTAATGACAATAAATACGATAAAACATCTTATTTATCTATGTTACCTAACTAATTCTGATTCTGCTACCACAAATGCCTGAACTGTTAACCAATTGGAATTAATGCCTGAACTTAATCCTAGCGTTGTTTCTGTTTTAACCCTATGCGAACCTTAACCCCTAACCCAGTCGAAATGAATTCCTTAACTTAACCGTAGAGTTGTTTCTGTATGCCTCAATTGTCTGGAGCTCATGCGGGAGCTGTGTGCCTAAATACATGATGTCGGGAGATGAAGTCAGTTCTCTAGTAAAAAATAGACATTTGTCCAAGGACGTCAAAAAATGACGTGAGACTGTGATATCTTGTTGCAGAGAGTGTGTGTGTGTGTGTATTTTTGAAATGGTCCATTAATTAGAAGCCTGGCCTAATGAGGGAGGAGGGATGAGCGTACATGGCGGTGGGGGAGTGTGCACGACAGCAGAGGGTGTTCATTCCGACAGTGGCGGCCATTTCTAAGTCATTAAGCTCTGCTGTAATCATGTCATTATGTTGCTCATTAAGAAAATGCTGTGACATAATCTCCCATGGGGCCACAGTCACCACTCTGTTCCAATAGACACTTCTTCCAGCCAGGGACTCATCCCTGCCCTGTGAGTGTGTGCATTCATTTCTGTGTGTGTGTTTGTCCAAAGCCCTTGTCCTCTGCCACTGGTGTTCCTCCTGGAACAAGGCAAAGAACACCCTCAAAGACATCCTGCTTTCAGCCTGACAGTAGGCTACAAGCAGATAATGGATGGAAGATAAGGGGGCAAGACTGCTGATGATATGGTTTAAATAGTCCAGTAGTGTATATTTATGGGACTGGGAATTATAGTCAGCATCTAAGCATGTACTGTAATCGAGATGTGACACAGGGATTAGACAAAAAATACATTGCTCTTTTACTGTAAGAATGCATGTTGAGAATGAATAATGTAATCAAGAAAAGAGTACTTTCTGAACGTAAAGTAGACTGGATAGACAACTTCACACGACTTTAAACTTGGTATCTCACGGCACTAGATAAACCTTGCTAGTGCTTTGATTAAAATAGGGCTGCTAATGTGCTCTCCGTCTGGAGAAGACAGGATAAAAAGTGACTGGAGATAAAAGGAGTTCTGACAATCACTGCTAATGGATGCAAATCCAACTTGCAGCCCCAGCTAAAAATAGCCCCAACACTTTGTTTAGAATGACCTTAGCGACAAGATTCTGAATGCGCTGAAGTTTCCAAAGATTCTGAGCTGGCAGTTCCAAAGGTCTGAGGAGTCTAATGGTGTAGTGTGAGTTCCATACCAACATATATCTCTTTGTTTCTTTTAACCCCTCTCTCTCTTTCTCCATCTCTCATTCCCTTCCAACACATTTATCGCTGTGTTCTTATCGTATTGTCTGTGGTGGAGTACCTAAGATGTGTGAAACCTTGGGGTTTCTAAGTGTGAGAGCCAGATGTATCCTGCTAAATCTATACATGGAGGATACCTCAGTGGTACTGAGAGAAGCCTAATTTACTCTTGACAGTTAAAACTGTTCACCACCAGTGAGAAACTATAAGTGACGGACAGCATTTAACTTTTAATCATGTATTATATCTGTAATCTTAAACTGCAGAGATTCAACTGAGTGAGCAAGAGAAGGAGAGAGGGACAGCAAGAGTGAGAGAGGGAGAGCGAGAGAAACTGAGATCAGAAGTGGTTCATCTCTGGAGAGTCACTTGCAGGCACAGAGGAACCCAGAATATGAGTTGCTGAGGGACTATGATTTCTGACTCAGGTCGAGTCTTCTTCAAACACTTGGGGCCTCATTTATAATCGTTGCATACATTTCACACACAATTTATTCTGTACTGGTTATGACATAAAGTAAATAGGAAATAGATTCCTATCCCCTTGAGACCTAGCAATTATTTGTGTTCTCTCTAATGGTCATTCGTTTTTGGTAATCAAACAAACAGACTCGCTAGTTTAGCTAGCTAGCTAACCAAACCATCGGTCCTAGTTTGCTATTATGAAAATCAAATTCAACAATTCCAATAATGTTTTCAATTTCGACTTTTGCTTTTAAAAGCAGTATTCGTGTATTCAACAATGGTATAATTAAGCAATAAGGCCAGATGAGGTGTGGTATATGGCCAAAATACAACGGCTAAGGGCTGTTCTTATGGACGACACAATGCAGAGTACCTAGATACAGCCATTGGCCATATACCACAAACCTCTGAGGTGCCTTATTGCTGTAATAAACTGGTTACCAACGTAATTAGATAAATAAAAATACATGTTTTGTCATACCCATGGCATAAGGTCTGATATACCACGGCTGTCAGCCAATTAGCATTCAGGACTCGAACCACCCAGTCTATAATTGTTCTTATATCTACAATTATATAAATTATACAATTGCATAACACTGAAGTCCTTGAAAAGTACAATTAAGCACTTGAAAATGTCCCTGAAAGTCCTTGACTTGCCAATGTCTTTATGAACCAGACGAGGCTGGTGGGAGGAGCACTAGGAGGATGGGCTCATTGTAATGGCTGGAGTGGAATTTGCATGTATTCCTCTAAGTACACATGTGGAACTGCATAAAAATATTTGGGATTTTTGTTTCAAACCATTTTGAAATTTAGATCCCAAAGTCACACATTGGCCCCATTATTAGAAAGACCCACATGCGTTATCTTTCAAAGAGCTGAGAGTTCAGTTCTTATGGGGAAGCAGACTTGACAGCCTGTAAGGATTCAGCCTGACATTCCTCATCTAACGGGATCAGATATCATGTCAGGCGAAGGTGTAATTTTCATTAACCTCCAGCAGTGCCATGATTTGAATATGCCAGCCCTGCAGTTATCTGATTGTTTATTTTTTTATTTAACCTTTATTTAATTAGGCAGTCAGTTAATTAAGAACAACTTCTTATGTACAATGATGGCCTACCAAAAGGCAAAAGGCCTCCTGCAGGGACGGGGCCTGTTTTTTTTAAATAGTTAAAATATTAATGGCCAATGCATTTCAATATCTCAGGACATAATATCACAGAAACATTCAACAAATCAAAATTAACCCTCACCAGAAGATTCTAATCACTGAGCGGGTGCATTGGCTGGATAGCTATGCACACGTGACCGGTGAGCACACTATCTAAGAATCAGTCCACAAACAAACAATCCGAGGTTGGCGGTGAGTACAAGCCGTGGGGGGCTGTGATTAAAAATATTGTTATAAATATAGGACAAAACACACATCCTGACAAGAGACAACACAAGACTGCATAAAGAGAGACCTAAGACAACAACATAGCAAGGCAGCAACACATGGAAACACAACATGACAACATGGTAGCAACACAACATGGTAGCAGCACAAAATATGGTACAAACATTATTGGGCACAGACAACAGCACAAAGGGCAAGAAGGTAGGGACAACAATACATCACGCAAAGCAGCCACAACTGTCAGTAAGAGTGTCCAAGATGGAGTCTTTGAATGAAGAGATTGAGATAAAAATGTCCAGTTTGAGTGTTTGTTGCAGCTTGTAACAGTTGTTAGCTGTGCTTTCGGGACCTTTAACGGAATGTGACTGACAGAACGGGTGTTGTATGTGGAGGATGAGGGCTACAGTAGATATCTCAGATAGGGGGGAGTGAGGCCTAAGAGGGTTTTATAAATATGCATCAATCGGTGGGTCTTGCAACGGGTATACAGAGATGACCAGTGTGCAGAGGAGTATAGAGTGCAGTGATGTGTCCTATAAGGAGCATTGGTGGCAAATCTGACGGCCAAATGGTAAAGTACAACTAGCCGTTCGAGAGCACCATTACCTGCCGATCTATAAATGATGTCTCCGTAATATAGCATGGGTAGGATGGTCATCTGAATCAGGGTTAGTTTGGCAGCTGGGGTGAAAGAGGAGCGATTACGATAGAGGAAACCAAGTCTAGATTTAACTAAAGGCTGCAGCTTTGATATGTGCTGAGAGAAGGACTGTGTACCGTCTAGCCATACTCCCAAGTACTTGTATGAGGTGATTACCTCAAGCTCTAAACCATCAGAGGTAGTAATCACACCTGTGGGGAGAGGGGCATTCTTCTTACCAAATCACATTACCTTTGTTTAGGAGGTGTTCAGAACAAGGTTAAGGGTAGGGAAAGCTTGTTGGACACTAAGAAAGCCTTGTTGTAGAGCATTTCACACAAAATCCAGGAGGGACCAGCTGAGTATAAGACCGTATCATCAGCTGATTCAAATAATCAGGGGGCAGTACAGAGTCTGTCAAACCCTGCTAGAGCAGTGGTTCCAAAACAGTGGGGCAAGCCCCTATTCATTTCTTCATTTAATTTTTTTTTAACTCAATCTGGCTTTAAACTTACTCTTGAAAGTTGTAATAGTATAATGAACAAAGTGCAATTTCGAAATTGGCTAGTGCATCATTAGTTCCTCTTGTCATGTTAGTAATTGCATACCTCGGAGAGACATTTATGAGGGGTGTGAACAGTTTGTTTCATAAACAGTGCTTGTTTCCATATAATTAGACGTGTGCGTGCGGGTATGTTCCCCAATGCTGGAAGAGGGGCCCCTAGAGCATGTAGCAGGTAGATCACACATGCATTCCTTTTCCCCACACCTCTCTCTCTCTACACAGCTTTCAATCTTTCTACCTTTTGTTCAAAAGGTTCTACAGCTGCACCATCGAGAGCATCCTGGCTGGTTGCGTCATTGGCTGGTATGGGAACTGCTCGGCCACCGACCGCAAGGCACTACAGAGGGTAGTACGGATGGCCCAGTACATCACTGGGGCCAAGCTTCCTACCAACCAGGACCTCTATATCACGCAGTGTCAGAGGAAGGCCCTAAACATTGTTAAAGACCTCAGCCACCCTTGTCATAGACCGTTCTCTCTGCTACCGCATGGCAAGCGGTCGAGTTTCAAAAGACGTCTTAACAGCTTCTACCCTCAAGTCATAAGACTCCTGAACAACTAATGAAAGGACTACCCAGACCCTTATTTTACACTACTGCTACTCTCTGTTTATAATCTATGCAAAGTCACTTTAACTCTACCTACATGTACATGAACTCAAAAACCCCCCAAAAGAACCATCCTCTCACTGACATCTGTATATATTTTCACCAAATTTAACATGTGTAAATATTTGTATGATTATAACAAGATTCAACAACTGAGACATAAACTGAACAGGTTCAACAGACATGTGACTAACAGAAATTGAATAATGTGTCCCTGAACAAAGGGGGGGTCAAAATCAAAAGTAAGGGTCAGTATCTGGCCACCAGCTGCATTAAGTACTGCAGTGCACCTCCTCCTCGTGGACTGCACCAGATTTGCCAGTTCTTGCTGTGAGATGTTACCCCACTCTTCCACATAGGCACCTGCAAGTTCCCAGACATTTCTGGGGGGAATTGCCCTTGCCCTCACCCTCCGACCCAACAGGTCACAGACGTGCTCAATGGGATTGAGATGCTGGCTCTTCACTGGCCATGGCAGAACACTGACATTCCTGTCTTCCAGGATATCACGCACAGAACGAGCAGTATGGCTAGTGGCATTGTCATGCTGCAGGGTCATGTCAGGATGAGACTGCAGGAAAAAAAACACGAGGGAGCAGGATGTCTTCCCTGTAACGCACAGTGATGTGATTGCTAGCAATGACAACAAGCTCAGCCTGATGATGCTGTGACACACCGCCCCAGACCATGATGGACCCTCCACCTCCAAATCGATCCTGATGCAGAGTACAGGCCTCGGTGAAATGCTCATTCCTTCGACGATAAACATGAATCCGACCATCACCCCTGGTGAGACTAAACCACGACTCGTCAGTGAAGAGCACTTTTTGCCAGTCCTGTCTGGTCCAGCGATAGTGGGTTTGTGCCCATAGGCAACGATGTTGCCGGTGATGTCTGGTGAGGACCTGTCTTACAGGCCTACAAGCCCTCAGTCCAGCCTCTCTCAGCCTATTGTGGACAGTCTGAGCACTGATGGCGGGATTGTGCATTCCTGGTGTAACTTGGGCAGTTGTTGTTGCCATCCTGTACCTGTCCCGCAGGTGTGATGTTTGGATGTACCAATCCTGTGCAGGTGTTGTTACACGTGGTCTTCCTGCTATGAGCAGGAACCCTGGGCATCTTTCTTTTGGTGTTTTTTAGAGTCAGTAGAAAGGCCTCTTTAGTGTCCTAAGTTTTCATAACTGTGACCATAATTGTCTACCATCTATAAGCTGTTAGTGTCTTAACGACTGTTCCACAGGTGCATGTTCATGGTTGATTGAACAAGCATGGGAAACAGCGCTTAAACCCTTCACAATTAAAATCTGTGAAGTTATTTCGATTTTATGAATTGTCTTTGAATGACAGGGTCCTGAAAAAGAGACGTTTCTTTGTTTGCTAAGTTTATTACCTCAATTACCTCAACTTGACTCTGTATCGCTGCCCCTTGTATATAGCCTAGCTTTCCAATTAACTGTTGCTATTTAATTCTTTGTACTTTTATTTTCTATTTTGAATTGTTAAGGGCTTGTAAGTAAGCATTTCACTGTAAGGTTGTATTCGGTGCATGTAACAAATATATTTTGATTTGCTTACTTTCCCTCTCCTTCTCTCGTCCGCTATCTCACTAAACACCTGTTTTAAGATTCCATCTCTTTTTCGCCCTCACTCCCATCCTCTCTCTCTATCTCACTGAAGCACGCCTGTCTTTCTGAAGTGGCTGTGACAGATTTGCGGTCGCGGCAGGGAAAAATGCAGACCGCCACTGTACTGCATGACTGACACATATTAAGCAATATTGAATAAGGCCCAGCTTGAGCTCTATATGTTCTTAGGTTCCAGGTAAACACCCTTTTTGGTTAATTAAGGAACCATTCTGGGTTCCATGTAGAACCCTCTGTGGAAAGAGTTTGTGGGGAAAATGTTGTTTTAAGTTAATTACTTAAAAATCATACGATGTGATTTTCTGGATTTTTGTTTTAGAATCCGTCTCTCACAGTTGATGTGTACCTATGATAAAAATTACAGACCTCTACACGCTTTGTAAGTAGGGAAACCTGCAAAATCGGCAGTGTATCGAATACTTGTTCTCCCCACTGTACATTTGGTGCAAGGGATGTAACGACTGAGAATCGTTAAAGATGCAAATGGAGTGGTGTGGATGTGAATACCTAAGATTTATAATGTTATATAAGGATTTTGTGCGTTTAACGATATGAGAGATTACTGTTACCAAATATGCAGTAAGAATGGAACACTGTGTGTGTGTGTGTGGAGGGGGGGGGGGGGGGGGGAGATCAGATAAATATATATAAAATTGTATGTGTGTATAATGGGCTACTAGAGATTTGATAAAGTAACAATGAACAAAAAAAACAATATATGACTTGCACATCCACACGTACGTAAGGGGTGTAAAAAGTATTCTGAGAAGTTCAGGGTGGTAGATCATTTGATAAAGATGAGATTAAAGCATTGAATGACATCGCGTCAGTGGATAGCTGGGTGTTCGCAGAGTTTTGCTTGCGCAACAGAGTGGGGCAGCCATTGTCTCTCCCTCTCCTATTGAAAAAGCGACAGTCCCGGTTGATATATTATAAATTATACTATTTGGAATTTTCATCAACAATGTCGTGACCGCTCGAGCCTGTGGATTTCTGAACATAACGCGGCAAACAAATGGAGATATTTTGGATATAAAAATAATCTTTATGGAACAAAAAGAACATTTATTGTGTAACTGGGCGTCTCGTGAGTGCAAACATCCGAAGATCATCAAAGGTAAGCGATTTAATCTATTGCTTTTCTGACTTTCGTGACCAATCTACTTGGCTGCTAGTTTTTGTAATATTTTGTCTACTGAGAGAGATGTTCTTACATAAACGCTTGTTATGCTTTCGCCGAAAAGCTGTATTGAAATCTGACACGCCAGGTGGATTAACAACAATCTAAGCTGTGTTTTGCTATATTGCACTTGTGATTTCATGACATTTAAATATTTTTAGTAATTTAAATTGAATTTGGCGCGCTGCAATTCAGCGGGTGTTGATGAAAATGATCCCGCTAAAGGGATGGGTGCGTCAAGAAGTTAACAGGTTCTGTATCATCTGATGTGTCTGAAGTATGATTCTGTATACTCATGGTTTTATCAATATTTCCTGCCGAAGATGTAGTAAGCACAATTAATACTATTAATTTTTAGGACTGACTAAGATGTAGCATAGTGAAAACTAAGTACATGTTTATTTGTTTTCTTCCAGACTGATGGAATGTCCACTACCAAGTTTACAAATTATTCTGGATATCTCCCTTTGAAAGGTTTCCTGAGGCAGGTGATTTAGGAGAGCAGTTAGTAAGACTGTATACTATACAGTATTAAGGTACCCGGATCCGGCTGTTAACCTCTAGCGTCGAGCAATCCCGTATCCGGGAGCAAAATCATAGCCTCAAGCTCATTACTATAACGCAACGTTTCCTTTTCATGAAAATCGCAAATGAAATGAAATACATATATTCAAACACAAGCTTAGCCTTTTGTTAACAACACTGTCATCTCAGATTTTCAAAATATGCTTTTCAACCAAAGCTACACAAGCATTTGTGTAAGAGTATTGTTAGCCTAGCATAGCATTAAGCCTAGCATTCAGCAGGCAACATTTTCACAAAAACAAGAAAAGCATTCAAATAAAATAATTTACCTTTGAAGAACTTCGCATGTTTTCAATGACGAGACTTTAGTTAGATAGCAAATGTTCATTTTTTCCAAAAAGATTATTTGTGTAGACGAAATAGCTCCGTCTTGTTCATCACGTTTGGCAAAGAAAAAGATGCAGTCACTTACAACGCCAAACTTTTTTCCAAATTAGCTCCATAATATCGACAGAAACATGGCAAACATTGTTTAGAATCAATCCTCAAGGTGTTTTTCACATATCTATTCGATAATCTATCAGAGGTGGCAGTTGGCTTCTCATCAGAAGCAAACGGAAAAACAAAATATCTTGTTTAAAACGGGAACGTTTTTTATCCAAAAATGAAAATACTGCCCCTTAGTTACAAAAGGTTAAGTAAGGCCTGGCCATTTTTCTGTTTTTTACCCTGTTTTAACCACACACGCCAGCATCCACACACAATCCACCTGTTACGAATATTTGTTAGTGGCGTTAATACCGTGTTTGATTTATTGTGTGGGGTCTTTTTGTTGTTTTAGTGGGTTCTTCAAAGGTTAGAAAGGATGCATCTTAATTAAAGGGCCCACAAATATAATTTTTCTGAAGTATCAATTGTCAGAGTTTTGGTTGCATATATGTAAATTATCCTTAAAGAAATGTATTAACCTCTCTGGCGCAGGCGTTCCGCTAGCAACCCACCTCGACAACATCCGGTGAAATTGCAGAGCGCCAAATTCAAAATACAGAAATACTCATAATAAACATTCATAAAAGATACAAGTGTTATGCATTGGCTTAAAGATGAACTTCTTGTTAATCCAACCGCTGTATCAGATTTCAAAAAGGCTTTACGGTGAAAGCGTACCATGCGATTATCTGAGGACAGCGCCCCGCTTACAAAAGCATACAAACATTTTCAAGCCAAGTAGAGGAGTCACGATAAAATTAATTAATTAACTTACCTGTGATGATCTTCATCTGGTTGCAGTCACAAGAGTCCCTGTTACACAATAAATGTTTGTTTTGTTCGATAACGTCCCTCTTTATTTCCCAATAACTCCGTTTTGTTTAGTAATCCACTGGCTCAATGGAGGTCACAACATGCAGACGAATACATCCTAAAAGTTAGTCGAAACATATCAAACAATGTTTATAATTAATCCTCAGGTTGTCTATTGTCTAAATAATCGATAATATTTCATACGGACAATAGCGTATTCAATAGAAAGAAAACACAACAAAGGGCGCGCAAACAAGCTCTGCTTCATTCTTACACTCCACTTACAAAATGGTCTCATTCTTCCTCGTTTTTCAGAAAACAAGTCTGAAACAATGTCTAAAGACTGTTGATATCTAGTTGAAGCCATAGGAACTGCAATCTGGGTCCATCCCACTTCCTGGATGGACTTTCCTCAGGTTTTCACCTGCCATATCAGTTCTGTTATAATCACAGATATTATTTTAACAGTTTTGGAAACTTTAGAGTGTTTTCTATCCAAAGCTACCAATTATATCCTAGCTTCTGGGCCTGAGTAATAGGCAGTTTACTTTGGGCACACTTCTCATCCAGATGTCAAATAACTGCCCCCAAGCCATAACAAGTTAAAAACCCAATTGTAAACCTGGTACAAGAAATGTTTGAACTGTGTTTAGATAATGAGTCTGAAGTTCAGGGAAAGAAATGGGAAAGACATACTCACCTAATGGGGTTGAATAACCTCTGAACTCTGTTCTGACATTCTGGTGAGGCCTGATCACCCTTTACTAGAAAGGTTAGGTGAGATTTAACATTTTTACACGCACCATCACACGGGTGTGACCATTCTACAGTGGTCACCGTGGCGTACGATCCAACAGGTGTGATTAGAACACTTATTTAGAAAGGTAATTTAGAACGGCCAGTTTCAAATGACGCAACAATCAGCATTTCAGCTGGCAACACTATTTTTTTCAGGATAATTTTACACAAACACAGTACTTACAAAGTTATGTCCAGAATATGAGCAGTTTATTTTTAGATGCAATGTTCAGACATCCACAGAGGTATCTACAGCATAACACAATCATCCAAGCTGGAAAAATCAAGGCTACATTTGTCCTATCGCTAACTGAGGAAAGATTGATGAAACAGAAGTGGTCATATCTGTATAACTCTCAGCTGACATAAACTACAAAATGAAATAGCTAATAGAAATTACTATTTATAATGAACCTTTTTGGGATAGGGGGCACCATTTTCACTTTTGGATGAATAGCATGCCCAGAGTGAACTGCCTCCTACTCTGTCCCAGATGCGAATATATGCATATTATTATTAGTTATGGATAGAAAACACTCTGAAGTTTCTAAAACTATTTGAATGATGTCTGTGAGTATAACAGAACTCATTTGGCAGTTGAAAACCTGAGAAAAATCCAACCAGGAAGTGGGACATCTGAGGTTTTAAGTTTTTCAAAGCTTTGCCTAAAGAGAACACATTGAGATATGGATTAGGTTGCACTTCCTAGGGCTTCCACTAGATGTCAACAGTCTTTAGAAACTGGTTTGAGGGTTCTACTATAAAGGAGGGGCTCATAAGAGCTCTTTGAGTCAGTGGTCTGGCAGAGAGCCTTGGTCTCATGATGCGCGCTCCCGACAGAGTTACTTCTCGTTCCAGTACTTTTCTTCAGACAAAGGTCTCCGGTTGTAACATTATTGATGTTTTATGTTAAAAACATCCTAACGATTGATTCCATACATCATTTGACATGTTTCTAAAGGACTGTAATGGAACTTTTCAAGTTTTTGTCTGGACGAAATGCTTGCGCCTCATGAAGATTGATTACTGGGCTGAACACGCTAACAGCAAGTGGCTATTTGGACATAAATGATGGAACTTTATGGAACAAATCAGTCATTTATTGTCCACCTGGGATTCCTGGGAGTGCCTTCTGATGAAGACCATCAAAGGTAAGTGAATATTTATGGTGTTGTTTCTAACTTTGTTGATTCCAAAATGGCGGATATTCCATTATGCTTTTTCCGTAAAGTTTTTTTGAAATCTGTTCACAGCGGTTGCATTAAGGAGAAGTCTATCTTTAATTATGTGAATAACACTTGTATCTTTTATCAATTTTTATTATGAGTATTTCTGCAAAATCACCGGATGTTTTGGAATCCAAACATTACTGAACTTAAGGCGCAAATGTAAACTGAGATTTTTGGATATAAATATGCACATTATCGAACAAAACATACATGTATTGTGTAACATGATATCCTATGAGTGTCATCTGATGAAGATCATCAAAGGTTAGCGATGAATTTTATCTATATTTCTGCTTTTTGCGACTCCTTTCTTTGGCTGGAAAAATGGCTGTGTGTTTTTTCGACTTGGCTATGACCTAACATAATCATACTTTGTGCTTTAGCTGTAAAGCATTTTTGAAATTGACCACAATGGGTAGATTAACAAGATGTTTATCTGTCATTTGCTGTATTGGACTTGTTAATTAATGTGTGAAAGTTACATATTTCAAAAAAATTGTTTTGAATTTTTCAGCGGAATATTGTCGACGGGTTCCGCTAGAAAGGTTAATCACATCATGAGTGAGCTCACCATTGATCAAAATAATTGAGTAAAACACTCTAGAAATCGAAAGTAATCCGATGATGGGTAGTTTGTGCTGACGAAGTCCCAGGTCCCTTTGAAGATGCTGGTGGTGATGTAGGCAGACCGACAGTGGATGAAGTACAGGAGTTCTGTGATAGCTGGAAGGTTGCCAGCCATTTCAGGCCTCCTGGCCCTGCTGTTTGCTTTGATGAGTCCCAGTCTGGAGTGCAACGCCCCTTGCCATTTCCATCTGAGGCAGAGTGCTTCAAGTTGTTTCTCACAGAGGAGCTGGTGGGATACATGGTAGAAGAGACTGTTAGGGTTTGTTCCTTCCGTCCTTGTCAATCATTGCCTCAATGGTGAAATTAGCATTATGACAATATCCTTAATGAAATCGTTCAAATCCTTTATTAATGCAATTGCAGACATAAATTGACAATCAGGAACATGTCACACATGTTTCCAAGTAAGTTCTGCATCAAAGAAAAGGTCTCATGTTGTTTTGTTAAACCCTAAGTCCAGCCCTGGTGATGTCACTACCTACGTCATTACCTTTTTACTCCTGAGACCAAAACCATCCCTACAAAGCTTTATAAACAAGGCTTTTAGTGTTATCTAAAAACTTAGCAGTAAATGTCCACTCCCAAAAGTTGATTTATCATGGAATATTTGACTAGTCTTATCTCTTGCAGAGTTCTGTCTCAGTCACACATTTGTCAGAGGGGTCTCTTTATAAGAGAGAGAAAACTAGAAAACAACTGCGGAACAATTCTAAACCTCTATAATGAATATATATATTGTTAATCTGTAGTCTAGGACCCTATATGCAAGAAGGGGGTCTTATAACCCCTCCCCTTCTATTAATACAACATAAGCATAATCAATTATTCTAATACATTAAACATTTTGGTACAGCCCTTATCATGGCCCCTAGGTGAACGCGACAAGACAAATCGCTATGTCTTGGAGCTACAAGAGAAGAGAGAGCCAGGAGTGAGGGGGAAACTTGTTAAATTGGTGACAACCACAATTAGTGAAATGTATACCTTCGGGGTGACAGTCCTTCTCATGGGGATAGTAAAGAATAACTCCCTAAGAGAATACTGGAGCACAGACCCCATGTTTGCAACTCCCTTCTTTGGCACCCTCTTTTCCCAAGACCGCTTCCTAGTTCTGCTGCGATGCCTGCATTTCTTCAACAATGCTTCTGCCATCCTAAATGACCTGTTATACAACATTTAAAATGTTCTTACCAGCCTGACATCAGCATTTGGTCAGCTCTTTGTGCCATACAAGGATCTATGCATTGATGAGGACCTGATGTTAGGGAAAGGTAGGCTGGCGTTCCATCAATATATTCCCTCCAAAAGGCACAGGTTTGGGGTCAAGTTCTTTCTCATGTGTGATGTGAGACAGGATTTGTCCAGGACATTATAGTTTACAGTGTCCACCACTGACATCCAACATTATGAGGGGCTTGGGGTGTCCAGGTCGGTGGTGATGACAATGCTGGCTTCTCATCTCAGCAAGGGACACACTTTGTATGTGGACAATTGTTACAGCAGTCCCACACTATTCCAGCATCTGCTCTCCAACAGCACAGGGGCCTGTGGCACAGTCAGGTCAAACAGGGAAGGGGATGCCGACATTCGGATGCAGGAAGATGCGGAGAGGGGAAGTGGAGTTCAAGGAGAACGGTCAACAGCTGGCAGTAAAGTGGCATGACAAACGAGACGTCCATGTCCTCTCCACTGTTTATACAGCAACCATGTGGACCACCTGACAGGAGAGAGAAAGTTCAAACCAGACTGTGCGCTTGATGATAACGTCAAAATGGGGGCAGTGGATAAGGTGGACATAATAAACAGCTTTGTTTGATGAACAGATAAGTGCTCGGGAAACTACCAAGTGGTATAAGAATATATTTTTCCATCTTTTCATCACTGCTGCCCTCAATGGCCGCATAGTTCACCACCAACTAACAGGTGAGATGATTACTGAACAATATATTTTTTGTAATTGGACGTACAGTTCACAAACAAATCACATTCAGTTCCATTATGCAATTAGTGACAATATCTCACCCACCTACCCACTGCCTCATTTTCCTCTCCCTTCCCTCATCCTCACCATAGGTAGAGAAAACATAATGAGAGATCTGCTGGAGGAGTACCACACCCCTCGGCACCCATCCAATGGGGGCTGTCCTGCTGCAGGCAATCCCCTACGCCTCACTGCACGGCATTTTTCCTGCGAAGTCCTTCAAACTGCTGATCAAAGTAGCCACACACGGAGGCACTGCAAAGTCTGCCTGTCTGGCACCAGGAGAAGGAAGCAGGGGAGGTTGAGAAAGTACATGTGTTTAGTTTGTGATATACAGTGGGGCAAAAAAGTATTTAGTCAGCCACCAATTGTGCAAGTTCTCCCACTTAAAAAGATGAGAGGCCTATAATTTTCATCATAGGTACACTTCAACTATGACAGACAAAATGAGAATAACAATTCAGAAAATCACATTGTAGGATTTTGAATGAATTTATTAGCAAATGATGGTGGAAAATAAGTATTTGGTCACCTACAAACAAGCAAGATTTCTGGCTCTCACAGACCTGTAACTTCTTCTTTAAGAGGCTCCTCTGTCCTCCACTCATTACCTGTATTAATGGTACCTGTTTGAACTTGTTATCAGTATAAAAGACACCTGTCCACAACCTCAAACAGTCACACTCCAAACTCCACTATGGCCAAAACCAAAGAGCTGTCAAAGGACACCAGAAACAAAATGGTAGACCTGCACCAGGCTGGGAAGACTGAATCTGCAATAGGTAAGCAGCTTGGTTTGAAGACATCAACTGTGGGAGCAATTATTAGGAAATGGAAGACATAAAAAACATGATAATCTCCCTCAATCTGGGGCTCCACGCAAGATCTCACCCCGTGGGGTCAAAATGATCACACGAACGGTGAGCAAAAATCCCAGAACCACACGGGGGGAGCTAGTAAATTACCTGCAGAGAGCTGGGACCAAAGTAACAAAGCCTACCATCAGTAACACACTACGCCGCCAGGGACTCAAATCCTGCAGTGCCAATCGTGTCCCCCTGCTTAAGCCAGTACATGTCCAGGCCTGTCTGAAGTTTGCTAGAGAGCATTCGGATGATCCAGAAGAAGATTGGGAGAACGTCATATGGTCAGATGAAACCAAAATATAACTTTTTGGTAAAAACTCAACTTGTCGTGTTTGGAGGACAAAGATTGCTGAGTTGCATCCAAAGAACACCATACCTACTGTGAAGCATGGGGGTGGAAACATCATGCTTTGGGGCTGTTCCCTTTCTGCAAAGGGACCAGGACGACTGATCCGTGTAAAGGAAAGAATGAATGGGGCCATGTATCGTGAGATTTTGAGTGAAACGACACTGGGTCTTTCAGCATGACAATGACCCCAAACACACCGCCCGGGCAATGAAGGAGTGGCTTCGTAAGAAGCATTTCAAGGACCCGGAGAGGCCTAGCCAGTCTCCAGATCTCAACCCCATAGAAAATCTTTGGAGGGAGTTGAAAGTCCGTGTTGCCCAGCAACAGCCCCAAATCATCACAACTCTAGAGGAGATCTGCATGGAGGAATGGGCCAAAATACCAGCAACATTGTGTGAAAACCTTGTGAAGACTTACAGAAAATGTTTGACCTCTGTCAAGAAACTTTTGTTATTGACTAAATACTTATTTTTCACCATTATCTGCAAGTAAACTCATAAAAAATCCTACAGTGATTGTCTGGATTTTTTTTTCTCATTTTGTCTGTCATAGTTGAAGTGTACCTATGATGAAAATTACAGACCTCTTTCATCTTTTTAAGTGGGAGAACTTGCACAATTGGTGGCTGACTAAATACTTTTTTGCCCCACTGTATTTTTTGCCCCAATACTTTTTTGCCCCACTGTATGTGTTTCATTGTGCTTTAAGTGCCACATGATCTCAGTATATATATATATATATATATATATATATATATATATATATAAACACACACACACACACACACACACACACACACACACACACACACACACACACACACACACACACACACACACCTGTTCTGAAAGGCCCCAGAGTCTACAACACCAGCAAGCAAGCGGCACCACCAAGCAAGCAGCACCATAAAGACCAAGGAGCTCTCCAAACAGGTCAGGGACAAAGTTGTGGAGAAGTACAGATCAGGGTTGAGTTATAAAAAAAAAAATCGGAAACTTTGAACCTCCCACGGAGCACCACTAAATCCATGAATAGAAAATGGAAAGAACATGGCACCACAACAAACCTGCCAAGATAGGGCCACCCACCAAAACTCACGGACCAGGCAAGGAGTGTATTAATCAGAGGGGCAACAAAGAGAGCAAAGATAAGCCTGAAGGAGCTGCAAAGCTCCACAGCGGCGATTGGAGTATCTGTCCATAGGATCACTTTAACCCGTACACTCCACAGAGCTGGGCTTTACAGAAGAGTGGCCAGAAAAAAGCCATAATTAAAGAAAGAAATAAGCAAACAAGTTTGGTGTTCGCCAAAAGGCATGTGGGAGAGTCCCCAAGCATATGGAAAAGGTACTCTGGTCAGATGAGACTAAAATCGGGCTTTTTGGTCATCACGGAAAATGCTATGTCTGGCACAAACCCAACACCTTCCATCAACCCGAGAACACCTTCCCCACAGTGAAGCATGGTGGTGGCAGCATCATGCTGTTGGGATGTTTTTCATTGGAAGGGACTGGGAAACTGGTCAGAATTGAAGGAATGATGGATGGCACTAAATACAGGGAAATTCTTGAGGGAAACCTGTTTCAGTCTTCCAGAGATTTGAGATTGGGATGGAGGTTCACCTTCCTGCAGGACAATGACCTTAAGCATACTGCTAAAGCAACACTCAAGTGGTTTAAGGGGAAATATTTCAATGTCTTGGAATGTTCTAGTCAAAGCCCAGACCTCAATCCAATTGAAAATCTGTGGTATGACTTAAAGAATGCTGTACACCAGCAGAACCCATCCAACTTGTAGGAGCTGGAGCAGTTTTGCCTTGTAGAATGGACAAAAATCGCAGTGTCTAGATGTGCCAAGCTTATAGAGACATATCCATGAGACTTGCAGCTGTAATTGCTTTTGGGGGAGGGATGCTCAAGTTCTGTTTTCTGTTCTTATTTCTTGTTTGTTTCACAATAAGAAAAATGCATCTTCAAAGTGGTAGGCATGTTGTGTAAATCAAATGGTACAAACCCCCCAAAACATGTATTTTAATTTCAGGTTGTAAGGCAACAAAATAAGAAAATAAGAAAAATGCCAAGGGGGTGAATACTTTCGCAAGCCACTGTATCACACTTTACCATCTGGTAGAATCTGGGTTTGGCAGATGCCAGGAGAACGCTACCTGCCCCAATGCAGAGTGCCAACTGTATAGTTGGGTGGAGGAGGAATAATGGTCTGGGGCTGTTTCATGGTTCGGGCTAGGCTGGTGCATACATATTTCAGCATGATCATGCCCCCGTGCACAAAGCGAGGTCCATACAGAAATGGTTTGTCGAGATCGGTGTGGTAAAACTTGACTGGCCTGCACAGAGCCCTGACCTCAACCCCACCTTTGAGATTAATTGGAATGCTGACTGTCAGCCACGCCTAATTGCCCATCATCAGTGCCCAACATCACTACTGCTCCTGTGGCTGAATGGAAGCAAGTCCCGCAACAATGTTCCAACATCTAGTGGAAAGCCTTCCCATTAGAGTCTGTAATAGCAGCAAAGGGGGGACAAACTCCATATTAATGCCCATGATTTCGGAATGAGATGTTCGATAAGCAGGTTCCACATACTTTTGGTCATGTAGTGTATCATACACAGTGGATGATGCATTTCCACAAATACTATATGAAACGTAACATACCACACTAATTAGAGTATCACAGACTACCCGAGTCCAGGTTGTATATCCAGTAGCCTACATTATCCCTTTACTGACAGCTGGAGCTGCGATTTCACCTTCTTCCATGACTGTTATCGACAAATGCTTTTGGAGACTGTTTTTAATTGACAAATATTACATCAAGATAGCTAGCTAATAGGAAGTTAGCAAACTGATTGCATTTCATTCACATAGCTAAACAGTGTGTAACGCTCGCTAGCACCTTAGTTGATTAGCCTACAAAGTAGCTAGCTAATAATATGTTTCTTTTTATGGGCAATCTTCCAAGTTTTTGGGGGTGGTAGCAAAGCACAGCCAGCAGCCATGGACAAATGGAGATGAGACAAACTGTCTCCAGAACGGTTTAAAAGGTGTTGTGACATTTGACTTTACCAGCGTAATCCACTTCCAATAAATATAAATTGTAGAAGACGGAAAACAATGATGCACATAACACACAGTGCCCCTTCTATGGTCTTGTGTCTTGAAAAGTAAAATCCAATCAAAATACTGCCGGACCATTCAAACCGTTTTTGACACCAACTTCCGCGCATCGCCCTGGTGCGGCAGTGTTTGTAAGCACAGAAAGGGGTCTGTACTCTGATGAGTAACTTGCTTCTTGATGATAGGAACCAAGGACTCCTCGTTTTGCTAGGCTGTCAACTGGGGACTCTTCATTCTCCTCAGGATCCATGGTATCAGTCGTTATAATACATGTACATTTCAGCAGCATTTTCCATTTAATAACCACTCTGCTACAGTGTTTAAATATGTGCTACTGCTTCTCACATGCAAAAGCAATGCGGACGACTCATCGTATTTGGTGGCTTATTATGTACTCATGGAATGATGACTTGCTGAATGTGGGCATATCTTCAGCGGGAGATTGTGCTAGAGACCTGAAGATTTTTGTACTGACAAGAAATGTAAGTGTTTTTCCCCCAATGCATATTTGTGGAGAATCCATAAACCATAATGTAATATATGGAATTAAACAGACGTCCTAGTTTGGAATAATGTCACCTACTTAATTTTTTGGCAGTCATCTCACGCTGCTCACTTGAGCTGCAACAACATAAACAAACATAGTTAGGGGGAAAAAATAATCATGGTGGACACTACGGGTTCAAGTGGCATATTTGTTCTTTATAGGGAGACATTCAATAATCAAATTGGGTAAATGTTTATGTTAGCATGGTTATTTATTGACTTTATATTAACTGTTAACTGTAGAGCCACCGCAGGGCAAATGAGTACCACATTTGCTTAAAGCTTTATCTATGACTAGTAAGAGGCCAGTTTTTTGGTGACAGGCCAATGAAGAACTTCACCATGCTCAAAGGAATATCCAGTGTCTGCTTTTCTTTTTTTTGACCCATCTACCAATAGGTGCTCTTGTTTGCAACAGGGCACTTAAACCTATGGGTGTTTTTGGAGACCCCCCTGGCAATATTGCAGTGTTTCTTCTAGATTTTAACACGATATCCCAGAAACCCAAGCTCTCATTGGTAATCGCCACTGGGATAATGTAGCATCAACAGCCGCTCTGAGAATTTGTGGCTGTGTTATCTAGTGACCAATTTATACTTTGTGGATTTTGTAACTAGTGACAACCCAACAGAAGAGTTGAAATGTGAGACTGTGGATGCCGACGTGATAACAGATAAGGACAAGATAACTCAATTCCATTTGATCAACAGTCTTCAGAACTGGTACAAATGTTTTTATACATGTTGTCAGACAGAAAGGTAGCTAACGTTAGCAGCTAGTATCAACCATGTAACTGTGACTAACCCCATTCCGTACATATTTTCGCAATAGCGACATTCAAACGAGGCTGCAATGAAAGCTAATGGGACTGTAGCAACTGTGTTGACATCAAAATCTGGGGTGTGAACTACATTTCTATTCAAGTGTTGATTGACATGGTAGTCGCTCAATAGTATTGAAGAAAAGTTGAAAAAAACTGGCCCCTCTGACTCTGTACGTTAAAATGTGACGTGTTATGACGTAACGTACAGCACGCATAAAGCAACTAATTCTGTGTCTTTACAGTCTCTCTCCACCAGGTGTAGCACTTCTCTCAACGTTTAAAAACAAGAAACGGACAAGAACTCTCTTTTTCACTATCACTCAATAGGTTTCGCTTCCCCATCCGCCATTTTAAAAAAAAGACCCGACAGAGCACATTGCCTTCTTGAATCATGCAGATGAGCATCATGACGTCTCGTCATTGATTTTGTTGGAAAGAAATTGTGCTTTACAATGGTATTGATATGACAGTTGATCTGGAAGTATTACGTTTTTTGGGGCGCTAACAAAAGGGCAATTGTACGGACCAGTGCGATGTACAAAAGTGAGTTAGTTAACATTAGTAGGCTGTGCATTTCCCTGCCTGATACAAGATAACAATATGACGTTAGCTTTACTACATTAGATATCACATTTACGTTAAAAAAAGCAGTGTAAAATAATGAATTTGGACTTTCATTGTCTTGAATTCTTGGAAAATAACCTTGGCTTTGGCAAGTCCTTTGCCCTTTTCTGACTCCTATATTAGCTAGCTAATAACATTAATGGATGGCCCCTTGATTCTCGAAAGCTATGGCTGTAAAGATGTGTATTGATCTTAAAAGTCTTATTTTGACTATCATAGCTCTGCATTCATGGAAAATAACCTTGGCTTTGGCATGCATTAAATCCTTTGCCCTTTTCACTCCTAGCTATACTAGCTAGCTAATAACATTACTGGGATTATCTATTGAGTCACAAGAGCTATGGCTATGAAGATGTTTATGGATTGCAGAAGAGTTATACTCTAATCTTCTGCATGTTTTTTGGGGGGAGGGGGTTATACATTAAATGCCATGTAGTGAACATTACAATCCAATCCTGATAAGTACATGGTTTTTATAATTTTTTTAAACAAGTATTTTTGTTCACTTCACCAATTTGGACTATTTTGTGTATGTCCATTACATGACATCCAAATAAATATATATTTAAATTACAGGTTGTAATGCAACATAGGAAAAACACCAAGGGGGAATAATTATTTCGCAAGGCACTGTAGAGCTGACTGGGCTCTCCGTGCATTGGCGTCTGGTAAGAAGAGGGGCGCGGGTGTGTCCATTTGTCAATAACTGCTGGTGCGCGATTTCTAATATTAAATAAGTCTCAAGGTATTGCTCACCTGAGGAAGAATATGTCATGACAAGCTGTAGACCAGACCACACTATCTACCAAGAGAGGTTCATCTATATTATTCGTAGCTGTCTAATTACCACAACAAACCGATGCAGGCACTAAGACCACACTCAATGAGCTGTATAAGGTCATCAGCAAACAAGAAAATACTCATCCAGAAGCAGCTTTCCTAGTGGCCGGGGACCTTAATGCAGGCAAACTTAAATCCGTTTTACTTCATTTCTACCAGCATGTCACATGTGCAACCAGTGGGGAAAAAAACTCTAGCCCACCTTTACTCATCACACAGGGACGCGTGCAAAGCTCTCCCTCCATTTGGCAAATCTGACCACAATTTTGTTCTCCTGATTTCTGCTGACAAGCAAAAAACTGAAGAATGAAGTACCAGTGACTCGCTCAATACGGAAGTGGTCAGAAGACGCGGATGCTACGCTACAGGACTGTTTTGCTAGCACAGACTAAAATATGTTCTTGGATTCATTCAATGGCATTGAGGAGTATATCACCTCAGTCACCGGCTTCATCAGTAAGTGCATCCAGGAGGGTCTTGAAAAAGAGATTTCAAATCTCAATGAGCCTTGCGTGGTTAAATAAAATTGACGTCATCCCCACATCCCATACGTACATTTCCCAAACAGAAGCCATGGGTTACAGGCAACATCCGCATCAAGCGAAATCTGGCGCTTTCAAGGAGCGGGAAACTAATCCAGACGCTTATAAGAAATTCCGCTATGCCCTCAGATGAACCATCAAACAGGCACAGCGTCAATACAGGACTAAGATTGAATCCTACTAAACCAGCTCTGACGCTCATCGGATGTGGCAGGGCTTGAAAAATATAACGGACTACAAAGGGAAACCCGGCCGTGAGCTGCCCAAAGACAAGCCTACAAGATGAGCTAAATTACTTTTATGCTCGTTTCGAGGCAAGCAACACTAAAGCATGCATGAGAGCACCAACTGTTCTGAACAATTGTATGATCACTCTTTTCGCAGCGATGTGAGTAACAGGCTGACCACACCGCTCGTGTCACGTGTGCAAGCGTTGCAAAATACATTTTGAAATCTATGCTATTCAATTATTGCACCCACACTGCTTGCGAGCATCTGTGTTGCCAAGGGCTAAAATAGAAGTCCTTTCTATTTCTGCAGATCGAGCTGCAAGTCCTGCCTCTCCCATCTCTCATTGGTTTATAGAAGCAGGTACCCACGTGCCATCTCCTCATTGGTTATACCCACGTGGGTGATTGAAAGACGAACTGTGTTGCCGGTTGTCATGGTAACACAAAGTTTAGATTCCAAACACCATATAAATTCAAAGATGAAAAAGCCTGGAAGGAGGAGAGATGACTTGAAATTATTTGGTTGACCATTTTATGTGTGGATTAATTGTCAGAGTAGAGGATCTTGTGAATTTCAGGTAAAATAGCAACCTAATGTTTATATCCCAGTACAAATTAGCTAGTAACAGCAAGCTAGCTAAATAGGACAAATTAGCTAGCAAGTGCAAGCTAACTAGCTAAATTGCCATAAATGTTTAATGCTTTTCGACCTGTCCCCAAATTAATGTTATTGGTTCAGTTTGTTTTGATATTTTAACCTGCGAGTCGTGATCGCGTTTAGTGTATGGGGGGGCAAAATACATTTATGCACGATGGCGCACGCATGCAGCCGGTTTGGGATCCGTGTAAGACCTTTGAACCGGTCAACATTCACAAATTAGATTATCAACACGTGCACTCAAAGAAAGCATGGACTAACTGGCAAGTGTCTTCACTGACATTTTCAATCTCTCCCTGACCGAGTCTGTAATACCTACGTGCTTCAAACAGACCACCATAGTTCCAGTACCCAAGAAAGCGAAGGTAACCTGCCTAAATGATACCCTCCCTGTAGCACGCATGACCTGCAGCTCAGTATTCAACACCATAGTGCCCTCAAAGCTCAACACTAAGCTAAGGACCCTGGGGCTAAACACCACCCTATGCAACTGGATCCTGGGCTTCCTGACAGGTGGCCTTCAGGTGGTAAGGGTAGGTGACAACACATCTGGCATGCTGATCCTCAACACGTGGGGCCCCTCAGTGGTGCATGTTTAGTCCCCTCCTGTACTCCCTGTTCATCCATGCAAACACGGTCAAGCACAACTCCAACACCATCATTAAGTTTGCTGACAATACAACAGTCCGACAACGATGAGACAGTCTATAGGGGGGAGGTCAGAGACCTAGCAGTGTGGTGCCAGGACAACAACCTCTCCAACCTCTGCATGTGTGGTTTCCACCGTGAAGCATGGAGGAGGTCTGATGGTGTAAGGATGCTTTGCTGGTGACACTGTCTGTGATTTATTTGGAATTCAAGGCACACTTAAACAGCCTGACTACCATAGCATTCTACAGCGATACGCCATCCCATCTGGTTTGCGATTAGCGAGACATTTGTATTTATTTTTCAACAGAACAATGACCCAAAACACCTCCAGGTGTTGTAAGGGCTATTTGACTAAGGAGAGTCATGGAGTGCTGTATCAGTTGACCTGTCCTCCACAATCACACAACCGCAACCCATTTGAAACGGGTTGGGACCGCAGAGTGAAGGAAAAGCAGTCAACATGTGCTCAACTTGTGTGTGAAGTCCTTCAAGACTGTTGGAAAAGCATTCCCCATGAAGCTGGTTAAAAAAATTCCAAGAGTGTGTAAAGCTGTCATCAAGGCAAAGGGTGCTACTTTGTTCCATACTTTTACCTTGTAGAAAATAGAAAAATAAAGAAAAACCCTTGAATGAGTAGGTGTGTCCAAACTTTTGACTGCTCCTATATGCAAATAACCATTTTACGGTACCGTTTAATAAATCAAATCAAAGTTTATTTGTCAAGTGCACCGAATACAACAGGTGTAACCCTTACAGTGAAATGCTTACTTTCAGGCTCTAACCAATGGTGCGAATAAAAAGGTGTGTGTGTAGGTGAGTAAAGAAATAAAACAACAGTAAAAATACATTTGAAAAAAGAGTAGCAAGGCTATATACAGACACCTGTTAGTCAGGCTTATTTAGGTAGTATGTACATGTAGTTATCGTTAAAGTGACTGCATATATGATGAACAGAGAGTAGCAGAAGCGTAAAAAAGAGGGGTTGGCTGGTGGTGGGACACAATGCAGATAGCCCGGTTAGCCAATGTGTGGGAGCACTGGTTGGTCGGGCCAATTTAGGTAGTATGTACATGAATGTATAGTTAAAGTGACTATGCATATAAGATAAACAGAGAGTAGCAGCAGAGTAAAAGAGGGTGGGGGGGGGGACACAATGCAAATAGTCCGGGTAACCATTTGGTTACCTGTTCAGGAGTCTTATTGCTTGGGAGTAAAAAATGTTGAGAAGCCTTTTTGTCCTAGACTTGGCACTCCGGTACCGCTTGCCATGCGGTAGTAGGGAGAACTGGGTGGCTGGGGTCTTTGACAATTTTTAGGGCCTTCCTCTGACACCGCCTGGTGTAGAGGTCCTGGATGGCAGGCAGCTTTGCCCCAGTGATGTACTGGGTCGTAAGCACTACCCTCTGTAGTGCCTTGCGGTCAGAGGCCGAGCAATTGCCGTGCCAGGCAGTGATGCAACCGGTCAGGATGCTCTCGATGTTGCAGCTGTAGAACCTTTTGAGGATCTGAGGACCCATGCCAAATCTTTTTAGTTTCCTGAGGGGGAATAGGCTTTGTCGTGCCCTCTTCAAAACTGTCTTGGTGTGTTTGGACCAATCTAGATTGTTCTTGATGTGGACACCAAGGAATTTGAAGCTCACAACCTGCTTCACTACAGCCCCGTCGATGAGAATAGGGACGTGCTCGGTGTTCCTTTTCCTGTAGTCCACAATCATCTCCTTAGTCTTGGTTACGTTGAGGGATAGGTTGTTATTCTGGCACCACCCAGCCAGGTCTCTGACCTCCTCCCTATAGGCTGTCTCGTCGTTGTCGGTGATCAGGCCTACCACTGTTGTGTCGTCAGCAAACTTAATGATGGTGTCGGAGTCATGCCTGGCCATGCAGTCGTGGGTGAACAGGGAGTAGAGGAGGGGACTGAGCATGCACCCCTGGGGAGCTCCAGTGTTGAGGATCAGTGTGGCAGATGTCTTGCTACCTACCCTCACCACCTGGGGGCAGCCTGTCAGGAAGTCCAGGGTCCACTTGCAGAGGGAGGTGTTTAGTCCCAGGATCCTTAGCTTGGTGATAAGCTTTGAGGGTACTATGGTGTTGACCGCTGAGCTGTAGTCAATGAACAGCATTCTCACATAGATTCCTTTTGTCCAGGTGGGAAAGGGCAGTGTGGAGTGCAATAGAGATTGCATCATCTGTGGATTTGTTTGGGTGGTATGCAAATTGGAGTGGGTCTAGGGTTTCTGGGACAATGGTGTTGATGTGAGCTATTTCCAGCCTTTCAAAACACTTCATGGCTACGGACATGAGTGCTACGGGTCTGTAGTCATTTAGGAAGGTTGCCTTTGTGTTCTTGGGCACAGGGACTATGGTGGTCTGCTTGAGGCATGTTGGTATTATAGAGTCAATCAGGGACATGTTGAAAGTGTCAGTGAAGACACCTGCCAGTTGGTCAGCACATGCCCGGAGCACACGTCCTGGTAATCCGTCTGGCCCCGCAGTCTTGTGTATGTTGACCTGTTTAAAGGTCTTACTCATGTCGGCTACGGAGAGCGTGATCACACAGTCGTCCGGAACAGCTGATGCTCTCATGCATGCCTCAGTGTTACTTGCCTTGAAGCGAGCATAGAAGTGATTTAGCTCGTCTGGTAGGCTCGTGTCACTGGGCAGCTCGCGACTGTGCTTCTCTTTGTAGTCTGTAATAGTTTGCAAGCCCTGCCACATCCAACGAGCGTTGGAGCCAGTGTAGTATGATTCAATCTTAGCCCTGTATTGACGCTTTGCCTGTTTGATGGTTCGTTGCAGGGCATAGCGGGATTTCTTGTAAGCTTCCAGGTTAAAGTCCCACACCTTGAAAGCGGCAGCTCTACCCTTTAGCTCATTGTGAATGCTGCCTGTAATCCATGGCTTCTGGTTGGGGTATGTACGTACAGTCACTGTTGGGACGACGTCCTCAATGCACTTATTGATAAAGCCAGTGACTGATGTGGTGTATTCCTCAATGTCATCGGAAGAATCCGGGAACATGTTCCAGTCTGTGATAGCAAAGCAGTCCTGTTGTTTAGCATCTGCTTCATCTGACCACTTTTTTAGAGACCGAGTCACTGGTGCTTCCTGCTTTCATTTTTGCTTGTAAGCAGGAATCAGGAGGATAGAGTTTTGGTCGGGTATACCAAATGGAGGGCGAGGGAGAGCTTTGTATGCGTCTCTGTGTTTGGAGTACAGGTGATATAGAAATATTTTCCCTCTGGTTGCACATTTAACATGTTGATAGAGATTTGGTGGAACTGATTTAAGTTTCCCTGCATTAAAGTCTCCGGCCACTAGGAGCGCCGCCTCTGGGTGAGTGGTTTCCTGTTTTCTTATTTCCTTATACAGCTGACTGAGTGCGGTCTTAGTGCCAGCATCTGTATGTGGTGGTAAATAAACAACCACGAAAAGTATAGCTGAGAACTCTCTAGGCAAGTAGTGTGGCCTGCAGTTTATCACAATAGATTTTGTGCACCAGTTGTTGTTTACAAAGATGGACAGACCGCCCCCCCTTGTCTTACCGAAATGTGCTGTTCTATCCTGACGTTGCACCGTGTATCCCGCTAGCTGAATATCCATGTCGTCATTCAGCCATGATTCCGTGAAGCATAGGATATTACAGTCTTTGCTGTCCCATTGGTAGGATATTCGTGATCTTACCTCGTCTAGTTTATTGTCCAATGATTGCACGTTGGTGAGTAATATTGACAGTAACGGCAGCTTTCCTAGTTGCCTTCTGCGGGTCCGGACGAGGCATCCGGCTCTTCGTCCTCTGCGTCGCTTCCTTTTGCAAATAATTGGGATGTCTGCCCTGTGAGTGTTTGGAGAATATCGTGGGAGTCCTGCCTGCTGCTGTTGTTGTTGTTGTTGAAGAAATATTTGTCTAATCCGAGGTGAGTGATCACTGTCCTGATATCCAGAAGCTCTTTTCATCCGTAAGAAAAGGTTGCAGAAACATTAGGTACGAAATTATTTACAAATATCGCGGAGACCGTAAAATGGCGGCCATCTCCTCCGGCGCCATTCGGACCTTCTGTATCCTGTGCATATGACACATAAACTTTGATTTTATTTGATGTAGTTTGTTTTTACCAGAGACAACGATGTTGAAGAACATGACTTGCACCAAAGTCAGATTAGGATATCGGCCAAGGACTAGACTGTTTTTTTTACCTGGAATTTTTCCTTATTCTAGACTACTACTTCTAGTCTTGAAATCTTTACTACACTACTATCTCTGTTTAGCCCATTTTCTCAAAAGTGGGGTTACAAGTTAAATCAACTTTCAAAAAATATTTACTTTCCCATTGTTACTCAAATGCAGTGTATGCTATAGACTTTGTTTTGCTCTGAGTCTACTTTTATTCAATGTAAGAAAAAACATTTCAAATTTAGCTACATCAAGACGGTAGGTAAATAATGGTCTCATATAGGGAAGTAAACAAACACTGCTGCAGTCAGGCTATACAGTGTTAAAATGGTGTGTTAATGTCTTTCTGACAATGTTTGGATATGAAATACACACTCCAATACAAACAAACACTGTGCCTTGGAGACATATGATGGACTGGAAGGATTTTAAACATTTCCTCCCCATTTTCTGTTCTGTTTCAGATGAGGTTTCAATGAGAGAATCTTAATTGCATACTCATGTCCTCTCTTCTCACCTCATTTTGAAAACCCATTGGAGGAGAAGGTTAGAGGGGAGGGCCCTCTGGCTTTCTCATCCAATTGGTTTTGAGAAGGGGGCGGGGAGAGATGACGCAAGGAGTATTCAATTGAGATTCTTCCACTGACTGCTTTGCACCATAATAGTTCTAGGTCCCATAATGAGTTATAATACGGCATCCTCTTTCTCGGTTTCCTCCATAGATTGCGTTGTGTGAGCTCTGCTCTTCAAATATTCAGGGAAACATCAGCAGGGAGAGGGATTGGGTTTCTCTGAAGCATTTTTCCGTGATTTTGGAAATACTCCTAACAATCACGGCATGTGAAAACAGTCCCTTCTCTCTGTGCCCAAGGTGTCTGGGAACACTGGAGACATATTAGGCTGTCAAGCCTTCTGATCCATCCTCTAGTTCGAAATCATTCTTCAAAAGTCAGACACAAAGGGAAACGTATTCTAAATGCGGTGTGTAAGATGAATGGCAGTATTTGGCAGGGAGACTGATACTGCTCACATTGGGGAAACATGTCTCCTTTTGATTGGCATCACAACAAAATATTTTTATGGAATGACCACCCTTCCCCCCTCCCTATTATATGGCAGACACTTCTGTGAACACTGTGTGGGGCCTTCTCCCATCTGCAGCAGGTCAAACTAATTCTGCTTTTGTTATATTTGAGGAAATTGCCAGCGAATTTAAAGTTAAAGTGGTTGTAGCTGGAGATTACGAATGGTATCCTGATGACTAAGGGTGAGATGTAACAATAGAAAGGAGATTATGGCGTGGCGTTAAATTCTCAGCTTTAATTTTTCTTTCCCATTAATCCCAGATGATGATGGCTTTACCAGAGTGCCAAGTCTATGTACAAAAGCCTCCGTCAAAGCTTCTACCCCCAAGCCATAAGACTGCTGAACAGTTAATCAAATGGCTTCCTGGACTATTTGCATTGACCAACTTTTGATGCTGGTGCTTCTCGCTGTTTATTATTGTAGTTACAAATACATATAATATTGAATCTTCATGTATCATCATGCAACCTTATTTTCAATGGTTGCACAGGTAAACAAGTTATTTTCTCACTTTTTGGTGTCATGCATTATTGCTCTGTCCCAGGAACACAAATTGTTGTTTTTCAGACAAATGCTCAATTCCCATTATCTGATTCGCCCCACATTTGAAACCCTGATTGGTAAAATTATTTATTCCAGGAATGGAGGATTCATCTCAAGATCTCAAGCCATATTATTGATGTGGTTTGCTGGTTTCAGAAAAATTCACCCGATTTTGTGAGATCTGCCCATCTGTGAAACTCACTTGAAATAAAGACAATCTGGAATGTGCCCAGAATGTTACGCCGACACTGACATCATGTGACAGTGCGTCGTGAAGAATCATGATGGACGTGGCTGTGAGAAGTGTCCAAAGGCCAGACAGAAGTGATTGCGCTAAAGAAACACTGTTCACAAGATAAATATGTTGACAGAGGAGACAGTAAATATACTGTGTAATTTGTTTATTTTTTGAATACAGAAGTTCTGCTGGATGATTTAGCACACTGCTCAGCTAGCTAAGTAGAAAGCTAGCTAAGTAGCTAGCTAGCTCAAATTTGCTAGCACCTCTGGCTCTGTTCTACCTAGATAGGACACGATAGCTAGCCAGCTAGTTAGCATTAGGCAAAACCTAAAAAGTATTTTTTAATATAGAAATTCTGCTAGACGATTTAACACAAGATAGTTAGCTATATCATGCTAAAGACTAACGTTAGCTAAGTAGAATACGTTTGCTGGCTAGCTAGCAAGTAAACATCTGTCAGACCAAAGATGTTATAATGAGGTGAAGGACTGTAAACTTCCGAAACATCTGTCAGACCAAAGATGTTATAATGAGGTGAAGGAAAGTAAACTTCCGAAAGTGAGTGAAGGTAAGTGAGTGATTGTAGATGACACACACCCTTCAACATGAATACTGCAAAGAGACCAAACTCATCTCGTCTCCTCTTCTTATATTTGGTTGATGCAAAAAACAAACATGGTGGCGTGTGCAAACTTCCTATTATCGGATTACTTTTGATTTATCGGATTACTTTTTTTGAAAGTGTTTTTTTCAATGACTTTGATCAATGGTGAGCTCATATGTGATGTGATGAATTGTAAATAGTAATTGCTATAAGCTAATTCATATTATGGGTTCTGTCAGCTAAGAGTCAGCTAAATATGACTGCTTGTTTTGGATGATAGTGTTTGTCGCTATTTCTGTGAATGTCTGAACATTGCATTCAAAAATAAACGGGTCACATTCAAGACTTTGTAAGGACTGAGTTTGTGCAAAATACTTATGTGAAAAAAGAGTATGGGCATCTCAAATGCTGACTGTTGTGTCAATCGAAACTGGACATTCTAAATAAGCGTTCTAATCACAGCGTATGCTGTAGGGACCACTATAGAATGATCACAGCCGTTTCTTGGTACATGTTAAAGGCAATGTTGAAAGTTAAATTTGGCAATATAAATAGAATATTAACCCTTGTAGATGGCAACACAAGGTGAAGACTGGAGCTGACTGGGGACAACACCGGTATTCGGTTCTACAAACAAGTAGCTATTACACCTCGGCTTGAAGAACTAGAATACAACTGAAATTATATGCTTGAAGGTGATTGTCTCTGATATACGTGTTCATGGCCTTTGTTGGTAAAATGAATGAACTTGGCATTGCTAGCTGGCTTCGGTCTTATTCATCCTATGTTACTAGCAACTGGCATGCTGTATCAGGCAGCTTTAGATGTGAGGGGAAAACAAATAGCTGTGTTTGCTACGCTATCCATCTGGTTGATAAAAAAGTTAACATTAACTCACAACATCAGTTTGAGTTCACCACCTTAGCTAACAAAGTGAACTGGAGCTAGGTATCTAGAAAATAAATATAAATTTGCTAGCTATAATACTGACTATTGTGAACACTTTGTCAAACTACTTGGTTCCCCTGCCTGTTTATTGATGCACTGGTGACTGAAAAAGTTGGCAAGAAGAAAAATGCCCTTCTTGATTCCACTGCAAATAGGCTGTTGTTTTGATATAAATTGGCTAAATAGGCTTGTGCACATTTACATTAGTGTTTCATTAGTTAACTAAGTTACTGACTGACTAGGCTAATTCTTATTCATGTTTTTGGTCTTGTTGCATTTCAGATGAAGAGGGAGTTAGATCACTAGAAAGCAGCATACATACAGACCCGGGTCCATATTCACAAAGCATCTCAGAGTAGGAGTACTGATTTTTATGTCACAATGAATGATTACATTGACAAGGTCAGCTTGTCCTAGATCACTATCCCTACTATGTAGATGCTTTGTGAATACGGGCCCGGGAAGAAAGCTGTTTCCCAATACTTTGCACAGCAGTCTTTTACCACAGGACCTAGAGGTATTACAGTCAATGCTTATGAACTGAATATGTTAATGTACATTTCTATATCAATGACACTAACAAAAGGGTGGAATTGTTCAGCAACATGTGCAGTGAACATGGCTTTGGTGATGAAAGGTAAATAATGTATTTGTCATCTCCCTATCAGGCCACCACATGCTGTGACATGGTATGGATGGTGACACACATCTTCTTCAAGCTTCCTGACTGAATACTTGGGTTCAGTGGTTCTGGAAGAAAGGGCCTTACCTGGGAGTACAGGAACAGTCTCGCTGTCTCACAGCCATTCTGTCAACATGTAATAGTGTTAAGAATTAACAAAAATTCAGGAGAAAGGACCACACTTGAATGTAACACTTAACTAGTTGCCTTGAACACAGCTCACTAGCAAATCAACAAGCACCAGCTGCTAACCATTGTCAATGAGCCTCAACTACTGTTTGCAACTCTTACAGTGCCTTGCAAAAGTATTCGGCCCCCTTGAACTTTGCGACCTTTTGCCACATTTCAGGCTTCAAACATAAAGATATAAACCTGTATTTTTTTGTGAAGAATCAACAACAAGTGGGACACAATCATGAAGTGGAACGACATTTATTGGATATTTCAAACTTTTTTAACAAATCAAAAACTGAAAAATTGGGCGTGCAAAATTATTCCGCCCCTTTACTTTCAGTGCAGCAAACTCTCTCAAGAAGTTCAGTGAGGATCTCTGAATGATCCAATGTTGACCTAAATGACTAATGATGATAAATACAATCCACCTGTGTGTAATCAAGTCTCCGTATAAATGCACCTGCACTGTGATAGTCTCAGAGGTCCGTTAAAAGCGCAGAGAGCATCATGAAGAAGAAGGAACACACCAGGCAGGTCCGAGATACTGTTGTGAAGAAGTTTAAAGCCGGATTTGGATACAAAAAGATTTCCCAAGCTTTAAACATCCCAAGGAGCACTGTGCAAGCGATAATATTGAAATGGAAGGAGTATCAGACCACTGCAAATCTACCAAGACCTGGCCGTCCCTCTAAACTTTCAGCTCATACAAGGAGAAGACTGATCAGAGATGCAGCCAAGAGGCCCATGATCACTCTGGATGAACTGCAGAGATCTACAGCTGAGGTGGGAGACTCTGTCCATAGGACAACAATCAGTCGTATATTGCACAAATCTGGCCTTTATGGAAGAGTAGCAAGAAGAAAGCCATTTCTTAAAGATATCCATAAAAAGTGTTGTTTAAAGTTTGCCACAAGCCACCTGGGAGACACACCAAACATGTGGAAGAAGGTGCTCTGGTCAGATGAAACCAAAATTGAACTTTTTGGCAACAATGCAAAACGTTATGTTTGGCGTAAAGGCAACACAGCTGAACACACCATCCCCACTGTCAAACATGGTGGTGGCAGCATCATGGTTTGGGCCTGCTTTTCTTCAGCAGGGACAGGGAAGATGGTTAAAATTGATGGGAAGATGGACGGAGCCAAATACAGGACCATTCTGGAAGAAAACCTGATGTAGTCTGCAAAAGACCTGAGACTGGGACGGAGATTTGTCTTCCAACAAGACAATGATCCAATACATAAAGCAAAATCTACAATGGAATGGTTCAAAAATAAACATATCCAGGTGTTAGAATGGCCAAGTCAAAGTCCAGACCTGAATCCAATCGAGAATCTGTGGAAAGAACTGAAAACTGCTGTTCACAAATGCTCTCCATCCAACCTCACTGAGCTCGAGCTGTTTTGCAAGGAGGAATGGGAAAAAATTTCATTCTCTCGATGTGCAAAACTGATAGAGACATACCCCAAGCGACTTACAGCTGTAATCGCAGCAAAAGGTGGCGCTACAAAGTATTAACTTAAGGGGGCTGAATAATTTTGCACGCCCAATTTTTCAGCCTTTGATTTGTTAAAAAAGTTTGAAATATCCAATAAATGTCGTTCCACTTCATGATTATGTCCCACTTGTTGTTGATTCTTCACAAAAAAATACAGTTTTATATCTTTATGTTTGAAGCCTGAAATGTGGCAAAAGGTCGCAAAGTTCAAGGGGGCCGAATACTTTCGCAAGGCACTGGAACATAACTCCTCAAACAATCTCCAGCTGATACTAACCGCTAATAAGCCCCCACATCTGTTCTCACTCTGCTTATTAATCACCACTACCACCCGACTTAAACCTGACCAAACAGTCATTCCTCTCTGTTTTGCCTCGCATGCAAGACAACGGAACATGATAAGCCTCGATTTATCGTAGTACGACTCACAGTTTGTGTAGTTACTTATGTTTGATTCCTTACCTTGTTTGCAATGGCACTTGATCTCACCGCCTAGGATAAGGCTCTCCCTTCTCTATTATAAAGATGGCTGCGATCTGTTGTCTCGGTGCCCCACCACTGTTCCAGGCCTCACAAATAACCGTAATGCTGTGGCTGGCCTCCAGGCCGATCTCCCCACTGGAGGTCGCCAGCCCCCCCCCCCCCTAGGCCTCAAGTGCTGTCGGACTGGACAGTTTCCAGGCTACAGAAAAAGCCAAGCTGTTCCGCCTGGACTTGGGCTCCCTGTGGGGTAAGCTCACGGCTTCCACCCAGAAGCAGCCTGTAAACATCCTGGATGCCATGACTTCATGCCCTGCCAAGGGCCTTCCATCTCTCTGTGTGTCTCAGCTCCACTGCCCACTTGTCTACCTTATCAGCTTTTCCCAATTTCTATCCCTCCCACATCCCCAACTACTCAGCCAGTCATAGTTCCTCTGCCCTCCAAGACTGTGACCGCCGTCCTAGTTCATTGAACCAACTGCTTCTTTGTTCCAGTCTTCACTGAAAGCTGCAGCCCAGCCACGCCCTTTTACCCACCACTCCCTCTCCAAGGCCACCCCGGCTCATCCTCCACCTGCTTCCAGTCTCTTCCATTTTCCACCAGCAGATCCTACAAGGTACAGACATTAATCGTGCCGCTCACCTCACTCCTTCTCCCGCACATGCTCTTCAGACCCTCACCACTCCAGGGTTCTCACTGTCACAGAATTTTGCTTGGCTTTCTCCCACTACAGAGACACCATCTATGCAGTCCATCCTTCTCACCACCAAGAGTTGGATGACTTCCAATCCATCACGGATCTGTCTGTCCGTTTCGGTGGGGCAACCTTTATTGACTACCATTGCCAGTTCTCGGCAGCCGCTGCCTCCAGGCTCCTACAGTGGAACATCATGACATACCGGGGCGCCCTCGACGTGGAGCTCTACTGTTGCAGCTGGCAAAGTGTCCCTCACCTGCGACCTCTGTAGCTGCACATCCCATCCTACCTACACCCTGTCTGCCTCGCACTCAGCAGCCCCTGGAGCTTCCTCAGTCATGCTTCTGCTCGTAGTTCCGCCCCTCTTCCAACTTCTAGACAACTTTCTGTCTTCGTTGCCTCCTCTGAAGTATCGCCATGCTCATCCTGTGCTCTTCCCCCGACGGTTACGTAATCTGCAACAATCTGAGCCTGCACCTCCTGCTCTCAGAAACACACTCCTCCTTCAACTGATGATTCATTGCCATGGCTGAGAACTTGGACCTTCACCCTGACCCCTCTTTTGTCCAATACTTGCTTGATGGACTGAATTTTGGATTTTCAAACAGTCTTGTCTCTCGTCTCTAGGCTACCTTGCCTGCGTGTGAG
The DNA here is from genome assembly GCF_045791955.1 of Oncorhynchus clarkii lewisi. NCBI lineage: Eukaryota > Metazoa > Chordata > Actinopteri > Salmoniformes > Salmonidae > Oncorhynchus > Oncorhynchus clarkii. The sequence continues at coordinate 42,513,882 of NC_092150.1, forward strand.
AGTGATTGCGCCAGTGGGTAGGACTGCCGTCTTATCTGCCCTTATCGGCCCATTTTTAGAGTTGTTCGTAACTTGTTTTGTACATATTGTTGCTGCTACCATCTCCTATGACCGAAACATCAGTACTGGAATTGCTCACCTCAGACTGAACAAAGAGTTTTTCTATAATGAGTCGGACGCGAGGGATATACTGTTGACACCCGACCAGGCCCCAATCCCCGTGATTCACTGGAGAAAGAAACGTAGATTGAGGCAAAAGATCAGGGTGCCTTGTGAGGACCAGGCGACGATTGGTTAATCTGCCCTTGCCCTCCGTTCTGCTAGCTAACGTTCAATCGCTAGAAAATAAATGGGACGAACTGAAAGCACGTATATCCTACCAAAAGGACATTAAAAACTGTAATATTTTATGCTTCACTGAGTCGTGGATGAACGACGACATCAAGCACATACAGCTGGCGGGTTATACACTATCGGCGAGACAGAACTGCAGCCTCTGGTAAGACACGGGACGGGGGCCTATGCATTTATGTAAACAACAGTTGGTGCACAATATCTAAGGAAGTCTTAAAGTTTTGCTCACCTGAGGTGGAGCTGCAGACCTCACTATTTACACAGAGTTTTCATCTTTTTTTCGTAGCTGTCTATGTAACACCACAGAGCGAGGTTGGAACTAAAACCGCACTAAATGAGCTGTATTCTGCCATAAGCAAACAGGAAAATGTTCTTCCAGAGGCGGCATTCCTAGTGGCCGGTGACTTTAATGCAGGGAAACTTAAATCAGTTTTACCGAAATTCTATCAACATGTTAAGTGTGCAACCACACACAGAGATGCGTACAAAGCTCTCCCTTGCGCTCCATTTGGCAAACCTGACAATAACTCTATCCTCCTGATTCCTGCTTACAAACAAAAATGAAAGCAGGAAGCACCAGTGACTCGGTCTCTAAAAAAGTGGTCAGATGAAGCAGATGCTAAACTACAGGACTGTTTTGCTAGCACAGACTGGAATATGTTCCGTGATTTTTCAGAAGGCATTGAGGAGTACACCACATCAGTCACTGGCTGTATCAATAAGTGCATTGAGGACGTCATCCCCATAGTGACTGTACGTACATACCCCAACCAGAAGCCATGGATTACAGGCAACATTTGCACTGAGCTAAAGGGTAGAGCTGCCGCTTTCAAGGAGCGGGACTCTAACCCGGAAGCTTTTAAGAAATCCCGCTATGCCCTCTGACGAACCATCAAACAGGCAATGTGTCAATACAGGGCTAAGATCGGCTCCGGCTCCGATGCTCGCCAGATGTGGCAGAGCTTGCAAACTATTACAGACTACAAAGAGAAGCACAGCCGAGAGCTGCCCAGTGACACGAGCCTACCAGACAAGCTAAATAACTTCGATGCTCACTTCGAGGTAAGTAACATTGAAACATGCATGAGAGCATCAACTGTTCCAGATGACTGTGTGATCACGCTCTCCGCAGCCGATTTGCGTGTTAACAGGTCGACATTCGCAAGGATGCTGGGCCAACCTCTCCCTGTCTGAGTCTGTAATACCAACATGTTTCAAGCAGACCATTATTGTCTCTGTGCCCAAGAACACTAAGGTAACCTGCCGAAATGACTACCAACCCGTAGCACTCACGTCTGTAGCCATAAAATTTGTTGAAAGGCTGGTCATGGATCACGTCAATGCCGTTATCCCAGAAACCATAGACCCACTCTCATTTGTATACCGCACCAACAGATCCACAGGTGATGCAATCTCTATTGCGCTCCACGCTGCCCTTTCCCACCTGGACAAAAACAACACCTATGTGAGAAGGCTGTTCATTGACTACAGCTCAGCACCATAGTGCCCTCAAAACTCATCACTAAGCTAAGGACCCTGGATTTAAACAGCTCCCTCTGCAACTGGATCCTAGACTTCCTGATGGGCCGCCCCCAGGTGATAAGGGTAGGTAACAACACATCCTCTACGCTGATCCTCAACACTGGGGGTCCCTCAGGGGTGCGTGCTCAGTCCCCTCCTGTACTCCCTGTTCACTCAAGACTGCATGGCTAGGCATGACTCCAACACCATCATTAAGTTTGCTGATGATACAACAGTGGCAGGCCTGATCACCGACAATGATGAGACAGCCTATAGGGAGGAGGTCAGAGACCTGACCATGTGGTGCAAGGACAACAACCTCTCTGTCAATGTGATCAAGACAAAGGGGTTGATTGTGGACTACAGGAATAAGAGCACAGAGCACGCCCCCATTCTCGACGGGGCTGTAGTGGAGCAGGTTGATAGATTTCAAGTTCCTTGGTGTCCACATCACCAACAAACTAACATGGTCCATGCACACCAAGATGTGAAGAGGGCTCGACAAAACCTATTCCCCCTCAGGAGACTGAAAAGATTTGGCATGGGTCCTCAGATCCTCAAAATACTTTGCAGCTGCACCATCGAGAGCATCCTGACTGGTTCCATCACTGCCTGGTATGGTAAATGCTCAGCCTCAGACCGCAAGGCACTACACAGCGTAGTGTGTACAGCCCAGTACATCACCGGGGCCAAACTTCCTGCCATCTAGGACCAGGCGGTGTCAGAGGAAGGCCCTAAAAATTGTCATAGACTCCAGCCACCCTAGTCATAGACTGTTCTCTCTGCTACCACACGGCAAGCGGTACCGGGGCGCCAAGTCTAGGTCCAAGAGGCTTCTAAAAGCCACTAGACTCCTTAACAGCTAATAAAATGGCTTCCCAGACTAGTTGCACCCCCCCCCACGCTAATACTACAATAACATTTGATTTGACTCTACACTCCTCACTTCTGCTCCAGCCTCTGTGCCGCACTTGATGAAGTGCGGTAGTCTCCTACAGGGATTTATGATTGACCCCTTTTCCTCCCCCTATTCTCCCACTCCACCTACCAGTGGAATTGCCACCCGAAAGTGTTAAGGCATGACGCGTATCCTCGATCTCCGCCCCCCACGAATCTTCAGTCTCCAGCATCAATAGCCTCATCCCCAGTCCTGACCATGTCATCGCTCTCATTCATCTTGCCAAGGCCAACATTTGTGCCTCCATGATCTAGCTAATGTGAGCTAGCTAGCCAAGATGCGTTGTTTCTGGCATGCCACGATCCTGCTTACTTTACACGTGACATATATTTAGCTAGCTAGCTGCATTTTAACCTTATCTGGTTTAAAATGCAGAGATGTTCGATCGGGTTCAAGTCTGGGCTCTGGCTGGGCCACTGAAGGACATTCAGAGACTTGTCCCAAAGCTGCTCCTGCGCTGTCTTCTGCACTGTGTACTTAGGGTTGTTTTCATCAAGGATCTCTCTGTTTACTCCATACATCTTTCCCTTGATCCTATCTAGTCTCCCAGCCTGCCGTTGAAAAGATTACTCACAGCATGATGCTGCAACCAACATTCTTCAACATAGGGATGGTGCCAGGTTTCCTCCAGACGTGACACTTTGCATTCAGGCCAAAGAGTTCAATCTTGGTTTCATCAGACCAGAGAATCTTGTTTCTCATGGTCTGAACATCATTTAGGTGCCTTTTTGTAAATCCAAGCTGGCTGTCATGTGCCTTTTTACTGAGGAGTGGCTTCCATCTGACCACTCTACCACAGAGGGGTGATTGGTGGAGTGCTGCAGAGGTGTGTTTCCTTCTGGAAGTTTCTCTCATCTCCACAGAGGAACTCTAGAGCTCTGTCAGTGACCATTGGGTTTTTGGTCAACTCCTGGTTCAAGGCCCTTCTTCCCCCGATTGCTAAGTTTGGCCATGGCAGCCAGCTTGGTGGTTCCAAACTTCTTCCATTTAAGAATGATGGAGGCCACTGTGTTCTTGGGGACATTCAATGCTGCAGAAATGTTTTGGTATCCTTCCCCAGATCTGTGCTTCTACACAATCCTGTCTCGGAGCTCTACGGACAATTTCTTCAACCTCATGGCTTGGTTTTTGCTCTAACATGCACTGTCAACTGTTTGACCTTATATAGGGAGGTGTGTGCCTTTCCAAATCATGTCCAATCAATTGAATTTACCGCAGTTGGACTCCAGTCAAGTTGTAGAAACATTTCAAGGATGATCAATGGAAACAGGATGCACCTGAGCTCAATTTCGTGTCTCATAGCATTGCAATACATTTTAGAATAAGGCTGTAATGTAACAAAAGTCAAGGGGTCTGAAAACTTTCTGTATAAATGTACTGTATATGCTACTCATTATTGTTAGTTTTTTATGTGAAACATGGTCTTTGACAGATCTATAACCTTTATTCTCTTTGAAAGGAAGTCTACGAAGTGGTAGATCTATTCCAAGTGCACTATATTTATGCTTCCTGTTATTCAATTTCGTTTTTACATCTTTTACTTTCGGTTTAGTACACCAGCTCAAACAGCTGGAAATATTTTGTTTTATGGAAAATATATTTCACAATGGTTTAGATGGTACAACGAATCTCTACACAATTACTGCTTGATATGTCACATAACATTTTGATATTCAGAAGTTGTCTCACTCTCTTCCCACTTTAAGAATTACCAGCATGTATGTATGTTAGTCTAACCTGTCCCTCTTTGCCCACAACTTTGTCAGCACAATCATGGAAATAAACAGACTCTTTAGAAGCACTCACTGACATGGTGTATATTCATTCTGCTTTGTAGTTGGCGATAACAGTTCAGCACTCTCTTCCAGTGGAGGGATTCATAGGCCTTTCCCCTATCCAAGGGGTTACTTCTCCATAATGGTCTCATTATTCAACACTGAGTCCTGAAATACTGGGGGTGAAGTAATGAGTCTCCCACTAGTAGCTGAGTATCATCTTTTGCAAGAGTTTGCATCCAGAATTCATCCTGATGGTAAGTACTTTGGGGAGATACTGGGGCAGATATATATATATATATACAGTATTTATATATTGGGTTTTCAGTGGGATAAAATCTGCGGCCTGACACAGATATAGCTGGAGAGCAATGTATTCATCCCACTTCAGTATCACCATAGAGAGCAAGTGTGCATTACTCCTTTCACTATTGTGTCCAAGTGAGTAATCTTCTATTGAGTCAAGCCTGAGGTGTGCATCTGAATTTTACATTTTAAAGGTCATAAATGTGCTTTTCCATAGACCTGTCTGTCAGATTTGAAAACACATTCACCATCACAAAAATAAAGTAATCCAGTGTGTTTCATATTTGAAACTGAGTATATTAACTATTTCACTGAGTATATTATGATTATTGTACCTTCTCAAAGAAAAGCAGCATAAAAATATTGATGAATTATGATAATGATGTCTGCTATTAGTGTATATCTGCCAAGGCACTTCAAATCAAATACATTAAAAAAACAAAATACTGCAAAGTTTCCTAAGAACTAGAAGCGAGGCAGCCATCTCTGCCGACACCATCATCATCATCACTTCTCCCCTCCCTCCGTGTATTGAGGCCCGTCAGGACTAGCTAATGGCCCGTGGCTGTGCCTGTAGATGTGCCTATTACAATATTAGCCCAGATTTTTTTGAGTGGCGATAACTGACCAGCATTACGACCAGCAATACGACTGTCCCGAATTTTTCATACTCCCCAGGGCAATTGAACTGATTCCAGAAGCTGATCCAAAACACCGCTGGTGGAGAAGAGGTATTCGGAGTGGACTCCTAGTCCGACTCAGGAGGCACACACACCACCGACCTCTTCCGAGTATATTACTCGCTAATGTTCAGTCTCTGGATAGTAAAGTTGACGAGCTCAGGGAGAGGATTTCCTTCCAGAGAGACATCAGGGATTGTAACATACTCTGTTTCAAGGAAACATGGCTCTCGTGGGATATACTGTCTAAGTCCGCAAAGCCAGTTGGGTTCTCAGTTCACTGCACTGACAGGAATAAAGATCTCTCCGGGAAGAAGATTAACTACTCATGGGGTAATTTATGATGACATACAGAAACTCAAGTCCTTTTGTTCACCCGTCCTAGAATACCTCACAGTCAAATGCCATCCGTATTACCTCCCAAGAGAATTCTCTGAGGTTATAGTCACAGTCGTGTATATTCCCCCTCAAGCCGATACCATGACGGCCCTCTAAGAACTACACTGGACTCTATGAAAACTGGAAACCACATATCCTGAAAACACATTTATTGTAGCCGGGGATTTTAACAAAGCTAATCTGATGAAAACGCTACCGAAGTTCTACATTGACTATAGCACTCGCTCTGAGAAAACATTGGACCGCTGTTGCTCAGCTTTTCGAAACGCCTACAAGTCCCTCTCCCGCCCTCCCTTCGACAAATTTGATCATTCCTATCAGCAGAAACTCGACTGGAAGTACCTGTGCTACGGACTACTCAACGCTGGTCTGACCAATCGGAATCCATGCTTCAAGATTGTTTTGATCACCCGGACTGGGATATGTTCCTTGGTAGCCTCTGACAATAATATTGACGAATACACAGATACAGTGACTGAGTTTATCAGCAAATGTATAGGAGATGATGTACCCACTGTGACTATTAAAACCAACCCAAACCAAAAAACATGGATAGATGGCAGCATTCGGGCAAAACTGAAAGCGCAAACCACCTAGCCATGGCAAGGTGACTGGGAATATGGCTGAATACAAACCGTGTAGTTATTCCCTCCTTATGGCAATAAAACAGGCAAAACGTCAGTACAGAGACAAAGTGGAGTTGCAATTCAACGGCTCAGACAATCACTGACTACAAAGGGAAAACCAGCCACGTTGTGGACATCGAAGTCTTGCTTCCGAATAAGCTAAACCTTTTTCGCCGGCTTCGAGGACAACACAGTGTCACCGACACGGCCAGCTACCAAGGACTGTGGCCGATGTGAGTAAGACATTTAAGCAAGATTAAACCTTGCAAGGCTGCCGGCCCAGACGGGATCCCTAACCATGTCCTCAGAGCATGCGCAGACCAGCTTGCTTGAGTATTTACGGACATATTCAATCTCTCTCTATCCCAGTCTGCTGTCCCCACGTGCTTCAAGATTTCCACCATTGTTCCAGTACCCAAAAAAGCAAAGGTAACTGAACTAAATGACTTAGCCCTGTAGCACTCACTTCTGTCATCATCAAATCACATTTTATTTGTCACATGCTCTGAATACGACAGCCTTTTGTGAAAGCTTAACCAACAATGCAGTTCAGGCAACAATGATCAAATCATTATGGTAGGAGATTATAACAGTGTTAAGTACCTCAATGGACTGTAAAGGTAATCACTCTACAAACTATCATCACTGTGCCCTTAAGGAAATCATATATATTATGGACACATTAGAAATAGTGGATATTTGGAGACTCAAAAACCCTGACCTAGTGAGATATACATGGAGAATACTTAATCAAGCTCGTCATCTTGACTACTTGTCTCTTTCTCTCTTGCGTCAAAGGTTATGAAGGTTTAGGAGACAGAATGCGATCGGATCATCATCTAATTGGCATTCACATAACTCTTATAGATTTGCCACGTGGACGGGGGTATTGGAAAGTTTATCAAAGTTTACTGGAGGACAACTTAGTTAAAAATAAGACAAAATAATTAACTGAATTTTTCCAGTTTAATATAGGTTAGGCAAATCCCCTTATTGTTTGGGATACCTTTAAATGTACCTTCAGGGGTCATTCTATTCAATATTCATCAATAATAAAAAAGCAGTTCATGGCTAAAGAGACAAGACTAACAAGGGAAATCCATGAACTAATAGTACAGGTAGATAGCAATAAAAACGATACTACAGAGATACAAAATAAGTTAGAGGAAAAACAAAAAGAACTTGAGGAATTTATTCAAGAATGATCTAATGTAATCTATTACAAAAATAAAGCAAATAAATAAATAAATATAATAATAAATACATTTGAGGCTATTAAATCCTTTCAGTCTGGAAAAACCCCAGGGCTTGATGGCATACCAGTAGAGGTATATCAAGTATTTTTTGATATACTTAAAGCTCCATTGTTAGATTGTTTTAAATACTCCTATATAAATGGTAGTCTGCCAGGTACTCAGCAGGAAGGACTGATTCCTCTATTATTAAAAAAAGACACAGATGGCAAATATAAAGACCCAGTCTATCTAAAAAACTGGAGGCCCCTTACACTTCAATGTTGCGATGCAAAAATACTAGCGAAATGCATAGCATTCAGAATTAAATGGGTTTTACCAGTATTGCTCATCCTGATCAGACAGGTTTTTTCCATGGACGATACATTGGAGATAATATACAACTAGAACTAGAAATAGAACATCATGAAACATAACAAGCCAGGAATCGGATTTATATCGGATTTTGAAAAGGCATTTTATAAAGACTGGAATTTATTTATAAATGCCTGGATTTTTTCAATTTCGGTAATTTTCTTATAAAATGGGTAAAAAATAATGTATAGCAACCCCAGGTGTAAAATAGTAAATAACAGCTACTTCTCATAGTTTCGAATTGTTACTGTCACCATATCTTTTCGCTATGGCCATCGAAATGCTAGCTATTAAAATTAGATCCAATAACAACATTAGAGGATTGGTAATCCAAGGCTTAAAAACAAAGGTGTCCATGTATGCCGATGACTCAAGTTTTATATTAAGTACGCAAGCTAGATCCCTGCAATGTCTCATTGAAGATCTAGATAGGTTTTAGTCCAGAGAGTACAGAAAAGTTCATTATGATAAGTGTATAATATTGCATGTTGGATCTTTAAAAAATACAACTTTTACATTACCCTGCAGTTTACCTATAAAATGGGCTGATGGTGAAGTAGACATATTCGGTATTCATATCACAAAATATATAAATAAGCTCTCCACAATGAATTGCAATAGAAATAGACACGATCCTGCAACCATGGAGAGGTAAATACCTGTCTATTTATGAAAAAATTGCCCTGTAACTCTTTTTAGTCATATCTCAGTTTACTCACTTACTTACTTGTGGTGCTGCCTACTCCTGATGATTCGTTTTTCAAAGGATATGAGCAAAAAAACGTTTAACTTTTTCTGGGACACTGAACCAGACAAAATAAAACGTGCCTATCTATATAATGAATATGAATTGGGTGGATTGAGATTATTAAATATAAAAGCACTCTCTCTGAAAGCTTCACTCATTCAAAAGTTTTATTGAACCCTAAATGGTTCTCAAGTAGATTATTAAGAAAAGCTCATCCATTGTATAAAAATGCCTTTTTGCCTTTGTGCAGATTGCCATGTCTCATTTTCGAATAATTGAAAATTATACTTTTTTCAAAGTATCTGTCTTTTTCAAACAACAGAGCTGGTTACAATTTCAATTTCATCCCCTGAAAAGATAGAACAAATATTACAACAAATATTATGGCTGAACTCAAATGTGCTGGTTGAAAGATGTTTGAAAAGGGCATTTTGTTTTTAAAAACCTCTTAAGGTATAGGGGGCAGCATTTTCACTTTGGATAAATAGCGTGCCCAATTTCAACTTCCTGCTACTCATGCCAGGAATATGTGATATGCATATGATTAGTAGATGTGGATAGAAAACACTCTGAAGTTTCTAAAACTGTTTCAATCATGTCTGTGACTATAACTGAACTTATGTAGCAGGCAAAACCCCGAGGACAAACTGTTCTGAATTTTGACCGTTCCCTCTGTTGTCTTTGCCAAGGGATATTTGATAGGAACCATTTTTCAGTTCCTACCACTTCCACTGGATGTCACCAGTCTTTAGAATTTGGTTGAGGTTATTCATTTGTGTAACGAAGAAGAAGCACATCCTGGAACAAGGTCACACTATTGAGAGTTGCGCAAGACGTAAAAAGGAGCATGGTTTGTTTACTTGCTGCATTGAATACAGATTTCCCCGTCTACAATTTGATCGATTATTAACGTTTAAAAATACCTAAAGTTGTATTACAAAAGTAGTTTGAAATGTTTTGGCAAAGTTTATAGGCAACTTTTGAAATGTTTTGTAGTGACGTTGTGTTTTGGTAAGCTGTTTTTCCTGGATCAAACGCGCTTTATAAATGGATATTTGGGTATATATGGACGGAATTAATCGGAAAAAAAGGACCAATTGTGATGTTTATGGGACATATTGGAGTGCCAACAAAAGAAGCTCGTCAAAGGTAATGCATGTTTTATATTTTATTTCAGCGTTTTGTGTAGCGCCTGCAGGTTTGAAATATGCTACCCTCTTTATTGACATTGTGCTATCATCAGATAATAGCTTCTTAATGCTTTCACCGAAAAGCTTTTTAAGATCTGACATGTTGGCTGGATTCACAATGAGTGTAGCTTTAATTGAGTATCTTATATCATTATTTGAATTTGCCGCACTGCATTTTCCCTGTTTTTTTGTCAAAGTGGGATGCAAGCGTCCCCTATACCATAAGAAGTTTTAAATTATATTGTAAATTGGAATGGTAGAGTTATGTCATTCATGGAGTTATCAGAATTGTACGGGACGGTCTGCTCAATCCAAGAGTACAACCAATTGATTACAGCATTACCATAAAAATGGAGGTGGCAGCTGCAGGAAGTAGGGAACTGGTCTGTCTGCACAATATAAAGGAAAAAAACTGGCGGAGGAATAAAAATAGCATAAATAGGAAAGTATACCAGTTTGGTTGAGGGACAGCTATTGGGGAACTGTGGGGGGGGGGGGGGGGGGGGGTCATGCCAAATCTTCAAAGTCTGCAGAGAGGGATAAGGTGTAGTTGTGCCCTCTTCACGACTGTCTTGGTGTATTTGGACCATGATAGTTTGTTGGTGATGTGGACATCAAGAAACTTGAAACTCTCAACCTGCTCCACTACGGCCCACATTTTCCTGTAGTCCACGATCAGCTCCTTTGTCTTGCTCAGTTTGAGGGAGAGGTTGTTGTCATGGCACCACACAGCCAGGTCTCTGACCTCCCTATAGGCTGTCTCATCTTGGTCGGTGATCAGGCCTACCACTGATGTGTCGTCAGCAAACCTAACGATGGTGTTGGAGTCATGTTTGGCCACGCAGTCGTGGGTGAACAGGGAGTACAGGAAGGGACTAAGCACGCACCCCTGAGGTGCCCCAGTGTTGTGGATCAGCATGGCAGATGTGTTGTTGCCTACCCTTACCCCCTGGGGGCGGCATGTCATGAAGTCCAGGTTCCAGTTGCAGAGGGAGGTGTTTAGTCCCATGGTCCATCGCTTAGTGATAAGCTATTTGGGTACTATGGTGTTGAACGCTAAGCTGTAGTCAATGAACAGCATTCTCACATCATGAAGTGCTATTAGAGACTAGTTAAGGATCATATTACCTCTACCTTACCTGACACCATAGACCCACTTCAATTTGCTTACCGCCACAACAGATCCACATACGACGGAATCGCCATCGTACTGCACACTGCCCTATCCCATCTGGACAAGAGGAATACCTATGTAAGAATGCTGTTCATTGACTATAGGTCAGCATTCTACACCATAGAACCCTCCAAGCTCTTCTTTAAGCTTGAGGCCCTGGGTCTGAACCCCGTCCTGTGCAACTGGGTCCTGTAGTAGTAGGCCTGATTACCAACAATGACAAGACAGCCTACAGGGGGAGGTGAGGGCGAAATACAGGGCCCTGGGAGTGTGGTGCCAGGAAAATAACCTCACACCCAACTTTAACAAAACAAAGTAGCTGACTGTGTACTTCAGGAAACAGCAGAGGGAGCACCCCCTTATCTACATCGACTGAACCGCAGTGGAGAAATTGGAAAGCTTCAAGTTCCTCGGTGTACACATCACTGACAAACTGAAATGGTACACCCACACAGACAGTGTCGTGAAGAAGTTGCAACAGTGCCTCTTCAACCTCAGGAGGCTGAAGATGTTTTGCTTGTCACCTAAAACCCTTACAAACGTTTAACAGATGCACAATTGAGAGCATCCTGTCGGGCTGTATCACCGCCTGGCATGGCAACTGCACCTCCCATAACATAAGGGCTCTCCAGAGGGTGGTGCATTCTTCCCAACACATCACCGGAGGCAAACCTTATGCCCTCTAGGACACCTACAGTACCCGATGTCACAGGAAGGCCAACCACCCGAGCCACTGCCTGTTCAGCCTGATATCATCCAGAAGGCGAGGTCAGTACAGGTGCATCAAAGCTGGGACCGAGAGACTGAAAAATAGCTTCTATCTCAAAGCCATCAGACTGTTAAATAGCCATCACTAGCACCTTAGATGCTGCTTCCCTATATACATAGACTTAGAATCACTTGCCACTTTAATAATTGGAACATTAGTCACTTTAATAATGTTTACATATTTTGCGCTACTCATCTCATATGTATACTGTATTCTATTATTTTATATTCTGCTGTATTGTAGTCTATGCCGCTCCAAAATTGCTCATCCAAATACTTATACATTCCTTTACTTTAAATTTGTGTGTATTGTTGTGAAATTGTTAGATATTACTTCATTGTTTGAGCTAGAAACACAAGCATTTCGCTACACCCGCAATAACATCTGCTAAACATGTGTATGTGACCAATACGATTTGATTTGAATCCCTCCCTCTCTCAGGATGTCTCTCGACATCTCAGGTGATTTCCATGTTATAGTTACACATGACAGCATATCCTAAGTGCTTTGAAAAAACATCTACATGAAAAATGCATATGAAGCGGTTCCACATGTGATTTACATAATCTGGCCTTTGTGTAAGTATCTGTTTTCCCCGTTACGTATCTGTGTCTATCTTGTTGTGTTGTTTGTGTCAGTGTGTATTGCATGGCCTGGCTGTCTTTTATTAAGTATAGCTGTCTTGTTGTGATTGTGTAATAGGGCCATTGTGTTTGTGTCTGTTTGCAATCTTGTCTGTGTGTGTAATTGTGTACAGTGCATCCTTACTGTCTAGTTGTTTTGTTTTGTGTGTACTGTGTTCTCTGGCTGTCTGTAAAGTCCTGGGGTGTGAAAGCAGGCCCCACGCCTGCCACCTGTGCCCCAGTACGCAGCATAGTGATGGATGGCATGCTTGTCCAGCCCCAGGCCTCTCTGGAACCATGATAGATACCCTTACAAACACTGCCTTGTTGTGCCCAGGGATACCATCCACAAACCGTGCTGAGGCTAGTTAGCTGGTCTATGCACGCACACACACACAAAGCATACGTAGACAAAGAAACAAAAAAAGACACATACACATGAGGTATACACACAGGAACCCCTGCTGAAAGTGTGCTCAATAGAGCATCTCTGGTGCTGTCTGGTACACTTTACTATGTGGCCAATCATTTATTGTAGATTTATCTCCTTGCCTTACAGCAGCGGGACCTGTGCCTTGTTCTACTGTCATTAGAAAGAAGAGAGCAGAGAGAGAGAAGGGGGGGACAACACAGAAAGAAGAACAGAGATAGACGCAGAGGTGGTAAGAGGAAGGATAAAAATAAAGAATGGGTTAAATATAGATGGATATCGCTGAGGGAGAGAAAGAGGTAGACACAGAGAAATAATTTGAGTTTATTTCACAAGGGTTTAACAAACAAAGCTTCAATACTGCATACACAAGATCAATAAATCAAAACAGACACAAATATAGCAGTTGTCACGCCCTATTAGTTCAACCACTGAAGATCAACTTCAGTTTTAGGAAGATTTGTGCCTTGAAAAGAAAGGAAAAGAGAGAGGGGGCTATACAGGTATAAAAAGACAGAAGGGAGGTGCACAGACAAAGAACATAAGCAAAGAGGGAGCGAAAGATAGACAATGACAGGGAAAGACCGAGTGAGCCAGAGAGAGTGCATCTCAGCGGATTTAATGAACCCTGCGGACGTTGCTGTCTGGTGATGCTCTCTCACCCTTGGCCCTTGCTGTCAGACCCCTAAAGCTCTATCAACCAGCTGCAGGAACCATTGCAGCCTGCAGAGTGGGGAGGGCAGGCAGTGATGCTGTCTTCTCTACCTACCCCCCCATACAAACACTCCCTCAAAAGCCTGCCTCACCTCTCCCTCTATACATTTCTCTACACCTCTGTTTCTCTCCCTCTCTTTTCACTCCCTCCCTTCCTCCCTCAATCCCTGGTTTGCACCATTCACCTCCGTACTTGGGAGAGATGGAGTAGACTCAGACTAATCTGAATTCCTTCTCCGGTTATTCAGAGCACCAGGTCTTCAGAGAAGAGCAGAGGGGAGGAGAGAGGGGGAAAATGGAATGAGAGAGAGACCTTTGACTTGGCACGTATGCTGAGATGAAGAACAGTATGCAGATCTTCCAAATGTCAGTAAAGAGAGAGAGAGAAATAGAGACTGACCCGTGTGTTTTGGAGAGAGGAGGACAGAGGGAGTGAGAAGGAGAGGGAGTGAAAGAGAAATGCATGTTTTAGAGATTGATGTGAGGTAATGAGAGTGAAGGACACCGAGAGAGAGACAGAGAGGATGAATGATCTTGTCTTTGATTGATGACCGAGGAAGAGAGAAGAGAAGGAGAGAGAGGAGGAAGGTAGAGAGAGAAACAGAGAAAAGGGAGAGCGAGAAAGATGCGTGTGTGTGTGATTGTCGTATTTAGTGATATCAGTTAAATTAGGTGTTTTGCCCGTCTTAATAGAGGCAGAAGAAAGTTGTCACACAGCTAGTGTGATTAATTCATGTTTGCTTCTTAAATCCCAATCTAAGCAGTGCCTCAGGAGAGCCAGTGAATGCTTCTTCATTTGGCCTGTCAGAAATACAAAGAGGAAATGTAACCCAAATAAGCCTGGCCAGAGATGGCTGCTTCATCATAATTATGATGAGGTGCCTGGAGTATATCCATACACCCACCTGTGGCGCCTCAAACAAGCTGACAATAATAAAATCCATACCTGGCTGCTACTGCTAGTGCCAGGATGACCTTCTCCTAACAGATGTTAACTAACGCTGTGTCGCTTCCTCCGTATGAATGCTCAGGTCTAATAGACAAAGTTAATCCTTCATATTGAGAGAAATTGTTCATAACAGTAGCGTTTTGATATTCTATGAATGGAGAGTTATCAGCTTATCGGTGAAAGACTCATGTTTAAATGGTGACGGAGAGAAGCAATTTCACCTGGTTTTCAAAATACTTTTTCTCCCATCTCCTTTGGGAGAGAAATAGCTTCAAAGCTTCTATTGCAGTGGCAACCATGGTGATATCGAACAATCACATGTTTTTTCCCCTCTATGTTAGCTGTCATATTAGATCCTGAAATATACTACATTATTTCCTATCTTATTTACATATCTTTGTGTTCAGTCAGTTGTGGGTTATTTGATATTTTCTATGATAATTCATTCTCTGTTGTACTCTACGCTGCATGGTGAGTTTTCCTTACACACTAATATATACCACATCAAAAACAATCAGAACAATGCAATAAAAACTTTGTGGAATTGCACCACAGGGTTCATACATCATGCTATTTTAAGGGGTTTCAGAACCACAAAAAAAAATGAAGCCCCCAAGGGAGCAGCTGATAGAAACATTTCAAAACAACTGCTGCTTTTATGTTCTGCAGAGTAATTGTTTTGTTCCTGCGTGCGCTGAATACATACCTCAACACATGCCTACATTTAGTTGAACGCAGGTTATGTAATGCAAAACAAAGCAGATTTCAGACAAGCTAGCAGGCCATTGGTCTGGAATAGTTTTTTTTACAATGCTAAACGTCTCTTTATTTGGGGAGTTTGGAGTTGTGCCTGTGAAATGTCCACATTTTCAATGCAGTCTTTTATGTGTTAGCTGTCACGCTCTGGCCACAGCGAGGTTTTGATTCTCTATTTTGGTTAGGCCAGTGTGTAACTAGGGTGGGCATTCTAGTTTCTTTATTTCTATGTTGGTGTGGTTCCCAATCAGAGGCAGCTGTCTATCATTGTCTCTTATTGGGGATCATATATAAGTTGTCCTTTTTCGTTTGGGTTTTGTGGGTAGTTGTTTTCTGTTTAGTGTCTGCACCTGACAGAACTGTTTCATTTTTGTTCAACTTTGTTGCGGTGTTCAGTTTTATTGTGTTCAGTTTTATTGTGTTCAGTTTTATTGTGTTCAGTTTTATTGTGTTCAGTTTTATTGTGTTCAGTTTTATTGTGTTCAGTTCTATTGTGTTCAGTTTTATTAACTACCATGCTGCACCTTGGTCTCCTTCTTCATCCGACGACAGCCGTTACATTAGCAGTTTTATCTCATTCAAAGTTGTTTAGCAAATGGAGATAGGAAATGAGCTTTCTGATGATATAATGTAACATTTGCTAACATACATTTTTGGGATCCAGTACTGGATCAAATGGAAACAACCAGGAGCGAATGAATAATCCATTGATCAGCAGTCCATCCTCATCCTAGAGTTTAAAAATAAAAAAATAAATGTAATTTCACCTTTATTTAACCAGGTAGGCTAGTTGAGAACAAGTTCTCATTTGCAACTGCGACCTGGCCAAGATAAAGCGTAGCAATTCGACACATACAACAACACAGAGTTACACATGGAATAAAGAAAACACAAAGTCAATAATACAGTAGAACAAAATAAAACAAAAAGTCTATATACAGTGAGTGCAAATGAGGTAAGTTAAGGAAATAAATAGGCCATGGTGGCGAAGTAATTACAATATAGCAATTAAACACTGGAATGGTAGATCGGCAGAAGATGAATGTGCAGGTGGAGATCCTGGGGTGCAAAGGAGCAAAATAAACAAATACCAGTATGGGGATGAGGTAGGTAGATAGATGGGCTGTTTACAGATGGGCTATGTACAGGTGCAGTGATCATGGGCTATGTACAGGTGCAGTGATCTGTAAGCTGCTCTGACAGCTGGTGCTTAAAACTAGTGAGGGAGATGTGAGTCTCCAGCTTCAGAGATTTTTGCAATTTGTTCCAGTCATGGGCAGCAGAGAACTGGAAGGAAAGACAACCAAAGGAGGAATTGGCTTTGGGGGTGACCAGTGAGATATACCTGCTGGAGCGCGTGCTACGAGTGGGTGCTGCTATGGTGACCAGTGAGCTAAGGCGGGGCTTTATCTAGCAGAGACTTGTAGATAACCTGTAGCCAGTGGGTTTGGCGACGAGTATGAAGCGAGGGCCAACCAACGAGAGCGTACAGGTCGCAATGGTGGGTAGTGTATGGGGCTTTGGTGACAAAACGGATAGCACTGTGATAGACTGCATCCAGTTTGTTGAGTAGAGTGTTGGAGACTATTTTATAGATGACATCACCAAAGTCAAAGATCGATAGGATGGTCAGTTTTACGAGGGTATGTTTGGCAGGATGAGTGAAGGATGCTTTGTTGCGATATAGGAAGCCGATTCTAAATTTAATTTTGGATTGGAGATGCTTAATGTGAGTCTGGAAGGAGAGTTGACAGTCTAACCAGACACCCAGGTATTTGTAGTTGTCCACGTATTCTAAGTCAGAACCGTCCAGAGTAGTGATTCTGGACAGGTGAGCAGGTGCGGGCAGTGATCGATTGAATAGCATGCATTTAGTTTTACTTGCGTTTAAGAGCAGTTGGTGTGAGTGGAATCACTTGTCAGTCAGGGTTGTTGGAGATGTCTGTGGACAGATTGCTCACAGTTGTTAAGAATCTTCTGGAACACATCCATCTGCAGCGCCTGTTCAGCATGTGGCAATAGATAAAGTACCCGTTCCCTCTGCTTACATCTGCCTGTGGCTACCGAGTGACTTCTCTATGGCTGTTATCTCCTAGACAGGTACAGATGAACATGCTTCCCCAGCTTGATGCCCATGATGAATAGGCATGCACACACTTATGTGTCTCTCTTCCCTACAGAGGTGGAGGTATTATTAAGCCTCATGGTAACTCTACTCTAAAGGTCTGTCCAGTGGGAGGAACTCACTGTTCTCACTAAATGTGAATAGCATCTTAACTTATCCTCTTCCCTTTCCTCTATCCCTCTCCTAACTTCTCTCATTCCTCTCCTTTTCTCCCCATCCCTTATCTCCCCTCCTCCTGTGCTCTTCTCTCATCTTCTCTTTTTATTATGCTATCAGTTTCACTTTGCATCAGTCTCTGTCTCTGCACCAGAACGAACACCAGAGTTGTTATTTCACAGCGAAGGCCTTTGCTGTCATGGAACCATTCTGCAAGAAAAACATGAGGCTGTCTTTGATAATAATCCTATGCCAGCAGCAGGCACCAGAGATGTTCATTTGCATGGAATAATTGAAGAGTAGTCCAGCAGTATGGGATGTTTTTGTCTCTGAGCAGAGCTGTGTGAGAGAAAGAGTTGCCCCATGGCCAGTGGAACTTTAGGCAGATGTGAGCTGCCTGTTGATGTGGACTCGAGAGGAGTTGGATGTTCTCCTCTATTGACCTGGAAAGAAGTGGCTTGAAACAATATACAGTATATACAGTGCTTTCGGAAAGTATTCACACCACTTTACTTTTTCCATTGTTTTTGAGTTAGTCTGAATTTAAAATGGATTAAATACAATTTGTGTCACGGGCCTATACACAATACCCAATAATGTCAAAGATAAAAAAAAAAAAAAATTAAAAGGAAAAGCTGAAATGTCTTGAGTCAAGTATTCAACCCCTTTATTATGGCAAGCCAAAATAATTTCAGGAGCAAAAAAATTGCTTAACAAGTAACATAATAAATTGCATGGACTCACTGTGTGCAATACTAGCATCTAACATGATTTATGAATGACTACCTTGTGTCTGTATCCCACACATGCAATTACATATAGTGAATTCCAGAACAGAATCAACTACAAAGACCAGGGAGGTTTCCCATGCCTTGAAAAGAAGGGCACATATTGGTAGATGGTTAAAAACATTTAAATTGAATGTCCCTTTGAGCATGGCATCATTATTAATTGCACTTTGGATGTTGTATCAATGCACCCAGTCACTACAAAGATACAGGTGTCCTTTCTAACTCAGTTGCCGGAGAGAAATTGTGACTTTAAAGCAGGTACAGAGTGTCATGACTGTGATAGAAAACTAAGGATGGATCAACAATGCAGTTACTCAACAATATTAACGTAAATTACAGAGTGAAAAGGAAGCTTGTACAGAATAAAATTGTTAAAAAACATAGTTGAAGTCGGAAGTTTACATACACTTAGGTTGGAGTCATTAAAACTTGTTTTTCAACCTCTCCATAAATTTCTTGTTAACAAACTATAGTTTTGGCAAGTCGGTTAGGACATCTACTTTGTGCATGACACAAGTAATTTGCCCAACATGCATCCTGCATGCTAGCCTCCCTTTATGTTTGATTCATGATGAATGGCCTTGGGGATGTAAAGGACTTATAAATAGGAAGGTATATACACACTCACACACGGTGTCACGCCCTGACCTTAGTTATCTATGTTTTATATATTATTTTGGTCAGGTCAGGGTGTGACGAGGGTGGGTATGCTTGTTTGTCCTTCTAGGGTTTTTGTATGTCTAGGGGTGTTTGTTAGGCTAGGTTTATTGTAGGTCTATGGTGGCCTGAATTGGTTCCCAATCAGAGACAGCTGTTTATCGTTGTCTCTGATTGGGGATCCTATTTAGTTTGCCATTTTGGTTTTGTGGGTTATTGTCTATGTGTAGTTGCCTGTCAGCACTTGTTATTGTAGCTTCACGTTAGTTTGTTAAGTGGTCTTCGTTTAATTAAAAGAAGAATGTATTCTTATCACGCTGTACCTTGGTCTCCTCGTTATGACGAACGTGACAAATGGTTGCATCTCCTGTGAAATCTCGATTGTCACAAAAAAAAGTATTTTTATTCATGTTGCTTGCCTTGTGTCTGACCATGTAAAATTATGTTGTCCTTTTGGAATTGTTCCCATTCGGACTCTTTGTGTAATAGACTAAATGCTAGTTAAATCAATACACTTAATGTTGTTAAAGCCAACAGTTGTTGTTATATGACTTTTTTGTTTCATATTTTGTAATTCCAGTTCGATTTTGATGAAATCAGCCCTGAAATGAATGTTGTATAATGTTATGGTAAATATTTAAATTTGTCTTCATTTTCAAATAAAGTTATTGACTTATGAATATTATTTCACTTGTTTGATTTATGTAAGTGTTATGTGTTTAATATACTATCCAGATAAGAAAGTGTTTGATCACAGAACATTACATCAGATTTAAACTGGGCAGGAAAGGGTTAAATGTGTTACACTTATATTCTCTACATTTAAGTAATTTCTTAAAATCATATGTGCGATTAAAATGTAACTCAATGTTCTTTCTTTGTGTACAGGAGCCATTTGGAAGAACCCTGCAACTCAGGATACCACAGGTGAGGGTGTTCAGATTTAGGTCACTTGTTACCTGAAAGGGGCCTCCAATTGTGAAGGCGGTAGGCGGCGCTTCAGACCATCTGTCTCAAAGCCAGCCTCTACCCCCAATTCACAAGGCTGTTCCAAAAGCTGAACCCTGGGCTGACTACTGCACCCTACCACACACCTACCATGTATTCATATTCTTTACACACTGAAATCACTTTAGTCTACAGGACCAATTAAATAGTTATGTCACCTTACTGCACTACTATGCTTTCATATCATTAGGTGCTGCTACTACACTGTACCTTACTCCACTCACTATGCACACTAGCTTCTTGTTTAGATTAAGACACCGCAGAGCCAGTGCAAGATACATCTCAGAAAATCTATAATAGCTAGCAGCAGCCATAGCAGCTGGAATGGCACATCATTTTGGAATCGCACATCACGTTGAACAACAAAATAGCTGATTACATTACAAGATTTGTGGCTTCTGCTACCTAATACGAGGACGAATAGGGCAGTTTTCTTGCAAAACTAGCAGTTGTATAATGTTATCGGTGTAACAGTTGGGATAATGTGACAATTCGGAATGCAACAAATTTTTCATCCTTGGATTGAGGTACATGTTCCGAGCCATATCTCACGCCGGCTCCGCGTTGTCTTAATATAAACAGGATGCCTGTCCGACCCTAATGCAGCTGTAAGCAAGTGGGTCTGCTGCCTAGGGCAAAAAAATCCGTAGTGTACTATATCCTTAAAGGCAATTTTTTTAAATCGTATTTTTCATTTATTTAGTTTAGTCTTTTTCTAATGTTATATATGTTGTATATTTACAATGTCACTTTTTTGATTGCTTTCCTATGTTACTTATTTGGATTACTACGTCATTTTTTCACCGTTGCACTGTGTAAGAAGCCTGCAAGTACATTACAATAAAAATGGATTTGACTGGATTTGATTTGTCATCACCAGTGGATCCAGGTGACCAGAACTGTCCCTCATTTATTGATATTACACTCAATAATTTACAGTACTTTTCCACAACATATTTAAATATTAAAAATCTAGGCTGTTTGGCTTTGTGAGGAAAACGGCACATGAACGGCAAGAGCACAGCTGCCATGTGACTCAAGCGGCCTATTACGAGAGCGCCCCATCAGTGAGGCCGATGGGGAAAAACGTATGTTGCGTGGTGCTAGAGCACTCTGGAGGGAGTTGATCATTGTTAACTGGGAAGTAGCTTCGTGCGATTTCCTTCATGCAAACCATTCCACAATGACCTGAGTGTAGCTGTTGCAACACTGCTTTCCTCGGTGAAGGCAGAATTATAACTCTACTCCCCCACAGCAGACAACCGGACTGTACTGACAGCTCAGTTTTCCTGGAAAGGTAAGGTTTCAGTTACGGAGCATCTCCTGCAACTTTACCTTTGATGATAATAAACCAACATTTTTGGTGTTTCTC
Source organism: Oncorhynchus clarkii lewisi (assembly GCF_045791955.1). NCBI lineage: Eukaryota > Metazoa > Chordata > Actinopteri > Salmoniformes > Salmonidae > Oncorhynchus > Oncorhynchus clarkii. The sequence goes on from NC_092150.1 coordinate 42,535,570, forward strand.
CACACTTGTTTAGAAGTGACTGGTGAGTTTTCCATGTGTCTTGCCTGAAGTAGAAGATGTCCATTTGGTGTGACTCTGGGTTGAACACAGGTAGTGGTAACCTGGAAAGTCCATCTGTGTTGTCGTGCAGTTCTGACTTGCGGTATTTAATGTCCTAGGTGTGTGCTGACAACACCAAATCCCACCTTTTCATTCTGCTTGCAGCAAGTGACGGAATTCCAGTATGCGGTCGAGAGATACTCGTGATCGGGACGATGATCTGTAAGAAGGGTGAACTTCCTCCCATACAGATAGTGGTAAAACTTACGCACTTCAAAAACGATCCCTACAGCTTCTCATTCTATCTGTGCGCAGTTACTTTCTTCAATCTCCTCCATGCGAATTCGATCAGTTTCACTTCACCGGAAGGCATGATAAAGGACATGACTGCTCCCACACCATATGGATTAGCATCAAAAGCTAGTTGGATGGGCAATGACGGGTCAAAGTGTGTCACTGCCTCAGATTTTAGGAGAGTTCCCTTGGTTTTCATGAATACTTTCTCAGATTGTTCTGTCCATGTTTTCACTTGACAAAGCAACTGAAGCTACGGATTCATATTCATTGTTAAGCTCGGGATAAAGCATCGGTAAGAATTAAATAACCCCAGGAAAGAACGTAGTTGGCTCTTGTTCTGAGGAGTTGGGGTATCCAATACAGATCTTGGACGGAGCTTTGTGAAGGCCAGTGGCGTCGATGACTTGTCTGAGGTAATATAACCGATGATTGGAAGAATGCACATTTGTCCATACGAGCTCACAGTCCATAGTCCTTCAATCTATGTAAGGTCGCATCCAAGTTCTGGAGATGGTCCTCATCTTTCCCAGTAATGAGGATGTATTCCAGGAAGTATTGCTCTCCTGGCAATCCACTCAGAATGGTCTATTTCTCACTGGAACAGCGCTCGAGCACGTGTGTGTCACGACGGTCAGCAGCTCATTTGACTTTTTATCCACGTCAATCTGAATTTATGTTTGGCATATGTCGATTTTCCTTGACTTTTGATGCCCAGCTAAGCTTAACCTGTGGTAGCAGATACTGCTCAGCGGAAAACACAGGGTTTTAACTTGATTTATTAGCATCACCATTAGCCGACGCCAATGGCGACAGCTAGTTTTACTGGGGTCCGACACATAACAAAAAAGACACTACAGACAAGACTTTACAATTTACATACATTTAAAAACATTAACATGTAGTGTGTGTGTGTGTGCGCATGCGTCTATCAGTTACACATACTGTACATATCAGTACATACACAACAAGTAGGTCACATGGGGGAGAGGTGTTGTGCCATAAGGTGTTGCTTTATTAGTTATTTAAACTAGGTTTGTTCACTTACACTATATAAGATGGAAGGGAGTTCCATTCACTCATTGCTCTCTAAAATAATGTATGTTTCCTTGAATTAGGTGACATTTCTATTGGGGGTAAGTGTTTGCGTCAGTGTTGTGTGTAAGTTGAATATGGAAACATTTTGGAATTTCCAACACATTAATGTTTCTTATAAAAATGAGAAGTGACGCAGTCAGTCTTTCCTCAACCCTTAGCCAAGCGAGATTGGCATGCATAGTATTAATATTAGCCCTCTGATGACAATGAAGAGCAAGATGTGCTGCTCTGTTCTTGGCCAGCTGCAGCACTTGACCATATGGACAATAATCAAGATAAGATAAAACTAGAGCCTGCTGTCAAAAAGCAGAGCATCACTTTATTACGGACAGACCTCTCCCCATCTTTACAACCATTGAATCTGTATGTGTTAACCATGACAGTTTACAATCTAAGGTAACACCATGTAATTTAGTCTCCTCAACTTGTTTAACAGCCACACCATTCATTACCAGATTCAGATGAGGTCGAGAACTTAGGGAATGATTTGAAGCAAATATAATGTTCCTAGTTTTAGAGATGTTCAGGACAAGTTTATTACTGGACACCTATTCCAAAACAGACTGCACCTCTTTGTTAAGGGTTTCAATGACTTCATTGGCTGTGGTTGCGGATTCTTGAATCATCAGCATACATGGACACACATGCTTTGTTTAATGCCAGTGGTAGGTCATTTAAAAAAATAGAAAATAGAGAGCCTAGAAAGCTGCCCTGCGGTACACCACACTTTACATGTTAACTGTGACTTTAAAGTCTCCACATATCCTGATACCACTATCCTTCTTAAAGTGGAACTAACTGCATTTTAGCAACTTGTAATCTCATTAAAATGTGTTCATATACACCAAAAGGAAGAATATGACACATAAAAAAATCTGAAAATAGATATGGTCATTTTCACATTTTCGTAAACTCTTAGAGTGGCTTAAGTTGGCTAGCTTGCTAGCTAGCTACTTCTAGACAGAATTGAGAGAATCCCTCACTCTGACCAGTTTTTTTTCTCTCTATCTAGCAGAGCTGGTTAGCTAGGCAGTTTACATGCTATCTGGAGCATTCGTGACAAACTATTACTTTTTTTTCTACATTTACTGACACCGGTCATATTCAGCAGGTGTTGCACGTTCGTAAATTCCTCAGTTATTCTGTGCTCTGGCACGCTCAGATGAGAGTGCTCTGAAATTGGAGTAGATAGTCAGAGTGAATTTGCAAGAGATACTGTATGCTAACTGGACAACAGTTGTTCAAGTTCTTGCTAGCTAACCAAATGACACCTGCATCTCTAGCTGTGAATAGCCACTGAAAAACGATATAAGGGTAAAAAGTCAGTCACTCATCCACTCCACAAATGACATGACATTCTCCTAGCAGCTAGCAAGCTAAAGTTATGCTCTGTGTTTTTAGCTTGCTACACAAATAGATACACTAGCCTATTAGCCAAATTATGACTGGCTTGTGATTATTACCCTTGCTAGTTTGAGTGTTTTGACATTCCCAGCCTTAGTTATGTTTGTTTGCTTTTTTCCAAGATATTGAGTCACTGAAACTGAAACAGTGCATCCTGAGTGGAGGCAAAAAACAATGTGACAGGCCAGCTGTGATTACCAACATGATAACAATATGTTTTGGACAACATAGAAATATAATTATATATTTGTATTTTTTATTTTTTTTATTTCACCTTCATTTCACCAGGTAGGCAGTTGAGAACAAGTTCTCATTTACAACTGCGACCTGGCCAAGATAAAGCAAAGCAGCGGCGCGACAAAAACCACACAGAGTTACACATAAACAAACATACAGTCAGTAACACAAAATAAAAAATCTATGTACAAATGTAGAAGAGTAGGGAGATAAATTGGCCATAGAGGCGACATAATTACAATTTAGCGTTAACACTGGAGTGAGAAATGTGCAAGTAGAGATACTGGGGTGCAAATGAGCAAGAAGATAAATAACAATATGGGGATGAGGTAGTTGGGTGTGCTATTTACAGATTGGCTGTGTACAGGGACAGTGATCAGTAAGCTGCTCTGACAGCTGATGCTTAAAGTTAGAGAGGGAGATATGTCCCCAGCTTCAGTGATTTTTGCAATTAATTCCAGTCATTGGCAGCAGAGAACTGGAAGGAAATGCGGCCAAAGGAAGTGTTGGCTTTGGGGATGACCAGTGAAATATGCCTACTGGAGCGTGTGCTATGGGTGGGTGTTGCTAAGACTTATAGATGACCTGGAGCCAGTGGGTTTGGCGAATATGTAGCGAGGGGCAGCCAACAAGAGCATACAGGTCGTAGTGGTGGGTAGTATATGGGGCTTTGGTGACAAAACAGATGGCACTGTGATAGACTACATCCAGTTTGCTGAGTAGAGTGTTGGAAATGCTGCAGGGGATGTAGAGTTGTTGGCCGGGGTAGGGCTAGCCAGGTGGAAAGCATGGCCAGGCATAGAAAAATGCTTATTGAAATGATCGATTATCGTAGATTTATCGGTGGTGACAGTGTTTCCTAGCCTCAGTGCAGTGGGCAGCTGAGAGGAGGTGCTCTTATTCTCCAAGGACTTTACAGTGTCCCAAAACTTTTTGGAATTAGTGCTACAGGATGCAAATGTCTGTTTCAAAAAGATATTAATCATGAATTGAACTGCATCCATCTAGTCTGCCAACAGTGCCTTAGTGTATACCATGGAATGTTGAATCAAATGGAACCTATTTTCAAAACCTCTTATGACGTTGGTTTTGTAGCATAAACTGGGAATGTGATATTTTTGACTGATATTATGATTGTCTGTGCTTCCTATCTGCAAAGTAGTTAAAACATTGTCAGTTCCACTTTAAGGGCAAGTAAGATAGGTGTTGCCCATTCACTCACATCTACCGGCTCCAGTACTTTGTTTTTGACTACAGCAACCAAGTCAGCCTGAACTTTGGTTTGCTGTCTGGCATAATGCTAAGCTTCACTGTAATGTTGTTCATACTACCCAGTTCTCAGTTAAAGACATGTTTCTTTAAGATGGCCTGTTTCTCCATGTGTCATTGTACAGCACTGATGGCCAGTCCACTGTGATATTCTCGAGCCTCACACGTCCCAGAAGTGATGGATAGTCTCCTTTCATGAAGTAGAGTGCATGGCAGATTTTCAGTTTGTCAGTTTGTGACATCAGTGATGCCTCTCACAGCGACAGATTCACCTGTAAGTCCTTAACACGATGTGTGCTGGCTGAAATGGAAGGTGTTCCAGTGTCTTTTTGAAGACTATCTGACACGAGATACAGCTGCCCCTGTGTCAATCTCAATACGCACCGGATGCCCGTACAGCAAGGTAGAGACATAGAAGCCCACATACTAGTCTGTCTCTAATGGTGTCATTTGAACTCACAGTGCAATGATAGGTTATTTAATGCAGCAACAAACATTGTCACTGATTCTCCCTCTTTCTGATTTCTTCTGTGGAATCTAAACCTTTCAGCAATAATAAGTGGTGTAGGTGAAAAGTTTCCTTTCAGTATTTCCACAATATCCCCACATATTAACCGACCACCTTGATTTAGTATTATGTAGCAACATTTGAAATAGTGTTTTTTTACATTGGATAAAAGTAGAGACACCCTCTTAAACTTTACCATCCAAGCTAACTGGCTTACTTGAGAGAAGAGCTCACTGAACATTACTCCCCCTAGAAGAGATGCTTAGGCTGTTTTTTAGGTTATTCAGAGCGTTGGAGACTGCAACTTGCTGTCAGATTGTTTGTTCATAAACTCGTTTCGCTCTCTAAGCGTTCAGAGCTTAGACGCTCTGGCCGATGAGTAGGGTTGATCCGAGCATTCTGACCTCACAACGGCAGTCAAGCACCCAAGCTAACTGGCTAACATTGGCTAGCTTGCTAGCTACTTCACAAATTAGAGAACACCCCACTCTGACCATTTAACTTGCCCTAGCAGAGCTGGTTAGGTTGTTTTCATGTTATTCACTGCATTGGTGAATGTAACTGTGCTGCTGGCAACAATTTAATTACGTTTTGTTGCCAACATTTACTGACACCATATTCAACGGGTGTTAGGCGTTCATAAATTCATCAGTTATTCTGTACTCTGGCACACTCAAACGAGAGTGCACTTAGGTCAGAGTAGATGGCAAGACTGAATTCACGAAACGCACTCGAAATGGTTACTTGCATAGTGGAGTCTTTTGTTAAGACATGTAGCTAGGTAAACAATGGACCATAATCCCAACTCATGACGTTTCTACCCTGCACGAATCTGCAGGTACAGTGGGGCAAAAAAGTATTTAGTCAGCCACCAATTGTGCAAGTTGTCCCACTTATAAAGATGAGAGAGGCCTGTAATTTTCATCATAGGTACACTTCAACTATGACAGACAAAATGAGAAAAAAAATCCAGAAAATCACATTTGGGGCGGCAGGGTAGCCTAGTGGTTAGAGCGTTGGACTAGTAACCAAAAGGTTGCAAGTTCATATCCCCGAGCTGACAAGGTACAAATCTGTCGTTCTGCCCCTGAACAGGCAGTTAACCCACTGTTCCTAGGCCGTCATTGAAAATAAGAATTTGTTCTCAACTGACTTGCCTAGTTAAATAAAGGTTAAAAAAAAATGTAGGATTTTTAATGAATTTATTTGCAAATTATGGTGGAAAATAAGTATTTGGTCAATAACAAAAGTTTATCTCAATACTTTGTTATATACCCTTTGTTGGCAATGACAGAGGTCAAATGTTTTCTGTAAGTCTTCACAAGGTTTTCACACACTGTTGCTGGTATTTTGGCCCATTTCTCCATGCAGATCTCCTCTAGAGCAGTGATGTTTTGGAGCTGTTGCTGGGCAACACGGACTTTCAACTCCATCCAAAGATTTTCTATGGGGTTGAGATCTAGAGACTGGCTAGGCCACTCCAGGACCTTGAAATGCTTCTTACGAAGCCACTCCTTCGTTGCCCGGGCAGTGTGTTTGGGATCATTGTCATGCTGAAAGACCCAGCCACGTTTCATCTTCAATGTCCTTGCTGATGGAAGGAGGTTTTCACTCAAAATCTCACGATACATGGCCCCATTCATTCTTTCCTTTACATGGATCAGTCGTCCTGGTCCCTTTGCAGAAAAAAGACTGAAACAGGTTTCCCTCACGAATTTCCCTGTATTTAGTGCCATCCATCATTTCCTTCAATTCTGACCAGTTTCCCAGTCCCTGCCGATAAAAAAAACATCCCCACAGCATGATGTTGCCACCATCATGCTTCACTGTGGGGATGAGGTTCTCTGGGTGATGAGAGGTGTTGGGTTTGCGCCAGACATAGCGTTTTCCTTGATGGCAAAAAAGCTACATTTTAGTCTCATCTGAGCAGAGTAACCTTTTTCTATATGCTTGGGGAGTCTTCCACATGCCTTTTGGTGAACACCAAATATGTTTGCATATTTTTTTCTTTAAGCAATGGCTTTTTTCTGTCCACTCTTCGGTAAAGCTCAGCTCTGTGGAGTGTATGGTTTGAAGTGGTCCTACAGTGCCTTGCAAAAGTATTCATCCCCCATGGCATCTATCATCTTTTGTTACATTACAACCTGTATTTAAATTGATTTTATTTGAATTTCATGTAATGGACATACACAAAATAGTCCAAATTGTTGAAGTGAAATGAAAAATATAACTTGTTTACAAAAATTTTAAAAAAATTTGGGGGGGAAAGTAGTGCGTGCATATATATTTACCCCTTTTGCTATGAAGCCCCTAATCAAGATCTGGTGAAACCAAATACCTTCAGAAGTCACATAATTAGTTAAATAAAGTCCACCTGTGTGCAATCTAAGTGTCACATGATCTCAGTATATATACACCAGTTCTGAATGGCCCCAGAGTCTGCAATTCCACTAAGCGAGGGACACCACCAAGCAAGCGGCACCATGAAGACCAAGGAGCTCTTCAAACAGGTCAGGGACAAAGTTGTGGAGAAGTTCAGGTCAGGGTTGGGTTATAAAAAATGATCTGAAACTTTGAACATCCCACAGTGCACCATTAAATCCATTATTAAAAAAAGGAAAGAATATGGAACCACAACAAACCTAACAAGATAGAGGGCCGCCCACCAAAACTCACGGACCAGGCAAGGACGGCATTAATCAGAGAGGCAACAAAGAGACCAAAGATAACCCTGAAGGAGCTGCAAAGCTCCACAGCGGAGAATGGAGTATCTGTCCATAGGACCACTTTAAGCCGTACACTCCACGGAGCTGGGTTTTACGAAAGAGTGGCCAGAAAAAAGCCATTGATTCATTAAAAAAATAAGCAAACAAGTTTGGTGTTCGTCAAAAGGCATGTGGGAGAGTCCCCAAACAATGTAGGCAAATTGGGATCCTAATAATACCAAACACCACCACCACAGATATATCCTGCACTTCAAAACCATAGCACCACGTTAGATCCAATTTACTGCCCATATGGTGGAGCACTCTCATGTAGTGTATATTGCGTTATTTTGTTGCTGGTTATGACAACTACATAAGAGTATCAAAACACACATTTATTTTAATGTGTTTTTGACCTGCCAAGAAGTTTATTTTAATTTGCAAATGTGTTTCTTAAGTCCTTTGTTGTTGTTGTTGTCATGAATTCTTTAGTCATGTTTTTTTTCATAATATTTTAAATAACTTGCAAAAAATACACTATGATACTCTCATGAAGTATTATGACCATCCTGTGTCACTTTACTTGGACTGACATGTGCATGTCTGACATCAATGTGTGCCCAATTACAATGATAATTTAATCATTTAATACAATTTTATATAAACATACTGTTGACAAGTAGGCTATAGTGTAATGGAATGTTTGGCCTTGTCTGGTAGGTTTCGTGGGTGTCATAACTAGCCATAAAGTAACACAATATATGGCACAACAGGTCTAAATATATGTGTCATGACAGTGTATGACCATATTATGACAGGTTATGACAAGTTATGTCAGCTGCTATTACATATTATGACATGGTTATAACAGTGTCATAAGGTGTTATGACACTGGGTGTCAAGTAAAGTATTTCCGAAGGTTTTTATTCAGTGATAGTGAATCAAGCTCCGTGTGGTTGTAAGAGTCCTTCAAACTACCTTTCATATCCTGAGAAGAAAGTGATGCAGTGTAACCCTTCTTGCAAAATCTCCTAACAGCTGCTTTTCTCTTTTTATTATGTATTTCAATACATCTCTGTTTGAAGTTGAGTCATGGATTAATTGATATGCCAGTTGCTGTGCTTTGAATCATCCCACTACTACTACTGTTTATACTACTACTGCTACTGCTACTACTGCTACTACTGCTACTACTGATGATGCTGCTACTACTACGAATACTATTATTGATGTTACTACTACTACTACTACTACTAGTACTACTAATACTACTACTACTACTACTGATGGCCGAGGTAAAATGTGTTTTATATTGGATATTTGGTAGATATTTGGTTCTCTCTTGAACCAAACATGCCATGACTATGAAAATATATATTCTGAATCAGGGGATAATTAAGAAAAATCCACAGCATTTTGAAACATATATATTTTGTGGAAAGCTAGCTAATAGCTCTTCAAATCAAATTTTATTGGTCGCGTACACATATTTAGCAGATGTTATTGCGAGTGTAGCAAAATGCTTGTGTTCCAATAGCTCTTAAAAGCCAAGTGCAGTCAAACATATGATTTTCCTGTGTTTGTACCCCGAGTGCACAAAACATTAGGAACTCCTGCTCTTTCCATAACAGACCGACCAGGTGAAAGCTATGATCCCTCACTTGTTAAATCCACTTAAATCAGTGTAAATGAAGGGGAGGAAACAGGTTAACCCCCTTGAGTCTATTGTGCGTCAATCTAATTTATACAACAAAAAAATCCCTATCAAAACCTGTTTTGTTTTGCATTGGATGCGTTTCAATCTTCCGCATCTGCGGTGAAAGGTGACAGAGCTAGAGCCGTTTGTCAGACCAAAAATCGTTCTTCTCATGTAAACATCTGTAGCGTCCGAACGATTTGACCTACAAACTATTATGAATATGACCGCCTTTGTTCTCTGTGTTGTTCCTAAAATTGAATTGCACCCACTTTTGCATTCAGAACAGCCTCAGTTCGCCAGAGTTTGGACTCTACAAGGTACTGAAAGCATTCCACAGGGATGCTGGCACATGTTGACAATGCTTCCCTCAGTTGTGTCAAGTTGGCTGGTTGTCCTTTAGGTGTTGGACCATTATTGATACACACGGAAACTGTTAAACGTGAAATCCCAGCAGAGTTGCAGTTCTTGACACACTCAAACCAGTGTGCCTGACACCCCACCCCGTTCAAAGGCACCTAAATATTTTGTCTTATGTTGCTTCCATATATCCACATAAATTTCATCCCTCATGAAGCCATCTATTTTGTGAAGTGCACCAGACCCTCCTGCAGCAAAGCACCCCCACAACATGATGCTGCCACCCCTGTGCTTCACGGTTGGGATGGTGTTCTTCGGCTTGCAAGCCTCCCCCTTTTTCCTCCTAAAATAACAATGGTCATTATGGCCAAACAGTTGTATTTTTGTTTCATCAGACCAGAGGACATTTCTCCAAAAAGTACAATCGTTGTCCCCATATGCAGTTGCAAACCGTATTCTGGCTTTTTATGGCGGTTTTGGAGCAGTGGCTTCTTCCTTGCTGAGCGACCTTTCAGGTTATGCCGATAAAGGACACGTTTTACTGTGGATATAGATACTTTTGTACCTGTTTCCTCCAGCATCTTCACAAGGTCCTTTGCTGTTGTTCTGGGATTGATTTGCACTTTTCACACCAAAGTACGTCCATCTCCTTCCTGAGCGGTATGACAGCTACGTAGTCCCATGTTGTTTATACTTGCGTACTATTGTTTGTACAGATGAACTGGGTACCTTCAGGTGTTTGGAAATTGCTCCCAAGGATGAACCAGACTTGTTGAGGTCTACAATTTTTTTCTGAGGTCTTGGCTGATTTCTTATCGATTTTCCCATGATGTCAAGCAAAGAGGCACTGAAGGTAGGCCTTGAAATACATCCACAGGTACACTTCCAATTGACTCAAATTATGTCAATTAGCCTATCAGAAGCTTCTAAAGTCATTACATACTTTTCTGGAATTTTCCAACTGTTTAAAGACACAGTCAACTTAGTATATGTAAACTTCTGATCCACTGGAATTGTGGTACAGTTAAGTGAAATAATCCATCTGTAAACAATGGTTGGAAAAATGACTTGTGTCATGTACAAAGTAGATGTTCTAACCGACTTGCCAAAACTATAGTTTGTTAGCAATACATTTGTGGAGTGGTTGAAAAAAGAGTTTTAGTGACTCCAACCTAAGTGTTTGTAAACTTCCGACTTCAACTGTATTTAGCAGTGTTATGGCTTGGGGGAAGAAGCTGTTCAGTGTCCTGTTGGTTACAGACTTGGTACATCATTACCTCTTGCTGTGCGGTAGCATAGAGAACATTCTTTGTCTTTGATGGCTGGAGTCTTTGACAATATTTTGGTATAGATGTCCTGGAATAGAGGCCCTGGATGGCAAAGAACTTGTGCCCCAGTGATGTACTGGGCCGTACGCACTACCCTCTGTAGTGCCTTTTGGTCGGATGCTAAGCAGTTGCCATACCAAGCAGTATGTAGTATAGTATGGTGCAGCTGTAGAACCTTTTGAGGATCTGATGGCCCATGCCATTTTCACAACTGTGTTGGTGTGTGTGGACCATGTTAACATTTTGTCAACATTTTATTGAGGAAAAGTCAAGGATGGAGGGGCAAAGTAATTAAAAAAATCTCAATCATGAGCAGTCCCCCTCCCCCTTCCAAAGAAAACACAATTTCAACAATAAAGCGTACATTTTTCTCCATCCTTCCCTGATTCAGAATATATCATTTTCATAGTCATGGCACACTTTGTTTAAGAGCTATTGAAAATTGAATTAACCCCTACCCCAGAATAAAAGATAAACTAAAATAAAGCCATGGATTTTTCTCCAATCTCCCCTGGTTCAGAATATATCATTTTCATAGTCATGACACATTGTGTTTAAGTGCTTTGAAAATTGAAATCCGAAAGAACATTTTCTCAATAAAAATGTCAACAAAGAAAAGGCCTGGATTTTTCTCCATCCTCCCCTAAATTAAGTATATATCATTTTCATATTCATGGAACGTTTTGTTTAAGAGCTAATAAATACTGAAATCCGCAAAAAAAAAAGGTGTGAATTATTCTCCATTCTACCTGATTCAGAATTTATAATTTTCATGGTACGCTTTGTTTAAGAGCCATAGAAGACAGATTTTTTTTTATATATATAATAACGCATGGATTTTTCTCCATCCTCCCCTGATTCAGAATATCATTTTCATAGTCATGACACACTGTGTTTAAGCACTATTCTAAATCAAAAGCGTGTCACATCTGAGGTTACAGGTGCATTGGAGAAGAAAGAAATTATGTAAACTGGTACAATGGACTTCTGCAAACTGTTATGCTCACCAAATAAACATGCAACTTTCTGGTCAAAGACTTTTGTCAAAGCATATGCTAAAAATGGACTAGTGGAAGTGAATTGTGCAGTTGTATTGGGTCAGAAACATTACTTACACTCATCCGGCTCTGTGAGTGGCTTCCTGGAGATCTATTTTTGATTCCAGGTGGAACCCTTTTGGTTCCAGGTAGAACCCGGTTGGGTTCCATGTATAACCATTTCCACAGAGGGTTCTACATGGAACCCAAAAGTGTTCTACCTGGGAAAAAAAAGGGCTCTGCTATGGGGACAGCTGAATAACCCTTTTGGAATGTTTTTTTTCCTAACAGTCTACGCCATTTTCTTTAACAGTGTACGCATTGTATGCCATTGTTGTATGTTTTCTTGTCTCCATTCAAAAAAACAAAAAGATGGCATTGATTCTGTATGATGTAGAAGAGAACACCACACAAAGAGCCATAATATTAGTTTGAATGAAGTGACTTGATTCTGAATTATACAACAATCTAAGTGATCATGCTGTTTGTATGTGGCTGCTATTAAGGTGAACTGTGTTTGCGTGTGATCAGGGGTGTATTCATTAAGCCAATTCTGTTAAAAAAAAATTCTTAAACGGAAGTAAACAGAACTAAATGGGGAATAACACCTGCATTTGTCCAATAGAAACTCTTGTTCGCACCTGTTGGACTAATGACTATACCCTAGATCAGCTAGGTGCATGCAAGAGTGTTCAAGGTGGTATAGAATGTGTCAATGTCGGTCACCTTGATTACTGAAATTTCTCTCGACCTGTTGGTCGCCTTGATTACTCAAATTTCTCTTGTCCTGTTTTAAACTTTCATTCACAGGCTAGGATGTAGCAACCTCATGATGGGTATAGGGAAAATTCAAGTAGTTGCCTAAACCTATCAATGTTACATTGAGCTGGGTGAATGGAATATGAATAACAGTCATCCAATATGCTGTAATATAAATAAGGCCATGCTCATTAAAAGAGTTTGAGAGCACAGTGTGTGCCAATGCCGCCTTAGCATTACGGCTATTTTCATACTAATTCGTATGCAGAAGTTTATCGAAATGATTACTGAAACGTTAGACGGAAATACAAGTTTTGGCTTTGATATCCGCAATACCTTTCAGATATAAAGAAAAGTTGGCGGTTGGTGTAAAAATGTCTTTGTAAGAAAGGAATACAGGTGAGCCTGTGTAACCTCTCCACTAGCCCGCCGTGGAAATTGAGCAGCAACAATTGCCCTCCTGCCAAAAGCTCACATTTGTCAATGGCTGCAGAACATTGAGCCGGTGATTTCTGTCTTTCAGTCCCCAGGACAGCTTGATATTCAGGCTAATCACGATGACGGGCATCAAAATGGACATGTTGAGGCCTTGCCCTGATCCACTAAAATGAGGGCAGAGCAGGTCACACTCAATAAATTGATTTCTATTGTGATTTTCACTACAGAAAGTGATTGAAAGTGCTCCATGTATCCAAACTACTTAGCATGCATACCTTTAAAAAATACCACCACAAATATACTGCAGGGCCTAATTTGTGCTACAAAATGGAGTGCAAATGAGATCAGTTTAATTTCAACATTTCAATATTGGGAAGATGGTCCAATTATCCTCAGGTTTATGAAATGTGTGTTGAGAGTGCTCCAACATATGGGCAGTAATTTGGGCCTAATGTGGTGCTATGGTTTTGAAGTGCAGGATATATCTGTGGAGGTGGTATTTGGTATTTATTAGGAAACCCATTAGCCTACATACACATAGCCTACATACAAGATATATGCAAAAGTATGTGGACACCCTTCAAATGAGTGGATTTAGCTTGTACAGTCAAACCCATTGCTGACAGGTGTATAAACTCTAGCACACAGCTATGTAATCTCCATAAACAAACATTGGCAGTAGAATGGCCTTACTTAAGAGATCAATGACTTTCAATATGGCACCGTCATAGAATGCCACCTTTCCAAAAAGTCAGTTCGTCAAATTTCTGCCCTACTAGAGCTGCCCCGGTCAACTGTAAGTGCTATTATTGTGAAGTGGAAAAATCTAGGAGAAACAATGACTCAACCGCATAATGGTGGGTGACACAAGCTCACAGAATGGAACAGTCAAGTGCTGAAGGGCGTAGCGCTTAAAAATGGTCTGCCCTTGGTTGCAACACTCACGACCGAGTTCCAAACTGCCTGTGGAAGCAACTTCAGCACATGAACTGTTCGTCGGGAGCTTCATGAAATGGGTTTCTATGCCCCAGCAGCCACACATAAGCCTAAGATCACTGTGCACAATGCCAAGTGTCGGCTGGAGTAGTGTAAAGCTTGCTGCCATTGGATTCTGGAACAGTGGGATGAATCAGTGATGAATCACGGGTCACCATCTGGAAGTCCGACGGACGAATCTGGGTTTGGTGGATGCCAAGAGAATGTTACCTGCCACAATTAATCGTGCCAACTGTAAAGTTTGGTGTAGGAGGAATAATGGTCTGGTGTTGTTTTTCATGGTTCGGGCTAGGCCCCTTCGTTCCAGTGAAGGGACATCTTAACTCTACAGCATACAATGGCATTCTTGACGATTCTGTGGTTCTGACTTTGTGGCAACAGTTTGGGGAAAGCCCTTTCCTGATTCTGCATGACAATGCCCCTGTGCACAAAGCAAGGTCGATACAGAAATGGTTTGTTGCATGATATGCTTTTTTGTAACGTTTTTTAAAAATCTGACACAGCGGTTGCATTTTTTAATTATTTTTATTTCACCTTTATTTAACCAGGTGAGGCTAGTTGAGAACAAGTTCTCATTTACAACTGCGACCTGGCCAAGATAAAGCATAGCAGTGTGAACAGACAACAACACAGAGTTACACATGAAGTAAACAATTAACAAGTCAATAACACAGTAGAAAAAAAAAGAAAAAAAAGAGTCCTTATACATTGTGTGCAAAAGGCATGAGGAGGTAGGTGAATAATTACAATTTAGCAGATTAACACTGGAGTGATAAATGATCACGTTATGCCTCACAAACCAGGTTCTCAATACCCCAATCCACAGTGGCAGCAAGGCATGAGGTAGGGAGAATGGTTTCAGAGGTTGAGGCAGAGGAACTGCATCGGCGGGAGAGACATTTTTAGATCCGGGACGGTAGGAAATTGTAAAGTTGAATCTGGTAAACAGGAGGGCCCACCTGAGTTGAGGGGCTTGGCTGAACGGAGATATTCCAAATTTTTATGGTCAGTCCAGACCAGGAATGGGTGTTCTGCTCCTTTCAGCCAGTGCCTCCACTCCTTCAATGCCATCTTGACCGCCAGGAGTTATGTTGCCAACATCATAGTTTCTCTCAGCAGGATTGAGACGATGGGACAGGAAGGCATGGGGATGAAGCTTCTGGTCCTGGGCAGATCGAGGGTGCTGTTGTGAAGGCAGGGGGCAACAATTTTTTGACAGTGATATCGTCAAAGTCCCTGGTAGTCAATGCAAAGGTGCGGGGTCTTGTCCTTCTCCACAAAGAAAAACCCTGCGCCGGCAGGAAATGCAGAAGGTCGGACAGAGCGTTGCCAGAGACTCCTCTATGTACTCCTCCATAGCTTTGGTCTCTGGTCGAGACAGAGAATACAACTGACCCCAAGGTGGTGTACTGCCTGGGAGAAGGTCAATGGCACAATCATAAGGATGGTGCGGGGGAAGGGACGTAGCACGTGCCTTGCTAAACACTTCCAGGAGGTCATGGTATTCAGTAGGAATAGCAGAGACAGCCACAGTCTTGCTAACATCCTAGAGAAGGACGACTTGGGGAAGGCTGTGCTTCTTGAAGGCAGTGGGAATGGCAAAAAAGGACTCCAACCCAGGATGGAGCTTGTGGTTCAGTCAAGCACAGGATTGTGTTTTTGTAGCCAGGAAAATCCCAACACAACCGGAACATGGGGAGATGCAATGAGGAGGAACTGTATGGTCTTACTGTGGTTATCAGAAACCCGTAATTGAAGGGGCACAGTACTATGAGTGACTTCCCCTACAGAGCGGCCATCCAGTGCCCTACATCCATGGGCACAGAGAGAGGCTGAGTGGGACTACCAAGCTCAGAAGCAATAGTAGCAGCCATAAAACTATCATCAGCCTCAGAGTCAATGAGCACTCAAAGAGACTTAGATTGGTCTCCCCACTGCTCAAGAGCAAAAAGGGGTGTGAGGGTGATGGGATTTAGGGAACTCCCTGTCTGACTCACCATAGTTCTGGTACCCAATAGAGACAAGGGTTTCTTAATAGGGAAGGTAGCTATAAAATGTCCTGCCCCTCCACAGTACAGACAACAGTTATTATTCATCCTCTGTGAGCACTCCCAAACTGACAGCTTAGTTCTTCCCAACTGCATAGGCTCAGGAGTATCCAACTCACCCGTCGTAGATTCATGAGAGAGCTCGGGTGACTTTGACTCCTCTCGGGAAGAGATGCCTTCGGAAACTTCCAGATTCCATATCGGGTGAACGAGTGTGCCCGAGAGCAGACCTTCTCTCACTCTTGCGTTCCCTTAGGCGTCCAATTTTAATGGTTAAGGCGATAAGAGATTTGAGGTCCACCGGCAGTTCCCTAACGGCTAGCTCATCCTTTACCTCCTCAGATAATCCATGCAGAAAGGAATTGAAAAGAGACTCCGGATTCCAGGCACTCTCGGCGGCCAACATGTGAAAGTCCACCGTGTAGTCTGCCACACTACGGGAGTTGAGAGACGAAAGTCAAGCAGTTCGCTGGCCGCCTTTCTTACGAATACCGGAGACTCCAAAACTTCTCACCTCTGCCATGAATTCCTCCAAATGACCGCAAATTACAGATTCTTGTTCCCAAACAGCCGTAGCCCAGGAGAGCGCCCTTCCCGACATGAGCGTAATTATATACGCTATCTTCGATCGGTCTGAAGAAAATGAAGATGGCTGTAACTCAAAAATAAGCGAACACAGAGAAAGAAAACCCGGCAGGTACCAGGATTCCCCCTCTGGAGGAGGTAAGCGGGGTTCACGGGGAGTCGGGAGAGGCTGTACAAACTCACCACAGATAGGGGAAAAAATACTGGGTGATTGGGTTTTTTCCAGAGGTGGCAGACAGTCTCTGAGCTAACTGCCTGAATTGTGCCATAGCCTTTAACCCATGGCCGTGGCGTTCCGTCGAGGAACTGAGCCCTTCCAAAAGGCCCTGTAGCAACTCCTGATGTCTCCCAATGGTGGCTTCTTGCAGGGAGACAGCTTGGCGGAGCTGGTCCAAGTCAGCTGGTTCTTTCATTGCCAGTTCGTACTATCAAGGCACAAAGCAATACCCAAAAGCAGACACAGGAGGCAGATGGTTGAAGTCTTTTAATGTTTAATAATCCAAAGGGGTAGACAAGAGAATGGTCGTGGACAGGCAAAAGGTCAAAACAAGAGTCCAGGAGGTACAGAGTGGCAGACAGGCTCGTGGAATGGTCAGGCAGGCGGGTACAAAGTCCAGAAACAGGCAAGGGTCGAAACCGGGAGGACTAGAAAAAGGAGAATGCAAAAAGCAGGAGAATGGGAAAAACGCTAGTTGATGAACTGGCACAGAGAGACAGGAAACACCGGGATAAATACCCTGGTGAAAATAAGCGACACAGGGAGGGGGTGGAGACAATCACAAGGACAGGTGAAACAGATAAGTGAGTGACAATTTCAATGAACTAAACAGCTATTTTCTTATATTCTTTATAGGATCTACGGACTGAAGCTCAAAGTAAAACCCTGTGGCATCAACCTTTCATTCCCAGCTGACAGGTTGTCTGGGTTAAGAAGTACAGTTCAGCTCTGTCACTAGATGAAAGGCGACATAAAATTAGTATGTAGAGAGAAGGACCTAGGTTTATCTTTGATGCTCAGAGGAGTCAGGCTTAAAACCAACCTTGTCATGAGAGGTTATATATCTCTGAGATATTATGGACGAATTGACTAATTTAATGTAAATCTTAATACTCACACAGTGCACAAACTCCTGTTACAGCTCATGCTCAATACTTTCTCATGCGATACCACATTATTGCCTCTCCCCTATAAACCACACAAAGGTATTAAACATGCATGCATGCACACACACACACACAAATACCCACACTAATTTGTTGAAATCACCTTCTCAATAGGGAAAACAAATTATCTTCAAGGAAGAAGAGCACAACAAGCTAAATAGTCATAGCATAGCCAGCATTGGGCTGGCTGACAAACCAATGACGACTAGTTATCTCCTTCAACCTGCGTGTTTGTTGAGAAAACAGTCAATAGTAGATATAAACAAGGAGTTGGTGATGAGGGTTTGGAAGATCTTAAAAAGTGATTCATAACACTTTGCAAATAATCAATTACCCACCCACGCCATTATAAAAAACACAAGAGCTTGGTCATATTATAGAATGCAATACGACATCAGCGATGTCTGGGACCACAGAAGGCACACAGCAGTTCTCTCAGAGGAACAAGGAGTGGGCAGAGCACTGCAGAATCAGTGTGTGGGCTTGAATCTAAAGTCATGACAAATGTTGGACACTCAGATATTCACAGAGAGACTCAGACAATGGAGGCACACCATTGAAGAGAGGGCATAGAGCTAAAGAGAGAGGGGGGGAGAGGAAGAAAGAGGATAGAGGGTGAAGAAGAGATGGAAAGGGAGTTTGTAGTTATGCAGAAGGTCATAGAGCAAGCAGCTAGCGAGCGCTTGTGTGTGACTGTGAATTGAGTGTGTGGTTCAAAGGAGCCCTCTGTATTTTTCCATGGTAATTAGGAGAGGCTGGTTCCAAATTCAATTTGACTTTCAGTGTGTGACAGTTGTCTAGGAGACAAAACAATGGGGCTCCCAGGTCCTCTGTGCATTCTTCTCTGGGCTGGCTAATTACGCCCACAATCTCCTTTTATAGACAACTGCACAATTAAAACTTTATCGATGAATAATCGTTTTGCTGGGAAAGGGGGTTTAATGACAGAGGATGGAAGGATTAGTGGTACAATTTGTATATATACAGTGGGGAGAACAAGTATTTGAAACACTGCCGATTTTCCTACTTACAAAGCATGTAGAGGTCTAATTTTTATCATAGGTACACTTCAACTGTGAGAGACAGAATCTAAAACAAAAATCCAGAAAATCACATTGTATGATTTTTAAGTAATTCATTTGCATTTTATTGGCATTACATAAGTATTTGACACACCAGAAAAGCAGAACTTAATATTTGGTACAGAAACCTTTGTTTGCAATTACAGAGATCATACGTTTCCTGTAGTTCTTGACCAGGTTTGCACACACTGCAGCAGGGATTATGAACCAACTCCTCCATACAGACCTTATCCAGATCCTTCAGGTTTCAGGGCTGTCACTGGGCAATACGGACTTTCAGCTCCCTCCAAAGATTTTCTATTGGGTTCAGGTCTGGAGACTGGCTAGGCCACTCCAGGACCTTGAGATGCTTCTTACGGAGCCACTCCTTAGTTGCCCTGGCTGTGTGTTTCGGGTCGTTATCATTTTAATCCATGACGGTGTAGTGTGTTACTAATTATTTGAGACTGTGGTCCCAGCTCTCTTCAGGTCATTGACCAGGTCCTGCCGTGTAGTTCTGGGCTGATCCCTCACCTTCCTCATGATCATTCATGCCCCACGAGGTGAGATCTTGCATGGAGCCCCAGACCGAGGGTGATTGACCGTCATCTTGAACTTCTTCCATTTTCTAATAATTGCGCCAACAGTTGTTGCCTTCTCACCAAGCTGCTTGCCTATTGTCCTGTAGCCCATCCCAGCCTTGTGCAGGTCTACAATTTTATCCCTGATGTCCTTACACAGCTCTCTGATCTTGGCCATTGTGGAGAGGTTGGAGTCTGTTTGATTGAGTGTATGTGCAGGTGTCTTTTATACAGGTAACGAGTTCAAACAGGTGCAGGTAATACAGGTAATGAGTGGAGAAAAGGAGGGCTTCTTAAAGAAAAACTAACAGGTCTGTGAGAGCCGGAATTCTTACTGGTTGGTAGGGGATCAAATACTTATGTCATGCAATAAATGCAAATTAATTACTTACAAATCATACAATGTGATTTTCTGGATTTTTGTTTTAGATTCCGTCTCTCACAGTTGAAGTGTACCTATGATAAAAATACAGACCTCTACATGCATTGTAAGTAGGAAAACCTGCAAAATCGGCAGTGTATCAAATACTTGTTCTCCCCACTGTATATATACACACAGTGCCTTCAGAAAGTATTCAGACCATTTGACTTTTTCCACAAGCTCTGAGAGACATACCTAGTAAGGTGCACAGCTGTAATCTCTGCCAAAGGTGTTTCTACAAAGTATTGATTCAGGGATGTGAATAGTCATGTAAATTAGATATTCAGGTTGTAACACAACAAATTGTGGAATAAGTCAAGGGGTGTGAATAATTTCTAAAGATACTATATACATATGAAGGGCTTGATGAAACAAAATGCAAAATGTGTGTGAATTATGGCTGTTATCATGCTTTAAAATGTTTTACTTTAGAATATATACACTACCGGTCAAAAGTTGTAGAACACCTACTCATTCAAGCGTTTTTCTTTATTTTTACTATTTTCTACATTGTAGAATAATAGTGAAGACATCAAAACTATGAAATAACACATATGGAATCATGTGTTAAACAAATCAAAATATATTTGAGATTCTTCAAATAGCCACCCTTTGCCTTGATGACAGCATTTTTAAAACCCTTATTTACCAGGTAAATTGAATGAAAACACATTCTCATTTACAGCAACTACCTGGGGAATAGTTACATGGGAGAGGATGAATGAGCCAATTGTAAACTGGGGATGATTTTTTGGCCATGATGGTATGAAGGCCAGATTGGAAATTTAGTCAGGATACTGGGGTTAACACCCCTACAATAAGTACAATAAGTCAGGACACCTGTTTAACGTCCCATCGGAAAGACGGCACCATACACAGGGCAACATCCCCAATCACTGCCCTGGGGTATTGGGATGTGTTTTAGACCAGAGGAAAGGGTGCCTCCTACTGGCCCTCCAACACCATTTCCAGCAGCATCTGGTCTCACATCAAGGGACTGACCAGGGCCAACCCTGCTAAGCTTCAGAAGCAAGCCAGCAGTAGGATGCAGGAGGGTATTCTGCTGCCTTGATGACAGCTTTGCACACTCTTGGCATTCTCTCAACCAGCTTCACCTGGAATGCTTTTCCAACAGTTTTGAAGGAGTTCCCACATATGCTGAGCACCTGTTGGCTGCTTTTCCTTCACTCTTCGGTCCGACTCATCCCAAACCCTCTCAATTTGGTTGACGTTATTGGATTGTGGAGGCCAGGTCCTCTGATGCAGCACTCTCCTTCTTGGTAAAATAGCCCTTTGTTGGGTCATTGTCCTGTTGAAAAATAAATGACAGTCTCACTAAGCCCAAACCAGATGGGATGGGATATCACTGCAGAATGCTGTGGTAGCCATGCTTGTTAATAAATCACAGACTGTGTCACCAGCAAAGCACCCCCAAACCATAAATATGAACCCTTATTTTACCAGGTAAGTTGACTGAGAACACATTCTCATTTACAGCAACAACCTGGGGAATAGTTACAGGGGAGAGGAGGGGGATGAATGAGCCAATTGGAAGCTGGAGATGATTTGGTGGCCATAATGGTATGAGGGCCAGATTGGGAATTTAGCCAGGACACCGGGGTTAACACCCCAACTCTTACGATAAGTTTCATGGGATCTTTAGTAACCACAGAAAGTCAGGACACCAGTTTAATGTCCCATCCTAAAGACACCTCCTCCTCCATGCTTTATGGTGGGAAATATAATTCACTGTATCATAATTCCAGAGGTTCAGAAGTTTACATACACTAAATTGACTGTGCCTTAAACAGCTTGAAAATTCCAGAAAATGATGGCATGGCTTTAGAAGCTTCTGATAGGCTAATTTACATAATTTGAGTCAATTGGAGGTGTACCTGTGGATTTATTTCAAGGCGTACCTTAAAAAACAGTGCCTCTTCGCTTGACATCATGGGAAAATCATAAAAAATCAGCCAAGACCTCAGAAAAAAATTGTAGACCTCCACAAGTCTGGTTCATCCTTGGGAGCATTACCAAACGACTGAAGGTACCACGTTCATCTGTACAAACACCATGGGACAACGCAGCCATGATAGCGCTCAGAAAGGAGACACATTCTGTCTCTTAGAGATGAACGTACTTTGGTGCAAAAAGGATCAAATCAATCCCACAACAACAGCAAAGGACCTTGTGAAGATGCTGGAGGAAACAGGCACAAAAGTATCTATATCCACAGTAAAACGAGTCCTATATTGACATAACCTGAAAGGCCGCTCAGCGAAGAAGCCACTGCTCCAAAACCGCCATAAAAAAAGCCAGACTACGGATTGCAACTGCACATGGCGACAAAGATCGTACTTTTTGGACAAATGTCCTCTGGTCTGATGAAATAGAAAATAGAACTGTTTGGCCATAATGACCATTGTTGTGTTTGGAGGAAAAAGGGGAAGGCTTGCAAGCTGAAGTACACCATCCCAACCGTGAAGCACGGGGGTGGCAGCATCATGTTGTGGGGGTGCTTTGCTGCAGGAGGGACTGCTGCACTTCACAAAATAGATGGCATCATGAGGAAAGAAAATTATGGAGATATAT
Source organism: Oncorhynchus clarkii lewisi (assembly GCF_045791955.1). Classification (NCBI taxonomy): domain Eukaryota; kingdom Metazoa; phylum Chordata; class Actinopteri; order Salmoniformes; family Salmonidae; genus Oncorhynchus; species Oncorhynchus clarkii. The sequence continues at coordinate 42,558,190 of NC_092150.1, forward strand.
TGAAGCAACATCTCAAGACCTCAGTTAAAGCTTGATCGCAAATGGGTCTTCCAAATGAACAATAACCACAAGCATACTTCCAAAGTTGTGGCAAAATGGAACAAAGTCAAGGTATTGGAGTGGCCATCACAAAGCCTTGACCACAATTCTATAGAAACTTTGTGGGCAGAACTAATAAAACGTGTGCGGAGGAATGGTCTAAAATTCACCCAACTTATTGTGGGAAGCTTGTGGAAGGCGATCCAAAATGTTTGACCCAAATTGAGTGTATCGAAACTGACCCACTGGGAATGTGATGAAAGAAATACAATCTGAAATAAATAACTCTCCACTATTATTCTGACATTTCATATTCTTAAAATAAAGTGGTGATGCTAACTGACCCAAAACGGAATTTTTACTTGGATTAAATGTCAGGAATTGTGAAAAACTTAGTTTAAATAAGGTGTTTGGCTAAGGTGTATGTAAACTTCCAACTTCAACTGTATGTATGTATGTATGTATGTATGTATGTATGTATTTATGTATGTATGTATAATGTATTTACAGTTTTATTCACATGTTTTCAAGTTCTGGTGACAAATAATGCATTCTGACTATAATGGACACCTTTGATGTGTGTAAAAAAAACTTTTTGAAGGTTGTACTGATTATAATGAGCTTATGCTAAGCTTTTTGCCAGCTATGTGTGGTGCCTTGTTTGTTGCCATTATACAATGCATTATGTTTTTCACGTAAACGTATGTCAGACCAAAGATGCTATTATGAGGTGACGGAACACCCTTCAACATGCATACTGCAAACAGACCAAACTCCTCTTCTCTCCTCTTAATATATTTTGTTGACGCAAAAAAAAAAACACGGCTACATGCACAAACTACCCATTGTTGGATTACTTAAAGGGAAATGTAATTTTTCAACTTCATATTCATCATCTCCAGTACCACCCCAACAGTCAAAATTGTGCGTTTCTCTTGAGTTCGGATCTGGAGCATTTGTTGAGCATTTGTTGAGCATTTGCCTGTGTGTGTGTGTAGAAGTGCTTATATTATTAGGCATATTATTAATCGACTGTGGGAATGAATTAAGATATGCAAGATATTTTAATTTATTCAGTGCATTCGGAAAGTATTCAGACCCCTTCCCTTTTCACATATTCTGTGAGGTTATAGCCTTATTCTAAAATTGATTAAATATTTGTTCTCTCTTCAATCTGCACACAATACCTCATAATGACAAAGCAAAAACTGTTTTTTTGAAATGTTTGCAAATGTATAAAACCTAAAAAAGAGAAATAGCTTATTTACATAATTATACAGACCCTTTGCTATGAGACTCGAAATTGAGCTCAGGTGCATCCTGTTTCCATTGATCATCCTTGAGATCGTTCTACAACTGTGGTAAATTCAATTGATTGGACATGATTTGGAAAGGCACACACCTGTCTATATAAGGTCCCAAACTTGACAGTGCATGTCAGAGCAAAAACCAATCTAAGGAATTTTCCGTAGAGCTCCGTGACAGGATTCTGTCAAGGCTCAGATCTGGGGAAGAGTACCAAAATATTTCTACAGCAGTAAAGGTCCCCACAGTGGCCTCGATCATTCTTAAATGGAAGAAGTTTGGAACCACCAATACTCTTCCTAGAGCTGGCCTCCCGGCAAAACTGAGCAATCAAGGGAGAAGGGCCTTGGTCAGGTGACCAAGAACCCGATGGTCACTCTGATAGAACTCAAGAGTTCCTCTGTGGAGATGGGAGAACCTTACGATAGGACAACCACCTCTGCAGGACTTCATGAATCAGGCCTTTATTGTAGAGTGGCCAGACGGACGTTTGCCACAAGGCACCTAAAGGACTCTGACCATGAGAAACAAGATTCTCTGGTATGATGAAACCAGTATTGAACTCTTGGACATGAATGCCAAGGTTCAAGTCTGGAGGAAACCAGGGAATATTCCTACAGTGAAGCAGGGGGGTGGAAGCAGGAGGGATTGGGAGACTAGTCAGGATCGAGGGAAGATGAAAGAAGCAAAGTACAGAGATATCCTTCATGAAAACATGCTCCAGAGCACTCAGGACCTCCGATTGGGGCATAGGTACACCTAACAGGACAACATCCCTAAGCACGCAGCTAAGACAATGCAGGAGTGGCTTGGGACAAGTCTCTGAATGTCCTTGAGTGGCCCAGCCAAAGCCCGAACTTGAACCCGATAGAACATCTCTGGAGAGATATGAAAATAGCTGTGCAGCTACGCTCCCCATCCAACCTGACAGAGCTTGAGAATATCTGCAGAGAAGAATGGGAGAAACTACACAAATACAGGTGTGCCAAGGTTGTAACATCATACCCAAGAAGACTCAAGGCTGTAATCGCTGCTAAATGTGCTTCAACAAAGTACAGAGTAAAGAGTCTTAAAACTTATGCCCTTCTCCCCCGATTGCTCAGTTTGGCAGGGTAGCCAGCTCTACAGTGGTTGCTCCACTAAAAGTTTAGTGATTATGCTGTGGGACTTAGAGGTAATTTGTGGTAAGTACGTTACCATTCGTTTCTACTTTATTGCTCCAGAACAGCGCTTTAGTGCCGCAGCAGTGTAAGACACTGCATAGCAGTGCAAGCTGTGTTGCTACAGATGCTGGTTCAATATCTGTGCCAGCCTGGACTGGGAGATCCATGATAGATCCATGGTTTCACTCCCTCTAAAAACAGAAATAAAGCATTCTAAATTAGTAACAATGTCTCACCCCATGTTCAAGAATGGCCTTTTTCCTCACTCATTTTACGTTATTTGAAAACGAAATCATCTCCAAAATATTATTTTTTAAACAAAGCGATGATTATTATTATTATTAATTTAGAATTATATAAAAGCCCCTTGGATATTCTGGCAGATATATTATTAACCTTTTATTAGCAGGACAATATACGTATATTGGTCAATGCTCCCGAGTGGAGCACAATGGGATTGCCTTGCAGTTCTCCAGCTATATCCACTGAAATAGCGGTGGCGCGTAAGGTTCAAAGGCACAAGGGCAGGGGGCACGGGATAGGCCGCAGAGCCGCGCACAAAGACAAACCTAGCCCATGGATGGGGAAGGGAGGAGGAGGAAAGCAACACTTTAAGGGGCATTGCACTAATAATGGAGCTGACTAGGGAAACGTTCCCGCTGTACTTAGTGCCAGCCTGCATGTTCAAACTAAAACAATGTAACTAATAATGGCACGGAAAATTACCCTTAGATATGAATTAGGAGGGCAGATATTATTAATTTTAAGTATAACTCTTGAGTGATATCTTTAGTGAGAGGTCAAATGCATTGAAAGTCACACTATTCCAGTACTCACCCCCCAACAGTTACCATATAAAAAAGAGCTGTTTATCAACAACAAAAAAGACATTACAAACAAAAAGAACAGACGAAATGGACATCGTTTTCATCAAGCCAGCTTCTTTCTATGGTGCTAACCGTTCCAACGTTAGGACCAAAACCACGAGAGGACTTGAAAATGAGCCAGACCTGAGAGGATCACCAAAACTAAAGATATTTTGGTTTCAGTGCATTTTCTTTAAAAAATGTTTAAATAGCCTATCAATGTGTAGGCATACTGTGTAATAAAATCAATAATTAAATAAAGGTTAAATAAAACAATGATTGTGTACTAAACAGACTGATGTGTTTTTGCAGAGCATACAACCATGCCGACAACCATCTGTGGAGATCAGTGGACAAAGGGCGGGACAACGGGCCGCACTGAAAAAAATGCATGGTTGCCAAGAAAGCGGTTAGTTCTTATATCGATTCTTATAATGTGTATACAGCATTTGTAATTTGGAGTCACGTTTAATTCTTAATTGATCTACCGTTTCTATCACAGGCCACTGTAATCGGTGGGGGCTCAGGGCGGTACCATTCTGCTCATCTTATGAAGGTGCACATGGATCGAATTCAAACTTTGAAGACCGATATCAAGTCATTGAAGGCAGACCAGCAGAAAGATAAACATTATCTGAGGACAGAGATACATACGGGTGATGTCACGTTCTGACCATACTTCTTTGTGTTTTCTTTGTTTCAGTATTGGTCAGGACGTGATCTGAGTGGGCATTCTATGTTGTATGTCTAGTTTGTCTATTTCTATGTTTGGCCTGATATGGTTCTCAATCAGAGGCAGGTGTTAGTCATTGTCTCTGATTGGGAACCATATTTAGGTAGCCTGTTTTGTGTTGGGTTTTGTGGGTGATTGTTTCCGTGTCAGCACAGTTCTCATTATAGCTACACGGTACTGTTTCGGTTTTGTTCACGTTTATTGTTTTTGTATTTTAGTGTTCAGTTTATGTCTTTCAAATAAACAATATGGACACTTACCATGCTGCGCATTGGTCCTCCGATCGTTCTCGCCTCTCCTCTTCAGACGAAGAGGAGGAAAACCCATACAGGTGACAGCTGATGCATTGGTTTAGAGCCAGGTGGATATTGGCAGAGAGTCAGGCTGGGAATGACACGTTGAAGAGGAACGAGATGGAGTCACAATCCATGCCAGGCACATTTGTGAGCTCTGGAACTCCACCTCTGACAGACAGAGTCAACATACCTGGTGGGTTCATCAGGTCGTCGGTTCACCCTGACATTTCCATTCCTCTTCTGACAACAGAACTTGACCAACTGCTCACCAGGCACCGCAAGGGCTGTTCGGACCATTATGCTGTTCTGCTATGTTTACTAGTCACACTGCACAGTAGCCTAATAAGCAAATGCAGGTGGCATATGTCTTAAATGCTTTATTATCCAAATGTAAAAGCATATACTGTACAGTTCTGTATTTCTTCATCAGCATCTTTATGCTTTCGTTAATAAAATGATGCAAAAAAACTTCTTCCAAAATGCCAATGTTCATTTAGATCCATAACGAATTACTATGGGAATAAATCACTGAATTACAGAAATATTGGAACAAATTTGTCAAATGAAGGTAAACAAATAGTTGATTGCTGGAAAATACTCTTTCAAACACACACGGTCACGTTGTACAGTGCCATTATGGCTATTAGCAGATAGCTGGACAATAGACTTGCCTAGAAGGAGGGTATGGGGAGGATTCTATCGTCATATGTCCCTCTTAGTTTGGCTGAATCACAACCGTCCGTGATTGGTTGCAATTTCAGTTTAATCCACCAGAAAAGACAATACAAATAATATAAAAAGTATGATTATTATTATATCCAACCGTGATTGGGAGTCACAAAGGGTGGCGCACAATTGGCCCAGCGTTTCTCTACCTCTATAAACATAAATAAATGTTTTGGCTTTTGCAAATATTATTTTGGCCTTTATTCAGATTACAATCGCTCACTTTTTTTTTTTTTTAACTAATGAACCATGTACAGTATTATAATAATTAGCCGGACAATATGCAGTTGAAGTCATAAATTCACAAACACCTTAGCGAAATACATTTAAACTCAGTTTCTCACAATTCCTGACATTTAATCCTAGTAAAAATTCCCTGTTTTAGGTCAGTTAGGATAACCACTTTATTTTAGGAATGTGAAATGTCAGAATAATAGTAGAGAGAATGATATATTCAGCTTTTATTTATTTCATCATATTGCCAGAAGGTCAGAAGTTTACATACACTCAATTAGTATTTGGTAGTATTGCCTTAAAAATGTTTTAACTTGGGTCAAACATTTCGGGTAGCCTTCCACAAGCTTCCCACAACAAGTTGGGTGAATTTTGGCCCATTCCTCCTGACAGAGCTGGTATAACTGAGTCGGGTTTGTAGGCCTCCTTGCTCGCACACGCTTTTTCAGTTCTACACACACATTTTCTAAAGGATTGAGGTCAGGGCTTTGTGATGGCCACATCAATATCTTGACATTTTTGTCCTAAAGCAATTTTGCCACAACTTTGGAAGTATGCTTGGGGTCATTGTCCATTTGGAAGACCCATTTGCGACCAAGCTTTAACTTCCTGCTATCTATTTTGTGAAGTGCACCAGTCCCTCCTGCAGCAAAGCAACCCCACAACATGATGCTGCCACCCCCGTGCTTCACGGTTGGGATGGTGTTCTTCAGCTTGCAAGCCTTCCCTATTTTTCCTCCAAACATAATGATGGTCATTATGGCAGTACAGTTCTATTTTTTGTTTCATCAGACCAGAGGACATTTCTGCAAACCGTAGTCTGGCTTTTTTTATGGTGGTTTTGGAGCAGTGGCTTCTTCCTTGCTGAGTGGCCTTTCAGGTTATGTCAATATAGGACTTGTTTTACTGTGGTTATAGATACTTTTGTACCTGTTTCCTCCAGCATCTTCACAAGGTCCTTTGCTGTTGTTCTGGGATTGATTTGCACTTCCCTCAGAACGCGTCTCCTTTCTGAGCAATATGACGGCTGTGTTGTCCCATGGTGTTTATACTTGCATACTATTGTTTGTACAAATGAAATTGATACCTTCAGTCGTTTGAAAATTGTTCCCAAGGAAGAACCAGACTTGTGGAGGTCTACAATTTTTTTATGAGATCTTGGCTGATTTCTTTTGATTTTCCCATGATGTCAAGCAAAGAGGCACTGAGTTTGAAGGTAGGTCTTGAAATACAGCCACATGTACACCTCCAATTGACACAAATGATGTCAATAAGCCTATCAGAAGCTTCTAAAGCCATGACATAATTTTCTGGAATTTTCCAAGCTGTTTAAAGGCACAGTCAACCTACTGTATGTAAACTTCTGACCCACTGGAATTATTATACAGTGATTATAAGTTGAAATAATCAGTCTGTAAACAGTTGTTGGAAAAATGACCTGTGTCATGCACAAAGTAGATGTCCTAACCGACTTGCCAAAACTATATTTTGTTAACTTCTTGCTGACAGGGGCAGTATTGAGTAGCTTGGATGAATAAGGTGCCCAAAGTAAACTTTCTGCTACTCTGTCCCAGATGCTAATATATGCATATGCTAATATTAATGGTATTGGATAGAAAAAACTCTGAAGTTTCCAAAACTGTTTGAATTATGTCTGTGAGTATAACACAACTCATATGGCAGGCAAAAACTTGAGAAAAAAATCCAACCAGGAAGTGGGAAATCTGAGGTTTGTAGGTTCAGTGACCTCCCAAAAAAATTCTGAATGGTTTGTCCTCGTGTTTTTGCCTGCTACATAAGTTATGTTATACTCACAGACATGATTCAAACAGTTTTAGAAACTTCAGAGTGTTTTCTACTAATAGAACCCCCCAAAGCCAATTATTCCTTTGGCCGCCTCTTCTGCCAATGACTGGAATGAACAGCAAAAATCTCTGAAGCTGGAGACACCTCCCTCACTAGCTTTAAGCAACAGCTGTTAGAGCAGCTCACAGATCACTGCACCTGTACATAGCTCATCAATAAATAGCCTATCCAATCTACCTCATCCCCATGCTGTATTTATTTATCTTGCTCCTTTGCACCCCAGTATCTCAACTTGCACATTCATCTTCTGCACATCCTACCATTCCAGTGTTTAATTGCTATATTGTAATTACTTTGACACAATGGCCTATTTATTGCCTTACCTCTTCTATCCTACCTTATTTGCATATCATGTATATATATTTTTCTACTGTATTATTGATTGTATGTTTGTTTATTCCATGTGTAACTCTGTGTTGTTGTATGTGTTGAACTTGCTTTCCTTTATCTTGGCCAGGTCGCAGTTGCAAATGAGAACTTGTTCTCAACTAGCCTACCTGGTTAAATAAAGTTGAAAAAAAGAGACCCAACTGCAGACTGTGTAGAAGTAACACGTTTTTTTGTAACAACAGGGGCAGGCAAATGACAGGTCAAGGCAGGAAGGGGTCAATAATCCAGAGTTGTGGGGCCAGGGTACAAGACGGCAGGCATGCCCAGGGTCAGATCAGGCAGAAGTCGGTAATCCAGAGTAGGGGAAAAGGTACAGGATGGCAGGCAGGCTCAGGGTAAGGCTGAGTGTTCAGGTAGGCTGGCTCGGAGTCAGGACAGGCAGGGGTCAAAACCAGGAGGGCGAGAAAAGAGAGAATGGAAAAAGCAGGAGCTGAGACAGAAAACGATGGTAGGCTTGAACAAACAAGATGAACTGGCAACAGACAACACAGGTATAAGTACCCAGGGGATAATGGGGACGATGGGCGACACCTGGAGGGGGGTGGAGACAAGCACAAGTACAGGTGAAACAGATCAGGGAGTGACATCGGCACTGTTCATTGTTGTTTAACTAGCTAACGATAGGTGGCTGGCTCGTTAGCTAACGTGACATGATGTGTGTGATCTTACATGTTGTTTACTGAGGTAGGCTCATTGTTTACCTAGGTAGCTAGCTACATGTCTTAACTTCTTTGATATAGGGGGCGCTCTTAATTTTTGGATAAAAAAACGTTCCCGTTTTAAACAAGATATTTTGTCAAGAAAAGATGCTCGACTATGCATATAATTGACAGCTTTGGAAAGAAAACACTCTGACGTTTCCAAATCTGCAAAGATATTGTCTGTGAGTGCCACAGAACTGATGCTACAAGCGAAACCAAGATGAAATTTCAAACAGGAAGTACCCCAGATTTTGAAGGCGCTGTGTTTCAATGAGTCCTTATATGGCTGTGTATGGGTCACGAATGAGCTTAGACTTTCTGTCGTTTCCCCATAGTGTCGACAGCATTGTGACGTATTTGTAGGCATATCATTGGAAGATTGACCATTTTACACTACATATACCAGGTGGTCGCTTGGTGTCCTCCGTCGCAATTATTGCGTAATCTCCAGCTGCATGTATTTTTCTGTTTGCTTCCGAGGAGAAACCCAACTGCCACAAATGATTTATCATCGAATAGATATGTGAAAACACCTTGAGGATTGATTCTAAACAACGTTTGCCATTTTTCTGTCGATATTATGGAGTTAATTTGGAAAAAGTTTGGCGTTGTAATGACTGAATTTTGTTTTTTTTTCTTAGCCAAACGTGATGAACAAAATGGAGCGATTTCTCCTACACAAATAATATTTTTGGAAAAAATGAACATTTGCTATCTAACTGAGAGTCTCCTCATTGAAAACATCCGAAGTTCTTCAAAGGTAAATTATTTTATTTGAATGCTTTTCTTGTTTTTGTGAAAATGTTGCCTGCTGAATGCTAGGCTTAATGCTATGCTAGCTATCAATACTCTTACACAAATGCTTGTGTAGCTATGGTTGAAAAGCATATTTTGAAAATCTGAGATGCCAGTGTTGTTAACAAAAGGCTAAGCTTGTGAGTGAATATATTTCTTTAATTTCAGTTGCGATTTTCATAAATAGTTAACGTTGCGTTATGGTAATGAGCTTGAGGCTATGATTACGCTCCCGGATACGGGTTTGCTCGACGCAAGAAGTTAAGTGTACAACACCCGTTGAATATGGCCGGTGTCAATAAATGTCGACAAGAAAGCATGATGAAATTGTTTCCAGCAAAGCAAATCAACGTTTTTTTGTCACGTGCGCCGAATACAACAGGTGTAGTAGACCTTACAGTGAAATGCTTACTTACAGGCTCTAACCAATAGTGCAAAAAAAGGTGTTAGGTGAACAATAGGTAAGTAAAGAAATAAAACAACAGTAAAAAGACAGGCTATATACAGTAGTGAGGCTTTAACCTCTAGCGTCGAGCAAACCCATATCCGGGAGCGTAATCATAGCCTCAAGCTCATTACCATAATGCAACGTTAACTATTCATGAAAATCGCAAATGAAATGAAATAAATATATTTGATCTGTAGTCATTTAGGCAGGTTGCCTTTGTGTTCTTGGGCACAGGGACTATGGTGGTCTGCTTGAAGCATGTTGGTATTACAGACTCAATAAGGGACATGTTGAAAATGTCAGTGAAGACACCTGCCAGTTGGTCAGCACATGCCCGGAGCACACGTCCTGGTAATCCATCTGGCCCGCAGCTTTGTGTATGTTGACCTGTTTACAGGTCTTACTCACGTTGGCTACGGAGAGCGTGATCACACAGTCGTCCGGAACAGCTGATGCTCTCATGCATGCCTCAGTGTTGCTTGCCTCGAAGCGAGCATAGAAGTGATTTAGCTCGTCTGGTAGGCTTGTGACACTGGGCAGCAAGCGTCTGTGCTTCCCTTTGTAGTCTGTAATAGTTTGCAAGCCCTGCCACATCCGATGAGCATCGGAGCCGGTGTAGTATGATTCAATCTTAGCCCTGTATTGATGTTTTGCCTGTTTGGTGGATCGTCGCAGGGCTTAGTGGGACTTCTTGTAAGCTTCCGGGTTAGAGTCCCTCACCTTGAAAGTGGCAGCTCTACCCAGCAGAGCTGGTTTGGTTGTTTTCATGTTTTCCAGAGGTAATCAATACACCGGCCAGAGCGTCAAGTGTGCCCTCTGAACGCTCCGAGAATGAAACGAGATGGGTGGGACTAAAGCTTAAGAGGATGTGAACGATACTGAATGGGTTTAGACAAAGAAGAGCTCAAAGAAGACCCTGTTTGCAACAAGGCACTTAAGTAATTCACTTTTTGTCCTGAATACAAAGTGAGATGTTTGGGGCAAATTCAGTGATGAGTACCACTCTTAATTTTTTAAAGCATGGTGGAGGTTGCATATTGTTTTGGGTATGCTTGTCATCGCACTCATTTCTTTAGCCACCAATGGATCACGGTGTATCCATGTGTCCATATGGCAGAGGCTGGTGCTCTCAAATTAGTTCAATATAAATGTTTTAGATTTTTCATTCCAATTTTTATGTTTAACCAAGTGACAATCATTTTCATAAACAAAAACGTTATTATTGAAATGAAACTGTTCCACGAAAATGCGCAGAAGAAAATATTCATAACTGGCAAGCAGATCGGTAGAAATGGTAAGATCAATTGTAAGCTTCCCCAAACCTGAAACTCACGCACAGCCTATGCTCTTTACTATAACACCCATTCAAAAAATTGTGCACATGTACACATTGGAGGTCCTGTGAAAATACAGTGCCCCCCTTTTCAAATCAAATGCCCAGCCAAATGGTTCGTTCTGGTGTAGGCCCTACTCGTGAGCACCAGTTTTAAAACTCAATTATCATGATCAAGGAGTTTTTCCACGAGGGACCGGACCAGGAAAACTCTGGGCCCTAGTAATAAGATAACTAGAGCTGCTATAGGGATTTAAAGGTATTCCTTATCAGGTAATGGCCCCAGTTATGATATCCATCTGACTACTTGTCAGTTGTACCGATACAGCTACTGTATGTCCTGTAACAGATGCTAATAAAACAATTATTATACTAACACTTCTATATAAATCTGTAAATTCCTTCCTGAAACAACCCTTGAAATTGGCCATAACAATACCAATTTTCACAACTTCAGATTGTTAAATGTTAAACCATCCTTAATTACTTAGTGAGTCAATGGAATTACAGCTCATTAATGTCAGTGATAATTTGTAGATGTACATTCTTATTAGGACCACAGACCATCTCTCATCATAATTCAATTACAGTTTAGTGTCCCTCACTGGATAAACTGGATGGGGAAGATATTTATCTGTCATGTAAAGAGTGTTGAGGTTCAGAACAGATTTCAGAGCAGAGAAATCAGACTGTGAAATCACAGGACATGAGAGTCTGATGAGAGGAAGAGAGAACAAAGAGGGAAAATGTTGTTGAAGTGCACTCATCATAACATCATAAGCTTGTCACTATAGCTGAAATACATTATTTTGTTGCTGTGTAGATGCAGTTTCACACATTATCCATCCATAGAGGGGGACATCTCGTGAGGCAACCCCAGGTTAAGAATCAAATCAAATGTATTTAGAAAGCCCTTCTTACATCAGCTGATGTAACAAAGTGCTGTACAGAAACCCAGCCTAAAACCCCACACAGCAAGCAATGCAGGTGTTGAAGCACGTTGGCTAGGAAAAACTCCCTAGGAAGTCCAAAACCTAGGAAGAAACCTAGAGAGGAACCAGGCAACGAGGGGTGGCCTGTCCTCTTCTGGCTGTGCCGGGTGGAGATTATAACAGAACATGGCCAAGATGTTCAAACGTTCATAAATGTCCAGCATGGTCAACTAATAGGTCTGGGACAGGTAGCACGTCCGGTGAAAAAAGCTGTCCTTGAAACAGTCTTGATATTTTAGTCAAAAGAGAGATCAGGGTACAGAGTAACGCCGGGGTCCTTCACAGTTTTATTTGAGACGACTGTACAACCATTAAGATTAATTCTCAGATTCAACAGAAGATCTTTGTTTCTTTGGGACCTAGAACAAGCATCTCTGTTTTGTCCGAGTTTAAAAGTAGAAAGTTTGCAGCCATCCACTTCCTTATGTCTGAAACACAGGCTTCTATCGAGGGCAATTTTGGGGCTTCACCATGTTTCATTGAAATGTACAGCTGTGTGTCATCCGCAAAGCAGTGAAAGTTAACATTATGTTTTCGAATGACATCCCCAAGAGGTAAAATATATAGTGAAAACAATAGTGGTCAGCATGCAATGCAGGTGTTGAAGCACGGTGGCTAGGAAAAACTCTCTAGAAAGGCCAAAACCTATGAAGAAACCTAGAGAGGAACCAGGCAACGAGGGGTGGCCAGTCCTCTTCTGGCTGTGCCGGGCGGAGATTATAACAGAACATGGCCAAGATTTTCAAACGTTCATAAATGTCCAGCATGGTCAAATAATAGGTCTGGGACAGGTAGCATGTCCGGTGAACAGGTCAGGATTCCATAGCCGCAGGCAGAACAGTTGAAACTGGAGCAGCAGCACGGCTAGGTGGACTGGGGACAGCAAGGAGTCATCATGCCAGGTAGTCCTGAGGCTTGGTCCTCGGGCTCAGGTCCTCCGAGAGAGAGAGAGAGAAAGAAAGAAAGAAAGAAAGAAAGAGAAAGAAAGAAAGAAAGAGAGAATTAGAGAGAGCATACTTAAATTCCCACAGGACACCGGATAAGACAGGAGAAGTACTCCAGATATAACAAACTGACCCTAGCCCCTTGACACATAAACTACTGCAGCATAAATACTGGCGGCCTAGACAGGAGTGGTCAGGAGACACTGTGGCCCCATCCGATGATACCCCCATGACAGGGCCAATCAGGAAGGATGTAACCCCATCCACTTTGCCAAAGCACAGCCCCCACACCACTAGAGGGATATCTTCAACCACCAACTTACCATCCTAAGACAACGGCACAACCCAAGGGGGGGACGCCAACCCAGACAGGAAGATCACATCAGTGACTCAACCCATTCAAGTGACACACCCCTCCTAGGGGCGGCATGAAAGAGCACCAGTAGGCCAGTGACTCAGGTTCGTTGCTCCAGAGCCTTTCCGATCACCTTCACACTCCTGTGCCAGACTACACTCAATCATATGACCCACTGAAGAGATGATTCTTCAGTAAAGACTTAAAGGTTAAGACCGAGTTTGCGTCTCTCACATGGGTAGGAAGACCGTTCCATAAAAATGGAGCTCTATAGGAGAAAGCCCTGCCTCCAGCTGTTTACTTAGAAATTCAAGGGACAATTAGGAGGCCTGCGTCTTGTGACCGTAGTGTACGTGTAGGTATGTACGGCAGGACCAAATCAGAGAGATAGGTAGGAGCCCATGTAATGCTTTGTAGGTTAGCAGTAAAACCTTGAAATCAGCCCTTACCTTGACAGGAAGCCAGTGTAGGGAGGCTAGCACTGGAGTAATATGATCAAATTCTTTGGTTCTAGTCAGGATTCTAGCAGCCGTATTTAGCACTAACTGAAGTTTATTTAGTGCTTTATCCGGGTAACCGGAAAGTAGAGCATTGCAGCAGTCGAACCTGGAAGTAACAAATGCATGGATTCATTTTTTTGCATCATTTTTGGACAGAAATATTCTGATTTTTGCAGTGTTATGTAGATGGAAAAAAGCTGTCCTTGAAACAGTCTTGATATTTTAGTCAAAAGAGAGATCAGGGTACAGAGTAACGCCAAGGTCCTTCACAGTTTTTTTTGAGACGACTGTACAACCATTACGATTAATTCTCAGATTCAACAGAAGATGTTCAAATGTTCATAGATGACCAGCAGGGTCAAATAATAATAATCACAGTAGTTGTCGAGGGTGCAACAGGTCTGCACCTCACGAGTGAATGTCAGTTGGCTTTTCATAGCCGATCATTCAGAGTATCTCTACTGCTCCTGCTGTCTCTAGAGAGTTGAAAACAGCAGGTCTGGAACAGGTACCACGTCCGGTGAACAGGTCAGGGTTCCATAGCCACAGGCAGAACGGTTGAAACTGGAGCAGCAGCACGGGCCAGCTGGACTGGGGACAGCAAGGAGTCATCATCGGATAAGACAGGAGAAATACTCCAGATATAACAGACTGACCCTAGCCCCCTGACACACAAACTACTGCAGCATAAATACTGGAGGCTGAGACAGGAGGGGTCGGGAGACACCGTGGCCCCATCCAACGATACCCCCGGACAGGGCCAAAAAGGCAGGATATAACCCCACCCACTTTTCCAAAGCACAGCCCCCACACCACTAGAGGTATATCTCCAACCACCAATTTTCCATCCTGAGACAAGGCAGAGTATAGCCCACAAAGATCTCTGCCACGGCACAACACAAGGGGGTTGTGTTAAGAGCTCTCGCTCTGGGCCACTCTGCTCCGAACCTCTTGGGACCTTAACCATAAACCTCCTGATTACACGTACAGCGTGTCTCTCAAGTCCAGTTCACTCTCTGTTGCCCACTTCAATTACAACCTCTGCATTTTGAAGAGGCTCAGAGTTGTTGTACTAACCACAATCAAAGAGAGTAGGACTGGGTGCCATGTTGCTACGTCTGTGCAGTCAGTTCCTCTATTCACAATCAGTATATGGAATTGAGTTGTAATTCTATTGGTTGGGTTTGCGTGCTTGCTCTGCTGTGGACTCTTAAAGATGACATAGTACACAAGAAACGGGAACCACTTTAGACTCATGAGCACCATTTTCAAAACTACTGGCTGAAATTATACAAAAGTTAGAAAGTGCATATGTAATAGTCAATTCTGCCAGGAGGCACTCAAATAGCTGTCATGGGATTATGTTATAGTGTCCCTTACACCATGCCCAAACCGGACGCGCACGTGCGCCATCGTGCACAAATTATTTTGTCCTCCCACACCAAACGCTATCACAACACGCAAGTTGAAATATCAAAACAAACTCTGAACCAATTATATTAATTTGGGGACAGATTGAAAAGCACTAAACATTTATGGCAATTTAGCTAGCTTGCATTTGCTAGCTAACTTGTCCTATTTAGATAGCTAGCTTGCTGTTGCTGGTTAATTTGTCCTGGGATATACACATTGAGTTGTTATTTTCTTTGAAATGCACAAGGTCCTCTACTCCGACAATTAATCCACACATAAAACAGTCAACCAAATAGTTTCTAGTCATCTCTCCTCCTTCCAGGCTTTTTCTTCATTGGACTTTATATGGCAATTGGCAACTAACTTTCATAAAGTGTATTACCACAACCGACCTCCGTTCATCTTTAAATCACCCACGTGGGTATAACCAGTGAGGAGATGGCATGTGGGCATATGCTTCTAAAAGCCAATGAGGAGATGGGAGAGGCAGGACTTGCAGCTCGTTCTGCACCACAAATAGAAGCAACTTCTATTTTAGCGCCTGGCAATGCAGACGCTCATTGGCGAGACGCGAGCGGTGTGTTACAAAAAAATATTGTAGTTTTGAAACCACAGTAAGTGCAACAACTGCAGGCGACTGTGGTGTTTTGGACGCAGTAATTTCAGAATAACTGCAGTGTACCGCAGTTGAACTGCAGTTATACTGCACTGTAACTGCAGTTACACTGCAAAATTACCGTAGAAAAAAAATCTGTGGTGGTTTTTTTTGGACACATATTTGCAGCATAGACTGCACTTTAACTGCAGTTATACTACATTGTACTGCAGTTCAACTGCACTATGATGGCAATTGTTTTTCGTAAGGGTCAAAGAGTACCACAAAGGTTTTTGCTTGAAACCACAATGGCCAGACATGCTCTATTTTTTGGCACTTTCCTTTATCTACATTGTGGCTTTTATTATTCTAATTCACATCCCATTAGTTTAGAGTGAACAGCAAAAGTTTACCAGACTCCCCACTATAGAGTTGCTATTACAATGTAATTTTGTGTTCATTTCACTGCTGTTTTTGTCTTCTGTGGTGTTGGGCAAAAATAAACTAATGCAGATGCCTCTCTTTGGGGTGTGTGTATGTGTTCCAATTCACATCCCATTATTTCTCATAGCTTTGAGTGTACAGTAACAAGTCCCCAGACTGTACCTGATATCAGAGAGTATGCTAAATGCCATGACACCCATAGCCTTCCTCATGTAATCCATGCAACAATAACAACACTGACATACTCTGACATTTCATCAACGTGCCATTGCTGTATTTGGGTAATGTTCTTCAAGAAGTAGCACTACATTTGCTGTAGGTGAATTTAATATGTGGTATAAGATAAACAAATTACTTAACAAATGCAATCAGAGTAGTCACAATTACATTCAAGTGGAAGTCTAAATTATAATGATTTGAGCAGCCCAGCAATTTGGTTGTAATTATGAATCGTTAAAACCATTGTAACAATGTGTGCTAAGAGTTGGGAAGAAAGTTCAGGGAGTGAGTGTTTTACTAAAATAAACGGAACATAATACAAAACAAGAACCTTGAACAACGCACAGACAAGAAACAGAAACAATGACGCCTCGGGAAGGAACCAAAGGGAGTGACATATATAGGGAAGGTAATCAGGGAAGTGATGGAGTCCAGGTGAGTCTGACGATGCACAGGTGCGCGTAACAATGGTGACAGGTGTGCGCCATAATGAGCAGCCTGGTGACCTTGAGGCCAGAGAGAGAGCACACGTGATATGGTGATTTTTCAGTAGCATATTGTGAAATAATAATGTAATGAAACCGAATCATTAAAAGCTTTAGAGGAACCTGTAACCATACATGTATAGCATAAGAAAAGTCAATATACAAAAGAAGTAGACACACATTGTAATCCAGATGCATGCCTGGATAACACATGTGATAATCAATATAATGAATGTACTTATGACTATAGCCTGGTGGGTGCTGATATAATCTATACAATGAATGTGCTTGTGACTGCAGCTTGGTAGAGGCCCCTATTATTATTTTTTCCAAACTGTCACAGCTGTGCCACCAATATAATTGGTTCAGTGATTTGTAGTGTTCAATTATTTGTAGAGGCAGGAAAAAGCCCGCCTCAAAGAAGAACTTAGGGTGGGAAAACAATAGTGGCGCGAAGCCAAAAAGAGTTGATCATTAATTAACATAAAGAGGAGTAACTATTTATGTGATGTAAGGATGAAAACTGTATGAAAGGAGTGTGCCGAGGCTGGGAAGACAGTTGATCCATGGACCAGCTCGACTTTTTACTTTGTAATAAAGTTTACTTTGAATTCACAAGTTCTGGGACCTGAGAAATATTATTGGACCAATAATTCTACAACCATGGTAGCTAAAAATATGTATTTTTATTATTTTTGTTACATTAATTGAATATAATGTGACATTCTCTCAATGAAGGTAATATTCAAAATAATATAGAAAGTAATATAATTAAAAGCGGAACTGATCTCTTAAATTATGTTTTAATCTGTGCCTACAGAACCCATATCTGTTAGACAGAATCCACATGTCAGCTTGAGAATGTCAGGCCTGGCAGGAAGAGTTGCATGCTACAGGAGACAGTGCTACAAAGTAATGCTACACAGGGACAACAGCAGACTTGAGCTAGAGCTCCGACACAGGAACTGCTAAAAGCACCAGCAAACTGTATTTCTGTCTGAGGGCTGGAGGGTGAGTCATCGCTGTACGTGTTATATAACAGCAACCTGTCTTTTAAAACAGGGGTGGCAGGTAGTCTAGCAGTTAAGAGTGTTGAGCCAGGAACTGAAAGGTTGCTGGTTTGAGTCCCTGAGCTGACAAGGTGAAACATCTGTTGATGTGCCCTTTAGTGAGGAATTTAACCCTAACTACTCCTGTAAGTTGCAGTTAGTGTCTGCAAAATTACTAAAATGTACAACCTCTTAGATGTTAAGTCCCCTGTTTAGAGTACTTGGACCGGTTTAGACTAATATTTTGGTGTACAGAGTGCTGTGTAAACGTCGAAGGGTCCGGTGCCTTATACCGTCAGAAAAACCCATCTGTCTGCTTTCCGGTACCACTCTGTCAGTGGAGCTGACTTGAAGTGTCAGGTTTCACACCCTGCATTTGCATAGAGAGTGACGTATCACATTTTCTGGCGTATCCAGACAAAAAATCTATTTTTTCCTCCTCTGAGCGAAGGAGCAAAGCCTGGGAGATGGCATATAAAAAGGGGACAGTCTTGCGAATCCAGCATTTGAGGTTTCATCTCGATGTGATATTCTCAGTCGGCTTTAGAGTTCTCATCCTGAAAAAAATACTAAATAATTTTGTAGAACAACTACTTTATAACTTTGTGTGTAAATCTTAAGTTGCAACGAGTCTGCAGACATTCTAATGGTGTGTCTGTGTTGCTCAGAGGACGCTTGGCAGAAAATGCTCTGTCATCAGTTATATGAAATGGAGACAAATTTGCACTGTCACTAAATATTATCATATTTATTTTACAGTTATAAGAAAGGTGAAATTTTTATAGTAAGTTTATATTTTCATTGTTACAATATTTAGAAAGCATTTCGGTAATCTCAAGCCCTATTGTTCAACTTTTGTTAAATAGGAAAAAAATCGTATACAACTTAATATTTACATATTTAAAAAATATAAAATCAAATGTTATTTGTCACATGCGCCGAAAGCCCTTAACCAACAATGCAGTTCAAGAAATAAAGTGAAGAAAATATTTACTAAATAAACTAAAGTAAAAAATTAAATAAAGAGTACAAATACATTAACATTAACATGGCTATTCAATACGGTCCGTGGAGTCATGCTCGGATCCCATAAAGAATTTGCGATAGTAAAGTTTTGAAAAATTTATTCGTTATTCAAATTAAAAACCCAATGAATACTCACCTTTGTGTAATTATTTAACTTCCACCGCTTGTGGGACATTTATTTTGAAGGCACGTATAAATAACAACTGCGTGAGAGCAGACAGTGACTGACAGGCAGAACACACGTCCCAGTTAAAAATAGTAGCTAGCTAGAGATTGTGCAAAAATTAGTTTTTCAAAAAAATGGAAAGTAGACAATTAATGTAGGGTGTTCCAGCAAGAGTGGACATTTCTTTATTGAGGTATCGGTGAAAGTTGGGTGCTTAGTGTGCAAAGAGAGCATCGCTGTCTTGAAAGACAACAATTTGTCCCCAAAACTTCCAGTTGAAGCATACAGAGAAATATAGGAAAATGTCTTCTGAGCAGAGGTCAAATGCGTCGAAAGAGTTGCTTTTACACTTGCGAAAGCAGCAACGACTTTTCACAAAACTGCATTCAGCAAACTACGGAATTGTGAGAGCTAGCTAAACATAGCAAGCCATTTGCTTAGGACAAATTCATTAAAGAATGTTTAATTGACTCTGCAGCTATACTTTGCCCGACAAGAAAGAGCTGTTTGAAAATGTTTCCCTGTCAAGACGAACAGTGACACGGCGTGTTGAGGGCATCGCAGAGAAAACAAAACAACAGTTGATAGACAAGATAAAGGATTTCACTTATTTCTCCTTGGCACTGGATGAAAGCAGTGATGCACGTGACACTGCGTAGTTGTTGATATTCTCACGAGGCATAACCCCAGACTTTGAAATTACAGAGGAGCTTGCTTCAGTGCAGTCAATGAAGTGTACAACCACAGGGAAAGATTTATTGGAGGAGGTTAATAAGTATGTGGCAAGGCTGGGACTGAGTTTTGAAAAGTTATCCAGTGTGACCACTGATGGGTGCCCAAACAAGATCAAGTAGCAGAGCTGAACCCAGATCAGAAAATTATTTTTCCTGCATTGCATTATTCATCAGGAGGTGCTCTGTAAATGTGCTCTGAAAATGAGCCATGTTGTGGATACCGTCACTAAAGTGGTAAACTTCATTAGAGCAAAATCTTTAAACCACAGGCAGTTTGTCTCGCTGTTGGAAGAAACAGAGTTGGGTCATGCAGATGCCCCATACCACAAAAACGTGAGATGGCTGAGTTTAGGGAAGGTACTTAAAAGGGTGTGGGACCTGAAGTCAGAGATTGCTGAGTTTTTGCAAAATAAATGAAAATGTGTGGATTTCTCTCAACTGCAAGATAAAAATGGTTGGCCGATTTGCCTTCACCGTGGACATCATGGCCCCCATGAATGAACTGAATTCCAAACTACAAGGGAAGGGCCTAATTGTACAGCCTTGTCAAAGCCTTCAAGAGACAATTACTCCCCCTTTACCCGCCAAGTAGAAGCCAACCACCTTCCGACAATACTAGTCTGTTCCCTATCAGATGACCCGCAGGAGAAGTATACATCGCTACTGCGGGCTTTGAACGATACATTTTCTTGTCGTTTTGAGGATTTTAAAGTGTTGTAAAATGACATGCTATTAGCTCTGTATTTCTGTAGCTCTGTAAAACAATGCTAATTGCGTCAGAGAAGTATTAGCTGTTCTAAGGCACAGTATCTCAGTGTGAGAGGTGTCACTACAGACACCCTGGTTCAAATCCAGGCTGTGTTTCTATGAAAGTAAGTGCCTTATTACGTTATAATAGTTTCTGTACATCGTGGTATGCTGTTTCTACTGTAGCTCACTGTATGTATGGAGCATAATATATTTGTGTATATTTCTTATAACCGCAGACACGCAAGGTAACGTTACTCATTTCAATAGTGCTTATGTAGCTAGCTACATTATTATATTAGCCCTGTAAAACAATGCTTATTGCGTCAGAGAAGCATTAGCTTGTGTTGTATTTTGAAGCTACCCTGGACTTTTGACTCCCAAGTAGCGCAGCGGTGATAGGGAGTCCCATAGGGCTGGCCACAATTGGCTGAGTGTCGTCCAAGTTTGGCCAGTGTAGGCCGTCATTGTAAATAATAATTTGTTTTTAAATGACTTGCCTAGTTATTAAATAAAGGTTAAATAAATGAAAAATACATGACCATGGTTTGTTTTCATTTGGCCTACTTAGCATAGCTCTGTTCTGCCCTGCCCCTTGTGTAGCTCAACAGTTACTGTTTCCTACCGCTATAACTCAAATTTGTGATTTTGTCAATGCAATATACTATGATGTTTATTTTGTTACTTCTTTGTAATATTGTTTTATTGCTATATCCTTATATTGAATTCTAATTACTAATGATTCCTCTTTATTCTGTACTTTCAGAAACCACAAACAGTATTGGCCAATATCATAACTGGAAATGGAGTTGGACAACTTTGGAGCTGAAGATTGACAGCTTTTGTATGCTTCTGTATACTCCTGAACATTTTTACTGGATGAAAACACAGCAAGAAAACACATAGGCCAATATGTAATAGTCATCTATGTTATTGCAGTATTGGTGGTGGTTGGTTGCACAACAACAACAAAAGCTTGTTTTACTGCCATAAGCCATATTTCATATTCATGTAGTGACTGAACAACTGCATTTCCACCCCTCACCTCTAAAGGCATTGTATCATGGCAGGTCACCTGTCAAGTCGCATGTCAGGTCAGTCAGTCACTAAATGCTGCAGATGTGCTCAATAGTGCTTGAGCATATGATACTCCCCAAAGCATGGTGAAATACATAGGTGTGTCACAAGCTAAACACATGTATTTTGTCAACTTCCTCTGCTTCCTTCTCCTGGTGCCAGACATGCAGACTTTGCAGTGCCTCAGTGTGCGACTACCTTGAGCAGCAATTTGAGGGACTTTGCAGGGAAAATGCCAGTCAATGAGGCATAGCAGATTGTCCGCAGCAGGACAACCCCCAGTGGATAGGCACCGAGGGATGTGGTACTCCTCCAGCAGCTCTCTCATGAGGTTCTCTCTGTACTTTTGGTAGATAATTACTTTACATATGAGGGAGTGGGGAGGATGAGGGAAGAGAGAGGATCTTATTTTGTATAACAGGTCATTTAGGTTGGCAGTAGCATTGTTGACAAAATGCAGACATCGCAGCAGAACTAGGAAGCAGTCTTGGGAAAAGAGGGTGGGAAAGAAGGGAGTTGCAAACATAGGATCTGTGCTCCAGTATTCTCTTGGGAGTTCTTCTTTACAATCCCAATGAGAAGGACTGTCGCCAGGAAGGTTACATGTCACTAATTCTGGTTCTCACCCATTTAGTGAGCCCCCTCCCCCACCACTCCTGGCTCTCTCTTCTCCTGTAGCTCCAAGGCATAGCGATTGGTCTCCTCTACTGTGTCTCCCACCAGCTCCTCTGTCAGAAACAACTTGAAGCACTCTGCCTCAGATGGAAATGTCAAGGGGAGTTGCACTCCAGACTGGTACTCATCAAAGCAATCAGCTGTGCCAGGAGGGGTGAAATGGCTGGCAGCCTTCCAGCTACCACAGAACTCCTGTACTTCATCCACTGTCGGTCTTTTTTGAAGGTTGTACTGATTATGAAGAGCAAAGCTAATTCCAGCTATGTGTGGAGCCATGTTTGTTGACATACACTGCATTCTGGGATTCATGTAATCGTCTGTCAGAGCAATTATGTTATAACAAAATTAGGTGAGTAAGGGTTCACAAATTTTTTGAGAACTTCCAGAAGTGATTGGTGGGATGTGAACGATGGTAAACGACACACATGCATACTTTAATCAGACCAAAGTCATCTTAACTTCCCTTATTATCTTTGGTTTCTGTGAGAGAGAAAAGCATGGCAGCGTGCAGAAACTAGCCATTGTTGGATTTCTATAGATTTCAAAAAAAAAAAAATTGCTCAATTATTTTGATCAATGGTGAGCTCACCCGTGATGTGATTAATTATAAATAGTAGTTACTGTTAGCTAATTCATATTGTAGTTTCTCTCAGACTAGAGTTAAAAATAAAAATATGATGGTTTGTGTTACATCAATCTGTCACTCTTTCCTCAGTTAGCGCTAAGACAATTGTAGCCTACATTTTTCCAATTTGGATGATTGTGTTATGCTGTAGATACTTCTGTGAATGTCTGAACATTGCATCCAAAAATAAACTGCTCACATTCTGGACATAACTTTGTAAGGACTGTATTCGCGAAAAATGTTTCTGAAAAAACAGTGTGGCCAGCTCAAATGCTGATTGTTGCGTCATTCAAAACTGGCCATTATAAATAAGCGTTCTAATCGCACTGGTTTGATCTTACGCTACAAGGACCACTGTAGAATGCTCACATCCATGTGTTGGTACGTGTGAAAAGGTTAAAAAGTAGCATGTCTGGATGTGATTTACAGTACTTACACTACCGTTCAAAACTTTGGTTGTCACTTAGAAATGTCCTTGTTTTTGAAAGAAAAGCTACTTTTTTTGTCCATTAAAATAACATCAAATTGATCAGAAATACAGCGTAGACATTGTTAATGTAGTAAATGACTATTGTAGCTGGAAACAGCAGATTTTATGGAATATCTACATAGGCATACAGAGGCCCATTATCAGCAACCATCACTCCTGTGTTCCAATGGCACGTTGTGTTAGCTAATCCAAGTTTATCATTTTAAAAGGCTAATTGATCATTAGAAAACACTTTTGCAGTTATGTTAGCATAGCTGAAAACTGTTGTATTGCTTCTTTAATCAGAACAACTGGCCTTCTTCAGACTAGTTGAGTATCTGGAGCGTCAGCATTTGTGGGTTTGATTACAGGCTCAAAATGGCCAGAAACAAAGACCTTTCTTCTGAAACTTGTCAGTCTATTCTTGTTCTGAGAAATGAAGGCTATTCCATGCGAGAAATTGCCAAGAAACTGAAGATCTCATACAACGCTGTGTACTACACCCTTCACAGAACAGCACAAACAGTCTCTAACCAGAATAGAAAGAAGAGTGGGAGGCCCCGGTGCACAACCATGCAAGAGGACAAGTACATTAGAGTGTTTTGTTTGAGAAACAGATGCCTCACAAGTCCTCAACTGGAAGCTTTATTAAATAGTACATGCAAAACACCCATCTCAATGTCAACATTAAAGAGGCGACTCCGGAATGCTGGCTTTGTGAAGTAGTGACCCCTAGATTCCTGAAACAGGTCACATACAGTGCCTTGCGAAAGTATTCGGCCCCCTTGAACTTTGCGACCTTTTGCCACATTTCAGGCTTCAAACATAAAGATATAAAACTGTATTTTTTTGTGAAGAATCAACAACAAGTGGGACACAATCATGAAGTGGAACGACATTTATTGGATATTTCAAACTTTTTTAACAAATCAAAAACTGAAAAATTGGGCGTGCAAAATTATTCAGCCCCTTTACTTTCAGTGCAGCAAACTCTCTCCAGAAGTTCAGTGAGGATCTCTGAATGATCCAATGTTGACCTAAATGACTAATGATGATAAATACAATCCACCTGTGTGTAATCAAGTCTCCGTATAAATGCACCTGCACTGTGATAGTCTCAGAGGTCCGTTAAAAGCGCAGAGAGCATCATGAAGAACAAGGAACATACCAGGCAGGTCCGAGATACTGTTGTGAAGAGGTTTAAAGCCGGATTTGGATACAAAAAGATTTCCCAAGCTTTAAACATCCCAAGGAGCACTGTGCAAGCGATAATATTGAAATGGAAGGCGTATCAGACCACTGCAAATCTACCAAGACCTGGCCGTCCCTCTAAACTTTCAGCTCATACAAGGAGAAGACTGATCAGAGATGCAGCCAAGAGGCCCATGATCACTCTGGATGAACTGCAGAGATCTACAGCTGAGGTGGGAGACTCTGTCCATAGGACAACAATCAGTCGTATATTGCACAAATCTGGCCTTTATGGAAGAGTGGCAAAAAGAAAGCCATTTCTTAAAGATATCCATAAAAAGTGTTGTTTAAAGTTTGCCACAAGCCACCTGGGAGACACACCAAACATGTGGAAGAAGGTGCTCTGGTCAGATGAAACCAAAATTGAACTTTTTGGCAACAATGCAAAACGTTATGTTTGGCGTAAAAGCAACACAGCTGAACACACCATCCCCACTGTCAAACATGGTGGTGGCAGCATCATGGTTTGGGCCTGCTTTTCTTCAGCAGGGACAGGGAAGATGGTTAAAATTGATGGGAAGATGGATGGAGCCAAATACAGGACCATTCTGGAAGAAAACCTGATTGAGTCTGCAAAACACCTGAGACTGGGACGGAGATTTGTCTTCCAACAAGACAATGATCCAAAACATAAAGCAAAATCTACAATGGAATGGGTCAAAAATAAACATATCCAGGTGTTAGAAAGTCCAGACCTGAATCCAATTGAGAATCTGTGGAAAGAAATGAAAACGGCTGTTCACAAATGCTCTCCATCCAACCTCACTGAGCTCGAGCTGTTTTGCAAGGAGGAATGGGAAAAAATGTTCAGTCTCTCGATGTGCAAAACTGATAGAGACATACCCCAAGCAACTTACAGCTGTAATCGCAGCAAAAGGTGGCGCTACAAAGTATTAACTTAAGGGGGCTGAATAATTATGCACGCCCAATTTTTCAGTTTTTGATTTGTTAAAAAAGTTTGAAATATCCAATAAATGTCGTTCCACTTCATGATTGTGTCCCACTTGTTGTTGATTCTTCACAAAAAATACAGTTTTATATCTTTATGTTTGAAGCCTGAAATGTGGCAAAAGGTCGCAAAGTTCAAGGGGGCCAAATACTTTCGCAAGGCACTGTATATCCTCCAAACACCGGCTTTTTGGGCTCCCAAGTGGTGCAGCAGTCTAAGGCATCTGCATCTTAATGCAAAAGGTGTCACTACAGTCCCTGGTTCAAATCCAGGCTGTTTCACATCCAGCCGTGATTGGGAGTCCTGTAGGGATGTGCACAATTGGCCCAGTGTTTTCCGTGTTTAGCCAGGGTAGGCCGTCATTGTAAAGAAGAATTTGTCCTTAACTGACTTGCCTAGTTAAATAAAATAAATGGATCACTTAAAGGGAAGCCTCTCCAACATTGTCCAGGTAGAGTCGGGCAGTTGTCTAGGGCCCTTATTTTTTATATATTTTCACTAATGACCTGCCACTGGCATGAGTGAAGCCTGTTTGCGTCAGCTACCACATCAAGTGGAATCCCTCCAACTCTTAACAAAGAGCTGCAGTCAGTTTTTTAGAAAGGGTGGCAAGTAATAAGCTAGTCCAAAATACTTAGAAAACTGAAAGCATTATATTTGGAACAAATCATTTACTCAACCCTAAACCTCAACTAAATATTGTAATGAATAATGTTACACCATGTTCTCTTTGTGTAACCCTGAATTGTAAACTGAAGGTCAAACATACTGATGCAACGGTAGCTAACATGGAGAGATGTGTGTCCATACTAAAGCGCTGCTCTGCTTTCTTGACATCGCTATCAACAAAACAAGTCCTACAGGCTCAGAACAGAGCAGCACGGTTGGCCCTTAAATGTACAATAACATTCATGTCAATCTCTCCTGGCTCAAAGTAAAGAAGAGATTGACTGCATCACTATTTGTCTTTGTGAGAGGTATTGACATGTTGAAAGCACCGACCTGTCTGTTCAAACGACTAGCACACAGCTCAGACACCCATGCATTTCCCACAAGACATGCTACCAGGGGTATCTTCACAGTCCCCCAAGTCCAGAACTGACTCTGGGAAACGCACAGGACTACACAGAGCCATGACTACATTGAACCCTATTCCACATCAAGTAACTAAAAAACAGATAAAATTACACCTTATGGAACAACACGGACTGTGAAGAGACACACACACAGGCACACACACGCATACACACACCTTTCCTGTAAAAGTTGCATCATACTACAGCACACCTTGCGGGCTGCCACAAAATTCTATGGCACATTATTTAAGTGTCAGCCATTGTTGTCATTAATACTGCTTAGTGCTAGTTTGAACACCAGAGGGCATCTTTGAGTAGCATTTGACCTTTTTGTAATATTGGCTGTACTAGAGAATTTAAAACATTTTGTAAGAAAATACTGTATGGGATTGATTTTAAGAAATGTAGCTTAATTAATTTGATTAATATTACGGTGTTTCTATTCCAAGAAAAACGAAACCCCCAGGGTTTCCGTCAGGAAAATATGGCACTGTACAACGTGACAGGTTGGGAGTGGGCTACTAAGGGAAAAATAATCCTAACATTTCTACACCCTAATTGTATGCTAACCAATACCCAAACGGAGATTGAGTGAAGATTCAGTGAAAATAAAAATCTCATTGATTTATCAAGACCAGTCCCTATGTTTGACACAGAGCAGAGCGATATGGTGCTGAAATAGTTGACCACAGGCGGGTAGGCTATTGCTTCAAATCCTATTGCTTCTATCTTCAATATGCTTTAAATGCTACAATGTCACAAATAATTGAACACACAATTCTTAAAACTCTGAGAAGGGTAATAGGAGGTGATCTGCAATGCATATTAAACTGACATTCTTATTGCGATATTCTAAGTGTTACTGTGTGTTTCGATCCTCTCTCTCTCTCATATATATAAATATATATATGTAATTATTATTATTATTATATATTTTTTCCCCAGAACATTAACCATGTGTGTTCTCTTGTTTTGTACTGTTCTGTAGTTTCGACCCAATGATTCGGCTGACAGACAAAGAACTTTGCAGGCTGCAGGCCCAGGCATGGATCAAAGCTGGCAGGACATTCAATGTTTTTGGGACCACATCGTGTCTATTGTCCTGCAAATAGCCCTTGTGAAAAACAAGTGTTTGAAAACATCTCAGCAAAGTTTTACCCGTGGATAGCAGATCAGCCTTGAAAACTAATTAAAACTTCTTCTGGCTGGGGACAGTATTGAGTAGCTTGGATGAATAAGGTGCCCGAAGTAAACTGCCTGCTCCTCAGTCTCAGTTGCTAATATATGCATATTATTAGTATATTTGGATAGAAAACACTCTGAAGATTCTAAAACTGTTTGAATGATGTCTGAGTATAACATAACTCATATGGCAGGCAAAAACCTGACAAAAAATCCAAACAGGAAGTGGAAAATCTGAGGTTGGTCGATTTTCATTCATTCCCTATTGAAGATACAGTGGGAAATTGGTCATGTTGCACTTCCTAAGGCTTCGACTAGATGTCAACCGTCTTTAGAAACTTGTTTGAGGCTTCTACTGTAAAGGAGGGGCTGATAAGGGCTCTTTGAGTCAGTGGTCTGGCATATTGCCACGAGCTGGTCATGCGCATTCACATGAGAGGTAGCTCGTATTTGGACATAAATGAGGGACATTATTGAACAAATCAAACATTTATTGTGGAACTGGGATTCCTGGGAGTGCATTCTGATGAAGATCATCAAAGGTAAGTGAATATGTATAATGTTATTTCTGACTTCTGTTGACTGCGCAATATGGCGGATATCTTTTGGGCTTGTTGGGTCTCTGAACGCCATACTCTGATTATTGCATGGTGTGCTTTTTCCGTAAATCTGACATAGCGGTTGCATTAACCTGCGACTGCCTCCTGCCTACTCCTCTCTACACTTGTGACACCGAGGCTATATGACTGCGCCAACAACTTGATTATTTAGCAGACATCACTTGCTTATATTCAGTCAACACATATATCATGGAATATAATTGAAAATATTTGTTTCTAAATTCCATCACCTTCTTCATCCTCATCATTCAGTTCATTGAAATTACATTTTGAAGTCGTGCACAAGTCGTACACAATGATCAGTTTCTATGGTTAAAATTGCCCATTCATTGTCACACATTAGGCCTTGGACCTAAAATCAAAATCAGTACTCTATCTCCCCCTTGCGGTGGTCTGGAGCAATGAAGCAGTGACGCAGTGTAACGTACTAAACCACAAATTACCTCTAAATCCTAATAATAATAATCTTAAAACTTTTAATTGAGGAACCACTGTAATACAAGCACTCTAAAAACACACACATACATTGTAATATTCTTGTATTGTGGAATTATAAATGTTTTATTGTAGATATGTAGTGGTAGAGTATTTGTGTACTGTTTAGTTTTTGTGTGTGATGTAATTGACTTAACCTCTCTGGGATCGTTCGGGACGCTAGCGTCCCACCTCGCCAACAGCCAGGGAAATTGCAGGGCGCCAAATTCAAAACAACAGAAATCTCATAATTAAAATTCCTCAACCATGCAAGTATTTTACACCATTTTAAAGATACACTTCTTGTTAATCCAACCACAGTGTCTGATTTCAAAAATGCTTTTCGGGGAAAGCACAACATTATGTTAGGTTAGCAACTAGTCACAGAGAGCACTCAGCCATTTGACGATCTTCACCGGATGACACTCCCAGGACTCAATGTTACACAATACATGTATAGTTTGTTCGATCAAGTTCATATTTATATCCAAAAACATTTTACATTAGCGCCATGTTCAGAAATGCCTCCAAAACATCAGGAGAAATTGCAGATAGCCACATCAAATAACAGAAATACTCATCATAAATTTTGATGAAAGATACATGTTTTACATAGAATTAAAGATAAACTTATTCTTAATGCAACTGCTGTGTCAGAATTCAAAAAAGCTTTATGGCAAAAGCACAATATTCAATAATCTGAGAATAGCGTTCAGCCACAAAAGCAAGCCATACAGTTATGGCATTATAAATCTTCACTGGGGATCCTTAATAAGTCCAAATCCCACTCATCCACCAGTCTCATTAATACACTTTAAATACCATGTATGGATTATATGTAATTGTTTATGTTGTATTCTCTTTTTATAATTATTTTTATTTTGTTGTGTATTATGTTGTGCTTTTATGTTTGTGGACCACAGGAAAAATATTTTAGGCTTATGCAACAGCTAATAGGGAGCCAAATAAACTTAACTTAACACATAGGCCTATGCATCATAATAAGGCAATATGGGAGAACCTTGGCCCTAGAACTCACTGATCACTGATCGTTGTAGGTGGTTGTATTATTGGTGCTACTCCGTCTGAGTGCATTGAGAGGATACAGTGTTAAAAAAGCTGTCAAGTTCTCTTGCTACAACAGTGATCATGCCATGATAATGTGGCCTTAAAATCAGCATCAAACTGAGGGATAGCTGGCATGCTTTATTTGCTTGTGTTTATTCAGTTTATTTGTGCCAGCCCTTACTACTCTATCCCTCATGTCTTACTGCTGAGGCAGGACACGGGACAGGGGTGGGTTTGGCAGATTTTGTGCACCCCCCTTGCAGCCTGCTCTGGTTAGCATCATGAGCTAATGAGGTAGCGTTTAGGGCCTGCTGGGCAGGAATGGAAGGATGTGTCCATAGGAATAATCTGTAGCATGGGTATCTAGTGAAGACCAACACTACAGATACCTTTGGCATTATGTCGATTTCCTTTATGTGACCCGGCTCTCAGCATTTGAGTTCAAAGGGTGAACCCTCTGGGAAACAGTGTTCTCCAGCACATAGATGCATTTCTAAAGGCTCCCATGGACCTTGCTACATGGATGTATACTCTGGCCAGACAGTTGTCCCTGAAGTCAGGAGCCGAAACGAGCTGGGAGTCCATTCTGATAAAGATCATCAAAGGTAAGGGAATATTTATAATGTAATTTCGTATTTCTGTTGACTCCAAAATGGAGGATAAATGTTGTTTCCATCTGAGCGCCGTCTCAGAATATTGCATGGTTTACATTCCTTGAAGGGAATATGGGGACCTTTGGTCTCCCTTTGAGTGGATGTCCCATTGTCACTAGTTATGCAATTTCCACACAATACATACAACACAACATGGTTCCAAAGTAATTTGTTTCTCTCTGTTCATGTCTATAATGTTAACTCTTATGTAGGCCTAAAGTTGGCGGTGGGTGACCTTTTTGCTGTTGGAGGACATCAACCACAGTCATTCATCCATCCAAATCATGCCCAGCCTGTGAAGTAGTGTTGGCTCCATCTAAGAGTTGCAAATAATGCCAAATTCTCGATATACACAATGCTTAACTCTGGCTTTGTAACGCCTGCTTCCAACTCACACCCTCAAACACAGCTCACTTTCCAGCTCACACCCTCAAAAACCTAGATCCCCCGAACACAACTCACTCTCCAGATCCCAATCATCTGAATTCTAATCACCTGTTCACACACTATTTAGTTCAGTACTTTGCACCCCATCACTGTGAAGTATTGTTTGTTTTGTGAGACGTCGTCCAGAGCGTGATTTACTCCTCCTTTGTATGATAGTTTTTGCCTGCCTCACTAACGATGCCTTTTGCCTATTCCCTGCCTGTATTTTTCGGATTTCCTGTTATCTACCTATTGCCTGACCTCCCAGACTATGTTACTAACCTTATCCCTGCCTGTACCATTGCCCTTTCTGGACCCCTGTGTATGACCTTCTGCCTCCCCCTGGACCCAGCTACCTACCTCCTCCTGTGGTCCTTTGCAACCTGCCGCGCCCTGCGCTTGAAATCAGCTCTTGGTCTCCCCTCGTGTTCATTACAGGCATCAAAATACAGTACAGTACGTTCTCTCACTGTCAACTGCGTTTTTTTAAGCAAACTTAACATGTGTAAATAATTGTATGAACATAATATTCAACAACTGAGACATAAACTGAACAATTTCCACAGACCATGTGACTAACTGAAACTAACTCAAAACTAACAGTCAGTATCTGTTGTGGCCACCAGCTGCATTAACTACTGCAGTGCATCTCCTCCTCATGGACTGCACCAGATTTTCCAGTTCTTGCTGTTACCCCACTCTTCCACCAAGGCACCTGCAAGTTCCCGGACATTTCTGGGGAGAATGGCCCTAGCCCTCACCCTCCGATCCTACAGGTCCCAGACGTGCTCAATGGGATTGAGATCCGGGCTCTTCGCTGGCCATGGCATAACACTGACATTCTTGTCTTGCAGGAAATCACACACAGAGTGAGCAGTATGGCTGGTGGCATTGTCATGCTGGAGGGTCATGTCAGGATGAGCCTGCAGGAAGGGTATCACATGAGGGAGGAGGATGTCTTCCCTGTAACACACAGCGTTGAGATTGCCTGCAATGACAACAAGCTCAGTCTGATGATGCTGTGACACACCGCCGCAGACCAAGAATGACCCTCCACCTCCAAATCGATCCCGCTCTAGAGTACAGGCCTCGGTGTAACGCTCATTCCTTTGTCGATAAACGCGAATCCGACCATCACCCCTGGTGAGACAAAACCGCAACTCATCAGTGAAGAGCACTTTTTGCCAATCATATCTTGTCCAGCAATGGTGGGTTTGTGCCCATAGGCGACGTTGTTGCCGGTGATGTCTGGTGAGGACCTGCCTTACAACAGGCCTACAAGCCATCAGTCCAGCCTCTCTCAACCTATTTAAGACAGTCTGATCTCTGATGGAGGGATTGTGCGTTCCTGTTATAATTTGGGCAGTTGTTGTTGCCATCCTGTACCTGTCCTGCAGATGTGATGTTCGGATGTACCGATCCTGTGCAGGCGTTGTTACACGTGGTCTGACACTGGGAGCACGATCAGCTGTCCGTCCTGTCTCCCCGTAACCTTGTCTTAGGCATCTCCTGGGAGTCCATTCTGATAAAGATCATCAAAGGTAAGGGAATATTTATAATGTAATTTCGTATTTCTGTTGACTCCAAAATGGAGGATACATTTTGTTTCCATCTGAGCGCCGTCTCAGAATATTGCATGGTTTGCTTTTTCCGTAAAGTATTTTTGAAATCTGACACAGCGGTTGTATTAACCTTTTTTGGGATAGGGGTCAGCATTTTCACTTTTGGATGAATAGCGTGCCCAAAGTGAACTGCCTCCTACTCTGTCCCATATGCTAATATATGCATATTATTATTAGTATTGGATAGAAAACACTCTGAAGTTTCTAAAACTGTTTGAATGATGTCTGTGAGTATAACAGAACTCTTATGACAGGTGAAAACCTGAGAAAAATCCAACCAGGAAGTGGGACATCTGAGGTAATCTATCCTACTAATAATATGTTAGCAATTATGTTATACATTAGCAACTGGGCCTAAGTAGCAGGCAGTTTACTCTGGGCACCTTATTCATCTAAGCTACTCAATACTGCCCCCCCCCCCCCCCCCCCCCCCCCCCCCGTCCCCCGTCCCAAATAAGTTAATTGTTTATGGTTGATTGAACAAGCATGGGAAACATTGTTTAAACCCTTTACAATGAAGACCTGTGAAGTTATTTGGATTTTAAAAAATTATCATTGAAAGACAGGGTCCTGAAAAAGGGATGTTTCTTTTTTTGAGAGTATAGAGAAACAATAATGTGCAGAGTTTAACTGGCTGCACTGTCTGATTCTTATCATACCAGACATCAGCCAGACGCTAGCAATTTACATTCAATTTATCCCAGAGCTAAACTTCTCAATGTGTCATCTAATGGGCCTGAGCTTCCCTTTGTCCAGGCAGGAGAAGACGGTTAAGTCCCTCTGATGGGATGTTCACAGAGTTACAACCACACTTTATATGTGCATCATACAGTACAATGCAGCCTAATACCAGGAATGAAGGATTATTAAAGGTCCAATGCAGCCATTTATATCTCAATATCAAATCATTTCTGGATAACAATGAAGTACCTTACTGTGATTGTTTTCAGTTAAAATTGTCAAAAAGAAACAAAAATAGCTTCTTAGCTAAGACCAATTTCTCAAGCAAGAGTTTGCTTGGACTATCTGGGAGTGTTCTGAGTGTGGATGGGAAAACGGAAAACAAGATGTTAGAGGTTTGGATCTCTCAATCATATTGGTCTATTAACACATTTACTGCCTGGTGAAATAATCTATGTAATTAGTATTACACTATCAAACTGATTAATCATGGACCTGTAATTAACTAGGAAGTCGGGGCACCAAGGAAAATATTCAGATTAGAAAGTTATAATTTCCCAAAGTAACTTTTCAGATATTTTCATATCTGATCCATAGTCTTCTGATTAATGAATTATTTACTTTACCTCACGTTAGTCTCATTCCAAACGTCGTAAATTGTTGGTTA
The DNA here is from genome assembly GCF_045791955.1 of Oncorhynchus clarkii lewisi. Lineage (NCBI taxonomy): Eukaryota > Metazoa > Chordata > Actinopteri > Salmoniformes > Salmonidae > Oncorhynchus > Oncorhynchus clarkii. Next base: position 42,592,269 of record NC_092150.1, read on the forward strand.
TCTGCACGAACCCAGTCTTCACTATGAGTCATCCATACATCAATTGTCTTAAATCATTTATTTATTACTAAGTAATTCACAGAAATGCATAAACAAAACAACAAAGTAAATATAGTTACAAGAAATTATAGGAGAATGTGCCCTAGTGGGCTAAGCTGGCATGGCGGTTTGTTAGACAAAAGGGAAGTGGGGGTCGACTAAGAAGTCACTACAGAGTTAATAATTCTAACAATTGAAATGCTAATCCTTTACACATGAACGCTCACTCATTCGGGAACAATTGCAATCAATATATATATATTTACGCTCAGTGTGTCGTCTGGATAGCTGTTGAAACGTTTGTTTCTTTTGTAGAATTGTCCGTCTCTCTCTCTCTGTCGTGGTTATAGTGGATAGTTCAGAGTGATATTCATTCATGTTGTTGTAGAATGGATGTTTCGGCAGTTGTTGTTCTTCGCGTTCAATGATACCAAATTCCTATTTGCAGACTAGTAATTAATATCAAAAACTTGTTCTTATTCTGTCGGTATCGATAGTCTAAGAGTTTAACAACGTGGTATGGTTAAAAGATTCAGCAATGGTCTGCAACCTTTGTAATCCCGTGATTTAGAGAAACATGGTCTAGTGGGAATTTCTCAAAATTGGGGTTTTATTCAGATTTGCAGAAAAGGGGCTGTCCCAGGATGCCTGACTCTAACTGGGCTCAATGAGCGGTCCTCTGATTTAGTTCAACTCAAAAGGGAATTGGAGTTTCCTTCATTATACAGCCAAAATGACATTACACAATTTGACAAACAGTATCATACTCAGTCATTCATCTCATACAACAATTAGATGCCTCATATCTGAGGCTATTATATAAACAGTGTTATGGTAATGTGGCCACACCGTCTCCCATGAGCTTCCCCAAATTGTAACAAACGGACCAGTTCGCAGCTGGATTCTTCACCAATCTTTTATACCTTCTCCGGAACTTAAACGTTGTTTGGACCTCAAGTTCTGTGAGGTGGAATAAATTCCTTTGTTCTCTATGAAACTTCACTCTATCTCTATACTGTGTGGCCATATGGCAGGGTCTTCCCTGGGAATTTACGACCTCACTGACCACAACAGCCTGGTTGAATGGAGCAAGGGGGAAGCACGGAGAGGGGGATGGGGCTTGCTGTACCCAAAGAGGGCAACGTCATGACACCCTTAACAAAGAGTTTCAGTCTGTTTTGGAATGTGTGGCCAGTAATTAACTGGTCCTGGAACATCTCTAAAACTAAAAGCATTTTATTTGGTAACAATCATTCCTTCCTGTATAGGAAGTCCACTGTGTGCAGCTCACCCTGCATGATCAGCTCCAATATAAATAACATGAGCAGGTCTACTTCTGATAAGCTTCCCAATAAAGCATTAAAAACAATGAAGCAACACAGAAAGTGCTAAGAAACAAGGTTAACCTTTCTAGGGCAGGGGTACCCCTCAACAACATTCCGCTGAAAAGGCAATGCGCGAAATTCAAAAATATTTTTGGGAAATATGTCACTTTCACATAATAACAAGTTCAATTCAGCAAATGAAAGATAAACATCTTGTTAATCTACCGATCGTGTCTGATTTAAAAAATGCTATACAGCTAAAGCACAACATATGATTATATTAGGTCATAGCCAAGTCAAAAAAACACAGCCATTTTTCCAGCCAAAGATATAGTCACAAAAAGCAGAAATATAGATCAAATGAATCACTAACCTTTGATGATCCTCATCAGATGACACTCATAGGGCATCATGTTACACAATACATGTAAGTTTTGTTCGATAATGTGCACATTTATATCCAAAAATCTCAGTTTACATTGCCGCGTTACGTTCAGTAATGTTTGGATTCCAAAACATCCGGTGATTGACATAATTGACATTGATAATTGACATTGATAAAAGATACAACTGTTATTCACAGAATTAAAGATTGTCTTCTCCTTAATGCAACCGCTGTGTCAGATTGCAAAAAAACTTTACGGAAAAACATAATCTGAGAACGGCGCTCAGAACCCAAAACAGCCAGAGGAATATCTGCCATTTTGGAGTCAACAAATTTAGAAACAACACCATAAATATTAACTTACCTTTGATGATCTTCATCAGAAGGCACTCCCAGGAATCCCAGTTCGTTCCATAAAGTCCATAATTTACAGTGGGGCAAAAAAGTATTTAGTCAGCCACCAATTGTGCAAGTTCTCCAACTTAAAAAGACGAGAGAGGCCTGTAATTGTCATCATAGGTACACTTCAACTATGACAGACAAATTGAGAAAAAAAATCCAGAAAATCACATTTTAGGATTTTAAATGAATTTATTTGCAAATTATGGTGGAAAATAAGTATTTGGTCAATAACAAAAGTTTATCTCAATACTTTGTTATATACCCTTTGTTGGCAATGACAGAGGTCAAACGTTTTCTGTAAGTCTTCACAAGGTTTTCACACACTGTTGCTGGTATTTTGGGCCATTCCTCAATGCAGATCTCCTCTAGAGCAGTGATGTTTTGGGGCTGTTGCTGGGCAACACGGATTTTCTACTCCCTCCAAAGATTTTCTATGGGGTTGAGATCTGGAGACTGGCTAGGCCACTCCAGGACCTTGAAATGCTTCTTACGAAGCCACTATTTCGTTGCCCGGGCGGTGTGTTTTGGATCATTGTCATGCTGAAAGACCCAGCCATATTTCATCTTCAGTGCCCTTGCTGTTGGAAGGAGGTTTTCACTCAAAATCTCACGATACATGGCCCCATTCATTCTTTCCTTTACACGGATCAGTCGTCCTGGTCCCTTTGCAGAAAAACAGCCCCAAAACATGATGTTTCCACCCCCATGCTTCACAGTAGGTACGGTGTTCTTTGGATGCAACTCAGCATTCTTTGTCCTCCAAACACGACGAGTTGAGTTTTTACCAAAAAGTTATATTTTGGTTTCATCTGACCATATGACATTATCCCAATCTTCTTCTGGATCATCCAAATGCTCTCTAGCAAACTTGAGATGGGCCTGGACATGTACTGGCTTAAGCAGGGGGATACGTCTGGCACTGCAGGATTTGAGTCCCTGGCGACGTAGTGTTTTACTGATGGTAGGCTTTGTTACTTTGGTCCCAGCTCTCTGCAGGTCATTCACTGGGTCCCCCCGTGTGGTTCTGGGATTTTTGCGGACCGTTCTTGTGATCATTTTGACCCCACGGGGTGAGATCTTGCGTGGAGCCCCAGAACGAGGGAGATTATCAGTGGTCTTGTATGTCTTCCATTTCCTAATAATTGCTCCCACAGTTTATGTCTTCAAACCAAGCTGCTTACCTATTGCAGATTCTGTCTTCCCAGCCCGGTGCAGGTCTACAATTTTGTTTCTGGTGTCTTTTGACAGCTCTTTGGTCTTGGCCATAGTGGAGTTCGGAGTGTGACTGTTTGAGGTTGTGGACAAGTGTCTTTTACACTGATAACAAGTTCAAATAGGTGCCATTAATACAGGTAACGAGTGGAGGACAGAGGAGCCTCTTAAAGAAGAAGTTACAGGTCTGTGAGAGCCAGAAATCTTGCTTGTTTGTAGGTGACCAAATTCTTATTTTCCACCATAATTTGCAAATAAATGTATAAAAAATCCTACAATGTGATTTTCTGGATTTTTTACTTCTAATTTTGTCTGTCATAGTTGAAGTGTACATATGATAAATACAGACCTCTCTCATGTTTTTAAGTGGGAGAACTTGCACAATAGTGGCTGACTAAATACTTTTTTGCCCAACTGTATGTCCAAATAGCCACTTGTTGCGTGTTCAGCCCAGTAATTCATCTTCATGAGGCACAGGTACTTCGTCCAGACAAAAACTCAAAAAGTTCCGTTAGTCTTTTAGAAACATGTCAAACGATGTATGGAATCAATCTTTAGGATGTTTTTAACATAAAACATAAATAATGTTCCAACCGGAGAATTCCTTTGTCTGAAGAAAAGTACTGGAACGAGAGTTAACTCTGTCAGGAGCGTATGCCATGAGACCAAGGCACTCTGCCAGACCACTGACTCAAAGAGGTCTCATGAGTCCCTCCTTTATAGTAGAATCCTCATTCAAGTTTCTAAAGACGGTTGACATCTAGTGGAAGCCGTAGGAAGTGCAACTTTATCCATATCTCAAATGTGTATTCGGTAGGCCAAGCTTTGAAAAACTACAAACCTCTGATGTTCCACTTCCTGGTTGGATTTTTCTTAGGTGTTCGCCTTCTATATGAGTTGTTATACTCACAGACATCATTCAAACAGTTTTAGAATCTTCAGAGTGTTTTGTATCCAATACTAATATAATATGCATATATTAGCATCTGGGACAGAGTAGGACGCAGTTCACTCTGGGCACGCTATTCATCCAAAAGTGAAAATGCTGCCCCCTATCCCAAAAAGGCTAAGTCAATAACTTGCTTGTAACAGATTACATTCATATTCCGAAACGCACTTAGATAATACCTTTAATGATAAGTGGTATCAATGCATGGTTATAACATCTACCGAAAAGACAGAAATGCCAAAGGGGGCGATGTTGCGATCTATATTCAGAACCACATTCCTGTAAAGCTTAATGTTGAAGTAATATGAATACAGGTTAATCTGCCTAACCTAAAGTCCATTCTTGTGGAAAGGCCGCTATAGACTACCAAGTGCTTATAGTCAGTATCTAGTGTGGCAGACCAGGGGTTTGGTCAAGGCGTTTACACAGATCAGACATGGACAGAGTTGGATCAGCTCGCTTTTAAGAATGTGTTTATTTAAATATCAAACGAAAATAAAAGTTCTCCCCCAGGAAACCTTCTGCGGGATACCGTCTTCTGGGCTTCGGGTCTTGCTGTATCGTTTGGGGAACAAAACTGAGTTCCCTCCGTTATCCCTGGGACTGAGCACGACTATACGGGGTTAACCTCTCTTCCCCCAGTCCTCTCTCCCATGTGCTGCCCTTCTGGCAGCTTTATGGGACTCGTCCAGCTGGTGAGCCATCAGCCCCTTGATTACTCACAATTAGCCCCAATTAGTACTGGCCGGAGAGCCGGTCGAGACATGGCACATCCAGCAGAGGGAGCCATCTCCTCGTGATGTAGACTCCGTCTGTCACCAGGCCTTGACGAGTCTCCCCCTGGTGGCTGTCCTGCTGTACGCCACACTCGATAACATGAGAAATTTATATTTTCTGGGTGATTTAAATATTGACTGGCTTTCATCAAGATGCCCACTCAAGAAAGAGCTTCACCCTGTAATCAGTGCCTGGAACCTGGTTTAGGTTATCAGTCAACCTACCAGTGTAGTTACATACAACACAGGAATGAAATCCTCAACATGTGTTGATCCCATCTTTACTAATGCTGCAGAAATGTGCTTTAAAGCAGTGTCCAAATCCATAGGATTTAGTGATCACAATATGGTTGCCATATCTAGGAACACCAAATGTCCACAGGCTGGGCCTAATATAGTGTATAAAAGGTCAAGTTTTGTAGTGATTCTTACATTGATCATGTAAAGAATATTTGCTGGTCTGTGGTGTGTTATGAGGAGCAACTTGGCTGCACTTGACGTATTTATGAAATTGCTTATTCCAGTTACTAATGATCATGCACCCATTAAGAAAATTACTAAAAACTGTTAAATCCCCTTGGATTGATGAGGAATTGAAAAATGTTATGGTTGAGGGGGATGAGGCAAAAGGTATGGCAAATAAATCTGTCAGCACAACCAATTGGCAAACATACTGCAAATTGAGAAATCATTTGACTAAACTAAATAAAAATAAGAACTTGGGCATGACATGCCAGCAACAAACTCTGACACCACAAATCCAAGTATATCTGACCAAATTATGAAAGACAAGCATTGTACTTTTGAATTCTGTAAAGTGAGTCTGGAAGAGGTGATTTTTTTTGTGTTGTTTTTTGTTGTCTATCAACCTGGATGGAATATTACTGAGGATAATAGCGGACATTACTGCCACAATGTTTTCTACCATATCTATTGTGTTATATTCCCCTACATTCATTTCACATTTCCACAAACTTCAAAGTGTTTCCTTTCAAAGGATACCAAGAATATGCATATCCTTGCTTCAGGGCCTGAGCTACAGGCAGTTAGATTTGGGTATGCCATTTTAGGTGAACATTTAAGAAACAGGGCTGGATCCCGAGAAGCCTCTCCAACATAATCCAGGTAGAATCAGGAATTCCCGAGGGCAACTGTGTAGGCCCCTTACTTTTTTCAATCTTTACTAACGACACGCCACTGGCTTTGAGTAAAGCCAGTGTGACTATGTAAGTGGATGACTCAACACTATACATGTCAGCTACTACAGCGACTGAAATGACTGAAATACTTAACAAAGAGCTGCAGTTAGTTTCAGCATTGGTGGCAAGGAACAACTAAATCTTGTAATGAATAATGTTATTTGCCTGTTTCTGGGCCGCCTGTTAGCTTTCACATTTTTTGCCATTCTCCTTTGACCTCTCTTATCAACGAGCTGTTTTTGCTCACAGAAATGACGCTGACTTATTGTTTTTTGACTTGCTCCATTCTCAATAAATCCTAGACACTGTCATGTGTGAAAAGTCCAGGAGGCCGGGAATATCTGAGATACTGGAACCGGCGCGCTTGAAACCAACGATCATACCATGCTCAAAGTTGCACAGGTCAATCGTTTTGCCAATTCTAACGTTCAGTCAAGCAGTAAGTGAATGCCTTGATGGCTTTCTGCCTGCCTGCTTTATATAGCAAGCCACGGCCACATGACTCACTGTCTGTAGGAACTAACCATTTTCGTTAATGGGGTGGTGTACCTAATAAACTGAGATGTGTTCAACAAGGGAAAATGTTTGTGAACGTGTTGGGTAAAATTATGATTAAATGACAGAACAAATCATTTTGAATGGAACTGTGACTAAGTAAACTTATACTCTGTTTTATTATCTGATTAACAATATGAGTTCATAAGATGGGATTGTGTGACACAGACATGGAGTAATTAAAGTTAATAAACACCATTCCAACTAGGAAGAAAGAAGTGGACTGTGTAAACAGATAAGGTCGTTAAAAAACCTCTTCATCCTACCTTCTCCTTTTTCGAACATTCTGTTAAAAATCGCGCAACATTTCAGCGTCCTGCTACTCATGCCAGGAATATAGTATATGCATATGATTAGTATGTGTGGATAGAAAACACTCTGAAGTTTCTAAAACTGGTTAAATCACGGCTGTGACTATAACAGAGCGTGTGTTTCATCGAAAAGCGCAAGAAAAACTGGTCACTGAAAGCTGAAAAAAGTATCCATGCGCCCCTTTTCATTTCTTGTTCAAAGGAAACCAAATTTAATATGTAGACGGATGCAATTCCTACAGCTTCCACACGATGTCGCCAAAAACGTCATTTTCATTGACAAAAATCCTTTGAGACATTACCAATAGATCCGTCATTCCATCCAGCCTACAACAATCGATTTTGGAAGATTGAAAAATGGACACTGTTTTCTTGAGTAGCTGCTATTGAATACAGATCGCCCAGTGATCAATTTGATCGCTTATTAACGTTTACAAATACCTAAAGTTGGGTTATAAAAGTAGGTTGAAGTGTTTTGTCAAAGAATATAGGCAACTTATATAATTTTTAAACATGACGTTGCGTGTTGGAAGAGAGCTTTTTTCCTGATGCAGACAGGCTATACAAATGGATATTTTGGGCATTCATGGACGGATTTAATCCGGAAAAAGACCAATTTGTGATGTTTATGGGACATATAGGAGTGCCAACAAAGAATATCATCAAAGGTAATGAATGTTTTATATTTTATTTCTGCATTTTTGTGTAGCGCCGGCTACTCTAATTATTTTGTTTACGTCGCCTTCAGGCATTTTGGGGTGTTGCATGCTATCAGATAATAGCTTCTCATGCTTTCGCCGAAAAGCATTTTAAAAATCTGACTTGTTGGCTAGATTCACAACGAGTGTAGCTTTAATTCAATACCCTGCATGTGTATTTTAATGAACGTTTGAGTTTTAACGAGTACATTTAGCATTTAGCGTAGCGCATTTGCATTTCCAGGTGCCTACTTGAGACGTCTGCGTCTCAAGTAGGATCAAGAAGTTAACCTATGTTTGAACCGACGAAACTGAGCTCTGGGGTGTTTAAGATATGACAGTGAGTGCACTCACTGTCTTTTCTGTTAATTAGAACTGTTAGCTAAGTGGCGATCGATGATGTTGAGTGGTCAAAAGTTACCTGGGAGTGTGTTAGTAAGTTAGAATGAACTTTTCACCTCACTTTGTCTCGGTCGAGAGGAGGGGATTCTGTTAAGCAATGAAATGACGTCATGTTATTGTATATAAACTGTTGCTCGTGGGAACGGGGCAGCGCTCTCCGGGAATCAATTCTGTTACCTATTATTGAAATGGCTGGTCTCCGTCTATTTTATGCAAACAAGAATCTTACAAATTCTCATAAAATAGATTAAGGGTTTTCAATTAATGAAAACACATTGGCATAATTAAATTACAGTAACAGAACGCTAGCTAAATTATATAAAAAAAACTCTGTTAGTATCAGTCATCAAGGTAAGACCCAGATGCAGACTGTTGAACAAGGGCAGGCAAGACAGGTCAAGGCAGGCAGGGGTCGAAGAACCAGGGTAAGGCAAAGGTACAGGACGGCAGGCGGACTCAGGGTCGGGCAGAGTACAGTTATTAGCAGGCATGCTCAGGGTAAGGCAGAGGGGTCAGGACATGCAAGGGTCAAGAACCTGGAGGACAAGGAAAGAGAGGCTGGGAAACGATAGGAGCTGACAGGAAAACCGTGAAGCTTGAACGAACAAGACAAACTGGCAACAAACAGACAGAGAACTAAGGTATAAATACACAGGGGATCATGGGAAGATGGGCGACACCTGGAAGGGGGTGGAGACAAGCACAAGGACAGGTGAAACAGATCAGGGCGTGACAGTTAGCTTGCTATTGGCTGTGAACGTTTGCCAACGTTAGCTTACAGTTTGTTTGCGTGTGGTGAACAAACATTTTGAAGATGGAAAACAGGCGTAAGAGCTACGGGTTAGTAAAATTACTATTTGTCGATTAACTTGTAATTAAACGCTGGCAAATGTTGAATGCTGTTAGTTATGATACATTTTATTGTGTTGATCAATTTACTTTTTTCCTATTTAGCAGAGAAACTAGCAAGCTAACTAGAAACGTAAGCAGCCTTGTCTTACTAACCAGCTATTTTAGCTGGCTAACGTTAGCTAACCTAGTTAGCCAAACTTTTGGTTTTGTTGTATTTCAGGATTTATCTGGACCTACTCATCTGTAATGCTGCTGATGGATACATGGATAAATTCTAAAGACAAATTTGAGAGCCCCTTGATCCAGAAGAGAAAGGCCTGGGAAATTGTAGCTTGAATGCTGCAGGAGAAAATTTACTTTCTCCCAGTACTTTGACCTGGGAGACGTGATGCGAAGTGAAGGAGTCTGAAGCACAGGTGTGTATTGCTATGTACAGCTGAAGTCATAATTTTACATACACTCAGGTTGGAGTCATTAAAACTTGTTTTTCAACAACTCCACAAATTTCTTGCTCACAAACTATAGTTTTGGCAAGTTGGTTAACCTCTTTGATCTCTAGGGGCGCTATTTCATTTTTGGATAAAAAACGTTCCCGTTTTAAGCGCGATATTTTGTCACGAAAAGATGCTCGACTATGCATATTCTTGACAGTTTTTGAAAGAAAACACTCTGAAGTTTCAGAATCTGCAAAGATATTGTCTGTAAGTGCCCCAGAACTCATTCTACAGGCGAAACCAAGATGATGCATCAACCAGGAAATGAGCAGAATTTCTGAAGCTCTGTTTTCCATTGTCTCCTTATATGGCTGTGATTGCGCAAGGAATGAGCCTACACTTTCTGTCGTTCCCCCAAAGTGTTAGCAGCATTGTGACGTATTTGTAGGCATATCATTGGAAGATTGACCATAAGAGACTACATTTTCCAAGTGTCCGCCTGGTGTCCCTGCGTCGAAATTGGAGCGTAAAGCCAGGTGCAATTATTTTTCCATTTGAGAGCAAGGAGAAACCAGGCTTCCACGAAGGATATATCATTGAAGAGATATGTGGAAAAACACCTTGAGGATTGATTCTAAACCACGTTTGCCATGTTTCAGTCGATATTATGGAGTTAATTTGGAAAAAAGTTCGCGTTTTGAGGGCTGAATTTTCGTTTTTTTTTTTTTTTTTTTTTTTTTTTTTTTTGGTAGCCAAATGTGATGTACAAAACGGAGCTATTTCTAATACACAAAGAATCTTTTTGGAAAAACGGAGCATCTGCTATCTAACTGAGAGTCTCCTCATTGAAAACATCAGAAGTTCTTCAAAGGTAAGTTATTTTATTTGAAGGCTTTACTTGTTTTTGTGATAGTTGCCTGCTAAATGCTAACGCTAATGCTAACGCTAATGCTAACGCAAAATGCTACACTAGCTAGCTACTGTTACACAAATGATTGTTTTCCTATGGTTGAAAAGCATATTTTGAAAATCTGAGATGACAGTGTTGTTAACAAAAGGCTAAGCTTGAGAGCTAGCATATTTATTTCATTTCATTTGCGATTTTCATGAATAGTTAACGTTGCGTTATGGTAATGAGCTTAGGTCTATAAATAGAATCCCGGATCCGGGTTTGGTCGTCGCAACAGGTTAAGACATCTACTTTGTGCATGACACAAGCAATTTTTCCAACAATTGTTTACAGATTATTTCACTTATCATTCACTGTATCACAATTCCAGTGGGTCCAGTTGCTCCCAAGGTTTATCCTTGGGAGCAATTTCCAAATGCCTGAAGGTACCACATTCATCTGTACAAACAATCGTACTCAAGTATAAACACCATGGGACCACGCAGCCATCATACCGCTAAGGAAGGAGACGTGATCTGTCTCCTAGAGATGATCGTACTTTGGTGCAAAAAGTGCAAATCAATCCCAGAACAACAGCAAAGGACCTTGTGAAGATGCTGGAGGAAACAGGTACAAAAGTATCTATATCCACAGTGAAATGAGTCCTATATCGACATAACCTGAAAGGCTGCTCAGCAAGGAAGAAGCCACAGCTCCAAAATCACCATAAAAAAGCCAGACTACTGTTTACAACTGCACATGGGGACAAAGATCATACTTTTTTGAGAAATGTCCTCTGGTCTGATGAAACAAAAATACAACTGTTTGGCCATAATGACCATCGTTATGTTTGGAGGAAAAAGGGGGAGGCTTGCAAGCCAAAGGACACCATCCCAACTGTGAAGCATGGGGGTGGCAGCATCATGTTGTGGGTTTGCCTTGCTGCAGGAGGGACTGGTGCCCTTCACAAAATAGATGGCATCATGAGGTAGGAAAATTATATGGATATATGGAAGCAAGATCTCAAGACATCAGTCAGGATGTTAAACCTTGGTCGCAAAAGGGTCTTTCAAATGGACAATGACCCCAAACATACCTCCAAAGTTGTGGCAAAATGGCTTAAGGACGACAACAGAGTCAAGGTATTGGAGTGGCCATCACAAAGCCCTGACCTCAATCCTACAGAAAATTTGTGGGCAGAACTGAAAAAGCGTGTCTGAGCAAGGAGGCCTACAAACCTGACTCAGTTACACCAGCTCTGTCATGAGGAATGGGCCAAAATTCACACATCTTATTGTGGGAAGCTTGTGGAAGTCTACCCTAAATGTTTGACCCAAGTTAAACATTTTAAAGGCAGTGCTACCAAATACTAATTGAGTGTATGTAAACTTCTGACCCACTGGGAATGTGATGAAAGAAATAAAAGCTGAAATAAATCATTCTCTCTACTATTATTCTGACATTTCACATTCTTAACCCTTTCTTGCATGAGTTCCAAATATTTCTAAAGGTCGCCCCAGCATGAGTTTCTTAATGCACATGATGTTAGAATGTTCACTCCCTTCCAGAATATGATTGTTACGCAACAGTACATTTAATCTGCTCTGCCCTCAAACCAAGGCACACAGCGTTTTTATATATATATATATATATTTATATATATATATATATATATATATATATATATATATATGCTGTTTTTAATTTGTCAACTTCAAATATTTTTTAACAAGTTTTTTATGTTCTAAGAACAGTTTGAATTGAGGTGTGTTCCGCCTTATTAATTCACATAAAAGTAGTCATTTTTACTTTTACGGATCAATTCATTTTTTGACATTTCTGACCCGGACAAAATTCCGCAAACACTTCTCAATTGTTAGTGCGGTTGAAGTCTGCAGACATTTGCTCATCTCCCATCCTGCACACACGTGTTCACATTTTTCGCCTGTTGCCTGCATCGCAGTCATAGTTGTTTTCCTTACCAATAATAACTTTGGGAGATGTGTGCGTTTCTATCAAAGTAAGTGCCTTATTACGTTATAATAGTTTCTGCATGTCGTGTCATGTCGTTTCTACTGTAGCATAATATTTTTGTGGATATTCCTTATAACCGCAGACACGCGAGGTAACGTTACTAATTTCTAAAGCTTTATGGTGTTATACTCAATGCTTAGGTAGCTAGCTACATTCTTATATTTGCTCTGGAAAACAATGCTAATTGCGTCAGAAGTATTAGCATGTGATGTATTTTGAAGCTACCCTGACCTTATGACTCCCAAGTGGCGCAGCTGTCTAAGGCACGGCATTTCTGTGCTAAAGGCGTCGCTACAGACACCCAGGTTCAAATCTAGACTGTTTCCATCAAAGTAATCGAAATATTTCGTTATAATAGTTTCTGTATATTGTGTTATACTGTTTCTACTGTCGCTCATTGTGTGTATGGAGCATAATATATTTGTGTATATTCCTTAAAACTGCTGACACGCAATGCATCGTTACTCGATTCATAGACTTTATGGTGTCTCCAGACCCCTCCTGTCTCAGCCTCCAGTATTTATGCTGCAGTAGTTTATGTGTCGGGGGGCTAGGGTCAGTTTGTCATATCTGGAGTACTTCTCCTGTCCTATTCGGTGTCCTGTGTGAATCTAAGTGTGCGTTCTCTAATTCTCTCCTTCTCTCTTTCTTTCTCTCTCTCGGAGGACCTGAGCCCTAGGACCATGCCCCAGGACTACCTGACATGATGACTCATTGCTGTCCCCAGTCCACCTGGCCGTGCTGCTGCTCCAGTTTCAACTGTTCTGCCTTATTATTATTCGACCATGCTGGTCATTTATGAACATTTGAACATCTTGGCCATGTTCTGTTATAATCTCTACCCGGCACAGCTAGAAGAGGACTGGCCACCCCACATAGCCTGGTTCCTCTCTAGGTTTCTTCCTAGGTTTTGGCCTTTCTAGGGAGTTTTTCCTAGCCACCGTGCTTCTACACCTGCATTGCTTGCTGTTTGGGGTTTGTGTGATTGGCTAGCTAGCTAGATCATTGATGCTGGGCTTGATTGTTTGATTGTATTTAGGGTTCAGACAGCTTTCAGACATTATTAAAGAGTAGTATGCACATCATATATAACATCTGATACAAATACAATATACAAATGTATTGCAACATGCCTGGAAGGTCTCCCAACCCATCCGAAAGTGAGCCCGAAAGGAGAGGTATGTCGGGATCACCTCCTCCACATAATTCAGTATTCTCCTGGGACTCATTTTCAATCCCATCAATAGCGATTGCTACTAGGGGAAACAGTGCTTCCATAGGATCGGGATCAAAATCAAAAAAATCTTCCACAATCGGGATCAAAATCAAAAAAATCTACCACTTCCATTTCAGTCTTGACAAGAACTAACCGTGTTAAAAAATTCAACAAACTAGTTTGCTGCCAGCGTTTGCAAGCAGAAGCCTTGTTGAAGTTCTATAAAACACAGGGCAAACATGTATTTTACTGCATTGGGCCTTTAATATAATGTTCATTTGTATCATCAGACTTTCCCTGGGGTGTGGTTGGGTTTAATTTCTCTTATAGCTTTTGCTAAAGGAGCCAAAGCAATGGAAGCCAGGTTTTCATTCATTTCAGTGATGAGTGCAAAGTGGAGCTGAGCGCACAAATGTTATCTGAGATAATTAAATCGAGATATAGATGTTTATCTCCTAAATCAGAGGAAGTATTTTTTATTATTTATTAGGATATTTATTAGGATCCCTTGGGGTCCAAACAGGGTTAAAACAGTTGTATCACAACAAAACACAGCAGCCGACATCATAAATAAAACAACACATCATACAATACATTATTACTCTAAGATGACACATTTTCAATATAAAATCCACAAAACCACAACATTACAATGTGTGTGTTTGTGTGTGTATTAGAGTGTGTGCATATGCATGTACACAAAGTTTGTTTTGCAGGAAAAGGCATGATTTGATAAGTGCACACTGCATATGGGTACTAATTGATATGATTATGTAGTGGATTTAAAAGTGTGTGTAATTGAATGACATTTTTCATCATTCTGGAGAATGTTCCATAATTGATTGAGAATACTTCATAATTAGACATGCCAATTACTAGCAATTCCACAGAAAAACACATTTTGAGGACAATACTTCAATATCCATGACTCCTTACAAAGCACACCATGGACACACATCTCAATACCCATTTACAATATCCATTAGGAGCTGCCTTCATGCTGAGGTCTCCCAATGAGAAAAGTCTCAAAGGGAGTTCCTTATTTGAATAGTTTTTTACAAAAATAACACCAACGCATCCATGCTGCAACCATCCCATCAATCGTCCAACAACCACGGATTAGACATCATCACGTCAACACCTTAACAACACTTTGACTGTCATCGGCTGCAACAGGAAGCAGTTTAACGGCCCTGGATCATCTATTCTATTTGCTCCTTCTGAGGTTGTGGCCATCGGTCTTCCGTCCTCCATTTATCATTCCTAGACAGTCTCCAGATTGGCTGAGTGCTGGGGAGGAGGATGGGGAGGAGGACGAGGGGTCTGATAGAGAGGGAGATAGAGCAGGCGGGCGGTGGGGGAGTTCAGAGTGGTATTCCCTCTGTGTCGGTGGACAGGCTCACCCCTGCTGCTCTGAGATGTCTCCACCTGCTGGGTCTGGTACGTGTGTGCTGTGTGGGAGGGCGGCTATGCTAATAAAAAAACACACAATAAGAGAACCAGACGGACGGGCCCTCCAACATCTGCGACGGGGAATACGTGAGAACATGGACAAACTGTTTATAGTGGTTTTGGATGTGTTATCATTTTGATTAAGGCAAGAGATGAGGGAAGTATATTATGACAGAAGCACATAAGTGAAGGAGCAGACCCAGCAATGAGGGTAAAAGAGATACATAGATTCATTCTTGAAGTCACGTCTTAGTTCACAGGTGTTAGTTGAGGTGAAAATAAAGACAATGTTGCGAACGATTCTCCCACACTGCATGTATGTGAAGAACAAATACCTTGTTTACTGTGGCATATTACCTTGTTAAAGACAGATGAGAGCATATGTTGAGGTGTAGATGAGATGTGTTAGTGAGATAATAACCAGCAGGTTTACTGAGTGGGAAGAAAATTGGAAATTAGTAACACACTGTTTGACGAGAGGATTTGATCGAGAGTCAGTATCGCCACTTTATACATGCCATTACCTGTAACAGTGGTATAAAGAAAGACAAGTGCATCGCTAATAAGGAGATAAAGCAACATCCATTTTCGTACATAGCTAAGTGCCGAGGTGATATCAAGCCACTTCAGCTGAAGTGTTACCTTGAATGAGAATGACTGCTGCTACCCACAATACAACTCCAGCAGCAGCCCAGAAGATGTGCCTGTCTGCGTGTACAGTATGTCTGGCAGCTTGTAATGGGAGGGCCTCCATTGCCTCGGTGTCTGCTGCGTGTTTATCAGATCAAAAGCCTTGTTAAAGACTTATTCACACTCCACGGTCACTTTGTTACCAACCCAATTATGTCACAGCTCAATGTTCAGTCAATCAGAAGGAAGGAAAATACTACTGCCTGCATGCTTGACTCCTCATATCAGGGTCTGGATTCATTTAATATCTTATCAGCCAGCAATATTAGTGTTCCAGAGTGGTGCAATCGCTCAATCATTTACTATTAATCTTTCCCCTGATATTAAGTGGTGTGAGCATATGGTTGCATTTACAATGACACATTTATCCGGGTGACAACGTAACTAATTGAAAATGTGCGGTGAGCAGGCTCGACATAGGACTCGTTAGCATATTTAAGAACGCAGCGGAATGGATGATATGGATGTGTGATTTCATTAAGTAAACCCCAGATCGGCTAAAGGAGAAGCGCTAAAGGAGAAAGTAAACGTAGAAAGGGAATAAGGTAAGATCATTTTGGCTGACGTGAGCTAATGGCTAAAGTTACTCATATGGTGAGTGGAGGCTGAATGTATTTCCATCTTTCCATCCCCCTCAGTATTCCATGATGACAAGGCACAGTTTTCACTGATTTGGGAAAAAACATTAAGGGAAAAATATCCATTGATCCAAGATTCAGAGAAAGCTAATTTGTTTAACCCAGATGTCCAGATGTTTAAACCTTGGGTCTGTGGGCGCACCCCGGTCTGGACCAAATCATACCACATCAAGGTATTGTTCTTGGCCACTATGTGGTCAGCTCAGCGCTTGACATACACAGCAGTAGAGACAGCTGCCTAGCCCCTATTAGAGGAAAATCCAGTTGTTTTTCTGACAGCTCTGTAAATGCTATCTAGATGATACTTATTAAAATTATTCTGCTCACATTCTGGACTAGCTGTTCTTTTAGAATAGGCCTGAGTTCAATATACATTTTCAGATTCTTACAATGAAAAGGGGATTACTAAGGTTATATAAAACAATTGTTTGTTATTGTCTTTTTGCCAAGTATATTTGAAATCAATGTCATGTTTTCTCATTATACACTGAGAGTACAAAACATTAAGAACATTAAGAGCTCTTTCCATGACAGACTGACCAGGTGTATCTAGATGAAAGCTATGATCCCTTATTGATGTTGATTGTTAAATCCACTTAAATCAGTGTAGATGAAGGGGAGGAGACAGGTTAAAGAATGATTTATAAGACTAGCTTCAACTAAGCTATCATATGGAATTGGTTTAAGATGGTCATACCATGGATCATTTAACTAGTTGATTTTTGATTTTAGGACCCTGTAGGAATAATTATAATTTGTTTTAATTATTTGATATAATATAGAATTTGGCCTTTTCTACTATAGCCCATAGAAACGCATTGAATAAGACATTCATAAATGGCAAAACACTCAAATAATGTATTATAAGGAATAAGGTTTTGAAGTGTCTGTCCTATATCTAGGAGATTAAGAAAGCTCAGGTAATATTTTGGGGTTTTGGACACATATTTAACCCCTTTTTTTTGTTTGCACAAAACTACCTCCATACTTCCATTTTTTCAACCGGTACCAGGCTACCTTCAGAAGAGTCCTGTGACACTTGTGGGGGTCATACAGCAAAACGGAGAACACCATTGTGTTTGCGAGAATCTGATCTTTCCATGAGTTTTTTCAGACTCTACATATGTTTCATGAGAAGACTGATTTTTAGAGATGTCTCATTGTCTGACAAACACCTCTGTAGCTCAGCCACCTTCCACCGCAGATGTGGAAGGCTGACATAGGCGGATGTGGTGGATTGAGACGCAGCACACGTGGATATCCCTAGCTTAAACTGACAGATTTTGATGGGGATTTTTTGATGGGGGCGTCAATAGACTTAAGGATTTTACCACAAGTTAAGCGTTAAGCGCCCTTGGCTTTCGGTAGCTTCAATGTGACTGTGTGGATTTACAATGAAAGATGACAACGAACCACATTGTCACGTATTGTATTATTCAACAGCAGATGGAGGGGGATAATATATGCTGACTACACCTGCCAGATAAACCATAATCACAAAGGTCAATAAAAACAGTGTTCAGTAACACTGAATATGAACATTTCTATAAAAAGATAAAAACAAATATAAATTATGAT
This sequence comes from Oncorhynchus clarkii lewisi, assembly GCF_045791955.1. NCBI lineage: Eukaryota > Metazoa > Chordata > Actinopteri > Salmoniformes > Salmonidae > Oncorhynchus > Oncorhynchus clarkii. Next base: position 42,610,305 of record NC_092150.1, read on the forward strand.
GAATACCAAATTAATAGATACATAGGGCAGTATTCAATCCGTATCACAGAAATTCAGCATTACAGCTTAATTGGAATTTAAACGCATTGTTCCAGTGTTAGAGGAGACTGCATTCGTGATCAATGTTGGAAATTAACTTGAAATGTTTTGCACACTATCTGTAACGCATCGGCGATGCGTTACAGATTGAATTGAGCCCATAGTCTTTAAGGTGTCTGATGGTCCTCATAGCTAGGAAAAAGGGTGGTGGCTAACACTGTACAATAACTTAATTAATAAAGCCATTTGTAAAATATTCATTAAAGGCTGAAGTTAAAGTTGTGTCACTGCCATACATTAAACTTGAGGATAACATAGGGTTCAAATGAGGAACATACTGTAGATGTATGTGCATTACCTTAATACTCACAGAGCTGATTTCCCTCATTTCCAATCAGATAACTACTTCTAGGTTCATCCAAGTTAGGATTAATTACCACACTTTCTTTGTTTTCCTCAGAACATTTTAAAGACTGCAGGAGAAAAGCTGATAGTACCAGGTAGATACAGTATCTGGACTACACTAAAGGGTCATTCTGCAGTTTAAATAATAACTGAGCGGTCAAGGCATTCATAAAATATATTCCTCAAGAATCAACAGATTTATATCATTAATTTAAAGGTCCAAAAATGGAAGTACAAATCACAGATTACCAACAATAAACAATAAGCAATAAATTCAGAATCCCAAATACTAAATGTCGCTGAAAATAGACCACCTAACATCAGTGCTTTATTTTTAAATCGGGAGGTCCTGGAACACATAGTGAGCACAAGAGGGGGGGGGGGGGGGGGGGGTAATCCGGAGGGCTCTGAGGTACCAGAACACAGAAAAAAAGTGACAAACACAACGTGTAAACAGCCAAGTAGCCTACTATCTATGGTGGTGAAATGGACAGCACTCTCCAAGGTGTGATTAATTCAAAGCATTTTAGACATCACTGCTTGAGTGTAGCTGTGGGGCTTAAACAAGTCCGAATTTCTTATAGCCTACTTTTCTAGACATCAGTGTACAGGAACAGTTTAGACGTCACTGCAGAACACCCGCCATATGCATATGCACACATTCTCAGCTGTGGGGCCAAGACCTGAATTTCATATAATTCTTAAGACATCAATGTCGCATAAATATCACAATATAACTTCAGAACAAGTTTGTAAAGGAAAAACATGACTTTTCACATGTCAAGTCCATGAAACTCTTGACAGTCAATTTCTTGCTCAAAGCCATGAGCGGGCCTGTGGCTGTGATGTTGAGTCTCCTTATAAGGCTGTTTGGAAGACTGTCTGCAGTGTCTATTTTGTTATTTTAAGTCTTAACTATATGCTGCCACCAAATGCGCCTTGGTTCGGGCATGTTCAAAAAACCTTTTTCTGAGGGCTCAGTTTGTTTTTATGTCAGAGGCAGAGGATGTTACTGTACATTCCACCCACACTTTTTGTTAGCTAGTTTAATCCTTCCAGTCTTTTCTAGACCCAAGCTCCCTACCTTTTGTTGTACAGCCCAGCTTGGAAATCTGCATGACAAGCCAGGGGTTAAACGTTTGCTTGATCTTGAACTGCAAATTGCACCTGCTCTGAGCACATTGTCGGTGGATGCACTGTCCACCCCTAACTCGCCGTCTCCCTCTCCCGCCGAGTATGACTCGCTAGTGGAAGGCCTACCTGCTAGTGGAGGTGCCAGTGGTGATGCTGAACTGGCGGGATTAACAGTGCTGCCATCAGGATCAGTTTGCCCCTTACTCCTCTCCATAAGCTCTGACAGTTTTCTGACTAGTTCTGGGTTCGATTTACCAGGTTTCTCTGGATTTTTGTCATCAAAATGTCATCAAACTCGATTACCTTTTCTTATCAATTTTCTATTTGGCTTTCCCACATTTTAATTTCAGTAGGGAGACGACTAGCCTAGGCTAGGTGACATGATTACGTAGGGATCTCTTCACTAGCTGACCACCACTACCAAGACCTGTGTCAAGATCAGTTACTTCCCGCACTGGCCCTCCCCATAACCTCTAAGTACAAATAAGAGAGCAGGTCTGGAATCAGTCTGACAGGATAGGATGATTACACAGAAGGATGACCGCGCTTTTACATGATGGTCTTACTGGGGGGCGGAATAAATAACAAAGACGCAATTTGATTTAACGCTCTTCACTTTTATTAGAATGTTTACAGTGCGAACAGTGAGACAATTAATAAATCATGCCGCGAGAGGTACAGGATTTGGGTAAATAGGTGTCGGAACGAAGTAAGTCAAATCTGAGAGGATCCGGGTCAAAATAAGCACTGCCTAACATAATGTAAATGTCAACTTTAGACTTTCAAGTGAGGTACAGTTTTATTTCACTATGGTTTTGTGTCGATGAACTCTGTTTACCTGAGGTATGCTCCAGAAACCTATGTAGTCACAGAATCATTATAAAAAACACCAGAGGATGAGAGTAGCAGGCTGGATACAGCAGCAGGCTGAACACAGAACATTATTAAAATATGGATTACTATTCTGCAGCCTGGGCTGTTCATGCATCAGCATTATACTGTATTGCTGTGCAGGGTGACGATGCTGAATCTGCTTTATGCTAAATGCTAAATCTACTGTATGTATGACTATGAAAAATAAATATAGATGACGATACTACTTTGTAGGTATATACAAGCCTTTATACAAATCTGCACCATCACTATAAAGGTATATGTGACTCGTTTCAGGAAACTAGGCATATGTATCATGCCAGTACTTTACAGGAGAGGCATTAGAACGTAAACATTTATTTTTAATCAAAATGCTTTTTTTGGGGGGCAGAAATGCCTTCTGGAACTTTCATGTGACTAAATAACAAACTTGTACGTCATCTGTAAATACGAATAAAAAATGTCAATTACAAGCCTTGTTGGTGTAGCCACTGAAAAAGGCAGGAACTTAACAGCTAGACATGATTGGCTGAGATAATGGATGGGCTGGATATGCCAAGAGATGAGTTCAGATTGATCTGCCATGTAGCACACTTCTGCCTACAGCACATTCGGAAAGTATTCAGACCCCTTCTCCTTTTCCACATTTTGTTACGTTATTATTATTCTAAAATTGATTACATAAAAGTTTGCCAAAAGGCACCTAAAGGATTCTCAGACCATGAGAAACAAGATTCTCTGGTCTGATTAAACCAAGATGGAACTCTTTGGCCTGAATGCCAGGTGTCACGTTTGGAGGAAACCTAGCACCATCTCTATGCTGAAGAATGGAAGTGGGAACATCCTGTTGTGGAGATGTTTTTCAGCGGCACGGACGAGGAGACTAGTCAGGATCAAGGGAAAGATGAACGGAGAAAATTACAGAGAGATCACTGATGAAAACCTGCTCCAGAGCACTCAGAACCTCAGACTGGGGCAAAGGTTCAACTTCCAACAGGACAATGACCCTAAGCACACAGACAAGACAATTCAAGAGTGGCTTCGGGACAAGTCTCTGAATGTCCTTGAGTGGCCCAGCCAGAGCCGGGACTTTCTGGAGAGAACATCCAACATGACAGAGCTTGAGAGGATATGCAGAGAAGAATGGGAGAAACTCCCCAAATACAAATGTGCCAAGCTTGTAGCGTCATACCCAAGAAGACTTGAGGCTGTAATCGCTGTCAAAGGTGCTTCACCAAAGTACTGAGTAAAGGGTCTGAATACTTATGTAAATGTGATATATCCCCCCCCCCCCCATTGTTTTGTGTAGATTGATTCAATTGTAACGTAACAAAACGTAACGTAACGTAACTTTCTGAATGCACTGTATAACATGAGCTGCTCAGTATGTGTAGGTAATCCTTTCTAACACAGCTTTTTTGAAAGATAACTGTTTCACGAAGAACTGCAAAAGTGTAGCTAATGCTCTGCACTTTCCGGAGGACCGAGTTTTGAAATCAGTGGAATGTATGTTGGAAGCAGAGTATGATAGCTAAGGAGATGTAGAACATTTTGTCAATTGATTGCAAGTATGAGGAGGGAGTCGAAAAGAGAACACACAGAAAGAAAGCTGTTGTATAAAACACCTGTCTCCGGATTACATCTTCAAACTAAGGTCTACCATGGCATCTCTGACCAAGAGGAAGAAGCTTCCATCCATGTACAGTACCAGTCAAAAGTTTGGACACACCTACTCATTCAAGGGTTTTTCTTTATTTAAAACATTTCTACATTGTAGAATAATAGTGAAGACTTCAAAACTATGAAATAACACATTTACAATCCTAAAAAGTGTTAAACAAATCCAAATCTATTGTGTATTTTAGATTCTTCAAAGTAGCCATCCTTTTCTTCGTGACAGCTTTGCACACTCTTGGCATTCTCTCAACCAGCTTCAAATATTAGTCCCACTAAGGGCAAACCAGATGGGATGGCGTATCACTGCGGAATGCTGTGGTAGCGATGCTAGTTAAGTGTGCCTTGAATTGTAAATAAATCACAAACAGTGTCACCAGCAAAGCACCCCCACACATCCTGCTCCATGCTTCACGTAGGAAACACACATGTGGAGATCATCCATTCACCTACTCTGCGTCTAACAAAGACGTGGTGGGTGGAACCAAAAATCTCAAATTTGGACTCATCAGACCAAAGGACAGATATCCAACGGTCTAATGTCCATTGCTCGTGTTTCTTGACCAACGCATGTCTCTTCTTATTACTAGTGTCCTTTAGTAGTGGTTTCTTTTCAGCAATTTAAACATGGGTTCCGAGTGGCACAGTAGTCTAAGGCACTGCATCTCAGTGCAAGAGTTGTCACTACAGTCCCTGGTTCGAAAAACCAGGCTGCATCACATCCGTCTGTGATTGGGAGTCCCATAGGGCGCAATTGGCCCAGTGTCGTCTGGATTAGGCTCGGGGTAGGCTGTCATTATAAAATAAGAATTTGTTCTTAACTGAATTGGCTAGTTATATAACAAAAAATGAAGGCCTGATTCATGCAGTCTCCTATTAACAGTTGATGTGTCTTTTACTTAAACTCTGTGATGCATGATTTGGGCTGCAATTTCTGAGGCTGGTAACTCTAACTTATCCTCTGCAGCAGAGGTAACTCTGGGTCTTCCTTTCCTATGGCGGTCCTCACGAGAGCCCGTTTCATCATAGCCATTGGTGGTTTTTGCGACTGCACTGGAAGAAACTTTCAAAGTTCTTGACATTTTCCGCATTGACTTACCTTAATGTCTTAAAGTAATGATGGACTGTCATTTCTCTTAGCTTTTTTGAGCTGTTCTTGCCAAAATATGGACTTGGTCTTTTACCAAATAGGGCTATCTTTTGTATACCACCCCTACCTTGTCACAACAACTGATTTGCTCAAACGCATTAAGAAGGAAAGATATTTCACAAACTAACTTTTCACAAGGCACACCTGCTAATTGAAATACATTTGAAGTTACCTCATGAAGCTGGTCGAGAGTGTGCAAAGCTTTCATCAAGGCAAAGGGTGGCTACTTTGAAGAATCTCAAATATATTCTGATTTGTTTAACACTTTTTTGGTTTCTACATGTTTCCATATATGTTATTTCATGGTTTTGATGTCTTCAATATTATTATACAATGTAGAGAATAGTAAAAATAAAGAAAAACCCTTGAATGAGTAGGTGTGTCCAAACATTTGACTGGTACTGTATATTAAATACATTTTTAAACGGATGGGTTTATTAGTTGTCTAAATACACCAGTCATGTTATTTTGGACCACCAGGCTGCTGATGTCATGCAGCCTTTGTTTTTTGTGTTTATGCTTTTTCATAACAACACTGACAAAAGAATATTCACTGCGACATCTGTCTACAGACATGTCGATAGACGTAGCATAAGCCAGCCTTTGGTCTCAAAATATTTTGTTGTTTAATACACTACCGTACTCACTCTGCTTAGCACATGGCCTCAAATGGAAATCCTTAAAGAGATGGGAGGGGCTTAGGCTTAGGAGGGTGTGAATGATGCTGAATGGGTGGAGACAAAGAAGAACTCTCCAGTTGGTGTACCAAAACATTTAATGTTCATTTTCTCAAAAGTGGGTTTACAAGTTTATCAACTTTCAAAGCATAATTTATTTCCCAGTGTTCATCAACATTAGTGTATGATATACAATTTTCTAGTTCCGAGTCTACTTTTATCCAATGTAAAAAAAAAACACCATAATTTCAAATTCTGCTACATAAGACTGATTTGAGCCAGTCAGTCAGATATACATTCTTATGTTCAAAGTGCTTGATTTATGAACAGTCAGACAATATTTCTCTCCTGACATTGGAGTCTAAAGTCGGTCAGACCCATTAAAAGTGAACAGGCCTGCTGTATTAAATACATACATTATTACAGGACTGGAGTACTGTACTGGGTGATAATTATCCAGGTGAGGAAGTGAAAGGCTGGTCTAAACTCATGGTTGGGCCTGTAAAGCCCTGGTGCACCTGTCTGTGGTGCTTTAATACAACACAGAGAACAGGCCCTGGTAGAGAGACTTCAGGGCCCAACAGCAGTCACCATCTCCATCATTAGCTTTTTAGAAATTATGGAAACATCTTATTTATTAAGGAATTATGATGTGAATGAAATGCACTGTTGACTTCTGGAAACAAAGTTCTGGAAATAAAGCCATGGTTCAAACTTGATGAAATGACACGAAGAAATAACTCTGTTTCTGTGTCTTCTTGATTCTAAAACCATATGCAGCTGTCAGTCTGCAGACAGCTTTCCAAAGGTGAAACAGCATCTGCTGAGAGACAGAGACAAACACAGACAGCAAAAGAGAGAGAAAGAGAAGGAAGTAATAGGAGACAGAGAAGGGAGAGGGAACAAAGGAGAGAGAGAGAAAGAGAGAGACAGGCGTCAACAAAGAGATGTAGATGTTAGAGCAGCGAGCCTAACAACATCTGTCTCTATGCGCTTACCGCTTCATCTACATTCCGGAATTCTCCCTCTGTGTCGACTTTAAGGACTCTATGTCACGTGTGTTATAAGGATTGGACCAAGGTTTGCGTACATTCTTTATTATTATTATTATTATAAGAATGAACACTAAGAATGAACACACACCAAACCGCCACTATACAAATGCGTTCTGACAGGCAACTACACACAGACAAGATCCCACAAACACCAAAGAGAAATGGCTACCTAAATATGATCCCCAATGAGAGACAACGATAAACAGCTGCCTCTGATTGGGAACCATATCAGGCCACCATAGACATACAAATTACCTAGACCTACAAAAACCCTAGACAATACAAAACTAGCGTACCCACCCTAGTCACACCCTGACCTAACCAAAATATAAAGAAAAGAGAGATATCTCAGGTCAGGGCGTGACACTCTATGTTAGTAAACCTAACACAATGGTAAATTAGAAATATTTTAGCTATTTTCACAACTAGAATTATGGGTACAATCAGTGGTGGAAAAGTACTTCATTCTCATACTTGAGTAAAAGTAAAGATACCTTCATAGAAAATGACTCAAGTAAAAGTGAAAGTCACCCAGTAAAATACTAATTGAGTCAAAGTCTAAACGTTTTAAATATACTTAGTCTATAATAAGTATCAAAAGTTAAAGTATGAATGATTTAAAATTCCTTATATTAAGCAAACAAGACGGCAAATTTATGGATAGCTAGGGTCACACAACAACACTCAGAAAAACAAAGCATTTGTGTTTAGTGAGTCCACCAGATCAGAGGCAGTAGGGATGACCAGGGACGTTCTCTTAAAATAAGTTTGCGAATTTTTCAATTTTCTGTCCTGCTAAGCATTCAAAATGTAACGTGCACTTTTGGGAAAATGCATGAAGTACAAAGTACATAATTTTCTTTCGGAATGTAGTGAAGTAAAATTAAAAGTTGTCGAAGTAAAGTAAAATACAGATACCCCAAAAAACGACTTAAGTACTTTACACCACTGGGCACAATAGCAGCCGGTGGAACGAAAGGGCTTGGTTTTGATGATTTTTTTTTTTTAAGGTGTGTCGAGGCTTGATCCCTCACTGGCCAATCAGAACATACTCCATGGCTAAATATGTGGTTGCTTCCAGTGCTTTTAGTGGTATTTTACAGTGCCTTTGGAAAGTATTCATACCCATTGACTTTTTCCATAATTTGGTACCTTACAGCCTTATTCTAAAATTCATTAAATAGTTTTTTCTCTCTCTCTCATCAATCTACACACAATACCGCAATAATGACAAAGCAAAAACAGGTTGAGAATTTTTTATATAAATAAAAAACTGAAATATTACATTTACATAAGTATTCAGACACTTTATTCAATACTTTGTTGAACCACCTTTGACAGCATTGAAGAAGCGATTACAGCATTGAGTCTTCTTGGGTATGATGCACTCAAGGACATTCAGAGACTTGTCCCAAAGCCACTCCTGCATTGTCTCCCAGCCCCTGACGCTGAAGAACATCCCCACAGCATGATGCTGCCACCACCATGCTTCACCATAGGGATGGTGATAGGTTTCCTCCAGACATGGCGCTTGGTATTCAGGCCAATCTTGTTGTCATTACAGGGTATTATGTTGATTGAAGAAGAAAAAATGAATTTTATCAATTTTTAAATAAGGTTGTAACGTAACAAAATGTAGAAAAAGTGAAGGTGTCTGAATACTTTCCGAAGGCATTGTATATATTGTGTTGTCATCACAGGAGGCTGTTGAGGGGAGAATGGCATATTGGTGCACGTTTTTAAGGACACACCTCAAATATTGCCACCCCTCCCATCTCGTCGCAAGCCAGCTGATGTTAAACAGGTTAATTGCAGAACCTGGCGTAATGGCTGAAAAATGCCATTACGCCATTTAGGTGACAAAATTGCAAACTAACATGCGCTTGACACTTGCACCTCATTAGCACCAACCAAAAATAAATCCCTAAAGGTCAGCAGTGACATCAAAGCCTGTCGGAGGCAGGCATTTATAGCCGTCCTCAGATGCAGACTGGAATAAAATTGGACAGAAAACCTGACTCTAATGACAGAAAAAAGGAACAATGGCTTTATATGTACTGGCAAGCAGTGAGGACTTTGAAAGGAAATCAGGGCTGGCTGTCAAGAAAGGTTTTTATTTCCCTTTTGAAAGGACTGACAGAATTTAGCTGACGACTGAATGGTATGGGTCTTTAGAAATATTAGGTCAAAATAAGCATGGTTTGTCCGTCTGTTCTGTATCCTACAACACTTCAGATACATGTTTGGAATTTGGTATATATTAGGATCCCCATTAGCCTCTGAAAAGGCATCAGCTACTCTTCCTGGGGTCAACATGAAACATGACATTATACATAGTACAGAACATTATTAGTCAAGTACTGAAATACATGCATTTAAAACCTCACACATAGTCTAAATATCAGTTCAAACATACAAGATATATAAAATGTTTGTCTCTTCACAGTCCCATTTGTGAAGTTCTTTTATCTGTTTTTTGAAACTGGTTTTATTGCTGGATTGAGTTACCTGGGGTGGCAGAGAGTTCCATTTAGTCATGGCTCTATTTAACACTGTGCGTTTCCCATATTCTGTTCTGGACCTGAGGACTGTGAAGAAACCTCTGGTTGCATGTCTTGTGTTGTACCGAGTGTCCGAACTGTGTGCCAACTGCTTGAACAGATAGTTTGGTACCTTCAACACATCAATACCTTGCAAAACGACCAATAGTGATGCAGTTAATCTCTCCAACTCTGAGCCAGGAGAGACTGACATGCATGTTACTGACTCTGTCCCAATATGTTCATCTAAGTGTGATACGTGCTGCTTTGTTCTGGACCAACTGCAATTTACCTATGTCCTTCTTCCACACAGCTGGGCAGTAGTCCAGGTGAGACAAAACTAGGGCCTGTAGGACGTGTCTGGTCGACTAAGACCTCTTTCCATTCTAGCAACCATTAAGTCTATGTTTTGACCATGACAGCTTGCTATGTAAGGTTACACCCATCAGTTTAGTCTCCTCAACTTGCTCAATAGCCACATTATTCAATAATAGATCTAAACTAGGTTTAGAGTTGAGCAAGTGATTTGTCCAAAATATTATGCTTTTAGTTTTTGAAATATTTAGCACCAGCCTATTGCTAGTTACCCATTCTAAAACTGACTGGAGCACTATCTTAAGTGTCTCAGTTATGTATTTTAATGTTGCAGCCGACGTGTATACTGTTGAGTCGTCAGCGTACATAGACAGACAGGCTTTATTCAAGGTCAGTGGAAGGTCATTAGTAAAAACAGAAAACAATAAGGGCCCTAGCCGGCTGCCGTGCGGAACACCACACTCAACTGAATTTGCATGAGAGGCTTCCATTAAAAAACCTTCTGTGTTCTATTAGATAGGCAACTCTCAAATCCCTGGACCACTACTTCTGATCTTCCCAGCTAGCTTGCAGCTAGGTAGCTCACAGCTAGCTTGCACTCACCGTGGTACCCTGTACCGAAGCTATCCCTGAGGCCCACCTCCCGGCCTACTCAGCTGTTCACCCGAACCCCACTCATACACGGCTCGAGCCCAATACTCCACCGGATCCTTGCTGTAAACTCTGGACCTTGGCACCGGATCACCGCTGCTACCAATTGGATATATTGGCTAACGCCACTGCCACGAAGCTAGCACCAGTTAGCCGTGAGTGAGGAACATCTCCCGGCTAGCCAACTAAATTCCACAATACCTCTTTCGCCATCTGGCTTGGATTCTCTGTCGACACGGCGCCCCGCCGCACCACCACGACTGGTCTGCCGATGAATACTCCATCCGCTGTGCCTTCATCCGGCCTCCGTCGAAGCAGACACTCCTACTAGCCCAGCGCTACTAACTTTAAACGGCGTGTCGCTAGCGTAGTGGCGGCTTCCCTGTTCCATCTACTGTTGCCCCTTGGACACTATGATAACTTGGCTACATAGCTGATGCCTGCTGGACTGTCCATTAATCACGGTACTCCATTCTGTTTATTTTTTATCCGTCGGCCCCAGCCGCAAACTCAGGCTCTCTGTGTAGTTAATCCGACCCTCTCCGCCTAGTCATCGCCATTTTACCTGCTGTTGTTGTGTTAGCTGATTAGCTGTTGTTGTCTCAGCTGTTGTTTTAGCTAGCTCTCCCAATCAACACCTGCGATTACTTTATGCCTTGCTGTATGTCTCTCTCAAATGTCAATATGCCTTGTATACTGTTGTTCAGGTTAGTTATCATTGTTTTAGTTTACAATGGAGCCCCTAGTTCCACTCTTCATACCTCTGATACCTCCTTTGTCCCACCTCCCACACGTGCGGTGACCTCACCCATTACAACCAGCATGTCCAGAGATACAACCTCTCTTATCATCACCCAGTGCCTGGGCTTACCTCCACTGTACACACACCCCACCATACCCCTGTCTGCGCATTATGCCCTGAATATATTCTACCACGCCCAGAAATCTGCTCCTTTAATCTTTGTCCCCAACGCTCTAGGCGACCAGTTTTGATAGCCTTTAGCCGCACCCTCATCCTACTCCTCCTCTGTTCCACGGGTGATGTGGAGGTAAACCCAGGCCCTGCATGTCCCCAGACACCCTCATTTGTTGACTTCTGTGATCGAAAAAGCCTTGGTTTCATACATGTCAACATCAGAAGCCTCCTCCCTAAGTTTGTTTTACTCACTGCTTTAGCACACTCTGCCAACCCTGATGTCCTTGCTGTGTCTGACTCCTGGCTTAAATTCTGAGATTTCCATACCCAACTATAACATTCTCCGTCAAGATAGGACTGCCAAAGGGGGAGGAGTTGCAGTCTACTGCAGAGATAGCCTGCAAAGTAATGTCATACTTTCCAGGTCCATACCCAAACAGGTCGAACTTCTAATTTTAAAAATTAATCTCTCCAGAAATAAGTCTCTCACTGTTGCCGCCTGCTACCGACCCCCTCAGCTCCCAGCTGTGCCCTGAACACCATTTGTGAATTGATCGCCCCCCATCTTGCTTCAGAGTTTGTTCTGCTAGGTGACCTAAACTGGGATATGCTTAACACCCCAGCAGTCCTACAATCTAAGCTAGATGCCCTCAATCTTACACAAATCATCAAGGAACCCACCAGGTACAACTCTAAATCTGTGAACAAGGGCACCCTCATAGACGTTATCCTGCCCAACTTGCCCTCCAAATACACCTCCGCTGTCTTCAATCAGGATCACAGCGATCACTGCCTCATTGCCTGTGTCCGCTACGGGTCCTGAGTCAAACGACCACCCCTAATCACTGTCAAACGCTCCCTAAAACACTTCTGCGAGCAGGCCTTTCTAATTGATCTGGCCCGGGTATCCAGTTGAGGATGCCTGGTCATTCTTTAAAAGTATATATATACAAATATATATGTGAACATCTATAAGTACCTAGGTGTCTGGCTAGACTGTAAACTCTCCTTCCAGACTCATATCAAACATCTCCAATCCAAAATCAAATATAGAATCGGCTTTCTATTTCGCAACAAAGCCTCCTTCACTCACACCGAACTTACCCTGGTAAAACTGACTATCCTACCGATCCTCGACTTCGGCGATGTCATCTACAAAATAGCTTCCAATACTCTACTCAGCAAACTGGATGCAGTTTATCACAGTGCCATCTGTTTTGTTACTAAAGCACCTTATACCACCCACCACTGCGACCGGTATGCTCTAGTCGGCTGGCCCTCACTACATATTCGTTGCCAGACCCACTGGCTCCAGGTCATCTACAAGTCCATGCTAGGTAAAGCTCCACCTTATCTCAGTTCACTGGTCACGATGGCAACACCCACCCGTAGCACTCGCTCCAGCAGGTGTATCTCACTGATAATCCCTAAAGCCAACACCTCATTTGGCCGTCTTTCCTTCCAGTTCTCTGCTGCCTGTGACTGGAACGAATTGCAAAAATCTTTGAAGTTGGAGACTTTTATCTCCCTCACCAACTTTAAACATCTGCTATCTGAGCAGCTAACCGATCGCTGCAGCTGTACATAGTCCATTGGTAAATAGCCCATCCAATTTACTTACCTCATCCCCATACTGTTTTTATTTATTTACTTTTCTGCTCTTTTGCACACCAGTATCTCTACCTGCACATGACCATCTGCGTTCCCAACCTGGACCTGAAGGGGGCCCGGCTACCAGCTGTTTATCCCTAACCTAGTCGGGTTCCGGAATGGGCTCATTCCTCCAGACTGAACTATCATTCAGGGTCCCTTCGTACACTAGCCTTCCTTCGACAATGTTTCTGGTGGCCCACAATGGTCCGTGATGGTCCAATGTTCCACAGCAAGCTCCTTCTGGCCTACTGCAGCCACTACCAGTTCCTCATCGTCCTTGGTCTCATATCTCTGGACTTTGTCACTGGGCTTCCTCCGTCTGATTGCAACACTGTCATTCTGACGGTAGTCGACCGGTTCTCCAAGACCACCCATTTCATCCCTCTCCCCAAACTACCTTCTGCAAAGGAGACGGCCCAGCTTATGGTGCAGCATGTCTTCCGGATACATGGAATCCTGGTAGACATGGTCTCCGATCGGGGTTCTCGTCTCAGTTCTGGAAGGCATTCTGCACCCTTTTTGGTCGTCGGCCACCCTGTCATCCAGATTCCATCCCCAAACTAACAGTCAGTTGGAGCTAGCCAACCAAGACCTGGAGACCACCTTAAGGTGCCTGGTCTCAACTAACCCCACTAACTGGAGATGTCATCTGGTCTGGAAGGAGTATGCTCGGAACACTCTTCCCAATTCTGCCACGGGACTCTCCCCTTTTGAGTGCTCCATGGGGTCTCAGCCTCCACTCTTCCGCCGCTGTCAACATACCTGGAGAAGAGCCAGCGTGGCTATTCTCAAGACCAATTCCAGGTACCGTCGACAAGCGGACCGTCGCCGGACCCCAGCTACCACATGGCTTTCCACTCAGGATCCCTGCGGGTAGAGTCCCACAAACTGTCTCCCCGGTTCATTGGTCCTTTTTGTGCTACCCCGTACCCTCCATATCCACCCTACCTTCCATGTGTCTAGGATTAAGCCTGTGTCTCACTGTCCTTTGTCTTCTGTTTCCAGGCCCATCCCTCCCCCCGGGGTAATCGGTAGCCAGCCAGTGTATATACGGTGAGACGCCTCCTGAAGGTTCGACCATGGGGCAGGGGTTTCCAGTGCCTGGTTGACTGGGAGGGCTATGGCTCAGAGGAGAGGTGCTGGGTTCCTGCTAAAGACATCTTGGACCCGGCCCTCATCGCTGATTTCCACCGCTGACACCCATTTCCACCCGCTGACCAGGTATGCGCCCAGGTAGAATGCCAGGTGGCGTCCCTGAGGGGGTACTGTCACGCCCTGATCTATTTCACCTGTCCTTGTGATTGTCTCCACCCCCTCCAGGTGTCGCTTATTTTCCCCACTGTATTTATCCCTGTGTTTCCTGTCCACTGTATTTATCCCTGTGTTTTCTGTCTCTCTGTGCCAGTTCGTCTTGTAAATTCCAAGTCGACCAGCGTTTTTCCCGTTCTCCTGCTTTTTGCATTATCCTTTTTCTAGTCCTCCCGGTTTTGACCCTTGCCTGTTTCTGGACTTTTGTACCCGCCTACCTGACCATTCTGCCTGTCTGCCACTCTGTACCTCCTGGACTCTGATCTGGGTTTGACCTTTTTGCCTGTCCACGACCATTCTCTTTCCTACCCCTTTGGATTAATAAACATTGTAGACTCGAACCATCTACCTCCTGTGTCTGCATTTGGGTCTCGCCTTGCGCCTTGATAGATATAGAGCTATTGATTTTGATTATTCATTGATTAATTGAGCAATTTTTATGTACTGATTCAAAAGTATTGTACATAGCAATATGACTCCACCGATGTTACCTCTTTCATGGAACAAGATAACTATGAATTATGTGGAAAACTATCAAGTCCAAATTATCAAAAGGTAAAGTCAATAACTTATTTATTGTCACGCCCTGACCGTAGAGAGCCTTTTAATGTCTCTATTTGTTTTGGTTAGGGTGTGATTTGGGGTGGGCATTCTAGGTTTCGTTTTCTATTTTGTATTCCTATGTTTTGGCCAGGTATGGTTCTCAACCAGGGACAGCTGTCTATCGTTCTCTCTCATTGGGAAAAATACTTAGGTAGCCCTTTCCCTCCTTTCTTTGTGAGAAGTTGTCCTTGTTTGTTGGCACTATAGCCTTTAGCTTCATGGTTGTTTTTGGATTGTTTTTTTTCGGCGTCATATAAATAAAGGAATATGTACGCTCATCACGCTGCCCCTTGGTCCTCTTCTTTCAACGGCCGGGACAGAACTTCCCACCACCAAAGGACCAAGCAGCATGGTAAAGAAGACTCCTGGACATGGGAGGAGATCCTGGATGGTAATGGACCCTGGAGGCAGGCAGGGGAGTATCGCCGTCCAAGGGAGGAACTGGAGGCAGCTAAGGCAGAGCGGCAGCGTTATGAGGGAACACGGCTAGCAAGGAATCCCGAGAGAGGGGGGGGGACACGGGGAGTGTGGCAGAGTGAGGATTCAGACCTGAGCAAACTCCCTGTGCTTACCGTGGTGAGCATGTGACTGGTGAGGCCCCGTGCTATGGGGTGATGCGCACTGTGTCTCGTTTGAGCATTCACAGGCCGGTGTGCTCTGTGCTAGCATCCCGCATTTGCCGGGTGGAAGTGGGCATCCAGCCAGAACGGGTTGTGCCAGCTCTGCACTCGAGACCGCCAGTGCGCCTCCACGGCCCAGTCTATCCTGTGCCTCGGCATAGGAAGAAGCCTCCTGTATGTCTCCCCAGCCTTGTGAGTCCTGTGCCTGCTCCCAGAGCCAGGCCTCTTGTGTGTCTCTCCACTCCAGAGACGTTCTCCAGTCCGGAGCCCACAACGAGGGCGCCCAGTCCGGGGCCCGCGACGAGGGCGCCCAGTCCGGGTCCCGCGACAAGAGCGCCCACTCCGGGGCCCGCGATGAGGGTCCCCGCACTAGAGGTGCCACCAAAGTGGGGTGAGCCAGTGGTGGAGCGGGGTCTGTGCGTTGGCGCACCAGAGCCGCCAACGTGGATGGATGCCCACCCAGACCCTCCCCTATAGGTTCAGGTTTGGGGGGGTACTGTCACGCCCTGACCGTAAAGAGCATTTTCATGTCTCTATTTGGTTTGGTCAGGGTGTGATTTGGGGTGGGCATTCTAGGTTTAGTTTTCTATGATTTCTATGTTTTGGCCGGATATGGTTCTCAATCAGGGACAGCTGTCTAAATCAAATCAAATGTATTTGTATGTATTTAAATCTCAAAGTGCTGTACAGAAACCCAGCCTAAAACCCCAAACAGCAAGCAATGCAGGTGTAGAAGCACGGTGGCTAGGAAAAACTCCCTAGAAAGGCCAAAACCTAGGAAGAAACCTAGAGAGGAACCAGGCTATGTGGGGTGGCCAGTCCTCTTCTGGCTGTGCCGGGTGGAGATTATAACAGAACATGGCCAAGATGTTCAAATGTTCATAAATGACCAGCATGGTCAAATAATAATAATCACAGGCAGAACAGTTGAAACTGGAGCAGCAGCACGGCCAGGTGGACTCGGGACAGCAAGGAGTCATCATGTCAGGTAGTCCTGAGGCATGGTCCGAGGGCTCAGGTCCTCCGAGAGAGAGAAAGAAAGAGAGAAAGAGAAAATTAGAGAGAGCATACTTAAAATTCACACAGGACACCGGATAGGACAGGAGAAGTACTCCCGATATAACAAACTGACCCTAGCCCCCCGACACATAAACTACAGCAGCATAAATACTGGAGGCTGAGACAGGAGGGGTCAGGAGACACTATCGTTGTCTATCGTTGTCTCTGATACTTAGGTAGCTCTTTTCCCTCCTTTCTTTGTGGGAAGTTGTCTTTGTTTGTTGGCACTATAGCCTTTAACTTCACGGTTGTTTTTGGATTGTTTATTGTTCTTGTCGGCGTCATATAAATAAAGGAATATGTACGCTCACCATGCTGCACCTTGGTCCTCTTCTTTCAACGGCCGTGACATTTATATTGTTGTTCTCAGACTGTTTCAGAGAGGAGAAATTGTGTAAACTCATTAAGAGTCAGTCTACATCTCCTTGACAGTTATCTCATTATACCACAAGAAAATACCAGTAGGTACGTGATGTTTTGCTTGGTTCTTGATTTACAGTGCATTCGGAAAGTATTCAGACCCCTTCCCTTTTTCCACATTTTGTTACATTACAGTCTTATTCTAAAATTAATACAATTATAATTTTTTCTCAATTTTAGCAAATGTATAAAAAAATACATGTTTTCAGACCATTTGAATATAAGAATCAAAATTGAGCTCAAGTGCATCCTGTTTCTATTGATCATCTGTGAGATGTTTCTATAACTTGATTGGACTCCACCTGTGGTAAATTCAATTGATTGGACATGATTTGGAAGGGCACACACCTGTCTAAGGTCCCACAGTTGACAGTTCATGACAGAGAAAAAACCAAGCCTTGAGGTCAAAGGAATTTGTACGTGGAGCTTCGAGACAGGATTGTGCCGTGGCACAGATCTGGGGAAGGGTACCAAACATTTTCTACAGCATTGAAGGTCCCCAGGAAAACAGTGACCTCCATTCTTAAATTGATTAAGTTTGGAACCATCAAGACTCTTCCTAGAGCTGGCTGCCCGGCAAAACTGAGCAATCAGGGGAGAAGAGCCTTGGTCAAGGATGTGACCAAGAACCTGATGGTCACTCTGACAAAGCTCCAGAGTTCCCTCTGTGGAAATGGGAGAACCTTCCAGAAGGACAACCATCTCTGCAGCACTTTACCAAATCAGGTCTTTAATGGTAGAGTGGCCAGACTGAAGTCACTCCTCAGTAAAAGTCACATGACAGCTCGCTTTGAGTTTTCCAAAAGGCACCTAAAGGACCATGAGAAACAAGATTCTCTGATCTGGTGAAACCATGATTGAACTCTTTGGCCTGAATGCCATGTGTCATTTCTGGAGGAAACCTGGCATCATTCCTACGGTGAAGCATGGTGGTGGCTTCATTATGCTAGGGGATGTTTTTCAGCGGCAAGGACTAGGAGACTAGTCAGGATCAAGGGAAAGATGAACTGAGCAAAGTACAGAGATCCTTGATGAAAACCTGCTCCACAGCGGTTCACCTTCCAACAGGACAACGACCCTAAACACACAGCCAAGACAACGCAGGAGTTGCTTTGGGACAAATCTCTGAATGTACTTGAATGGCCCAGCCAGATCCCGGACTTGAACTCGATCAGAAATCTCTGAAGAGAACTGAAAATAGCTGTGCAGCTACACTCCCCATCCAACATGAGAGAGCTTGTAAGGATCTGCAGAAAATAGTGGGAGAAACTCCCCAAATACAGGTGTGCCAAGCTTGTAGCGTCATACCCAAGAAGACTCAATGCTGTAATTGCTGCTAAAGGTGCTTCAAAAAAGTACTGAGTAAAGAGTCTGAATACGTAGGTAAATGTGATATTTCAAAAAAAGATATACATTTGCAAACATTTCTATGAACCTGTCGTTGCTTTGTCATTATGGGGTATTGTGTGTAGATTGATGAGGGAGAAAAATAATTTTATCCATTTTAGAATAAGGCTGTAAAGTAACAGAATGTGGAAAAAGTCCAGTGGTCTGAACACTTTCCGAATGCACTGTATAGCTGTGTTATAATCATCTTTCATAATTTGTGTCATCCCTTGATGTGTTCTTGCTACTCTGACATTGTGATGTGAGTTCTCATCTTCTGTATGCCATCGTGACACACATTACATTGTGGTTTGCTATCCCACGCATATTCTCCTTCTCTGCAGTCTGCTCAGTCTCCTGTCATCTGCTGACGATTTTGTTTGATGGGAGGAATGAGTTCAGATACACAGTCTGTTCCCTTCTAAATTTTCTCCATAAGTAACACTAACGCTGAATTCCAAATCGACACCAAGGCTCTACAACCAAACACTTGTCAATCTGGCGTGTTCTAGCTAGCAGGAAACTGGCACTACATGGCACTGCTTTTTCAGTGGGGAGAACAAGTATTTGATACACTGCCGATTTGGCAGGTTTTCCTACTTACAAAGCATGTAGAGGTCTGTAATTTTTATCATAGGAACACTTCAACTGTGAGAGGCGGAATATAAAACAAACATCCAGAAAATCACATTGTATGATTTTTAAGTAATTAATTTAGATGTGTGTGTATTGTTGTGAAATTGTTAGATAGTACTTGTTAGACATTACTGCACTGTTGGAGGTAGAAGCACAAGCATTTCGCTACACCAGCAAAAACAGTGTATGTGACAAATACAATTTGATTTGATTTGAAATAGGTTTAAAGTGAGTTTTAAACGTGGTTTTCAATAGAGCTGTCCACCTGGGACTAAACTCTTTTGTTCTCAGTTTCCATGCAAGCCTCCGATGTTGCTGCCCAAGCAGCTTTCTTAAAGGAAAAATCCACCCGAGACAGTTAAAATGACGCCTGAGAACAAAGCTGACGATTTATATATTCTTAACCAATTGTTTTTTTTTGTTTATTTCTTTGCGTTGTTTGAGACCTCTTTTTTTAAAACTTATTTTGTACATAATGTTGCTGCTACCGTCTCTTATGACCGAAAATTATTTCTGGACATCAGAACTGCGATTACTCACCACTGACTAGCAGAATCCTTTTTTCCTTTGACGAGTCCGACGAGCCCGACGTGAATGATATACTGCTTTCCCTGGAACAGGTCCAGATCCTCATCATTTGCGTGAAGAGAAGAGAAGGCAGAAAAAAGGGGCCATAGAGTGGGCTGCCTTCTTAGAATTAGATCGGAAAAAAACCCACTTCCTTCCATTCTGCTAGCAAACGTGCAATCTTTGGAAAATAAAATCGATAACCTACGCTGAAGATTAAACTACCAATGGAACATTCAAAACCTTAATAAGTTACGCTTCATGGAGTCGTGGCTGAACGACAACATTATCACCCTACAGCTGGCTGGTTATATTCACGATACAATAGCGGTGTCTGGTAAGACAAGGCGACGGCGGACCATGTATTTTTGTAAATAACAGTTTTTATTTAACAGGTGCATGATATCTAAGGACATCTCAAGGTTTTGCTAGGCTGAGGTAGAGTATCTCATGATAAGCTGTAGACCACACAATCTACCTAGAGAGTTTATCTGTATTCTACATACAACCACAGACTGATGCTGGCACTACGACCGCACTGAATTAGATGTATTCCGCCAAAAAGCAAACAGGAAAACGTTCACCCAGAGGCAGCGCTCCTATTAGCCGGGGACAATAATGCAGGGAATCTTAAATCCGTCTTACCAATTTCTATCAGCAAGTTAAATGTGCAACCAGAGGAAAATAAACTCTGAACCACATTTACTCTACACACAGAGACGCATACAAAGCTCTCCCTCGCCCTCCATTTGGCAAATCTGACCATAATTCTATCCTCCTGATTCCTGCTTCCAAGCAACAATTAAAGCAGGAAGCACCAGTGACTCAATAAAAAAGTGGTCAGGTGAAGCAGATGCTAAGCTACAGGACTGTTTTGCTAGCACAGACTGGAATATGTTCCGGGATTCCTCCAATGGGCGATATGTCCAAAATATTATATCACAGTATTTTTTAAAAATAGGACGGTATGACAGTATTTTTAGTTTTTGAATAACAAAGGTTCTACATTTGCTTTATGAGTAGTGAGTGATCCTAGGGTGGCAGTCTCCTGAACATCTAATCAAATGGCTACCCAGACTATTTGCATTCCCCCCCACCCTCTTTAATACCAATGCTACTCTCTATTGTTATCATCTATGCATAGTCATTTTAATAACTCTACCTACATGTACATATTACCTCAACTAACCGGGGCCCCCGCACATTGACTCTGTACTGGTGTCCCCCCTGTATATAGTCTCACTATTGTTTTTACTGCTGCTCTTTACTCGTTACTTTTATTTCTTATTCATATTAGTTTAAGCATTTCACTGTGCATGTGACTAATAAAATGTCATTTTTGAAAACCCCTCATTCCTTTCATTTACAATGTTAAATTACACTATGTAATGACAATATTTTCTTGTGAACAAATGTTTTGTTTTGGAGCTATAATATTGTTGGTAAAAACATGGAAAATCATTGTGGAAATCTGCAGCTCAAGTCAACTACAAAATTCACAATAAAATGGGTTGGCTGGCGAGCTAGCTAGGTAGCTAGCAAATGTAGCTACAGACAATAATATCAAAGACAATATCAGCATGTAAAGTAGCTACTTGGCTGTAAAATCGCCTAAACAAACTGTACTACCAATTTAGTAGTCTACAAACTCACCATGTTCAACCTGCAGATTGATATGCCTCACAGAGTGGAGTCTAACATTCGCAATAGCAGAGATATACTTTTGAAGAGATGGGAATCGTTGCCCATCCTACGTCAATGCGCTGCGCAGAGCATTCTGGGCGATTCTGGGACAAGGAGCACTCTCCTTCAAGGAATGAATGGGAGTCTTTTGGGCGCTAGCTCAAAAATCCAACATTAGCACGAATTTCGTCAATAAGAAGTACAACTTTACAAATCTTCCAGAGATGTGAGATACTTAATAATGGAACTTGTAAGGGCCTAAAGGCCATATGGGGAAAAAGACCTGAAGGTAACTTTTGGAGAGGAGGAATGGAATATAATAGTACAACTGATGCTCCTCCCTATTAGAGATGCCCGGTACAAACTAATTCAATTTAAAGTGTTTAATAGGATTTATTGGACTCCTCTGAGGTTGATCAGAATATGTTTGATAGAATCCAACCTATGCTGGAGATGTCAGTCAAGTACAGGTGACATAATCCATATGTTTTCTAACTGTCCAAGCTTGCATACCTTTTGGCAGAAGGTAATGAAAAAGACTTGGGATATTTTGGGTACCGCAATACCTGCAAATTATGCTTTGCTATTACTGAATATCACTAACGATATTGATAGACTGAGAAGCTCATGTTTAAATACACCTATAAAGGTGGCTATGTTTTAGCACTGCATTATGTGGTAATTTTCAAAGGATTTCTTTAACAGTTATCAGAATGTACGGGGAATTTGTTGTTACTCTGTCCTACCTTAAACATACAATCTCTAAACTGTAGATATCTCCAAAAATCTTGTTTCTGCAAATTATACTTGGACCTTAGTTCTTCAAAAGAGGTAAACACCATGTGTCCCCCTATTTTCAATTGAGGGTTGTTCCATAACGAAGCAGAGCTTGTCAGGAAAGGTGAACATTTATTTCTCTTATGAATCTAAATCCATATTTTTTTTTATTGGACATTATTAAATTCTGCACTCCCACCTTTTGTGACTCAAATAAACTGATGTTCCGAATGGGGCATTAAATTATTCCTCCATGTTCACCCAAATTGGCCTATTAGTGTTTTCAGTAAAGAGCGAGCCTATTTGGGCAGATACAAAAGTTTCTTGATATAATCACATGTTTAATCCTCCCTTCTCAGTCGTTGCCTGTAATCTCGCTAGTTTCATCCTGGCTCTTTTACCAGACCAAACAAACTCAGTAATCATTTTGTCCATGGATTTAAAAGGAATAGACAGGTATGGAAAGTGGTAACATGCCGATGACATAATTCAGTTTAGGAGCTATGACTATCTTTATAACCCATATCCTACCGCATAATGAGATTTGTAGCTTATCCCAGCTCTTAAACTGGAGTTGAATGTTGTGCAGTAGTGGATCAAGGTTTTCAGAAATAGTCTTCTCTAGACCAATTATCCCCAGGTACCTCAAGTTTTTAGGGACCCATTGAAACTTCCAGCTGAGGAAGTAATTTCTCAGACTTTGTTTTAATAGCTGCATTTACTTTATAGCCCGATATCTCTGAAATGCATTTACTAAGTCCAGTAAAGGCGATATGGAGAGTTGGGGGTCTGACATTATTAGTCATATGTCATCTGCATAAAGCAGTAGTTTATTCTCCCTACCTCCCATATTAACCCCTTTGATTGACTGATGCAGCCTAATGGCTTCAGGCTAATGGTTCTAACGCTATAATAAATAGGAGAGGCAATAGAAAGTCACGCTGTTTCATGCAACATCCTACTGAAAATGGAGATGATCGTAGTCTGTTAGTGACTACTATTGATTTGGAGTCATTGTACATAAGTTTAATAATATTCTGAAAGCCCTGTCCAAATCCAAATGTATTTATAGTATTATGCAGGTAGTCCCAGCCCACCCTATCAAAGGCTTTCTCTACATTTGGGGATAAGGTTTCCACTGAAGTATCCAAATCTTTTGTCTTCCAGATGACATGCAGTTGGTGTCTAAGATTGTCAGATGAAGTTCTGCCTTTCACAAATCCCACCTGGTCTCGATTCATAAATGTCTTAATGATATGATTCACCCTCATAGCCAGAGGTTTTGTATTTAAAAAAATTCCATCACAATTTATCAAAGAAATTAGACGATAGCTACCACCACACTCATTGGGATCCTTTCCCTTTTTGAGGATTAGGGTGATTACTACATCACTTATAGAAGGTGGGAGCTCACCTGTGTCAATCGACGTGTTAAATGTTTTTAATTTTTCTGAGCTAAGCTGCTGTGCAAACTTTTTATAGAAATCACTGGGTATCCCATCCAACCTCAGAGTTTTACCACTGGGGGCTTGTCTTATAGTTTTGGTCAATTCCTCCAAAGTAACAGGGCGGTTGAGCCATTTCCTGTCTTCCTCTGTTAGTTTAGGAAGGTTCAAATTCTGAAAGAATAGCTCTGCTTTCTGCATATCTAAAGGACTGTCTGAAGTATAACATTCTTGATTGAAGTCTTGAAATATATTGTTGATTTCTTTATGATTGGTTATCAGCTTGACTGTGTTTTTTCTGATTCCACCTATTTGCTACTCTGTTTCTCTAGATTTAAATTGACTGGAGTTGAACAGTTTTCCTGCCTTTCCACCTGATTCGT
Source organism: Oncorhynchus clarkii lewisi (assembly GCF_045791955.1). Classification (NCBI taxonomy): domain Eukaryota; kingdom Metazoa; phylum Chordata; class Actinopteri; order Salmoniformes; family Salmonidae; genus Oncorhynchus; species Oncorhynchus clarkii. Next base: position 42,634,274 of record NC_092150.1, read on the forward strand.
ACCATCTCTGCTGCAGCCTGTATAGGGAATATTCAACTTTTTTACTGAATAAAGTATTCAGCTCGTATTTGGTTTTCGTCAGGTTTACCAGAGAAATGTTGTTAGGATTGGACCAATATTCCCTCTCCAGAGTTTTAAGCTCTGTTTCAAGTTCATCAATTTTCTGTTAATCTAATTTCTTAATAGTAGCTATTCCAACAGTCAGATCAATGGATACATGATCGGTCATAGCTATCGTGCTCACACTGCAAGCACCCACTTTATCTATGAGAGAGTGTGAGATCAGAAAGCAGTTGATGCATGAATAAACTGTGTGCGTATTCGAAAATAATGTGTAATCACGAGCGTTAGGATGGATCATTCTCCATATATTTGACCGCCCAGCTCAAATCGGTCTTATGTAAGAAAATTAGTAATTGTGTTTTTACCAACATCAATTCACCTCACAAGTTTAGATAAGAAGAATAACCTCATACAATGCAATGAATTTATATCAAATTAATCAGTCACTCAGCCTCAGGTCAATGAGTTAGACATATTTTTGTTCAGCATTGTTGGATCTGAGGAGAGAGAAAGACAGAGATATTGATTTAAGTATTCAAACAATTCAAGTTCTGTTGATGAGTATTTGAAGATAGATTACACGTTCATGGTAGCCTATAACCATAACAGAACGAGATGAACTCTACAGCACAACACTATTCAAATTACTTACCTTGTTCAGTACTGTAAACTAATTCAATTTCCAAAGAAAGTAACTCAATTGGTCTAAACAACTCATTTCAAATTAAGCAGCAATGAGGATGCATATATGTAACCCTGTTTCAAAACTTGAATCCCTCAAACCTCCTTCTGGGATTTAGCATCAGTTTACCATTCAGTCAGTGATTTGATTCTGATTGGTGAATTAATACATTTACAGTGGGGCAAAAAAGTATTTAATCAGCCACCAATTGTGCAAGTTCTCCCACTTGAAAAGCTGAGAGAGGCCTGTAATTTTCATCATTGGTACACTTCAACTATAACAGACAAAATGAGAAAAAAAATCCAGAAAATAACATTGTAGGATTTTTAATGCATTTATTTGCAAATTATGGTGGAAAATAAGTATTTGGTCAATAACAAAAGTTTCTCAATACTTTGTTATATACCCTTTGTTGGCAATGACAGAGGTCAAACGTTTTCTGTAAGTCTTCACAAGGTTTTCAAACACTGTTGCTGGTATTTTGGCCCATTCCTCCATGCATATCTCCTCTAGAGCAGTGATGTTTTGGGGCTGTTGCTGGGCAACACGGACTTTCAACTCTCTCCAAAGATTTTCTATGGGGTTGAGATCTGGTGACTGGCTAGGCCATTCCAGGACCTTGAAATGCTTCTTACGAAGCCACTCCTTCATTGCCCGGGCGGTGTGTTTGGGATCAATGTCATGCTGAAAGACCCAGCCATGTTTCATCTTCAATGCCCTTGCTGATGGAAGGAGGTTTTCACTCAAAATCTCACGATACATGGCCCCATTCATTCTTGCCTTTACACGGATCAGTCGTCCTGGTCCCTTTGCAGAAAAATAGCCCCAAAGCATGATGTTTCCACCCCCATGCTTCACATTAGGTATGGTGTTCTTTGGATGCAACTCAGCATTCTTTGTCCTCCAAACACGACAAGTTAAGTTTTTACCAAAAAGTTCTATTTTTGTTTCATCTGACCATATGACATTCTCCCAATCTTCTTCTGGATCATCCAAATGCTCTTTAGCAAACTTCAGATGGGCCTGGACATGTACTGGCACTGCAGGATTTGAGTCCCTGGCGGCGTAGTGTGTTACTGAAGGTAGGCTTTATTACTTTGGTCCCAGCTCTCTGCAGGTCATTCACTAGGTCCCCCCGTGTGGTTCTGGGATTTTTGCTCACCGTTCTTGTGATCATTTTGACCCCACGGGGTTAGATCTTGCGTGGAGCCCCAGATCTAGGGAGATTATCAGTGGTCTTGTATGTCTTCCATTTCCTAATAATTGCTCCCACAGTTGATTTCTTCAAACCAAGCTGCTTACCTATTGCTGATTCAGTCTTCCCAGCCTGGTGCAGGTCTACAATTTTGTTTCTGGTGTCTTTTTGACAGCTCTTTGGTCTTGGCCATAGTGGAGTTTGGAGTGTGACTGTTTGAGGATGTGGACAGGTGTCTTTTATGCTGATAACAAGTTCAAACAGGTGCTATTAATGCAGGTAACAAGTAGAGGACAGAGGATCCTCTTAAAGAAGAAGTTACAGGTCTGTGAGAGCCAGAAATCTTGCTTGTTTGTAGGTGACCAAATACTTATTTTCCACCATAATTTGAAAATAAATTCATTATTATTATTATTATTCAGTTGAAGTATACCTATGATGAAAATTACAGGACTCAACTTTTTAAGTGGGAGAACTTGCACAATTGGTGGCTGACTAAATACTTTTTTGCCCCACTGTATGTAATGGCTATTACCACATCTTTAGCACCCTACTGTAGACCTATGGCATTAGAAAGTGGACATATTTCTTCTGGCAATGATATGGAGAGGAGCAGCAGCTAACTAAAGAGGCTGTATAGCTCCAACCCGATTTTAACTAAATATTTAAAGCCTAGTTACACATTTTGTTAACTAATTGTCCAAGATATCGGTTACATGGAAATACGACATAGAAACGTACAAAAGCAGACACTTCGGATGAAACACACTCAAATGTTGTCACGACCGACAGCTGCTGCTAGCAAGGAAAGTGACAGAGAAGAACAGTCTGATGACCCAGTTCTATTCGCAAAATGAACAGAAATCTGAGACAATTGCGAAAGTGGGCGAAGATGTGGCTGAAATAAAACATACAGTGGGGGCACTGAAAACAAAAGTGGAGGACAAGAACACCCGCCTAAAAGACACTCGAAAAAATGGAGACTGATCAAGAAACTGGAAGAACGACTTCAATACCAGGAAAATTAGTCAGAGAAACACACTTCAGATCAGAGGGGTTGCCGAAATCCACATAAATACGGTGGATTGTGTGAAAGACATTTTAGGCAATCCTAATTGAGGACACACCGGAGGATGTTAACAACATGACCATTGAGAGGACACATCAGACACCGACGACACTGCGCCCAGCACCATCCCCACACAACCCTCAACCTATCCTGGTGAAATTCTTGGCGATACACCAACAGGGAGAATGTCCAGACTTTTCACCAGAAAGAGACAAAGGTGGAGTTTTTCCCGGACCTTTCCCCCCGAGGTTCAGGACAAGAGAATTGCGTTCATGAAGTTGAGACATATGTGCATGAAACAGGGACTGAAATACTCGCAATACCCTGCCATGTTCTGGGTTACTGTGAGAGGATCACTACACCGTTTCACAGACCCAAAGGAGGCAAAGAATTGCGTCGTGGACGTCAATGAGGCCGAATAATCTGAGTAGCATGGTAGGCTATTGAAGATCCACATGGTGGTTCATCACGGATGGACTATAATTTTTCTCTAAGCTGATTGTGAGTAACAGTCTCACTGAGTGCTTAATTTAAAAAAAAATCTAGGTAAGTCAGTTAAGGATGGCCCACATACAGCATAATTGAAAGTTCCAAGTACATTCTAAGAGCTATTATTGATATTTCTTCAGTAAAAATGGTTGTTCATTCATGACAAATAGGATAATTCCTCACTCTTTATATCAATACTTAGCATCTATAAACTAACTTAATGGGTAATTACCGCATCCTTACTTGGGTTGTTACCGTTTCCTGGTACTTTCCGGAAATTAGCCTATTTTTTCAGCTACCCAATTATCTTTCATGTTGTTATTTCAGTGTTATTTTACATGCCAATGTTTGTGGAATCTTGAAACTCAACTAATATTGTTTTGTCCTGGTGTGGTGTCGTCGCAAACCTCTATGTATGTGTGCACACAGGGGCGTAACTTTGGTTTTAGAAGTGGAGGGACACAACCTGGCTGTACTGTCGCAGTAATATTTGCATTTGCACAGCCATTCACACAGCCTGCCTGCATGCTCCGAGATGTCCCCATGTTCCTAAATCCAGCCCCTAGAACCGCTAAACAAGCCTACCGATGTAATGGGTGTTGTTGTCGGATGAGGAATAATCGGACCAAAGCGCAGCGTGGTAAGTGTTCATGCTTTTTATTTAAACGGAACACTATAACAAAACAACAAAGAGAATAAACGAAACCGAAACAGTCCTGTCAGGTGCAGAAAACACTAAACAGAAAATAACTACCCACAAAACATAGGTGGGAAAAAGCTACCTAAGTATGGTTCCCAATCAGAGACAACGATAGTCAGCTGTCCCTGATTGAGAACCATAACCGGCCAAAACAAAGAAATACAAAACATAGAAAAATCACACCCTGACCAAACCAAAATAGAGACATAAAAAGCTCTCTAAGGTCAGGGCGTGACAACCGAGGCATCCACATGGTCATAAAGCACACTGGAGACAGCTTTTTATGTATCACAGTGAAATTATAAAACTGGGAGGGAATACAATTTCATCCCTAGTGAAAGTTACGCACCTGTGTGTGCATGTGTATTTTTGTGAGTGTTGCACACCCATATCTGTGTGTTTCCCCCACCCTTCCAACAGAATAATTCCTACTCTTTCCCTCCGGCAAGTTAAACCATTACAAAGGCTGTGGTTGTTTTAAGTGATAATGCTTTAATAATGTTTGGTGGATATAATGCCATGGCAAACAGTAGCAATATATTCTCCAAACACCAGCTTCGAGGGCATTATCACTTTTGTACAATGGGTTACCAACACATTCAAATAATGATTGACATATTTTCATTAACTTTATTTTGATGAATTTATTATTCATATTTAATCCTTCCACAATATATATAGTACCAGTTAAACGCTTGGACACCTAATATTCCAGGGTTTTTCTTTATTTTGTTTTAATTCTAAATTTTTTTAAACTTTTTTTAAAAATTAACATTTCTTAGTATATATCCATACAAATGATGACAGTTGGAGATCAAATTTAAATATTGAAATAATGTTGCAAATGTCAGAGAGACAGACAACAAGGTTTATACAAATCTCTGCTGTTGAAAACTAAATGTTAACCAAAAAGAAATGTGCGATAATGTCTAGATGATTTTTATAGTGGATATCAACTTTATAAATTGCTTGGCTGGGCTGATGAGAGAGTGGATTGCGCAGTCAGATGGAACAAAGTAAATAGGCATTTTAATGTCATAGATTTAGCCAGTGGTAACTTGTGGAATAGACACCGACTGGAATACGGTTTAAACAAATCAGCATTCAGGATTAGACCGACCCGTTGTATAAAGTTAGATAACTATTATCTCAATTACATGGTCTGTTTGTTTTGTTTGTTCATCATATCCTCATTGCGTCTCTTTTAAAGGATAAATAGCAACTGCCGGAATTGTGTTTGGCTTCTTAGAACAAAGTGTATGCAACTACATGCCATTTGTAATCACAGTTTATACCACTCACAGAGGGACCAGTCAATAGTCTCTAATGGAAACAGGATCTGAGACCTGCTCTGAATCGGCCGGCTGTGAATAGAAGGGGAGAAGATAGGTCAGTTTACTCACTAGTTTAAACAGCAGATGATTTATTAAATCTCAACTGTCTGCAGATTCTGATTCTTATTGTTTCAAGACCTTCAATAAATAAGTCAATGATCTCATGGTGTAAAACACAAGTAGTTTGTTGTGTGTAGGATGTGAAAGAAAACAGAGAGTATTTTGAGAGAGAAAGCGTAAACAAGATTGTTTGCATGTGTGAAAGAGAGAGCGCATTCAATGCATTTTGGTAGCATGCATTGAAACTTGGCTTTCTCTTGGCTTTCTTTTGCAAAATAACTATGAATTAATGGACTTGTTTTCAAATAAGTGTCAACATATAACGCCATATTAAGGTGTGGGATGTTCCGCAGCTAGCACAATCTGTCCATCCAGAATTCACCAGTGGGAACATGGTGGCTCTCAACACCAGACAACAGAAAGAATTGGCCGCTACGATCCAAGAGATTGTTTGTGAGGAAATTACCTCTGCCCTCGACTTGCAATTAAAACCGGTAAATTAATCTCTTGCACTGCTCACTGCTAAGGTGGATACCAACTCAACTAAAGTAGACATTTGGACACAGCAGCCAATGGGACAGATGTGCAACTCCATGACCTGGAAACAGTGCGAACTAAGTAGAATGGGAAATCAAAATACTAAAAAATAAAACCAAATCACTCAAATCATTCCTGTAAATTCAATGTGTGGGTTACAGGACTTAAAACTGACGTGAAAGCAGGCATCACATCCTTCATGAGCAGTCTTTTCTATGAACTGTTTGTGCAGAAGAAGCTGGGTCCGATTTAACATTGCGCACCGCACGGGTCCTATCCGCAACGGGTCTCGTGTTTGATTGTACAATTCACAGTTTTGAAGTCAAACAGCAAATTGTTCGCCTCACAGCAGAATCGAGGGCTCTGACCTATTCAGAGAATAGGATCAGCATCTACCTAGACCTGAGTGCCGAACTGCTGAAATAGTAGGTGATCCCAGCTACACCTGAGGTGCGGCTTCATCCACCCAGCAAAACTCATCTTGAACTTCCAGAATACAACACACACATGTTCCACTGCCAAGGAGACTCAAGACTTCTTCGAGAAGAACATCAAGCCCAACACACAAGGGAACGAGCTGACAGATCTATGATAACCACAATGTGACTGGATCAACATTCAGGTATGCTATCCATGCACAATCACATAGCTTATGATGCTGCCCTCAACATAAGACAATGAGGAGGACACCCCCTCAATTGAGGTAAAATTAACACTATTATTATTGTGGCGCTTGCGAAGTTAAAGCCGCCACTTAAATCTTTGACATACTTCTCTCATTATTAGTGGGGCTTACATTTACATTTTACATTTTTGTCATTTAGCAGATGCACTCATCCAGAGTGATTTACAGTAGTGAGGGCATACATTTTCATACAATTTTCATACTTACAAAGCAAGGCTTACAAAGCAAGAGCACCCACTTTAAATCTTCCACATATTTCGGACTTATTATAGTTATTGTGGGGCTTGCAAAGCAAAAGCCCTGACTTAAATCTTTGAAATACTTCTTCTTCGTCTTCTTCTTTAGCATGCTACTCCGCTTACACCGTTTAAGCTAGAAGCACCATTCAAACTTTAAACTCGTTCAGACAGGTCTCGATTGAGTTGCTTGAATACAACTTTTTGATATATTTTGTACTGTACTTTAAAATATTACACTTTTTGTCTTTATTTTTGTAGCCCAAATGGAGCCATTGCTATGGATACTGACAGATGCAGAGGAGCACGTGCAGTGTAGGGAAAAAATAATGACGAGGGTGAAGAGTGACCACAATTACCGAACACAAACAAAAACTACTGACCACAATAACACAATTACTGACCACACAACTCATGACCACAACAAGACAACTACAACCACACACCTACTGACCACAACCACTCAACTTCTGAAAACACAACTAATGACTACACAACTACTGACCACACAACTAATGACCACAACAAGACAACAAACCACAACTAACGACCACATCCACAAAACTACCGACCACAACTACTTACCACAATTACTGAATAGCAATCACACAACTACTGACCACACAACTGTTGACCACTACTAATGACCACAACTAATGACAACAACTACAGACCACAACTAATAACCACAATTAATGACCACAACCACACGATTATTGATCACAAAACTACTAACCACAACTATTAACCACAACACAACTCCTGACCACAACTACTAACCACTAGTACTGATCACAACTACTGACAACAACTCTGGACCACACCTACTCACCACAACCACACAACGTCTGACCACAAAACTACTGACCACAACTATTAACCACAACACAACTACTGACCACAACCACAAAATGACAGCCCACAACTATTAACCCCAACACAACTCCTGACCACAACTACTGACCACTAGTACTGATCACAACTACTGACAACAACTCCTGACCACACCTACTCACCACAACCACACAACTTCTGACCACAAAACTACTGACCACAACTATTAATCACAACACAACTCCTGACCACAACTACTGACCACAACCACACAACTCCTGCCCACAACAAGGCAACTACTGACACACAACCACTGACCACTAGTACTTATCACAACTACTGACCAAAATTGATGACCACAACTATTGACCACTACTACTGACCACAACTAATGACAACAACTACTGACCACAACTAATAACCACAATTACTGACCACAACCACACAACTCCTGCCCACAACAAGGCAACTACTGACACACAACCACTGACCACTAGTACTTATCACAACTACTGACCAAAATTGATGACCACAACTATTGACCACTACTACAGACCACAACTAATAACCACAATTACTGAGCACAACCACGCGACTATTGACCACAAAACTACTAACGTATTAATCACAACACAACTCCTGCCCACACTACTGACCGCAACCACAGAACTACTGCCCACAACTATTAACCCCAACACAACTCCTGACCACAACTACTGACCACTAGTACTGATAACAACAACTGACAACAACTTCTGACCACAAAACTACTGACCACAACTATTAACCACAACACAACTCCTGCCCACAACTACTGAACACAACCACAAAACTACTGCCCACAACTATTAACCACAACAACACAACTACTGACAACAACAAGACATCTACAACAACGCACCTACTGACCACAACCACTCAACTTCTGACCACATAACTAATAACATCACAACTAATGACAACAATTCCTGACCACTGCTCAACATAACCACACAACTACTGAACACAATTACTGACCACAAAACTACTGACCACAACTATTAACCAGCACACAACTCCGGACAACACCTACTGACCACAACCACAAAACTACTGCCCACAACAACACAACTACTGACCACACAACTACTGACCACAACTATTAACACCAACACAACTCCTGACCACAACTACTGACCACTAGTACTGATCACAACTACTGACAACAACTCCTGACCACAATCACACAATTACTGACCACACAACTCATGACCACAACAAGACAACTACAACCACACACCTACTGACCACAACCACTCAACTTCTGAAAACGCAACTAATGACTACACAACTACTGACCACACAACTAATGACCACAACAAGACAACTACAACAACACAACTACAGACCACAACTACTTACTGACCACAACAACATAACTACTGACAACGACCGCACAACTACTGACCACACAACTACTGACCACACAACTACTGACACAACAACAAAACTACTGACCACTACTACTGATCACAACTACTGACCACAACTACCTACCACAACTACTCACCATAACCACACATCTACTGACCAAAACAAAAGACCACAATTACTGACCACAACCACAAAACTACTGACCACAACTACTGACCACAACCACCCAACTACTGACCATAACTACTGATCACAATTAATGATCACAACCACTCAACTTCTGACCACAAAACTAATGACCACACAACTACTGACCACAACACCACAACTACTGACCACACAACTAATGACCACAACAAGACAACTACAAACAACAACTAAAGACCACAACCAAAATAATACTGATCTCAACTAATGACCAAAACTACCGACCACAATCACTGATCACAACTACTGACCCCAAATAATGACAACAGCGAGGCTATATACAGGGGGTACCGGTACAGACTCAATGTGTAGGGGCACCAGTTATTCAAAGTAATTGAGGTAATATATACATGTGGGTAGAGTTATTAAAGTGACTTATGCATAGATAATAACAGAGAGTAGTAGCAGCGTAAAAGATGGAGGGGGGAGAAATGCAAGTAGTCTGGGTAGCCATTTGATTAGATGTTCAGAAGCCTCTTGGACCTAGACTTGGCACTTAGGGCTTGCGCTTGCCATACAGTAGCAGAGAGAACAGTCTATGACTAGGGTGGCTGGAGTCTTTGAAAATGTTTAAGGCCTACTTCTGTCCTGGATGGCAGGAAGCTTGGCCCCAGTGATATAATTGGCCATAAGCACTACCCTCTGTAGTGCCTTGCGATCGGAGGCCGAGCAGTTGCCATACCAGGCAGTGATGCTCTCAGGTGCTCTCGATGATGCAGCTGTTGAAACTTTTGAGGATCTGAGGACCCATGTCAAATCTTTTCAATTTCCTGAAGGGGAACATGTTTTGTCAAGCCCTCTTCACGACTGTCTTGATGTGCTTGGAACACGTTAGTTTGTTGGTGTTGTGGACACCAAGGAACTTGACACTCTCAACCTGCTCCACTACAAGCCCTTTCGATGAGAATGGGGGCGTGCTCGGTCTTCCTTTTCCTGTAGTACACAATCATCTCCTTTGTCTTTATCACGTTGAGGGAGAGGTTGTTGTCCTGGCACCACACAGCCAGGTCTCTGACCTCCTACCTATAGGCTGTCTAGTTGTTGTTGGTGATCAGGCCTACCACTGTTGTGTCATCGGCAAACTTAATGATGGTGTTGGAGTCGTGCCTGGTCGTGCAGTCATGAGTGAACAGGGAGTACAAGAGACTGAGCACGCACCCCCTGAGGGGCCCCCATATTGAGGGTCAGTGTGGCGGCTGAGTTGTTACATACCAACTGGGGGCTGCCCGTCAGGAAATCCAGGATCCAGTTGATGAGGGAGGTGTTTAGTCCCATGGTCCTTAGCTTAGTGATGAGCTTTGAGGGCACTATGGTGTTGAACGCTGAGCTGTAGTCAATGAATAGCATTCTCACATAGGTGTTCCTTTTGCCCAGGTGTGAAAGGGCAGTGTGGAGTGTAATAGAGACTGCATCATCTGTGGATCTGTGGGGCAGTATGCAAATTGGAGTTGGTCTTGGGTTTCTGAGATAATGGTGTTTATGTAAGCAATGACCATCCTTTCAAAGCAATTCATTGCTACAGACGTGAGTGCTACGGTTCGGTAGTCTTTTAGGCAGGTTACCTTAGTGTTCTTGACCACAACTTCTCACCACATCCACAAAACTTCTGACCACACAACTACTGACCACAAGTACTTACCACAATTACTGAACACAACCACACAACTCCTGACCACAACTACTGACTACACAGCTACTGACCACACCTCCTGCGCACAACTACTAACTAAAACCACACAACTACTAACCACACCTACTGACCATAACCATACAACTATTGACCACATCACAATTACTGACCACAACTACTGACCACAACCACAGACCATAACTACTGACCACAATAACTGATCACAACCACACAACTACTGACCACAACAAATTACCACACGTACTGACCACCACCACACAACTGCTGACCATAATCACACAACTACTGACCACACAGCTACTGACCACACCTCCTGAGCACAACTACTAACTAAAACCACACAACTACTAACCAAACCTACTGACCACAACCACACACATGTTGACCACACAACTACTGAACTACACAACTACTGACTGCAACCACACATCTCTGACCACAACTAATGGCCACAATTACTGATCACAACCACACATCTACTGACCACAACTAATGGCCACAATTAATGATCACAACCACACAACTATTAACCACACAACTACGACCCACAACTATTGAACACAACACAAGTACTGACCACAACCAGACAACTACTGACCACAACCACAGAACTATTGACCACACAACTACTGAAGCACACAACTACTGACCACAACTAATGAAAACAATTACTGACCACAACCACACAACTACTGATGACAACCACACAACCCTTATCTCAGCTCGCTGGTCACCATAGCATCACCCACCTGCAGCACGCGCTCCAGCAGGTATATCTCTCTGGTCACCCCCAAAACCAATTCTTTCTTTGGCCGCCTCTCCTTCCAGTTCTCTGCTGGCAATGACTGGAATGAACTACAAAAATCTCTGAAACTGGAAACACTCATCTCCCTCACTAGCTTTAAGCACCAGCTGTAAGAGAAGCTCACAGATTACTGCACCTGTACATAGCCCACCTAAAATTTAGCCCAAACAACTAACTCTTTCCCTACTGTATTTATTTTATTTATTTATTTATTTTGCTCCTTTGCACCCCATTATTTTTATTTCTACTTTGCACATGCTTCCACTGCAAATCTACCATTCCAGTGTTTTACTTGCTATATTGTATTTACTTTGCCACCATGGCCTTTTTTTGCCTTTACCTCCCTTATCTCACCTCATTTGCTCACATCGTATATAGACTTGTTTCTACTGTATTATTGACTGTATGTTTGTTTTACTCCATGTGTAACTCTGTGTTGTTGTATGTGTCAAACTGCTTTGCTTTATCTTGGCCAGGTCGCAATTGTAAATGAGAACTTGTTCTCAACTTGCCTACCTGGTTAAATAAAGGTGAAATAAATAAATAAACACACACACACACCCACATTCTCCAGGTTTGCAACATTGTATCATTATTGCCTGACCAGGACCTCAGTCCCTGTGTCTGTCAATCAACACATTATACCAGGAGACTTCACAGTTTTGAGGATGTTCTCATCAGGGCGCATTTTCATATTTTTGACAGTCACAAAAGCCCGGATACATGTACTCATCAGGCACTAATATCTCAAGGTACAAAAATAAACTAATGCCTGTATAATTCTTGTCACGTTCTGACCTTAGTTCCTTTATTATGTCTTTGTGTTAGTTTGGTCACGGCGTGAGTTGGGGTGGGTAGTCTATGTTCTTTTTCTATATTTGTGTTTATGTGTTTGGCCTAGCATGGTTCTCAATCAGAGGCATGTGTCGTTCGTTGTCTCTGATTGAGAAACATACTTAGGTAGCCTGTTTTCCCACTATGAGTTGTGGGTAGTTGTTTTCTGTCTCTGTGTCTTCACCCAGACAGAACTGTTTCGTTTTCGTTCGTTCTGCTTGTTTTTGTGTTCATAAATTTCAACATGGACACGTACCACGCTGCATATCGGTCCGATACCTCATACTCCTCGTCAGAGGAGGAAGAATTTCGTTACAGAATCACCCACAACTCGCTGGGAGGGTGCATTTCTTCCTATGCCTGCGCTCCGCCCGTGCCGGGTGTGGAGCGAGTGGTATGCACCAGATCTCCAGTGCTCACCCACAGCCCGGTTCAACCTGTGCCTGCACTCTGAAGGGTCCGGGCTAAAGGGGTCATCCAGCCTGGAGGAGTGGTGCCAAGGCTGCGCACCAGGGCTCCAGTGCTCCCCCACAGCTCAGTCCATCCGGTGCCTCCTCCACGCACCAGGCCTCCTCCAGCGTGGTAACCAGGAGCAGAGAGTGCTAGACTCCTGGACATGGGAGGAGATTTTGGACGGAAAGGAACCCTGGGCATAGGCTGGGGAATATCACCGCCCCAAGGCAGAGCTGGAGGCCACGAAAGCTGAGCGGCGGCGATATGAGGAGGCAGAACGGCAGCGCGACAGGCACGAGAGGCAGCCCCCAAAATTGTTTTGGGGGGAGGCACACGGGGAGTGTGGCAGAGTCAGGTTGGAGACCTGAGCCCACTCTTCGTGCTTACCGGAAGAAGCGCAGTACTGGTCAGGCACCGTGTTATGCGGTCAAGCGCACGGTGTCGAGCCCCACGCAAGTGCCATGCGAGAGTAGGCATCCAGCCAGGGCGTGTTGTACCAACCCAGAGTGTTTGGTCTCCAGTACGCCGTTTCGGCCCAGGGTATCCTGCGCCGGCGCTGCGTGCTGTGTCTCCGCAGCGCTGGGAGGGTGCAGTGCGTCCTATGCCTGCGCTCTGCCCGTGCCGGGCGATGTGGATGTGGAGCCTAAGGGAGAGGTGCGAGTGGTATGCACCAGATCTCCAGTGCTCACCCACAGCCCGGTTCAACCTGTGCCTGCACTCTGGAGGGTCCGGGCTAAAGGGGTCACCAGCCTGGAGGAGTGGTGCCAATGATGCGCACCAGGGCTCCAGTGCTCCCCACAGCCCGGTCCATCCGGTGCCTCCTCCATGCACCAGGCCTCCTGTAGGTCTCCCCAGCCTGGTGGGTCCTGTGGCAGCCCCACGCACCAGGCTGTCTCTCTGTCTCCTCCCTTCAGGTTTGCCCATCTGTCCTGAGCTGCCAGAGCCGCCCGTTGTTCCTGAGCTGCCAGAGCCGTCCGTCTGTCAGGAGCTGACAGAGCCGCCTGTCAGTCAGGAGCTGCCAGAGCCGCCCGTCAGTCAGGAGCTGCCAGAGCCGCCCGTCACTCCGGCCCTGCTGGAGTCGCCCTTCACTCTGGCGCTGCTGGAGTCTCCCATCTATTCGGGACCCGCGTCAAGGGCGAGGGTCATCGCTCCCAAGGCGCCACTTAAGTGGGCCGAGACTATGGTGGAGTGGTGTCCACGTCCCGCGCCAGAGCTGCCACCGCGGACAGACGCCCACCCAGACCCTCCCCTATAGGTTCAGGTTTTGCGGCCGGAGTCCGCACCTTTGGGGGGTTTACTGTCACGTTCTGACCTTAGTTCCTTTATTATGTCTTTGTGTTAGTTTGGCCAGGGCGTGAGTTGGGGTGGGTAGTCTATGTTCTTTTTTCTATGTTGTGTTTATGTGTTTGGCCTAGTATGGTTCTCAATCAGAGGCAGGTGTCGTTTGTTGTCTCTGATTGAGAACCATACTTAGGTAGCCTGTTTTCCCACTATGAGTTGTGTCCTGCTGTCTCTGTGTCTTCACCAGACAGAACTGTTTCGATTTTGTTTTTGTGTTCAGTGTTAATAAATTTCATCATGGACAAGTACCATACTGCATATTTGTCCGATCCCTCATACTACTCGTCAGAGGAGGACGAATTTCGTTACAATTCTCTACAACTAGCTCTAACTAGCCTAGCATGCATCATATTATAATAATAAGAAAAGCTAAAACAATGTAACAATGTAACATCTATACAGGTCCATTAACTAACCATAGCAATGATGATAGACAATCTGCTTGAATATCCTTGTCTAGCTTACACTACATGATTAATGGTCACACACTCCAGCTTTAGATCAGAGCAGCAGGACTGCAACTTCTTCTAATGTATCATCTGTTTCAACGTTCAATATGTCTATTCAGTCGTTTTGGTTTTTATTTGGATCTCACCTGCTCAAAGCCTGAGAGAATCAAAGCTTGCTGCTTCTTGTATGGGACTGTGTAGAATCCGCTGAAATACTGCAACTTGCGCTCTTCCGTCAACTTTCCACAATCCCTTCTGCACGTATCGGCACACACTCTTCCCTAATGCAGGAAACTGTGTAACATTACCGATAGCCATGAATCATCAGGTGTTTCTCCTGATTAATTTAGCTACCAGTTTCTTAATGTATAGCCTATTAGATTATATTTTCCGCTCTAGCTACACAAGCGAGCCAACACAGAATAACATAATACACTTTTTTTCCCACATGATCCAATTTTAGCCTATCTAAAATGCCAGTTCATTAGCGCATAGAAGTCTTGCGAAACAAATTAATTTAATAGATAGGATATCTAGCAATGATGTTTGATGTTTTCAAAAATGGCACATATAGGTTTTTTTGTCGCAAGGGCTCAGTTGTGGTCAGTAGTTTTGTGGTTATAGTCAGTAGTTGTGTTCAGCAGTTGTGGTCAGGAGTAATGGTCTGTAGTTGTGTTGTTGTAGTCAGTAGTTGTGGTCAATAGTTGTGCGGTTGTGATCAGGAGCTGTGTTCAGTAGTTGTGTGGTCAGTAATTGTGTGGTTGTGGTCAGTAGTTGTGTGTTAATGCAATTACTAAAACAGCTGTATCGTTAGAACCGTATAATATATTTTGGTTCCGCAAACAGATTTTAATGGCATAGAAGTAGACGAAGATGGCATACCCTCTAACTTTTCATAAAATTGTTGGGGAAGTGGTCAAAGTTTCAGTCGTTACTTAATAACATTGGTGTAGGCAAACTTGTCTTGCACGTTTTACTCTTATATGTGGTCATATGGGTGAAAAGTACATGTTTTGTAAGTGTAATGTCTGCCCTGTCACACCTTTTTGTTTTGAGCTGGAATCATTGTTTTCAGAAGTGGGAAAACGTGTTTATTGGGTATGTATTTTTAATTATTTGTATTGCCTGGCAGGTCTTTTATAAGAGGACAGCCAGCATGAGCTTCTCCCTGCCACCTCTTGCATTCTAGGATGAGTAGGCAGATGAACCACAGCCATTGCACCCAACTCTCTGTAGTCTTCACCCGACAATCTAGCCACAGACTCAGTGAGCCAGCATTGTCAGACCAAAATGAGAAACAGATGTGATTGATGACCACATGCCCTTCACAGGGAGCAACACCAGACACAGTGGGAGCTCAACTGAATCCATCAAGTCCTCGGCATTGACGAGTCTGTGCAAACTGTGTGTATAGTGGAGGGCGGAGGTACCAGCTGTTAGAGAAGTGCCAGCTTTGAGAGACTTGGGTGGTGGAGTTACTGGTGTGTGTGTGTGTGTGTGTGTGTGTGTGTGTGTGTATGTGAGAGAGAAAGAAAGAAAGAAAAAGAGAGACAGAATTAACGTACGACAGATCAAATTCACCCTGCACACCCTATTTGACAAACAAACCAAAACAAAGACAGTCTTCTCATGCTTTGTTGATTTCAAAAAAGATTTTGACTCAATTTAGCATGAGGGTATGTTATACAAATTGATGGAAAGTGGTGTTGGAGGAAAAACATTATATTATAAATGATAAAATCATTATAAAATCCATGTACACAAACACCAAGTGTGCGGTTAAAATGAGCAAAAAACACACACATTTCTTTCCACAGGGCCGTGAAGGGTGAGGCAGGAATGCAGCTTAAGCCTCACCCTCTTCAACATATATATCAACGAATTGGCGAGGGCACTAGAACATTCTGCAGCACCCAGCCTCCCCTACTAGAATCTTAAGTCAAATGTCTGCTGTTTGCTGATGATCTGGTGTCCCCAACCAAGGTGGACCTACAGCAGCACCTAGATCTTCTGCACGGATTCTGACAGACCTGTGCCCTGACAGTAAATCTCAGTAAAACAAAAATAATGGTGTTCAAAAAAGGTCCAGTTTCCAGGACCACAAATAAAAATTACATCTTGACACCATTGCCCAAGATCACATTAAAACAATACATACCTTGGGCTAAACATCAGAGCAACAGGTAATATCCACAAAGCTGTGAATGATCTAAGAGACAAGTAAATAAGGGCCTTTTATGCCATCAATCAGTAAGATATTGGAGGGTATTGTGAGTAGACAAATATGAGAGTACATGGAAAATGATGATCTGATCACAGCCAATACGCATGCTTATCGCAAAAAAACATTCCACAAACACTGTGTTGGTTGACATGACTGACAATTGGTTCAATGCTATGGATAATGGAAGGTTGTGGTTGTACTATTTTTTAATTTTAGTGCAGCATTTGATTTAGTGGATCATGAAATTCTGTGGACAAAATGATTGCATTATGGTTTTAAGGAGGCAGCATTGAATTGGGTACAGTCATATCTAACTGACAGGAAAAAGTCCACCTATATCAATGGGTTGTTTTCTTCCCCTCATGCTTTAGACTGTGGAATACCGCAAGGCAGCTGCTTTGGGCCAATGCTTTACTTAATATATACCAACAACATTCCTTATGCCTTATCTGAAACTCAAGCTACTATATTTGCCGATGATACTACAATTTATACAGCAAAACAATTGGTTCAACAAGTACAGCAAGCTCTACAAGTAGATCTGGAAAATATCACGGAGTGGGTTTACTGGAACAAACCTGTTTTGAACACCAAGAAAACCAAGGTTATGTTGGTCTATTCCACCAGAAAAAAGGCCAACACAAAATGGAATACAATTAAGTATGGGGGAGTACAAATTGAGGAAGTGGCAGAAACCAAACTACTAGGGGTGCAACTGCTTATCATGGTAGTCTCAAATAACTCATCTATGTAAAACAAAAATGTTAAAACTGCATGCATGATCAGAATGACAGCTCAATATTTACAGAGAAAGATTCTTAAGCAAACAACCCAAGCATTAATTGGGAGTCAGGTGAACTACTGTTCTGTGGTCTGGGGAAATGCATCAGCAAGTAAAATTAGGAGGCTGCAGATTACACAGAACAAAGCAGCAAGGATTTTTTTAAGGTGGAGATATGGTTATTCTGTTGTAGTCATGCACAATGCTCTTGGTTGGTCATCAATCAACAAGATCATTGAAAAAAACATGCTTGTTTTATTTCACAATGTACACCATTTAAAGCAGCCAAACTCCATTCACAATGGTATTCAGTCGGTAAGAGACATACATTCAGTAAATACTAGGAATATATTGTCCACCATTTATGTGTAATCAAGACATTAAATAGAAATAGGCAAAATAATATTTAGATTCAGAGCATCAATAATTTATCTGAGTAAATGTCACGACTCCTACCGAAAGTGGCTCCCCTTCCTGTTCGGGTGGCGCCCGGCGGTTGTCGTCATCAGCCTACTAGCTGCCACTGATCCCTTTTCCCCTTTCTGTTTATTGGTTTCACCTGTTTTGTGTGTAGGCTGATTAGTCGGGCTATGTTAGCCAGTAGGCCCGCCTGCTCTTTGTGCGGGATTGTTTTGTGTTGCTACTGAGCACGTTTGATGTTGACGTGTTTCGTTCGTGGGTTTTTCTCCGGGGCATTTGTTTTGTGTGCGCCCTGTGTTTCGTGGGGTGGCTTATGTTCGCCGTGTGTGCAATAAATAGCACTACCCTGTACTCTCTGCTTCCTGCACCTGACTTCGCAACCACTACGCCCAGAGTGTTACAGTAAACCAGAAACCTTTCAATATATACATTCAAACAATACTTTAGGACCATTTAAATACAATAAATTGGAAGGTTGTGTAGGACTATTTTCAGACTGTTAGAGTATTTATCTGGTCAATATCTCAGTGTATTATGTCTTTTTGTAACAGTGTGTTATATGTGAAAATGTGATTTTATTATACATTGCATTTTAATGTTTAAGGATTCTTGGAAGATTAGTCCAAATGAAGACTAATAGAGATCCTAATAAAATAAAATCAAAAAGACCATAAAATCTGACGTACCATTTAGTATCTGGCTAAAAATACTTTAATAATTTATAGAACCCATTGCCTGTATGGTTGTGAGGTCTGGGGTGCACTCACCAACTAAGAATTCACAAAACGAGACTAACACCAAATTAAGACTCTGCATGCAGAATTCTGCAAAAATATTCCCAGTGTGCAATGTACAACATCAAATAATGCAAGCAAAGACAAGAGGAGAAGAGTCCCCTACGCAAGCTGGTCCTGGCCTTATTGTGAATCTTCCAGTACGTATGGCAATGAATTATTTCAGAAGGAGTCAGCAAAACTAGTACTCTATATGTGCTCTAGGTCATTGGACACCATTAGATATGCACCTGACGGTTATTCTTGTAACTGTTGTGGCCAACTATGGTTACACCTCTTGGGTCTTTTCCAGAACAGGGGTGTCCCTTTCAGAAGAGTTAGCAGGATGACATGTATTGGTTATTCCTGTAGAGTGCGTAGGTCTGTTGCTATGGACTTACATGCAGGAAACTATTTCTGTGACTCTACAGGTGCCATGTCCTAAAATGAAGGCAATATGATAACGGTGGCTAAATGCCAGAGGTGATGAGCCATTAAGAGGAGTTACTATGAGTATGCCGTAAGGAGGACAAATGTATAAAACGTGTGTGCCAAGACTGGTAGGCAGCTGTATTCGTGATCCAGCTCTGCTAGACTAAATATTTCCACAACATAAATGGCGAGTTAGCCAGCAGTGACGAAAAGGGACCAGAGACGGCTCTGCAGCTGTGAATGGGCTTCCTGGACGGACTGCACAATACTTAAATGGCAAACTGAGTTCTTGTGTGGTCTGCTCTAGGAACTTGGTTTCAGAGTTAGGTCACCGAGTAGATCTCTCCAAATTTGACGAACCAAAGATATATTGGGAGCTTTTGAGTTCAATGAAATGCATGTAAAATATTGGGGGTATAATAAGAAGCTTTTGAGGGTTGCAACTGTGAATATAAGTATATTAATTGGTGTGTGGCCATTGGAGAGGGAGATTTGTGTGGACCGTCTATTTTGACTGGCTCAGTTGAGTGGGGTTATTCATCTGATGTGTTCAGACGGTTCATCTGACCAGTTGTTCAGTCTGTTTGAGTTGTGACTGCGTTGTCTGATTTCTTTTGGCCGGGATATGTTTTATTATACCTGTGTGAGTTGCGTGCAAACGCAGCCCATTTGTCTGATTCAATTGATCCTTGTCAGCTGGTCATTCAAGTCGTCCGACTCACACAGTCGCTCAGCTGGGGTGGGGGATCAGTCTCGTTCAGGTTATCTGTCTGCCCTGTTGAACTGTTCTGTTAAATCTAGTTTGAGGAGACAATTGTCCATCTGCATGGTCGAATACAATTAAATAGTGCTTGTCGTGGAAGTGAATCAATGAGGACAGCTAGAAAGTAAGATAAATCATATAGAATACTTATCGTGTTGTGTATAGATAATTAACTTCTTATGGTATAGGGGACGCTTGTGTCCCACTTGGCCAAAAGCCAGGGAAAATGCAGTGCGGCAAATTCAAATAAATTGATATAAAAATCACACTTTCATTAAATCACAAATGTAAGATACTCAATTAAAGCTACACTCGTTGTGAATCCAGCCAACATGTCAGATTTTAAAATGGCTTTTCGGCGAAAGCATAAGAAGCTATTATCTGATGATAGCACAACAGTCAACAAAGAGGGGAGCATATTTCAAAACTGCAGGCGTTACACAAAACACAAAAATATCAAACATGCCTTACCTTTGACGAGCTTCTTTTGTTGGCACTCCAATATGTCCCATAAACATCACAATTGGTCCTTTTGTTCAATTAATTCCATCCATATATATCCAAAATGTCAATTTATTTGGCGCGTTTGATCCAGAAAAAAAAATCTGCTTTCAAATTGCGCAACGTCACGCCAAAACATTTCAAACTACTTTTGTAATAAAACTTTAGGAATTTTTTAACGTTAATAATCGATCAAATTGAAGACAGGTCTATCTTTGTTCATACAGGAAGACAATAAACCAAGCTACTTTTCAAGTCTTGCGCAACTCTCAACAGTGTTACGCAGTTCCTAGATGGCCGTACTTCTTCATTGCACAAAGGAATAACCTCAACCACATTCCAAAGACTGGTGACATCCAGTGGAAGCGGTAGGAACTGAAAACATAAATATCGTTTCCCAATGAGAACTCACTGAACAGACAGAGACCTCAAAAAAAAATCTGAACGGTTAGTCCTCAGAGTTTTGCCTGCTACATAAGTTCTGTTATACTCACAGACATGATTCAAACAGTTTTAGAAACTTCAGAGTGTTTTCTATCCAGATCTACTGATAATATGCATATCTTATATTCTTGGCACGTGTAGCAGGAAGTTGAAATTGGGCACGCTATTTATCCAAAAGTGAAAATGCTGCCCCCTATACCTTAAGAAGTTAACAGGAACAATCTAAGGTGAAACAGCTTTTAAATGTGTTGATTGGACATTGGTGTATTAACGATACCAGGATATGTGTACATTATTATGACAATGAGAGACTAATCATATAATACCAAGACAAACAGCGTTTATAATCAAACGTTTATAATCAAATACGTAAATTAGTTATTGTCTTTACCGGAGATAAACAACAAAGAACGCGCTCTCATCCACATGCATGAAAACACTTCAGCCAAAATGTGAGCCACTTAGAAAAACTAGCTAATTTTTCCTCTGGGATTCCCCTGCCATATCAGTTATGATATACTCACAGACATTATTTTGAGAGTTTTTCTATCCAAATCTACCATTTATATGCATATCCTAGCTTCTGGGCCTGAGTAACAGGCAGTTTACTTTGGGCACGCTTTTCATCCGGATGTCAAAATACTGCCCCCTAGCCCAAAAGGTTAATGCATGGAAGGGATAATTTCACCACAAGCAGTGTGTGTGAACCTCAAACCCTCCCTAACTGGCTGAAGAGTGACGGACAAAAGTGTGTTATGTGACATTGACTTCTAACACTTCTATCTGTGTCCATTGGGAAGATGACCTGTGAACTATATCTGAAATAGACGTGCTGGAATTATATGTGCCGGGAGAAGGAAGACTAAAGGGGAACGGGGGTTTATTCACTATGAAAAAGTGTAGACTAAGAATGCATAGTGATAACTGGTATTTTATTTCTAGGCAACTTACGAAAAGAAACCAGGGACGAAGGAAGGTTGTAATGTGAAGAGTTATGAATGACAATGAAAGGTTGAGGAGATGGGGAACAAAGTGAAAAATACATGACTTGGGAACAAATCTCGGTATCTCGGGCCGAAAGGGGAAGACTGGGCTAAAGCATGAGGAAGCTTTTTAGGGCTTTAATTTTTGTGAAGTCCAGCATAAAAGTATCCTGGAGGCATAGAGAGAGTGGGAATTATCATGGGCTCAGAATTTGGTTTTCATGCTTATATACATATGCATAACTTAGCACATTGTTAATACTGTTCTGTTTTCTTTTTATTGCTTTTCAAGTCTTGTGCTATCACTCTCTTAGGAACCAGAAGGAAAAGGGAGGTGTGATGAGAGATGGGAAAAAATATTGTGTGTGGTGTAATTATAGAACAGAGGCCATAAGTCTCTGAGTTTGAAAGGCTCACAGAAAGAAGGAAAACCTGAACCAGGACCAGGGGTTTCACATCCGGTAAACCAAGGGGACCAGGTATGAGTGTTCCGGAGGACGTGGAACGAGCCAAGGCGAGAGGGTCCTTACGAAGTGGTCCTTTAGTTTAGGCATCGTCGATACCAAGTGCTTCAGTTCCAGTATCTCAGAAACAGCTGGCCACCTGGGCATTCCATGCACGACAGTATATAGGGTTTACAGAGAATGGCGCAACAAACAAAAAACATCCAGTCAGCAGTGTACAACAGTTGTATGCAAACGGATATAGCGAAATGCACATCTCCTCGGTCCTTGTCACAGATCGACTATTGTAGCAGACGACCACACAGGGTTCCACTCCTATCAGCTAACAACAACAAGAAGTGACTCTAGGGTGCAGGCAATCACCAATAGTGGACAATTGAGAAGTGGAAAAACATCGCCAGGTCCGACAAAGCCACCCGGACAGCTGATGAAACTGTGGGTTTACACAACTGAATAATTTCTGTCAGAAACCAAATCAGGGAAGCTCATCTGCGTGCTCGTCATCCTCAACAGGGTGTTGACCTGATTGCAGTTTGGCATCGTAACAAACTTCAGTGGGCAAATGCTCACCTTTGATGGCCACTGGCGCGCAGGAGAAATGTGCTGTTCATGGATTAATCCCGGTTATAACTATAGCGGGAAGATGGCAGACAGTGTGTATGGTGTCGTGTGAGCGAGGAGTTTGCTGATGTCAACGTTGTGCACAGAGTAAAATAGGCTGGCATAAGCTACGGACAATGAACACAATTGCTTTTATCAATGGCAATTTGAATGCACAGAGATACCATGACGAGATCCTGAGGCCCATTGTCGTGCCATTCATCCACCACCATCACTTCATGTTTTAGCATGATAATACACAGCACCATGTCGCAAGGATCTGTACACAATTCCTGGAAGCTGAAAATGTCCCAGTTCTTACATGGCCTGCATACTCACCAGACTTGGCACCTATTGAGCATATTTGGGATGCTCTGGATCGATGTATACGACAGCTCAGTTCACTAATATCCAGGAACTACGCACAGCCATTGATGAGACGTGGGACAACATTCCACAAGCGGCAATCAACAGCTTGATCAACTCTATTCAAATGTGTCACGCTGCATGAGGTGGTCACACCAGATACTGACTGGTTTTCTGATCCACGCCCCTACTTTTTTTAAAGGGAACTGTAACTCAGTAACATCTTCGAAATTGTTGCTTGTTGTGTTTATGTTTTTGTTCAGTATATTTTGTTCAGTCACAGGCCTACACACAATACCCTATAATGTCAAAGTGGAACTGTATATTTTTTAAATGTTTACAATTAAATAAAAATGAAAAGCTCAGATGTATTTTATTATTATTTTTAACCCACCCACCACCGCCCCTCTTCGGAGGACACATATGTTTTTAGTTTTTTTTTTCAGCTTTTCTGCAACATTTTGCATATACATTTTGCATTCAAATTTTACATCCATGGTGCTTTTATATACAGCAATCACATAATAATAATACATTACCATATATATAGCATTCTGTTGGTGGCAAAAATGTATAATAATTTTTATTAAAACATTTGAAATGTTGAGTCAACTGTTGTCTTTTGTATCAGTTCATAAACCATGTGCCATGGAATCGGTACATAGAAAATCTCTTCCCATTTATTTTGCCACCTATATGGCGCAAATGTCAACATTTTTGTTGACACGGAAGAGGATGTTTAAAGAGTTACCATCTGCCGAATTTAACTCTAAGGTCTATTACGTTGTTAAACAGCCATATTATTAATCATTACCTTTTATCATATCATCATTCTGAACAGTCGAAACCTCATGCATCTGCAAAAAACCCAGCCTCACCCATGATTCAGTACTACACAACTTGGTTTAATTATTTATTTACTAGATAACTAAATAATAACAGAATAAACATACATCCTTAATAAATGAGACAAAGGTCCCTAGCAGACTGACACAATATGGTGGCTTTTACACAGCAACATGGAGAGGGAGAGAGAGAGAGAGAGAGAAGGACACTTATCATCAATACATTTCAAACTATTCTCACAGTAATCATATAGTTTGCACACAAACCACTGTAATAGGAGAAAAATAGGAATGATCAACAACATTATAGTTGATCCACAATATTTACCTAAATCACAGAGTGAAAAGAAGGAAGCCTGTACAGAATAAATATTCCAAAACATGCATCCTGTTTGCAATAAGGCACTAAAATAAAACTGATAAAAATGTGGCAAAAAAATTAACTTCATGTCCTGAATACAAAGCAATATGTTTTTGGCAAATCCAACACAACACATCACTGAGTACCACTTCATATTTTAAGGATAGTCGTGACTGCATCATATTATGGATCTGCTTGTCATCGGCAAGGACTAGGGAGGTTTTTTTTTAGGATGAAAAGAAACGGAACAGAGCTAAGCACAGGCACAATCCTAGAGGAAACCCTGGTTCATTTTGCTTTCCAACAGACCCTGGGAGACCAATTCACCTTTCAGCAGGAAAATAACCTAAAACACAAGGCCAAATATACAGTGGGGAGAACAAGTATTTGATACACTGCCGATTTTGCAGGTTTTCCTACTTACAAAGCATGTAGAGGTCTGTCATTTTTATCATAGGTACACTTCAACTATAAGAGACGGAATATAACACAAAAATCCAGAAAATCATGTATGATTTTAAAGTAATTAATTTGCATTTTATTGCATGACATAAGTAAGTCCTGTTCTCCACTCATTACCTGTATTAACTGCACCTGTTTGAACTCGTTACCTGTATAAAAGACACCTGTCCACACACTCAATCAAACAGATTCCAACCTCTCCATAATGGCCAAGACCAGAGAGCTGTGTAAGGACATCAGGGATAAAATTGTAGACCTGCACAAGACTGAGATGGGCTACAGGACAATAGGCAAGCAGCTTGGTGAGAAGGCAACAACTGTTGCCGCATTTATTAGAAAATGGAAGAAGTTCAAGATGACGGTCAATCACCCTCGGTCTGGGGCTCCATGCAAGATCTCACCTCGTTGGGCATCAATGATCATGAGGAAGGTGAGGGATCAGCCCAGAACTACACAGAAGGACCTGGTCAATGACCTGAAGAGAGCTGGGACCACAGTCTCAAAGAAAACCATTAGTAACACACTACGCCATCATGGATTAAAATCCGGCAGCGCACGCAAGGTCCCCCTGCTCAAGCCAGCGCATGTCCAGGCCCGTCTGAAGTTTGCCCAGGACCATCTGGATGACCCAGAGGAGGAATGGGAGAAGGTCATGTGGTCTGATGAGACAAAAATAGAGCTTTTTGGTCTAAACTCCACTCGCTGTGTTTGGAGGAAGAAGAAGGATAAGTCTGCACCGTATTGAGGGGAGGATGGATAGGGTCATGTATCGCAAGATCTTGGCCAACAACCTCCTTCCCTCAGTAAGAGCATTGAAGATGGGTCTTCCAGCATGACAACGACCCGAAACACACAGCCAGGGCAACTAAGGTGTGGCTCTGTAAGAAGCATCTCAAGGTTATGGAGTGGCCTAGCCAGTCTCCAGACCTGAACCCAATAGAAAATCTTTGGAGGGAGCTGAAAGTCCGTATTGCCCAGCGACAGCCCCGAAACCTGAAGGATCTGGAGAAGGTCTGTATGGGGGTGTGGGCCAAAATCCCTGCTGCAGTGTGTGCAAACCTGGTCAAGAACTACAGGAAACGTATGATCTCTGTAATTGCAAACAAAGGTTTCTGTACCAAATATTAAGTTCTACTTTTCTGATGTATCAAATACTTATGTCATGCAATAAAATGAAAATTAATTACTTCTTATTATTAAATCTCCCCACTGTACACTGGAGTTGGTTACCAAGATGACATTGAATGTTCCTGAGTGAACTAGTTAAAGTTTGAAAATCATTGGCTAGACTTGAAAATGGCTGTCTAGCAATGATCAACAACTATTGGGGGGACTTAGGGGATAAGTGGTGGGGGGGTGGGCAGGAAGAGATATGAGGGGGTGAGGACTGACAACCAACCTGTGTTGCTAGGCAGGTTGTGAAGGGGATGTGGGTGGTTGGATGGATCGAGACATTTTGGGCTGGGGGGAATGGGATGGGGAGTTGGGTGTGTTGGCCCATTTCATCTAGTGTGATCAATATGATACTTTCTCTGTATTTATTTATTATTCTTTTGAGTGGCAGCCCACGGGTACATGTTTTATGTCAAGGGCTCCCTAGTGGCGCAGCTGTCTAAGGCACTGCATTTCAGCGCCCCGAGGCGCAACTATAGGCCCTGGTTCAAGTACAGGCTGTATCACAACCAGCCTTGGTTGGGAGTCCCATAGGGCGGAGCACAATTGGCCCAGCGTTGTTAGGGTTTGGCTGGGGTAGGCCATCATTGTAAATAAAGATGTGTTCTTAACTGACTTGCCTAGTTAAATAAAGATAAACCAAATATATAAATGTATATTAATATTGTACCTTTAACCCCCAGCCCCTCCCCCAATAAGAGATTAAGGGGGTGAAAGAGAGAGAGAGGGGCGGAGGGAGAAGAGAGTGAGTGAGCGATTATGATTCATGAATCAAGTTGAGTCTTCTTTATTATTAAACACCAGGTGACTTTTCCCAACCTGCTCATGAATCAAGTTGTCTTTTTTTAACACTCTTCCCAACCTGCTGATATGAAACTCTGTTGACAGCAATATCCTTAAATCTACACACATGAGCTCAACTAAAGTAAATAACAAATGGTAAACTCATGGCTAGCTCATCATGATAGACAAATTGAGTTGACTGAAGTTTACAAACTTCTTATTGAATTGTATGATGATAAGGTAAAATGTGTACTACCCATGCTCAAAGCAATCCAACACATTCAAAATGTATAGACAGACTGGTGTACTGATGACAGAGCGGGTATCATGAGCTATCCCCAACACTGTATTGTCCTCTACTAATGGATAGCAGTGACTGATCTTCCTCTATCACGCACACACTCACACAGAGTCGCACACACTCGCAAACACGTTGTGCATTTTAGCATTATGAACCACATGAAATCAAATATCCGCTCAAGAGGGTATATTCCCACTACACTTAAGTGAAGTGACATCTCTCTCTCTCTCCCTTTCTCTCTTATTATTTGTCTCATTGTTTTTCTATTTCTCCCTCTGTAAGAGGAGGAAGATAAGGAAGAAGAGAGAGAAGAGGAAGTGCAGCGATTCTTCTAGATCTCATAAATTCACTATATTCATATTGGCTTGGCTCTTAAAAGTGCTGCGGAGTGCATTTGGGAAGTATATAATTCACACAATTGTAAGAGGGCCGATGGTGATGCATGGAGACGCCAGGGTTCACTTCATTTTCACAGCAACTCCTCTCCGTCATATATGCGCCACCTTAATTCCTTCCGTTGGCCTAATATGTTTTTAATGCAGCCTGTGACTTATGTTGCTGTCAGATGCCGGACCACATAGGGATGCCAAGAGCTAGTGGGCGGCAGTTGGAGACTGGAAAAGGTGGCTAAGATTAATCGAATGGTGGGGGCATCTCACACTTGATCAAATACATATTAACTAAGAGCACAGAGAGAGCGAAACCTTGCCGAGTCAAAACATGTCTTTTAACTTGTCTCTGCTCTCGATTAATGAGGCCCATTGTTCCGAGGTTGGTTTGATGTAACAATACGGATTGACCCCAGGCAGCAATTGATTTCATCAATAGCCAGCAGAGGCAGGCAAATTGCTCATCGCCTCGCAGTCCAATGCAAACTTTATTAATTTCCACAGTATGTCTTCCTGGAAACATATTTTACAGTCAATTTATTGCGATGCATAATAAATATGTGTCATATTCTGATCAACAGACACTTTATTTAAAACCTTAGGCAGTTGCCTTTGTGGCGTCTGTGGTGACAATATATGGCTTTGCCCCCCAAAACGTCCCCAGGGAATAACACAGGACTATGGTTCTTTCATACCATTAGGCAGAGTCTAGGCAGCGTTGCAAAGAAAAAGCCATATCTCAGACTGGCCAATAAAAAGGGGGCAAAAGAACTTCAACACTGGACAGAGGAACTCTGCCTAGAAGGCCAGCATCCAGGAGTCACCTCTTCACTGTTGACGTTGAGACTGGTGATTTGCAGGTACTATTTAAGGAAACTGCCAGTTGAGGACTTGTGAGGCGTCTGTTTCACAAACTAGACACTCTAATATACTTGTCCTCTTGCTCAGTTGTGCACCGGGGCCTCACACTCTTTATATTCTGGTTAGAGACAGTTTGCGCTGTTCTGTGAAGGGAGTAGTACACAGCGTTGTACGAGATCTTCTGTTTCTTGGCTATTTCTCACATGAATCGCCTTCATTTCTCAGAACAAGTATATAATTATGAGTTTCAGAAGAAAGGTCTTTGTTTCTGGCCATTTTGAGTCTGTAATCGAACCCACAAATGCTGATTCTCCACATACTCAACTAGTCTAAAGAAGGCCAGTTTTATTGCTTCGCATTAGGGGGCGCTATTAAAAATGTTGGATGAAAAACGTTCCCGTTTTAAACAAGATATTTTGTCACGAAAAGATGCTTGACTATGCATATAATTGACAGTTTTGGAAAGAAAACACTGACGTTTCCAAAACTGCAAAGATATTGTCTGTGAGTGCCACAGATCTGATGTTACAGGCGAAACCCAGATAAAAATCCAACCAGGAAGTGCCACATTTTTTGAAACCGCCTCATGCCAATGACTCCTTAAATGACTGTGAATGAGCTATGAATGAGCTTACGTTTTCCACGTATTCCCCAAGGTGTCTACAGCATTGCAACGTCTTTTTACGCATTTCCATTGAAGAATAGCCGTAAGGGACCATATATAGCAAGTGGTCACATGGTGTCTCCCGCAGAAAATCTTGCGTAAAATACTGAGGTAGCCATTTTTCCAATCGCTTCTTATGAGAAACCAATTGCCTCGACGGATATATTATCGAATATATATGTTAAAAACACCTTGAGGATGTATCCTATACAACGTTTGCCGTGTTTCTGTCGATATTATGGAGTTAATTTTGAAAAAAGTTCAGCGTTGTCGTGGTCGCATTTTCCGGTTGATTTCTCAGCCAGGCATGATGAACAAATGGGAGCTATTTCGCCTACAAAAATAATATTTTTGGAAAAAAGGAACATTTGCTATCTAACTGGGAGTCTCCTGAGTGAAAGCATCTGAAGTTCTTCAAAGGTAAATGATTTAATTTGGTTGCTTTTCTTATTTTCGTGAAAATGTTGCCTGCTGCCAGCAGAGCCTAGCATAGCATTATGCCATGATAAACTTACTTACTTTATCAAACTTAGCGTTGGCTGTAACGCATATTTTGGAAATCTGAGATGACAGTGTTGTTAACAAAAGGCTATGCTTGTGTTTGAATATATTTATTTCATTTCATTTGCGATTTTCATGAATAGGAAAAGTTACTAGGGGTATTTATGTCCACTGCGTTATGCTAATTCGTTTGAGGCTATGATTACGATCCCGGATCTGGGATTGCTCGTCGAGGTTTTAATAAGAACAAAAGTTTTCAGCTGTGCTAACATAATTGCAAAAGGGTTTTCTAATGATCAATCAGCCTTTTAAAATGCTAAACTTAGATTAGCTAACTAGAGGTTGACCGATTATGTTTTTTCAACGCCCATACCGATTAATCGGACGATTTTTATTTATTTATTTGTAATAATGACAATTACAACAATACTGAATGAATAATTATTTTAACTTAATATAATACGTAAATAATGAAACATGTTCTATTTGGTTTAAATAATGCAAAAACAAAGTGTTGGAGAAGAAAGTAAAAGTGCAATTTTTTGCTATGTAAGAAAGCTAACGTTTCAGTTCCTTGCTCAGAACATGAGAACATATGAAAGCTGGTGGTTCCTTTTAACATGAGTCTTCAATATTCCCAGGTAATAAGTTTTAGGTTGTAGTTATTATAGGAATTATTTTACTATTTCCCTCTATACCATTTGTATTTCATCAATCTTTGACTATTAGATATTCTTATAGGCACTTTAGTATTGCCAGTGTAACAGTATAGCTTCCGTCCCTCTCCTCGCTCCTACCTGGGCTCGAACCAGCAACACAACGACAACAGCCACCATCGAAGCAGCGTTACCCATGCAGAGCAAGGGGAACAACTACTAGAAGGCTCAGAGCGAGTGACGTTTGAAACGCTATTAGCGCGCGCTAACTAGCTAGCCATTTCACTTCGGTTACACCAGCCTCATCTCGGGAGTTGATAGGCTTGAAGTCATAAACAGCGCAATGCTTGACACACAACGAAGAGCTGCTGGCAAAATGCACGAAAGTGCTGTTTGAATGAATGTTTACGCGCCTGCTTCTGCCTACCACCGCTCATTCAGATACTAAGATACTTGTCTGCTTGTATGCTTGTATGCTCAGGCCACGCTAGATAATATCTAGTAATATCATCAACCATGTGTAGTTAACTAGTGATTAGGATTGATTGTTTTTTATAAGATAAGTTTAATGCTAGCTAACAACTTACCTTGGCTTACTGTATTCGCATAACAGGCAGTCTCCTTGAGGAGTGCAACGAGAGAGAGGCAGGTCGTTATTGCATTGGACTAGTTAACTGTAAGGTTGCAGGACCCACCGTTCCTAGGCCGTCATTGAAAATAAGAATGTGTTCTTACCTGACTTGCCTAGTTAAATAGAGGTATAATTATTATTATTATTTTTTTAAATCGGCGCCCAAAAATACCGATTTCCGATTGGTATGAAAACTTGAAATCTGCCCTAATTAGCTCTATAGCTAACACAAGGTGCCATTTGAACACAGGAGTGATGGTTGCTGATAAAGGGCCTATGTAGATATTCCATAAAAAATCTGCAATTTCCAGCTACAATAGTCATTTACAACGTCTACACTGTATTTCTGATCAATTTGATGTTATTTTAAGGAACAATTTTTTCTTCTTTAAAAAACAAGGACATTTCTAAGTGACCCCAAACTTTTGAATGGTAGTGTATACTTACAGCAATGAAATATTCTATAGAGCTGTCTCATTGCATGGACCATGAAACAACCAAGGAATTCAGAACAATTGTACTGTATGTCCCCTACCATTCTGAGTTTGGATGTGCTGTTCTCTTGCTCAGCCTCCACACCCAGTGGCCATGCTAGTTTATCTTCAGTGCACTTTGTATGTACGCCCATACACTGTAGCCTAATTGAAATGTTCAAGGGTCCTTCTCTTAAAACTCTTTGATGTTTCTCTCTCTAGCCTGATACTCCCTACCCTCTCTAATCAACACAATAAGAGCAAGAAACCACTCAGCTCAGCCAGCGCTGTTGCTGCTACGCTGCTTTAAAAATGCATGTCTTCTTCTGCAAATGTATGCCCCCAGGGAAGTTCCCACTTTCTCACTTTACTTCTCCATGCAGGCTGTGTTTCTCCCCCGGGGAAGGCATGGTTTGATAAAACTCCACATTGAATAATGACATGCATGACTACTGCCTGCCTGAATGCTATAGATCAGCCCCGAAGGTGAAGGCAGTTCAGGGTGGAAGGAAGTATTTGTGTGTGTGTGTGGGTGTGTGTGCATGCATGTGTGTGTAGGATTTTCAGATGTAAGGCACCTCGCTCTCTCAGGGTGGGGTTAGCTAATTCTGCTGCTCAGCCTTGTGCATATAAATGTATCCAGTCTTTCTCCCTACAGTGGCTGAAACTCCAGGGCATGGAAAGGTCATCAGTACCTTCCCACTGTGCACAAACTGGTTAAATCAATGTTGTTTCAACGTAATTTGTCATTGTATTGTGGCGTGGAATCAATGGAAAATACATTGGATTTTTAAAAAGTAATTAATCGTTGTTTTGTGACATTTAAACCACAGGTCATCATGGTAACCAATTTTCAACCCAGACAAACCTTGTATAAAGTATGTAGAATTTGTACCTTTGAAACAATGTCAGATCTTCAATGTAATATCCACAGTAAGAAAAAAACTATAGGATGGGAAACACCTCCTACTGGAGAGTTTATCTATCTACAGCTATCCTTTTGGTCTCCCATCCAGGGTTTTAACCAATCCCAGCCCTGTTTAGCTTTAATATTTGTAATTGACTATTAGCAATGTGCTATCGTGAGAATGATTGTTGAGAAATCGCCACTTAATAGATTCATTGTTGCTATCAAAGGCATTCCAAAGGGTAGGTTTAACAGAACAAATTAAATGTAACCATACTTTTTTAATCATATATCATCAGTGATGCTATTTAGGCCTATATAGCAACAGCTGTCTCACTGGGCAGACACTAGTTAAATCATTGTCGTTTCCACATCATTTCAATGAAATGACTTTGAACAAATGTGGAATAGACATTGCATTGATGTCTGTGTCCAGTGGGATTGTTTAAATTCAGCCCAGGATTAAACAAAAATGTGACAATAGATACATACCTAGTGTTTCAAACGTTGGTTTGTTTCAAATTGAATTTACAAGTTAATAATAAATATGTTGGATTTATGTCTCCAACCCAAAACTCTAAATTAAAGAACGGGTGAAAATCAAATCACACTGTATTTAATGTGCATTTAAAGTTTGATTTTAACCAGTCCCATTCTTTAACTTAGATGTTTGGTTGAAATGGAGACAAACTGGAATTAAAGCCAGATTAACTTGTTACGGAGGTGGTCCCTGCACAGGGACAGCTCAGCGGAAATTTCAGAGCGCCACCTATAGTACTCGAGTATAGTACTCGATAAATACACATGCAAGGTACTGAATTAAAGCTACACTCGTTGTGAATCTAGCCACCATGTCAGATTTGTAAAATGCTTTTCGGCGAAAGCATGAGAAGCTATTATCTGATCGCATGCACCCCCCCAAAATACCAGCACGACACGTAAACAACAGATTTTGCGGTAGCCGGCGCTACCCAAAACGCAGATATAAAATATAAAACATTCATTACCTTGGACGAGCTTCTTTGTTGGCACTCCTATATGTCCCATAAACATCACAATTGGGTCTTTTTCCCGATTAAATTCGTCATTGTATACCCAAAATGTCATTTGCTGAAGGCCAGTCTGATGCTGCAAAAAGCCCATTTACAAGACGCAACGTCACTTTTTAAAATTACAAAAGTCGCCTATAAACTTTTACAAATCACTTCAAACGACTTTTCTAAACCAACTTTAGGTATTAATAAACGTTAATGATGTATCAAATTGATCACGGGGCGATCTGTATTCGATAGCAGCAAGTCTGGAAATTATCGTCCATTTTTTCAGTTTCACAAAATACTGTGGTGCGCCTCAAGAAAGGAGGAGTCTATTCGTGTTGTAACCAATGATAAATGAGTCAGGAATTGACAGCAATGGCGACATCGTGTGAAAGCTGTAGGCGTTTACAGAGGATTCGCATATATTTTCTGTCGCCTTAAACAATTCATTGAATGGCGGACAAATATTTTTTTTGTGTTTTTGGTAAACAGTTTTACCAGGGATTTTTACTCCTAAACACGTTCTGTTATAGCCACAGACCCGATTTAACCAGTTTTAGAGACTTCAGAGTGTTTTCTATACACACATACTTATCATATGCATATACTATATTCCTGGCATGAGTAGCAGGACTTTGAAATGTTGCGTTGCGTTGTCAACCAAATACAACCAAATGCAATACTACCTTTGTAATATAGTTAAGGCTATCTCACATAGTAATGTAACAGTATTTATCCAACCTTAAAATGAGTAACATCATGGACACATTTTAAATTTACTGTAACAATAAATCTATTCTTATATAGTCATAGAAAGTTTGCATGTTCAAGATAGTATGCAAAGGTCGCATGTCTGTGGAAATCTTCACAAATGCTATAATAATCTGCAACGACATTGATCACTTGCAGAGCAAGTCTTTTGCTATCCTCGTTGGTCTTCTTTTTATTACATTTTTTTAATTGAAGCCTAAGAGAGATCATTATTTACTTCAATTAATCTCAACCGCAATCCAGGTAATTTGGTTGTGCGATTAGATGAAGCACAGTGATAACACATTAAGTTGTTGTATAAATAAAACACAATTCAGACATTGATTTTCCATTTCCCAATTTGGTTGTGCTTTTAGATGGTTGAAAGCATAGTGATAGCACATTGGGAATTCTACAATCTTTGGCTGTCTTTTTGAGTGGGCGAAAATAGGTTGTAATCCCATTGATCAACGTATAAACCAAATATTTCCCCATTATCCACATTGAAATTACGTGGTTTGCCCAGTAGGTTGAGACTGTAGGACTGTATACCAGTTCAAATCAAATTAAAGCCCATTTTATTTGTCACACTCGCCGAATACAACAGTACAGTGAAATGCTTACTTACAAACCCTTAACCAACAATGCAGTTTTAAGAAAATACCTAAAAAAAACTAAAAGATAAGAAAAACAAATAATTAAAGAGCAGCAGTAAATAACAATAGTGGGAATATATGCAGGGGGTACAGGTACAGAGTCAATGTGCGGGGGCACCGGTTAGTCGAGGTAATATATACATGTGGGTATAGTTATTAAAGTGACTTATGCATAGATAATAACAGAGACTAGCAGCAGCATAAAAGAGGGAAGGGGGAGCAATGCAAGTAGTCTGGGTAGCCATTTGATTAGATGTTGAGTAGTGTAGAAGCTGTTTAGAAGCCTCTTGGACCTAGACTTGGTGTTTCGGTACCACTTGCTGTGCGGTAGCAGAGAGAACATTCTACAGTGGTTCCTCCTTTAAATGTTGCAGCGTATGGAGCAGCTTGCATGGTGGCGTAGAATTCTATGGCACGTTATTTCGGTGTGAAACACTGGTACCATTAATGCTGATTAGTGCTATTTTGACCACCAGAGGGCATCTTTAAGAAGCATTTGATAGCCTTCAATAATGGCTGTACTAGAGAGACCGGGGTTAAATTCCCTGACGGGGAGGATGGAGTAGGTTGTCCTTGTAAATAACAATTTGTTCTTAACTGACTTGCCTAAATAAAGATTACACTTAGAGCATAACATTTCTGCACTCTAATTCTAGTCTAACCAAAACCCAAACGGAGATTCAGTGAAAATAAAAATCTCATTGATTTATCAAGACCAGTTCCCATGCTTGTCTCATAGCAGGGTGAAACAGTGCTGAAATAGTTGTAGGCTTCAAATCCTATTGCTTCTAACTTCAATATGCAATTTAAATAAATAAGACCTACACCACTTTGAACTTTTTATGGCTGCAGGGGCAGAATTGAGTGGCTTGGATGAAAAGGTGCCCATTGTAAACGGCCAGCTCCTCACTCTCAGTTGCTAATATATGCATATTATTGACGTTTCTAAAACTGTTTGAATTATGTCTGTGAGTATAACAGAACTCATATAGCAGGCAAAAACTTGAGAAATTCAACTTCCTGTTTTTTTTCTGGGGGTGGCAGAACCAAGCTCTCATTGAAGTTACAGCGAGATATGGATGAGTTTTCACTTCCTACGCCTTCCACTAGATGTCAACAGTCAATAGAATTTTGTCTGATGACTCTAATGTGAAGGGGGGTCGAATGAAACAGGAAATAGTCACCACTGCCAAGAGTTGACCATGTATTCACTATGCGCGTTCACAAGGGAAGGACCTGCGTTCCACCGCTCATTTGAAGTCATTCTAATTCTCCGGGTGGAACGTTATTCAAGATATATGTAAACAACATTCTAAAGATTGATTCAGTACATCGTTTGACATGTTTCTACTGACTGTTACCGAACATTTGGACATTTCGTCACGTTATAGTGGACACGCTTTGTGACTTTGGAATTGTTTACCAAACGCGCTAACCAAAGTAGCTAATTGTACATAAATAGCGGACATTTTCAAACAAATCAAGCATTTACTGGGGACCTGGGATTTCTAGGACTGTTTTCTGATGAAGTTCATCAAAGGTAAGGAAACATTTATCATGTATTTTCTGGTTTCTGTTGACTCCAACGTGGCAGCTAATTTGTGTTGCTTTTACCGTAAACTATTTTTTAAATCTGACACAGCGGTTGCATTAAGGAGAGGTATATCTATAATTCCATGTGTATAACTTGTATAATCATATTTGAAATCGGACACTTTGGTGAGATTAACAACGAGAATAGCTTTAAATGATATAAGACTGTATACCATGTATAACATGTATGTTTTCGGAATTGTAATTTTGAGATTTCTGTGGTTTGAATTTGGCGCCCTCTATTTTCACTGGTAGTTGTCATATCGATCCCATTACCGGGATTGCAGCCATAACAAGTTAAGAGCACATTACTCAACACTAGTGAGACTTATATCGCCTATGTTAGATTGAAAAATATGACGTGAATCTCCTCCAATAATTACATATAGAGAATTGGAGGATATTTCTGTCATTCAGTGATATTTATTCTCATAGTAATTCTTTATGGATCCAAGACTAAATAAACATCAGCATTTTGAAAGGGTATTTTTATCATTATTTTATTAATGAAGATGCCATTTTTAGTTACATTGTTTTAGTTTGAACGTGCAGACTGGCACTAAGAACAAAACAGCAGGAACATTTCCATAGTCAGCACCATTATTAGTGCAATGCCCCTTAAAGTGTTCCCCATGGGCTAGGTCGGTCTTCTGTGTGTGGCTCTGCGGCCCATCCCATGCCTCCTGCCCTCGTGCCTTGAACCATGTGCGCTTTCAATGGATACAGGCGCTGTACAACATGAATGGTCGGGAGTGGCCTACAGTACAAGCAAAATAATCCTATCAAGATAAAATAATAAAAACCTTAGTGTAACAGTTTTAGTTTATGTCGCACGATTCATTGTCAGTTAGAGACACAGTAGGACACAAAAGCATAATCCATGCTCTAACTCCCCCTTGCGTTGGTCTGGAGCAATAAAGTGGTGATGCAGGATACTGTACTAAACCACAAATTACCTCTAAATCGCACGGCGTAAGCTTGCAACTTTTAACTTCTTATGGCTGCCATCCCGTTAACGGGATAATTGTCATCAACAACCGCTGAATTGCATAGCGCCACATTCAAATAATATTACTAAAAATATTTATATTCATGAAATCACAAGTGCAATATAGCAAAGCACAGTTTAGCCTTTTGTTAATCCACCTGTCGTGTCAGATTTTGAAAATATGCTTTACAGAGAAAGCAATCCAAGCGTTTGTGTAAATTTATCGATCGCTCGAAACAAAACATTATGTACACCTAGCATCAAGTTGCTTGGTCACGAAAATCAGTAAAGCAATCAAATTAATCGTTTACCTTTGATGATCTTCGGATGTTTTCACTCACAAGACTCCCAGTTACACAGTAAATGTTCCTAATGTTCCATAAAGATTATTTTTTAGATCCAAAATACCTCCGCTTGTTTGGAGCGTTATGTTCAGATATCCTCAGGAAAGAGCGGTCACGACAACGCAGACAAATTCCAAATAGTATCCGTAAAGTCCACAGAAACATGTCAAACGTTTTTTTATAATCAATCCTCAGGTTGTTTTTAAAATATATAATCGATAATATATCAACCGCAACTGTCTTTTTCAGTCGGAGAGGGAAAGGCAATGGCTGCCCAACCTCTTACGCATACAAAACGCTGCTGGCACCCAGTCAAACAATGACGCGATGTTATCTTTCTTGCTCATTTTTCAAAATAAAAGCCTGAAACTATGTCTAAAGACGGTTGACACCTTGAGGAAGCGATAGGAAAAGGACTCTGGTTGATATCCCTTTAATTGGAGCAAAGGCAGGCTATGGAACATGGAGTTTTCAAAATAGAAGCCACTTCCTGGTTTGATTTTCCTCAGGGTTTCGCCTGCAATATCAGTTCTGTTATACTCACAGACAATATTTTGACAGTTTTGGAAACTTTAGTGTTTTCTATCCAATACTAATAATAATATGCATATATTAGCAACTGAGACAGAGGAGTAGGCCGTTTAGTTTGGGCAACTAATTCATCCAAAATACTCAATGAGGAACCACTGTATGACTAGAGTGGCTGGCTCTTTGACAATTTTTAGGGACTTCTTCTGATGTACTGGGCCGTGCACACTTCCCTTTGTAGAGCCTTGTGGTCGGGGGCTGAGCAGTTGCCATACCAGGCAGTGATGCAACCAGGATGCTCTCGATGGTGCAGCTATAGAATCTTTTTAGTATCTGAGGACCCATGCCAAATCTTTTCAATCTCCTGAGGGGTAATAGGTTTTGTTGTGCCCTCTTCACGACTGTCTTGGTGTGCTTGGACCATGTTAGTTTGTTGGCGATGTGGACGCCAAGGAACTTGAAGCACTCAATCTGCTCCACTACGTGTGCTCGGTCCTCCTTTTCCTGTAGTCCGCAATCATCTCCTTAGTCTTGATCACGGTGAGGGAGAGGTTGTTGTCCTCGCACCACATGGTCAGGTCTCTGACCTCCTCCCTATAGGCTGTCGGTGTTGGAGTTGTGCTTGGCAGTGCAGTCATGAGTGAACAGGGAGTACAGGAGTGGACTGAGCACGCACCCCTAAGGGGCCCCCGTGTTGAGAATCAGCGTGGCGGATGTGTTGTTACCTACCCTTACTATCTGGGGGCGGCCAGTCAGGAAGTCCAGGATCCAGTTGCAGAGGGAGGTGTTTAGTCCCAGGGTCCTTCGTGCCCTCAAAGCTCATCACTAAGCTATGGTGTTGAACACTGAGCTGTAGTTAATGAATAGCCTTCTCACATAAGTGTTCCTTTTGTCCAGATGGGAAAGAGCAGTGTGGAGTGCAATAGAGATTGCATCATCTGTGTATCTGTTGGGGCGGTATGCAAATTGGTGTGGGTCTAGGGTTTCTGGGATAATGATGTTGATGTGAGCCATGAGCCATGGCCTTTCAAAGCACTTCATGCTTACAGACACGAGTGCTACAGGTCGGTAGACATTTAGGCAGGTTACCTTAGTGTTCTTGGGCACAGGGAATATGGTGGTCTGCTTAAAACATGTTGGTAATACAGACTCGGTCAGGGAGTTTCTCTGCATTAAAGTCACAGGCCACTCGGAGCACCGTCTCTGAATGAGCGTTTTCCTGTTTGATTATGACTGAATACAGCTCATTTAGTGCGGATCTAGTGCCAACCTCGCTCTTTTGTTGTAGGGAGACAGCTACGAAAAATACAGATGAAAACTCTCAAGGTAGATAGTGTGGTCGAAAGCTTATCATGAGATACTCAGGTGAGCAAAACTTTGAGACTTCCTTAGATATCGTGCACCAGCTGTTATCTCCTGAAGTCTCACCACAGTTTATTACCACTTAGCAGACAGTTCCAGTCCCCCCCAGATACGGAAAACCTGGAGGGGCTCTTGCTGTCTTATTTTATGTCCACAGAGTTATAGCCGGGTCGGTTCAAACATAGGCTAAGGATTCTCTTTGCTTACTTTAGACACACACACACATACATTCCTTCTTCCACAATGGTTATCATTTCCAATTAACCCTTGTCCATGCTACATAACCTCTTTCTTAGGAACTAACATTATTAATCAGATATTGTAAAACAGGGTAGAGTTTAATTAGTTGTAGTTCTATTTAAATGTTCACATTGTTTAGTCATTATTCATACAATTCATAACACACCTGCCGATCTATAAATTATGTCTCCGTAATCTAGCATGGGTAGGATGGTCATCTGAATCAGGGTTAGTTTCCTCTATCGTAATCGCTCCTCTTTCACCCCAGCTGCCAAACTAAGTCTAGATGTATCTTTAGCCTGCAGCTCTGAAGGCCAAGCATTTCACTGTATGTGTCAGGCAGGCAGTCAGAAAGGCAGAGTGCGAAGGTGGCAGACAGACAGACAGGCAGGAAATCAAGCAGGCTGAAATGCAGACAGGCTGGCAGACACTAGATGGTCAGTGTGTGTTTGTTGGCCCTTGTGCTCCCATCATTAAAGAGCTCATGTTGTTACACCTTTAAATCCTCTTAGCTCTCGCTTGATGTGGCACCTAGGGCTAGTTTCGGGACAAATAGCAGCATTATTTATCTCGTTAGTGATAAATATAGCCCATTGCATGGGTACATTTGTGGATAAAAACACTGATAATGGTGTCTCAACAGTGTGTTTTTTGTTTGTGGCCATTTCTGTGAACAAGCTTGCCGTTTTCATCTACAGGCCTTTTTTTTTTTTTTCAAAACTCATACTCATCTCTTGGTGAAAATGGCTATCTTCAGCTCTAGGCTTCGTGGCTTCAGCTGGCACATTAAGAGTCTGACACTCTCTCTACTATGGCTGCATGTAAGCTTCATAATAGTCACACACAGCCTTGATCAGGCATTTCATTACGACTTTGACGTCATACCTGTCACCTTCTTTCCATCAGGCTGCAGCACACTGACAATTTTTTTTTACAGTGCATTCAGGAAGTATTCAGAACCTTTGACTTTTTCCACATTTTGTTAAGTTACAGCCTTATTCCAAAATCTATTTTGGAATGTACTTATTTACATAAGTATTTAGACCCTTTACGATGAGACTCGAAATAGAGCTCAGTTGCATCCTGCTTCCATTGATCATCCTTGAGATGCTTTATACAACTTGATTGGAGTCCACCGGTGGTAAATTAAATTGCTAAGATTTGGAAGGGACACACTTGTCTTTATAAGGTCCCACAGTTGAGAGTGCGTGTCAGAGCAGAAACCAAACCATGAGGTCGAAGGAATTGCCCGTAGGGGCCATAGACAGGATTGTGTCGAGGCAAATGGAAGAAGGTCAAACTAAGCAATCGGGGGAGAAGGGCTTTGGTCAGGGAGGTGACGAAGAACACGATGGTCCCTCTGACAGAGCTCCAGAGTTCCTCTGTGGAGATGGGAGAACCTTCCAGAAGGACAACCATCTACAGTACCTTCGGAAAGTATTCAGACCCCTTGACTTTTTCCACATTTTGTTAGGTTAGAGCCTTATTCTAAAATGGATTAAATCATGTTTTTCCCTCATCAATCTACACACAATACCCCATAATGACAAAGCAAAAACAGTTTTTAGAAATGTTTGCTAATAAAAAATGAAATGTCACATTTACATAAGTATTTAGACCCTTTACTCGGTACATTTTTTAAGCACCTTTGGCAGGGATTACAGCCTCGAGTTTTCTTGAGTATGACGCTACAAGTTCGGCACATCTGTATTTGTGGAGTTTCTCCCATTCTTCTCTGCAGATCCTTTCAAGCTCTGTCAGGTTGGATAGAGAAAGTTGCTGCACAGCTCTTTTCAGGCCTCTCCAGAGATAATTTCTTCAGATAATATTTTCAGGTCTCAGAAGTCTGGCAAAGCCTCCTC
Source organism: Oncorhynchus clarkii lewisi (assembly GCF_045791955.1). Classification (NCBI taxonomy): domain Eukaryota; kingdom Metazoa; phylum Chordata; class Actinopteri; order Salmoniformes; family Salmonidae; genus Oncorhynchus; species Oncorhynchus clarkii. Next base: position 42,676,429 of record NC_092150.1, read on the forward strand.
ACCTTCTTACCTTTCTCATTGATCACAGATGGTAAAACTACTAGACGGAGTTTCACCATGTTCCTTCCATCTGTCAAGTCCAGCAGAACAACATGTGTAAATATTCTCCTACATGCTTCATCCCTCATCCCACGTCCCTCCACTGATCTGACTGGACTGAATAAGCAGAACTAGGAGATAATTCATGAGATGAGGCAAGGTGTTGGCAGGAGCCCTTACATACAGTATGCAAAGTCACTTCCTGACCAGTCCATTCAAAGACTATAAGGAAGTGGGACACAAATAGAGAGGGAGCCTCTTTAACAAGTACATCCATGGCTTGGATATTTGCCAGGCAAGGTTATGGCACATAGTTCTCCAAAACCAGCTGAAGTGTATGATGCACTTTAAATGCAAAGCATACCTAATTCAATTTTTAAATGATTTTTCAGAAGTGCTGCTTAAATCTTCTCTCTCTCTGTCTACAAAAAGGCTAAGGCACTGAAGCAGATAATTTCAGTCCTTCTGACAAGAATAAAAAACAACCCTTTGCAGAGACTGGTTGATTTATATTGTCACATATATGCAGGTGGAGAGGAGTAGAGGTGTTTCATCCATGGTAGTGATGGATGAGATGAGGACGTGCAAGCGGAGGAAGGGAGTGACATTGCTGCAGGCATTTGATCCTATCACAGAAATCGAAGCTGTTTCTTTGTTTTTTCCCCATCACAACACAACAACTGATGTTTGAGTAAAACGCTTGTGTTGTGTGGTAGGCTCAGTAGCATGAGGACACAATGGGTATGATTAAACATAAGTTTACTCTGCAAGCATAGAACTCCATCACAGCATACATCATCAGCACGTGCATACTCTTCTTCTACATATCTCTATATCATCGAAGTAGGTACTTCCATTCTGAATGTAATATATTTTTTATAGTTCATGTATGTCTCTCGTGGTAATCTTGGGTAGTGCAGCAGAAAACAACTGCTTGAGACATCAATAAACTATTGGGGCAGACTGTGGAGATCCTGTGGGAGGGACAGAGGGCCTTGACGAAAAGACTGAAACACACGCAGTCCAGTCAGTGTTCTTTCATGTCTTTTTTAATGCTGCCTCTCTTTAGTAGATTGCTTGGGAATTTTACAACCTACTGACTAAGGTGAAGGTCTGTATTTTTTCTCATGATAACGACTTACCCTTTGTTCTTCATCTACATTACAGTGTGCTACTGTATAAATCCATATCCTGAACCCCTATCTGCTACAGCCAGCTGGTACAATAAATAGACAAGTGTGTTGGCAGTCCATTTGCACATGTTGGATGGAAGTGTCTTCCTCAGAATGTGTATTACTCATGTATATAGAAGACATACTCCTTTTAGAGAGTAGCCTTGGGAGTTGAGTGAGTTTACTAATCCTTTATGTGTGGTGTTTTATGGTGTTACGGTCATGTACATATAATTAAATCAATCTTAGAAGGTTAGAAGGTGTTTGGTATGGCTTAATTCCCATGATAGATAATATGCTGTATTTATCCAACAGCTCAAGCAGTGCTGAAGTGAATGTAAAGCTATAACCACATTTAAGCTAGTAAATTGACTGGAAAAAATTACCCCATGTGACAACTGTGTCTGCCAAATTGCATGGTGCTTTTGCAATTACACAGTTCTCTCATTGAGCAACACCACCTCCGCCACACTGATCCTCAACAGGGGGCTGCACGGGGTGCTTGCTCAGCCCCTTCCTGTAAGCCCTTTTCACCTATGACTGCGTGGCGATGCACGTCTCCAATTCAATCATCAAGTTTGATGTGGTAGCCATAATTGGTTGCCATGATTACCATTAACGACAAAACAGCCTACAGGGCTGCTGTGCTTCTAGCTCCTAGGCAACATTGCAGTATATTCTTTTTTAATGGGTTATTTCTTACATTATTAGCCCAGAAATGTTTTTGTGTTATTACATACAACCGGAAATAACTTTTGGATATCAGATCGACAGTAACTCCTCAGCATTACGACCAGGAATATGACTTTCCTGAATTGTTCGTACCTCCCAGGGCAATTTAACTGTTTCTAGAGGCTAATCCAAAACAGAGAGAAGAGGTATTCGGAGTGGACTCCAACCTAGAATACCTCCCAATCAAGTTACCTCCCAAGAGAATTCTCTTCGGTTATAGTTACAGACGTGTATATTCCCCATCAAGCCAATAGAACGACGGCCCTCTAAGAACTACACTGGACTCTATGCAAACTGGAAACCACATATCCCGAGGTCGCATTTATTGTAGCCGGGGATTTTAACAAAGCTAGTCTGAGGAAAACGCTACCGAAGTTCTACCACCACATTGACTGTAGCACTCGCTCTGAGAAAACATTGGACCACTATTACTCAACTTTTTGAAATGCCTACAAGGCCTTCCCCCGCCCTCCCTTTGGAAAATCAGATCAGTACTCCATTTTGCTCCTCCCTTCCTATAGGCAGAAACTCAAACAGGAAGTACCCGTGCTACGGACTATTCAACGTTGATCTGACCAATCGGAATCCATGTTTCAAGATTGTTTTGATCACGCGGACTAGGATTTGTTTCCTGGTAGCCTCTCAAAATATTGACAAATACACGGATACTGTGACTGACTTTATCAGGAAATGTATAGGAAATATTGTTCCCACTGTGACTATTAAAACCTACCCAAACCAGAAACCGTGGATAGATGGAAGCATTCGTTTAAAACTGAAAGCGCAAACCATTGCATTGAACCATGGCAAGGTGACTGAGAATATGGCCGAATACAAACAGTGGTGTTATTCCCTCCAACTCAATCATCAAGTTTGCAGATGGCACAACAGTACTAGGCTTGATTACCAACAATGAAGAGACAGCCTACAGGGAGGAGGTATGGGCCCTGGGTGTGTGGTGCCAGGAAATTAACCTCTCACTGAATGTTAACAAAACAAAGGAGCTGATTGTGGACTTCAGGAAATGGCAGAGGGAGCACCCCCCTATCCACACCGACTGGACCTCAGTGGAGAAGATGGAAAGCTTCAAGTTCCTCTGTGTACACATCACTGACAAACTGAAATGGTCCACCCACACAGACAGTGTGGTGAAGAAGGTGCAACAGTGCCTCTTCAACCTCAGGAGGCTGAGGAAATGTGTCTTGGCACCTAAAACACTCACAAACTTTTACAGATGCACATTTGAGAGCATCCTGTCAGGCTGTTTCACCTCCCGCAACCACAGGGCTCTCCAGAGGGTGGAGTGGTCTGCCCCTCGCATCACCAGGGGCAAACTACCTGCCCTCCAGAACACCTAAAGCACCCGATGTCACAAGAAGGCCAAAAAAATAATCAAGGACATCAACCACCAGAGCCACTGCCTGTTCACCCCACTATCACACAGAAGGTGAGGTCAGTACAGGTACATCAAAGCTGGGACAGAGAGACTGAAAAACTACAGAGTTGGGGAAACACGTCTGGACCTGAATTGTGATTACTGCAGATGCCAAAACAATAACAAGTTTGTGTTCTGGTATTGCAATGCTGTAATCGCTGCCAAAGGTGCTTCAACAAAGTACTGAGTAAAGGGTCTGAATACTTATGTAAAGGTGATATTTCCATACTTCTTTGGCAATAAATCAGCAACCATTTAAAAAAAATCTGTTTTTGCTTTGTCATTACAGGGTATTGTGTGTAGGTTGATGAGAAAACAATGTAATACATTTTTGAATAAGGCTGTGACCTAACAAAATGTGGAAAAAGTCAAGGTGTCTGAATACTTTCTGTAGGCACTGTATATATTGTCCATACTGTCTATAAACAGTATGGACAAGTTAGTTATATACTATATATATATATATATATATATATATATATATATATATATATATATATATGCTGATATTGCTCGTTCAGATGTTGGTCATTGTGATATTTCTTAATTTCTTGTTTTTTCTATTTTTTGTACTGTTAGACATTTATTGTATTGCTGGACCTAGAAACACAAGCATTTCGCTGCACCTGCTTTAAAATCTTCTAATATGTGTACGCAACAAATAAACATTGACTTGATTCTTGTAAATGCTCTTATTCTGTATTTTGCCAGAAGCTCCCTATCACATGTGCAAAAAAATGCTGCTATCTTTATATTGACCAAAAGCAAAGTTAAAGTTAAAGTTTCAGATAAATGTGATTGTGGCGTCCTTTACCTAGCCATGTAGGGGTATGCAGCTCAGAGGGAGGCAGCTCGTACGACGGGGGTATTTTCGACGGTGTGTCACTTTGCTTTAAGTAACCCTTAATGTCCACTGCTGAGTCACAGGTGTGTGGCTCCTGGAGCTCTTTTTCCAAACAGTGACTCTCTATTCAGGGTTATTTTGGGAGACCTGTGGCACACACACACACACACACACACACTACATGACCACAGGAGGAGTGTGACGCGAATACACGTGCTGCTTGCAGTAGCCAGGCAGCAGCACGGCTGTGCAAGGTGACTTTCGAAAACGTGTGTGTGAAGAGTGTGTGATATCTTGATGTCCCAGGTGGCCTTTCTGCAGCTGAACTTAGGCTTGCATGCAAACCCACACCCGGGACATTGATTTCCTGGTCTAAGCAGCAGCCCTGGTTGTGAAGCCTTTGGCTTGAAGAGCTGTGATCCCTGGATCCTCCTGGATGAGGTCTATGAAAAACAGATTAAAGGACACAGGAACAATAGCCTGGAGAGAAAAGAGAGGAGAACAGACATGATCAATACACCACCAACAAGTGTTGTAGTACTCGAGGAGTCCGGTCTCGAGACCACATATTGAGTGTCTCGGGCTTGTCTCGGTGTCAGATACAGTATTCAGACCTCTTGGCTTTTTCCACATTTTGTTACGTTACAGCCGTATTCTGAAATGGAAAAAATATATATATCCTCATCTATCTACACACAATACCCCATAATTTCTGAAAATGTATTAAAAAGACTGATATCACATTTACGTGATATTCAGACCCTTTACTCAATACTTTGTTGAAGCACCTTTGGCAGCAATTACAGCCTTGAGTCTTCTTGGGTATGATGCTACAAGCTTGGCATACTTATATTTGGGAAATTTCTCGCATTCTTCTCTGCAGAACCTTTCGAGCTCTATCAGGTTGGATGTGGAGCGTTGCTGCACAGCTATTTTCACATATTTCCAGAGATGTTCGATCGGGTTCAAGTGCAGGCTCTGGCTGGGCCATTTAAGGACTTTCAGAGAATTGTCCCAAAGCCACTCCTGCGTTGTCTTGGCTGTGTGCTTAGGGTTGTTGTCCTGTTAGAAGGGGAACCTTCACCCCTGTCTGAGGTCCTGAATGCTCTGGAGCAGGTTTTCATCAAGCATCTCTCTGTACTTTTTATTTGTTAATCTTTCCCTCGATCCTGACTAGTCTCCCAGTCCCTGCCGCTGATAAACATCCCCACAGCATGATGCTGCAGAAACATAGCATCACTTAATGCGCCCAGCTGAATCAAACAGGCCTGAGGCTGAGCAAAGCTTCGGGGCTGACACACACAGAGACAGCATCAACACTGATAATGCTACCAGCAACATTAGTTACACTGCTTACACAACCTAAGATAGCCTTCATCGGCTGCTTCATCAGCTGGTCTCCGAAGATCCCGCAGGTGAAGAAGCTGGATTTCTAGGTCCTGGGCTGACGTGGTTACACGTGGTCTGCGGTTGTGAGGCCGGTTGGATGTACTGCTAAATTCTCTAAAACGACGATGGAGACAGCTTATGGTAGAGAAATTAAAATGAACTTCTCTGGACATTCCTGCAGTCAGCATACCAATTGCACACTCACTCAAAACTTGAGACATCTGTGGCATTGTGTCGTGTGACATAACTGCACATTTTAGAGTGGCCTTTTATTGTCTCCGGCACAAGTTGTACCTGTGTAATGATCATCTTCTTGATATACCACACCTGTCGGGTGGATGGATTATCTTTGCACAGGACAAATTTTCACTAACAGTGGCATAAACAATTTGTGCACATAATTTGAGAGAAATAAGCTTTTTGTGAGTATGGACAATTTATGGTATCTTTTATTTCAGCTCATGAAGCATGTGACCAACACTTTACATGTTGTGTTTATATTTTTGTTCAGTATAGCAACAAGATCCTTTTCGATAACACCTGCTGCAGCCGCTGCTAACTAGCCTACAACAAAAGCTGGCTAGCTAGACTGTGGGAAAACTACTGCTCACTATTGTGCAGTGAACTGTCGGCCTTCAAGAATGAAGAAGTTTCGATACGTTTTTGTGAAATGTGATTGGTTGATTCCACTGTCACAGCAAAATTATGCTAGATACAGTGGCAAAAAAAACTGTGTGAACCCTTTGGAATTACCTGGATTTCTGCATAAATTGGTCATAAAATTGGATTACAGGCAACATCCACATTGAGGTAAAGGCTAGAGCTTAAGCTTTCAAAGAGCGGGAAATTAATCTGTATGCTTATAAGAAATCCTGCTATGTCCTCAGACGAAACATCACACAAGCAAAGCGTCAATACCGGATTAAGATTGAATCCTACTACACTGGCTCAGATGCTCGTCAGATGTGGTAGGGCTTGAAAACTATTACAGACTACAAAGGGAAGCCCAGACGCAAGCTGCCCAGTGGCGCGAGCCTACCAGATGAGCTAAATGCCTTTTATGCTCACTTCAAGGCAAGCAACACTGAAGCATGCACAAGAGCACCAGCTGTTCTGGATGACTGTGTGATATTGCTCTTGGTAGCCTATGTGAACAAAACCTTTAAACAGGTCAACATTCACAAAGCCACTGGGCCAGACGGATTACCAGGACGTGTACTCAAAGCATACGCGGACCAACAGTCAAGTGTCATCACTGATATTTTCAACCTCTCCCTGACCGATTCTGTAATACCTACATGTTTCAAGCAGACCACCATAGTCCCTGTGCCCAAGGAAGTGAAGGTAACCTGTCTAAATGATTACTGCTCACGTCTGTAGCCATTAAGTGCTTTGAAAGGCTGGTCATGACTCCAATTCGCATACCGCCCCAACAGATCCACAGAGGACGCAATCTCAATCACACTGAACACCTATGTGAGAATGCTTTTCATCAACTACAGCTCAGCGTTCAACACCATAGTGCCCACGAAGCTCATCACTAAGCTAAGGACTCTGGGACTAAACACTTTCCTCTGCAACTGGATGCTGGACTTCCTGACGGGCCCCCCCAGGTGGTAAGGGTAGGCAACAACACGTCTTCCACGCTGATCCTAAACACTGGGGCCCCTCAGGGGTGTGTACTTAGTCCCCTCCTGTATTCCCTGTTCACCCACTACTGCGTGGCCAAACACAACTCCAACACCCTCGTTAAGTTTGCTGATGACACAACAGTTGTAGGCCTGATCACCGACAATAATGAGACAGCCAATAGGGAAGAGGTCAGAGAACTGGTAGTGTGGTGCCAGGACAACAACCTTTCTCTCAATGTGAGCAAGACAAAGGAGCTGATCGGGACTACAGGAAAAGGCGGGCCGAACAGTCCCCCATTAACTTCGACGGGCTGTAATGGAGCGGGTCGAGAGTTTCAAGTTCCTTGGAGTCCACATCACCAACAAACTATCATGGTCCAAACATACCAAGAAAGTCGTGAAGAGGGCACGACAAAACCTTTTCCCCCTCAGGAGACTGGAAATATTTGGCATAGGTCCCCAGATCCTCAAAAGGTTCTACAGCTGCACCATCGAGAGCATCCTGACCGGTTGCATCACCACCTGGTATGGCAACTACTCGGCGTCTGACCATAAGGCGCTACAAGAGGGTAGTGCAAACGGTCCAGTACATCACTGGGGCCAAGATTCCTGCCATCCAGGACCTACATAATAGGCGGTGTCAGAACATTTTCAGAGACTCCAATCATCCACTGTTTTCTCTTCTACTGCACAGCAAGCAGTACCGGAGTGCCATGTCTAGGCCCAAAAGGCTCCTCAACAGCTTCTACCCCCAAGCCATTAGACTGCTGAACAATTCATAAAAATCGCCACTGGACAATTTACATTGACAACCCCCTTGTGCACTGCTGCTACTGTTTGTTTGTTACCTATGCATAGTCACTTCGCCCCCACCGACATGTACTGATTACCTCAAATAGCCTGTATCCCTGCACAATGACACAGTGCCCCCTGTATATAGCCTCTTTATTGTTATTCTTATTGTGTTCATTTTTATTTTTACTTTTTATTGTAGCCTACTTGGTAAATATTTTCTTCTTCTTGAACTCCACTGTTGGTTAAGGGCTTGTAAGTAAGCATTTCACGGTAAAGTCTACACTTGTTGTGTTCGGCACATGTGGCAAATAAAGTTTGATTTGATTTGAAAGTGAATCATGGTGGTGACAGCATCATGCTGTGGGGATGTTTTTCAGTGGCAGGGAATCGGAGACTGGTCAGAATCAAGGGAAAGATGAACGAAACAAAGCACAGAGAGATCCTTGATGAAAACCTGCTCCAGGGCGCTCAGGATCTGGGGGCAAAGGTTCACCTTCCAACAGGATTACGACCCTAAGTTTTCATCCAAGACGATGCAGGAGTGGCTTCGGGACAAATCTCTGAATGTCCTTGAGTGGCCCAGCCAGAGCTTGGACTTGAACCCAATCTAACATTTCTGGAGAGACCAGAAAAAATACCTGTGCAGCGACGCTCCCCATCCAACCTGACAGAGCTTGAGAGGATCTGCAGTGAAGAATCTCCCCAAATACAGATATGCCAATTTATTTGTATTTTTTTTCCTAGGCAAGTCAGTTATGAACAAATTCTTATTTTCAATGACAGCCTAGGAACAGTGGGTTAACTGCCTTGTTCAGGGGCAGAACAACAGATTTTTACCTTGTCAGCTCGGGGATTTGAATCTTTCAGGTTAATAGTCCAACACTCTAACAACTAGGCTACCCTACCGCGTCATACCCAAGAAGCTGTAATTGCTGCCCAAGTTTCTTCAACAAAGTACTGAGTAAACTGTCTGAATACTTATGTAAAAGTAATATTTCATTTTTTTGCAAACATTTATAAAAACCTGTTTTGCTTTGTCATTATGAGGTATTTTGTTAGATTGATGAGGGGGAGAAAACTATTTAATACATTTTAGAATAAGGCTGTAACGTAACAAAATGTAGACAAAGTGAACGGTTCTGAATACTTTCCGAAGGCACTGTATATAGAGAGGGAGAGGGAGGGGGAGAAAGAGATAGGGAGGATGGCACTAGACTAATAACGTAAATTCCTCAAGGTTTATCAGATAATGTTGAATGTTATATTAATGGAACCCGGACTGAGGCTGTCATGATAGTGGAGCAGCAACAGTATTATAAACCAATCACTGCACTGTAAATACATACATTTATATTGTGCATTGCTTTACTGACCATGTACTTGGAGAGAAAAGGTATCAACAATAGATACGATATAAAGTCTATGATGTGATAATACGGTATGAACCAAACTGCAGCAACATAGGCAAGGAAAACATTCCTCAGTCAAATTGCTTCGGCTAGGGGCATATCGTGTCAAAGTTTGTATAAGCCTTAATGACAACAATAGAATTGTTTCGCAAAAGAACAGGAAAGTTTTAGTCATTAGGCAGTCACCCAGGCAGTCCGTTGTATTCACTGAATATTCTCCAGCAATCTCGCTCCAGGGTACAATATATATTTATTTGAAAATTATTAACAAAGATTCTCATGACTTTTAAAGAGAAAGAGAGAATAACAGAGCCTGTATTCATCCTTTTTATTGTCTGCTGTGGATATATTATATTTAGGAAGTAAATGTGTCATCTAACAGTTGCAATGTATTAGTATCTCAAAGGTTCTGGTGTTTAGAGCCAGTGGGTTTGGGTTAGTAATATAACACCTTGCAATTTTTAAACATGGTTAAAAATAGATTGATATGGCATAAACCATAGCATTGATATGAATTAGCTAATGGATAATATAAGGTAGCATGGCTACTTACACTGAGTGTACAAAACATTAGGAACAACTTTCTAATATTGAGTTACGTACACCCCTTTTTCCCCTTAGTACAGTGTCAATGTTTCAGGCCATGGGCTCTACAAGGTGTTGAAAGCGTTCCACAGGGATGCTGGCCCATGTTGACTCCAGTGCTTGATGTCCTTTGGGTAGTGGATCATTCTTGATACACACAGGAAACTGTTGAGTTTGAAAACCCCAGCAGCGTTGCGGTTCTTAACACACCCAAACAGGTGTGGCTGGCACCTACTACCATACCCTGTTCAAAGGCACACATATTTTGTCTTGCCCATTCACCCCTGAATGGCACACATAAACAATCCATGTCTCAATTGTCTCGAGGCTTAAAAATTATAATTTAACCTGTTTCCTACCCGTCATCTACACTGATTGAAGTGGATTTAGCGGGTGACATCAATAAGGGATCATAACTTTCACTTGGATTCACCTGGTCAGTCTATGTCATGGGTAGAGCAGGTGGTCCTAATATTTTTTACACTCAGGACCTTCAGAAAGTATTCACACCCCTTAACTTTTTACATATTTTGTGTTACAGCCTTAATTTCAAATGGATTCCATTTAGATGTTGTGTCACTGACCTACCCACAATACCCCATAATGTCAAAGTGGAATTATGTTTTTAGAAACTTGTACAAATTAATAAAAAATGAAAATGTGAAATGTATTCAACCCTTTTGTTATGGCAAGCCTAAATAACTTTGGGAATATAAATGTCCTTAAAACAAGTCATGTAATAAATTGCATGGACTAACTTTCTATGCAATAATGGTGTTTAACATGATTTTGGAATGACTACCCCATCTCTGTTGACCCCACACAACTGAGCAAGTGGACAAGTACATTAGTGTCTAGTTTGAGAAACAGACGCCTCACAAGTCCTCAACTGGCAGCTTCATTAAATAGTAAAATACCAGTCTCAACGTCAACAGTGAAGAGGCAACTCCGGGATGCAGGCCTTCTATGTAGAGTTGCAAAGAAAAAGCCATATCTCAGACTGGCCAATAAAAAAAAGATTAAGATGGTCAAAAGAACAGACACACTGGACAGAGGATCTCTGCCAAGAAGGCCAGCATCCCAGAGTCGCCTCTTCACTGTTGAAATGATCATGTGACAAATGCAGTGGAAATACTTTTTAACGCATTTGTTGACAGAATAACCATAATGTTGTGATGCTGTTTTGTGGTTCTCCCACTACAACTTGTCAAAGCATGCAGTTTATTAGACTATAGATAAAATATAATCTTATTCAAATTGTTATCATGTAGCCTACCCTCTTGCCCTCTATCTGCGAGCTGTTAGCTAGAAAACACATGCCAAGACCAGAATGGGCACATTTGCTGTTTATCGCAGACATTTTGTGCCAAAACCATCAACAGAGTTAAAACCAGGGGATAGAACTGGTTCAGGCAACAGAACCCAAAACCCTGTTTTGAGGAACAGCAACAGAACTGAGAATAAAAGTGATCTCTAGGTTCCAGAACAGATCCATCATTTTAAAATCGTAAGAACTGGTTAATTAAGTGATAATGACCCAAGAAGCCGGTGTTTGGAGGATATAATGGTACGGGTGCCAATATATCCTCCAAACACAGGCTTCGAGGGCATTATCACTTTTACACAACGGGTTACCAACATATTCAAATAATGATTGACATATTTTCATTAAAAATACTATTTTGATGAATTTATTCTTACTATTTCATCCTTCCACAAGATATAGCCCCGAAACAAATATAGGGTGGCTAGTCGTTTGTTCTATTGGTTCGGTTGCCAGAGACATGACCCAGTCGTTCAGTCTTTTTGTTCTGTATCTATGGACGCGGCCCAGTCGTTGGTTCAAAAGGTTCTATTGCCATACTGACTGGAAACGTTCTTATCCCTTGCATGCTACCTAGCCAATTACGGCTAACTTACAGTCATGTCAAATATTGCAGACAGAATAACAACAGTAGCTGAATTGGTTTTCTAGTGACATTTACATAGATATATCTATAACAATGAGCTAATTGAGGCACGATTTCCCCTAGCATGGAAAATGTGTTCACTCATCAGGACACTGTTGTTCAGAGGAGCTAGCCAACAACACAGCTACAGTAAAACAATCACTTCAAACTGAAGCTGGAAAGAAAAAAATGAATGCCAGCTGATTCATGATTTCAACTGGCTAAGAAACGCTGCCAACCTCCTCTCTCACTCTCTCTTGTACTACTCCCGAACCCTACACGTCCATTACTATGGGACAGTTGGAGAAATTTTGCAAATTTCGGAGATTTAGACAGTAATGTTAATACAACTCTCCGCTGTTGAAATCTAAATGTTAGTCTAAAAGAAATGTTTGATAATGTTTTGATGCTTTTTATAGTGGAGGTAAAGTGTATTACTTCCCTGCCTGGGCTGATGAGACAGTGGATTGCACAGTCAGATGGAACAGAGTAGGCATTTTAACATCATAGATTTAACTTGTGGAATAGACACCGGCTGGAATGCACTTTTAAACAATCAGCATTCAGGACTAGACCCACCTGTTGTATAAAACCTGTTAAAATCTGATGCCCTCTGGTGGTATTTTGAGGGGGAATAGTTTTTGTTGTGCCCTCCTCACGACTGTCTTGGTGCGCTTGGACTTGGTCTTGGTGCGCTCAACCTGCTCCACTACAGCCCCGTCCTCCTTTTCCCGTAGTCCACAATCATCTCCTTTGTCTTGATCACGTTGAGGGAGCGGTTGATGTCCTTGCACCACATGGTCCTCCCTATAGGCTGTCTCGTTGTTGTTGGTGATCAGGCCTACCACTGTTGTGTCATAGGCAAACTTAATGATGTTGTTGGAATCGTGCCTGGCCGTGCCGTCATGAGTGAACAGGGAGTACATGAGGTTACTGAGCACGCACCATTGAGGGGCCATGTGTTGAGGATCAGCGTGGTGAATGTGTTGTTACCTACCCTTACTGGGAGCGGCCAGTCAGGAATTCTAGGATCCAGTTGCAGAGGGAGGTGTTTAGTCCCAGGGTCCTTAGCTTAGTGATGAGCTTTGAGGGCACTATGTTGTTGAACGCTGAGCTGTCGTCAATGAATAGCATTCTCACATAGATGTTCCTTTTGTCCAGGTGTGAAAGGGCAGTGTCGAGTGCAATAGAGATTGCATCATCTGTGAAACTGTTGGGGCGGTATGCCAATTGGAGTGGGTCTTGGGTTTCTGGGATAATGGTGTTGATGTAATACTTGACCAGCTTTTCAAAGCACTTCATGGCTACAGATGTGAGTGCTACAGGTTGGTAGTCATTTAGTCAGGTTGCATGGTGGTCTGTTTGAAACAAGTTAGTATTACAGACTTAGACAGGGAGAGGTTGAAAATGTCAGCAAAGACACTTGCCAGTTGGTCAGTGCATGCTCGGAGTACACGTCATGGCAATCTGTCTGGCCCAGCAGCCTTGTGAATGTTGACCTGTATAAAGGTCTTATCTCACATTGGCTGCAGAGAGCGTGATCACACAGTCGTCTGGAACATTTGATGCTCTCATGCATGTTTCAGTGTTACTTGCCTTGAAGTGAGCATAGATGTAATTTAGCTTGTCTGACCACTTTTTTATTGACCGAGTCACTGGTGCTTCCTGCTTTAATTTTTGCTTGTAAGCAGGAATCCTTAGGATAGAATTATGGTCAGATTTGCCAAATGGAGGGGGAGGGAGAGCTTGGTGTGCGTCTGTGTATGGAGTAAATATGTCACCAATTATCATTCCAAAAGGAATATATTTTACCTAATGGTGGAGCTCTAAACATTTGCAACCTCCCATAGAAACAGCCATTTTATAAGTGCATGGCTCGTGTAACGTGCCATGAGTTCATTTTTCGTCTTACAGGAATGAGGTACAGTGACCGGCCAGTTTATTGGATACACCACCCCGTTCACTAGAATGGATCTCCCCTACATTCAGTGAATCACGTGGTCGTGCCTTGTTATATAAAGCAGACAGGCATAGAGTCATTCAGTTACTGTTTGAATGAATGAATGGGCAAAACGAGTGACCTAAACAACTTTGAGTGTGGTACAGTATGATCGTCTGTGTCAGGCACGCTGGATCCAATATCTCAGAATCATGGGCTTTCCATGCACAAGAGTGTCTAGGGTTTTCCATGAATGTTGCGACAAACAAAAACATCCAGTCAGCGGCAGTACTGTGGGAGAAAACAGCTTGTTGATGACAGGTCGAAGGAGAATGGCAAGAATGGTGCAAGCTAACAGGCGGGCCAAAAACAGACAAATAACAGCAGTGGTGTGCAGAACGGGTATCTCGGAACACACAACTCGTTGATCCTTGTCATGGATGAACTATTAAAGCAGACATCCACACCCGATTCCACTTCTATCAGCTAAAAACAAAAAAGAAGCAGCTGCAGTGGGCACATGATCGCCAATACTGGACAATTGAGGAGTGGAAAAACATTGCCTGGAACATGACAGCAACTTCAATTTACTTGAATGACCTGCTTGTGTCCCCAGACCTCAACCCAATAAAGAAACTATGGGATGAGATGGAACGGGCTGTTCGCAGTATGAATGTAACGCCATCCAAACTGCAGCAACTGTGTGATGCCATCGTGTCAGCATGGACCAACATCCCTGTGGAACATTTCTGTAAACAACTAGCTTACTCATTCCAAGCTTCTCTATCCGTGATAATGGGTCGAGTAAATAAACAAATAAAGGAAGGGCATGCCTAGTCAGTTGCACAACTAAATGCATTCAACCGAAATGTGTCTTCTGCATTTCATCCAACGCCTCTGAATCAGAGAGCTATTGTTTACCTTTGATGATCTTCGGATGTTTTCACTCAAGAGGCTCCCAACAAATGTTCCTTTTGTTCCATAAAGATATTTTTTATATCCAAATACCTCCGTTAGTTTGGTGTGTTATGCCCAGGAATCCACCGGAAAGAGCGGTCACGACAACGCAGACAAAAATTCCAAATTATATCCATAATGTCTACAGAAAAATGTCAAACGTTTTTTATGAACAATCCTCAGGGTGTTTTTCAAATATCTATTCGGTAATATATCAACCGGGACAGTTGGCTTTTCACTAGGACCGGGAGTATCAATGGCCGCCTTTCTCTTTTGCGCACAACTCACTTTGAGAGCCCCCACCTCTCCACTTACGCAATGCGGTCGTTCACGCTCATTCTTCAAAATAAAAGCCTGAAACTATGTCTAAAGGCTGTTGACACCTTAGGGAGGCCATAGAAAAAGGAATCTGGTTGATATCCCTTTAAATGGGCAATGAGGATGCATAACAACAGAGAGGTTTCAAAAACAGGGGCACTTCCTGATTGGATTTTCCTCAGGTTTTAGCCTGCAATATCAGTTCTGTAACTCACAGACAACATTTTGGAAACTTTAGAGTGTTTTCTATCCTAATCTGTCAATTATATGCATATTCTAGCATCTGGTCCTGAGAAATAGGTTGTTTACTTTGGGAACGTTTTGGATATTGTGAAAGATTTGTCCCAAATACAATGCTTTTCATTTTTGAAATATTTAGGACTAACATATTCCTTGCCACCTATTCTGACACTAACTGCAACTCTTTGTTAAGTGTTGAAGTCATTTCAGTCACTGTAGTAGCTGACAAGTAAAGTGTTGCGACATCCATATACAGAGACACACTGGCTTTACTCAAAGCCAGTGGCATGTCGTTAGAAAAGATTGAAGGGGCCTAAACAGCTACCCTGGGGAATTCCTTATTCTACCTGGATTATGTTGGAGAGGCTTCCATTAAAGAACACCCTCTGTGTTCTGTTAGACAGGTAACTCTTTATCTACAATATAGCAGGGGAAGTAACGCCATAACACATACGTTTTTCCAGCAGCAGACTATGATCAATAATGTCAAAAGCTGCACTGAAGTCTAACAAAGCAGCCCCCACAATCTTTTTATTGTCAATTTATCAATAATCAGTCATTTGTGTATGTGCTGTGCTTGTGGAATGTGGAATGTCTTTCCTAAAACCCTAGACCAGACAAAACACATAAATCCCCCATGTCACACCCTGACCTAACCAAATTAATAAAGAAATCAAAGATAACTAAGGCCAGGGCGTGACAGCTATTATCTGCAGTAATTTTTCCTCCTGGTTGTCACACTCACTATAAGGAATCAGATATACTTGGATGTGTAGTGTCAGCGTTTGATACTGGCATGTCATGCCTAAGTCTGAAAAAAATCGGGTAGTTGGCAATATCAGTGGGTTTTGTGATGAACGAGCCATCTGATTCAATAAATGATGCAGCCAAGTTTACCTTTTTGCCCAAAATTTTCAAAGGTTTTGACTATCATTCTTTATATAATTTATTTTTGTTTCATAGTATAGCTTATTTTTTATTGTTATTCATAGTCACATGACTTCTCAATTTGCAGTACATTTGCCCATCAGTTGAGCTGCCAAAATTCTTTGCCATACCTTTTGCCTCATCCCTCTCAACCATAACATTTGTCAATTTCTCATGAATCAAAGGGGATTGAACAGTTTTTACAGTCATTTTCATAATGGGTGCATGATTATTAGTAACTGGAATAATCCATTTCAGAAATGTGTCAACTGCAGCGTCTGGTTGCTCCTCATTACACATCACAGAACAGCAAATATTATTTACATCAACAACATAAGAATCACTACAAAACTTATACACTATATTTGGCCCAGCCTTTTGAACTTTTATTTTCTTAGATATGGCCACTATATTGTGATCACTACATCCTATGGATTTGGATACTGTTTTAAAGCACATTTCTAGCTTGGTAGGTTACAGTGGAGGATGCTAAGGGGAGGACGGCTCATAATAATGGCTGGAACGCAGCAAATGGAATGGCATTAAACAAATGGAAACTACTTGGTTGATGTATTTGATACCATTCCACCTATTTTGCTCCAGCCATTACCACAAGCCCATCCGCCCCAAATAAGTTGCCACCAACCTCCTGTTGACTGATAACCTGAACCAGGTTGCAGGCACTGGTTAGAGTTTGTGGGCGGCTTGATGAAAGCCAGTCAATAGTTAAATCACCCAGAAAATATACCTCTGTTGATATCACATACATAATCAAGCATTTCACACATATTATCCAGATACTGACTGTTAGCACTTGGTGGTCTACAGTATCTTCCCACAAGAATGGGCTTTAGGTGAGGCAGATTTAACATGAGATCCTTTACAGGAATGTGGTTCTGAAAATAGACCGCAACACCGCCACCATTGGCATTTCTTTCTTTTCAGTACATGTTATAACCATGTATTGCTACCACTGTATCATGAAAGTGAGTTTCATAGATAGTCAGAATATGAATATCATGTTACAAGCAAGTTATTGAATTCATTAACCTTGTTTTTTAGGCTACATATCTTAATATGGGCTATTTGTAGCACTTTTCTAGGTTGCTTGAATGTTTTTAATGCTTTACTGGGAAGCTTATCAGAAGTAGACTTGCTCATGTTATTTATATTGGAGCTTATGGTGCACTATGAGCTGCACACGGTGGACTTCCTACTAGGGCTAAAATTCGCTAGCTAGCTAACTACCAACTGTAACAGTGTATTTAAGAGATAGCAAGTGCTCACTTACTGTATGTTTTCAATGAACATTTCAAGATGAAACATTGTTGACAACAAGTAAACTATCTAAGCCAACCCTGTCTGTTTTGCCCAATAGTTGCGCACGTGTCGGTGTTGTTGCTAAACAACCAACCCGTCTATTGTACCCCATCAATTTAAATGTATAGCGGACAGATTGGAATGGCAGTAAGTCTTAAACCTTAAATGGTGGAGCATTTTGCCATGTCCTTTTGGTTTGTTATGCCTTGTAGTCACTGCCAGTTTGGAAGCCTTTGTAAAGGCCTTTGGTGCTATAAAATATTCAAACACTTTACCTACCAGAAAACCTGCTTGCACCAATCCCTTGTAATTACAGTAAAATATAATGAAATACAAACCTCTCCCTTCAATGAACATCATTCATCCATTCAGATTACGGTATTATTTACTTTTGTACAGTCAATTTTACTGTATTGTACTGTCTGTCATTACACAGTACTTGCTTTGAAACTGTTAATATTACAGTAGGTGTACTGTAATATGAACACAGCATTTACTTGTCACTTAGCTGCCTGTAAGCTACTGTCAAATTCACGGTAATGCCTTTACAGTGTGCATACAACTTTTTATGTGCACTACTTTATTACGCTTTTTTTTGTCTAAATATTGGAATATTCGCTTGAAAATCTTTCAACAAATTGATGGAAACCTAGCTTATGTGTTCCATTTCTATCTGTAACAAAGTGTGACACCATAGGTAAGCTAGAGTTCACATAAGAGTTGTTCTAGACCTTTTTGAGAACTCTATCCTCCACTTCAGCATTAGAGCTCTCAGCTCTCCATTATAGTAATTCATTTGAACACACAGAGCAGAAACAGCAGCCTAACTATCCAGTATGATTCATAAACGTAATTATTCCTCTCAAAAATATAATGATTACAGGGTAGCATTCACAGGCTCGTTCACATGAACAAACAAAGACATGTTAGCCAACACGTTTGCATAAGTTTAATGCAGCTGGCTGCCTCACTGCATAAACTGCATTCCACCATGGTTTTCATACTACTAAAGAGAGACAATTAGTCTGGAGACAGTAAGAGATGTTCCTGTATATGTGTAAGAGTGCAATGGTATGGTCTCTATTAATCAACCCACACGGTCAGATAAACATTTAGAACATTTAAAACCTTGTTCGGTTGAATTGTTAGGAAATCTCCTCCAGGATCCATGGCCTCAGGGTCGACTGGGTTCTGTAACCTTGATTGCATTTTGATTTATTCTTCCTGGCTTGTATCAAAATCAAACTCAGCCAGCTGAGCAGCCCATCTCTCTTCAACGGTACTCAGGTTAGCACTGTCTATACTTGAAATGATTGTGATCTGTGTAAGCCACAAACTTTGAGTGCAACTGGTACTCCCTGAACGTATCAGTCACATTCCATTTAAGGGCAAGAGGTTTGAATGCACTGTAGTGCTTGACGTTCCGTTCTGATCTGTGGTGTCCCCGACTGGCATATGTCAGTACTTTCTCTACTCCATGTTGATGTTGGCTTAACACAGCACCCAGGCCATTGAAGCTTGCATCTCTGGTCAATATAAATGGCTCTATGAAGTTCAGGTATGCCAAGATAGGCGCTGTGGTAAGTTTCTTAGAGTTTGTCGAACGCCTGCTGACGAGCGCGAATACATCCCATTGGAAGGGGAGTGCCTCTTTGTTCTTCTTTGGTTTACCCTCCAGCCCATACAGGAGAGCTGCAATCCAATAAAAGTTGGGGACACATTTTCAGTAATAGCTAATGAACCCCAAAGCCAGGTGGATATCAATAGGGCATTTAGGAGTAGGCCAGTCTCTTACCACTGTGTTTTTTCCTTCACTGACACGGACACCCTTGGCTGAGATGACGTGTCCCAGGAACTGCACATCTTGCTTCACAAGATGGCATTTGCTTGGTTTAAGTTTCAGACCACACTCTCCAAGCTTCAAGAACACTGTAACAAGCCTTTCCAAGTGTCTCAAAGTCACTGGAGAAAACCAAGATATCCTTGAACAACATCTCAAGCAGGTGATCATCCAGGGCCGACTTCATTAACATTTGGAAGGTCACTGGAGCATTTGACAATCCAAAAGGTATCCTGGTCCACTCGAATAAGCCAAACACGGTGGTGACTGCAGTCCTGACCTGGTCACTTGAATCCATTACAACTTGGATGCATCCTTGCATGTGACACTGTTCAATCCACGATGGTCACAACAAAACCTTATACTGCTGTCCTTCTTCTTAACGATCACTGCAGGTAATGCCCATAGGCTATAGCTCCAATTTGAGAATTACCTATGCCACAAGGTCCATTACATGTTTTTTAAACTCCTGAGCTGTGCTCGAATACTGATACCAACCGCACTAGCTGTACTATTTGTGACGTAAATTGAGTATGTAATATGCTTCTTGGTCATAGTATGGATATAGTTAGTATGCAAAAAGTTACCATCTTCAGAAAATGGCTGTGGCTTTACAACATTTTCAGATTTGAAGAAAATGGCGGAAAATATGGAGCCAAAGTCTGACGAGCGCGAATACAAATGTATGTATAAAAATGTAATATTAATTGCCTTAACTAATTATGACAAATGTTAAGAAAATGTTGAGCAATGTAATAAAAATGTATGACTTTTCAAATAAGTTACGTTACACGTTGTTGGCTGACAATTTGTTAGCTACTCTAGCCTTACGAACCGCGTACATACAAGCAAGTACTGTAATGATTTGCTATGCGGCATAGCATATTATTACAGCAGTTGCTTATATGTACCGGTATGTTAGCTAGCTACCTAACGTTAGTTGGCTACTAATACTGTCACGGTCGACATAATGAGGAGACCAAGGCACAGCGTGGTAAGCGTACATTCTTCTTTAATTAACGAAAGAACACTGAACAAACTATCAAAACGAACCATGAAGCTAATATGCGTAGTGCAGACAGGCAACTAAACATAGACCAAGAACCCACAAACTACCCAAGGAATATGGATACCTAAATATGGTCCCCAATCAGAGACAACGATAAACAGCTGCCTCTGATTGAGAACCAATCTAGGCAACCATACACATATAAACACCTAGACTACCAAAACCCCTAGACACATAAAAACCCCTAGACAATACAAATACTAAACAAACCACCCTCGTCACATCCTGACCAAACCAAAATAATTAAAAAAACAAAGATAACTAAGGTCAGGGCGTGACAAATACATCAAACTTTCCAGTATATTAACTACCGTACCAGTCAAACGTTTGGACACACCTACTGATTCCAGGGTTTTTCTTTATTTTTACTATTTTCTACAATGTAGAATAATAGTGAAGACATTAAAACTATAAAATAACACATAAGGAATAATGTAGTAACCAAAAAAGTGTTAAACAAATGAAAATATATTTATATTTGAGTTACTTCAAAGTAGCCACCCTTTGCCTTGTTGACAGCTTTTTGCACACTCTTGTCATTCTCTCAACCAGCTCCATGAGGTAGTCACCTGGAATGCATTTCAATTAACAGGTGTGCCTTGTTAAGTTAATTTGTGGAATTTCTTTCCTTCTTAATGTGTTTGTGCCAATCAGTTGTGTTGTGACAAGGTAGGGGTGGTATACAGAAGATAGCCCATAATATGGAAATAACAGCTCAAATAAGCAAAGAGAAATGACAGTCCATCATTACTTTAAAACATGAATGTCAGTCAATCCGGGAACATTTCAAGAACTTTAAAAGTTTCTTCAAGTGCAGTCGCTAAAACCATCAAGCGCTATGATGAAATTGGCTCTCATGAGGACAGCCGCAGGAAAGGAAGACAGAGTTACCTCTGCTGCAGAGGATGAGTTAATTAAAATTAACTGCACCTCAGATTGCAGTCCAAATATATGCTTTACAGAGTTCAAGTAACATGCACATCTCAACATCAACTGTTCAGAGGAGACTTTCATGAGGAGACCTTGGGGTCTCGCGTTGGACTAGCAACCGAAAGGTCAAATCCCCGAGCAAAATCTGTTGTTCTGCCCCTGAACAAGGCAGTTAACCCACTGTTCCTAGGCCATCATTGAAAATAAGAATGATCTTAACTGACTTGCCTAGTTAAATAAATAATAATGGTTGAATTGCTGCAAAGAAACTGGAGTTTAGAGAGCATGGATTGAAGTGTGAATTTCAACACAACTTTGTCTGCTTTAAATGTAACAATTTCAAAGATTTTACTGAGTTCATATAAGGAATTCAGTCAATTTAAATAAAATCTTTAGGCCTTAATCTATGGATTACACATGACTGGGAATACAGATATACATCGGTTGGTCACAAATATATATATTTTTTTAAAGGTAGGGGCGTGGATCAGAAAACCAGTCAGTATCTGGTGTGACCACCATTTGCCTCATGCATTGCGACACATCTCCTTCGCATAGAGTTGATCAGGCTATTGATTGTGGCCTGTGGAATTTTGTCCCACTCCCCACTGGCTGTGTGAAGTTGCTGGATAATGGTGGGAACTGGAACACCTCGATCCAGAGCATCCCAAAAATGTTCAATGGGTGACATGCAGGCCATGTAAGAACTGGGACATTTTCAGCTTCCAGGAATTGTGTACAGATCCTTGCGACATGGGGCCATGCATTATCATGCTGAAACATGAGGTGGTGGCGGCGGATGAATGGCAAGACAATGGGCTTCAGGATCTTATCACGGTATCTCTGTGCAGTCAAATTGCCATTGATAAAATACAATTGTGGTCGTTGTCCATAGTTTATGCCTGTCAATACCATAACACCGCCGTGGGGCACTCTGTTCACAACACTGACATCAGCAAACCGCTCGCCCACACGACGCCATACCTGCTGTCTGCCATCTGCCTGGTACAGTTCAAACCGGGATTCATCTGTGAAGAGAACACTTCTCCAGCATGCCAGTGGCCATCGAAGTTGAGCACACAGATGAACTTCCCTAAGAAACCCACAGTTTCATCAGCTGTCCAGGTGGCTAGTCTCAGACAATCCTGCAGGTGAAGAAGCCAAATGTGGAGGTCCTGGGCTGGCTTGGTGACATGTGGTCTGCTGTTGTGAGGCCAGTTGGATGTACTGCCAAATTCTCTAAAATGGTGTTGGAGGCTACATATGGTAGAGAAATTAACATTAAATTCTCTGGCAACTGTTCTGGTGGACATTCCTGCAGTCAGCATGGCAATTATGTCATTGTGTTGTATGACAAAACTTAAGAGTGGCCTTTTATTGTCCCCAGCACAAGGAGCACTTGTGTAATGATCATGCTGTTTTTCAGCTTCTTTATATGCCACACCTGTCTGGTGGATGGATTATATGCACAAAGGACAAATGCTCACAAACAAGGATGTAAACAAAAGTGTGCACACAATTTGAGATGAATAATATTTTCATGCACATGGAAAATGTATTTTATTTCAGCTCATGAAACATGGGACCAACACTTTACATGTTGTGTTTATATTTTTGTTCAGTATAAAAAAAAAATGCCTAGTGTGATCAGGGTGAGATATGCTCCTACTGTACAGTATGTGTCATCACGACAGAATCCCAACTCCGAATGGAAAACTCACTGGTGACTAACCTGATTCATTCTGACAGCTTTCAGATTATCTTCTCATCACCCCACCCGAACAAATAATAATAACTTGTAAAAAAAAGAGAGGCTATGAATTTATAGAACTCCTTGATGTCAGCTGTCTTTGTGCATTGCAGAAACCACATTATGAGTTACTAGTAAATCAACACGCTTTCCTTTTAAAATGTGCTGAGTCTATCCATAACCACAGGCATATTGACAGTGCTGACATTAGTTTGCCTATGCAGTAAATTGTGATTGATAGTCACGTCAATCTGAAATGTCTTGAGGATGTTTGTTGGTAGCATGTTCTCTACAGTTAGACATTGCGAGGCCCAAAGGCTTATCCTTAATGACCTTTCGGTACTCTTATTACTTTTAGAAGCATGTCTCAAACTAACTGTTATCAATAATTCACAGATTAAAAATATCCTTTCACAATCCATGTAATCTGCCCCATAGCAAATTACTACCAGTGATGTTTTGCTTATGTAAAGATATGCTTTTTAAAGACTAATGTAAACCTAGCATGGTTTTAATAAAATTACGCCATTTATGTGCACATTAACATGATAGGCCAACATGTATACACAATTTACCCTGAAAATGGGGAGAAATCATGAACTGATTAATGAGTTTTGTAAAGTATTCTTAGTGTTTATTCGTGTGCTGTATACTGTAGTACTTTTTCAGTTCATGTCCTTTTGGTGACAGTAAAGCCTGATTCAGCATGAGTGAGAGATGTGGCTTTGACTCATTCATTATAAATAGGAGGAAACATCACATGCTTCAACCGCCTCACGAACAAACATAAGAAAAGGAGGAGAAATTTAATGAGCAGATCCTAGAAAAATTTATGACATTTGGCACAATGGGGTCATGTTGTTCTCTTGGTCATGCATCATTTGTGACAGACATTGATGAAGCACCAATGACCAATTCAGGAAAAATGTGCAATCTCTTCCTATTGTAACATTTCTTAAAATGGACATTCTATCCATGTTCTGATACAAATGTGTAACACAATATATTTGTTTGATGAAAAACAAAAATCATGTTTTTGTTTCATTTATATTTTTTATGCCAATTTTACGTTCATCCCAGTCCAACTTTCAAATCCTTCAAGAAAAAAAATGTCATAGCCTTTGTTTTTGCCTCCACACCATGACATGCATGCTATTATTTTTATCTTTCTTGCCTCTAGATTGCATTGTGTTAACATTTACCAAGACAAGGCATTCTAAGGGTTAGTGTTTTTTTACTCTCTCCCTTTGTCTCCCAACTCTCCTTTCTGTGGTTTATCAGTGATTCTAATTAGTCTATTCTCTTTCCCTCTGGGGATGAAAGAGTTTACAGCTATGTTGAATTATACAATCCTACATGAAACAAACCAAAACCGTGCTGGGGAATGAGTCAGACACTATTTCAAAGAAAGTAAGCTCCAGGAAATTAACAAAATGAGAGTGCATGTATTGGGAAAACATCATTGATAAGTCCTTTGGTAAATCCTTTAAACACTTAAATTCATGAATAGATGGGTGAGCCTTGGATTACACTCTGCTGTCAAATAAAATAAAATGTATTTATATAGCCCTTCTTACATCAGCTGATATCTCAAAGTGCTGTACAGAAACCCAGCCTAAAACCCCACACAGCAAGCAATGCAGGTGTAGAAGCAAGGTGGCTAGGAAAAACTCCCTAGAAAGGCCAAAACCTAGGAAGAAACCTAGAGAAGAACCAGGCTATGAGGGGTGGCCAGTCCTCTTCTGGCTATGCCGGGTGTAGATTATAACACAACATGGCCATGACGTTCAAATGTTCATAAATGACCAGCATGGTCAAATAATAATAATCACAGTAGTTGTCGAGGGTGCAGCAAGTCAGCACCTCAGGAGTAAATGTCAGTTGGCTTTTCATAGCCGATCATTAAGAGTATCTCTACCGCTCCTGCTGTCTCTAGAGAGTTGAAAACAGCAGGTCTGGGACAGGTAGCACGTCCGGTGAACAGGTCAGGGTTCCATAGCCGCAGGCAGAACAGTTGAAACTGGAGCAGCAGCATGGACAGGTGGATTGGGGACAGCAAGGAGTCATCATGCCAGGTTGTCCTGAGGCATGGTCCTAGGGCTCAGGTCCTCCGAGAGAGAGAAAGAAAGAGAGAAAGAGAGAATTAGAGAGAGCATACTTAAATTCACACAGGACACCGGATAAGACAGGAGAAGTACTCCAGATATAACAAACTAACCCTAGCCCCCGACACAAACTACTGCAGCATAAATACTGAAAGCTGAGACAGGAGGAGTCAGGAGACCCTGTGGCCCCATCCGATGACACGGACAGGGCCAAACAGAAAGGATATAACCCCACCCACTTTGCCAAAGCACAGCCCCCATACCACTAGAGGGATATCTTCAACCACCAACTTACCATCCTGAGACAAGGCCGAGTATAGCCCACAAAGATCTCTGCCACGGCACAACCCAAGGGGGGGGCGCCAACCCAGACAGGAAGATCAAGTCAGTGACTCAACCCACTCAAGTGACGCACCCCTCCTAGGGACGGCATGAAAGAGCACCAGTAAGCCAGTGACTCAGCCCCTGTAATAGGGTTAAAGGCAGAGAGGGGAACCGGCCAGGCAGAGACAGCAAGGGCGGTTCGTTGCTCAAGAGCCTTTCTGTTCACCTTCACACTCCTGGGCCAGACTACACTCAATCATATGACCCATTGAAGAGATGAGTCTTCAGTAAAGACTTAAAGGTTGAGACCGAGTCTGCGTCTCTCACATGGGTAGGCAGACCATTCCATAAAAATGGAGCTCTATAGGAGAAAGCCCTGCCTCCAGCTGTTTGCTAGGAAATTCTAGGGACAATTAGGAGGCCTGCGTCTTGAAACTGTAGCGTATGTGTAGGTATGTACGGTAGGACCAAATCGGAAAGATAGGTAGGAGCAAGCCCATGTAATGCTTTGTAGGTTAGCAGTAAAACCATGAAAGCAGCCCTAGCCTTAACAGGAAGCCAGTGTAGGAAGGCTAGCACTGGAGTAATATGATCACATTTTTTGGTTCTAGTCAGGATTCTAGCAGCCGTATTTAGCACTAACTGAAGTTTATTTAGTGCTTTATCCAGGTAGCCGGAAAGTATAGCATTGCAGTAGTCAACAACAAGTGGGACACAATCATGAAGTGGAACGACATTTATTGGATATTTCAAACGTTTTTTAACAAATCAAAAACTGAAAAATTGGGCGTGCTAAATTATTCAGCCCCTTTACTTTCAGTGCAGCAAACTCTCTCCAGAAGTTCAGTGAGGATCTCTGAATGATCCAATGTTGACCTAAATGACTAATGATGATAAATACAATCCACCTGTGTGTAATCAAGTCTCCGTATAAATGCACCTGCACTGTGATAGTCTCAGAGGTCCGTTAAAAGCGCAGAGAGCATCATGAAGAACAAGGAACACACCAGGCAGGTCCGAGATACTGTTGTGAAGAAGTTTAAAGCCGGATTTGGATACAAAAAGATTTCCCAAGCTTTAAACATCCCAAGGAGCACTGTGCAAGCGATAATATTGAAATGGAAGGAGTATCAGACCACTGCAAATCTACCAAGACCTGGCCGTCCCTCTAAACTTTCAGCTCATACAAGGAGAAGACTGATGCAGCCAAGAGGCCCATGATCACTCTGGATGAACTGCAGAGATCTACAGCTGAGGTGGGAGACTCTGTCCATAGGACAACAATCAGTCGTATATTGCACAAATCTGGCCTTTATGGAAGAGTGGCAAGAAGAAAGCCATTTCTTAAAGATATCCATAAAAAGTGTCGTTTAAAGTTTGCCACAAGCCACCTGGGAGACACACCAAACATGTGGAAGAAGGTGCTCTGGTCAGATGAAACCAAAATTGAACTTTTTGGCAACAATGCAAAACGTTATGTTTGGCGTAAAAGCAACACAGCTGAACACACCATCCCCACTGTCAAACATGGTGGTGGCAGCATCATGGTTTGGGCCTGCTTTTCTTCAGCAGGGACAGAGAAGATGGTTAAAATTGATGGAAAGATGGATGGAGCCAAATACAGGACCATTCTGGAAGAAAACCTGATGGAGTCTGCAAAAGACCTGAGACTGGGACGGAGATTTGTCTTCCAACAAGACAATGATCCAAAACATAAAGCAAAATCTACAATGGAATGGTTCAAAAATAAACATACCCAGGTGTTAGAATGGCCAAGTCAAAGTCCAGACCTGAATCCAATCGAGAATCTGTGGAAAGAACTGAAAACTGCTGTTCACAAATGCTCTCCATCCAACCTCACTGAGCTCGAGCTGTTTTGCAAGGAGGAATGGGAAAAAATTTCAGTCTCTCGATGTGCAAAACTGATAGAGACATACCCCAAGCGACTTACAGCTGTAATCGCAGCAAAAGGTGGCGCTACAAAGTATTAACATAAGGGGGCTGAATAATTTTGTTAAAAAAGTTTGAAATATCCAATAAATGTCGTTCCACTTCATGATTGTGTCCCACTTGTTGTTGATTCTTCACAAAAAAATACAGTTTTCTATCTTTATGTTTGAAGCCTGAAATGTGGCAAAAGGTCGCAAAGTTCAAGGGGGCCGAATACTTTCGCAAGGCACTGTATATACCACATATACATTCAAAGTCCCTACTTTGAATGTAAATACAAATTAAGCTGTAGAAAATTGTCTGAGTAAAAACAAGTTCCAGATGTATCTCCTTTCCCTTATGATGTATGAGGTCCCATATGAAAAAATAATATAGTATACTATGGTACAAAATCTATAGTATTCACTGTAGTGTTTTTGCAGACCATTGTCAGCAAAAACACTATTCAGTGTAGTATTTACTTTAGTATTGCGGACATGACTGTAGTATACACTGTAGTTAAAAAAAGTAATATATGCTATATTAATTACTACTGTTTTTGCAGACTGATTGTTCAGAGATTCTGCTCTTTTCTATAACCTGTAGGGAACACAATATATGGTCTATACTTGACATGGTTTCTCACTTATGGGTGACACTTATTGGGATACGGGGGAGGGGAATGTAAAAGGTATTTTCAAATGAAATACTGTGGTATATACTGTAGTAATTACTGTAGTGCTTTTACAGACTAGTGTTTTTGCTGACATTTTTTACCTTTATTTAACTAGGCAAGTCAGTTAAGAACAAATTCTTATTTACAAATGACAACCCACTGTTCCCCAGTAGGCTAAATGCCTTGTTCAGGGGCAAAACGACAGATTTTTAAAATCTTGGCAGCTCGAGGATTCCATCCAGCAACCTTTCGATTACTAGCCTAACGCTATAACCACTAGGCTACCTGCGGTATTACTACATTACTGTAGTGTTGTTGCAGCCTGTATACTGTATTATTTACAGTAGTATTTTACAGTTTACTACAAATTTGGTTGACCATTTTTGTGACAACATCACGAAAATGAAGGTTGTGTGGTTTTATGATTCTGGATGGTCAGATAGTTAGTAACAATGACGTGGTGAATGATAGATGGCTCATTTCAACTCTTGTTATTGATACTCTTGTTTTGACTAATTTCATGTGCATACTAATTTCACGGATTTGCCCCATAGTTGTGCACAATTCGGTTTTGTTGCTAAACAACTGATGGGTTCGGATAGCTAAACTTTGAATGTTATTGTAATTTTTTAAATATTTTTTTACCTCTTTTTCGCCCTAATTATATGGTGTCCAATTGGTAGTTACAGTCTTGTCTCATCGCTGCAACTTCCGTACGGACTCAGGAGAGGCCAAGGTCGAGAGCCATGCGTCCTCCGAAACACGACCCAACCAAGCCGCACTGCTTCTTGACACAATGCCCACTTAAACCGGAAGCCAGCCACACCAATGTGTCAGAGGAAACACTGTACACCTGGCAAATGTGTCAACATGCATGTCCCCGTCCCACCACAGGAGTCACTAGAACACAATGGCACAAGAACATCTCTGCCGGCCAAACCCTCCCCTAACCTGGACGACGCCGGGCCAATTGTGTGCCACCCCATGGGTCTCCCCGGTCACGGCCGACTGCGACAGAGCTTGGACTCAAACCAGTGTTTCTAGTGGCACAGCTATCAACTGCGATGCAGTGCCTTAGACCACTGCACCACTCTGAAGGCCCAAATTTGAATATTATTAATCATTAGTTATATCAGAGACATGAGTGGTGCCATAGTCTAGGGTCTACACCAGAAGTTAATGGTTATCTGTAGGAGGGATGTGTATGGAAGAGGAAATTAAGCTTGGAATGTACTGAGTGAAGGAAAGACGATCACATCTTGGCAGGCACTGATAAGGGTGGAGAGCTGTGGATTAGTGAGGAAGGGGGACGAGGTCAGGTCAGGTCACATTAAGGGAGAAGGAACAGTTTTGTGCCCGCGTCACTTCCTTTCCTGCCTAGCAACAGAGATGTAATGTTTAGAGAGAAGGAGGATATTCCACCCCAAATTGGGGTATACAGTTGAAGTTGGAAGTTTTTAACCACTCCACAAATTTCTTGTTAACAAACTATAGTTTTGGCAAGTCGGTTAGGACATCTACTTTGTTCATGACACAAGTCATTTTTCCAACAATTGTTTACAGACAGATTATTTAACTTATAAATCACTATATCACAATTCCAGTGGGTCAGAAGTTGACTGTGCCTTTAAACAGCTTGGAAAATTCCAGAAAATGATGTCAATTTGAGTCAATTGGAGATGTACTTGTGGATGTATTTCAAGGCCTACCTTCAAACTCAGTGCCTCTTTGCTTGACATGGGAAAATCATAAAAAATCAGCCAAGACCTCAGAAAAAAAATTGTAGACCCCCACAAGTCTGGGTCAACCTTGGGAGCAATTTCCAAACACCTGAAGGTACCACGTTCATCTGTACAAACAATAGTACGCAAGTATAAACACCATGGGACCACGCAGCCGTCACACCGCTCAGGAAGGAGACACATTGTCTCCAAGAGATGAACGTACTTTGGTGCGAAAAGTGTAAATCAATCTCAGAACAACAGCAAAGGACCTTGTGAAGATTCTGGAGGAAACAAGTACAAAAGTATCTCTATCCACAGTAAAACGAGTCCTATATCGACATAACCTGAAAGGCCGCTCAGCAAGGAAGAAGCCACTGCTCCAAAACCGCCATAAAAAAGCCTGACTATTGTTTGCAACTGCACATGGGGACAAAGATTGTACTTTTTGGAGAAATGTCCTCTGGTCTGATGAAACAAAAATAGAACTGTTTGGCCATAATGACCATTGTTATGTCAGGAGGAAAAAGGCGGAGGCTTGCAAGCCGAAGAACACCATCCCAACCGTGAAGCACGGGGGTGGCAGCATCATGTTGTGGGGGTGCTTTGCTGCAGGAGGGACTGGTGCACTTCACAAAATAGATGGCATCATGAGGGGGAAAATAACGTGGATATATTGAAGCAACATCTCAAGACATCAGTCAGGAAGTTAAAGCTTGGTCGCAAATGGGTCTTCCAAATGGACAATGACCCCAAGCATACTTCCAAAGTTGTGGCAAAATGGCTTAAGAACAACAAAGTTAAGGTATTGGAGTGGCCATCACAAAGCCCTGACCTCAATCCTATAGAACATTTTGGGCAGAACTGATAAACCAAGCAAGGAGGCCTACAAACCTGACTCAGTTACACCAGCTCTGTCAGGAGGAATGGGCCAAAATTCATCCAACTTTCTATCGGAAGCTTTTGGAAGGCTACCTGAAATGTTTGACCCAAGTTTTTAAAAAATTAAGGCAATGCTACCAAATACTAATTGAGTGTATGTCAACTTTTGACCCACTGGGAATGTGATGAAAGAAATAAAAGCTGAAAGAAATTATTCTCTCTGTTATCATTTTGACATTTCACATTCTTAAAATAAAGTTGTGATCCTAACAGACCTAAAACAGGGAATTTTTACTCTGATTAAATGTCAGGAATGTGGAAAAACTGAGTTGAAATGTACTTGACTAAGGTGTATGTAAACTTCCGACTTCAACTATATATAATACCACTGGTGGAATGTCTGTTCAGTTGTTCGATCCTTTGGGGTGAATAAACTTAGTTGAAGCTTCCATAGTTTCCGTTGAGTTCTATCTCTGATATTTAGAACCTAACACAACCAATTGTAAGCACTGCACATGGTTGATGGATACTACAGTGTGCAGTATAGTATTGTACAGTATACTAGTTTACCACATAATTCTATAGTAAATACTATAGTATTTGTTCATATGGGCATGTCCCTGAATGTGTGCCCCTGATATGTCCCTGAGTTTGACTATGACATTGGCCCAGAGTTTATCCTGGTCAGGTCAGAGCCATCCAGGAAATATACAGTCCATTCACTTACCAGTGGTCATGTATCACACAGCCCTTCTCTGATCTTATCCGAGTCATTTCAGATCATTCAGCACCATTCATTCATATGGTGCAATGTCATACATTGAAAGTTGCATAAAGGTGTTAAGCTAACGAGGCTGGATAAGGTTTTATCACTCCGCAGGCGAGGCCTAGGGGGATCAGGTCTGTCTCATCTCACACAGCACTCCCACTGTGCTCTGCAATGCAAATTCACTATAGGAAAGCAAAAATGTAATGTTCTGACATGTGGTCACTGGGGATTTTTGATATATCTAAACAAAGATTTGCTTGTCTTCAGTGAAGATCTCTTGGTGTTACAGAGTTGGGCTTCAGGATGATATCTAATAAGTGAACATTTCAGTTCTTAATGAGAGGTCTAATGCTTGTAAAGATAATGATAATGTTGGTAGCAGCTCATTAACCCGGACTCCCCTGATATAGCATGACACGTCTTAGAGGTGAGTGGGGGACAAAACGACAATAAAATCACCATTACACAATGGACAGTACAAGTTGACACAAACCGGTTTTGACATGAATTAATACAACATTTAAGAAATATGCTTTATTACCACACAATTCCATGAATTCAATCTTTGATAAAAAAATGTTAAATATTATAAAGTAATTTTATGTAAGGGCTTTTATTTGCATCGACTGGTGATGTTATGATACAGTAGGAGTGTCAAAGGCCTGTTCTGTTTACAAACAACTAATTGGTGTGATCAGGAGTGTTTCTGTAGAATCCCTTTTCTCCATGGCTTGGGATTCACACCGGCTAAGACACATCAGATCTGTGCTCTTATCTTTGTCAGCATGTTAGAGGTGTCATATCCAGGACGGGGTGAAGAGAAGGATCGGGGTGAAGAGAAGGATGAGACCATGCTAGACAAATTTCCAAATTAGCCTCCGTACTGTTGGTTATGACAGGCAGTAAAGGCTTATTAAGTAGCTTTTTTACAATTGTTGAGTATGTGCACTATAAGTATTAGGAACTGAACTGTTAACCTGTCTAGGACACGGATTCCGCTAACAGACCCCCCCGCCCCAACATTCTGCTGAAAAGGCAGCGCGGGAAATTCAAAAATATTTTTGAGAAATATTTAACTTTCACACATTAATAAATCCAATACAGCAAATGAAAGATAAACATCTTGTTAATCTACCCATCATGTCCGATTTTTTAAATGTTTTACAGCGAAAACACAACATATATTTATGTTAATCACCATCAAATCCCTCAAAAACAGAGCCATTTTTCCCAGCCAAAGCTAGTCACAAAAGCAGAATTAGAGATAAAATGAATCACTAACCTTTGATAATCTTCATCAGATGACACTCATATGACATCATGTTACACAATATATTTATGTTTTGTTCGATAATATGCATATTTATATCCACAAATCTCGGTTTACATTGGCGCCATGTTCAGAAATGCCTCCAAAATATCCAGAGTAATTACAGAGAGCTACGTCAGATAACAGAAATACTCATCATCAACTTTGACGAAAGATACATGTTTTACACATAATTAAAGATACACTGGTTCTTAATGCAACCGCTGTGTCAGATTTTTTTTTAAGCGTTACGAATAAAGCATACCATGCAATAATCTGAGACGGCGCTCAGACATAAATATATTTCTCCGCCATGTTGGAGTCAACAGAAATACGAAATTACATCATAAAATTACATCATAAATATTCCCTGATCTTTCATCAGAATGCAGTGCAAGAAATCCTAGTTCCGCAATAAATCATTGTTTTGTTCCATAATGTCCATTACCAGTGTCCAATTAGCTACTCTTGCTAGCACGTTTAGTTCAAAAGCTGGAGCTGGTACAGGCGAACTCAGACGAAAACTTCAAAAAGTAATATTCCAGGTCGAATAAACTGGTCAAACTAAGTAGAGAATCAATCTTCAGGATGTTATTATCATATATATCCAATAACGTTCCAACCGGAGCATTCGTTTTGTCTACAGAGTAATGGAACGCAAGGCGATATAATGACTACTGCGTGTAACCAGGAAATGGCATTCTGCCAGACCAGTGACTCAAATAGCTGCCATCCGGTCCCACATCACACTAGAGGCTTCATTCCACATTCTACTGACTGTTGACATCTAGTGGAAGGCGTAGGAAGTGTGAACAGATCCATATCTTATTTGGATGTAAATATGCGATGAGTTAAAAATCAACCAACCCCAGAATTTCCACTTCCTGTTTGGAAGTTTGCCTGCCCAATGAGTTCTGTTATACACAGAGACATAATTCAAACAGTTTTAGAAACTTCAGAGTGTTTTCTATCCAATAGTAATAATAATATGCATATATTAGCATCTGGGACAGAGTATGAGGCAGTTCACTATGGGCACGCAATTCATCCAAAGTGAAAATGCTGGCCCCTATCCCTAAAAGGTTCAAAATGAATTTGGGGAATTGAGATTATATTCAGTGTGTCAGTTCAGATCTTTTGCCAATTAAAACAAATTACTTCCATCTCGTGTGAGTGTAGAAGCAGGACTATTTGTCAGGTTACTTTGTAAGAATCGTGCCCTTATATTTCCCCTCTGTCTTACAAAGGGAGCAGAAAATAAATTCACTATCTTAATTAAATAAATAAAAAGTGGTGTTACTTTTTCACCCCCAAAAATGTTTTGGTCATGTTTTTTTAATTCATCCACCTTCAGTTTGAAATCCCTGATGTGTCCTTCATTAGTCATTAACAGCTGCTTTCTTCTCTCTAGAGATAGTCGGATCGTTGTTTTTGGCTTGTTTCGCATAACGTGCTAATGTCTGCACGTGAATTGGAATTCTCAGCAAAGCATGGATAATTAGAGGGACCCTTTGAACTTTAGAAAACTTCTGCGTGAAATTAATGAGGTGTATTTATTTCCAGAATTACCACCCCGAGAATATTCGCAGGTTGTCTGTGGAGAGCAAACAGATGCCATTCAAAAGTGTGCCCACCAGCTACTTCAAGGGCGTCTTCACCTCTGGGGTACGCAACAAAATATTAGAGATTTTCTCCTCATTTATCTGAATAACAGGATGCATCCACTAAGCATTAAAATGAGAAGTGTCACGATGGGACAATGGGTTTAATTGTAAATGTCAGAATATCTAGTTATGAACTATCATATCAGTAGCACAGAAATCCACTTGTTTGCAGCGATGCCCTCAGCAAACTGAACACTGATTAGATGTGTCATGCCATACGAATGACTTGTCTGCACACACACACACACACACACACACACACACACACACACACACACCTTGCAGGTTGGAGATTGTCTGGATATTTCTTATTTCATGGATTAGTTACAGCAAGAGCTTTTAGAATTGTCTCAAATCATTTTTTGAAGCTAACCTCTTTGTAACCTTCCCGTTTCCATGCTGTCTGATGGAATTATGCTTCTTATTTCTGTAATAAAGTCAGACACAAAGGAAATATCCTCTTTCTGTACACGCTATCTGCAAACACTGTGTCACCTACCTTTCTCCATCACACTTCCCTTCGGATGTTTCCAGTAAAATTTATGTAGCCCGTGGCACCTAGTGGCAGGTGTGAGACGAGGTGAAATTTAGGTATAAGTTAGTGAGATGGAACTCTCG
The DNA here is from genome assembly GCF_045791955.1 of Oncorhynchus clarkii lewisi. Classification (NCBI taxonomy): domain Eukaryota; kingdom Metazoa; phylum Chordata; class Actinopteri; order Salmoniformes; family Salmonidae; genus Oncorhynchus; species Oncorhynchus clarkii. Next base: position 42,711,696 of record NC_092150.1, read on the forward strand.
ATTGGTGAGCCTGTGTTTCTGCCACAGACAACAGAGGGTGCACACTCCTTGTCCTTACACCATGGGCTGTTGCAAGTTTGTCGACTGAAGACTGTGACGTCTTCAACATTGTTTGGGGAGGAGTGGCTTGGAGTGTTTGGGCTGGGAACAGGGTATAGCCCAGGAACTGTAAACAGAGTAGGAGAATCCTTATCACTACTCTTACTGTCATGTTGAGTCCCTTAAGTTAGGTATGTAGTTCGTATTTTGTTCAGTCCTCCCAGGCAAATGAGACGGTAATCAGGAAAAATATTTGGGATTGCCTTGAGGAGGGGACTAGTTTCGTTTTATTTGTTATATTTTTGTTTGTATGTTCTTCACAACACTTCCCCAGAAACCCACAGGGCTGGCTGTCCTTAGTGGGAGACTAGTGTTGTTAGAGAGCAAAGGCAAATCTTATGAATGAATGTGTGTTCTTCCACATGTTAATTGTTACAAGTGTGTCATCATCTTACCAAGAGTGTGTAATCACTAGTGTGTTATCTAGGGATGCACAATATATCGGTGAACATATCGGAATCGGACGATATTAGCTAAAAATGCCAACATCGGAATCGGCCCGATGTCTAGTTTAACGCCGATGTGCAAAACCGATGCCAAAGCTGACATGCATACCTATTTAACATAGGTACATGAAGTAATGGCACCACATAAAATGTTGCGCTACACATGCAACACACATTCCTAACCTAGCCCACAATGTCTGCTGTGTGGATACCCTCTGTCTACTCAACCTAACTGCAGACACAGGCTGTTTACAAGCGATTCCGTGGCATTCTCTCTTTACTGTCTCGCAACCATGCTCGTTGCTATGTACAACGACTGCTACATCGATGCAGACAAGAAACATGGTTTACGTGAAATGTTACATACACAGCTGGACAAGATGGAATCGGACACAGTGACAGTTCGCACCGAGGAAGAGAGGCCACGGACAGACAGAGCTGAAACTTCACTGCTTGACATGTATGATGAAATCCTGGTTGAGAATGAAACGAATGAACAAATGAACAATGAAACAGCACAGCAAGTAAATTAAATAAATATGTTTTGATTATGTTTTACTGGTAAGTGGGATATACATAAAATGCCAACAAAATATATTTTTGGTCAGTGTGGTGTGTGTATCCTTTATTTAACTAGACAAGTCAGGTAAGAACAAATTCTTATTTACATTTTTTATATATATTTTTTTTGTTTCACCTTTATTTAACCAGGTAGGTTAGTTGAGAACAAGTTCTCATTTGCAACTGCGACCTGTCCAAGATAAATTTGACACATACAACAACACAGAGTTACACATGGAATAAACAAAACATAGTCAATAATACAGTAGAAAAAAAGAAAAAGTCTATATACAGTGAGTCCAAATGAGGTAAGATAAGGGAGTTATGGCGAAGTAATTACAATATAGCAATTAAACACTGGAATGGTAGATGTGCAGAAGATGAATGTACAAGTAGAGATACTGGGGTACAAAGGAGCAAGATAAATAAATAAATACTGTATGGGGATGAGGTAGGTAGATAGATGGGCTATGTACAGGTGCAGTGATCTGTGAGCTGCTCTGACAGCTGGCGCTTAAAGCTAGTGAGGGAGATATGAGTCTCCAGCTTCAGAGATTTTTGCAGTTCGTTCCAGTCACTGGCAGCAGAGAACTGGAAGGAAAGACGACCAAAGGAGGAATTGGCTTTTCGGGAGACCAGTGAGATATACCTGCTGGAGCGCGTGCTACGAGTGGGTGCTGCTATGGTGATCAGTATGCTGAGATAAGACGGGGCTTTACCTAGCAGAGACTTGTAGATAACCTGTAGCCAGTGGGTTTGGCGACGAGTATGAAGCGAGGGCCAACCAACGAGAGCGTACAGGTCACAATGGTGGGTAGTGTATGGGGCTTTGGTGACAAAACGGATGGCACTGTGATAGACTGCATCTAGTTTGTTGAGTAGAGTGTTGGAGGCTATTTTATAAATGACATCACCGAAGTCGAGGATTGGTAGGATGGTCAGTTTTACGAGGGTGTTTGGCAGCATGAGTGAAGGATGCTTTGTTGCGATATAGAAAGCTAATTCTAGATTTCATTTTCGACTTACCCAAACCGAGATGATGCTGGGCCAATTGTGCACCGCCCTATGGGACTCTCACTCACGGCCGGATGTTTAAGAGCCTGGATTTGAGCCAAAGACTGTAGTGACGTCTCTTGCACTGAGATGCAGTGCCTTAGACCGCTGCATTCATGTGTGTGTGTTAACTATTTAACTGTACTAGAATGCTTAAAAAGCCCCAAAAAATGGAAAATATTGGATATCTGTATCGGCCAAAAATGTCATATCGGTGTATCACTAGTGTTATCTTCTTACCCATTGTGTGTAATTATGAGTGTGTTATCATTTTACACAAACTGTGTAAACGTGTGCTGTGTTACAAAGAGTGTTTCACCACAAGTGTGCTATTTTTTCTTGCCATGTTGCTAATTATTTTGCGTGTTCCCTAAGTGGTAGTTACAGCCAGTGAGTGTTCCATTGTGGTGACATGTCTACATTTATGAATTGTATGCATTGCCGGTCACTGTTAATATTAGGGCTAGGGGGCAGTATCCCGAATTTCCGCCTGTCTGAAGTGCCCAAAGTAAACTGCCTGTTCCTCAGGCCCAGAAGCCAGTATAGGTAGCATTGGATAGAAAACACTTTGACGTTTCTGAAACTGTTAAAATAATGTCTATGGCTATAACAAAACTGGTATGGCAGAAAATCCGACCAGAATAGTTCTTGTTTTTTCAGCTCCCAGGCTCTTATTTTGGAATCCCCTATGTCCGTCACCCAAATTGCAAGGCCTTGCCTACATATTGGCAGAAAGGAATGACTGTTGGATCATCCTTTGGAATGAAATTGTACATTTTAAAGAAAGCATCAACGGTTACAAGACAAAAATAAATAAACTGAGGGTGAGAGTCAGGTTGGATCTTTTCCCCAGTTTATGGATAGACAACTTAATCCAAACATTCCCTTTCTTTGGGCCAACAACAGACGAATGGTGCTTTTGCTGTGGAATATCAAATCCGCATCAAACTAACTTTTTACTGATAGAGGGTTGTTATATAAAACATGTACAGTACCAGTCAAAAGTTTGGACACACCTACTCATTGAAGGGTTTTTCTTTATTTTTACTATTTTCTACTTTGTAGAATAATAGTGAAGACATCAAAACTATGAAATAACACATATGGAATCATATAGTAAACAAAAAGGGGTTAAACAAATGAAAATGTATTTTAGATTTTAGATTCTTCAAAGTATCTACACTTTTCCTTGATGACAGCTTTGCACACTCTTGGCATTCTCTTAACCAGCTTAATAAGGAATGCTTTTCCAAGTCTTGAAGGCGTTCCCACATATGCTTAGCACTTGTTGGCTGCTTTTCCTTCCTTCTGCGGTCCAACTCATCCCAAACCATCTCAATTAGGTTGAGTTCAAATCAAATCAAATGTTATTGGTCACATTCACATGGTTAGCAGATGTTAATGTGAGTGTAGAGAAATGCTTGTGCTTCTATTTCCAACAGTGCAGTAATATCTAACAAGTAATCTAACAATTCCCCAACAACTTCCTCATACACACAGATATAACAAGTAATCTAACAATTCCCCAAAAACTACCTAATACACACACACATCTAAATGGGTGAATGAGAATATGTATATATAAGTATATGGATGAGCGATGGCCGAGCGGCATAGGCAAGGTGCAGTAGAGGGTATAAAATACAGTACATACATGTGATAAGAGTAATGTAAGATATGTAAACATTATTCAAGTAGCATTATTTAAAGTGGCATTGTTTAAAGTTACTAGTGATCCATTTACTAAAGTGTCCAGTGATTGGGTCTCTATGTAGGCAGAAGCCTCTCTGAGTTAGTGATGGCTATATAACAGTCTGATGGCCTTGAGATGGAAGCTGTTTTTCAATCTCTCGGTCCAAGCTTTGATGCACCTGTACTGACCTCGCCTTCTGGATGATAGCGATGTGAACAAGCAGTGGCTCGGGTGGTTGTTGTCCTTGATGATCTTTTTGATCTTCCTGTGACATCGGGTGCTGTAGGTGTCATGGAGGGCAGGTGAGCCTTGCGGTTGAGTGTGGTGCAGTTGCCGAACCAGGCTGTGATGCAGCCCGACAGTTTGTCAGGGTTTTGGGTGACATGTCGGGCTGTAAAAGTTTGTCAGGGTTTTGGGTGACATGCCAAATTTCTCCTGAGGTGGACCATTTCAGTTTGTCTGTAATGTGTACGCCCAGGAACTTAAAACTTTCCACCTTCTCCCCTGCTGTCCCTTCGATGTGGATAGGGGGTTGCTCCCTCTGCTGTTTCCTGAAGTCCACGATCATCTCCTTTATTTTGTTGACGTTGAGTGAGATGTTGTTTTCCTGACACCACACTCCGAGTGCGGTCACCTCCTCCCTGTAGGCTGTCTCGTCATTGTTGGTGATCATGCCTGCAACTGTTGTGTCATCTGCAAACTTGATGATTGAGTTGGAAGCATGCATGGCCATGCAGTCGTGGGTGAACAGGGAGTACAGGAAAGGGCTGAGCACACACCCTTGTGGGGCCCCATTGTTGAGGGTAAGCGAGGTGGAGATGTTGTTAACTACCTTCACCACCTGGGGGCGGCCCATCAAAGTCCAAGACCCAGTTTGGATGATTGTGGAGGCCAGGCCTTCTGATGCAGCACTCCATTGTTCTCCTTCTTGGTCAAATAGCCCTTACACAGCCTGGAGGTGTGTTGGGTCATTGTCCAGTCGAAAAACAAATGATAGTCCCACTAGCTGCAAACCAGATGGGATGGCGTATCGCTGCAGAATTCTGTATTAGCCATGCTGGTTGTGTACCTTGAATTCTAAATAAATCACTGGCAGTGTCACCAGCAAAGCACCCCCACACCATCACACCTCCTCCTCCATGCTTCACGGTGGGAACCACACATGCAGAGATAAGACACCGCGGTTGGAACCCAAAATCTCAAATTTGGACTCATCAGACCAAAGGACAGATTTCCACCGGTCTAATGTCCATTGCTCGTGTTTCTTGTGAGAAGCAAGCCTCTTCTCTTTGCAGAAATTTGACCATAAAGGCCTGATTCACACATTCTCCTCTGAACAGTTGATGTTGAGATGTGTCTGTTACTTGAACTCTGTGAAGCATTTATTTGGGCTGCAATCTAAGGTGCAGTTAACTCCAATTAATTGATCCTCTGCACCAGAGGTAACTCTGGGTCTTCCTTTCCTGTGGTGGTCCTCATGAGAGCCAGTTTCATCATAGCGCTTGATGTTTTTTTGAGACTACACTTGAAGAAACTTTCAAAGTTATTGAAATGTTCTGCATTGACTGACCTTCATGTCTTAAATTAATGATGGACTGTCATTTCTCTTTGCTTACTTGAGCCGTTCTTGCCATAATATGGACCTGTTCCTTTACCAGATAGGGCTATCTTCTTTATACCACTACCTTGTCACAACACAACTGATTGGCTCGAATGCATTAAGAAGGAAATAAATTCCACAAATGAACTTTTAACAAGGCACACCTGTTAATTTAAATACATTCCAGATGACTACCTCATGAAGCTGGTTGAGAGAATGCAAAGCGTGTGCAAAGTTGTCATCAAGGCAAATGGTGGCTACTTTGAAGAATATAAAATATTTTTTTATTTGTTTAACACTTTATTGGTTACTACATGATTCCATATGTGTTATTTCATAGTTTTGCGGTCTTCACTCTTAATAGTACAAATAATGAAAAACCCTTGAATGAGTAGATGTGTCCAAACTTTTGACTGAAACTGTGCATTCCTTACCTTGTACAATTGACTAGTTACATTACAAATGAGTAATGAATTCGATATTATTGTTATTTAAGTGCCCTCGGACCCTTCCAATTGCTTCGATTTACAGAAATATTGTTTCATTCCCCACTTTTGGATGATGGCGTTTTGGCGGGAAGAATGCCTTGTTCTACAGAGTAAATCCTATCAATACTGCATGTCCAGTGAAGAGAGTTTCTGCAAGGAATTTATGACATTCATATAACGGTCAAATTCACCCCTCTTCCCCTCTGCCAGAGAGAGAGAGCGCTGTGGAGCGGACCCACTGTAACCTGATCCTTCAGATCTGAACAGGCGAGTCATGACAGCAGTAAAGGGTGGATCAACTCCATATTAATGCCCATGATTTTGGAATGAGATGTTCGACGAGCACGTGTGCAAATACTTTTGGTATTATAGTGTACCTCGAGATGTTGTACAGGAAGATCTATGAGCTATCATACTCTATCAGTAGCACAGACATCCACTTGTTTGCAGTGATGCCCTTGGCACACTGAACACTGATTTAATGTGTCACACCATACACCCACACACACACACACACACACAGACACACACCTTTCAGGTTGGAGTTTGGCTGGATATTTCTTATTTCATGGATTAGTTACAGCAAGAGCTTTTTAAATTGTCTCCGAGAGAGCATTTCTGAAGCAAACCTCTACGTAACCTTCCTGTTTCCATGCTGTCTGATGGAGTTACTCTTCTTATTCCTCTAATAAAGTCGGACACAAAGGAAATATCCTCTTCCGGGACCCGCTGTCTGCAAACGTTGTATTGCCTACATTTGTCCATCACACTTCCCTTTGGATGTTTCCAGTAAACTGTAGATTGTTTACATTGTCGGGTGCTGAAAACAGACAAGGTTTTTGCCAAGACAGTGCAAATTATGGATTGTATTTACAACAACTATTGGAGCTCAAAATAAATATTTTAAACAGTAAGGCCTTGCCACATACTGCCACCAAAGAATTCCTGTTGCTTCATCCTTTGGTATGACATTTTACACTTAAAAGAAAGCATCAAGTGATACAAGTCAATGATTAATAAGCAGAGGGAGAGAATCAGATCAGATATTTCCCCCAGTTTTTGAATAGACAAGTTAATCCCAACCTTCCCTTTCTTTAGGCAAACATCAGAGGAATGGTGCTTTTGCTGTGGACTACCAAATGTACATGACCCAATCACTGAGGCTAGACAGGAATACATGTAGAAGAACAGGAGGACATCGTCCTTTACAGTTGGTTAATGAAGGCTTAGATGCACTGAAATACTGTACATCCCTTGAGTACCATTCAAGACATCAGTAACTGTTGGTGTAATTGCTAAGCTTAGCACAGAAAGTAATGTTTTTATGAACACAATGAAAATGTGTAAACATTTCATCTAACTTGAAAATTGATTTAGTGTAAAATTAAGTTATCCTTGTAATGTTTCATGTTCCCTGATCTTCCCTATAAGCTATTATGCCTTCCTGCCTATAGCAAACCCCCGCCATGTCCTTCTCTGCATGATCACTGGGATCAGCTGGAAAACCCACTAAGACTCTGGATTCCACTACTCTGCCATGCAGAGGAGTTACATAGAGTATACACAATATACAGGGTTATCATCCTCTTCTCAGCCTTTAGAAATGACAGGGAATAACACCTATGAGCTGCAACCCATTCACACTAAATCCTCCCTATTCAGGACTGTTGCGGGCTGCTACAATAAAGCTAGGAGGCTTTGGCAGACTCCATGCTGGGAATGTGAAAGCAGTTGACCCTCCCAGCACCTCTTACTTTGTTGCTCCAGTCTGGGTCATCTGTATCCATACCAAAGCTTAATCTCTAGGCTTTCTCTAGGGGGCTTTTTCACTGGCATCTGGCTGACAAAGTGGAGTGAAGCGTAAGGCACAACAAGGCAGGGCAGGTCAGCTGGCTCGAAATTGCTTTGGCGATAACAGGAGAGGATGCAGTCCATTTCAAATTGACTCCCACTTATCAGAGATGGCACTGACTGGCTGGATAGCTGGATAGTCAACTGGGTAGCTGGCTGGCTGGCTTTATGTGCTATTTGACTGTGCCGTAGCCTGGGATGGCATATGACTGGGGCCTTATCGCGATGCAGCTCACACATCCCGGGCCTTGTGATCGATCAGCTGTGGACCCAGCACATCAGGGTCTGAGTCAAGGGCTCTTTCATGGTCATTAGCCTCCAGGGGGACATTGGATTTCTGTGGAATAAGCATTACTTGAGGTCATTTTATATGAAGGTCTGACAGATTGAGCAATGCTTTTACTATTCTGCCTCCGTTAGTGCTCCTTTGTTTGTTGAGGAAGGGAATCAGGGAACATCATGAGATGGAGTGCTGCATGGTTAGTAATGCATTAGATATGTATGTGCTTTGACAAAAGCCTCTTTAACCTCTCTGCGCACGGAACCCGCTAGCGGGCTGAAATTCCACAACATACGGTGATCGCTACATAAATAGTCATATTAAACATTCATGAAAATACAAGTGTCTCACATGTATCGAAAGCCTAGAATCTTGCTAATCCAACTGCGTTGTCAGATTCAAAAAAGGATTTACTGCGAAAGAATACGATGCGATTATCTGAGCATAGAGCCCCATAAAAAAACAACTATTTCAACCAGCACAGGCGCAACAAAATCACAAACTGCAATAAAATAAATAATTTACCTTTGACGATCTTCATCTGTTTGCAATTCCAATGCTCATTGTTACACAATGAATTAACTTTTGTTTGATAAAATCCGTTTTTATAGCCTAACACGAAACATTTTGTGAACCGCTTGTGTCGTGAATTTCGTCTCATTCCATTTTCAACGACACATTCCAGGTAAAGCACCCACACAGAACGTGACTTTTCCAGTCATGTTTGGTTTCACTGCAATCAACTGGTTTGTTTGTAACACAATCAAACCTGATGGGCCATTTAGCGGGACGTATTGACTGAAAGAAACCGATTTAAAGACAACAAGTAATGACATCATTGTGCACCAATGATTTCCCCGCTGTTTCGTTGATTGACTGTCTTTTAACCCAATGACCACTGGTCGTCTTGAAATCTAGCTGGGTAGATAGCCAATGAGCTGAGCTAAACGGCAATACGCCATGTTTATGTGTTGCAAGACCAACTCATGTAGTAAGCTCCAGCGTAAAGAGAGTCATGCGCTATTGAATTGTCATACCGGAAAGAGAAACACATTACGCATTGCATTGATTGGTGAACGCGCAGATTCCGCTGTTTATATATCAATCATTATGGCGACTAAGTCAAGTCTAGATATACAGATGTACACACAACTTTAGAATAAATTGATTGGGAAGGTGAGACAGATTGTTGTAGGACGCTTCATTTAGCGATTGTGGAGGAATATTTTTTGAACGGGAGAGGACATCGTTTTGGACTGGTAAGTTCTTATCATGCTAATGCCCTTGTTTGAAATTAATAATATAAAATATTATTTGTGATTTCTTTTATTTCTTTTAGAAGCAATATATAAACATTTAATGTCATGAAATGTGAGTTGCGTGTGTCTGCCGCCCCACCCCAACCCACATGAAATAGCCTATTTGAGGCTGTTGAGGAGAGGGCAGGACCACATCAATGGCCAAAGTGAAATGGAGACAGTAGATGCAGCTGGTCTGTTTTAATATAATAAAGACAGTAGATCTAGCTGGTCTGTCATAATATGATAGAGACAGTAGATCTAGCTGAAATGTCATAATATAAAAGAGAGATCTAGCAGGTAATAATAATATATTCAACCTTCAACTCTCTCTGTTTATTATAGCTGTTGATACAGGGCTCATATGTGAAACTATTCTAACTTAACATTTTCTTTCACAGTGACACTGACTCCGAATGGGAGTCTTATCCGGTGTCCTGTGTGAATTTAAGTATGTTCTCTCTAATTCTCTCTTTCTCTCTCTCTCTCGGAGGACCTGAGCCCTAGGACCATGCGTCAGGACTACCTGGCATGATGACTCCTTGCTGTCCCCAGTCCACCTGGCCTTGCCGCTGTTCCAGTTTCAACTGTTCTGCCTGCAGCTATGGAACCCTAAACTGTTCATTTTTACTCTTGAGGTGCTGTCCTGTTGCACCCTCTACAACCACTGTGATCTCCACCCGGCACAGCCAGAAGAGGACTGGCCACCCCTCATAGCCTGGTTCCACTCTAGGTTTCTTCCTAGGTTTTTGCCTCTCTAGGGAGTTTTTCCTAGCCACCGTGCTTCTACACCTGCATTGCTTGCTGTTTGGGGTTTTAGGCTGGGGCTATAAAAATAGATTTGATTTGATAGAGGACTGAGGGTCTTCCAAATATTGAAAGTGTGTAAATAGTTACCCATGTTATTTTGTAAATGTATATATATATATTTTTTAAATTTTTTATCAATAATAATGATTTTTTCCTTCTTTTTTTCTTTTTTTCTCTTTTTTTTTTTGGGGGGGGGGTGAGTTAGAATACCATTTTGGTATTTTGTATTTAGTTACAGTATTTGTTTCAAAATGTATACCTTCACCAATTTGGCCACTTGGGTACATTTGGGCGACTTGTGTGGGACACCTGGGTGACTTCACGATAAATGTCATGTAGCACACTCATTTTGGAAGTTATCATTCTGAAACTTTGCACAAGTACTGTTGTCCTCTTATATTTTTCACTGAAATTGTCCCCATCATCCTATCTGAATGTTTGTTTTATCTTGTTCACTTTAAAGATGATGATACAAAAATAAAAATGAAAAACGTATGTTGTTTTTCATTGTTTTATCTAAACCAGATCTATTGTGTGTTATTCTCCTACATTCAATTCACATTTACACAAACTTCAGTGTTTTCTTTCAAATGGTACCAAGAATATACATATCCTTGGTTCTGTGCCTGAGCTACAGGCTGTTATATTTGGGTGTCTTCAGGCAGAAATTGCACAAAGTAGGGGGGGAGCTGCAAGAGGTTTTAATTAAGAACACATTCTTAATTTTCAATGATGGCCTAGGAACGGTGGGTTAACTGCCTTGTTCAGGGGCAGAATGACCGATTTTCACCTTGTCAGTCAAACATCACTCACTCTGAGCCTTCTAGTAGTTGTTCTCCTTGCTCTGCATGGGTAACGCTGCTTCGATGGTGGCTGTTGTCGTTGTGTTGCTGGTTCGAGCCCAGGTAGGAGCGAGGAGAGGGACGGAAGCTATATTACACTGGCAATACTAAAGTGCCTATAAGAACATCCAATAGTCAAAGGTTAATGAAAAACAAATGGTATAGAGGGAAATAGTCCTATAATTCCTACAGTAACTACAACCTGGGAATATTGAAGACTCATCTTAAAAGCAACAAACAGCTTTCATATGTTCTCATGTTCTGAGCAAGGAACTGAAACGTTAGCTTTCTTACATAGCACATATTGCGCTTTTACTTTCTTCTCCAACTCTTTGTTTTTGCATTATTTACTTGAGGCTGAATTGATTTTATTGATGTATTATACTAAGTTAAAATAAGTGTTCATTCAGTATTGTTGTAATTGTCATTATTATAAATAAATAAATACAATTTGGCCGATTAATCGGTATCGTCTTTTTTGGTCATCCAATAAATCGGTATCGGTGTTGAAAAATCATAATCGGTCGACCTCTAACACCTACTCATTCAAGGGTTTTTCATTATAGAATAATAGTGTAGACATCATAACTATGAAATAACACATATGGAATCATCTAGTAACCAACAAAAGTGTTAAACAAATCTAAATCTATGTGAGAATGCTGTTCATTGACTACAGCTCGGCATTCAACACCATAGTACCCTCCAAGCTCGTCATCAAGCTCGAGACCCTGGGTCTCGACCCCGCCCTGTGCAACTGGGTACTGGACTTCTTGACAGGCCGCCCCCAGGTGGTGAGGGTAGGCAACAACATCTCCTCCCCGCTGATCCTCAACACTGGGGCCCCACAAGGGTGCGTTCTGAGCCCTCTCCTGTACTCCCTGTTCACCCACGACTGCGTGGCCACGCACGCCTCCAACTCAATCATCAAGTTTGCGGACGACACAACAGTGGTAGGCTTGATTACCAACAACGACGAGACGGCCTACAGGGAGGAGGTGAGGGCCCTCGGAGTGTGGTGTCAGGAAAATAACCTCACACTCAACGTCAACAAAACTAAGGAGATGATTGTGGACTTCAGGAAACAGCAGAGGGAACACCCCCCTATCCACATCGATGGAACAGTAGTGGAGAGGGTAGCAAGTTTTAAGTTCCTCGGCATACACATCACAGACAAACTGAATTGGTCCACTCACACAGACAGCATTGTGAAGAAGGCGCAGCAGCGCCTCTTCAACCTCAGGAGGCTGAAGAAATTCGGCTTGTCACCAAAAGCACTCACAAACTTCTACAGATGCACAATCGAGAGCATCCTGGCGGGCTGTATCACCGCCTGGTACGGAAACTGCTCCGCCCTCAACCGTAAGGCCCTCCAGAGGGTAGTGAGGTCTGCACAACGCATCACCGGGGGCAAACTACCTGCCCTCCAGGACACCTACACCACCCGATGTCACAGGAAGGCCATAAAGATCATCAAGGACATCAACCACCCAAGCCACTGCCTGTTCACCCCGCTATCATCCAGAAGGCGAGGTCAGTACAGGTGCATCAAAGCTGGGACCGAGAGACTGAAAAACAGCTTCTATCTCAAGGCTATCAGACTGTTAAACAGCCACCACTAACATTGAGTGGCTGCTGCCAACACACTGACACTGACTCAACTCCAGCCACTTTAATAATGGGAATTGATGGGAAATGATGTAAATATATCACTAGCCACTTTAAACAATGCTACCTTATATAATGTTACTTACCCTACATTATTCATCTCATAGGCATACGTATATACTGTACTCTATATCATCGACTGTATCCTTATGTAATACATGTATCACTAGCCACTTTAACTATGCCACTTTGTTTACATACTCACCTCATATGTATATACTGTACTCGATACAATCTACTGTATCTGCCTATGCTGCTCTGTACCATCACTCATTCATATATCCTTATGTACATATTCTTTATCCCCTCACACTGTGTACAAGACAGTAGTTTTGGAATTGTTAGTTAGATTACTTGTTGGTTATTACTGCATTGTCGGAACTAGAAGCACAAGCATTTCGCTACACTCGCATTAACATCTGCTAACCATGTGTATGTGACAAATAAAATGTGATTTGATTTGATTTGATTTAAATATATTTTAGATTCTACCCACCCTTTGCCTTGATGACAGCTTTGCAAACTCTTGGCATTCTCTCAACCAGCTTCACCTGGAATGCTTTCCAACAGTCTTGAAGGAGTTCCCACATATGCTGAGCACTTGTTGGCTGCTTTTCCTTCACTCTGCAGTCCAACTCATCCCAAACCATATTAATTGGGTTGTGGTTGGGTGATTGTGGAGGACAGGTCATCTGATACAGCATTCCATTACTCTCCTTCTTGGTCAAATAGCCCTTGCACAGCCTGGATGTGTGTTGGGTCATTGTCCTGTTGACAAAATGATAGTCCCACTAAGTGTAAGCCAGATGGGATGGCGTATCGTTAAATAATGTTGTGGTAGCCATGCTGGTTAAGTGTGCCTTGAATTCTAAATATATCACTGACAGTGTCACTAGAAAAGCACCCCCACACCATCACACCCCCTCCATGGTTCACGGTGGGAACCACACATGCAGATATTATCCGTTCACCTACTCTGCATCTCACAAAGATACGGCGGTTGGAACCAAAAATCTCAAATTTGGACTCTTCAGACCAAAGGACAGATTTCCACCGGTCTAATGTCCATTGGTCGTATTTCCTGTCCCAAGCAAGTCTCTTCTTCTTATTGGTGTCCTTTAGTAGTGGTTTCTTTTCATTCATTTTACCATGAAGGCTTTATTCACGCAGCCTCCTGTGAACAGTTGATGTTGAGATGTCTTTGCTACTTGAATTTATTGGGGCTTGGTCTTTTACCAAATAGGGCTATATTTTGTATACCACCCCTACCTTGTCACAACACAACTGATGGTTTAGACCCTTTCTTCTTTAAGGTTGCCGCCCCTATCACCGCCAAGCCTATCTCTGTCCTTTTTTAACCTGTCTATCTTTTCTGGAGAGGTTCCCATTGCTTGGAAGGCAGCCATGGTTTGTTCTTTATTTAAAGGGGGAGACCATGCTGATCCTAACTGTTATAGGCCTATTTCTATTTTGCTGTGTTTATCAAAGTGTTGGAAAAAACATGTCAATAATCAACTGACTGGCTTTCTTGATTTCCATAGTATTCTCTCTGGTATGCAATCTGGTTTCTGCTTAGGTTATGGATGTGTCACTGCAACCTTAAAGGTCCACAATGATGTCAGCATTGTACTTGATTCTAAGCAATGCTGCTATATTTGCTGACTTGGCCAATGCTTTTGATACAGTAGACCATTCATTCTCTCAGCACATATCAAAGCTGCTAAAACAAAATGGTCCTCTTTCACCCCACCTGCCAAACTAAACCTGATTCAGATTCCATCCTACCCATGCTAGATTATGGAGACGTAATTTACAGATTGGCAGGTAAGGGTGCTCTCAAGCGACTCGATGTTCTTTACCATTTAGCCATCAGATTTGCCACCAATGCTGCTTATAGGACACATCACTGCACTCTATACTCCTCTGTAAACTGGTCATCTCTGTATATTCGTCGCAAGACCCACTGGTTGATGCTTATTTATAAAACCCGCTAGGCCTCACTCCCCCCTATCTGAGATACCTACTGCAGCCCTCATCCTCCACATACCACAGCTATTCTGCCAGTCACATTCTGCTAAAGGTCCCCAAAGCGCACACATCCCTGGGTCGCTCCTCTTTTCAGTTCACTGTAGCTAGCGACTGGAACGAGCTGCAAAAAACACTCACTCTTCATTCAAAGACTCAATCATGAACACTCTTACTGACAGTTTTGGCTACTTCGAGTGATGGATTGTTGTCTCTACCTTCATGCTGTTGTCTGTGCCCAATATTGTTTGTACCATGTTTTGTGCTGCCACTATGTTGTGCTGCTGCCATGCTGTGTTGCTATCATGTTGCTATCATACGGTGATGCTTCCATGCTGTGTGTCATATGTTGCTGCCATGCTATGTTGTTGCCTTGGGTCTCTCTGTATGATTCTCAGGGGGCCTCTTCTTCCTTCTGGCCCTGAGCCTGGCAGTAATCTGTGATTAAAGTCCTAGGAGCAGAGAAGTATAGGGTTCTCTCTAGATACCAGCATCTTACTGCATATCACCTGTCAGACACCCATCAACTGACACCAAGCAGCTTTCAGGGGGAGGTGTGTGTGTGTGTCTTCCCTCCTGGGATGCCATGCATCAAAACATCCCACAACTTTCAGTAGCAAAATAAAAATAGAGTTTCTGTGCTCCTGGAGGATTTGTTCTGTTTGGGTTAACACTGGAGGGTTTTTTCATAGCAGTGTCCCTCCCCTGACATGCCAAAAATAAAAAAGAGTGGTTCTATCTCACTCCATATGAATGAAAAGAGAAAAGTGTTAAACTTGTATCAGCCTGTGGCTCCCAAGGGAAAGTTTACAGATGTTTGCAGAGCTACGTTTAAAAAATATCCCCCCAAATAATGTTTTAATAACAATATTATGATGGAAAATTCCCACAACAAAGACAAAACAAGGAACTTCAAGATTAGCTTAGGGCTTTATGCTCATGACAACCAGCCAGTGATTGTGCCTCAGTTGTACCACCTAGGTCACCATGAAACAAGTCAATATTTGATGTCCATCCATATTTGAGGACTTCAGGAGATTGAAACTGGCCATTAAGTGCAACAGTAAACGCTGTTTCCTTCAACTAGGTTTTGGCTTTGCTAGGGCATTGTGGACGGGATTGCGGATGTGTGTAAGCATCTGCCTCTACTGCCAAAGGTTGTATTTTCAAATCCAGTGATAGGAAGTTGTTTGAGATTTTAGTTTTAAGCCTATCCCAAACCTTAAGCCTATCCCGAAACCTTTAACCTCTCTGGGATATGTCACGTCCACTTGGCCAAAAACCAGAGAAAATGCAGAGTGCCAAATTCAAATAAATTCCTATAAAAATACAACTTTCATGAAATCACACATGTAAGATATACAATTAAAACTATACGTGTTGTGAATCCAGCCAACATGTCAGAATACAAAAAGGCTTTTCGGCGAAAGCAAACAACGCTATTATCTGAGCATAGCACAATAGTAAACCAAAGAGAGAAAACATTTAAACCCGCGATACAAAACGCAGAAATAGAAATATAAATCATGCCTTACCTTTGACGAGCTTCTTCTGTTGGCACTCCAGTATGTCCCATAAACATCACAAATGGTCCTTTTGTTCGATTAATTCTGTCCATATATATCCAAAATGTCCATTTATTTGGCGCATTTGATCCAGAAAAACACCGGTTCCAACTTGCGCAACATGACGACAAAATATCTCAAAAGTTACCTGCAAACTTTGCCAAAACCTTTCAAACTACTTTTGTAATACAACTTTAGATATTTTTTAAAGTAAATAATCAATCAAATGGAAGACGAGATGATCTGTGTTCAATACAGGAAGACAACAAACTCAAGCATGCTTTCTGGTCTTGCGCCTCTATCAAACAGTACACATGACGTGACACTTTTTCAAGATGGCCGTACTTCTTCATTACAAAAAGGAATAACCTCAACCAATTTCTAAAGACTGGTGACATCCAGTGGAAGCGGTTGGAACTGCAAGCAAGTCCCTTAGAAATCTGGATTCCCAATGAAAACTAATTGAATACAGAGTGACCTAAAATAACAACATCTGAATGGTCCTCGGGGTTCCGCCTGCTATATAAGTTCTGTTATACTCACAGACATGATTAAAACCGTTTTAGGAACATCAGAGTGTTTTCTATCCAAATCTACTAATAATATGCATATCTTATCTTCTGGGGATGAGTAGCAGGCAGTTGAAATTGGGCTTTATGATTGACACTATTTGAATACCCTCCTATGGAGTTGGTCCATCCTCTGCTGCTATAACAGCTTCCATTCTTCTGGGAACATTTTCCATTAGATGTTGGAACATTGCTGCTGGGACCTGCTTCCCTTCAGCCACAAGAGCATTAGTGAGGTGATGATGTTAGGCAATTAGGCCAGGCTCGCAGTCAGTGTTCCAATTCATCCCAAAGGTGTTTGATGGGGTTGAGGTCAGGGCTCTATGCAGGCCAGTCAAGATCTTCCACACCGATCTCGACAAACCATTTCTGTATGGACCTCACTTTGTGCACGGGGGCATTGTCAAGCTGAAACAGGAAAGGGCCTTCCTCAAACTGTTTCCACAAAGTTAGAAGCACAGAATCGTCTAGAATGTCATTGTATGCTGTAGAGCTAAAATTTCCCTTCACTGGAACTAAGGGGCCTAGCCTGAACCATGAAACACAGCCCCAGACCATTTTTCCTCCTCCAACAAACTTTACAGTTGGCACTATGCATTTGGGTAGGTTGCGTTCCCCTAGCATCTGCCAAACCCTGATTTGTCAGTCAGACTGCCAGATGGAAAAGGTGTTTCCACTGCTCCAGATTCCAATGGCTACGAGCTTTACACCACTCTAGTCGACGCTTGGCATTGTGCATGGTAATCTTAAGCTTGTGTGCTCGGCCATGGAAACATATTTCATGAGGCTCCTGACAAACAATTATTGTGCTGACATTGCTTCCAGAGGCAGTTTGGAACTGGGTGGTGAGTATTGCAATCGAGGACAGACGATTGTTGCGCACTACACGCTTAACACTCAGCAGTCCCATTTTGTGAGCTTGTGTGGCCTACCACTAGGAGTCGTTGTTGCTCCTAAATGTTTCCACTTCACAGTAACAGCACTTACAGTTGACCGGGGCAGCTGTAGCAGGCAGACATTTTATGAACTGACTTGTTGCAAAGGTCATATCTTATGAAGGTTCCACTTTGAAAGTCACTGAGCTCTTCAGTATGGGCCATTCTACTGTCAATGTTTGTCTATGGAGATTGCATGCCTGTGTGCTCGATTTTATACAACAATAACAAATCAGACATTGAACTGACCTGTGTTGATTGACACCCACCGCACGTAATTTCCTGCCACGAACTTGGATACCTCCAGTGACGAAGTGAGTAATCGCTGTTCTGATATCCAGAAGCACTTTGTGGAAGAAACATTATGTACAAAATAATTTGCAAAAAAAACACACAAAATAGCACAATTGTAAAACGGCAACCATCTCCTCCGGGCCATTCTTTTTGTTACATCCGTAAGAGTATTAGATTAAGATTTTAAAATAAATCATGTTCTATTTTCTCTCACTCGTGTATATTTAATGTAATGTTCTCATTTCAAAATTGGAATGATACTAATCATGGCATTACTTTTGAATATGTACTTTTAAATCTCCACCTCCCCTTGCATTTCAATTACATTTTTAAATTATGAATCCACTTCAATGGGAATAATGAAAGATATTTTTAGTCACAGAATCAGCAAAACATAAAAATCATCACCTTGGATGTTTTTTCATTCAGATTAAACTGTAAGATCCTCTTCAAAACCTTATTCTAGGTAATCATCACTTGGAGTTGAAGGCGTGACTTATTGAGGCTGTGGCTTTTCAGTTTGTTTGTGTTCTGGATATGTATGTGATACTAAAGAGCCTCCTAATGTTTAAGTAGCACTTTAGTTTACAGTGCTGAAATAACAGGGTAGCATCCAGAAAGTAAACGGAACCAACAGGGAAATAATACGGCAGCGACCAGGCAAGAACGCGGTAATAACCTGTTAATAGTTAGTATGTAGCTGCTAAATACTGATATAATGTTATGTATTTGGAACTTGAGAAGGAGAAATGTTTGAGAAAATACATCATACTTATTCTGTATGTGGCCAACCTCAAAACGTACCGTTTGGGTCTTTGCTAGTTGAATTTTTGTTGCTGTCTTGTTTCCATCTTGTTTTTCTGTTGTTTGGTATTACTTTCCTGAACGTGAGTTCCAAACATCTCTAACGGTCGCCCCAGCGTGAGTTTTTTTTTATGCACGTGATGTTAGAATGCACTCACCATTCCAAAATGTGATTGTTACGCAACAGGACATTTAATCCGCGTTGCCCTCAAACCAAGGCACACTGCCTTTTTTACAAATGATTTTTTAACGAGTTATATTTTCTAAGAACAGTTTGAATTGAGGTGTGTTCCACCTTCTCAGTAATTACTTCAACAGTTACTTCTTTTTACTTTTACGGACAATTTATTTTTAAGGAATTTCTGACCTGGACAAAATTCCCCAAGCACTTCCCAATTGTTTGTGCAGTTTAAGTCTGCAGATATTTGCGCATCTTCCGTCAGAACAGGATCTGCACACACGTGTTCACATTTTCCGTCTGGTGCCCGCATCGAAATCGTTGTTTTCATTACTAATAATAACTTTGGATGTGTGTTACTTCTATCAAAGTACGTGCATTATAACGTAATAATAGTTTCTGTATGTTGTTTCTACTGTAGCTCACTGTGTGTATGGAGCATAATATATTGGTGTAAATTCCTTATAACCGCGGACACACGAGGTAGCGTTACTCATTTCATAACCTTTATGGTGTTTTATTCAATCATGCTTATGTAGCTAGCTACATTCTTCTATTAGCTCTGTAAAACAATGCTAATTGCATCAGAGAAGTATTAGTTTGTGCTGTATTTTGAAGCTACCCTGGCCTTATGAATCCCAAGTGGCACAGCATTCTAAGGCACTGCATCCCAGTGCTAGAGGCGTCAATACAGACACCCTGGTTTGAATCCAGGCTTTATCCCAACCGGCTGTGATTGGGAGTCCCATAGGGCTGCGCACAATTGGCCTAGCATCGTCCGAGATTGGCCGGTGTAGGCATTGGCCGGTGTAGGCGTCATTGTAAATCATATTTTTTTCTTAAATGACTTGCCTAGTAAAAACATGACAATTGTTTGTTTTCATTTGGCCTATTTAGCGTAGCTCTGTTCTTCCCTACCCTGCCCCTTGTGTAGCTCAACAGTCACTGTTTCTTACCATTTTACTCAAATTTGTGATTTTGTCAATGCAATATATAGCAGTGTTTATTATGTTACTTCTTTGTAATGTTGTTTTATTTCTATATCCTGATTGTCACGTTCTGACCTAGGTTCCTTTGTTTTGTCTTTGTTTTTGTATGGTCAGGGCGTGAGTTGGGCTGGGCAGTCTGTTTGTTATTCTATGTTGGTTTTTGTGTTCGGCCTAGTATGGTTCTCAATCAGAGGCAGATGTCGTTAGATGTCTCTGATAGAGAATCATACTTAGGTAGCCTTTTTCCACCTGGGTTTTGTGGGTGTTTATTTTCTGCCTTTGTTTCCGTGTGAGTGTTTGGGCCACACGGTACTGTTTCGGTTTTGTAAATTCACGTTGTCATTTATTGTTTAGTGTTCTGAGTTTTAATTAAACAGCATCATGAACACTTACCACGCTGCGCTTTGGTCCTCCTCTCTTTCTCCCGACGACATCCGTTACACTGATATTGTATTCTAATGACTAATAATTCCTCTTTATTCTGTACTTTCAGAAACCACAAACAGTATTGGCCAATATCATAACTGGAAATGGAGTTGGACATCTTTGGAGCTGAAGATTGACTGCTTTTGTATGCTTCTGTATACTCCTGAACAGTTTTACTGGATGAAAACACAGCAAGAAAACACATAGGCCAATATATAATAGTCGTCTATTTTATTGCAGTATTGGTGGTGGTTGGTTGAACAAACATAGGATCTGTGCTCCAGTATTCTCTTAGGGAGTTCTTCTTTACTATTCCCATGATAAGGACTGTCACCAGGAAGGTATACATTTCACTAATAGTGGTTGTCACCAATTTAGCAAGTTCCCCCCCTCACTCCTGGCTCTCTCTTCTCCTGTAGCTCCAAGGCATAGTGATTGGTCTCCTCTACTATGTCTCCCACCAGATCCCCTGTTAGAAACAACTTGAAGAACTCTGCCTGAGATGGAAATGGCAAGGGGCTTTACACTCCAGACTGGGACTCATAAAAGGCAAACAGCAGGGCCAGGAGGGGTGAATTGGTTGGTGGCCTTCCAGCTACGACAGAACACCTTTACTTCATCCACTGTCGGTCTGCCTCCATCACCACCAGCATCTTCGTCAGTGGACAAGGGGTCGGTTTGCCTCCATCACTTCCTGGGACTTTGTCAGTGGACAAGGGGTCCTCAGATTAAGGGTTCTCAATGGCTGTAAGGTTGGGGGGCAGCTCCTCACTATCAGATTCTGATTTCTGACTTTCATACTCAGACTCATTGTCAGAATTTTAAAACATCTCCAGAATTTCCACATTTGTCAGCTTTCTCCTTTTGAAAGACATAGCTAATTCTACAGCCTAGCTCACTAGCTACATACATAAACAACAACACTGAATGGCTCAGAGTGGGAGTGAGAGGTTATTTGATTGACTGCCGGCACGAGCCACTTGTATCAATAAATCAACATCAGACAATGTTTTGTGTGGAAATAATGTATATATTTATTGTTTTATTCACGTTTTCAATTCCCGGTGACAAATCATGCATTCCGATTCTTGCATAGATTATAATGGGCACATGTGTGTAAAATACTATTTTGAAGGTTGTACTGATTATGATGAGCTAAGCTAATTCCAGCTGTGTGTGGAGCCATGTTTGTTGTTAAATAGTCATTTCTATTAGCGAATTCATTTTGTAGTTCATGTCAGCTGAGAGTTATGCAAATATGACTGCTTGTGTTACTTCAATCTTTCCTCAGTTAGCGCTAGGACAAATGTAGCCTACATTTTTCCGGTTTGGATGATTATGTTATGCTGTAGATACTTCTGTGAATGTCTGAATATTGCATCCAAAAGTAAACTGCTTACATTCTGGGCATAACTTTGTAAGGACTGTGTTTGTACAAAATGTTTCTGAAAAAACAGTGGCCAGCTCAAATGCTGAGTGTTGCGTCATTCGAAACTGGCCATTCTAAATAAGCGTTCTAAATAAGCATTTTAATCACACCGTTTTGATTGTAAGCTACAGAGACCACTGTAGAATGATCACACCCATGTGATGCTACGTGTGAAAAGGTTAAAGGGTTCTTCAGATTCAATTAGATCTGTTGACCATACTTTTTTAATGGCTAGCTCAGAATGAGCTTTCCAAAAGTTGTTTATATATTAGTCATTTTGGGAGCCCAGATCATTTATTTATAACTCACATCATTGGATTGTTCAGTAGTTGGGTTTCCCAAGGCACACCATAGGCCAACATAGCTGACTTAAGTTGTAAATATAGAAAAAAATAGTTGTGTATCTTTCAGTGTGTAGCTTTCAAATCTTGGAATGTTCTCAAATTATTAGTCTCCTTGCTATCGGCAAGGGTACCAATTTCACATTTGGACCATTGGAGGGATGCAAAAGGCCACCCTCAGATCGCAAGGCATTATTGTTAAATAAATGGGCAGATATATGACTATGGGCATGCCATTTTTATTTCCAGTTACATTGTTTTTCAATTCTGCGCCAAACAGAAATTGTGTGAACATTAAAGTGTAGTTTACATTGTTTAACCTTTTTGGGATAGGGGGCAGCATTTTCACTTTTGGATGAATAGGGGGGCCAGAGTGAACTGCCTCCGACTCTGTCCCAGATGCTAATATATGCATATTATTAGTATTGGATAGAAAACTCTGAAGTTTCTCAAACTGTTTGAATGAGTATAACAGAACTCATATGGCAGGCAAAAACCTGGAAAAAATCCAACCAGGTAGTGGGACATCTGAGGTTTGTAGTTTTTCAAAGCTTGGCCTACAGAATACACATTGAGATATGGATAAAGTTGCACTTCCTACGGCTTCCACTAGATGTCAACCGTCTTTAGAAACTGGTTTGAGGATTCTACTATAAAGGAGGGGCTCATGAGACCTCTGAGTCAGTGGTCTGGCAGAGAGCCTTGGTCTCATGACGCACGCTCCCGACAGAGTTACCTCTTGTTCCAGTGCTTTTCTTAAGACAAAGGAATTCTCCGGTTGGAACATGATTGATGTTTTATGTTTCTAAAGGACTGTAACAGAACTTTTTGAGTTTTTGTCTGGATGAAGTGCCTGCACCTCATGAAGATGGATTACTGGGCTGAACACGCTAACAACAAGTAGCTATTTGGACATAAATGATGGAACTTTATGGAACAACTCAGTCATTTATTGTCGAACTGGGATTCCTGGGAGTGCCTTCTGATGAAGATCAAAGGTAAGTGAATATTTATGGTGTTGTTTCTAACTTTGTTGATTCCAAAATGGGGGATATTCCTCTGGCTGTTTTGGGTTCTGAGCACCGTTCTCAGATTATGCTTTTTCTGTCAAATTTAAAAAAAATCTGACACAGCGGTTGCATTAAGGAGAAGACAATCTTTAATTCTGTGAATAACACTTGTGTCTTTTATCAATGTTTATTATGAGTATTTTTGCAAAATCACCGGATGTTTTGGAATCAAAACATTACTGCACGTAAGGTGCCAATGTAAACTGAGATTTTTGGATATAAATATGCACATTATCGAACAAAACATACATGTATTGTGTAACATGATATCCTATGAGTGTCATCTGATGAAGATCAAAGGTTAGTGATTCATTTTATCTATATTTCTGCTTTTTGTGACTCCTAACTTTGGCTGTAAAAATGGCTGTGTGTTTTTTCGACTTGGCTATGACCTAACATAATCAAATGTTGTGCTTTAGCTGTAAAGCATTTTTGAAATCGGACACGATGGGTAGATTAACATGATGTTTATCTTTCATTTGCTGTATTGGACTTGCTAATGTGTGAAAGTTACATATTTTTGAATTTGTCGAACGTTGTCGAGGGGTTCCACTAGCAGAATGTTATCAAGGGGTTTCGCTAGGTTAAGTGATATTATTACTTTCATAACAGTTTGACCATATCTGTGTACCTTACTGTTACTTTCTTTATAACGTTACTTTCAAGGAAATCAGAATTCATTTCATGAAATTTCTCTCCGGACATATGACCATAATCACAAGTAATTAAGCTACTATGTTCATTAATATAACTTAGTTTATTGTTAATGTAGCCGATCTGGACCTATACGTGAATGTGCTGGCTACTGCACTACTGCACGCAATGTGCTGGCTTCTGTTCTCTGTTGTGCTGTCACACCCTGATCTGTTTCACCTGTCCTTGTGATTGTCTCCACCCCCTCCAGGTGTCGCTTATTTCCCCCAGTGTATTTATCCCTGTGTTTCCTGTCTCTCTGTGCCACATTGTCTTGTCTTGTCAACCAGCGTGTATTTCCCGTGTGCCTGCTTTTTCTATTCTCTCTTTTTCTAGTCCCCCCGGTTTTGACCCTTGCCTGCCCTGACTCTGAACCTGCCTGCCTGACCATACTACCTGCCCTGACCTTGAGCCTGCCTGCCACTCTGTACCTCCTGGACTCTGACCTTGTTATGATCTTTTTGCCTGTCCATGACCATTCTCTTGCCTGCCCCTTGGATGCTAATAAATATCAGAGACTCAAACCATCTGCCTCCCGTGTCTGCATCTGTGTCTCGCCCTATGCCCTTAAAACTTATTGATGGACCCATCCCGTTAGCCAACCACCGCTGAATTGCAGAGCGCCAAATTAAAATTACAAAAAATATTTAATTTTCATATAATCACAAGTGCAATATAGCAAAACACAGCTCAGCTTGTTGTTAATCCACGTGGCGTGTCAGATTTCAATAAAGCTTTTCGTCGAAAGCATACCAAGCGTTTATGTAAGCACATCTCTCTCAGTAGACAAAATATTACAAACAGCTAGCAGCCAAGTAGATTAATCACGAAAGTCAGAAAAGCAATAAATTAATTGCTTACCTTTGATGATCTTCGGATGTTTGCACTCACGAGACTCCCAGTTACACAATAAATGTTCCTTTTGTTCCATAAAGATTATTTTTATATCCAAAATACCTCCATTTGGTTGGCACGTAATGTTCAGAAATCCACAGGCTCGAGCGGTCACGACATCACAGAAGAAAATTCCAAATAGTATCCGTAATGTTCGTAGAAATATTTCAAACGTTTTTTATAATCATCAATCCTCAGTTTTTTTTAACAATATATAATCGATAATATATCAACCGGGAATGTAGCTTTTTCAATAGTAGAGAGAGAGAAAATGGCTGCACCAATCTGTTGCGCTTACAAAACGCTGCTGGCACCCAGCCATGCAATGACCCGATGTGATCTTTCTTGCTCATTTTTCAAAATAAAAGCCTGAAACTATGTCTAAAGACTGTTCACACCATGGGGAAGCCATAGGAAAATGAATCTGGTTGATATCCCTTTAAATGGAGCGAAGGCAGGCTATGGAACATGGAGCTTTCAAAATAGAAGCCACTTCCTGGTTTGATTTTCCTCAGGTTTTCGCCTGCAATATCAGTTCTGTTATACTCACATACAATATTTTGACAGTTTTGGAAACTTTAGAGTGTTTTCTATCCTAATCGGACAATTATATGCATATTCTAGATTCTGAGCCTGAGAAATAGGCAGTTTAATTTGGGTATGTTTTTCATCCAAACATCAAAATACTGCCCCCTATACTCAAGAGGTTTTTAAAGGTGCATGCCGGTTGAATGGACACAGGACACACTGCTGCCGGTTCTGGTCTTTTATTGCTGGATGAGATGCAATAATTGCAGTGAATAAATGCATTGTAAAGCAATTACATAAAATGGTGGAGCCTCACTATTCTCCTTAGCATACATCAATGTAGAGCCATAATACATTTGTTGGTTAGACAACTCATTAACATAAGTGCTATTATTCAAAAATAATCAATAGTAATATTTTCATATTTTCTTCTTACATAGTCTAAATAAAATATTTCTGAATTAGAAAAAAATGTATGTCAAACATTCTACATTCCAAATTAATATAAATTCAACAATAGCAAATAGACAAAAATACCAATAGGGTCTTGCTCCAGCAGATACCTTCTCAGGGGACAGACGCTGTGACATATGAGTTGAGATAGGATGTTAAATGGTGCCAGAGAAGATAGTGTGTTGTTACCATCACCAGCACGGTTGGTGAAATTACCCAGTTAGCAATGAGCATTCGGCAGGCAGGTGTCCCGCCAGACGGATAGAGCACTGTGTGACAGCTTTTTGCCAATTGGCCTCTTTGTCACGCAGCACCGTCCACCTGCGGTTCACGTGCCATTTTCCACACACAGGCCAGCCGCCGTTTCTCTGCCCTTTTCCCAACTGGCGACAGTACAGCTGCCAGTCGGAGGCAAGACGCTTTTTCAGTGTCAAGCCATCGGCTACTTCCTGTCGCCTCTTATATTAATATATTTATTGATTTTATTATTTAACCTCTTACAGCATCTAGCCAACAGGAAATGGAACTGCGCAATGGCAAATGCTAATAGTACTCAATAAAACTCAAACTTTCATTAAAACACATATGCAGGGTACTGAATTAAAGCTACACTCGTTGTGAATCTAGCCAACATGTCAGATTTTTAAAATGCTTTTCGGCGAAAGCATGAGAAGCTATTATCTGATAGCATGCAACACCCCGAAATACCTGAAGGGGACGTAAACAAAATAATTAGCGTAGCCGGCGCTACACAAAACGCAGAAATAAAATATAAAACATTCATTACCTTTGACGAGCTTCTTTGTTGGCACTCCTATATGTCCCATAAACATCACAATTGGGTCTTTTTTCCGATTAAATACGTCCATGTATACCCAAAATGTCAATTTTTTTGCCCGTCTGATCCAGGAAAAAACAGCTTTCCAAAACGCAACGTCATTTTTTTAAATTAAAAAAGTTGCTTATAAACTTTGACAAAACACTTCAAACTACTTTTGTAACCCAACTTTAGGTATTTTTTTTAAACGTTAATAATCGATCAAATTGATCCCGGGGCGATCTGTATTCAATAGCAGCTACTCTTGAAATCATCGTCCATTGTCTCTCTCCCATAAGCCTCTTCCTGTTTACTGGATGACAGGAAGGGCCTATTTCTCATTCCACCAAGGATTAAATCCAATGAAATTGCCTGGCGACATCGTGTGGAAGCTGTAGGAACTGTCAACTGGTCGCTATCTATTTTCTCTTGCCATAGACAATTCAGAGACTGGCGGATGAATACTTTTTTTTTTTGTGACCAGGTTTTTCTTGGGATTTTGCATGCTGTTCACGTTCTGTTATAGTCACAGACATGATTTAACCGGTTTTAGAAACTTCAGAGTGTTTTCTATCCACACATACTAATCATATGCATGTACTATATTCCTGGCATGAGTAGCAGGACGTTGAAATATTGCGTGATTTTTAACAAAATGTTGAAAAAATTAAAGAGAGCTCTAATTAAGATACAACGGATGCCATGTCAATTAAAAAAGGTTTGTGGAAAGGTACTGTAAATGATTGCGTGCGTGCATAATATATTAGATAATGATGGCCAGTCCTGGTCACCTGAATCCACTGGTGATGACAAATCAAATCCAGTCAAATCAAATTTTATTATTATGCACATGCAAGATTCTCACACAGTGTAACGTCAACAAAAGCGACATAGTAATCAAATAACATAGGAAAGCAATCAATTAAGTGACACTGTAAATATATAACAAGACTAAATAAATTAAATCAAGTACAAGAAGCATGCAAATAAAATAAAATAAAATAAGACAAATAAATACAAAAATTGCCTTTAGGGATATAGTATGGACATTGTTTATCCATGTGTTCCCGAGTGGTGCAGCGGTCTAAGGCACTGCATCTCAGTGGTAGAGGTGTCGCAGTAGCACCATATAAATAAATGGTAAGTGTGTGGTAGGGAGCAGAGCTGTTCCAGCTGTTGTAACATGCTGACCAGACCGGACACGTCAAGTGCGCGAGTGTCGCAAAATAAGTTTAGAAATCCATGTTATTCAATTATTGCACCCACACTGCTTGCGCGCGCCAATGAGCGTCTGCGATGCCAAGGGCTAAAATAGAAGTAATTCCTATTTCTGACGCAGCTCGCGCTGAATGTCCTGCCTCTGCCATCTCCTCATTGGTTTATAGAATCAGGTACCCATGTGCCATCTCCTCATTGGTTATACCCACGTGGGTGATTGAAAGACAAACTTTGTTGCCGGTTGTGGAAATACAATGAAAGTTTAGATGCGATCACCATATAAGTTCAAAGATGGAAAAGCCTGGAAGGAGGAGAAATGACTCGAAACAATTCGGTTGGCCGTTTTATGTGTAGAATAATTGTCGGAGTAGAGGTCCTTGTGCATTTCAGGTAAAATAACAACTCAATGTTTATATCCCAGGACAAATTAGCTAGCAACACCAAGCTAGCTAAATAGGACAAATTAACGTTAAATAGCAAGTGCAAGCTAACTAGCTAAATTGCCATACATGTTTAATGCTGCTCCCCAACTTAATGTCATTGGTTCAGAGTTTGTTTTGATATTTAACCTGAGTGTCGTGATCGCGTTTGGTGTAGGGGGACAAAATACATTTATGCACGTTGGCGCACGCGCGCAGCCGGTTTGGGTTCCGTGTAACAGTCTTCTGGCTTGGGGGTAGAGGCTGGCTTTGAGACAGGTGGTCCGAGACTTGATGTTGACCCTCAATGCAGTGGATCCCTCTCCCCTGTGCATTGCCTTCTCCAGCCATCACCATTGGTGGCATCCTGGTTTGCAGGGTTCTTCCTTATTTTAATTGTTTTTATTTCACCTTTATTTAACCAGGTAGGCTAGTTGAGAAAATTCTCATTTGCAACTGCGACCTGGCCATGATAAAGCATAGCAATTCGATGTCTCCTATACACAAATGAAGAACATTGAGTTACATATGAACATCGCACATGGTCTTACACATGTTTAAAACCTCTTAAGCCTACCCCCTCCTTTTTCGAACATTCTGTTAAAAATCGTGCAACTTTTCAGCGTCCTGCTACTCATGCCAGGAATATAGTATATGCATTTGATTAGTATGTGTGGATAGAAAACACTCTGAAGTTTCTAAAACTGGTTAAATCACGGCTGTGACTATAACAGATTGTGTGTTTCATCGAAAAGCGCAAGAAACACTGCTCACTGAAAGCTAAAAATAATATCCATGCGTCACTTTCATGGATTGTTAAAAGGGCACAAAATTAATTATGGACCTGCATGCAATTGCCATTGTCGTCATTATCCGGGGAGTTTTTTGTTGGTAAATCCAACTAACTGGATTCCATTTCTTCCGGTCTCCGCCAGGATGTTTTGAAGTGCACATTTTCGGCCATTGAATTGAAGACGAGGAGCTATTGAATACACATCGCCCCGTGATCATTTTGATAGATTATAAACATTTACTAATACCTAAAGTTGGATTACAAAAGGATTTCGAAGTGTTTTGTGAAAGTTTATCGTCGACTTTTTTAATTTAAAAAAATGACGCTGCGTTTTAAAACAATGTTTTTTTCTGAATTACACAGCTTCCATAGATGGCTATTTTGGGTATATATGGAACGATTTAATCGAAAAAAAGACCCAATAGTGATGTTTATGGGGCATATAGGAGTGCCAAGAAAGAAGCTCGTCAAAGGTAATGAATGTTTTATATTTTATTTCTGCGTTTTGTGTAGCGCCGGCTACGCTAAATCTTTTGTTTACGTCGCATTCAGGCATTTTGGGGTGTTGCATGCTATCAGATAATAGCTTCTCATGCTGTCGCTGAAAAGCATTTTAAAAATCTGACTTGTTGGCTAGATTCACAACGAGTGTAGCTTTAATTCTATACCCTGCATGTGTATTTTGATGAACGTTTGAGTTTTAACGAGTACATTTAGCATTTAGCGTAGCGCATTTGCATTTCCAGGTGCCTAGTTGAGACATCTGCGTCTCAAGTAGGATCAAGAAGTTAAGAAATAACTTAAAATAAGTTTCATATTTTAATAATATCAAAACGTATGTGAAGAATGGTCTTCAGAAACAAATCCCTGCCCCAGTCGAGCTTGTGGCAATGGCAAGACGGTTTGGCAGAAAGCTAGGTAGAATCCGCGTTGACTCTCCACTATTATTGGTCCCAGTTCAAAAGGCTAACATCCTCCCAATGAAATGGCTATGAATTCCAACAGTTTAGCAATGCAGGCTTCATTAAAACCTGTAGTGACACCCCATCCCGTGAACGGGACCGTTGTCATCATCTGACACTAATTAGCATAACGCAACGGACATAAATCTTCCTAGAAAATATTCCTATTCATGAAAATCACAAGTGAAATATATTGGAACACAGCTTAGTCTTTTGTTAATCACCCTGTCATCTCAGATTTTCAAAATATGCTTTACAGCCAACGCTAGACAAGCATTTGTGTAAGTATATCATAGCCTAGCATAGCATTATGCCTTGCTAGCAGCAGGCAACCTTGTCACGGAAATCAGAAAAGCAATCAAATGAAATCGTTTACCTTTGATGAACTTCGGATGTTTTCACTCACGAGACTCCCAGGTAGACAGCCAAAGTTCATTTTTTCCCAAAATATTATTTTTGTAGGTGAAATAGCTCCGTTTGTTCTTCACGTTTGGCTGAGAAATCGCACGGAAATTGCGGTCACCACAAAGCCGAAAAATATTCCAAATTAGCTCCATAATATCGACAGAAACATGGCAAACGTTGTTTAGAATCCATCCTCAAGGTGTTTTTCTAATATCTATTCGATAATATATCCGTCGGGACAATTCGTTTTTCACTAGGACCGATTGGAGTAATGGCTACCTCTGTATTTTATGCGAGAATCTCTCACGGAGCCACCATGTGACCAATTACGCAATGTGGCCGCCTACGGCTATTCTTCAACAGAAATGCGTAAAACTATGTCACAATGCTGTAGACACCTTGGGGAATACGTAGAAAGCGTAAGCTCGTTGATGGTACATTCACAGCTGAATAGGGAGTCATTGGAACGCAGCGCTTTCAAAACCTGGGGCACTTACAGATTGGATTTTTCTCAGGCTTTCGCCTGCAACATCAGTTCTGTTATACTCACAGACAATATCTTTACAGCTTTGGAAACGTTAGAGTGTTTTCTATCCAATATATTTTTTTTAAGAAAGACAAAATAAAAAAAGACAAAAGTTAAGACTGTAGATTCTCTCACTGGCTTCTTCAGTCTTCAAGCCACATGCATATTCTAGCATCTTTTCCTGACAAAATATCCCGTTTAAAACGGAGACGTTTTTTTCCAAAAATGAAAATACTGCCCCCTAACACCAAGAGGTTAAATTATTTGCATTCCATGTATCACGCCAGCCTTTGCTTTGGCTCCCCCTCCTGTCCAGCTTAGGCGTTCGGCTTCGCCAGCCTTTTAGCTGCTGCTGAATATACTGCTGACAAACACCCACTCATCAACTCCGGTCTTGTCTCGTCATCATTACACACACCTGGTTCCAATCCCCACTCTATCACTGTATATATACTCCCTCTGTCTCCAATTGTCTTTGTTGGTCATTGCAAATGCTACTTGTATTCCTGAGAGGAATCTCTCCTACTATTTCCCGAGCACTTTATATTTTATACTTTGGGTTCTCCCTGTGCCTTTTTGTTTATGAAGATATATTTTGAGCACAACAGCATTTGGGTTTCGCTCCGCTTTTATCTATGCTGCTTAAATAAACTCAGTAGTTCTAAACCTGCGACTGCCTCCTGTCTACTCCTCTCTACACCAGTGACAGCAAGTTGCAACACTGGATGTGGCTTCGATTTGAACATAGTTTGAAGCAATGAAATGCACTAATGAATGTACATGTAATTTATGAATGAATGGCCTAATATGCTAGAATTGGTTTCGTGATCATGGACAATTTCACCCTTAAAACTTTCTACGAAAGTTCCAAGTACACTCTTAATAAGTATAGACAGTACTGCTGAGAAGAGGTGAAATGGCCTTAAATACTTATTAAATAACTTCAGATTATTAGCTTCTATTATTGATAGTTATTCAGTAATGAATACCTGTTTCTACAACAAGCAGGAAAATTGATATCACTTTGTCAGTATTTAGCAGCTACATACTAACTATTAAAAGGTTATTACCACATTCATACCTGGTCTTTGCCAACTTATTTCCCGGTTTCCTTTTACTTTCCGGACGTTACCCTGTTATTTCAGCAATGTTAACTAAAGTGCTACCAAGGACAGTGGGTAGGATAAGGTAGCCAATGCTTGATTACATTATTGTGGCTATTAAATGTTTGGAAACATTATTTCAAGTTAGAGAATCAACTTCATTTCTTGATTTACAGGGAATCTATATAATTGCTTGTAACCCAATTGAAGAAATGTGGATAGATACAATTAAAATACAAATTAAAAACTTGGAACAAGAGGAAAAAAATTGGTTGTATTTACATGAAATATTAGTTTGTATTTTCTATTTATTAGGTTTAACCAAAGTGGAAAAGAAACTTGAGCGTTGAAAGAAATAGATTGCAACTTGGAATATAGGTCTAAGAATAATCAAATAAAATAGTTTCCATTTAATGATATATTTGGTTTCAACAAAAGTAGTATTTTTCAATTGAGATAAAATCCTAACTAATTTATTTGTAACCAGTTGAAGTATATTTCTTAGGTTGATCCAAAGAGGAAGTCTTTACAGTGTACATTGTTATTTGTGATGCGAGGCTCTTATAAGAATGAAGTTAGGGCTGTGGAGTAGCGTGTGTTGTTCAACTGGAAACCAGTTGCCATGACTAAATAATCTCCCCCAGGTGCTGCCGCATCCACTTTCATTCATCCACCACAAAGCGAGGTCTCCTCTATCCATCCCTCTCTTTACTTCTCTCATTCTGTCCCCTGCATTTGCATCCTATGCCCTTTCCACTGTTCATTAACACTTGATTAATGTGGGCGAGTAAAAAGGGTTTGTTAAAGTCGTTTAGTGTGTGACTCATTAATGTTTTCTCCATTTGCCCGCTCCTCCCTCTCTGCTCCCTGGCTGGCTGGATGTGACAGGCTCATCTGTCAGACACCCATTCTTTATTATCCCCCACCTCTGTGGCGATGTGGAGATGTGAGTGTGACCGGGGTTAGAGTGAGACTCGTGCACTGGGATACATTTTAATACAGAGATAGAACTCTCATTTCCCAATGGTCCTTCGTTGTTCTGTGTAGTTATGTTAATTTATACAATGGGTGGGTCTAATCCTGGATGCTGATTGTTAGAACCGCATTCCAGCCAGTGTCTATTTCACTAGTTATCATCGGCTAAAACTAGGCAGTTGAAATGGCTATTTACTCTGTTCCATCTAACTGCACAATCGACTGTCTCATCGGCCGAGCCAGAGATTTATAAACTTGATCTCCACTATAAAAAACATCTAGACATTATCTCCCATTTCTTTTAGCATTTGGTTTTCAACAGCGGAGATTTGTATAATCCTTGCTGTTTCTACAAATAAATATTGAATTTCAATATTGAAATTCGATCTCCAGTTGTCCTATAGTAATGAACGTGTCTGGAGTCAGGATGAGACAGACAGGCAGACAGCTTTTCTCAGCCAGTCGAAATCATGAATCAGCTGGCATAATTTTTTATGGATATATACAAAGAAATGTCAATAGAAAACAGGAACGAATGCCGCTAATTTGCAGTCTTTCCAGCTACAGTTTGAAGTGATTGTGTTGGCTAGCTCCTCTGAACAACAGTGACTCCTCCTCTCTCCTGACGAGAGAGCACATTTTCTATGCAAGGCGAAATCGTGCATCATTAGCTCATTGTTAGGGATGTATCCAAATAAATGTAACTAGAAAACAGCTTGAACAAACACAAATGCAGCTACTCTGCTGTTATTCTGGCTGCACTGTTTGACGTGACTAAGTTAGCCATAGCTGACAAGCTAGAAATCAAGGGATAAGAACATTGCCAGCCAGTGTGGCAATGGAACGTTTAGAACGAATGACTGGGTCACATCCATAGATACAGAACAAAAAGACAATGACTGGGATGCGTCTCTGGCTACTGAACCAACAGAAAGAACGACCAGCCGGCTTGGTTAGCAACCTTAGATTTGTGTCTGGACTAAATCTTGTGGAAGGGTGAAATAGTATGAATAAATTCAGCACAATAATGTTTTATGAAAACATGTCAATCGTTATTTGAATATGTTGGTAACCCGTTGTATAAAAGTGATAATGTCCTCGAAGCTGGTGTTTGGTGGATGTATTGGCACGGTTTGCCGGGCCTCAACGTCATCTCGGGCCTAACACCCGTGCCAATACATCCTCCAAACACTAGCTTCTCGGGTATTATCACCTAAATATCGGAGACAAGTTTATTTTAGTGAATTTTATCTATGACCTAATACAACTTAGGTGGTGGTTCAGGAACAGATGATAGACAGTGGATTCACAGTTGACTTCTATTACTTTAATGATGATGAATTTCATCACAGTACAGGCCACAGCTTGGATGTGACATGGATTGGACACTTGATAGGTATTTATTTTATTGACAGGTTGTATTAAGTTGTGTTGAACGCAGTACGTGTGTGTGTGTGTGTTCACTCTCCAAGGTCTTTCTCACTCTGTTTCATAATCCTTTTGGGATCCGACACATCTTTAGTACTCACCACTTAAATAATTACAGTCCCCTTGGTTGACCCGGATCAAGGCTAAATACTAGACCTACATGGCAACAAAACCAAATGCAACTAATCCTTCCAATTGTTAGATCATTGTTCATAATCTGCAGAATATAAAGATCCACTGGGCTGAATTAAGGTGTCATTAAATTATTTACAATATCTCAACATTGCTCCCTCTGTCACACAAAGGTGCATCCGCTAACATAATAAAGGAAGTTTATTCAAACAGTCATTGAATGGAACTTGAACGCAACCCTGATATTAGCAGTAGTTTATTGATCCCAATTCGGATTGATTGATTTATCGCCACCGGCATCCTCAATACACAATGTAGAGAGAATGGACAAGGGTAAATAGAAACAATGTCTTATTGACAACAATGAAGACAACCAGGTCTGTCTTGTCAATACAATGAGCAAGATTGCCAAATCAGACTGTACAAAAACATAAAATTAATTCACAATGGCGGTATTTAGTGTAATTTGCATTACAAACAATTGACACATTGAAAGCATAGTTGGTTTCTCATCCAGTATTAAATCACAGTCATATGACCAGCAGGCTCAGACAATATCCATGGCTATAGAAGATAAACACTTCAAGACCCTATGGTCAGGTGGCTTTTCATAAAGACACCATGGTAAGTAAAGAAATCAAAGTTTCTGGTCAGTGACTTGAGAGGGAGACAAAACCAGAAGGGGACAGGTGGGGTCGGGCCAGGCACGTCAAGGTGACAGGCCAGGGTATTCTCAGTCACGGTCATAGAGCCTCAGACAGGGGAGGAACAGAGAAAGAGGAAAGAGGGGGAGTTTGTGAGAGCATGCCTAAAACCACCGTAAAAAAACAAGCACTGGTCGAGAATAATAAAGTGTTTCTGTGGACAGTAGATCATCTGGCTATACAATGATGCCATCGTGGGCACACACCTGGCTGTGATGTTGTATTTATGTTACTCTTTCTGTGTTTGGGTTAACCGTTGTCAACCATTGTAGCCAGCATTGTAGCCAGCATTACAAATAAATAGATGTGTAGAGAGATAATCAGCCTGTGTCTGAATCCTTTCTCCTTAATGTAATTTTCATGTCTGTCAAGCCAATGTTTTCAAAGAAACAACTTATTCAAATCACTAGTCGAGTAAAATCAGTAGTGTTGTTCTGGTCACAAGATAATATAAAGTATTCAGGTAAAACAGGCCACACTTAACGCAGACAAAACTGATACTCAGCCAGGCCAATACAATATGTTTCAAGAACTGGTCACTTGGTAAATAATGCCCCACTCAGGAAGAAAGTGTTCTATTAAGAAGTGGGACTCGTTGTGTCCCTGGCTGCTACTCAAAGATATTGTCACGACTTCTACCGAAGGTGGCTCCTCTTCCTGTTTGGGCGGTGCTCGGTGGTCGTCGTCACCGGTCTACTAGCTGCCACCGATCCCTTTTTTGTTGGTTTTGTCTTATTAGTTACACCTGTTTCATATTTACGTTTAGTTGGGCTATTTAAGCTGGTCGGCCCACCTGTTCTTTGTGCGGGCTTATTTTTTCCCACTGTGTTTGTGTGTGGTAGTGTGTTTTGTTTTGTGGTTTTCCCTCTCGACTTGTTAGGTCCTGGTTTTGGGTATCGTGTTTGTTGCGTCCGTCAGTTCTGGCACGCACAATTTTCCCTGTGCCTAAATAAAGCACTACTCAGTACTTTCTGCCTCCTGCGCCTGACTCCGCACCCACTACACTTAAGTGCGTCACAGATATCTTAATTATTAGGTCAAGTTCACTGCATTAAACATGTCTCAATAATATTTGCACAACTACACAGAACAACCACGGACCATTAAAAAATTGTTAATTGCTATCCGGGATCCTTGAAGTTGAACTTTAAAATAGGTAAGGTGAGGGTTAGGTTATGATGAGGGTTAAGGTTAGGTTGGGTATATACAGTACTCTAGATCTTATTTACGAATTCATCATTGCCTGCAGGGCAAGTCCTCCCTGGGAGATACAGCCAGTACCCTAAACAGGGGGGACAGCAATCAACAGGAAGAAAAACAAGTTAACACGTAGTGGTAGTTCATATGGGACTGGTCATCTCTCCTTACCAGTAGCAAAACATAAATACAAAATTAAACAAAGATTAAAAGGGGGATAGCCATAACCTTATGTTGCCATATTTTGCCCAAATGGATTCAATGCGCTGTAGCCACACAAGAAAATAGTCCCATTATGCATGACCCCTCCATATATTGTCCATTGTTCATTAATTGGCTT
This sequence comes from Oncorhynchus clarkii lewisi, assembly GCF_045791955.1. Classification (NCBI taxonomy): domain Eukaryota; kingdom Metazoa; phylum Chordata; class Actinopteri; order Salmoniformes; family Salmonidae; genus Oncorhynchus; species Oncorhynchus clarkii. The sequence continues at coordinate 42,748,597 of NC_092150.1, forward strand.
GGTGCGATCACTTTGTAAATATCCTGGACCATAGGCAGTATAATTACAAGTTCAAAGCTTGGCAATAAAAGTAATATTGTTCCTAGTACTCAAACACGAAGGGTGTCTTCATTGTCTTATGCTGAGGGCAGCATCATAGCCATAAGCTAGGCTGCGTGAATTGTGCATGGATAGCGTACCTGATAAATAAGCCAGTCATGGGGATCCATCTATCGGCTTGTCTCCTTGTGTGTTTGTTTGGTCCTTCTCGAAGAAGTCTTGAGCTTCATTTGCAGTGGAAAATGTGTGCATTGTGTTCTGGAAGGTCCCTGCCGCTGAAAAACATCCCCACAGCATGATTCTGCCACCACCATGCTTCACCGTAGGGTACCAGGTTTCCTCCAGACGTGACGGTTGGCATTCAGGCAAAAGACTTCAATCTTGATTTCATGGTCTGAGTCTTTAGGTGGCTTTTGGCAAACTCCAAGTGATCTATCATGTGCTTTTAAATGTAACTAGTCAAGTCAATTAAGAACACATTCTTATTTACAATGACGGCCTACCCCGGCCAAACACAAACCTGGACGACGCTGGGCCAATTGTGCACCGCCCTATGGGACTCCCAATCATGGCCGGTTGTGATACAGCCTGGAATCGAATCAGGGTCTGTAGTGAAGCCTCTAGCACTGAGATGCAGTGCCCTAGACCGCTACGCCCAGTCTTATGACTAAGTCCCACAAAGACAAGTTTGTATCAGGTTAGAAAAAACACAAGAGACTATTCTTTAAGCAGTAAAACACAGGATAGCATGACTAATTATGTAATTTTCCATGACAACTGTCAACTGTGGGACCTTACATAGACAGGTGTGTGCCTTTCCAAATCATGTCCAATCAATTGAATTTACCACAGGTGGACCACAATCAAGTTAAAGAAACAGGATGCATCTGAGCTCAATTTCGAGTCTCATAGCAAAGGGTCTGAATGCCAATGTAAATTAGATATTTCTGTTTTAATAATAAAACATTTTTGCAAACATCAAAAACCTTTTTTTCGCTTTGTCACTAAAATAGATTGCAAAATAGTTGGGAAGAGATTTTCGATGTACTAATTCCATATCACATGGTTTATGAACTGATACACAAAACGACACCAGGTTCAAAACTGAGTTTTTCAATTTAAATGATTATACAAAATCCTTGCAAACAATACAATGTTATATATATAGTGAATACAACTATCCCAGGTCTGCAAATTTTGCTGTGAAGAGGCAATCATTAGATCATTTGTTTTGGTACTGTCCATATGTATTGTATTTATGGTCATAGGTACAGGAATGCATGCAAAATTGACACATTTACCTGGAGTTAACTCTGCAAATAGCACTGCTGGGTGATCTGAAAAGTCAGTCCATTGATCAATAATATAATAATACTCTCATCAAAAATGATTATTTTACTTACAATATGTAGAAACTATGAGAATAGAATGGTTCAGAACTTTTTTGAAACATCACAGCACAATTGAAAAATATATGGCATATAGAAAACAAAACTAGATGGTCTTCAGAGATAGATGGGTTGAGGGTATTTGAAGGTTGGGACTAAACAAACAAAAGATAACTAAAATATACTGTGTCAGTAAAATGGATATCGTGTGTATATAAGATGGAAGTAGAAGCCTAAGCGTTGTTGTCCATTAGTTTACTCAAATTGAGGTAGGGGTGGTAAAGTTAGGGTAAAATATTTTTTATTTTAACCTTTATTTAATTAGGAAAGTCAGTTAAGAACACATTTTTATTTACAATGACAGCATAAGAGCAGTGGATTAACTGACTTGTTCAGGGACAGAACAGATTTTTTCCTTTTCACTGAAATTTCAGGCGAAACCCAGAGGACAAACCACCCTCCCCCCTCCCCCCCAAAAATGTGGCCTACCACTATTTTCTATGGCTGTCACTTTTATTATAAGGTGAAGTCCTTCCAGATTGCAGTTCCTAGGGCTTCCACTAGATGTCAACAGTCTTTAGAAAGAGTTTCAGGTTGTTTTTTGGAAAAATGAGCCAGAAATTGGAGTTTAGGTGGCTCCCATTTTGGCTGTAGTGTTTCCAAGCGCGTGAATGAGAGCGCGTTATTTTGTATTTTTCTCCGGTAAAGACAATAACGATTCTCCGTCTTAAATGTATGTATTAGGATACCTAAGGTTTGATTGTAAACGTTGTTTGACTTGTTTGGGATTAATTTCGTATGTATTTTGATGGAGGGAAACTGGGTGGATTATTGACTGAAGCGTACCAGCTAAACTGAGTTTTTATGGATATAAAGAAGGACATTATTGAACAAAATGGCCTTTTGTGATGTAACTGGGACCTTTTGGAGTGCCAACAGAAGAAGATCATCAAAGGTAAGGCCTTTATTATATTGCTATGTCTGACTTTCGTGTCGCACCTGCCTGGTTGAAATGTGTTTTTCATGGTTTTGTACGCAGGGTGCTACTTTTGCCGTAAAGCCTTTTTGAAATCTGACACAGTGGCTGGATTACCAAGAAGTTAAGCTTTATTTTTATGTATTACACTTGTGATTTTCTGAAAGTTAAATATGTATAATTCTGTAGTTTGAATTTTGTGTTCTGCATTTTAACCGGATGTTGGCCAGGTGGGACACTACCTACTAATCAATTAGTATATCTGAGTTTAACCATAATATTTGTTGTAATATTTGTTCGGACTTTGCTGAAGAATTAAACTGAAATTGCAACCAACTTTCTATGGCTTGTTTTAAAAACAGCGATATTTTGGAGATTAAGTGAGGTTGTAATCTGAATAAAGGTTAAAAAAAGGCCATTCTTAAACATCAGGGGAGCCATTCTTACTCATCTGCTAGAGAACAAGTTTAGATTAATAATTGAAAGTATAGCTTTTGTATGACTGAAGCCTTAAGTGAGAGATCTAATTCTTTAATATTGAATATTTTTTGTGCCCGAATTCATATTCATTATATAAAAAGGCCAGTTTAACTTTGTCTGGTTTGCCATTCCAAATAAAATTCTATATTTTTGGTCATATGATTTAAAAAACAAGTCGAAGGCAGGGCCAAAAGCAAATAGGTGTCACGCCCTGACCTTAGAGCTTTTTAGGTTCAAGGTGTGATTTGGGTGGGTATTCTATGTTCTTCTTTCTATGTTTTTGTATTTCTTTGTTTTGGCCGGGTATGGTTCTCAAACAGAGACAGCGGTCTATCGTTGTCTCTGATTGGGAACCATACTTAGGTAGCTTTTTCCCACATGGTTTTTGTGGGTAGTTAATTTCGATTTAGTGTTTTGCACCTTACAGAACTGTTTCGGTTAGTCTCATAGTTATAGTGCTCAGTTTCAATAAAAAGCATGAACACTTACCACGCAGCGCTTTGGTCCGATTCCTCTTCCTCAGACGACGAATACCGTTACAATAGGTGTCAAAAGTGTAGCAAGGATGAGGCAGTCACAGGTTTAGAACTACTGAATTTATTAAAGCACCATATATAAAAAAGGGACAAAACCCAAAGTGCTTTAAAATAAAGTACTCAGGAAAATGTAGGAGATATTCATCTCTGGAAAACAAGCTACAATGACAGACAAATGACAGAGGGAGTATACACTACCATTCAAAAGTTTGGGGTCACTAAGAAATGTCCTTGTTTTTAAAAGAAAAGCAATTTTTTGTCCATTAAAATAACATCAAATTGATCAGAAATACAGTGTATACATTGAAAATGACTATTGTAGCTGGAAAAAGCTGATATCTACATAGGATACCTAAGAGGCCCAATATCAGCAACCATCACTCCTGTGTTCCAATGGCATTTTGCGTTAGCTAATAATACGTTTATCATTTTAAAAGGCTAATTGATCATTAGAAAACCCTTTTGCAATTATGCTAGCACAGCTGAAAACTGTAGTTCTGATTGAAGAAGCAATAAATCTGGCCTTCTTTAGACTAGTTGAGTATCTGGTGCATTAGCATTTGTGGGTTCGATTACAGGCTCAAAATGGACAGAAACAAATAACTTTCTTCTGAAACTCGTCAGTCTATTCTTGTTCTGAGAAATGAAGGCTATTCCATGTGAGAAATTGCCAAGAAACTGAAGATCTCGTACAACGCTGTGTACTACTCCCCTCACAGAACAGCGCAAACTGGCTATAACCAGAACAGTAAGAGGAGTGGGAGGCCCCAGTGCACAACTGAGCAAGAGGTGTCATGGCAATTTCCTGTATTACCAAATGAGGAGAGTTACAAACCACACACCAGTCAGAGTTATACTTAACCTTCCTCCCACTCTCAAAATCTCATTGTCAACAAATGGATCAAGCTTACAGATTGAGCCGCTTCTCTTGGCACATTGTTTTCCTTTCACAACTAGTGCAATTTCTTGTTTAAAGTGCTGTCGTTGCTCAAATCGAATGATGACCTTTTCTACTTTATCTAGGTCATCCACAGACAGACTTTATTTTCCAAACGTCAGTTTGAACTTGTCAATTTGTTCCTTCAGTGAGTTTGTCAGATTCTGATCTGATCTTGGATCCGTTTGTGAGAGAATTTTCCTTTTCTGGCTTAACTGTAGAAGAAGACTCTTCAGTTTCAGCATCCAGGCAACTGCTTTCTTCAAGCTGTTCCATGTTGAATAGTACTCAATCAGTTTGCTGGTTGGACTCTTTTCTTCCACACTTGTACTGTTTACGATTACGTCTTTTCTCACTTCTGGATCATCCGGTGGGATGGAGCCAAGCTCCTCGGGGACTTTTGGCCATTGAGTTTCTGGTTTCTCCAGGAATTCTGGTCCTTTGCGCCATGAAAATGCCAACATGTAATCCTCTTGAGGCATCATCGGCTGGGTTGTGTTTGGAGTTCAAATACCTCCACTGTTTTGCTTTCAATAGGTCACGGATCATAGCAACCCTATTAGCCACAAAGGTACAGAATCTCTTGGTATCGTTGCGGATGTATTTTAGCACAGACTGGCTGTCTGTCCAGAAAGTTGACTCCTCAAGTTCAATCTGGAGCTCCAACCTTAACATCCTGTCCACTCGCACTGCCAATGTTGCTGCAGCAAGATACAGTCTGGGGATTGTCATCTGCTTGAGTGGAGTCACCCTTGATTTCCCCAGTATGAATGCAATGTGGACCTTTTCCATACCGTTTGTGAACCTAAGGTAGCTTGCCGTGCCATTACCTTGTTCACTTGCATCACCGAAGTGATGCAGCTGTGCGGTCTTGACTTGACCAAAGTTCTCAGGCATCATACACCTGTCTATCTGGAATCTGGAGAGCTGGTCCAGCTCTGAGAGCCATCTCTTCCATGAAATAGAGTGTTCTTCAGGGATGACTTCGTCCCATCCACACTTTAGCTTGCAGAGCACTTGAAGAATTTGCTTTGCCTTTAATACAAATGGGGCGAGGAAACCTAATGGATCATAAATAGAGCTGACATTTGAGAGAATACCTCTTCTTGTAAGGGGTCTGTTCTTGATAGTGACTCGGAAGGTAAACGTATCACTTTCAATGTTCCATCGGATTCCAAGTGCTCTTTCAACAGGCAGCTTTTCTCTGTCCAGGTCCAGTTCTTTTATATGCTTGGCTTTGTGTTCATCAGGGATAGAAACCAGCACAGTGTGGCTGTTGCTGACCCACTTGGTCAATTTGAACCCACCCTGAGAGCACACAACCCTGAGTTTTTTTTGTGAGAGCTATGGCTTCTTCTTCTGTGGCCAATGACTTGAGGCAGTCATCAACATAGAAGTTGGACTTGACTGTTTGAATCACCTCTTCATCATACCTCTCACAGTTGTCTTTCGCAGTGCAAAGTTTGCACAACTTTGAGAGGATATAGCACCGAAAAGATGAACCGTCATTCTGAACTCCTCCAATCTTTTGCCACCATAGGAATCGCAGGAAGTCTAAGTAATCTTCATGGACACGTACTTGATGGAACATTCCTTCGATGTCTGCCATCATGGCAATGTGCTCTTGCCGAAATCTTAGCAAGACTCCTATACGCGTGTTTGCCAGGTCAGGGTCTTGAAGGAGTTCACTGTTAAGAGATGTACCTTTATAGGATGATGAACAGTCAAACAACTCGTATCATTCCTTTGCGCTTATGGTGAACGCCATGGTGTGGTATGTACCATACCTTGCCTTTCTCTCTGAGGAGCTGTTCTTGTGGTACCTTCTCGGCGTAACCTTTTGTTATCATCTCTTCCATGAAGCATTTGTACTCTGCAGCGTAACCTTTGTCCTTCTTGAACTTCCTGATAATATTTAGAGCCCGCTGCTTTGCCATGTCACGATTGTTTGGCAGGACTACATCTTTGTTGCGAAAGGGCAATGGTAAGTAGTAGTGATGGTCTTTGAGGATTATGGAGCTTGATACGATCTCCATAAACCTACGATCCTCAGCTGACATCTCACTTTTCATACTCTCTCAGGGAAGTCATGGTTGTACTGATTTACAAGAAGAGCCCCAGGTCGACCATTGAAATACAATTGGCCATCACCGTAGGATGCCCAGATTCTTCTGCCATGGTACAACTGTTAAGAGGACTGTTCATCACCCATCCAAAGAGGGTTTTCACTGCATACCTTTGCCTTGACTATTTATGTTTTGCCAGGGTTCCATTGCCTTTGGAGCATTTACGCCAATCAGGAGTTCGACACTGGCTTCAATTTCCTTCAACTGAACCTCTTTCAGGTATGGCCACCTTTTGAGATCTTTCTGAGTGGGAATATTCTCCCTTGTCACTGGGATCTTATTTTGGGTGTAGACCTTTGGTAATGCAAGAAGGCAAGTTTGCCGCTGCATAGAGTGAATTTAGATGCTCCTCTGCCCTCTCCAGTGGAGTCTTATTTGGGATTTCATCCTCCATCATTCACTTTTAGTTCACTCAATTTACAATGACACAGTTGTTGGTTTTTGATTTGTTAAACGTAAAGTCCCGTTTGACCTCCTTTAATGCTTTAAAACACAGTCCTCCATTTCAGCGTATTGACCCGTTTTGAATTGAACATGTGCAAGTTCGGCATTTTAGATATGTTTTAAAACATTTCAGCGCATTATAAGTTTTGTCCCTTTAATAATATCCTCTTATGGCTGCGATCCCCGTACAGGGATCAACATCAGGGGAAATTTTAGTGGCAACTAAAAATACAACGTCGTAACATTAATGAAGTTTAAACACGCAGTATCTTTAGATCCTTAAGTTGCATTCAATGCATTGATGCATTGCATTTCCACGTTAGGCCAAATATTAGACATAAGATTAGGCTACATTGTGCGTAGGATCTCAGTGTTTCCCAACCTTAAACCACTTAATTGTTTTCACAGCGCTGTGTTTTGAATTCCATTCCCAAGTTTATCAAACATTCCAATTAAAAGCACATTTGCGCTTCCATAATCAAACGATCGCATTGAATGGGGCAGCTCATTCATTCGCAGAGGTTACTCATTGCTGGAGAAATCTAGGAGCTCAATTTCTTCCAAGTGAGCTGTCCTGTGTCCAAGCCGGAAGGAAGATAGTAATCCTTCACTGAGTTTTTTGACTTGATTGTAGTGGCTTCCTTTCCTCTTTACCATAGCCACTGCCCAAGCCTGAAGTGGGGTTGTTTGGTACGCATACAGTCCATACTCAAGGTTTCCAAATGACCAAGCATTCAATGAGATCCAGGGATATGATGCAACAAAAATGGTTATTCTTCTTATATCTAACAAAGAAGTGATTCTCCAAACAACTTAAAACATAGATGACTTGATATGGAAAATATATAATATGACATGTCTGTATGGTCAAAGAACTATACCGCTCCCGCCTGTAGCAAGGACTCCCTCCCTACAGACTGTGGAGGCCTTGTTTACGCACGTCTTCTGGCACTACGGGGTGCCTGAGGATATAGTGTCTGATTGGGGTCCCCAGTTTTCGCAGAGGGTCTGGAGGGCTTTCATGAAACGCCTGGGGGTCTCGGTCAGCCTTACCTCAGGTTTTCACCTCGAGAGTAACGGGCAGGAGGAGAGAAATAACCAGGATGTGTTTAGGTTTCTGAGGTCTATTGCCAGGACTGGCCGGGGGAGTTGGCAGCATTCGTGCCCTGGACAGAGATGGCCCAGAACTCGCTCCGCCACTCCTCCACTAACCTCTCTCCCTTTCAGTGTGTGTTGCGGTATCAGCCGGTTCTGGCTCCTTGGCATCAGAGTCAGACCGAAGCTCCTGCAGTGGATGACTGGTTCCGGCACGCAGAGGAGACATGGGACCATGTCCACCTTCAGCGCGCCGTGCTAGGCCAGAAAGTTGGAGTAGATCGTCACCGCAGTGAGGCCCCGGTGTTCGCACTGGGGGACCGGGTCTGGCTCTCGATCCGCCTGCCCTGTCGGAAGCTGGGTCCGTGGTTTGTCAGGCCATTTAAAATCCTGAGGAGAGTGAACGAGGTGTGTTATAGGTTACAGCTTCCCCCCAATTATCGCATTAACCATTCATTCCATATGTCTCTCCTAATGCCGGTGGTGGCTGGCCCGCTCCAGGAAGCTGAGGTGCCGGGAGGTTCCTCCGCCCCCTCTGGACATCGAGGGGGCTCCGGCGTACTCCGTTCGATCCATCCTGGATTCGAGACGTCAGGCGAGGGGCCTTCAGTACCTCGTGGACTGGGAGGGGTACGGTCCGGAGGAGAGATGCTGGGTTCCGGCGGAGGACATGTTAGATCCTTCCCTGCAGCGAGAGTTCCACCGTCTCCATCCGGATCGCCCTGCGCCTCGTCCTCCGGGTTGTCCCCGAGGCCGGTGTCGATGCGCGGCTCAGGCAGGGGGGGGGGGGGGGGGGGTACTGTCACAACTTCTGCCGAAGTCGATGCCCCTCCTTGTTCGGGTGGTGTTCGGCGGTCGACGTCGCCGGTCTTCTAGCCATCACCGATCCATTTTTAATTTTCCATTTGTCTTGTCTTGTTTTCCCACACACCTGGTTCTAATTTCCCTGTGTTGTGTATTTAACCCTCTGTTTCCCTCATGTCTTTGTGTGGTATTGTTTATTCTGTTTCATGTATTGCACACGTTAGTCTGTTGCGCTGGTTTATGTTAACCCGTGTTGTTATTTCGTGTTCACTTTGTCGTGTGTTTGCCGGTTCTCCAAAATAAAAGGCTCCGTTGGCTACACCCTATCTGCTCTCCTGCACCTGACTCCCTTACAACCATTTATGCATACCTGACAACAGGACACTACATAAAGTGTAAATAAATAGGTTCTTAACATTCTGCTGATTTATGAAGGTTCTCTCATGATTCACCAGGTTAGTGTAGGGTGTAAGAGGATTTTAAATGGACCTGCTAAACTTGTGTGTATGTATGCCAGAGCCAAGATGATTTGGAGTAGTCCAACCTGAGACTACCTCACCAGGTATTCCTCTTCTGTTCTCATGCTGGAGACCAGGGCTTGATTACAACATGTTACAATGGTGCCAACATTGTGTGGCTGATCTTTCAGCGGGGAAGTGGGTGAATGTGTCAAAGACCTGACTGGTCCCAGCACCACGTTATTTTTCATCGGCATGTTTGTGTACTGAGGAACATGTAACTTGGTTCCAGAACACTTTCAATTTCTTTAGGTTGGAGGCTTTCTTGGTGTAACGTCATCCCCAGGATATTGCACACCATTCAAAGTTGGCCTTAGTAGGAGTGACCTTAAAGAATTTGTCATCGTCATTACTTAACAAAGTCAAAAAGTCATCATTATTGCTAAACCCTGCCCCTTTCCACAATTTACCTAGTTAAGATTTGATTTTAAGCATAACCCTAACTAATGAAGGCCAAGTTTGATGTGTTGGTGCACAAGATCTTCCGTGCAGTTGGGCGGAAGTGTCTGGGAACGAGATTAGGTGTAATCACTTTAGAGCGTATGCCATCCTTCAGCATAACATCTCACCCTTTATAAAGCACGTTTATATCATATGTCACATTTGACATTGGTGATTGTCATTTATGAGCCCTATATAAACATGACATAAGTCATAAGCCATCAAACACACTCTGTCCACTTGTGACAACCAGCCCCATCGAAGGGTTGGTTGTCACACGGTATGGGGTTGGTTGTCACAATGTTTGCTAGTAGCTTATTCCATTGCAACCGGAAATTAAGCAATATAGCATAAAGTCTTAGAAATAGCCAAGCCTTTCTTTGATTTAACCATATTCCTTAAATTCAGCATTTAATGCTTTGAAAACAACATATTACATTTTGAGTTTGTGTGGGTGTTTGACAGAAATAATGTGTGTGAGAGAGAGAAGCAACAAACTCAGATAGCACAGATACCTCTGCCCAACAGATGTATACATGATGAATCAGGAAGATGCAGTTTATAGATTGCAGATGTATTTAGAATAACTACATTCTCATTTTTACAGTTCTACTGTTAAGGTTTTCTTCTTCCTCTGAAGAGGAGGTGTAGCAGGGATCGGACCAAATATGGCTGCCTAAATATGGTTCCCAATCAGAGACAACGATAAACACCTGCCTCTGATTGAGAACCACTCCAGGCAACCATAGACTTTCCTAGACTACTATACTATACCACAATCCCATAACCTACAAACAACCCATAGACAAAACACACCACACAAATAACCCATGTCACACCCTGGCCTGACCAAAATAATAAAGAAAACACAAAATACTAAGACCAGGGCGTGACATCTACGTCGTTTATAAGTCGGCCAGGCATCAACATTCTATCCTAATGTCTCGGCAACATCTCCCACTCCAAACATTCTCCACACTAAAATATTCCTAACACATTTTGATATGTCGGCCAAAGGTGTTAGTGTTTACTGGGAAGGGAGATCTTTATAGTAAACAATATGGTTCTAATGGAGTTGATAGTGACAACCATCCCCCCAATCGTAATAAAGATGCAATTTACCACATGGCTTGACTTAGCAACTCAGACATATGCCGCTGGGCATAGACGTCAGTTCAACATCTACTGTAGCTTTGATTTCATTTTACATTCAATGTGAAATCAACCAAATATGTCACCCTGTCATTGGATTTAGGTTAAGTTAGGTTTAAAAAATATAAAATTCCCTTGCTAATCTAATCAGTTTTCCACATTGATTCAACATCATCAAATAACATTTTGGGGTTGAAATGATGTGGAAACGACATTGATTCAACTGTTTTTTGCCAGGTTGTAGGTTTGGAATGTAGCTCTCCCTTTCCTCTTTTCAACAAACGTAATGTTTCCTGTATGCTCCCAATATTATAATATTGTGATAAACAAAATTCTGACAATTGAGCCATTTGAAATTTCGGATATTTTCCTAAACATTTCTATTTTAAATTGTTCAGTTGTCAATTTTTTTATTAATCACAAACAGAAAAGTATTTAGGTTGTTTATCTGTTTCATTCACACACATTACTTCCTTAAGGGTTCAAGACAAAATGGCAGATTTATTTTAATTACAAATCAAATGTCAATGGCTGTTGGCATTCTAGTGTTTATATACTGGTCCGCTACTGATGGCGCTACTGATGGCGTCAGCGAGATGACTCCATTTTGTGACAAGCCCATACAATAACTCCCTATAGACTGAGATCTACCATGGAGTGTGCGGCACCATTTTGTGATGTAATTTAGAGCTTTGTCGTTCTCTTGTTCAAAAATTCCTTGCTCTGACACATGGATCGCTTCAGGTGTAAATGTAATAATACCTTTCAGGAGGGTAGGCGGTGGTGGAGGTGTCAGGAGTTGATTAACTGTTTGTAAACACTTACTGTGTTTGCTTAAATACATCTTCATAATCCTGTGCAAATTTACATGTAAACTTTATTTCAAAGAAAGGTTATAGAGAATACATATTACTATTGTGTCATAGATCTAGTAAAAACCCTATCACATCCCAGTCATTTAGCATTTAAAACAGTGCAGTGTAGAATGTAGTATACATGTAGTATTGGTGTGATGCCAGAGTGATAAAGTTTTGTGGCTGGGGTAAGTGACAAGTCTTCCTTTCAGCCCCATGTGAGGCATTCAATACATGATTCATGTGCAAAGTTATTAAGTACCGCAAGAGAATCAGACACAGAAATCATTTTATTCCCTCTCAGCAGCGCAGAGCCCACTCTCAAGTAATGAAGACTTATTACAGGGGTTACTCGACCACATGAAAGGCCTCTCTCTCACCCAGGAATTAACCCTTTAGAACCTACGGCGACAGTCAGCGGCCTTCCTTTAAACTACTATAGTGGCCGCAAACGGCCTTGCTTTTCTAAAAAGAATATCTGTGTCAATATCTCTGTTGTCTATTCACATGGCTGATGTGAAACCGGAAACACGGTACGCTGTCATTTCGCTTTTAAAAGTAAGAATCACTTAATTACTAAAAATGACTGATCCGAAGCGGCCACAACTTTTCACTCTGAAAGAGGCTGTATCTATTTTGGTTTATGATAGGGATTCAGACATGTCCTTGCACTCTGAAAGTGATGAGTGAAATAAGGAAACAGCAGATATATGGTGGTGGTGTTGTTTGATGCTGTGAAACTTGGGGAATAGCAAATCCATCAGTGTTGGAACAGGAGCTTGAATGATTGCTCTCTGTCTCATGGAAATAGTTGCAGTGTTTATCTGTATATAGTCAAATTAAAAATAAAAAAAAATGTGTTGGTCACATATACATATTCAGCAGATGTTATTACGGGTGTAGGGAAATGCTAGTCAGCTAACTAGTTGCTTTTTTAATCTTGTTTTTACCAGTGTAATTCATATGGAAATGGACCAAGCTTCTTGCTATAGCAGCTAGCTAGATGTAGCTAGCTAGTCTCCCAGGCAAGAAAAGTTGTGTGTGGCAGTAAATTTGGGGTGCACTTGCAAAGCGTCAATCTCAGCTGTCACTTTCACTAGCTAGCCATACAGACAACCAGCTAACTACCCACCAAAATGGAGATTACAGTAATTAGTATTTACGTACAGTATCTGTTGGGCTTAGGTCATGATGTGTCATGTTTGCTAGGTAGCTACATATATTCATAGGCTATATATTGCCGAATATTCCCATAGTCTGGCACAATGGACGCATCATAATACCTAAGAAAAACCTAGGGGTAAATCCCGGGAATATTTCCAATCGTTTTTTCATCACTAATTTTTGTGTCTGGCTTTTTACGTAGGCTTACCCTGGGGTAACCTTTTGATAACCATGTAATTCTCTCTCGGACAAGGTGAGTTTTATCAATACATTCGCATCAATTTATACAAAATAAATTTAAATGCTAATGAGCAACAGAGTAGACATCAGCAAGTCTATAAATTCCTGCAGGAAGTTATTTCTAGCAGACTAACGTCAGCTAACGTTCACCGGTGCAATCGGAGACCTTCTGTGTCCAAAACATGAACTTCTTACATCCCCTTTCTCTGTCTTAGCTGGTTAGAAGAGCAATAGACCACAACATCCTTTTGTTTTACTTAGAATAGATAGTTCTTTGTACAGTATGTCGACTTTGGTGTCTATTTCAGACCTTTGGCATTTTTCAAGGAAAAGCATAAAAACATCTGAGCTATCTTTGTTGCAGGTGCAAGGTAACAGTTGAATAAGATGAGAAAAGCAAGAAACCCACACACTACTCTTTATTAAGCTTTACGTATTAGCCTCAAGGCCTTCATTAGAGCTTGTGTGAGTGTTTATAATTTGCACCCACATTGCTCCACCCACATCCGTTCAATGCATCGTATTGGGTTGTAGTCAAGGGAAAATAAGCAAGTGATACCAAATATAACAATGTGCATTTCATAAGTATTCTAATAAAGTGTCTACATAAAACATATTGTAGCAACCCACACAGACAGCTGTGTGTTATGTCTTATACTGTTTGTTGGTTTTGTTGTACTTACCAGTACCCAGTGTTTGCGGGGTCCGACATGCCAATCAACCTGCTCTCTGCCAAGCATGGGATTGCCTGGAATGCATCCTGGTGGTTGGTGGAGCAGCGGGGGCATCGCAAGTTTAAGGCCATGTTCAGCCAATGTTCTCTCTCTTACGTCTAGTCTTCACAAGATATGGTCACGGTTGTTTTCTACGGGTATCCGTCATTTATTTGGCAAGGGCTATGGCCAAACGGTAGTATGGAGTTGAGTTAATAAACCGTGAATTCGTAAACTCCTCTGTCTGGACTATTGTTCCTTTATGATCTAGTCAGGTCAACACGGTATTATACATGTCTGTAAATCCACAATCAGGACTTCGACCTATCAAGTAATTTTTCATATATCATTGGGTACAATGCAAGAAAAAATGTGAGAGTAATCTGAAGTGGTTGCATTAATTCATGTTCACATTTACAACATAACCTGGGCATTTCATCGTTAAGACTTTTTGGGAATAATGTCTGAAGGGTGAAAACATTCTCTTTTGTGCAGAGTATTATTTATACCACCTCCCCTGTATGATATCTTGACTTTCTCTATGCCACAACATCTAAAAAGTAGAAATGTCATGTTTTTGGTCATTAAAATGTACTGACTGGATGATCCCTGTCGTTTCTCCTGATTTACCTTTTATGTTCACTAATTCTCTGTTTGAGAGAACGAGAGGTTTTACCTACATAACACAGCCCACATGGACATTTAATCATGTAGGTAACATGGGTGGTGGAGCACGTAATAATCTAATTTATATGGAACTGTTTTCCTATATATGGGTGGCAGAAATATTCACACTTCATCATATTGTTGCACTGTGCGCAACCTCTGCATTTATAGCTATCATTCGGAAGAGCGTGTAAACGAGCCAGGATCATTTGCTTTAGTGGCTGGCAGTTGGCATGGACCAATTTGTCACGTAAATTGCAACCTTTCTTATATACAATAAGTGGTGGGTTCTTAAATTCAGCTGGCAAAGCTGGGTCCAATGATAAAACACGGCAATGGGTTTTTCTCGTGAAAGCTTGAGCTGACAATGACTTGGTGATAAAAACCTAAAAGAGGAGGAGGAGGATCTCTGCAACTTCACCTGTTGACCGCTCCTGAAGATCTGAGTAAACTGAATCCGAAAGATCTGAATCCGAAATTGGGATCTCGGGGAAACCACACCCCAAAGAAGAAGCTGGACCCTCCTAAGATCTGCAGGAAGCGGGCACAGATGGATACCAGATCTTGAACATAGTGCTGAGAGAGGTGAGTTTGGACAATCTATACAAATAAATAAATAACAAAAGCCCCTGTTAAGGGTACGCTCAGAGCGAGGTCTTCCATCTTGTACCAAGATGGCGTAGCAGTCAGACGTCTTGTCCTGTCGTGTCCCTTGTATATATCGTTTTTACATATTTTTCTTTGCATATCTTTTAAAATATTTTGCTAAACCTCAACATCTAAATACTCCCCTGCAACCCGCCTCACCCAATGTAGCGTGGATCTGCTTTTTTTTCTAAAGTATTTATATTTACTTCGGATTTGGAACCCCTCAACTGAAGCTAGCCAGCTAACTACCAGCTATCAGTCAGCAAACCATTGCTAGCGGTCATCAGCTAACCTTTAGCTCGGAAAGCTCTCGCCAGTTCGAACAACGCGACTCTTACCAGAGCATAACGGACCTATTATTTTTATCCCCGGATTCCCACCGCAAACGGAACATTTTCATCTGGATCTTCACAACTAGCTAACCGCAACCCCGGATGACAACTCCTGGCTAGCGTTTCCATCCACTTAGCTTGAAGCTAGCCCGGCCAGAGCTCCTGTGCTACCACCGAAGCATACTCCTGGACTACAATATCCGATGTCACCACATGAAGAGGCATAAACAGACTTAACCCCATCACGACGTCCCCCAAAGGCTAACTTTCTAGCCCTTGCTATCTGCTTGCTTGCTAATTCGGTCTACTAACTGCTAGCTTGTTTAGCCCCGGTCTGCTAACTGCTAGCTTGTTTAGCCCCGGCCTACTAACTGTCTGAATCGCCGTGTCCCCAGCCAGCCCAACCACTCACTGGACCCATATTTATTTTCAATCTCTTTTCGATTTTTAATTTGATTATACCTTCCGGTAACCTGCCTCACCCAATGTGATACGGAATTGCCATTATTTTTAATTTTTAGAACACATTCAAGAACATCCAGAAGCTAACTAGCTACAAGCTATTTAGTCATTGTTAGCCACTGCTAGCGGCTTTTACCTTCTGCACAGCCAGCCAGTTTTTTTTTTTTTTCTAATTATTTTTTTTTAGCCTGGATAATACTCGCCAGTCTACCAGTATCGAACTGTCTCTCCACAACAACGCCGGATTCCTGCCGTAATCTCTGGACCACTACTTCTGGTCTTCACAGCTAGCTTGCACGCAGTACCAAAGCTATCCCTGAGGCCCACTTCCCGGCCTACTCAGATGTTCACCTGAACCACACTCATACACGGCTAGAGCCCAATACTCCACCGGATCCTTGCTGTAAACTCTGGACCTTGGCTAACGCCACTGCCACGAAGCTAGCACCAGTTAGCCGTGGGCCAGGCACATCTCCCTGCTAGCAGGCACATCTCCCTGCCAACCCCCCCTACCACCCCCGGGCTACTAACTATAAACGCTGTGTCGCTAGCATAGTGGCGGCTTCCCTGTCCCATCTACTGCTGGACACTGTGATCACTTGGCTACATAGCTGATGCCTGCTGGACACTGTGATCACTTGGCTACATAGCTGATGCCTGCTGGACTGCTCATTAATCACAGTACTCCATTTTGTTTGTTTATGTTTTTATCTGTCGGCCCCAGCCGCACTAGGCTCTGTGTGTAATTAATCCGACCCTCTCTGCCTAGTCAACGCCATTTTACCTGCTGTTGTTGTGCTAGCTGATTAGCTGTTGTTGTCTCACCTGCTGTTTTAGCTAGCTCTCCCAATCAACACCTGCGATTACTGTATGCCTCGCTGTATGTCTCTCTCAATATGCCTTGTATACTGTTGTTCAGGTTAGTTTAATTGTTTTAGTTTACAATGGAGCCCCTAGTTCCACTCTTCATACCTCTGATACCTCCTTTGTCCCACCTCCCACACATGCGGTGACCTCACCCATTACAACCAGCATGTCCAGAGATACAACCTCTCTTATCATCACCCAGTGCCTGGGCTTACCTCCGCTGTACCTGCACCCCACCATACCCCTATCTACGCATTATGCCCTGAATATATTCTACCATGCCCAGAAATCTGCTCCTTTTATTCTTTGTCCCCAACGCTCTAGGCGACCAGTTTTGATAGCCTTTAGTCAGAGTTTGTTCTATTAGGTGACCTAAATTGGGATATGCTTAACACCCCGGCAGTCCTACAATCTAAGCTAGATGCCCTCAATCTCACACAAATTATCAAGGAACCCACCAGGTACAACCCAAAATCTGCAAACAAGGGCACCCTCATAGACGTCATCCTGACCAACTGGCCCTCCAAATACACCCCCGCTGTCTTCAACCAGGATCTCAGCGATCACTGCCTCATTGCCTGTATCTGCTATGGATCCGCAGTCAAACGACCACCCCTCATCACTATCAAACGCTCCCTGGAGTGTGAGGTGGTGGAGGTGGAAGAAAAACCCAACTTGGAAGTTGCTTCACCTATGGCAAGCCAGGCCATTTCGGTGCACAATGCAATCAAGCCCAGTTGATGGGAAGAGGCAGGGGCAGACTAAGAGGCAGAGGAGCCCCAAGGGGGCCCCTCGAGGAGGAGGTCCACCAGGAGGAAAGGACTGTGGTATCCCCCTGCTCAACAGCCATGGCAGCCGCCACCCAACCAATGGCCAGGGCCACCCCCACATGGGGGCCCTTCACCACCGTGGGGACCACAAGGGAGCCCTCAAGGCAGAGGCCAATCTGGGCAATGACAGAAGGCCCGCCTACACAGACGACCCTGTACAATCCAGGACAAGAACAGGAGGAATAATATTGACATGGAGAGACAGGGACAGGTGAGGTAGAATCATCAGAGCAACCAGAGCATTTGTTTTTAAAGAGCCATACCCTTACTCAAATTGAGCCAACAGTAGAGGCTTATGTCAATGGTGAGTCAATAATATTTATTGTGGATACTGGGGCGGCAATGTCTGTGATTAACTCTGAGGCTATGATGAAACCGCCCATGTCTAGTGAAAAGACTGTTGGGGCCTCGGGCCTCCCTTTCAGAGAACATGTAACCATGCCCCTGCATGTCTCTTTTTGTGAGTAGAAATATCAGCATCAATTACTCTACTCTGACAACTGCCCAGTCAACCTGATGGGAAGGGACCTCCTATGTAAATTGGGTATTAATATAACCTATGGCCAAACTAGCCTCACTGTGATACATGAGGAAGAGGAGGAGAGGGAGCAATTGATGCTGGTGTCTGAATTTTGTGACTGGTATTATGCATGGAACATTAATAATGAGGTGCCCAATGTTGCTCGTGTTTTCTCAATGGCCAAAACCCATTCGGTCCACGAGGGCAGTTTAATTTCTGAAGCAGGCTTACATTTTACCTCCCGTTTCTCAAGAGACCTGAGATATGAGAACAAATGGTTGTTAGAAAGTGTAGTGCCAGAATCAGTACAGTTTGAGGGTCTGTACTGGATCAGCGACTTCTGTGCCTTAGGAGTTATTTTAACCCCTGCACCGAATGTGCTCTACATGTTTGAAGAGAGCGCAACACGTGTCCCTAGCAAAATCACACATAGTTGAGTGGGCAGATACTGGGTTTTAGATGAAGGGGCTGGTAAATGCTATTGATTGGGAAATGCGTCCAACTTATTCACCCAGCACTATCGTTTTGTTGCTCGTTTGTTGCCCGTTGTTACTCGGACACACCAGTTGATAGGGGTGTGCATGGACTGGACCAACCCTCATTTGTCACCAACATCATGCTTTTGAGAGGGGTCCCTTTAGAGGCAATCACTAAAATCAAAAGTTTTCTGTAGCTTTCAATGAGACTTCTGCACCTGTTAACAGGAAGTTTGGCCCACTCTTCCTGAGCAAACTGCTCCAGCTGTCTCAGGTTTGATGGGTGCCTTCTCCAGACTGCAAGTTTCAGCTCTTTCGATAGATGTTGGATAGGATTCAGATCAGGACTCATTGAAGGCTACTTCCGAATAGTCCAATGTTTTGTTCTTATCCATTCTTGGATGCTTTTTTATCTGTGTGTTTTGGGTCATTATCCTGTTGGATGACCTGCAACTGAGACAGAGCTTTCTGACACTGGGCAGTACGTTTCGCTCCAGAATGTCTTGATAGTCTTGAGATTTCATTGTGCCCTGTACAGATTCAAGGCACCCTGTGCCAGGCGCAGCAAAGCAGCCCCAAAACATAACCAAGCCTCCTCCATGTTTCACTGTAGGTATGGTGTCCTTTTCTTTGAAAGCTTCACTTTTTTGTCTGTGAACATAGAGCCGATGTGACTTGCCAAAAAGCTCCAGTTTTGACTCATCTGTCCAAAGGACATTCTCCCAGAAGGATTGTGGCTTGTCAATATGCATTTTAGAAAATTCCAGTCTGGATTTTTTAATTTTTTTATGTTTTTCTTTCAAAAGTGGCGTCCTCCTGGGCTTTCTTCCATGGAGCCCACTTTCGCTCAAAAAGCAACGGATGGTCCGATCAGAAACTGACTTACCTTCACCTTGGTGTTCAGCTTGTATCTCTTTGGCAGTTATCCTTGGTTCTTTTTCTACCATTCACACTATCCTTCTGTTCAATCTGGGGTTGACTTTCCTCATGTGGACGCGCCCAGGGAGGTTGGCTACAGTTCCACGGACCTTAAACTTCTTAATAATATTTGCAATTGTTGTCACAGGAACATCAAGCTGCTGCTTGGAGATGGTCTTGTAGCCTTTACCATGCTTGTCCATTATTTTCTTTCTGATATCCTCAGACAAATCGCTCATTTGCTTTCTCTGGTCCATGTTCAGTGTGGTGCACACAATGATACCAAACAGCACAGTGACTACTTTTCTCCATTTAAATAGGCTGAATGACTGATTACAAGATTGGAGACATGTGTGATACAATTAAAGGAACAAATTAGTTTGAAATATCATTATAATCTAATTATTTATTATATTTTCTAAGGGGTACCAACAAATGTGTCCAGACCATTTTAAAATATCTTTGTAGAATAAGCATTAATTAATCTCTTTTCACAGCTTCTTTGCTTTATTCTATGACATACCAAAGGCATGCAAGTATACATGATAAAATAGCTTTTAATTTCATCACTTTTCAGGAGGAATGAAGCATTATTTCCATGAGCTGTAAGGGTACCAACAAATTTGAGCATGTCTGTATAATTTTGGGAGGATCAAGGGAGCTGAGCCACTGATCCACCAGACAGCTGGGTCAAGAGAGAGTGCAAGCTATTCTCTCTGTCCCATAGCGGTTTACCTAACACCACATGATGTCACTGACCGGTATGGAAAAACTGAAACAGCTTGTGACTTTGTCCCCATTTTTGGGTCTGCCTGACCATTCTAGAAGAAGAATGGGTTTATGTCATCTGTGTTGACTCAGGACCATGGGGGGGTGGGGGGGCAGAGACCAGTGATTGGATAGTGGGGCGAGCGGTTTGGTGTGTTGTTCGAGGGCGGTGGCTGTGGCTACTGAAGCTGTACTAGCATGTGCTGACCTGTATCAACTACCTGTGCATGTGCCACATGCTGTTCATGCTCTCATCTCACGGGCTAAGACTGCTCAACTGACTCCAGTGAGGCTGCTCCACTAGCAGAACGTACTTTTAACTATGTCTCATGTGACCCTGAAAAGATGCACAGTGCTCAATGCAGCAACTTTGTTGCCAGTCAAGGAGGACAGAGAGCCACATGACTGTACAGCTCTGGTGGAGCTTGTATCTAAACCAAGGTCAGATTTAACTGATGTCCCTTTGCAGAATGCTGATTTGGACATCTTTGTAGACGGCTCCGCTCAGAGGTCTGAGAAAGGAGAACCACTTGTTGCCTATGCTGTAACAGTGGCAACAACACTCGAAAGTGCTAAATTCCCACCGCAGAACTGTTTGCACTCACAAGAGCTTGTATATTGGCTCAAGGCCAGTCAGTGACCATTTACATAGTCAGTAGATATGCATTTGGTGTGGTACATGATTTTGGAACTCTGTGGAAACAACGGGGCTTCCACACTTCCTCCGGCAAGACTATTGCTCACTCCAAACTTGTTGATAACCTGTTGAAAGCAATTATTCTTCCATCTGAAGTTGCTGTTTGCAAGTGTTTGGCACATAGTTACTCCTCTGATCCTGTCTCCAAAGGAAACGCTATGGCTGATTTGGCAGCCAAAGCTGCGGCTGTGCCTTTTGACTCACCTGTGTTACAGATGGTTTCACTTCCTGTTCAGAACATCTTCTCTCCCACTGACATTTCTGAATTACAGTCTTCTGTAGGTCCTGTCAAGCTGGGGAAATTGAAGAGGCTGTGTACTTATGACCAGGTGCAGAAACTGTGGTTGGGCCCGGCTGGGCTACCAACTTTACCACGTGACATGTTTCCCCTATCTTGCTAAGTTGACACATGGCCGTGACCATGTGTCGAAGGGGGGAGTGGTTAATTTTGTAAATCATTTTTGTTTGCACCTGGATTTTCTGTGTTTACTGAACAATACTGTGCAAAATGTGTCATTTGTATGAATAACAATTCAGGAAGGGGAATTCCCATGTGTGTGTCTACTCACCCAACCCCAGAAAGGGCTTTTGAGCATGTGATGGATTTCATTGAGTTGTCACCCTGTCAGGGTAACACGTATTGTTTGGTTTTAGTGGATGCCTTCTCTAAGTAGGTGGAAGCATTTCCATGCAAGCATGCCGCAGCAATGGCTGTTGCAAAGAACCTACTGAGGGAAATCATTCCTAGGTGGGGTCTGCCATCCAAATTAACCTCTGACAATGGTTCACATTTTGTCAGAAAGCCTGCAATTTGACCTTAGAACTCATTGTAGTTATAGGCCACAGGCAGGAGGACTCGTGAAGAGAGCTAATCAGACCCTGAAAATTAAGATGGTTAAACTTATGGCAGAGACTGGTCTCCCCTGGGTCACTGTGATGCCTTTTGGTGTTTATGTACATGAGGGCGCGGGCTCATGGAAACACTGGGTTGGCCCCTCATGAGATGACTGGTAGACCTACAAGGATGTTAAATACCCCTTTCCCCCAGAACAAGCGGACTCTGATGGGCGGCGACGACGACATAGTAAGTTACTGTACTGCTCTAAACAATGTTCTAAACAAAGGCTTTTTTTCCCAGTGTGAAAGCAGCTTTGCCTCAGCCCCTGGTGGGAATCCTACATAAGCTTCAACCTGGTGACTGGGTTGTGGTCAAGGACCTGAGGAGGAAGCATTGGACCCAGCAGAGGTGGAATGGCCCATTCCAGGTGTTGCTGATAACCCCCACCACTGTTCGAGTGGCTGAGAGATCGACATGGGTACACTCCAGCCACTGCAGGAAGGTTCCATATGATCCAGTTCCAGATGTCCCGGAGGATGGGTTTCCGCCAGACACGACCTAGTTGGCCGTGGGAGAATCAGGATGAAGTCAGAGGAATCCTGGTTGTTGCATTGTTTTCCAGCCTCTTCATCTCAATGACTGTTTGAACCCTGCAGAGAGGGGAATAGGCGAAAGGGGAGGATGGCCCAAATATCACCGCAGTCCCAAGGCGGGACATAATAACAGCCTCTCCAGCTCAAGCCATGTCTCAGGACATGAGTCCATTAAACAATAGCCGCCCTGAGACCAGAAGAAGCAGGAGCTCGATGCATCCACTGGATGAGCATGACAGCCAGAATCATGAGGAAAACACTTGGTGGTCACACTATACAGTAAAAACTAAACTAACGGTAGAAAACACCTTTTGTTATGTATGTAGTCTTTTTCACGCTCAGCAATCTCACCATTAAGTAGAGGCCAGCATTAATTACACTATGTGCACTGGAAGTGGTCTTATCAAATTAAACTAAATGGGGTAAACCTTCACAGGGTAGAACTATGAAGGAAAAATGCATTAACTTCTTGACGCACCCATCCCGTTAGCGGGATCATTTTCATCAACACCCGCTGAGTTGCAGCTCGCCAAATTCAAATTAAATTACTAAACATATTTAATTTTCATGAAATCACAAGTGCAATATAGCAAAACACAGCTTAGATTGTTGTTAATCCACCTGGCGTGTCAGATTTCAATACAGCTTTTCGGCGAAAGCATAACAAGCGTTTATGTATCTCTTTCAGTAGACAAAATATTACAAACACCTAGCAGCCAAGTAGATTGGTCACGAAAGTCAGAAAAGCAATAGATTAAATTTGATGATCTTCGGATGTTTGCACTCACGAGACTCCCAGTTACTCAATAAATGTTCCTTTTGTTCCATAAAGATTATTTTTATATCCAAAATACCTCCATTTGTTTGGCGCGTTATGTTCAGAAATCCACAGGCTTGAGCGGTCACGACATCGCAGACAAAAATTTCAAATAGTATCCGTAATGTCCACAGAAACATGTCAAACGTTTTTTATAATCAATCCTCAGGTTGTTTTTAAAATATATAATCGATAATACGTGTATCAGCTTTTTCAATAGGAGAGGGAGAGACAATGGCTGCCCCACTCTGTTGCGCAAGCAAAACTCTGCGAACACCCAGCTATCCACTGACGCGATGTTATCTTTCTCGCTCATTCTTCAAAATAAAAGCCTGACACCTTGAGGAAGCCATAGGAACAGGAATCTAGTTGATATCCATTTAAATGGAGTGAAGGCAGGCTATGGAACATGGAGCTTTTAAAATAGAAGCCACTTCCTGGTTTGATTTTCCTCAGGTTTTCGCCTGCAATATCAGTTCTGTTATACGCACAGACAATATTTTGACAGTTTTGGAAACTTTAGTGTTTTCTATCCTAATCTGACAATTATATGCATATTCTAGTTTCTGGGCCTGAGAAATAGGCCGTTTCAAATGGGTACTTTTTTAGCCAAAAACGAAAATCCTGACCCCTACACTCAAGATGTTAATGGTGATTTGTCATTGGTAAAAGATATAAGAGGCAGATTTGATTGTAAACGTTAGTGTACTAAAATTATTTTAGAACCTAGACACTGTGTACCGGAACCTATTCTAATCCAACCCCGCCATTGTCACAACCCAAGTAATATCTCCATACCACGTCTAATGAATCATATTTGGGAATGTTAACATGTGTTAATTATAGTCTTCCCACAAGGATGTAGCTGGATAAATGGAACATGAAATTCTAACTGGCCCGTTAAACGGAATGTGGGGCACACCACCATTCAGGTAGAAACATACAACCTGTATGTTTTTGGTCAACTAAATATCTCCATTGTTGTAATGCATAAAAATAACTACTCCATTCCACACAGATTAACACGGATTAGGAGGAGCATTTCACAATTGAATGACGTTCCAATTGAGTCACGACGATCCTCAAAACTTGAGAAGTTTTGGCATGGGTTAATTCCATGACATGGGGCATCGGAAAATGACCATGACTTAGACCAATTGGGATTTCATTTTGAAACGTTGGTAAATTTAAACCACTTCAGGATTTTCGATAATGAGACCGGAATTACAAGCAGCTCGCCTTACAGAATAGATTATCACTTGATATGTTACTATCGCGGGAAGGGGGAGTGGGCCAAATGATAGCTGAACATTGCTGTACATTCATACCCCAGGGTGAGGGTAACTTGACTATTGTCGTAGAACATCTGGAAGAGCTCAGTGCCGATCTCACCAAAGAACACCAACCGGACAACAATTGGAATCCGTTTGGATGGGTTCAATCATTATTTGGTGTTATGGGAACAACAGTTTTCCATTGGCTCATTTATGGCCAAGTAATATTTTTTGCTGTGCTATTTCTTATTGTCTGTGTTAAAAATCATTGTTGTAAAGTGCTGGATACTGCCCTCACCATGCAATTGCTTGATGTTCATGCTGACTCTGAGGATGATGATGATGAGAATAATGATGATGTATCTATAAATGATGGAATGCCTGTTTTCCAGACCTATTTCCCATTCCTGATTACATATCTGATGATGTGGACCCTAACCCTGATCTTAGAGCTAAGGGTATTGAACTAATGGTCCGCTCAGTTTGTTGGACATATCCCAAGAAAGGTAGATTTTCTTGGTGTTAAAAATCAATGAATGGTAAGGATGGACATTTTCATAATTCTGACATCCTATCTTTGTGCGTAGTGTCAGCGTGATGATTGTCCTATTGCTGTAATGAAGCTGGTGTGTGATTTTATCTTTTGTTTCATTTTCCATTCCCGATTGACTGTTTTTGGAAAAGAAAGGTCTAAAACTCAGCAACCCAAAGGAAGGGTGTTTATAATGGATGAAATGTCAGGCACCAGAAATATGTACTTTGTTTAAAATGTATATGTTTACCAATAATCATGTAATGCTTGTACCCTTACATTTTTCTGGAAGAAACTTTGTTTCTTGAGAGGAGAATGTGACAGAAAAATTATGTATTTACCTAATTTGTTGGATATTTAACACGTATTTACTTAACCTCTTGGATCTCTAGGGGCGCTATTTCATTTTTGGATAAAAAACGTTCCCGTTTTAAGCGCAATATTTTGTCACGAAAAGATGCTCGACTATGCATATTATTGACCGTTTTGGAAAGAAAACACTCTGAAGTTTCAGAATCTGCAAAGATATTGTCTGTAAGTGCCCCAGAACTCATTCTACAGGCGAAACCAAGATGATACGTCAACCAGGAAATGAGCAGAATCTCTGAAGCTCTGTTTTCCATTGTCTCCTTATATGGCTGTGATTGCGCAAGGAATGAGCCTACACTTTCTGTCGTTTCCCCAAGGCGTTTGCAGCATTGTGACGTATTTGTAGGCATATCATTGGAAGATTGACTATAAGAGACTACATTTTCCAAGTGTCCGCCTGGTGTCCCTGCGTCGAAATTGGAGCGTAAAGCCAGGTGCAATTATTTTTCCATTTGAGAGCAAGGAGAAACCAGGCTTCCACGAAGGATATATCATCGAAGAGATATGTGGAAAAACACCTTGAGGATTGATTCTAAACCACGTTTGCCATGTTTCAGTCTATATTATGGAGTTAATTTGGAAAAAAGTTCGCGTTTTGAGGGCTGAATTTTCGTTTTTTTTTTATTTTAATTTTTTTTTGGTAGCCAAATGTGATGTACAAAACGGAGCTATTTCTAATACACAAAGAATCTTTTTGGAAAAACTGAGCATCTGCTATCTAACTGAGAGTCTCCTCATTGAAAACATCAGAAGTTCTTCAAAGGTAAGTTATTTTATTTGAAGGCTTTACTTGTTTTTGTGATAGTTGCCTGCTAAATGCTAACGCTAATGCTAACGCTAAATGCTACGCTAGCTAGCTACTGTTACACAAATGATTGTTTTTCTATGGTTGAAAAGCATATTTTGAAAATCTGAGATGACAGTGTTGTTAACAAAAGGCTAAGCTTGAGAGATAGCATATTTATTTCATTTCATTTGCAATTTTCATGAATAGTTAACGTTGCGTTATGGTAATGAGCTTAGGTCTATAAATAGAATCCCGGATCCGGGTTTGGTCGTCGCAACAGGTTAACAAACAGTAAAATATTTCTGTCCTGCTAATGCTGTGTTAACTTCTTGACGCTACCCATCCTTTAAGCGGGATAATTGTCATCAGCAACCGCTGAATAGCATAGCGCCACAGTCAAATAATATTACTCACAAGTGCAATATTAATCACAAGTGCAATGTAGGAAAACACAGTTTAGCCTTTTGTTAATCCACCTGTCTCAGATTTTGAAATTATGCTTTACAGCGAAAGCAATCCAAGCGTTCGTGTAAGTTTATCGATCGCATGACAAAACATTAAGTACACTTAGCATTAGGTAGCTTGGTCACGAAAATCAGAAAAGCAATCAAATTAATAGTTTACCTTTGATGATCTTCAGATGTTTTCACTCATGAGACTCCCAGTTACACATGAAATGTTCCTTTTGTTCCATGAAGATTATTTTTATATTCAAAATACCTCCGTTTGTTTGGCGCGTTATGTTTAGAAATCCACAGGAAAGAGCGGTCACGACAACGCAGACAAATTCCAAATAATATCCGTAATGTCCACAGAAACATGTCAAACGTTTTTTATAATCAATCCTCCAACGGTCTTGTTCAGTAGGAGAGGGAAAGGAAATGGCTGTCCGAACTCTGTTGAGCGAGGAAAACTCATGTGACCACCTGACGCAATGTTATCTTTCTGGCTTATTTTTCAAAATAAAAGCCTGAAACCATACATTTCCAGTAATCTAGTCATTTCAACCTGTTGCATAAATTTTGTAAAAACAAACATGTTAACAAATCTAAAACCTTTAAAAAGTTGGTGCTGTTTCATCAGCGTAATAGTCAAACTAACTTTTTCTTAGCTACAATGTTGGCATGTCCCAAAGGTCAATACTGTTCAGATCGTACATTAATGATCTTCTTTCGGTCTGCACAGGGTCTGAAGTTCCAATGTATGCAGATGATACAGTGATATATGCTTTCATAGATAAAATGGTGGCTCTAACCTCCTATTCTGTTATTGTACAGTCTAGGTCCTCTACCTGGCTATCTAATAATCTAGGTCATTTTATACCAGAGAAAAGTATCTATTTCAATGGGACTCGCTGAACAGGAGGATGTATATACATCTTCATAGAAACATGAAACACACTGTTTATCTTTTTGGATGAGGTTGCCCTTTTATTGCCCTTCTTAATTGCTGGGATTACATTAGACGTGTTCTGCATTTTTAGATGTCTTTCTAGTAGCCTGCCTGTCTCCCTCATAAAAACTGTTTCTAAGCCTAAACAGTGCATATTCTGCATTTTTGTTTTACATTTCGTTCAACTGAAATGTGATATCTGTGAAATGTCTTGCCAAATCCCTTTCCAAGACACATACAGTATCTCAGTTTCGAATCATTTTACTGCTTCAGCCCCTTCTCTCTCCTTTTTGAACGCATATGCTATTATTTTCCCTCTAGTATATGATTTAGAGGTTACCCATACTGTGGAAATCCTTTCAGTTAAGCTTATGTTGATCTCAAAAAAGGATCTAAGATCATCTGCTAGTGATTGGCTAAATAGCTAATCTTGTAAATGCATGGGGTTGAGTCTAAATCTACCCTTCCTCACATTTTCGGAGTTTATATCAACATGTAACTCTACTATAGCATGATCTGTGAAGGTGATGGGCCCAATCTTGCAATCAATCACATTATCAACCATGAAATTAGATATCAAGAAGGAATCTATTATGGAGTGTGTCTTGTGACAGTGGGTGAAAAAAGCATATTCTTTACCATTCTTAATCTCCATGTCTGTAAGGCCCATATCTTCTGCTAGCATATGTATTGCAGGTCTATCATTTGGCATGGAGTTACCTGTAAATGTACTTCTATCAATCATATTGTCCATCACTTGGTTAAAGTCTCCAGCAAGGACGATCTGCCCCTCCATATTTCCCAGTAAAATGTTGACCTCATGAAAAAAAATGAGGGTCCTCCTTGTTAGGAGCATATATGTTGCATAACACTACCTTAATCCCATTTATGTCACACCCTGATGTTTCACCTGTCTTTGTGCTCATCTCCACCCCCCTCCAGGTGTAGCCCGTCTTCCTCATTATCCCCAGTGTATTTATACCTGTGTTCTGTTTGTCTGTTAACAGTTAGTTTTGTTTGTCAAGCCTACCAGCATTTTTCCACATGCTCCTGTCTTGTTCTCGTTCCTGTTTTCTAGTTTTCCCGATTTTACCATTCTGCCTGCCCCGACCCTGAGCCTGCCTGCCTTTCTGTACCTTGTCACACAACCCTGGATTTTTGACCTCTGCCTGCCCTGACCCCAAGACGGCCTGTCATTCTGTACCTTATGGACTCCGAGCTGGAATACTGACCTCCTCCTGCCCTTGACCTATCATTTTGCCTGCCCCGTTCCAGTAATACACTTTTGTTAATCCGACACTGTCTGCATCTGGGTCTTCTCCTGAAACGTGGTAATTTATAAGAGCCTCAATGCAGATAAGCCTGCCAAACTCAGTGTTGCTTCAAAATTACAAAATTGAATATAGTGCTTATCAGAATAATACATGAGCTATGATTAACTTCTGCAACCCAGCCTCTAAATTTCAATGCTTCTGTATCTGTTAAATGTGATTCCTGTTTGAACACAATATCCACCTGATTTGATTTTAAATATGTAAAAATATTTTTCCTCTTCACTTGGTTACCACAACAATTTCTGTTCCAAGAAATGATATTTACATAACCATCAGCCATTTTTGCTCTGAGTTGTTATTGCCTGTGTAATTATAGTTAAGTGTACCATTTAACACGTGACAACTCTAATGATCATCATTATATAATATATCCTGCTGCTGTACAATAAAACAGTGCAAATAAATTTAGAAAACCAATCCCAAAATAAAACAAAGAAACTAGGAATCATCACATAACTGTTTTTGATGCTGCAAAATTCCATACGCTTACGCTTAAATTCCTTAAGGATCAGCCACTTTTTTCCATTTTCACCTAAAATGACATACCCAAATCTAACTGCCTGTAGCTCAGGCCCTGAAGCAGGGATATGCATTTGTGGAAATGTGAAAGGAATGTAGAAGAATATAACACATTAGATCTGGTAAAAGATAATACACAGAAGAAAAACAAAAAAAATATGTATTTTTTTTGTACCATCATCTCTGGAATGCCATAATATATTATTCCAGCCCATGTGCAATTTAGATTTTGGCCACTAGATGGAAGCTGTGTATGTGCAAATGTTCAGACTGATCCAATGAACCATTGCATTTCTGTTCAAAATGTCAAGACTGCCCAAATGTGCCTTGAAAACTGTGCACTCTCCTCAAACAATATCATGGTATTATGTCACTGTAATAGCTTCTGTAAATTGGACAGTGCAGTTAGATTAACAAGAATTTAAGCTTTCTGCCAATATCAAATATGTCTGTCCTGGGAAATCTTCTTGTTCCTTACAACCTCATGATAATCGCATTAGCCTACGTTAGCTCAACCGTCCCGCAGGGGACCCACCAATCCTGAAGATGTTTTAAAGTGGCAAAAGAAAAGGGTGGCGTTTAGTGGGAAGGCCGCCAGCTGTCTTTTTTCCCAGACCTGTCCAAGGAACTGGAAATGAAGATACATTTTTTTTGCTGCGGCGAAGAAACAACTACACGATAATAACGTCAGACTACAACTACACTGGCATTCCCAGCGACCCTGCTCTTTACTTGAATTGGAATGATAATTATGTTCAAAGGCAGTGTTGAGGCAGAGAGATTCTTGCTAGACCACATTGTTTAGTCTAGATAAAGAAGATGGGACAAGGTAAAATACAAGTTCAATTAAATGCCGTTTATAATACAAATTAAGGTAGCCTATGTATTTGCGGGACTACGGTGAGTGTTGCTAATATAGCCTAACCTTTTAAGTACCTTGTTCCGGGCTCTAGATTATAGGAAGTGGATGAGAACCGTTCTCGGGGGCCCATTCTAATCAGACATGGTTAAGCTGCGATGGGTTCGTTCAATTCCGAATTCGTGCCAGTCGTCAAATCCTTCTGAGATAATTTTCTTCACACACAAGATTAGTCCACAGCCAGCCTTACTCCCCTCTTTCAGATTAACCAATCTCACCTACTTTTGTTCTGATGTTCTTCAACACGACACAATATCATTCCACAATATGTCCACCTTTTTCTCGTGATTCGCATTACCCTTCTCCAGACCGGAGAGGGCATCCTCCAATGTCGAAATCCGTCCCTCTGCCCCATCCATCCGCTCTTGTATTGCATAAACTTTTTCCTTTAGCTCAGTAGTTGTTGTTTTTAATCGTACATAGACATCGGATGCAACACTCAACAAAGTCTTATTCACCTTTCCCATTTGCTCAAATATGTCCTTCAGATTTGCCTGTTTATCCATGTCTTGGTGTGGGGATTCAGGAGGACTTGCTGTTTGTTTGCTAGTTGATGTGGTCTTCTGTGAATACAGCGTGTGAGCTTGAAGAAGTTCTGAGCGTGTCGACATTAACGGCACTTTATATTCAACTGTACTTCAAATCAATATATTAAACACAAAAATGAAAGTGTATGCTGTTGCATTTCAACATTTACATGTGGGTTTTAAGAGCTATCTGAAGTCCTGCCATCTTTTTTGGTGGTCCCACGTGACTCAAATGACCAGTATTGTCTTAACCATCATAAATTACACTTGACCCCTCAGTGGCGATTTTAGCATGTAAATCTTGGTGCGGCAAACTAGTGGCCTGCCAGCAAAGCCACTACACAACACAACACTAAACCATACATTCATTGCACTATAACAGTGACGAACAGTTCCCACAAATTGTTAGGGCCTACTTAAAGCTGTCCCAAAAACATAAATGTATTTTCAGCACCACGGAGAGAATCCTTACCACAGCTACACCTGGCTATCAGCAGAGCCTTGTCTGGCAGCAAAACAGTTCATTCAGCCTCATTTACTGCATTTTTAAAAAACATGGCTGACTTGCTTAAACAAATGTGGTTTCTACTGACAATTGAGATGTACAAACTATGGCAACAACGAGTGGATAAGAGGCAATCCGAGTCAGGATGGATGTAGTCAATATAACTATTGTCCAGCAATTTTGAAATGTACAGCGAAAGAATTCAGAACAAGGGCCATTCTTACAGTATTACACCAAGTCAGAACAGTAGGAAAGTTAAAGAGGGCATATAAGCAGACAATATTTAATGATTACATTTCTCTAAAACAGGCTATAGGCTACATGTGCACCACCAAGATAGAACCGTAGGCTAAGATATGAGGAGGACAGGGATAAACTTATTAGGGTGAGGCACATGGGCTACTAACAGCTTACTACACAACATACACTTAGTATTACTTTCTTGGCTACAGTATACATATCTCCCTGGCACATTACATCATACATGCAGCAGCATACAATACATTTTCAAACTCACCTTGTGATGTGCTCCCTTGGAATTCTGAGTTGGATGAACGTTCAAAATTATTAAAAAAAAAAAAAAATTCCGAGTTCCCAGTTGTCTCAAACTCAAAGATTTCCCACTTCCAAGTTTCCAGTAGTTTTGAATGCGGCAGAAATCATGCTGGATTGACATCATGGCCAATGTTCTCAAATTTTACCAATTGGATATCACGAAATTGGGGAGAAAAACAGGGTAAATAAATAAAAAGGATAAACATTCACATGCAACACCATGTACCAGAAGTTACGATCTTGTCTCATTGCTGCAACTCCCCTAAGGACTCAACGAAGGTCGAGAGCCAAGCCACACTGCTTCTTGACATACTGCTCGCTTAACCCGGAAGCCAGCCGCACCAATGTGTCAAAATGACGACCGAAGTCAGCTTGCAGGCACCCGGCCTGGAGTAGGTAGTGCATGATGAGACAAGGAAATCACGGCCGGCCAATCCCTCCCCTAACCCAGACGACGCTGGGCCAATTGTACTCCATCCTATGGGTCTCCCAGACTAGGCCGGCTGTGACACAGCCTGGATCAAACCCGAGGCTGCAGTCCTGCCTCAACACTCAATGTAAAATTTGCGATTTCCAACTTGTTGTGTGATGTTTATGTCCAATGGCTGATGAGCACCATTATGTTTAATCTATCATTTCTCTTCATATGACAAGGATTGAAAAGGACTGGCCAGTAGATTGTCGACTTCATTCATTATTGATGACTTCTTGTCTAGCTTGCCTTGATCAGTCCAATCAATGCTGCGGTAGATATAACGTGACTTGACATCATTTTATCTGTGGCCAATGACCTTGAGCCTTCTTGGATGGGCACTTCTAATGTAAGTCTATGGCAGCACCCAAGGGGCTTGAATTTTCGAGCTCTACCAATAGATTTTGCAGTGATGTAGTGTCCCGAGTGACAGAACACTGAGCCAATCACGGCACAGAATCACTGAGCTAGGCTGAAACACCTGCATTTTGGAGCTCAAAATAGCAAAAAAAGAGACCTGTTTGCATGCGGCTGTCACACCAGCCTTCGCTTTGGCTCCCCATCCTGTCCAGCTCAGGCGTTCTGCTACCTACTGCTGGCAAACGCCCTTCACTCATCAACCCCTGACTTGTCTCGTCATCATTACACACCTGAATCTAATCCCCACTCTATCACTGTATATATATATATATATATATATATATATATATATATATATATATATATATATATACAGTGCCTTGCGAAAGTATTCGGCACCCTTGAACTTTGCGACCTTTTGCCACATTTCAGGCTTCAAACATAAAGATATAAAACTGTATTTTTTTGTGAAGAATCAACAACAAGTGGGACACAATCATGAAGTGGAACGACATTTATTGGATATTTCAAACTGTTTTAACAAAAATTGGGCGTGCAAAATTATTCAGCCCCTTTACTTTCAGTGCAGCAAACTCTCTCCAGAAGTTCAGTGAGGATCTCTGAATGATCCAATGTTGACCTAAATGACTAATGATGATAAATACAATCCACCTGTGTGTAATCAAGACTCCGTATAAATGCACCTGCACTGTGATAGTCTCAGAGGTCCGTTAAAAGCGCAGAGAGCATCATGAAGAACAAGGAACACACCAAGCAGGTCCGAGATACTGTTGTGAAGAAGTTTAAAGCCGGATTTGGATACAAAAAGATTTCCCAAGCTTTAAACATCCCAAGGAGCACTGTGCAAGCGATAATATTGAAATGGAAGGAGTATCAGACCACTGCAAATCTACCAAGACCTGGCCGTCCCTCTAAACTTTCAGCTCATACAAGGAGAAGACTGATCAGAGATGCAGCCAAGAGGCCCATGATCACTCTGGATGAACTGCAGAGATCTACAGCTGAGGTGGGAGACTCTGTCCATAGGACAACAATCAGTTGTATATTGCACAAATCTGGCCTTTATGGAAGAGTGGCAAGAAGAAAGCCATTTCTTAAAAAGTGTCGTTTAAAGTTTGCCACAAGCCACCTGGGAGACACACCAAACATGTGGAAGAAGGTGCTCTGGTCAGATGAAACCAAAATTGAACTTTTTGGCAACAATGCAAAACGTTATGTTTGGCGTAAAAGCAACACAGCTGAACACACCATCCCCACTGTCAAACATGGTGGTGGCAGCATCATGGTTTGGGCCTGCTTTTCTTCCGCAGGGACAGGGAAGATGGTTAAAATTGATGGGAAGATGGATGGAGCCAAATACAGGACCATTCTGGAAGAAAACCTGATGGAGTCTGCAAAAGACCTGAGACTGGGACGGAGATTTGTCTTCCAACAAGACAATGATCCAAAACATAAAGCAAAATCTACAATGGAATGGTTCAAAAATAAACATATCCAGGTGTTAGAATGGCCAAGTCAAAGTCCAGACCTGAATCCAATCGAGAATCTGTGGAAAGAACTGAAAACTGCTGTTCACAAATGCTCTCCATCCAACCTCACTGAGCTCGAGCTGTTTTGCAAGGAGGAATGGGAAAAAATTTCAGTCTCTCGATGTGCAAAACTGATAGAGACATTCCCCAAGCGACTTACAGCTGTAATCGCAGCAAAAGGTGGCGCTACAAAGTATTAACTTAAGGGGGCTGAATAATTTTGCACGCCCAATTTTTCAGTTTTTGATTTGTTAAAAAAGTTTGAAATATCCAATAAATGTCGTTCCACTTCATGATTGTGTCCCACTTGTTGTTGATTCTTCACAAAAAAATACAGTTTTATATCTTTATGTTTGAAGCCTGAAATGTGGCAAAAGGTCGCAAAGTTCAAGGGGGCCGAATACTTTCGCAAGGCACTGTATATACACACTCCCTCTGTCATTGGTCTTTGTCGGTCATTGCAAATGTTACTTGTTTTTCTGAGAGGAATCTCTCCTACTATTTCCTAAGCACTTCATAAAACGTATGTTATATACAGTGTCGATATTTTCGATCACTATGTTTGATGTACAAGATGACATGGCGTCATACTCCGGGTTGTTCTGAACAGAATGAGCCTGTTTGTCTATATTCCGTCTCTCACAGTTGATAAACAATTACAGACCTCTACATGCTTTGTAAGTAAGAAAACCTGCAAAATCGGCAGTGTATATACACTTTGGAGAAGTGTGTGGCCAATTGGAGACACCGGTTAGTCCTCTCCCTCAAACCCTTTGTAAGGGTTTTTGTCGGTGGAAGAAGGATCAGACCAAAGCGCAGCGTGGTAAGTGTTCATGATGATTTATTCAAAACAAACTGAACACTGAAATACAAAACAATAAACGATGTGAACAAACCAAAAACCGAAACCGTACCGTGTGGCCCAAACACTCACATGGAAACAAACACCCACAAACCAAAAGTGAAACCCAGGTTACCTAAGTATGATTCTCAATCAGAGACAACTAACGACACCTGCCTCTGATTGAGAACCATACTAGGCCAAACACAAAAACCAACACAGAAAAACAAACAGACTGTCCACCCCAACTCACGCCCTGACCACAAAGAATAAAATAACAGAACTATGGTCAGAACGTGACACCCTTGTCATTTTTTATCTTATGTTACATGATAAAAAATATTCCTGGAAAATGTGCGGTAGGTGCACCTACCCCACATTTTCCAGGAATATTCTTACCATGTTACTGAATGTATCCAGGGTATTTTTTGATTTTGCTATCAACAAATGTGGCGAAAAGTAAAGTAAATGTAAAATGCACATAAAATCAACAGTGTTTGGAGTCAGTCTTGTTTCAGGTGAACTGCTGTGTCCTCGACTGTGGTCTAATAATTTTCCCATGATCTCCAAACTGT
Source organism: Oncorhynchus clarkii lewisi (assembly GCF_045791955.1). Taxonomy (NCBI): domain Eukaryota; kingdom Metazoa; phylum Chordata; class Actinopteri; order Salmoniformes; family Salmonidae; genus Oncorhynchus; species Oncorhynchus clarkii. The sequence continues at coordinate 42,784,447 of NC_092150.1, forward strand.
TTTCTTGCTTCACGAGTCACGTCTTTTTCATGTTATTACCAATGTTTTGTTTTAGTTGTATGAAAAGCTCTTCCAAAATAAAGTAATTATACTGATCATGATGTTGTGGTTGTTGTAGTAGTAGTGCCATACCAGAGCCCTGTTCTGGTTCTGCAGCAGAATGACCAGGAGAAAGCAGGCCTTAGTGAAGATGCTGCTTCCCTTGTCAGGCACCTTGTCTCCTGCTTTCTCCCTGTAGATCTGCAGCAGATCCAGCAGCATGTCCACAGAGTTCTCTACGTCATACACCGCCTTGATTGTCTTGTCATACTGGTGGAGGGGGACACTCTTAAGGAAGGAAGGTAGCCACGAAGGCAGAGAATGTTCATGTTTAGTAAAAAAATTCTAGGAAAAAAACATGTGACATTCTGAACAGGGCAATACGTATCACATAAAGTGAAAGTAATAAGAATTATATATTTTTTTACCTGTGTGGGATTGATTTGGGCCTGGGCACAACACAACACAACACAACACAACACAGTGGCTGTATGAAAGCACTACAGGAATGTGGGAGGAGGACCCACCTTGGAGAGGTTAAGGAGGACCTGGATGGCATAGGTAATGAACCCCATGCAGGGGATGATCCGTTTGCAGCTGCGGATGAGCGCCGAAGATGACCAGCGTGGCTCCGCTCTTCACCAGACGCTCACAACACTCTGGGGACAGCCAGAATGCACACACGCACTTCTACTGCCAATCAGTTTCCCTAACACAGAGTTCATCATATCAGTAGTCCAATAGCACCATCCAGTGTACTACTCTGGCTCACATAATTTGCTGCAACCATTCATATGGTAATGAGAAACATTTTATGTACACCAAGGGTACAAAACATTAGGAACACTTTCCTATATTGAGTTGCACCCCTTTTGCCTTCGTCGGGGCATGGACTCTACAAGGTGACGAAAGCATTCCACAGGGATGCTGGTCCATGGGGTGGTGTGGTCTGCCCAACGCATCACAGGAGCAAACTACCTGGCCTCCAGGACACCTACAGCGCACGATGTCACAGGAAGGCCAAGAAGATTTTCAAGGACAACAACCACCCGAGCCACTGCCTGTTCACTCCGCTATCATCCAGAAGGCGAGGTCAGTACAGGTGCATCAAAGCTGGGACCGAGAGACTGAAAAACAGCTTCTATCTCAAGGCCATCAGACAGTTAAATAGACATCACCGGTTATGTAACCTGCACATTAGAGGCTGCTACCCTTTAAACATATTCTTGAAATCACTGGCCACTTTAATAATGGAACACTAGTCCCTTTAATAATGTTTACATATTTTTGCTTTACTCATCTCATATGTATATACTGTATTCTATTCTACTGTATTTTAGTCTATGCCACTCTGACATTGCTCATCCTAATATTTATATATTCAATAATTCCATTATTTTAGTTGTAGGTTTGTGTGTATTGTTGTGAATTGTTAGATGTTACTGCACTGTTGAAGCTAGAAACACAAGCATTTTGCTACAGCCGCAATACCATCTGCTAAGCATGTGTATGTGACCAATAAAATTTGATGTGAGGACAAAACAAAGACAGTGTTTCAATCTCGTTGTTTCTGAGACCACATTATAGAAGAGAAGTGATAGTTGGCCTCAGACAACAAAACACACTGATCCAAGGTCAGTTGACTTCATCCATCCTAATAGGAACAGTACTTTATCTGTCATCTTAACTGATCCTAGATCAGCAGTTAAAGGTACAGTTGGAGTCAAAAAGGTTAAATACACCTTAGCCAAATACATTTAAACTCTGTTTTTCACAATTCCTGACATCTTCCAGCCTCACATTAAGAATCTCCAATCCAAAATTAAATCTAGAATCGGCGTCCTATTTTGCAACAAAGCCTCCTTCACGATGTAATTTACAAAATATCCTCCAACACTCTACTCGGCAAATTGGATGTAGTCTATCACAGTGCCATCCGTTTTGTCACCAAAGCCCCATATACTACCCACCACTGCGACCTGTATGCTCTTGTTGGCTGGTCCTCACTACATATTCGTCACCAAAACCCACTGGCTCCAGGTCATCTTTAAGTCTTTGATAGGTAAAGCCCTGCCTTATCTCAGCTCACTGTTCACCATAGCAAAACCCACCCATAGCACACGCTCCAGCAGGTATATTTCACTGGTCATCCCCAAAGCCTACACCCCCTGTGGCCACCTTTCCTTCCAGTTTTCTGCTGCCAATGACTGGAACGAATTTCAAAAATCACTGAAGCTGGAGACTTATATAGTCCTCTTTAACTTTTCGCATCAACTGTCAGAGCAGCTTACCGATCACTGTACCTGTACACAGCCCATCTGTAAATAGCACACCCAACTACCTCATCCCCATATTATTTATTTATTTTTGCTCTTTTGCACCCCAGTCCCCAGTATCTCTACTTGCACATCATCATCTGCACATCCATCACTCCAGTGTTAATTCTAAATTGTAATTATTTCGCCACTATGGTCTATTTATTGCCTTACCTCCCTTATCTTACTATATTTGCACACACTGTACATGGATTTTTCTATGGTGTTATTGACTGTGCGTTTGCTTATCCCATGTGTAACTCTGTGTTGTTTTTTGTCACACTGCTTTGCTTTATATTGGCCAGGTCGCAGTTGTAAATGAGAACTTGTTCTCAACTGGCCTACCTGGTTAAATAAAGGTGAAATAAAAAAATAAAAATAAAAACAGTCGCGTCAAACAGCGTAGCCAGAATAACAGCAAAGTAGGTTTGCGTTTGTTTGCGTTTGTTTTGCGTTTGTTTAAGCTGTTTTCTTGTGACATTTATTTGGATACATGCATAACAATGAGCTAATGATGCACAATTTGTCTAGGTAAGTCTATGGTTGCCTAGAGTGGTTCTCAATCAGAGGCAGGTGTTTATTGTTGTCTCTGATTGGGAACCATATTTAGGCAGCCATATTCTTTGAGTGTTTCGTGGGTGATTGTTCCTGTCTCTGTGTTTGTTTGCACCAGATAAGGCTGTTTAGGTTTTTCACGTTACGTTTATTGTTTTGTATTGTATCGTCATTATCTTTATTAAAGATGTATGAAGATAACCACGCTGCATTTTGGTCCGATCCCTGCTACACCTCCTCTTCAGAGGAAGAGGAAGAAGAAAACCTTAACAGAATCACCCAACTACAACAGGACCAAGCGGCATGGTGACAGGCAGCAGGAGCAGCGAAATCCAGATTTTGGACATGGGAGGAAATCTTGGATGGTAAAGGACCCTGTGCTCAGCCTGCAGAATATCACCGCCCCAAAGAAGAGCTGGAGGCGGAGAAGGCGGAGAGGCGCTGGTATGAGGAGGCAGCATGGCGACGCGGATGGAAGCCCGAGAGTCAGCCCCATTTCTTGGGAGGAGGCACACAGGGTGTATGGCGAAGCCAGGTAGGAGACCTGCGTCAACTTCCTGTGCTTACCGGGGGGCTAGAGAGACCGGGCAGGCACCGTGTTATGCTGTGGAGCGCACGGTGTCTCCAGTGCGGGTGCATAGCCCGGTGCGGTACATACCAGCTCCTCGTATCGGCCGGGCTAGAGTAAGCATCGAGCCAAGTGTCATGAAGCCGGCTCTACGCATCTGGTCTCCAGTGCGTCTCCTTGGGCCGGCTTACATGGCACCAGTCTTGCGCACGGTGTCCCCAGTTCGCCTGCATAGCCCAGTGCGGGCTATTCCACCTCGCCGCACTGGCAGGGTGACCGGGAGTATTCAACCAGGTAAGGTTGGTCAGGCTCGGTGCTCCAGAGCTCCAGTGCGCCTGCAAGGTCCGGTCTATCCAGTACCACCTCCACGCACCAGCCCTCCAGTGGCAGCTCCCCGCACCAGGCTTCCTGTGCATGTCCTCGGCCCAGTACCACCAGTGCCAGCACCACGCACCAGGCCTTCAGTGCGCTTCGCCTGTCCAGCGCAGCCAGAGCCTTCCTCCTCTCCAGCGCTGCCGGAGTCTCCCGCCTGTCCAGCGCTCCCAGAGCTGCCAGTCTGCAAGGAGCCGCCAGAGCTGCCAGTCTGCAAGGAGCCGCCAGAGCTGCCAGTCTGCAAGGAGCCGCCAGAGCTGCCAGTCTGCAAGGAGCCGCCAGAGCTGCCAGTCTGCAAGGAGCCGCCAGAGCTGCCAGTCTGCAAGGAGCTGCCAGTCTGCAAGGAGCTGCCCGTCTGCAAGGAGCCGCCAGAGCCGCCAGTCTGCAAGGAGCCGCCAGAGCCGCCAGTCTGCATGGAGCCGCCAGAGCCGCCAGTCTGCATAGAGCCGCCAGAGCCGCCAGTCTGCATGGAACCGCCAGAGCCGCCAGTCTGCATGGAACCGCCAGAGCCGCCAGTCTGCATGGAGCCGCCAGAGCCGCCAGTCTGCATGGAGCAGCCAGAGCCGCCAGTCTGCATGGAGCAGCCAGAGCCGCCAGTCAGCATGGAGCAGCCAGAGCCGCCAGTCAGCATGGAGCAGCCAGAGCCGCCAGTCTGTCAGGATCCACCAGTCAGCCAGAATCTTCCAGATCCGCCAGTCAGCCAGGATCCGCCATTCAGCCAGGATCCGCCATTTAGCCAGGATCCGCCAGTCAGCCAGGATCTGCCGGAACCACCAGTCAGCCAGGATCTGCCAGAACCACCAGCCAGCCAGGATCTGCCAGAGCCATCAACCTGCCTGAGCTTCCTCTCAGTCCCGAGCTTCCTCTCAGTCCCGAGCTTCCTCTCAGTCCAGAGCTACCCCTCAGTCCCGAGCTACCCCTCAGTCCCGAGCTGTCCCTCAGTCCGGAGCTGTCCCTCAGTCCGGAGCTGTCCCTCAGTCCGGAGCTGCCCCTCAGTCCAGTGGGGCCCTGTGTTAGGTTTACTAGGCCAAGGTCGGCGACGAGGGTCGCCAATCTAAGGACGCGATGCAAGCAGACTAAGACTATGTTGGAGTGGGGTCCACGTCCCGCGCTGGAGCCGCTACCGTGGACAGACGCCCACCCGGACCCTCCCCTATGGGTTTAGGTGGGGGGGGGGGGGGGGGGGTTCTGTCACGCCCTGGTCTTAGTATTTTGTGTTTTCTTTATTATTTTGGTCAGGCCAGGGTGTGACATGGGTTATTTATGTGGTGTGTTTTGTCTTGGGGGTTTTGTAGGTTATGGGATTGAGGTGTAGTATAGTTGTCTAGGTAAGTCTATGGTTGCCTAGAGTGGTTCTCAATCAGAGGCAGGTGTTTATTGTTGTCTCTGATTGGGAACCATATTTAGGCAGCCATATTCTTTGAGTGTTTCGTGGGTGATTGTTCCTGTCTCTGTGTTTGTTTGCACCAGATAAGGCTGTTTAGGTTTTTCACGTTACGTTTATTGTTTTGTATTGTATCGTCATTATCTTTATTAAAGATGTATGAAGATAACCACGCTGCATTTTGGTCCGATCCCTGCTACACCTCCTCTTCAGAGGAAGAGGAAGAAGAAAACCTTAACAGAATCACCCAACTACAACAGGACCAAGCGGCATGGTGACAGGCAGCAGGAGCAGCGAAATCCAGATTTTGGACATGGGAGGAAATCTTGGATGGTAAAGGACCCTGTGCTCAGCCTGCAGAATATCACCGCCCCAAAGAAGAGCTGGAGGCGGAGAAGGCGGAGAGGCGCTGGTATGAGGAGGCAGCATGGCGTCGCGGATGGAAGCCCGAGAGTCAGCCCCATTTCTTGGGAGGAGGCACACAGGGTGTATGGCGAAGCCAGGTAGGAGACCTGCGTCAACTTCCTGTGCTTACCGGGGGGCTAGAGAGACCGGGCAGGCACCGTGTTATGCTGTGGAGCGCACGGTGTCTCCAGTGCGGGTGCATAGCCCGGTGCGGTACATACCAGCTCCTCGTATCGGCCGGGCTAGAGTAAGCATCGAGCCAAGTGTCATGAAGCCGGCTCTACGCATCTGGTCTCCAGTGCGTCTCCTTGGGCCGGCTTACATGGCACCAGTCTTGCGCACGGTGTCCCCAGTTCGCCTGCATAGCCCAGTGCGGGCTATTCCACCTCGCCGCACTGGCAGGGTGACCGGGAGTATTCAACCAGGTAAGGTTGGTCAGGCTCGGTGCTCCAGAGCTCCAGTGCGCCTGCAAGGTCCGGTCTATCCAGTACCACCTCCACGCACCAGCCCTCCAGTGGCAGCTCCCCGCACCAGGCTTCCTGTGCATGTCCTCGGCCCAGTACCACCAGTGCCAGCACCACGCACCAGGCCTTCAGTGCGCTTCGCCTGTCCAGCGCAGCCAGAGCCTTCCTCCTCTCCAGCGCTGCCGGAGTCTCCCGCCTGTCCAGCGCTGTCAGAGCCTTCCTCCTCTACAGCGCTGCCGGAGTCTCCCGCCTGTCCAGCGCTCCCAGAGCTGCCAGTCTGCAAGGAGCCGCCAGAGCTGCCAGTCTGCAAGGAGCCGCCAGAGCTGCCAGTCTGCAAGGAGCCGCCAGAGCTGCCAGTCTGCAAGGAGCCGCCAGAGCTGCCAGTCTGCAAGGAGCCGCCAGAGCTGCCAGTCTGCAAGGAGCTGCCAGTCTGCAAGGAGCTGCCCGTCTGCAAGGAGCCGCCAGAGCCGCCAGTCTGCAAGGAGCCGCCAGAGCCGCCAGTCTGCATGGAGCCGCCAGAGCCGCCAGTCTGCATAGAGCCGCCAGAGCCGCCAGTCTGCATGGAACCGCCAGAGCCGCCAGTCTGCATGGAACCGCCAGAGCCGCCAGTCTGCATGGAGCCGCCAGAGCCGCCAGTCTGCATGGAGCAGCCAGAGCCGCCAGTCTGCATGGAGCAGCCAGAGCCGCCAGTCAGCATGGAGCAGCCAGAGCCGCCAGTCTGCCAGGATCCACCAGTCAGCCAGAATCTTCCAGATCCGCCAGTCAGCCAGGATCCGCCATTCAGCCAGGATCCGCCATTTAGCCAGGATCCGCCAGTCAGCCAGGATCTGCCGGAACCACCAGTCAGCCAGGATCTGCCAGAACCACCAGCCAGCCAGGATCTGCCAGAGCCATCAACCTGCCTGAGCTTCCTCTCAGTCCCGAGCTTCCTCTCAGTCCCGAGCTTCCTCTCAGTCCAGAGCTACCCCTCAGTCCCGAGCTACCCCTCAGTCCCGAGCTGTCCCTCAGTCCGGAGCTGTCCCTCAGTCCGGAGCTGTCCCTCAGTCCGGAGCTGCCCCTCAGTCCAGTGGGGCCCTGTGTTAGGTTTACTAGGCCAAGGTCGGCGACGAGGGTCGCCAATCTAAGGACGCGATGCAAGCAGACTAAGACTATGTTGGAGTGGGGTCCACGTCCCGCGCTGGAGCCGCTACCGTGGACAGACGCCCACCCGGACCCTCCCCTATGGGTTTAGGTGGGGGGGGGGGGTTCTGTCACGCCCTGGTCTTAGTATTTTGTGTTTTCTTTATTATTTTGGTCAGGCCAGGGTGTGACATGGGTTATTTATGTGGTGTGTTTTGTCTTGGGGGTTTTGTAGGTTATGGGATTGAGGTGTAGTATAGTTGTCTAGGTAAGTCTATGGTTGCCTAGAGTGGTTCTCAATCAGAGGCAGGTGTTTATTGTTGTCTCTGATTGGGAACCATATTTAGGCAGCCATATTCTTTGAGTGTTTCGTGGGTGATTGTTCCTGTCTCTGTGTTTGTTTGCACCAGATAAGGCTGTTTAGGTTTTTCACGTTACGTTTATTGTATTGTATCGTCATTATCTTTATTAAAGATGTATGAAGATAACGACGCTGCATTTTGGTCCGATCCCTGCTACACCTCCTCTTCTGAGGAAGAGGAAGAAGAAAACCTTAACACAATTTCACCTGGCATTGAAAATGTTGTCTCTCGTCAGGACACTGTTGTTCAGAGCAGAAGAGCTAGCCAACAACACAGCTAACACAATCACTTCAAACTGAAGCTGGAAAGACAGCCAACCAACTGCATTTCTATTGACATTTCTTTATATATATCCATAAAAATGATGCCAGCTGATTCATGATTTCGACGGCTGAGAAAAGCTGCTTGCCTGTCTCGTCCCGACTGCTGACACGTTCATTACTCTGGGACAGCTGGAGATCGAATTTAAATATTGAAACAATGTTGCAAATATCAGCGAGACAGACGGCAAGGTTTATAGAAATCTTTGCTGTTGAAAACTAAATGTTAGTTTAAAAGAAACATGAGATAATGTCTAGATTATTTTTATAGTGGAGAAGTTGATAAAATGCCTGGTTGGGCTGGTGAGACAGTGGATTTTGCAGTCAGATGGACCAGAGTAAATATACATTTTAGCCATTGGTAACTTGTGGAATAGACACAAGCTGGAATACGGTTTTAACCAATCAGCATTTAGTTTCCCAAAGGCTGAAGCAGTCCCCCTTTCTCGCCATCTCCAATTTCGCGCAATTCTTGAGCTCAGGGCATGCCCGCTCCAGCATGCATTTGTAGCCCATTTGCTGCTATAGCACCTTGCTTTAGCTACTGTCATTGAATTAGCTAAATATTTTCATAAAGAAATGTAACCTTTAATTAACTAGTCAAGTCAGGTACAAAATCAAGGTGACTTACAAAAATGAGGAGCAAGAGAGGGAGTGCTGCGATGTAGTGTCCACAACTAAAGAATAATTCTGGAATCTGAAAGGACACCTATCCCGCAAGCATGATGGTGTACTTACGACATTGATCAAAAATATAAACGCAACATATAAAGTGGTGGTCCCATGTTCCATACACACAAAAAGCTTATTTCTTTCAAATTTTACACACATTTGTTTACATCCTGTTAGTGAGCTTTTCTACTTTGCCAAGATCCACCACCTGACAGGTGTGGCATATCAATAAGATTAAACAGCATGATCATTACACAGGTGCACTCTGTGCTGGGGACAGTAAAAGGCTACTCTAAAATGTGCAGTTTTGTCAAACAACACAACAGATGTCTTATGTTTTGAAGACAATTGGCATGCTGACTGCAGAAATGTCCCTCAGAACTGTTGCCAGAGAATTGAATGGTAATTTCTCTAGCATAAACTGCCTCCAATGTCGTTTTAGAGAATTTGGCAGTACGTCCAACATCAGACCAAGTGTATGGTGCCGCGTGGGTGAGCGGTTTTCTGATGTCAAAGTGCCCCATTGTGTCATGGGGTTATGGTATTGGCATGCATAAGCTACGAACAACGAACACAAAGGAATTTTATAAAATGGCAATTTAAATGCACATAGATACAGTGACGAGATCCGGGGGGTCATTGTTGTGTCAGTCATCTGCCGCCATCACCTCATGTTTCAGCAGGATAATGCACGGCCGGCCCCATGTTGCAAGGATCTGTACACAATTCCTGGAAGCTGAAAATGTCCCACTTCTTCCATGGCCTGCATTCTCACCAGACATGTCACCCATTGAGCATGTTTGCGATGCTCTGGATCTCAGTGTACGACAGCATGTTCCAGTTACCGCCAATTTCCAGCAACTTCGCAAAGCAATTGAACAGGAGTGGCACAATATTCCACAGGCCACAATCGACAGCCTGATCAACTCTATGTGAAGGAGATTTGTGTTTCTGCATGAGGCAAATGGTGGTCACACCAGATACTGACTGGTTTTCTGATCCATGCCCCTACCTTTTTGTAAGGTATATGGGACCAACAGATGCATATCTGTATTCCCAGTCATGTGAAATCCATAGATTAGTAATGCATTTATTTCAATTGACTGATTTCCATATGAACTGTAACTACTAAAATATTTGAAACTTTTGCACGTTTACATTTTTGTTCAGTATATGTGCACATGCTAACAGAAAATAATGAGGTGGGTAGCTAGCTAAGTGTGTCATTGTTACACAGTATTTCTAAATAAAAAGGCATTTGTCGTTTAATTTAAATTCTAAGTAAGGCACTTAATGATTTAATACAAAATGTTTAAATGCTGAGCACTATAATGTCCCTGCTAACCTAGTGTGTCGCACTCGCAAATGCTTCACAATTTATTTATATGGACTTCAAATCATTTAAATAATAGGTTAATAATATAGCCTAAATAATTCAGACCACCCCTTATGGCTCTTGACCCATTTTGAGTGTTTATATGCTGTTTAGTACAACATGTAGCCTATTTGAACTGATGAGTTGGAACGAATACGGGGGGGGGGGATCAGAAAGCAGGTGCAGAAGGTGAGTTTAACCAACACTGCTCCTCTGGACCATACCCCTCCCAGTACACCAGGTATTGTAGCCAACCCCCACGACATCCAGGAGAGATCTGACAGCATAGGCTGGGCTTCCCTCGATGTCCAGGGGTGGCGGTGGGTTGTCATGGGGGACAGCATCAGCCAGGGGACCAGGAACCACCAGCGTGAGGTGGGAAACATGAAAAGAGGGTGAGATCCGGTAGTCAGTGGTTTACGACCCTCCGGGGGACATTGAACAGCCCCATAAACCGGGGGCTCAGCTTCCGGCAGAGCGGGAGGTTCCTGCCGTCTGGAAGAGAGTTGAACCTTGTGAGGTGTTATTCTGTAACGTACACGCCAGGAGTCAGAAAGCAGGTGCAGAAAGTGAGTTTAAAACGGTACAGATACAATTATGTTAGCACAGCTGAAAACTGTTGTGCTGATTAAAAAAGCAATACAACTGGCCTTCTTTAGACGAGTTGAGTATCTGGAGCATCAGCATTTGTGTGTTCCATTACAGGCTCAAAATTGAGTTTCTTCTGAAACTCGTCATATTATTTTTGTTCTGAGAAATGAAGGCTCTTCCATGCAAGAAATTGTCAAGAAACTGAAGATCTGGTACACCCCTGTGTACTACTCCCTTCACAAAAAAAGAGCAAACTGGCCCTAACCAGAATAGAAAGAGGCCCCGGTGCACAACTGAGCAAGAGGACAAGTACATTAGTGTCTAGTTTGAGAAACAGACGCCTCACAAGTCCTCAACTGGCAGCTTCATTAAATAGTACCCGCAAAACACCAGTCTCAACGTCAACACTAAAGAGGCAACTCTGGAAGGCTGGCCTTCTATGAGGAGTTATTCTGTCCAGTGTCTGTGTTCGGATACAGCTTCAGGACAAAGTTTGACAGCATTAGTAAAAATGTGATCAATACATGTGGATGATCTTGTTCCTGTAGTGTTTTTAAACACCCTGGTAGGTTGATTAATAACCTGAACCAGATTACAGGCACTGATTACAGTAAGAAGCTTCATTTTGAGCAGACAGCTTGATGAAAACCGGTCAATATTCAGGTCCCCAAGGAAGTAGACCTCTCTGTTTACATCACATACACCATACACAGATTGAGCAGCAGTACCAGGAGAATGCGTGTGCCACGTTCGTTGTATGGAGGAGACCATGGTGCAGCGTGATACGAATACATACTCTTTAAACGTACAAAATAACTAAACAAACGCTATGTAAACTGAGTGCTGACACAGACAATAACCCACAGATAAAGCAAGGAACATGGCTACCTAAATATCCCAATCAGAGACAACGATAAACAGCTGCCTCTGATTGAGAACCAATCTAGGCAACCATAGACATATAAACCCCCAGACTAGAAAACCCCTAGACATACAAAAAAAAACTAGACAATACAAAAAACCAAACACACCACCCTCGTCACACCCTGACCAAACCAAATAATAAAGAAAACTAAGAAAACTAAGGTCAGGGCGTGACAGAGTGAGTGAGTCTCGAGTAAAGCCCCCATTCATTTGTGTAGCAAAACCTTTCAGGATTTTAGAGTCCTGGAGAGGCTGTGAAAAGCTTGTTCTATTTCAGATCCGGTTGTTTCCACCAAAGAATTGTCTGAATCAAGAAGGTTGGCCGCATCCCCTAATAGCCTGTCGTCTGCCTCTGAAATGTCATTTAAAACGGTGAAATCCCCCGGTTTGGTTGTTTCATTGTGAATGTTCGGTGAGCCAGAATCCTCCATGTGATCTAGATGTGTGAGGTCTTCTGTGCCGTTGTACGCCGGGGAGGAATCTGAAAGTAATACAAACAAAATAGGTTATTAACTTCTTAAGGTATAGGGGGCAGCATTTTCACTTTTGGATAAATAGCATGCCCAATTTCAACTTCCTGCTACTCATGCCAAGAATATAAGATATGCATATTATTAGTAGATTTGGATAGAAAACACTCTGAAGTTTCTAAAACTGTTTGAATCATGTCTGTGAGTATAACATAACTTATGTAGCAGGCAAAACCCCGAGGACTAACCGTTCAGATTCTTTTTTTTAGGTCTCTGTTCAGTGAGTTCTCTTTGGGAAACAATATTCCTACCGCTTCCACTGGATGTCACCAGTCTTTGGAATTTGGTTGAGGTTATTCCTTTGTGCAATGAAGAAGTACGGCCATCTAGGAAATGGGTAACACTGTTGAGAGTTGCGCCAGACTTGAAAAGTAGCATTGGTTTGTTGTCTTCCTGTATTGAACACAGATAGACCCGTCTTCAATTTGATCGATTATTAACGTTTAAAAATACCTAAAGTTGTATTACAAAAGTAGTTTGGAAGGTTTTGGCAAAGTTTACAGGCAACTTTTGAGATATTCTGTAGTGTAGCGCAATTTGGAACTGTTTTTTTCTGGATCAAACGCGCCAAATATACAGACATTTTGGATATATATGGACGGAATTAATCGAACAAAAGGACCAATTGTGATGTTTAAGGGACATATTGGAGTGCCAACAAAATAAGCTCAAAGGTAAGGCATGTTTTATATTTTATTTCTGCGTTTTGTGTAGCGCCTGCAGGGTTGAAATATGCTACACTCTTTGTTTAGTGTTATGCTATCATCAGATAATAACTTTTTATGCTTTCGCCGAAAAGCCTTTTTAAAATCGGACATGTTGGCTGGATTCACAACGAGTGTAGCTTTAATTTAGTATCTTACATATGTGATTTAATGAAACTTTGATTTTTATATCATTTTATTTGAATTTGCCGCGCTGCATTTTCCCTGTTTTTTGACACAAGTGTCCCCTAGAAGTTAAACATAAAAACATGTTAGATAAAAAATGTCATACATTTCAGGTATTATACTATATATTAACAATACATAATTAAAATACCTCGGTTTTTTGACGAGGGCTATTCTGACGAATCGTGGAAACCGGGGGTTCTTGACTTTTTTCACCAAGCATTCCCGATTCTGCCGGGCCTGTCTCGTTGGAACCTGAAAAAACATTATTTGTCCTTGTTTTAACATATTCAAGCCTAAAAATGTATAAATAATAAAAAAATATGTATAACTAATAATATATATATAATGGCTTCATACCGTGTCCATGGAGTGCCGTCTCGTGAAGCCGTAAGTTCCCTGCCCAGTTGCACTTTTCGGGAGGGGCAGATTCTGAGCAATGTACTTGAGCCGGAGTTGTGCGTTGCTTGTTTGGGTCTGGAATATGGAGCAAAAACGGTGACCAAAGCCGACTCGTTCCATCCAGTGGAGGCCTTGATGGTCCAGAACTCCAGGGCAAACTCCGAGGCGGTCCTAGATCCCTGGTGTACTCAAGAGTAGGCGCTCACCCCCCTCGGCCCTCCACAGGATGATCAAACACTGAGCAGAAAAGGAGGGTGAAGAGCTCGTAGGACTCAACCTCGGGTCCGCCCATTTCCCAGACCGCACACCCCAGTTCAGGGCCCGTCCGGTCAGTGCCGAGATGACGGTGGCAACCCTGTCTCTCCCGGAGACAGCCTTGGCTTAGCGAGTGAGGTACAGGTCACACTGCAGAAGGAATCCCTTGCATCTGACTGGCACACCGTCAAAGCGCTCCGGCAGGGACAGGGGTATTCCACGGACGGGCTCAGATGGGACGGAGGCAGGTAGTGGTGGTGTGGGGGATGGTGCCGGAACCTTGAGACTAGAGGGACTACACATTCCCCTCCAAACGCAGGATGGTTGCCAGTCGCTGTCCCTGGGGCTGCCGAGTCTATAGAGACAGTCCTCTTGATGCTGGATGCCAACTCGTCCTTTCTAGCTGTCTCCATTAAATGGGTTGATTATTCTGTCACGTTGTATAACGATAGGAAACAGGTGCAGGAATAAGAAATCTTTTTTTTTATTTCCCTACCCAAAGTAGAGTACGTCATGAACATGATGGGGACGAAGCCCAAAACAAACACGTGTGTGTGTGTGTGTGTGTGTGTGTGTGTGTGTGTGTGTGTGTGTGTGTGTGTGTATGTTTCTTGGCAATTTCTCGCATGGAAGCGCCTTCATTTCTCAGAACAAGAATAGACTGACGAGTTTCGCATTTTGAGCCTGTAATCAAACCCACAAATGCTGATGCTCCAGATACTAAACTAGTCTAAACAAGGATTTTTTTTTTTTTTGCTTCTTTAATCAGCACAACAGTTCAGCTGTGCTAACATAATTGCAAAAGGGTTTTCTCATTTGGATCAGTTATTGGTTTATTTTCGACAGTTTGCAATGTCCAGAAAATTCCATTATGCCACTCATATGGTGTATTTTGTCGGGATGTATCAGCATTTACAGATAGGCCTACCATAGAAAATAGGCTATAGCCTATGACACTGAGATGTGCAGTCTGTAGTGGATCATGAGTCCCAAGTCGTCCTATAATTAACGTTGCCACCAGCATATGCCTAAAAAAAACTCTAAATCCCAAACCTTCAAACAAGTGTCATGTAGTGCACACCCACAACATGACAGTCCATTCATCGTTTAGTGTCATATCCATCTTTGAGAATGGCCCACTGGAATGTACTAAAATTAAAACTGGTATGCACTTCACACCCTGTGTTAAATGCTGTGGGTCCCTTCATATGCATTCCACTTATTACATGGCATGCCACTGCTGGTGATCTGGTCCCATTGATTCTGCTGGGGGTGTTACGGTAAGTTTGGGTTGCCATGTTTGGGGAGATAACTCTCTGTGATATCAACTCCAGTTGGTGCGTGTCCTAGAACTAGACATGGCATGGTATCAACTGAGGGTATCTGAGGTATTGGGAGCATTAGGGTGAGGGGTAGATTGGAGGCACCTTTGGCAGCGGTTACAGCCTCGAGTCTTCTTAGCTGTGACGCTACAAGCTTGGCACTCCTGCATTGTCTTGGCTGTGTGCTTGGGGTCATAATCCTGTTGAAAGGTGAACCTTAGCCCCAGTCTGAGGTCCTGAGCCCTTTGGAGCAGGTTTTCATAACCTACCCTCAATCCTGACTAGTCTCCCAGTTAATGCTGCTGAAAAGCATCCCCACAGCATGATGCCGCCACCACCATGCTTCACCATAGGGAAGGCTTCCTCCAGATGTGATGCTTGGGGTTCAATCTTGGTTTCATCAGAACATAGAATCTTGTTTCTCATGGTCTGAGAGTCTTTAGTTGCCTTTTGACAAACTCATAGTGGGCTGTCATGTGCCTTTTACAGAGGGGGGGTTCCGTCTCACTACTCTACCATAAAGACCTGATTGGTGGAGTACTGCAGAGATGGTTGTGCTACTGGAAGGTTCACCCATCTCTACAGAGGAACTCTAGAGCTCTATCAGAGTGACCATTGGGTTCTTGGTCACCTCCCTGACCAAGGCCCTTCTCCCCTGATTGCGCAGTTTGGCTGGGTGGCCTGCTCTCGGAAGAGTCTTGGTGATTTCAAACGTCCTCCATTTAAGAATGATGGAGGACACTGTGTTCTTGGGGACCTTCAATGCTGAAGAAATGTTTTTGTACCCTTTCCCAGGGCGCTACAGACAATTCCTTCAACCTCATGGCTTGGTTTTTGCTCTGATATTTACTGTCAACTGTGGGACCTTATATACACACAGGTGTGTGACTTTCCAAATCATGTCCAATCAATTGAATTTACCCCAGGTGGACTCCAATCATGTTGTAGAAACATCTCAAGGATGATCAATGGAAACAGGATGCACCTGAGCTCAATTTCAAGTCTCATGTTTAATACATTTGCTAAAAAAATGTAAATCCTGTTTTCACTTTGCCATTGTGGGGTATTTTGTGTAAATTGCTGAGGAAAACATTTAATTCAATCCATTTTAGAATAAGGCTGTAACGTAACAAAATGTGGAAAATGTCAAGGGGTCTGAATACTTTCTGAATGCACTGTATTTGTAAGCAGGGATTATTTTTGTGAGCTCGAGAGAACAATATACTGTAAACTTTGTTTTACCTGCAGATCGAGCCTTATCCACCAAGTGCTAACAGTCAGTATCTATACTGAACAAAACTATAAAAGCAACATGCAACAATTTCAACCATTTTAATGAGTTACAGTTCATATAAGCAAATTGAAATAATTTCTTTAGGCCCTAATCTACAGATTTCACATGACTGGGCAGTTCTGCAGCCTTGGCTGAGGTTTTTTACCCCACAAAAGGGCTTCATTACAGACCGAAATACAGTTTCATCAGCTGTCTGCTTGGCTGGTCTCAGATTATTCCGCAGGTGAAGAAGCCGGATGGGGAGGTCCTGAGCTGGCATGGTTACATGTGGTCTGTGGTTGTGAGGCCTGTTGGACGTAATGCCAAATTCTCTGAAACGATTTTGGAGGCGCCTTATGGTGGACAAATGAACATTAAATTCTCTGGCAACAGCTCTGGTGGACATTAGAGAGATTAAAGTAGTTGATTTATGACCCTGCGTCATGATGACGTGTGCATGTCCAAATATGGGCCTCCGACCCGTCCATCCTGTTCCTGTGGTCACGTGTTAGAGGTTGTGTGTTATTTTATATCTATATGGCATCCTTTGAAGTAGTCATGGTGATTGATGTCTAGGGGCCTGGTTGAACTGGGGGGGTTGAGTGTTTGAACTTTTGGAACGTGTATGTCCCCCACCCCCAGTTTTATTGCCCTTATGTTTGTTATCTGATGAAGCAGGAATGTCCTGGGGTATTGGCTGTGGCATAAGCATTATAAATGTCCAGAACAAGCGATTTTTTAAATAAAGACCCGAATATTAAACATCTAAAATATGTCTCCAAGGCCAATTCTAGGGGTGCTCTGCAGCTCATGTCATGAATCCAATGACAAAAGCCTGGAGGATGTTTTGCGTGAGGCTCCAGAATGTTTTAAAGGATTTTTGTGTACAAGTGAGGGACATATGTCTTACATATTCCAATATGAGGAATCTACGGTTAAGATATTCACAGACAGCGTGTCCAAACCCTTTTATCGGGCAGAACCCGAGAGTTTTTCTCCAGCGCTAAGGATGAGAGAATGGCTTAAAATAAGACTTGCGCTGTGTCAAATTGAAAGCGCCCTGAGTGCTTCAAGGCTGCCAGGATATGCGTTGGAAGAACAGGTCTGCAGACGAAATGATCTAATGGCCCTAAGAGTCGTTTCAATGGCGTATACGCCGGACTCCAGAGTGACAATTTTAGCATGTGAACAATTTGATAGTGCAAATGCGTCAAAAACTGTCCGTTCATATGTATCTTCCAAAGCATGCAAGGATGTACATTACCATATTTTCCGAACACTGATGAATAAGCTGGACAGTCTTTTCGAACAATTACGGCGATGGCCGAGGTTATCGTTGAGACATACCCAGGACCCACAAGGCCGAGGGCGGATCTTTCCCTGGAGTGAAAACATCCAGAGCTTCGATGGAGCGGGCAAAAGACTTTGCGATGGTGAATTGGAAACGGATAATGGTCAGGGCTAACCGGACCCTTTATCTGTAAGAAATAGTAAAAAAAATTGAATTATAACGTGTGTTAAAATGTAGGTGCTAAATATTCAGAATTAAATCATTGGTTTTGAAAATGTATCTCACCCATTTAACGAAAGGGGAAGTCTTTTCTCTCACGCTAGGGTCTGGCGCAGACAACTGTAATATCTGAAAAAAAACATGTATTATTTTATAGTCTTTTCCTACAATGGTCTGTTATGAACATTACGGGTTATTAAAGTTTGTAATAATGTACAACTGCAGGCCTCCATGGTTTTTTACATAAAACACTCGTGATGCATGTTTAAATATTATTCAAATTTGTTACTTAATTCAAACATGTCTTAAAGGTTGTACGAAATATTTTGGAATTCAATAAAAAGGAATTTTAAAAACTGTATCTCACCCTTAACTATGGGAAAATGTATTTCACATCATCACCCAGCTCTGTCGCGAACGAGAAAGACATGGAGAATCAGGGGGCGTGCGTGAGTGTGCGTGTGACGGAGCAGCAGGAGTGTGTGTGTGTGTGTGTGTGCGTGCGCTTCAGAAACCAAAGGGTATGTATTCAACAGGGGTCCCAGCGCTCTATCTGTAGAGAATCGTTTGAAACCAAGGTTTGCACTATCAGGCATACGGCATGTCCAGATATCGGCCGACCGCCCGGGGTTAAACACTGATATATAATCAGCGCCCCCGTACCCCACCAAACCGGTTGTAGACAGAATGTCTCTTTGAATTCACCGCCTTTTGGTCTCTAAACCAAACATACAGGGGGGTTGCATACAGGATATCTCCATGCAAACTTTTTCCGTACTTTAGCCTGTTAGGTACAGAACGGGGAGCATCTATTTTAACACTGTTAGCACAGCTTTAGCGCAAACCCACAGACCCGAATATTTAGCTGCCCGGACAGATTAAAAAATATATTCTGAATAAGTGAATCTCTCCTAATGGATATTTCTGGAGGTGAGTAAGTGAAAAATATATTTTAAGATTTGTTTGAATATTATCGGGATATTATCGGGATATTATTGTAGTATTAAACCCGAGTTATTTGTGTATTTCAGGCCAAATGCCAATATAAGTTAAAATGTGTATATATAGCGTATAACTAACGTTTGTTAGGATCCCAAACATTTACGCAGCTTTTACGCAGTTTACCGGATCTGGAACAACATGAGGGGGATTCCAGTCTCAAAAACCAGGCAGTCAGTCGCCATCAGCATTTTTTCGCTGTAAGTCCTTATAATTAATCACATACCCAAGAATATTTATATACAAAATTAAAAAATAGTGTGTACTATTTTAAAAGCTATTTTATGTATTTACCCCCGACATACAGCCAAGAATGATAAAGGATTCGTTATGGACATCTGACACATCGGGGGGACTTGGATGCAATTCTCCCGTTCTGTACGAACGTTTTTTCAAACTCACCGCGAATCCCGGGAACCTCCACCCCCTCATGACATATTCCGGCAACAAACGCACAACCGTGGCCCAAGTACATTGTTCAGAATCCACCCCTCCCGAAAAGTACTGCTGGGCAGGGAACTTGCGGCTTCACGAGCCGGCACTCCAAGGACACGGTATGAGACCATTATATGTTTTTGTTATTAGTTATACGTCTTTTTATTAGTTATACCTCTTATGATATAATATGTTAAAACAAGGACAAATAATGTTTTTTCAGACTGCCAGGAGACAGGCCCTGCAGAATCGGGAACGCTAGATGAAAAAAGCCTAGAGCCCTCGGTATCCGCAATTCGTCAGAACAGCCAGCGCCAAAAAAGCTGAGGTATTTTAACTATGTATTGTTAATATATAGTATTATACCTGAAATGTATTTGACATTTTATGGATCTAACATATTTTTATATTTAATAACGTATTTTTGTATGTATTATTTTCATTCAGACTCCTCCCCGGCGAAAAACGGCACAGACGGACACATACATCTAGAGCTGGGGGATTCCGGCGCACCGAACATTCCCGATGAAACAACCGATAGACCTGTTTTTAATGACATTTCAGATGTTGACGACCAGTTATTCTGTGATGCGGCCAACCTTATCGACCCCGTCAATTCTACGGTATCAGTACCTGCAGTAGAACAAGAAAGGTTTTTTACATTATTTTCCAGGGCTTTGAAATTGAGGAATGTTTTGCTATACAAACGACTGGGGGTTTTAATTGAGAGACAGTACAGAGACTATATGTTATTCTGGCATAGAACAATTCCACGCATGTTAAACAGCAAACCGATTAAAAAACGCAAATACAGACGCTAAAATCATACATGTAACACCAATCATTCCAGAAATACCCAAAAACGCACATCCTTAATTATCCAAATGGCAGAACTACAGGAACAAGGGGAGACAGTTGAAAGCCTTTTAGCACAGATACCGCCAGAACTCCTAGAAGTTATTAAACGTATGAACGAGTCAGGGATGTCCGATGAAAGCATATTATCCCAGATTCCAGCCGAACTCCTAGAAATGATTAATCGTATGAACGAGTCAGGGACGCACAATGAAAACATGTTATCACAGATTCACGAAGCCCTCATAACCTTAATTAATCGGATGAACGAGAGTCAGACATTTTCGGCCCCTGCCACCCCAACAGCGATAGACCAACCAGTAACGCCCAGGTCCGTAGAGTCTGAAACGCCACAAGATGATTTGGGGGAATTGGAAAATTGTCTAATAAATCTGTCGGGAGATGGTATTGATAGACGTGTCCGGGTTGTGTACCGGAATAAATTCAACAATACAGAGATTCGACAGTTTTTCAATTTCCTATGGGTGAATCAGAATCTTGACTATGCGGTGTTTTACGTAATGATAATGGACACTCTGAACGATCTGTTAGAGACGGCAAGAGATTATGGCGAACCACGGGATGTTTTACAGTTGGAAATTTGTGGAGATAGCCTGCATAACACAGTATCTCTTATTTTACCCAATGGCGAAGCAGATCTTGAACAATTTACCGCGCTGCTAGACCGCCTTGTTCAGTCAAATTTAGCCGTCATAGCCGATCGGACCCTCAAGCTTGTAGTGCAAATAATACGTCAACCCCAGGGTGGTGGTGGGCAGAGAAGGAAGCTTGATAGCCTAATGCAGTCAGAAATCATAAGCAATAAAAGGGCCTACCTCATAAACGTTCACAATCCCGATAATAAGCTATGTTTTGCAATAGGCCTAGCGCATTTACTTAACCCTGGATGTACGGATCTGACGACATTGCAAAAGGCTAGAGAGATCCAAATGGGTGTGAATATCAAGATTGTGGTTTTGTACCACAGTAGAGCTAATGCAGCTCTCTTGAAGTTCCAAAACACCCCCCAACCGCATCCTCAGATTCTGTACTTTTATGTGCAAAACAAACATTACTACGCCGTTACCAACATCATAGCGTTCATAGGGGCCCCATATGTGTGTCCATCCTGCCATACCGGCTACACCCGAAAGGGGGGGCACTCGTGCCGTTATAACTGTTCAGTATGTCAGGATGCAGAGTGCCCAATGCAACCCTTAAACTTGACACCCTGTGAGGATTGCCACCGCACATGTCATTCGACCTACTGTTACGATAAACACAAAATTGAAACATGGCACCCTAAGGCATGTAAATCTGTAAGCATTTGTGCCATTAACAAGAAATGCCCAAAATGTCATTGCAATTACAACCTTAAAATAGATTGCCCTAAACCGCATGTGTGTGGAATCATACATTGTCCAATCTGTAAAGGGCCTTTGAAAAGCAGAGACGCTGAAGTGGTTCAAGAAGTGCCACACGAGTGTTATATTCAGCCCTTGGCTGAAGATGAACATTCAGAGAAATATGTGTTCTATGATTTTGAGACAAATCAGCAATCGGGGGATCATTTGCCTATTTTTGTATCTACCACGACATTCAAGGGGGAAAAGTGGTCTGCAGAAGGATCCAATTGTGCACTACTCTTTCTAAAACATTTTAGAAAGCCACAGTACAGAAACGTCACGTTTATAGCCCACAATGCTAGAGCCTACGATTCTTACCTGCTTCTGAATCCATTGATACAGCAAGGCGTGGCACCCAGGGTCATAGCTCAAGGTAGTAAAATATTGTGTTTTGTAGACCCAGCCTTCAACCAGAGATACATTGACAGTTTAAGCTTCCTACCCATGCGATTGGCTCAAATGCCAGAGGCCTTGGGTTTTGGAAACTCTGTGAAAGGCTGGTTCCCCCACTTCTTCACATCTGAGGAGAATCTACATTATGTCGGATCATATCCCAGCCCAGAAATGTACGGGTGTGATCAAATGTCTCCCAAAGAGCGTGAGAGATTCATGACGTGGTACGAGACAGTAAGACACCTTTGATTTCCATAAAGAGATGGAATCATACTGTGACAATGATGTGGTTATACTTCGTGAAGGATGCCTCAGATTCAGAGAAGAGGTAATCAAAGATGCAGGCATTGACCCCTGGAGTTGTACAACTATTGCATCGGCATGCATGAAAACCTACCGTACACACTATCTGCCTACAGCCTCTATAGCTATCCCCTCGCCTGACAACTACCGACGCCAATTCAAGTCATACTCTAGTGGGTCCATTCAATGGTTAGAGTATATGGCCCAGGATAAAGACATTTTTATTCAACATGCTTTGAATCAAGGGGAGAAGGCATTTGGCTCTTACCATGTAGATGGCTACACCCAGATGGACGGGGTTGAGACCGTGTATGAGTACAACGGTTGTTTCTTCCATGGTTGCAAATCTTGCTTTGTGCCCCAGACCATGTGTGTCCTAACCCAAAGTACATTTGGGGAAATGTACCAAGAGTTTCAAGACAAATTGGATTCTTTACAGGCTACTTACGGTCTAAAAGTGGTTGTTTTGTGGGAGCACGAACGGACCGCCCTCAAAAAGTCTGATCCTCATGTTCAAGCCTTCCTTTCCAGCTATGACACCCCAGAACCCCTGGAACCCCGACAGGCCTTGTATGGCGGCCGTACCAATGCTTTGACATTGCGGTATGTAGCACAACCCGACGAGACAATAGGCTATGTAGATTTTACATCCCTTTATCCTCATGTAATGAGTTCCTCATGCTATCCTATAGGGCATCCGGAAATTATTCATCGTGATTTTGACTTACCTCAAAACTATTTTGGTCTGATCAAAGCAACAGTCTACCCTCCTAGGGGTTTGTTTATACCAATGTTGCCTTACAGGAGCCCTCAAGGAAAACTTTTCTTTCCCCTTTGTCGCACCTGCAGTGAAAACAAACAACAAACCCCATGTGATCACTCCGATCAAGAAAGGGCCCTGACAGGGGTGTGGGTCACAGTTGAATTCTCTAAGGCTTTAGAGATGGGGTATCGTGTGGCCAAAATCTTTGAAGTATGGAACTTTTCCAAGAAATAAAACACTCTTTTTAAAGAGTACATCAAGACATTCTTGAGATGCAAGCAAATGGCTTCAGGCTATCCTGCATCGGTCACAGATCAAGAGAGCAAAGAGAACGACAGAGAAGGCATCCTTCTTGACCCTGACAGAATAGAGGTCAACAAAACCAAACTAAATGTGTCAAAATTGTACTTAAATTCGCTTTGGGGCAAATTAGCGCAGAGGTGTAATATGCTAACAATGTCGATTATTAAAGACCCTGAAGAATTTTTGGAATTTGTTTTTTCGGACCAATACGAAATTTCACATTTTTCATTCTTGAGTCAAGACATTGCCTTGGTGCAATGGCGACGTAACAAGAAGTGGGTTCTACCCCCGGGTAATGTCAATGTGTTTCTTGCAGCATTTACCACGGCCTATGGCCGACTTGAACTGTACAATCTCATGGAGCAGCTTCAGAGGCGGGTTCTTTACCACGACACAGACTCTGTGGTCTATGTAAGCAAACCGGGGGATTGGAGCCCCCCACTCAGCAACTATCTGGGTGGCTTAACGAGTGAACTCGCAGAGGGTGACCATATCACAGAATGGTCCTCCTGTGGTCCCAAAAGCTATGCTTTTAGGACTCAAAAGAATCACGTGGTGTTGAAAGCCAAAGGCGTGACTCAAAACTATGAAAATGCCCAGCGTGTAAACTTGGAATCAATCACACGCTACTGACTTATGCTACATGCAGCAGTGTGTCAGGCGTGACTCAAAACTATGAAAATGCCCCGCGTGTAAAACTTGGAATCAATCACACGCTTGGTCGAGGGGTTCCTAAATGACAGGAATAGTGACTTGGAGATTTTGAGCTCCTACAAAAAGATTGTTAGGTATAAAAAAGGGCTTCCATCTGAAGAAGGCCCCACTTACTAAAAGATTCAGGGTTGTCTATGACAAGAGACTGCTTTTGCCTGACTTGACCACATTGTCCCTTTGGCTACTGACTTATGCTACAAGCTACAGGGTGTCTTAAAGCTTAAGATATAATGACTGCTGTAGAAGGTTTTGACCCCCGGTTGCAACTACCATTTTCGGCCTTAATCGCAGGGCCTTCGAATAGTGGTAAAACTTGTTTTGTAAAAAGTATTTTATGTTATCTCAAAAGCCTGATAATGTTGTGTGGTGTTCTTGTTATCAACCTCTGTATGATGAATTGTTGAAGACAATAAAAATCAAGTTTGTTGAAGGAATACCTGATTTCCTGTCTGATGATGAACTTTTACCTCCTCATAAAAACAATCTGCTGGTTTGGACGATATGCTATTTGCAGGTAGCGAACATCCCGAAATTGCCCGAGCGTTTACCCAATATAGTCATCATAGAAACCTGTCCGTGCTTTACTTGGTGCAGAATGTGTTTCACCAAGGTAAAAATAGCTGCACCATCAGTTTGAACGCCAATTACATGGTTTTGTTCAAAAATCCTAGAGACAAACTACAAATTAACACTCTAGCTCAGCAGATGTACCCGGGAAGGAAATCCTACTTTATGGAAAGCTACGAGGACGCTACCAAAGCGCCATTTTCTTATTTAATCGTGGTTTAAAAGCAAATACTCCAGAACACCTGAGGCTACGAACAGGTCTGTTCCCGTGGGAGTGGCCGGCTGCGTACATTCCTAAAAAGTAACCGCTATGTCTCTGCGTTTAAAAAGAAACCTGCCCCTCTTGAGAAGCCTAGTTGGGGCTACATCTAATGAACGGAAGGCCATCTTGGGTCACTGTTCTTCAGATCTCATATTATCCCTATATGAGATTGCTTTGAATCTTCTCAAAGGACGCATTCCACTCACCCTGACACAATTGAAAAAATTAAAGAGACAAAAGACCGCGATCAAACTCTTTGCCAATTAAAGGGTCAGTCTTCAAAAGAAACGACATAGCATACAACAGTCTGGCGGTTTTATTCTACCTTTACTAAGTATAGCCGTGCCCTTCATCACCAGCCTTATTGCTGCCAGGCGTGGGGGTTGAACACATAGGGGGATGGCCAATAAAATGTATCTGGTACCACAACAAGAGTTGGATAGACTTAAAAAACAAGTGCAGGGTCCTGAAAATATCAGACAAACAGCTGAAAATGATTTGGATACGGCCATGAAGGATATTTTGAATCAAAAAGGATTGAACCCCTATGATAAGGTCCAAAAATACACAAACCTCTTGCAAAGGTATTTGTCCTTGGTGAAACAAGGGGAGAGAGAGACAGGCCATTTAACTATTTCCCTACAGGACCCTTTAAAAGATGACGAGCCTAGCGAGACCCAAGCCCCTGTAATGCCTGTACCTGTGAGCTTACCGTCTGAAGATCAAATGCCTGTTGAAGATAAAGTTATGCATGACTTGTTAACCCATGTTCCGGCACGTAACAGGAAAAATGTTAGCTACATTATGAACAAGATAAAAGACTCAAATGGGGCAGCTACTTGGAACGACAAAGGAGAGTTTATCCTTCAGGGTTCTGTTGTCAAGGGTTCACATATGCTTGACTTGCTTAAAAGTACCACATCTGCCCACAAGGTTGCTGATGACAGAAGACCTCCAAGGTGGCTTCAGTTTCTTAACCTCTTGATCCTACTTGATCCTACTCAACTAGGCACCTGGAAATGCAAATGCGCTACACTAAATGCTAAATGTACTCGTTAAAACTCAAACGTTCATTAAAATACACATGCAGGGTATTGAATTAAAGCTACACTTGTTGTGAATCTAGCCAACAAGTCAGATTTTTTAAATGCTTTTCGGCAAAAGCATGAGAAGCTATTATCTGATAGCATGCAACACCCCAATATACCTGAAGGGGACGTAAACAAAATAATTAGCGTAGCCGGCACTACACAAAAACGCAGAAATAAAATATAAAACATTCATTACCTTTGATGATATTATTTGTTGGCACTCCTATATGTTCCATAAACATCACAAATTGGTATTTTTCCCGATTAAGGCCCTGGCCATCCTCAACATTCCCCTCTCGGGTGTACCCAACTATAAGCTTCGTCAACAGATTCACTCTTTAAAACACAAACCTTCAACGAGATACAGCACCCCTATAGACGCCCCAAAACCCTCGCATCCTTATGAAATGAATGACGATAACACATTTACCCCCCTGAACGCCTCCGGACCTTTCCCTAATCCCGATCTCTCTGGGTGGTTAGACTTTTGAATGACTTTTGAATGACTATGATTAAATTCAATAAATTTTATTTGAAAAAATAAGCAATTTAACATTTGTGGCATTCTTGAAACATTTGGCGTGAGCATACGCCTTGATTACACGTTCTTAAAGGATACACATTTGAACACTTTTGATATTTTCTAACAAAACAAGCTACAACGTTATCATTACTTCTTAAATCATCCTTATAAAGAGACATAACATCTTCAAAAGAAACACCCCGGGCTCTTTGGCATAGGTAGAATACACAGTGTTGACCGCATGTAGTGGAAAGGTTATCTTGCACCTGTTTGATGTTGTAGTATAACTTTGAACAGTTTTTGGTCAAAAATTCTTTAATAGATTTGGGGAAATGTGAAAAACCGGGGGGAAAGCCATAGGAATCAAAAACAGTTGAGATTTTTCTTCCTCCTTCCTCTTCTAATGTCACAGCTAGCCAATGTTGACCCGGCATGTGTTTAGGATGGGTATTGACAATAAACATGGCAGGCCGCACCATCCATTTCTCCATAGGTAATTCATCACAAGCCAACACTCCACAAAATTGTTTTCCAATCAGTCGGCTCATGAGCCCTTCCAACTCTTGGGTATTCATGTCTTTGCTCAACGATCCTTAATAATAATCTACTAAAACCTGTCTTCGGCTGTTCACCTCCAAGATTGAATCAGAGCAGGCATAAACAATCATGCTAACGGTACAGGCTAAAGGTGTACGGAAACGCATTTCCAGCCTGAGGTTACCTTGGGACACCACCGAAAGATTTCCTGAGGTGTCATCATCAGGGGGTAAATTGAAAGCATACATTGTGTAACCCTCTGCAAAATAATTTCTGTCAATAGGTAAAGAGAGATCTTTTAGATGCCTCCCGGTAGCCAGGAATAGATTGTAAAATTCTCGCACAGATATGTTGTTATTAAATTGCGGTTGGAAAGCCTTAGCAGGGACCTGACGTCCGTCCTGACACAGAGCTACATACTCTGCATTGAAGTGTTGAAAATTAAATGGGTTTTTATTTAAGCTGCCCGTTTTGGAGGCATGATCAACCAAACCTATAACCACGTATCGCGGTAAAGGGCCTAGAAATAGGTTTTCTTGACTGCAGATTCTGCTGCCCACAGGTATGCTAAAGGTTTTCATGGTAATTCTTTGGAGAGGGTAAAGGGCATTTCCTTTCATCAAAGCCTGTGAGTGACCCATACGAACAGCCGGAGATACAGACACTTTTTTAATAAAAAGCGTGGCCCCCAACACTTTTAAGCTAAAGTCATTAGGCAAAACTCATCCTTGGCCCTGGTTAATTTTAGTCTTAAATCAACCGCATTTAAGAGTAAACGTTCTTGAAAGAAAATGTCAGAGTGTATAGGGCCTAGCAGATGAAACTCTTGAGATTCTGCACAGTAGCGAGCGCGTACCTCCAGTCCTTTCTTTGCACCGGTGGATGGGTCTGTCGATTCCATAGAGGCTCCTGCAGTATCCTTGCTAAACAGCCCTGCGCTGAATTGGGTCTTGAGAGTGTCTTCAGAGTAGTTGAGTAAGCATTCCATGATGGCCCGGTATGGGTATGTGGCACTGCTTTGACTGATTAGACGTTCCCCCAAAGTCACATCCACTTGGGAGAAGATGGTGGCCACTGGGTAATTAATGAGACTCACTTTGGCATCGTTTGCAATATCAGTACCATCTCTTTTGGTCACTTTTAGACGCAAATGCACCAAGGTGTTGTTGAGGTCCAGATAGTTGTCACCGTGGCCTGGTATGAAAAACGCTATGGGCCCGTTGTCTGTAATGGCAGAGAGTGGGGCTATCTCCACATAACTGGACCTCTCTACTGAATGTTGGGTTAAGGGGGCCGTGAAAAGACCGAGCTCTGTCTTTATAGCTTCAGAGGACATGCGGTGTAAAAGAGCCATGGTGCTTGTTCTTTTAGAAAATACTTCTGAGTATTCTTTTTACCGTTTTTGGTCCAGACCTCCTCACTTTACCCCGTCTTTGACTAACTGAGTTTCTTTTAACCGTTAACCTCCATTTTTTAGGCGCAAGCCTGCGTCTTATACCCGGAGGTCTCTTTTTTGGTCTTCGAGACAACATCATCAACCCTGAGCCTTCTTGACTCTCGACATCTGGTGACACCATGTGACCACTTGCTAAATATGGTCCCTTACGGCTATTCTTCAATGGAAATGCGTAAAAAGACGTCACAATGCTGTAGACACCTTGGGGAATACGTGGAAAACGTAAGCTCATTCGTAGCTCATTCACAGCCATATAAGGAGTCATTGGCATGAGGCGGTTTCAAAAAATGCGTCACTTCCTGGTTGGATTTTTATCTGGGTTTCGCCTGTAACATCAGTTCTGTGGCAATCACAGACAATATCTTTGCAGTTTTGGAAACGTCAGAGTGTTTTCTTTCCAAAGCTGTCCATTATATGCATAGTCGAGCATCTTTTTGTAAAAAAATATCTTGTTTAAAACGGGAACGTTTTTCATCCCAAAATTAAAATAGCGCCCCCTAACACCAAGAGGCTAGGTAAGAAAGTTTAAAAATAGGTCTCAAGGGTCACAACCTTTGTGAAGGGGGTGTATATTAACCACCTTCCAAACCCAATTTTTTTTATTTTGTTTTTTTAGCCCATATATATTGTTGTAACTTTTTAGTCACTCAAATATCGCATGAATGCACATTAGACATGGCAAAATACATACAATTGCAAGACAATTTTCTTCAAAACTGCAAAATTTTATTTCACCCCATGACAAAATGTGTAGAATTGCAGGTAATAAGCTTTAAACCTGCAACATTCTCTTCACCAACATAAGGCGTGTGAACAGTTTGTGTCATGAACAGAGCTTGTGCCCATAGAAATAGACGTGGTGCGTGTGCACGCGCGGGATGTTGCCCAATGCTAGAAGGAGGCCCCCCGAGTGAAAAAGTTTGGGAACCCCTGAGCTAGAGGTTGGTAGAGAGAAAAGCAATCGATTGACTGACCAGGGTCAAATAAACCACCATTTCTCTCAAATAAAAAGTCTGCCGAGATAAAATGATGATTAAAAGCAACACTTATCCCATTTTTCTCAGTTATGCCAGAGTCAGACAGAACTTGCTTAGGCAGAGAAGAAGATTAATTTGTATGTGCATGTACTAATGTTTTCCTAAATGTAAAAGGATCTGCAGCAGAGTCAGAGCTTAAAAAGTAGCTTGATTTAGCTTACTTAATCGAGATAGTACATCTCGATTAAGCTCTGCTGTGCTGTGTGATTAAGTAGCCCCACAGCAGCTATGAGGCTGTGCTTCGAATGAATGGAGTGATAAATGCCTCAAATGAGTGACTTCTGTCTGCCTGCGGTCGCTATGGCAATAGAGGCAATGCAGAAATGGAACTGTGGAATTGGTTGCCATGGAGGCACGCTGTGATGCTTTGTGAGGCTCTTAAGTTTGCAAATGTCCTTGTACTGGAATGAATAATGGTAGGATTCTTTTTTTCAAAGGTGGAAAGAGAGGATTTTGTATCAAAGGCTATTATAGAACACAATGGTTGTGTGGGACAATGCAAAGCATGACTCATTGTAACACACGGCTAAGAGAACAAAACATGGATGTCTTTTAGTTCACCCTCACTAAACACTTACCCTTTTCAATATCAATACAATTTTCTGGTGGTACTGAGTACTGACATATTGGAACGAGAATGTAAAAAAGAGAAAGAGAATGTATGAAAGACCTTTTCGTTAAATAATAAAATAATATATACCAGAAAAGTCTGCTGTGACATTTCAATTTCCCCCCTGGGGATCAA
This sequence comes from Oncorhynchus clarkii lewisi, assembly GCF_045791955.1. Classification (NCBI taxonomy): domain Eukaryota; kingdom Metazoa; phylum Chordata; class Actinopteri; order Salmoniformes; family Salmonidae; genus Oncorhynchus; species Oncorhynchus clarkii. The sequence continues at coordinate 42,814,483 of NC_092150.1, forward strand.
TCAATATTAGTTGAATCAGAAATGTTGTGCACGGACAGAACAAAAGCCAGAAAACCCTTGGCCCTTCAGATCTGGAGCGTCCCACCCCTATGCTAACAGAAACACATCATTCAGACAATCAATCAAAACTACATTTCCTGTCCCCAGGTGCGTCTCGCCTGAAGGCGAGGTCAGAGGTACCGGTAACGGACCAGTGTTCCCCAACCCCTGCTACAGCCAGGCCATCTGTCATAGCCGTGGTGATGGCTACTCGTGTTTCTGCATGCCTGGGTTCCAGGGTGTGCGCTGCCAGATAGAGGTGAACAAGTGTGTCACAGCCCTGCAGGAACGGAGCCACCTGTATAGACATGGTGGGCAGGTACGACTGTCTCTGCAGCCCAGGGTTTACAGGTAAGATGAGAAGAGACAGCTCCTTCAGGGCTTTGTTCAGTAGTTACCAAATGGGAGAAAATGTTTTGAAACAGGCATGTGTTATGTGAATTTAGGTCGCAAACCCTCTTAAATGGTTTAGATCAAGGGGTGGCCAATCTTAGCTGCAGAGGTCCGTTATGTGAGTGCAGGCTTTTGCTCCAGCCAGGAAGTAACACATCTCTTAATAAACTAGTTTTTAATTATAACTTTGATAAGTTGTATCATGTGTGTTCCCGGTCACAGGATGAAGATTGCTCACCACTGACCCAATGAGTAAAACAGATGCCATCTAGTGGCAATTTGAGTTATGTACACTAGTCCTCAAATCTAACCCTCTGTTCTATAGCCTCTTCTATGCTATAGCCCATACATTCAAAAATAGAAATACAAAAACATGAAATCAGGATATCTATAGGCTTTCCATGCTCGATAACATCCAGTTATAGAAATAGAGATTTGCTCATGAAAGATCACGAGTAAAGGAAAAAGAGCCTCTAATATCAGTATATAAAGATCCGTAAGCCATTCAACATGAAAGCATTTGACATTGAGTATTATCTCCACAGGTGCATGTTGATATTCCCCTTCATGTTTCCATAAACTGACCTGTCCAGATGGTTTGGCCAGTGTGTATTATACGACCAGAGCCCTGTGACTGACTCTGTCGGCCATATTGGATGTTTGATGTTCCAGATGCCACCTGTGACGTCCAGATTGACGAGTGTCAAGGGTGGGAGTTGTCATGACTACGTCAACATTTTCTCGTGTACCTGCATGTCCAGTTTCCAGGGAGACCACTGTGAAATCGAAATTGACGAGTGCCAAGACCAGCCATGCCAAAATGGGGCTCTGTGTCCTGAAGGGGTTAATGAGTAAGACGTTTGTGTGTGTGTGAGAGATTTGAATTTTGTGGAGTAGAACAAGAAACGCCTGCATAATGCTTGCTTGTATAGCTTCACTTTTTATTGGAAAAGTAATTAGCACTGAAACTGAAAGATCTGTAACTAAAAATCTTTATCGTTCAGGTACAGCTGCGACTGCTCTCAGACCACCTTCATTGGGCGACATTGTGAAACTCCTCTCCCTCCATGCAATCCCCAGCCCTGTGTCAACAGCGCCACCTGTGTGGAGGACGAGGGGAACTATACATGTGACTGCTGGCCAGGTACAGTACAGTACAGTACTGTCACACAGTTACAGAACAGAAAGCACAGTAGGCATGTCATTTGTTCTTGAAATGGCACCTGCAGCCCCTCTCTAGACGTCCCCTAAGAAGGTATGAGAGTAAGGTGGAGTGAGGGAAAGACAGGGATCTCATTCTAAGAACTTGGTGAGAGCGTGGTTGTCCTATGGTTATTTTGCATTCAAGCTTCCCACAACTTCCTGGAAATAGTGCAGGATAATTGCTTGGTTTTGGAACATTCTCAGCACATTAAGGAACTTGACAAAAAAACTTTATTTTCTTGGTTTCCTAAAGATTCACGAATGGTTCAATTTATTTTTTATTTTAAGTATTATTCTAGGAACACTAAATGATTTGACATTGGGAATGTTGTCAAAGTTCAGAGAACTTTCAGAAACAACATCCTTCTGTGGGAATTTCAGTACTTCCATACAACATTCCACACAAGTTCCCATCTGGTTCGATTTAATGTCATGTTTTTACTACATTCTGGGAACGTACTCAAAAATGGTGTGACTTAACTGATGTTCTCAGTTCACCGGATGTGCTACCTGTCCCAGACCTGCTGTTTTAAACTCTCTAGAGACAGCAGGTGCTGTGAAAAGCTATGAAAAGCCAACTGACATTTACTCCTGAGGTGCTGACCTGTTGCACCCTCTACAACCACTGTGATTATTATTATTTGACCCTGCTGGTCATCTATGAACATTTGAACATCTTGGCCATGTTCTGTTATAATCTCCACCCGGCACAGCCAGAAGAGGACTGGCCACCCCTCATAGCCTGGTTCCTCTCTAGGTTTCTTCCTAGGTTCAGTTTTTCCTAGCCACCGCACTTCTACACCCGCATTGCTTGCTGTTTGGGGTTTTAGGCTGGGTTTCTGTACAGCACATTGTGACATCAGCTGATGTAAGAAGGGCTTTATAAATACATTTTGATTGATTGATTGATTGATTGATTGATTGATTGATTGATGGATTCAGAGAATAAATGGTTCTCTTTTATGTCAGTTCTTGGTAATATTCTGGGAATGTCAATAAGCTCTAAATTCTGTTCTCAGAACATAAAGAAAACTTTCCATGAAAACCACAAAAACATTAGCAACTTTCATAGAATGTTCTTAGTGTTATTTAAAAACATATCCATTATGTTCTCAATATATTGAGGAAGCTATCCATAAGAAATAAAAATAAATGTAACCCTTAGAACATGTTCTAAGAATGTTACTTAAAACATACATTGCGGTCGCAGAACATTAAGAAAACTTTCTATATAAACTATATAAACCACAAGAAAACTTCATGCTGCGTTCGTGACCAAGTGGGGAGTGGGAATTTACCACCATAGAGTTAGATAGATGACTCTAGATTAATAAAACCTATTTTAGCATTGGCATTGCCATTGAGGTCTTCCACCATTTTAAAGTTGTCAACTGGGTAGGCCTTCCTATGGGTGAAGGAAGGATTACATGATTTCATCCGGGTCATCAGGAGGAATCAGCCAATGGATTATACTCGTGAGCAAACATTCCATAACTGTAGGTGGCAGTAAATAGCTAACCTTGGCTTTATACCTGTTCAAACAACACAGTCTACCTGGCTGTATGCACCCTTTCAGTATGTTTCCCAACTCATAGAAGTAGTAGGGGAAAAATTGACTACTTCAAAATGGAGATGGCCGCAATGGTTCTGTCCATGTGCTCACAAACAACATCATGGGAAAGGGTGGTACCAAGCCAGTACAACCTAATGTCAGTACAACCTAATACAACCTAATGCATTCAACTGAAATGTGTCTTCCGAATTTAACCAAACCCCTCTGAATCAATGGGACATAGAGAATGATAGAGATATCATCTTTATGTATGTTTTCCACATAAGACTGGGTTAAATACACTGCTCAAAAAAATAAAGTCAACTCCAAGTCAATCACACTTCTGTGAAAGCAAACTGTCCACTTAGGAAGCAACACTGATTGACAATCAATTTCACATGCTGTTGTGCAAATGGAATAGACAACAGGTGGAAATTATAGGCATTTAGCAAGACACCCCCAATAAAGGAGTGGTTCTGCAGGTGGGGACCACAGACCACTTCTCAGTTCCTATGCTTCCTGGCTGATGTTTTGGTCACTTTTGAATGCTGGCGTGGCGGTGCTTTCACTCTAGTGGTAGCATGACACGGAGTCTACAACCCACACAAGTGGCTCAGGTAGTGCAGCTCATCCAGGATGGCACATCAATGCGAGATGTGGCAAGAAGTTTTGCTGTGTCTGTCAGCGTAGTGTCCAGAGCATGGAGGCACTACCAGGAGACAAGCCAGTACATCAGGAGACGTGGAGGAGGCCGTAGGAGGGCAACAACCCAGCAGCAGGACCGCTACCTCCGCCTTTGTGCAAGGAGGAGCAGGAGGAGAACTGCCAGAGCCCTGCAAAATGACCTCCACAAATGACCGGCCACAAATGTGCATGTGTCTACTCAAACGGTCAGAAACAGACTCCATGAGGGTGGTATGAGGGCCCGACGTCCACAGGTGGGGGTTGTGCTTACAGCCCAACACCGTGCAGGACGTTTGGCATTTGCCAGAGAACACCAAGATTGGCAAATTCGCCACTGGCGCCCTGTGCTCTTCACAGATGAAAGCAGGTTCACACTAAGCACATGTGACAGACGTGACAGTCTGGAGACGCCGTGGAGAACATTCTGCTGCCTGCAACATCCTCCAGCATGACCGGTTTGGCGGTGGGTCAGTCATAGTGTGGGGTGGCATTTCTTTGGGGGGGCCGCACAGTCCTCCATGTGCTCGCCAGAGGTAGCCTGACTGCCATTAGGTACCGAGATGAGATCCTCAGACCCCTTGTGAGACCATATGTTGGTGTGGTTGGCCCTGGGTTCCTCCTAATGCAAGACAATGCTAGACCTCATATGGCTGGAGTGTGTCAGCAGTTCCTGCAAGAGGAAGGCATTGATGCTATGGACTGGCCCGCCCGTTCCCCAGACCTGAATCTAATTGAGCACATCTGGGACATCATGTCTCGCTCCATCCACCAACGCCACGTTGCACCACAGATTGTCCAGGAGTTGGCATATGCTTTAGTCCAGGTCTGGGAGGAGATCCCTCAGGAGACCATCCGCCACCTCATCAGAAGCATGCCCAGGCGTTGTAGGGAGGTCATACAGGCACGTGGAGGCCACACACACTACTGAGCTTCATTTTGACTTGTTTTAAGGACATTACATCAAAGTTGGATCAGCCTGTACTGTGGTTTTCCACCTTAATTTTGAGTGTGACTCCAAATCCAGACCTCCATGGGTTGATAAATTTGATTTCCATTGATAATTTTTGTGTGATTTTGTTGTCAGCACATTCAACTATGTAAAGAAAAAAAGTATTTAATACGAATATTTCATTCATTCAGATCTAGGATGTGTTATTTTAGTGTTCCCTTAATTGTTTTGAGCAGTGTATATTTGAATGGCTCTTCAACTGGTAATTACTAGTGGGAAACTCGTAAATTCCCACTTTGTTACAAACGTAGCACTAGTAACATTCAGAAAACATTCTAAGAATGATATTTAAAGGACCACTCCAGTCAAAAACATGATTTCCTGTGTTTTATATATACAATTAACAAAAACATAAATGCAACATGTAAAGTGTTGGTCAAATGTTTCATGAGCTAAAAGTTTTGTCACAACACAATGCCACAGATGTCTGAAGTTTTTAAGGCTGAGTACAGTTGGCATGGTGACTGGAGGAATGTTCACCAGAGCTATTTCCCGTCTCCAACATCATTTTAGAGCATTTGGCAGTGTGTCCAACCAGCCTCTCAACCACAGATCATGTATATGGTCTGGTGTGGGCAAGCGGTTTGGGCTAACCAACATCGGGTGAAATTGGAGGGCATGCAATTCAAATACATATTCGCATTATTAAACATTCATGAACATACAAGTGTCATATCATTTAAAATCTTAACTTCTTGTTAACATCTTGGTGTTAGGGGGCAGTATTTTCATTTTTTGAAAAAAAACATTCCCGTTTTAAACGGAATATTTTGTCAGGAAAAGATGCTAGAATATGCATATAATTGACAGCTTTGGAGAGAAAACATTCTAACGTTTCCAAAACTGTAAAGATATTGTCTGTGAGTATAACAGAACTGATGTTGCAGGCGAAAGCCTGAGAAAAATCCAATCCGGAAGTACCCCAGGTTTTGAAAGCGCTTCGTTCCAATGACTCCCTATTCAGCTGTGAATGTACCATCAACGAGCTTACGCTTTCTACGTATTCCCCAAGGTGTCTACAGCATTGTGACGTAGTTTTACGCATTTCTGTTGAAGAATAGCCATAGGCGGCCACATTGCGTAAGTGGTCACATGGTGGCTCCGAGAGAGATTCTCGCGTAAAATACAGAGGTAGCCATTATTCCAATCGGTGAAAAACGAATTGTCCCGACGGATATATTATCGAATAGATATTAGAAAAACACCTTGAGGATGGATTCTAAACAATGTTTGTCATGTTTCTGTCTATATTATGGAGCTAATTTGGAATATTTTTCGGCGTTGTGGTGACCGCAATTTCCGGGCGATTTCTCAGCCAAACGTGAAGAACAAACGGAGCTATTTTGCCTACAAAAATAATATTTTGGGAAAAATGAACTTTGGCTGTCTACCTGGGAGTCTTGTGAGTGAAAACATGCGAAGTTCATCAAAGGTAAACGATTTAATTTGATTGCTTTTCTGATTTCCGTGACAAGGTTGACTGCTGCTAGCAAGGCATAATGCTATGCTAGGCTATGATAAACTTAGACAAATGCTTGTCTAGCATTGGCTGTAAAGCATATTTTGAAAATCTGAGATGACAGGGTGATTAACAAAAGGCTAAGCTGTGTTCCAATATCTTTCACTTGTGTTTTTCATGAATAGGAATATTTTCTAGGACGATTTATGTCCGTTACGTTATGCTAATTAGTGTCAGATGATGACAACGTTCACGGGATCGTGTGTCACTACAGGTTAATCTAACTGCATTGTCAGATTTCAAAAATGCTTTACGGCGAAAGCATACCATGCGATTGACTGAGGACGGTGCCCCACATCAACATATTTTTCAACCAGTACATGCTTCACAAAATCACAAATAGCGATAAAATAAATCCCTTACCTTTGAAGATCTTCCTCTGTTTGTGATCCCAAGGGTCCCAGCTACAACATGAATGGTCGTTCTGTTCCATAAAATCCTTCTTTATATCCCCAAAAGTCTGTTTAGTTGGCGCCATTGATTTCAGTAATCCACTCGTTCAACGTGCAGACAAATGAGTCCAAAAATCTACCGCTAAACTTCGTCCAAACAAGTCAAATGATGTTTTATTTAATCCTCAGGTACTCTAAAATGTAAATAAACTATAATATGTCACATGGAAAGTAGTATATTCAATAGGAAAGGCAAATTCGTAAGCACGCGCCGAAAGACTGATTTGCCTCAGGTGGTAACCTTACAAAAACTCCAAATACTTGTTCATTTTTCAAAAAAGAAGCCTAAAACCTTGAATAAAGACTGTTGACATCTAGTGGAAGCCATAGAAATTGCAATCTGGGTGACGGACATGCATAGAAACAATAGGTTTACAGAATAAGAGCCTGGGAGCTCAAAAAAATTCATTCTCGCCTGCCATATGAATTCTGTTATAGTCTCAGACATTGTTTTTATTTTATTTTACCTTTATTTAACTAGGCAAGTCAGTTAAGAACAAAATCTTATTTTCAATGACGGCCTAGGAACAGTGGGTTAACTGCCTGTTCAGGGGCAGAACGACAGATTAGTACAGATCATTAGTACAGATCAGCTCAGGGATTTGAACTTGCAACCTTTAAGTTACTAGTCCAACACTCTAACCACTAGGCTACCATGCCACCCCAAAATGTTTTAAAAGTTGTAGAAACTTAAAGGTGTTTTCTATCCAATGCAACCAATTATAAGCATATCCTAGGCCTGAGAAACAGGCATTTAATTTTGGGCATGTTCGTCAGGCAGAAATTCTGAAAAAGGCACCCTAGCCCTAACAAGTTATGTCAAGGTTGTGAACGAAGTGCTCCATTGTGGCATTGGGGTTATGGTATGGGCAGGCATAAGGTACGGACAATGAACACAATTGCATTTTATCTATGGCAATTTGAATGCACAGAGATACCGTAATGAGAGCCTGAGGCCCATTGTCATGTCATTCATTCACCGACATCACCTCATGTTTCAGCTTTTATAATGCACAGCCCCATGTCGCAAAGATCTATACACAATTCCCGGAACTTGATGGCCTGCATACTCACTAGACATGTCCATTGACCATGTTTGGGATGAGATGGATTGATGTGTACGACAGCGGGTTCCAGTTCCCGCCGATATCCAGCAAATTTGCACAGGCATTGAAGAGGAGTGAGGCAACATTCCACACGCCACGATTAACAGCCTGAATGCGAAGGAGATTTGTTGCGCTTCATGATGCAAATGGTGGTCACACCAGATACTGACTGGTTTTCTGATCCACTCCCTACCTTTTTTTAAGATATCAGTGACCAACAGATGCACATCTGTATTCCCGGTTATGTGAAATCCATAGATTATTATTATATTATTATTATATTTCCACACTATGAGGTTGGAATAATATTGTGAAAATGACGATAATGCCCTTTTAGTGTAGGAGCTGTTTGAAAAAACAGCCTGAAATTACAGCCTGTTTTACCGGTCAGGAATCTTCGCTCCCGGAACCAATCTGAAACCAAAAACACAGGTTCCCACAACTTCCAATGAACCAAATGTGCTATCTGGGATGGAGAGAGAAGAGGGAAGAAGAGGATGAGCAAGAGGGGGTAGGAGAGAGAAAGTGAGGGGGGGTATTGAAGGAGAGAGAGAGAGAGAAGGAATGAGAGCAAGAGTTCTCACACTGTTTGAAATGTATTTGTTATCTTTATAAATACAGAGGTGTGTGTGTGTGTGTGTGTGTGTGTGTGTGTGTGTGTGTGTGTGTGTGTGTGTGTGTGTGTGTGTGTGTATCCCTCTCTGCTGGCCTGCATGTGTACATGTGTGTGTTGTCTATCCCCTCTATATGCGTTACACTCTGTCTGTGTCCTGTTCAGGGTTCAAGGGCCGTCAGTGTGAGGTGGATGTGACTGAGTGCAGTAGCAGCCCCTCTCTATGGTGGCTGGTGTATAGAGCTGTCCTGGCACAGCCTGTATGGTTCAGAGCCTCTGCTTCCAGACCACTACGACCCACAGCACGCTGCAGGATTCATTTGCAGCTACCAACCAGGAACCACAGGTAATGTCCCATAGAGACATTATGAATGATTATTGAGAACTGTCAAAAATTGTCCAAGGTTCAAATTGCTGGGATGCTTGATGATTCTATGCACTCCCATAACAAATTAGGGCATGCTCAATTAAAATGTGAAAACCATAAGTATGGATATGGATATTGGCCCAGCCTATTATTTTGGGCACGCCCAAGAGTCAATGATCAGCTCTCAGTTTAATAACCATGTGACAGGTACCAAGCATGTGTATGGTTGTAGCTTGGGTTTATTTACAGTTTTCACCCATTCACACTCTTCTTTTACAAAAGAGGAATATTCTAGTCGCCCTGCTGCTTACACAAGCCTGTGATCTGCCTGTAAGGCTCAGCAGGTAAGAGTAGTGGCTGGGTCTCCCAACACTGTTCTATAATTGACTTCCTAGCAGTCTCCAGTGCTCACTCTGTAAAATGGCACTAATTGCATTAGTGTTAATCCTGAGGATCTGGCTTTCCAAGACTCCTGCCTGCACTGTGTTTAGTTGTGCATGGCTAAAGACGAGGACAGGGACTGCCGGATACCCTGATGACCTATGGTCACAATGAGATTGTACACACAGTGGTAGTTGACATCTAGGCGTGCGTACAACTACTGTTGGGAAACTCATAAACCAACGCAATGCTGAACGTGGAAGTATGGATTTCGAGCATTCTATTGCTAAATGCAGGTATGGTTATGTTCTTCTTTGTGCTTTCATGTATGTGACTATTTTTTTCAATGACAATGCTATACAATCTCATTGAGGTAAATGGAATTAAGTGATTATTGTTGATCATCATCGTGTTTTAAGCTTTCCATCTTTTCTGTGTGTTGTTGTAAACTGGATTGAGAAAATATCTTCATCTAGTAACTTTTGTTGCTACTTTATATGAGATTGAATGGGTCTATTGGCCTGAATAAAAGCCATGGTACTGTATTTTACCACTAACATATTCTTATATTAAGAATAGATGCTTATGGTTTCAGAACCTATACTATTCTTTATCTGAAATCAAATGGAATTGAAAACTAGACATGGACCTTTTACTTTACTTTTACTCTTAATTGACATACACTAATCTATATCAACGTTGACACTGCCAGTTGTTCCATCACAAACTGTCATGAACATAAAGCTCGCGGCTACAATCCAATCAAAGCCACATTTACATTATCCCACCCCTGGTTAGCCACTATTGGCTTAAAAAGCCAAATGTAACACAATATCTGCCAATTAATTACCAGCATCATTTCCCCTCTGTCTTGTCATGACTGTCCAGTGAGAATCCGAATGGGTCAGATCGGCTTGGCAATGGATGGCAGTAACCAGACCCTCTCTCACCTACAGAGGGGAGGAGGGAGCTGCTGGGGGATTGACAGTTCACAACCTGTTGTAAATTAAAGGAGAGGAGAGCTAGGGTCTCCCTCTCCAAAATCCACAAAGGAATGTGCTTTGTCTCCAGAGACTTTCCCCGCTGAAACTTTAACGCGTTTAAAAGCGAATACTGGAACAATATTTCTAAAATTAGAACGTGGGGAATGGTCAGAGGTGATCTAAATAATAAAAATGTCATATGGGATGCTATTTTAAAGTGTTATAAAGGAAATACTTTAACTTAAAGTATATTGAATGAATTTACGAAAGTCTCAATCCTTACCGTTGTATATAAAATGTGAACATTTATGAAAGTATTTTTGTTAAGATAGGAATCTGATTTTAGGAGCCATGAGAGAGAATTTGTCTCCTATAAACTTTGCAGAGTAAGTAGCCACGCCCCAAGTGAGGTCAGAGTGCGTGTCAGCCTGACCAAACCGTCCCTTTCGACCAGAGTGCATAAAAGGATGGGTAAAGAAATGAACATTTAGACCAGAACATCGCCAGGCTGCAGCTGCTTGTGTAAAGTGGTTTGAGCTCTGAATACCAACACGACATGGAGAAGAAAACTCCCCTCTCAGACAGTCACTGGTACAGCTGATTAGCTGTCATAAAAAAGTATGTAGAAAAGTGAATTTAATTGGGACCATTCTACTATCTTTCAAAACATCCTTTTCTACTACTCTTCTAAAATCACTGTAAAACGCTACTCTCATCACCCAATGGGAACCATCGATATGGCTGGCTAGGCTATCTTCAAAGGAGCATCAGTAGATGAGACAGGTCTGGACCCCTTTCAGACAATCAGAGCCTTACAAGCATGCCGCTGAAAGGTCCATCACCCTTCCTAAGGAGGGCTGGTTCTCACAGAGACCCACAGCTAATTAAGGCATTTCAACGTAAATACATTCATGATTTCTTACTCCAAACGGGCGGCAAAGTATATGATTACTGAGAGAATAGTTTCTAAAATGTATCAACGATAAGTGTATTTTTCTCTCTCTATCTCTCCATGTCGTTGTGTAACAAGCCGCCATATGGTGTGTCAGTCCGCTCAGGACCTTTTCCTAATGTATTAAGTGTGTATGTTATCCTGTGTTATCATTTAGTTAGCTAGTAAATAAATAATTTTACTTGTTATGGCTGCAATCCCACTATCGGGATAAGTGTCATCAACAACCGCTGAATAAATATTTATATTAATGAAATCACAAGTGCAATATAGGAAAACACAGTTTAGCCTTTTGTTAATCCACCTGTCGTGTCAGATTTTGAAATTATGCTTTACAGCGAAAGCAATCCAAGCGTTTGTGTAAGTTTATCGATCACACGACAAAACATTAAGTACACTTAGCATCAGGAAGCTTGGTCACGAAAATCAGAAAAGCTATCAAATTAATCGTTTACCTTTGATGATCTTCGGATGTTTTCACTCACGAGACTCCCAGTTACACAACAAATGTTCCTTTTGTTCCATAAAGATTATTTTTATATCTAAAATACCTCCGTTTGCTTGTCGCGTTATGTTCAGAAATCCACACGAAAGAGCCGTCACGACAACGCAGACGAAAATTCCAAATAGTTTCCATAATGTCCACAGAAACATGTCAAACGTTTTTTATAAATTAGGAATAGGAAAATGAACTCTATATACATCATATATATGTACGTTGGGCCAGTAACCAAAAGGTCGCTGTTTGAATCAACCAGGTGAAAATCTGTCAATGTGCCCTTGAGCAAGGCACTTAACCCTGATGTGCTCCTATAAGTCACTCTGGATAAATGTACAGCTATATCATTATCAATAAATTCACATTTCAGATTAAGATTACTTTAATGGTCAATTGAAAATCCAAAATGTGTGGTGTGGATTAGTGGTTAGGGCCGCTGACTTCAGAGCCACATATACCTTTCGTGTGGTTACCTAGGTTACTCATTAGTTCACAGCAAAACACAACTTTCTTGTCTGCTTGCATTAGTCAATTACAAAACTACATTTAAGAAAAGTACAAGTCTAAAGATTACTTTTCAACATTGCCTGCGCCTGAGCGTTCTCACTGTTGAGAAAAAACGTAATGTTGCAGGGCTTCCCTCATACTGTATCTCTTTTCATGACGGTGCTAGCAGCCACGTGACCAACAACACAAACAAACGGACTATACAGATACAAGTAGTGATTGAAGTTACTAAATGGACTATCCACTTCATTTTCGAACGCTTTCAAAACTCTGAAGCATTGAGTTTATGAATTATGGGCTAATATGCATACGCTTCTAGTTTAGGCCATAGGCTACAACCCAAGCCTGTCAGTCTTTGTTTTGTTGCGCAATTACGGGGGGGGGGGGGGGGGGGGTGTGTTGCAGTACATACTTCCCGTGGCTATGGCACTCTATGAACAGTGTTGCCTACACCCTGGGCTATAGGCTATGCAAGCCTCTCCTCGTAGGGCATTCCTCTTCTCGTAAAGTCAAGGGAAAAGCTATAGTAAATGTATTTGTATCATTTTTTATTCTAGGCCTATTTGGCACTGAGCCCGTTCTTCAGGGTCTCTGCTTTTTGCTGCCACTAGATGTAGAAGAAGTGAGTGTTTCAACACTAGTGTTAGGAATGGAATACCCTGGATAAAAACTTGTTTTTAAGTCTTATTTGATAGTGAGGGAAACATTCAACCCGACAATTGGTCAATTGTGTTCCTAGAGATTCTGGAAATGCCTCTGTTGACGTTAAACATTTTTTGGGTGAATCCGAATAGTTTAGTTGGTTAAAGAAGGACTCCAGGCTATGGATCTTTTCACAATTAGTCATATGTAACATTAAAAGTAAAAGTCAATATTGTTAATGTAAATGGTAAATTAAATGGCTAGTTGCAGGACGAAGATGCAAGCTTACCTGTCATGTCCACAACAATGGAGCAGCAGACCAAGCAATATGCGAGAGGAGGACAATTATTCTGGTCGTGTCAAATTCATTTATTTATTTTATTTAACCTTTATTTAACTAGGCAAGTCAGTTAAGAACAAATTCTTATTTACAATGACGGCCTACCAAAAGGCAAAAGGCTTCCTGCGGGGATCGGTAATGGAATTTAAAATTGAAATAAGTGAAATAAAAATATAGGACAAAAACAGATATCACAACAATTAATTTATCAGGTACTGAGGCCATCGATTCTGTTTGTTATTCGTGTGAGATATTTCCATTTTGGGATAGTTATTCACTGAATTGCTAGTACTAGTTGCTCATTCTGCTACAGTGGTTACAAATGTCTCGCTCTCGGTGGAATGCATTATCACATGATACTGCCTTCTAATCCCTTCCCAAAGGGCAGTAACCTAAGGTAGGTGCCTTTGGATGCAGATAGGAAGCATCTTTTGTATTTTGGATAATAACAGTATGCTACACCAACATTAGTTTCCCTTCATACAAAGTGTCAAAACAAGTGCCCAGCACTGGGCATGAACTTGTGATGCTCAATGCCAAAAGCATGCTGATCAGACCACTGCACTACAGCAGTTGACCATGCAAGGCATTAGAATACGTGATGGTATGAGGTCGGTTGGTTTGCAGAGCCTTACCCAAATCATAGAGCCCGAGGTACGGTATTGCATTGTGTAGTCCACAAACACGGCATAAATGCCTGTCAGTGACAAAGGTGTCGAAGTTGACCTGACAAGATGTCGAGGATGATGAGGGTCAGCACAGAGATGGCATCATGGGGTATATGACACCGCAGACAGCTTCCTCTAGTCTAGAACTTAACGTCACACCAATATAGATTACACATAAACAATTATTCTAAAAACATAAACAATACATATATGGGGAAGGTTAACATGTCTCCAGTAAGAAGTAATAGTGTAGTCATGTACTATAATAAGTTACATACATGATTCATGATTCATAATAGACGATAGTGCTTTCAAAGATGAGGAGAATAAGTGTGTTTTCTGTACTAGAATAGCAGGAAAGGTGAAGAGTGAAAAATTCCCACCTGGGAGCAGGGCTTAGAGAAAAAGTTATTTAAAAAAAAGTTATGGGTTTCCACACCTTCACAGACTAAGCTGTACCAATCATAGTATCATTGACCCACATCAACGTCCAGTCTCTCTTCCCTTCCAGGTACCCTTTGTGATGAGGTAGTGGACATGTGCAACCCCAGCCCTTGTGAGAACGGGTCTCAGTGTCAGAGCCTTGTGGGGGGCTATGTGTGCCACTGCTCCCAGCAAAGCCTTGATGAGTTCCTGTATGGGGGCCGGAACTGCAGCGAAGCGTTGGTGGGCTGTGAGGGTCATGAGTGTCAGAACCAGGGCTCATGCTCTCCGTTCCTAAGCGACGGACATCATGGCTACTCCTGCCACTGCCCCCCAGGCCATACCGGGCTTCTCTGCCAGACCCGCACAGCCTTCTCCTTCGAGCAGAGCGGCTACCTGTTATTGCGGAGCCCCGTGATGTCCACAGAGGCCTCCTGCAACATCACCCTGAGTTTCCGGACAGTGCTGCCCAGGGCCGTCCTCTTCCAGCGGGGCAGTGGAAGGCTGATCCTGGGTCTGGAGCTGTTGGGGTGCCATCTGAGACTCAGCCTGAGGAGGGAGGCCTCGGCTGGGGGTAGGGCAGAGGCCCTGCAACTTAGCCAGACACTGGAGCTCCCCCTTAACGTGACTGATGGGAGGTGGCACTCTGTGGAGGCCGTGCTGGGGGACGGCCTACTCAGCCTTAGGCTCCTGGATGGCGGGGTCTGTCAGGAACAGGACTGTGAGAGGGAAGCCCAGGTTACAGATACTCTGGCTGGGACAGACTCTCCAGAGTTTCCCCTCCAGAACACCTTCATCGGTGGGGTGGTGGAGGAAGGTGTGGTTCTGGTCACGGTCCCGGCCTTCATCGGCTGTCTGCAGGACATATTTGTGAACTCCCAGCTGGTGGTTCCGGAGGAGTGGCTGAGCGACTCGGCAGTGAACTTGACTATAGGCTGCAGCCACAGAGACAGATGCCAAGACAGCCCCTGTCAGAACAGAGGACAGTGCACCAACCTGTGGCAGAGCTACCAGTGCCGGTGCCCCCGGCCATATGAAGGCCAGGACTGCGCTGAGGGTAAGAATGGAGGAATGAGTGGACAGAGTGGATGGGGGTGCTGAGTATAAGATGTAGTCGATATCTCCTTTAATTTCAAGGGTTCATTTTTGTCCATTACATGCATAGCTATGTACCGGGGGGGGTTATATCAGCTTTAATAGATAGATTGTGGCTTCCATAAATGTTCCTGTCTGCATAATTAACAATCCCCCATATATATTTTTTGTAAATACAGTGGATTCGGAAAGTATTCAGACCCCTTGACTTTTTCCACATTTTGTTAAGTTACAGGCTTATTCTAAAATGGATTAAACAGTTTTTTTCCCTCATCAATCTATACACAATACCCAATAATGACAAAGCAAAAACTGTTTTTTAGAAATGTTTGCAAATGTATTAAACATAAAAAACAGACAGTACTCAGTTCGTTGCTGAAGCACCTTTTGCAGCGATTACATCCTCTAGTCTTCTTGGGTGTCACGCTACGCTAGGCACACCTGTATTTGGGGAGTTTCTCCGATTTTTCTCAGCTCTGTCAGGTTTGATGGGGTGCATCACTGCACAGCTCTTTTCAGGTCTCTCCAGTTATGTTTGATCGGGTTCAAGTCCGGGCTCTGGCTGAGCCACTGAGACTTGTCCCGAAGCAACTCCTGCATTGATTTGTCTGTGTGCTTAGGGTCGTTGTCCTGTCGGAAGATGAACCTTCACCCCAGTCTGAGGTCCTGAGTGCTCTGGAGTAGGTTTCCATCAAGGATCTCTCTGTACTTTCCTCCGTTCATCTTTCCCTCAATCCTGTCTTCTCTCCCAGTCCCTGCCACTGAAAAACATCCCCACAGCATGATGCTGCCACCACCATGCTTCACCGTACGGATGGTGCAAGGTTTCATCCAGACGTGACACTTGGCATTCAGGCCAAAGAGCTCAATCTTAGTTTCATCAGACCAGATAATCTTGTGTCTCATGGTCTGAGAGTCCTTTAGATGCCTTTTGGCAAACTCCAAGCAGGCTGTCATGTAACTTTTACTGAGGAGTGGCTTCCGTCTGGCCACTCTACCATAAAAGCCTGCTTGGTGGAGTGCTGCAGAGATGGTTGTCCTTTCTAGAAGGTTCTCCCTTCTCCACAGAGGAAGCCTGTAGCTCTTTCAGAGTGACCATCAAGTTCTTGATCTCCTCCCTGACCAAGGCCCTCCTCCCCGATTGCTTAGTTTGGCCGGGTGGCCAGCTCTGGGAAGAGTCTTGGTGGTTCAAAACTTCTTCCATTTAATAATGATGGAGGCCCTTCCCCAGATCTGTGCCTCGACACAATCCTGTCTTGGAGCTCTACAGACAATTCCTTTGACCTCATGGCTTGGTTTTTGCTCTGATATGCACTGTCAAATATGGGACCTTATATAGACAGGTGTTAAATCCTGTCCAATCTATTGAATTGACCACAGGTAGACTCCCATCAAGTCTTAGAAACATCTCAAGGATGATCATTGGAAACAGGATGCACTTGAGCTCAATTTCGAGTCAGCAAGATGGCACCAACAGAGATGGTCGCTTCACTTTGAGTCCTTAGGAAACTATGCCGTTTATTTTTTTAATGTATTATTTATTACATTGTAAGCCCAGAAAATCTAAAGTGTTATTACATACAGCCGGGAAGAACTATTGGATATAAGAACTTAACAACATTACGACCAGGAATACATCTTCCCAAAGTGGATTCTTCAGTCGGACCACCACCCAGGACATTGGATCTAAATCCCAGAGGCCGCCCCAAAACAACGTCGCCGCAGAAGAGGTAGACGGAGCGGCCTCCTGGTCACACCGTCCACCTCTTCCCAAGTGTACTACTCGCTAATGTACAGTCTCTAGACAACAAGGTGGATGAAATTAGGGCAAGGGTTGACTTCCAGAGATACATCAGAGATCTTAACATTCTCTGTTTCACAGAAACATGGCTCTCTCAGGATATGTTGTCGGAGTCGGTAAAGCCACTGGGTTTCTTCATGCGTCACGCTGACAGCTTCATGTTTAACGACTCATGGTGTATTCATAACAACATACAGGAACTCAAGTCCTTCTGTTCACCATAATTCCTTACAGTCAAATGCCGACCACATTATAAGATAAAGATAATTCTTGTCAGTTATCATCACAGCTATGTATATACCCCCTCAAGCAACTTCAGTGGACTCTATGTAAACTGGAAACCATATATCCTGAGGCTGCATTTTTTGTAGGTGTTTATTTTAACAAAGCAAATTTGAGAACAAGGCTACCTAAATTCAATCAGCATATTATTGATTGCAGCACTGGTGTGGGCAATACACTGCTACTCTAACTTTCACAATGTATACAAGGACTGCGGGCCCCCCCTCTCCTTTTCCATGGCTGATGTGAGTAAGGCATTTAAACGTGTTAACCCTCACAAGGCTGCTGGCCCAGACGGCATCCCTAACCACATCCTCAGAGCATGCGCAGACCAGCTGGCTGGTGTGTATACGGACATATTCAATCAATCCATATCCCAGTCTGCTGTCTCCACATGCTTCAAGATGGCCACCATTGTTCCTGTACCCAAGAATGCAAAGATAACTGAACTAAATGACTATCGCCCCGTAGCGCTCACTTCTGTCATCATGAAGTGCTTTGAG
Source organism: Oncorhynchus clarkii lewisi (assembly GCF_045791955.1). Lineage (NCBI taxonomy): Eukaryota > Metazoa > Chordata > Actinopteri > Salmoniformes > Salmonidae > Oncorhynchus > Oncorhynchus clarkii. The sequence continues at coordinate 42,832,496 of NC_092150.1, forward strand.
AGACTAGTCAAGGATCATATCCCCTCCACCTTACTTGCCACCCTAGACCCACTTCAGTTTGCATACCACCGCAACAAGTCCACTGACGATGCGATCACCATCACACTGCACACTGACCTATCCCATCTGGACAAGAGAAATACCTATCTAGGAATGCTGTTCATTGACTACAGCTCAGTATTCAACGCCATAGTGCCCAAGCTCATCTTTAAGCTGGAGGCCCTGGGTCTCAACCCCACCCTGCGCAATTGGGCCCTGGACTTTCTGACAGGCCACCCCCAGGTGGTGAAGGTAGGAAACAACATATCCACTTCGCTGACCCTCAACACTGGGGCCCCACAAGGGTGCATGCTCATCCCCCTGCTGTACTCTCTGTTCACCCATGACTGCGTGGCCATGCATGCCTCCAACTCAATCATTAAGTTTGCAGATAGTCGACTCCTGAAGTGTGAGTGGACTGAGCAATCCTTACTACTCTCTACACCTGCCTCTTCTACCCCTACTCGGTCCCCTACTCGGTCCCCTTCTTTCACCTGCCCTACCCTGTCCTTTGCCCATGCATACCCAGTCCTGCCTTTCCCTGCCCTGCACACAGCCATGTCAACCTCAGGAGGCTGAAGAAATTTGGCTTGTCACCTAAAACCCTGTCAAACTTTTACAGATGCACAATTCAGAGCATCCTGTCGGGCTGAGTCACCGCCTGGCATGGCAACTGCACCGCCCTCAACCTCAAGGCTCTCCAGAGGGTGGTGCGGTCTGCACAATGCATCACCGGGGGCCAACTACCTGCCCTCCAGGACACCTAGAGCCTCCGATGTCACAGGAAGGCCAAAAAGATCATCAAGGACAACAACCACCTGAGCCATTGCCTGTTCACTCCGCTACCATCCAGAAGGCGAGGTCAGTAAAGGTGCATCAAAACTGGGACCGAGAGACTGAAAAACAGCTTCTCTCTCAAGGCCATCAGACTGCTAAACAGCAATCACTAACTCAGAGAGGCTGCTGCCTACATAGAGACTCACTCGTTTATTAAAACAATTATACCGTCTATTGCATCTTGCCTATGATGCTCGGCCATCGCTCATTCATATACCTATATGTACATATTCTTATTACATCCCTATAGATTTGTGTGTATTAGGTAGTTGTTGGGGAATTGTTAGATTACTTGTTAGATATTACTGCACTGTCGGAACTAGAAGCACAAGCATTTCGCTACACTCGCATTAACATCTGCTAACCATGTGTATGTGACCAATGAAATTTGATTTGATTTGACTTTGATTTGAGGCTCATAGCTAAGCTCATAGCTAAGAATACTTATGTAAATATTTCAGTTTGTTATTTTTAATACATTTCCAAAATTGTCTAAAAACCTGTTTTTGCTTTGTCATTGTGGAGTATTGTGTGTAGATTGAGGATAAAACTTTTTTATTTAATCCATTTTAGAATAAGGCTGTAACGTAGCAAAATGTGAAAAAGGGAAGCGGTCTGAATACTTTCCGAATGGTCTGTATATAACATTCTATTTGTTGTAATATTTATTTATAATCATTTTAATTGAAAATTAGGTTTTGAATTAAGCTTCATTCATAAACCATATGCCATGGAATCGGTACATCAAAAAACTCTTCCCAACGAATTTGCAATCTATATGGCACAGCTGTCAATTTTTTGGTCCTTAAATTAAAGTGGTATGCCTTTTTTTATCACAATTTTCTTTAAAACCTCTTAGTGATCCCTTCACGCGCCACTCCCGTTGACGGGATTGATTTGACATCACCCAGTGAAAAAGTAGTGCGCCAAATTCAAAAACAGAAATACTGATACAAGTGTTATATATGGGTTTAAAGATGAACTTCTTGGTAATCCAGCCACAGTGTCAGATTTCAAAAAGGCTTTACAGCGAAAGTAAACCATGCTATTTTCTGAGGACAGCACCCCAGCAAACATACACATGAAAATCAGAATTCAACCCGCCAGGCACAACACAAAAGTCAGAAATAACATATAATGCATGCCTTATCTTTGAAGATCTTCTTCTGTTGGCACTCTAATGTGTCCTTTTGTTCGATAAATTATGTCGTTATATATCCAAAATCCATTTATTTGGCGCGTATGATTCAGAAAAAACACCGGTTCCAACTCGCGCAAGACTACACATTATCTAATTAGCTACCTGTAAACTTGATCCAAACATTTCAAACAACCTTCCTAATCCAGCTTTAGGTATTTTTAAACGTAAATAATTAATATAATTTAAGACGGGATAAACTGTGTTCAATACCGGAGGAAAATAAAGTGTAGCGAGCTTTCAGGTCACGCGCCTCAACCACATCAGTACACTTCACTCGACCCTCGTTCTGAACAGGGCTACTCCTTGATTTCTCAAAGGAAAAACATCAACCAATTTCTAAAGACTGTTGACATCCAGTGGAAGCGATAGGAACTGCAAGCAACTGCCTTAGAATTCCAGATTCCCAATAAAATCCCATTGAAAAGAGAGTGACCTCAAAAAAAAAATCCTGGATGGTTTGTCCTCGGGGTTTCGCCTGTCAAATAAGTACTGTTATACTCACAGACATCATTCAAACAGTTTTAGAAACGTCAGAGTGTTTTCTATCCAGATCTACCAATAATATGCTTATCCTAGCTTATGGGCCTGAGTATCAGGCATTTTACTTTGGGCGCACTTTTCATCCAGACGTGAAAATAAAGCACCCTAGCCTTATATATCCTATATATATATATAGGATTGGTTGAGTTATGTCACACAAAATATATGGAAATGTCTGCTCTACTCAAAATTACAACCAACTAATTGCAGCATTACCGCAAAAATGGAAGAGGCAAGTGAAAGGAGGAGAAAGTAAGGAATTTGTCTGTCAGCCCTGCACTAAAGAACCGGAGGAAAACCATGCTATTGTCTGAGGACAGCACCCCAGCAAGTAGTATTTTTTATATTTTGTTCTGTCTTTTCTGGTGGATTAAACTGAAATTGCAACCAACTTCCTGTGGCTTGTTTTAAAAATAGTGATATTTTGGAGATTATTTCATTTTCAAATAACTGTGTGGATAGACGGACCAAGGCGCAGCGTGATTAAAATTCCACATTTTATTTAAGCAAAACTTTCAAAAACAGAAAACAAACCGTGACATCAGCGGTGCACCATGCACTAACTCAAAACAATATCCTACACAGCAGGTGGAAACAGGGAACCCTTATGTATGATCCCCAATTAGAGACAACGAACCTCAGCTGCCTCTAATTGGGAACCATACCAAGAGCACCAACATAGAAATAATAAACCTAGAACACCAGTCTGTGAGTGCCATCTTAGACAGATCAGAGTGTGTCCTATCTAGTGTCGTCTGGGCTGCGTCTGTAACATGGGAACATATGGGCTTACCACACACAATATAGCATAGACTTCTTGGACAGTGAGCGAGAAAGCCATACCACTAGAAGTTGTATTTGGTATTTTTGTCACACAAAACAAATGCATAATTTGTACTATTTGGGAACCAGTAGTTGAAACCCTGAATATGTTATAATAAAACAATTACCGTCATCTTCTGTCCTCTCCCTCCCTGTCCTTCTCTGTAGAGTATGAGACGGCCCGCTTCGGCAATGAGGACTCTCAGAGCTACGCCGTTTTCACCATCACAGATGATGCAGGAAGTGACATCACTGTCTCCCTCTTTCTGCGCACACACCGCCACGCTGGCCTCTTGTTGGTGCTCGCCAATAGCACCAGCCAATACCTGCGCCTGTGGCTGGATAAGGGGCGGGTCAGAGTTCAGCTCCATAACTTTGAGACCTTGACCAGTGAGAGTTTGATTAACGATGGGGACATCCACTTTGTGAGCGTGGTTGTGGACCGTGAGCATTTGGTCCTATACGTGGCCAACCAGAAGCAGGGCTCGGTGGAGGTCAGGACGGTGGACAGTCAGATGGGGGATGTGGTGTATGTGGGGGGTCTGGCAGAGCAGAAGGCGTCATCAGCATTCGGGGGCTACTTTAAAGGCTGTATCCAGGACCTGAGGATCAACAGTGAGAGACTGCAGTTCTTCAGGCAGGACACCACAGTGACATCATATCCTCTGGTGCTCATGGCTAATGTCACGGCGGGCTGCGCTGGGGTCGACTCCTGTAGTGTGAGTGGACTGAGCAATCTTTACTACTCTCTAAACCTGCCTCTTCTACCCCTACTCTGTCCCCTTCTTTCACATGCCATACACAGTCCTGCCTTTCCCTGCTCTGCACACAGCCATGCCTTGCCCCTGCCCTACCAATTCTGCCCCAATCCCGGACTACCCTGCCCCTTCTGATCAATTCTCAGCCTTCATTATCTTACTCGCCATCACTGCGTTTGACAGCCACATATGTCACCAATCCCACACAATCAAATTAAATTGTGTTTAAGGGTGAGGTTAAAGGTGTTAATTGGAAATGCTTTTACGTAAGAGAAGACGAAAGAGACAAGAAGACAGGGAGACAATAAGGAACTGTCAACTGTTAGGGTGTGTTTACACAGGCAGCCCAATTCTGATCTTTTGCCAAATTATTGATTTGATTGGTCAAATGACCAATTAGAGGAAAAAGATCAGAATTGGGCTGCCTGTGTGAACGCAGCCATAGGGCTCAGTTGGGATCAGTGCTAGGGCTAGATTACCTGACTAAAGCACTTGAAACCTTTTAATAACATAGGCCGTAATGGCTTAATGTCCTCCATCTCACAAGGTTCGCACAAAGTAATTGAGGTTACAGCCTTATTGTAAAATTGGTTAAATAAATGTTTTCCTCATGAATCTACACACAATATCCTATAATGACAAAGCAAAAACAGTTTTTTTTTGTGTGCAAATGTATTAAAAATAAAAGCATAAATTCCTTATTCACATAAGTATTCAGACCCTTTTTTAATTTATTTAATTTTATTTATTTTACCTTTGTTTAACCAGGTAGGCAAGTTGAGAACAAATTCTCATTTACAACTGCGACCTGGCCAAGATAAAGCAAAGCAGTTCGACACATACAACAACAGAGTTACACATGGAGTAAAACAAACATACAGTCAATAATACAGTACAAAAACAAGTCTATATACAATGTGAGCAAATGAGGTGAGATAAGGGAGGTAAAGGCAATAAAAAGAGAGAGAACTGGAAGGACAGGCGGCCAAAGGAGGAATTGGTCCTGGGGGTGACCAGTGAAATATACCTGCTGGAGCGCGTGCTACAGGTGGGTGCTGCTATGGTGACCAGCGAGCTGAAATGAGACGGGACTTTACCTAGTAGGGTCTTGTAGATGACCTGGAACCAGTGGGTTTGGCGACGAGTATGAAGCAAGGGCCAGCCAACGAGCGCGTACAGGTCGCAGTGGTGGGTAGTATATGGGGCTTTGGTGACAAAACGGATGGCACTGTGATAGACTGCATCCAATTTGTTGAGTAGGGTGCTGGAGGCTATTTTGTAAATGACATCGCCGAAATCGAGGATCGGTAGGATGGTCAGTTTCACGAGGGTATGTTTGGCAGCATGAGTGAAGGATGCTTTGTTGCGAAATTGGAAGCAAATTCTAGATTTAACTTTGAATTGGAGAAGTTTGATGTGAGTCTGGAAGGAGAGTTAACAGTCTAACCAGACACCTAGGTATTTGTAGTTGTCCACATATTCTAAGTCAGAACCGTCCAGAGTAGTGATGCTGGGCGGGCGGGCAGGTGCAGGCAGCGATCGGTTGAAGAGCATGCATTTAGTTGTACTTGTATTTAAGAGCAGTTGGAGGTTATGGAAGGAGAGTTTTATGGCATTGAAGCTCATCTGGAGGGTAGTTAACACAGTGTCCAAAGAAGGGCCTGAAGTATACAGGATGGTGTCGTCTGCGTAGAGGTGGATCAGAGACTAACCAGCAGCAAGAGCGACATCAGTGATGTATACAGAGAAAAGAGTTGGCCCAAGAATTGAACCCTGTGGCACCACCATAGAGACTTCCAGAGGCCCAGACAACAGGCCCTCCAATTTGACACACTGAACTCTATCGGAAAAGTAGTTGGTGAACCAGGCGAGGCAATCATTTGAGAAACCGAGGCTGTTGAGTCTGCTGATGAGGATGTGGTGATTGACAGTCGAAAGCCTTGGCCAGGTCAATGAATATGGCTGCACAGTATTGTTTCTTATAGTTGGCGGTTAAGATATCGTTTAGGACCATGAGCATGGCTGAGGTGCACCCATGACCAGCTCTGAAACCAGATTGCATAGTGGAGAAGGTACGGTAGGATTCGAAATGGTCGGTAATCTGTTTGTTAACTTGGCTGTCAAAGACCTTAGAAAGGCAGGTTAGGATAGATATAGGTTTGTAGCAGTTTGGGTCAAGAGTGTGTCCCCATTTGAAGAGGGGGATGACCGCAGCTGCTTTCCAATCTTTGGGAATCTCAGACGACACGAAAGAGGTTATACAGGCTAGTAATCGGGGTTGCAACAATTTCGGCAGATCATTTTAGAAAGAAAGGGTTCAGATTGTCTAGCCCGGCTGACTTGTAGGGGTCCAGATTTTGCAGCTCTTTCGGAACAAAAAATGAGTTGCTGTGGGGGGTGCAGTGCTGTTGACCAGGGTAGGGGTAGCCAGGTGAAAAGCATGGCCAGCCGTAGAAAAATGCTTATTGAAATTGTCAATTATAGTGGATATATCGGTGGTGACATGAGCCATGAGAGCCGAAATTGAGCTCAGGTGCATCCGGTTTCCATTGATCATCCTTGAGATGTTTCTACAACTTGATTGGAGTCCACCTATGGTAAATTCAATTGATTGGACATGATTTGGAAAGGCACACACCTGTCTATATAAGGTCCCACAGTTGACAGTGCAAGTCAGAGATGCGCACTGAGACATGATTGTGTCGAAGCACAGATCTGGAAGGGTACCAAAAAATGTAAGCAGCATTGAAGGACTCCAAGAACACAGTGGCCTCCATCATTCTTAAATGGAAGACAAGACTCTTCATAGAGCTGGCAGCCCGGCCAAACTGAGCAATCGGGGGTCTGGCATTCTCTGGATTTATGGTGCTTTCAAGACAATTGGGAACTCGGGAAAAAACAAGATTGAATCATGATGTCAGTGATCTTCAGGTCGGAGCTCTAGAAAGATGCCTGAGTTGGAATTCCGAGTTGGATGACCGTCCAAAATGTATTTTCCTAGTCGGAGCTCAGTTCCAGTTGTCTTGAACTCACTGAAGTCTGAGATTTCCCAGTTCCAAGTTTCCAGTTGTTTTGAACACGGCAGAAGTCATGCTGGATTGACAGTAGGATTGAATGTATTTTCTGGCCCATAGTGTTGAATTCTTATCATTTTAAGCTTGGAAAAGAGACCTTTAAACCCAGGCCACACACCCACTCCACTGAACAGCAGGCTAGTGATTGCTTTGCAACGCTTACAGTTAGTCACTGATTCCTTCCAAACCACTCATTGTTGAATTTGCTATTTTGTCACACAACACAACGCCACAGAAGTTTTGAGGGAGCGTGCAATTGGCATGCTGACTGCAAAAATGTCTACCAGAGATGTTGCCAAATAATTTAATTTTAATTTCTCTAGCATAAATCTCTCTACCATAAACTGCCAACATCATTTTAGAGAATTTGTCTAACCGGCCTCACAACCGCAGACCACATGTATCCACACCAGCCCAAGACCGCCACATCTGGCTTATTCTTCACCTGCGGGATTGTCTGAGACCAGCCACCCAGACAACTGATGAAGCTGAGGAGTATTTCAGTCTGTAATAAAGGCCTTTTGTGTGGAAAAACTCCTTCTGATTGGCTGGGCCTGACTCCCCAGTGGGTGGGCCTGGCTCCCGAGTGGGTGGGCCTAAGCCCTCCGAGACTCACTGATGGCTGCGCCCCTGCCCAGTCATGTGAAATCCATAGATTAGAGCCTAATGAATTTATGAATTATAAAAGATAACCTGACTGTCCCTATATCCTTTAGTAGGAGAAATAATAATAATAATAATAATATTAATAAATGGTATTTTCTTTCTCTCCCTCTCCAGAGGAACCCTTGTCAGAACGGGGGGATGTGCTACTCCATGTGGGATGACTTCACCTGCACCTGCCCCCACAACACTGCAGGGCGGCGCTGTGAGAAAGTCAAGTGGTGTGAGCTAGCCCCCTGCCCCGCAAAGGCGGAGTGCCGCACACTCAACCAGGGATACGGATGTGAGTCATTCTTCCCTAAATCTGCTCGTCGGTCTGTGAGGTAGGACTGGGATTAGGACAGATTAGCCCGTGGTTGTATTAGTGATGATTTACATGGCCGTCTGTCTGCCCTGTCACCCCTATGATTAGCTGTCCTGGAATGAAGACAGAAACAACACTGTCACTCAGAAAAAGCAGAGGATACAGTGTTGTTGTGTCTGCCCAGCACACATTCGCTCATCATTCAGCCTCCTTGTGGTTGATTTTCTATTTATTTGTTAATGTATATTTTTCGCTTTATTCCTACTTTTATTCCATGGTCCATATTCCATCACGTTTGGGACTGATCCTGAGGGTTAAAGCCTTTATTAATTGACCACATATTTACATACATATCCCTTATTTTCCTTCCCAGGCTTCTCCAGCGCTACCTTCCTTGACAACAGCAGTGTACTGTCTTACCGCGGTAATGGCCGTATCCAACGTGGCCTGGCCAGCATCACCGCCAGCCTGCGCACCCGTAAACGTCACGTCGCCATCCTGCATGCCGAGCGTGGGCCGGAGTTTGTGACGGTGTCTGTGCAGCATGGCCTTCTCTTCTTGGAGTTACAGAGTGGGGAGGGCTCGTCCACGGTGTCCCTGAGCAGCCGCGTGGGGGTCAGCGACGGGGATTGGCACAGCGTCCACCTCTTCATGGTCACCCCATGGGCAGAGGTGTCCCGCTGGACCCTAGTGCTGGATGGGGAAGTGGAGGAAGCTGGGAGCTCCAGCAGTGAAGGGGGCAACCTGGACTTCCTCAGGGAGGGGGTGGACATCCAGCTGGGGGGGCTTGGGCCCAAGGCTGGCTGGAGCCTAGAGGGGTGCCTGGGTACTGTGGAGGTGGGGGGCATCGCCCTGCCTTACTACAGCCCCTTAGAGGTCAACCTGCCCGGATTCAGGAGGAGCAGTTCCTTCGGACATCCCCCAACCCACCCCGTAGCGGGTGCAGTGGAGGCCCGGTGTGCCAGCCCAGCCCTTGCATGAATGGAGGTAGCTGTCAGGACCTCTGGAACCTGTTCAACTGTAGCTGTGAGGAGGGCTGGACCGGACGCCGCTGTGAGCGCAACACCGACACCTGCACCTCCAATCCCTGTATCCATGGCAACTGCAGCATTCAGGGGCTGGCATATGAGTGTGCCTGTGAGTTTGGCTACACCGGGGTGGACTGTGAGGAGGAGGTGGATGTGTGTGAGAACCATCTATGCGCTCATGGAGGCACGTGTCTACATGGAGTGGACAAGTACGCCTGTCTGTGTGCAGAGAACTACACCGGACCTTACTGCAAGTGAGTCACATGGGTGGGGTTAGGAATGGAATGGAAAATCATATTTATTTTTATACAGAGGAATGAACACACAACTAAACAGTCACCTTCTTTTTATCTGCAAAGTTTTGTATTCCAAAATTGCAGTCCCTTTGAGTTTAAACACAATTTGCTAAATGTTTAAGTATTAAGTCCACAAATAGGCTTTAATAACCAACAGTTGAAAGAATAACATCATAAAACAATATTTTATGTTTTGAAAACATGGATTCTGCATTTGGAATATTTCAATGAGATAAAAGTATAATCCAAGGATCTCAAAGCAATAGGACACACCAGTGGGACTCCCTTTTAGCTCTATTACACAGTAAGGAAAAAGGAAACCATGTAAATGTTCAGATCTCTGTAAAGCACTTAAACCATGCATGAACTGTGTGTTTTAGTTGCAGCATTTCTGTTCGACTTAACGTCATATATGGCTCTAGTGTGTCGCTGTAGTCTGTGTAGTAACATTGCTGCAGTGTGTCACTGTAGTGCACTGTGTGTGGTGTATTTATCTCCCTGGTGGTTCAGCGCTACTGCCTCTCATCTCCCGTTTGCCTTGGAGCATCATCGAGGGAATGCCTTCATCCATTTATCTTGTAAACACACACTCTCTCTCACATGCACTACCAAACACTCTCTCTTTCTCTCTCGCTCACACACATTCTCTCACATCGCTCCTTCACAAGGGCGTTTTTGAAACAACATCCCTCGCTCGGCAAGCTCGAGTTTCAGACAAGATGTCTATCTTTGCTGGAAAGTTTTCATCCTAAATCATTTTTTTTAAATTCTAAACTCAGCAAAAAAAGAAACGTCCTCTCACTGTCAACTGCGTTTATTTTCAGCAAACTTAACATGTGTAAATATTTGCATGAACATAACAAGATTCAACAACTGAGACATAAACTGAACAAGTTCCACGGAAATTGAATAATGTGTCTCTGAACAAAGGGGGGGTTCAAATCAAAAGTAACAGTCAGTATCTGGTGTGGCCACCAGCTGCATTAAGTACTGCAGTGCATCTCCTCCTCATGGACTGCACCAGATTTGCCAGTTATTGCTGTGAGATGTTACCCCAGTCTTCCACCAAGGCACCTGCAAGTTCCCAGACATTTCTGGGGGGAATGTCCCTAGCCCTCACCCTCCGATTCAACAGGTCCCAGACGTGCTCAATGGGATTGAGATCCGGGCTCTTCGCTGGCCATGGCATAACACTGACATACTTGTCTTGCAGGAAATCACGCACAGAACGAGCAGTATGGCTGGTGGCATTGTCATGCTGGAGGGTCATGTCAGGATGAACCTGCAGGAAAGGTACCACATGAGGGAGGAGGATGTCTTCCCTGTAACGCACAGCGTTGAGATTGCCTGCAATGACAACAAGCTCAGTCCAATGATGCTGTGACACACCGCCCCAGACCATGACGGATCCTCCACTTCCAAATCGATCCCGCTCCAGAGTACAGGCCTCAGTATAACACTCATTCCTTCAACGATAAACGCAAATCTGACCATCACCCCTGGTGAGACAAAAGCGACTCGTCAGTGAAGAGCACTTTTTGCCAGTCCTGTCTGGTCCAGCGACGGTGGGTTTGTGCCCATAGGCGACATTGATGTCTGGTGAGGACCTGCCTTACAATAGGCCTACAAGCCCTCACTGCAGCCTCTCTCAGCCTATTGCAGACAGTCTGAGCACTGATGGAGGGATTGTGCATTCCTGGTGTAACTTGGGCAGTTGTTGTTGCCATCCTGAACCTGTCCCGCAGGTGGGATGTTCGGATGTATCGATCCTGTGCATGTGTTGTTACACGTGGTCTGCCACTGTGATGACGATCAGCTGTCCGTCCTGTCTCCCTGTAGCGCTGTCTTAGGCGTCTCACAGTACGGACATTGCAATTTATTGCCCTGGCCACATCCTCATGCCTCCTTGCAGCAAGCCTAAGGCATGCTCATGCAGATAAGCAGGGACCCTGGGCCTCTTTCTTTTGGTGTTTTCAGAGTCAGTAGAAATGCCTCTTTAGTGTCCTAAGTTTTCATAACTGTGACCTTAATTGCCTGCAGTCTGTAAGCTGTTAGTGTCTTAACGACCGTTCCACAGGTACATGTTCATTAATTGTTTATGGCTCATTGAACAACCATGGGAAACAGTGTTTAAACCCTTTACAATGAAGATCTGTGAAGTTATTTGGATTTTTACGAATTATCTTTGAAAGACAGAGTCCTGAAAAAGGGACGTTTCTTTTTTTGCTGAGTTTATGTATTCTCTCTCTCTCTCTCTCCAGTGATCGCATTGAGGAAATGCCATGGTACATAGACACCAGAAAATTGTAAGTTTTATTATTTGATACTCCTCCCACCTATTTCAAGAAATGACATAACAACCAGCACCAGTGTTTTCCCCCTACATATCCGGACATTGTAAGTCCATCAGAGCAGGACAGAGTCTGTGATGTTTTAAAGTCCTATAGGAGTGGTTTAATGTCCTGTTCTTGAGGAGCAGTCAGGGGTCTAAATGTCTCTATCCTGATCTCCCCCTACATCCTGTAGTCTCCCAGTGGGGAGACAGACAGTACATCCCACTCCCCCTAGTTCACACACACATATTAGTAGACAATAAAACCCTTTACCCTATAACCCCCTGCCCCCCCATTGTTTAACATCAGGTGGTGCTTCTTCTACGCACCACTACTCGCTCAACCCCACTACCTGAAGCAAGACAATGTCCTGCCCCCTTCCCATCGAAATCTCTCTTATGCACACACACCCTCTAGAGGAGTGTGCCTGTCTGATTGTGTGGCCTGTATGTGGTTTTCTCTCCTCAGTAGGCCCAAGCTGCCTGTGTCTGTCTGTGGAGATGCTGCCAGAAACTACATCTGCTTCAACGCAGGGAACTGCACTGAGAGGGACCTGTCTTGCGACTGTCTACCCGGCTTCACTGGACACCGGTAAGAGAAAGAGTTAAATAAAGAAAAGAGAAGGATACAGAGTGAAAAAGGAAAGAAGGCGCTAGAGATAATCTAAAAGTATACCCAGAAAATAGGTGAACTTTGTAAAACATTCATTAGACACAGACCATCTTGACGTTGTGTGTCGTCTCGTTTTTTTTCTGCCTCTGTTTCTATATCTGACCCTCATCCTGCGTGAAGCTGTGAGCAGGAGGTGGATGAGTGCAAGTCCAACCCCTGCCTGAACGGGGGCTACTGCCGAAACCTCATTAACAACTACCACTGTGTGTGTGACATGAGTTTCGCCGGGGACAATTGCCAGGTCGACGTAAGCGACATTTACTTTTACATGGCCGTTCTGTTCTGGCAGAACCTCTTCCAGCTGATCTCTTTCCTCATCCTGAACCTTGATGACGATCCTGTGATCGACTGGGGAGGGCAAGACGACTGAGAGAGAGAGAGAGTGTGTGCTCGCGCGTGTGTTTGTGCATGTGCGTTCGAGTGGTGTATAAACTTGAGATTTATGGTGATGGGTGTTTAAGGTGTTAAATGCCTGTTCAATGAAAAACAGCTATGTTCTAAATAGTGTGAGTGCTGTTATATCTGTGTCTGTGTATTACATTACCACTGGGGTTAGCAGAGAGGATTCTTTAGGGATTAAATCCAGCTGTGACAGCTGACCACTGAGAACTTGAATTAAGAAACAATAGGAGTTGTTCCTGAACTGGGCCAATGAGAAATTGGAGCCCTGGACAAGACTTAATGTCTCTTAGTGTAAAAGTACAACTTAGCAATAGGTTTAATTGTTTTTCTATTGTTCAGGTGAGCCAAGTTTAAATGTATTATCTTCCTTTTCTGACAAGAGCACAGAGCTGTTTTTTTGTGCCTTAAAACAACAATTTTTTTATGGGCAGCAGATTTTTATAAAAAGTGGTGTGATTTTGGAATATCCTCTCTGTTGGATATGACAATATGAATATCCTTTGGGCGATGTTGCTAAACTAACACAGATCAGGTAGCATTATATTGTACATTAGACTAAGCTATACAGAAACTATAATAACGGGTATTTTCCATGGACCAAATGGAAAACAAGACACAGGTTTTGCAATTACACAGAATCGTCAGTGTGGAATCACCATTTCCAAAAGGAATGTTTTGTTATTGAAAAACAAATTCACTTTTGTAAAATAAAAATATATACAGTATTTTCTTGGATGAATCTTGTCTCTGAAAGCAAAATGTCTCACAATATATGGTCAGGCTCATGTCCATTTGATGTTGTGTGTTCCTGGTACTGTGCATACAAATACTGTAAGTGGTGTAGCTAGATGGATTCCCCTAGGCCCTTGAAGGCAGCGAATCACACTTACCGTTTATCAATTTTAAACTAATCAAAATTCTGTCACACGTTCTCTGTTGTTGTCTATACCTGTCTATGTCCGTCCGTCCGTCCGTCGGTCGTCCGTCCGTCTGTCTGTATACAAAAGTATGTGGACACCACTAGACAATAGAATGGCCTTCCTGAAGAGCATAGCATACCTTTCCAACAGGTCAGTTCGTCACATTTCTGCCCTGCTAGGGCTGCGTTGGTCAACTGTAAATGATGTTATCATGAAGTGGAAGGTCCAAACAACCTCTGGAAGCAACATCAGCACAAGAACTGTTCGTCGATTTCCATGGCCGAGGAGCCGAACACAAGCTTAAGATCACCATGCGCAATGCAAAGCGTCGGCTGGAGTGGTGTAAAGCTCACCCCCATTGGACTCTGGAGCAGTGGAAACGCGTTCTCTGGAGTGATGAATCACGCTTCCCCAACTGGTGAAGTCTGACAGACTAATCTGGGTTTGGCGGATGCCAGGAGAACGCTACCTGCCCCAATGCATAGTGCCAACTGTAAAGTTTAGTGGAGAGTAAAAATGTTTTCATGGTTCAGGCTAGGCCCCTTAGTTGCAGTGAAGGGAAATCTACCACCACAGCATACAATGGCATTCTAGACGATTCTGTGCATCCAACTTTATATCAACAGTTTGGGGAAGGCCCTTTCCTGTTTCAGCATGACAATGCCTCCGTGCACAAAGTGAGGTCCATACAGAAATGCTTTGTCGAGATCGGTGTGGAAGAACTTGACTGGTCTACACAGAGCCCTGACCTCAACCCCATTGAAAACTGACTTCGAGCCAGGCCTAATTGCCCAACATCAGTGCCCGACCTCACTGTTCCAACAACTAGTGGAAAGCCTTCCCAGAAGAGTGGAGGCTATTATAACAGCAAAGGGGGGACCAAATCCATATTAATGCCCATGATTTTGGAATGAGACGTTCGACGAGCAGGTGTCCACATACCTTTGGCCATGTAGTGAATCTTGCTCTCGATGGGTCTGTGTCCGTTCTGAGGTGTTCTGTCATGTCTTACTTTTTTAAACCACTTTCTGTCTTCAAATAAACATTTCCTGTTTTTTCATCCTCATCTGTTGTTTATCCTCCTTTCACTACCTGTCTTAATTTATCCAACATTTTGTCTTCCAGTCCTAATTCTTTCTCCGCCTCAATGATCTGAGAAAATAAAGCAGTAGGTTTTGGAGAAAGTTGGATGGCTAAAGCTTGCCATCAGAAACGGCTCCAAAACATCCCACTTGGCAAAAACTGGTTGACTCAATGTAGATTCCACATCATTTCAACAACAACAATTCTATGTGATGACGTTAAATCAACGTGGAAAACTGATTGGATTGCAAAACGTCATCAACAGAAGGGAATATTTTTCTAAATCCAATGGCACGGTGACATTTGTTGTTGATTTCACGTTGAATTCACGTTAGTTGACAATTAATCAAACGTAAATTGAAAAAATGTTGTGGAACTGATGCCTGTGCCCAGTAGGAAGTGTCCTGTAGCTGTCACTGCTCTAGGACTGGTGACAGTGGAAAGTCAACCCCTGAAGCTGCCACTAAATGTCACTTCAACACTCTGCCATGACTTTACCTCTCTTGTCACCGTTTCAGAGTGCTCGAACCTACACTTGCCAACAGTTAATTCCACTGGTCATAGACTTGTCAATGTAAGTCCCGGGCAGAGGTGTGTGTGTCTGTTTATGTACGGGCAGACATAGACCCATTGGTGTAAGTACTCCATGGGTTTTCCGGTGAGCTGTGTGGCACGGCTGTTAGATAGAGATGGTGCTTGGCCAGCTAAAAGCTGCCTTTGTTTCCATCTGAAGTGCAACTCAGCATTGATCTGGTGGCGTACCTGCAGGTTGGGACTGTTTCACAGAAATGCACAAGGGCAGCTTAACTGGCAGACATGCTCGTTCCTCTAGAGACAGTCACACACACACACGTATACTGTATATATAGGCACACAGTACAGGACACATCTACCTGTCAGACACCTAGGTGCTGAGATGCGCACTGTGTAGCTGCAGTAGGGAGAGACTGTGTGTGGGGGCTTGCTCTGCCATAGAAACTGCTTAGAATGCAGACTGGTTAGAGAGTAGAGTCCTGAACTTGTCTGCCTCTGACTGATGAAGACCCTTGGCGATGGAGTTCTCTGGGTCTGGGTACTCTGTGTTACGTTCACTCTGAGAGTAAACCCGTCTCATCTGACAGGTAAACAAACAACATATTATTGTTGAAACAAGACAGAGTAGTATGGTTCCGGAATGTTGTTGAGGTGTTATTGTTTTCATTAAGGAATGTTTTACAGGAGTACCACAAGGGCATGTTGCTAACTCTTTACCTGTGTGAAGGGAAGTAACTGTTGACTTGTTTTAACTGGACATATCTCCCAGAAGCTCCTCAGCTTGGCTCCAATATGATACCAGGCAATATGACATGTGTAAGGGCATTTTGGCGGTGGCTCGGTATGATGGCACGTTTTGTCAAAATCATCAGATATACAACACACAGATTGCTGTGAATCAGTGTCAAAAACAGTGATGATTTCACTTACATATTCGGTCATTAGGAAAATGCTATGATTTTGTGTTGTTTGATGGTTGTCTGTGGTTTGGATTCAGATTGTGTTTACACAGTGTGTGTGTGTTTCTGGGTGTGTTGATGCGACCCTGCGTGTGGGATTCTCCTCTGACGGAGCGTAACCCCAGGTGTCTTGCACATGGCGGCGATGCTTGTGCCGTGTGTGGTTGGCATGATGATAGTCCTGTTGCTGGCGTTAGTCGCAGCCAAAATCTGTGAGCAGCAGCAGAAGGAGGCAGGGTTCACCCCTCCAGTCTCCTACCCAGTCTGGGTCAGTCCCTGGTACGAGCTCTACTGCCTACGAGAACAGATCCCTCATGACGCTGGTAGAGCACTAGTGTCTGTTGTGCTGCTGCTGGCCCTGGTCAGTACCTCCGTGGGCCTGGTGGTGGTGCTGAACCGGAGGGCCATCCACGGCACCTACAGCCCCAGCCGATAGGAGAAAGAGGGATCTCACATAGAGATGTGGACATAGCCCATCCGACACTCATGGAGAGACTCATATAGAAGACTGGGGCCAGTTCCAAACCCACCACTCAACACTGTCCTGACATTGTTCCATTGAGAGACTCATATAGGAAACACACTCACGGCCTGGACCCAGTTTCAAACCCATCACGGCTTTTCCAACAGTCTTGAAGGTGTTCCCACATATGCTGAGCACTAACTGTTTTTCCTTCATTCTGCAATCTAACTCATCCCAATCCACCTCAATTGGGTTGAGGTCGGGTGATTGTGGAGGCCAGGTCATCTGATGCAGCACTCCATCACTCTCCTTCTTGGTCAAATAGCCTTACACAGCCTGGGAGGTGTGTTGGGTCATTGTCCTGTTGAAAAGCAAATATTAGTCCCACTAAGCGCAAACCAGCTGGGATGGCGTATCACTGCAGAATGCTGTGGTAGCCATGCTTGTTAAGTGTGCCTTAAACTCTAAATAAATCACTGTCAGTGTCACCAGCAAAGCACCATCACACCTCCTACTCCATGCTTCACTGTGGGAACCAAACATGCGTAGATTATCCGTTCACCTACTCTGCGTCTCACAAAGATACGGCGGTTGGAACCAAAAATCTCAAATTTGGACTCATCAGACCATCAGTCTCAAATATAAAATATATTTTTATTTGTTTAACACTTTTTTGGTTACTATATGATTCCATATGTATTATTTCATAGTTTGGATGTCTTCACTATTATTCTACAATGTAAAAATAAAGAAAACCCTTGATTGAGTAGGTGTGTCTGTATATACAGTGCCTTCAGAAAGTATTCAGACCCCTTAATTCTAAAAATTGATTTATGTTCGATCGGGTTCAAGTCCGGGCTCTGGCTGTGCCACTCAAGTATATTCAGAGACTTGCCCCGAAGCCACTCATGTGTTGCCTTGGCTGTGTGCTTAGGGTCGTTGTCCTGTTGGAAGGTGAACCTTCACCCAAGTCTGAGGTTCTGAGCACTCTGGAGCAGGTTTTTATCAAGGATCTCTATTTACTTTGCTCCATTCATCTTTGCCTCCATCCTAACAAGTGTCCCAGTCCCTGCCGTTGAAAAACATCCCCACAGCATGATGCTACCACCACCATGCTTCACTGTTTGGCATTCAGGCCAAATAGTTCAATCTTGGTTTCATCAGACTAGACAATCTTGTTTCTCATGGTCTGAGAGTCTTTAGGTGCCTTTTGGCAAACTCCCAAGTGGGTTGTCATGTGCCTTTTACTGAAGAGTGGCTTCCATCTGGTCACTACCATAAAGGCCTGATTTGTGGAATTCTGCAGAGATGGTTTTCCTTCTGGAAGGTTCTCCCATCTCCACAGAGGAACTCTATAGCTCTGTCAGTGACCATCGGGTTCTTGGTCACCTCCCTGACCAAGGTCCTTCTCCCCCGATTGCTCAGTTTGGCTGGGCGGTCTGCTCTAGGAAGAGTGCTTCCAAACTTCTTCCATCTAAGAATGATGGAGGCCACTGTGTTCCTGGGGATCTTCAATGCTGCAGAAATGTTTTGCTACCCTTCCCCAGATTTGTGCCTCGACACAATCCTGTCTTTGAGCTCTACTGACAATTCCTTCGACCTCATGGCTTGGTTTTTGCTCTGACAACTGTGGGACCTTATATAGACAGGTGTGTGCCTTTCCAAATCATGTCCAATCAATTGGATTCACCACCAGTGGAATCCAATCAAGTTGTAGAAACATCTCAAGGATGATCAATGGAAACTGGATGCACCTGAGCTTAATTTCGTAAATGTAAATAAGGTATATATGTTGTTGTTTTTTTAATAAATTTGCTAAAATTTAGAAAAACCTGTTTTTGCTTTGTCATTATGGGGTATTGTGTGTAGATTGCTGAGGATTCTTTTTTTTACTTAATCCATTTTAGAATAAGGCTGTAAACATAACAGAAACAGCAGAAAGTCAACAGTGTTTTAGCAAACTTATGAACATATGCTTGTATGTCCAAAGGCCTGTGTTACATCAAAGAGAACATCCCATTCAAATGATGCTAGTTTATTTTATTAATTTGGGACTGTAATGAGTGTATGGAGTAGGCTGGACTATTGTTGGTTTTGAATGTGACAGTATTCTAACCGGTTTGGTATCTCCTACATGGCTATCAGATATTTATGGATCTCACTATCTTATAATCAGTTATAATAATAACAGTAATTTCACTGGTAGGCTCAATTGAATAAATCTTTGTCTCCCCTGAAATGCATTTCGTTGCACTAATATAAAGCATTACTGAGGATGCAGTAGCATGTCTAGCCACCAGATGGCAGTGTGTCTCTATGTTGAACTATCCATTAACATTCTCTGAGATGGGAAACAGAGAAGAGTGAGGCAGATGTCTATCCCCTGCTGCTGCTAGTGGCTTACCACCATATCACCTGCAAACATCAGATTTGGTCAGATAAAGGCATACCTACAGTTAGTGGTGTGCTGCCTCATAGTCACCAATGGTCAAATAAGTACTGTCTTCATCTTATAGTGTGTGTGCGTGTGCGTGTGTGTGTGTGTGTGTGTGTATGTGTTTGCCTTGCGTGTTAGCTGCAGTGGTTTGGGCTATCTCTGGCGGTGTGGTTGTTTGACTGACTGACAGACTCCTTAGGAGGACAGCCTAGAGCTCTGCCTCTCGCCCTGCATCTACACACTCACTGTGTGTCGTCGTATCTCGACACAGAGAATGCTAGTCATGGCTTTGTTTTGCAGGGATAAATACAAAACTCATACAATGCCACAAAATAGAGCAGTACCACACTACACAATACCACACACCACCTACACCTAGAAACAGGCATACGCGACCTAGGATACAGGGATAGGAATGACACACAGCCACAGTGGGGTTATTATAGACGGGAATTACACTGAGACGACATAGTTGGAGAGCTGAAGATCGGAACCAGGAGCAGTGTGTCCTCTCCCTCCATTTCTCTCCTCTATAGGAGCTGAACGAAAGGTAAGACAATTAACATAGCACGTCGATGGATACCCTGAAGAAAGACATACTTCCATGACACTCTCTCTCCCCACAGCGACAGATCTGGTACATTCACCGGAATAAAGAAGCTTCTTCTCCCTCCCAGCACCATTAAATGTTGATGTACGGTATCAAAAATATATAACAAGTATGGATGAATACATATTTCAGCTGAAACAGTAAAGCGCTATCATATTCACTCACATAGGCTACATATGCTGCTGTGTGTGTGGGTGCGTGCATGCGTGTGTTTGAGGGATCCCATAAGGGATGCCAAACGTATTCCTGATACAGTGTGAGAAATGCATACATTTTTTTTATGTGTGCATACAGAGACGCGCAGCCATGCGTTTCTCTTCCATCATTCTATTCCTCTCCTTTTCTAGTAGAGGCCTCCCTGGAGATAATGCCTTGCACTGGCAGGCCTGATCCAACACACAAACACGGACGTGCACATACACGGGCGCACACACACACACATCGCAGCATTCTCTCTCACTCTCTCCCTTCCTCCATCCCTCCCTCCATCCATCCATTCCTCTCTCCCTTCCAGTGGACACAGGGAGCTGCCAGTCATTCCAGCAGCAGCTCTTCTATTCTTGTCAGACAATAGCTCTGCAGGATTTTCGACAATTCATGCCTCTTAAATACTGTATACTCATGCTCTGTAGCTCTCATTTGCATCCATTCATATTTCACTACAACTGCCCCCACAATAACAATACACTGCCACATTACTGACCACACTGAGTATGGAACAAAGTATCTGAAGAGTTACAGTGCCTTCAAAAATGATTCACACCCCTTGACTTCTTACAGACTGAATATGAAATTGATTACATTTACCTAGCATACACATAATAACCCACACTGTCAAAGTGGAAAATATGTTTTTGGCAACGTTTGCAAATTAAATAAAAAATGAAAAGATGAAACGTCTTGAGTCTTTGTTAAGGCAAGCCTAAAAAAGTACAGTAGTAAAAATGTTCTTAAACAAGTCACATAAGTTCTGGTCCCTCAGTAGAGCAGTGAATTTCAAACATAGATTCAACCAAAAAGACCAGGGAGCTTTTCCAAAGCCTCGCAAAGAAAGGATGGGTAAAAATAAAAAAAGAAGACATTGAATATCCCTTTGAGCATGGTCAAGTTATTAGTTACACTTTGCGTTGGGTATCAATACACCCAGTCACTACAAAGATACAGGCATCCTTCCTAACTCAGTGGCCGGAGAGGAAGGAAACTGCTCAGGGATTTCACCATGAGGCCAATGGTAACTTTAAAACAGTTACATAGTTTAATGACTGTGATCTGAGAATTGATCAACAACATTGTAGTTATTCCACAATGCTAACCTAATTGACAGAGTGAAAAGAAGGAACCCTTTAGAGAATACAAATATTCCAAAACATGCATCCTGTTTATAACATGGTGCTAAGGTAATACTGCAAAAAAAGTGGCAAAGCAATTCACCTTTTTGTCCTGAACACATTACTGAGTACCACTCTCCATATTTACAAGCACAGCAGTGGCTGGATCATGTTATGGGTATGCTTGGGGAGTTTTCAGGATAAAAAAATAAATGGAATGGAGCTAAGCATAGGCAAAATCCTAGAGGAAAACCTGGTTCATTCTGCTCTCCGGAAAACAGAAAGGAAAATGTTGCACACTACTGCTCAGGCTCCCAGGTGATATTTATTTACAGGCATCATCAGGCATCCATATCCCATGTGGGGGTGGAAGGTCCTATATATAGGGGCAGTATTCAGTGACATCACTTCCTGAAACAGGAGGTAAAAAATGTATAACATAGTTTCATTCTGCTTTCCACCAGACACTGGGAAATTAATTCCCCTTTCAGCATAGCAATAACCTCAATCACAAGGCCAGAAATACACTGGAGTAGCTTATCAAGATGACATTGAATGTTTCTGAGTGGCCTAGTTACAATTTTGACTTAAATCGTCTTGAAAATCTATGGCAAGACTTGAAAATGGCTGTCTAACAGCCAGCTTGAAGAACAAAAAAAAAGAATAATGTGCAAATATTGTATAATCTAGGTGTGCAAAGCTCTTAGAGACTTAGCCAGAAAGACTCACCGATGGAATTGCTGCCGAAGGTGATTCTAACATTTGTGCAAAAATTTATAAAAAAAAACATGTTTTCACTTTGTCATTATGGGGTATTGTGTGTAGATGGGTGAGAAAAACAATCTATTTAATATATTTAGAATTTTGAACATAACAAAATGTGGAATAAGTCAAGGAGTATGAATACTTTCTGAGGAAACAGTATATGAGTCTATATTTTATTAGTTAGGACTGTATTGCGGAAGTGCGATTATAGTGCACTTTAAATGCAAAGGAAATGTTCCTACGTTCACGAATATTGCAATCATGTTAAACGCTCATTTCTATTGCGGTATAATGCAGATCTTCCTCGTTACTGATTTCATCTAGCCCCTAGTTATCAATTACAATGATTCATTTTAAATAAAATCAAGGTTTATTGGTTGTGTACACATTTTTTTTATTTAACCTTTATTTAATTAGTCAAGTCAGTTAATGAGAACACATTCTTATTTACATTGACAGCCTAACGGGGAACAGGGGGTTGAATGCTTTGTTCAGGGGCAGAACGACAGATTTTGACCTTGTCAGCTCGGGGATTTGATCCAGCAACCTTTCATTCACTGGCCCAACACTCTAACCACTATGCTACCTGCTGCCACAAACATTTGCAGATGTTACTGCTGGTGCAGTGAAGTGCTTGTGTTTCTAGCTCCAACAGTGCAGTAACAGAAAGCAATACACACATAATCAAAAAAGTAAAAAATTAACAAATATCAGAACGAGCAATGTTATACATATATAATGGTGTGTTTAGACAGTATGGATAGTATATGAATAGAAAAGGTGTGTACAGCAGTAGTTAAATATAGGTTCCTGGATATTACGATGTATTGAGACATATCTTTCTTATTTATATAAATAATATTGGTCTCTCTTTTAAAACTTGTAATATTCATTTACATGCAGACAATAATGTTATGTATGCCATAGGTGCCCAAAGTAAACTGCCTATTACTAAGGCCCAGAAGCTGTGATATGCATATAATTGGTAGCATTGAATAGTAAACACTCTAAAGTTTCCAAAACTGTTAAAATAATGTACAGTATGTGAGTATAATAGAACAGAAATGGCAGCTCACCTCTGATTACGATGGCTGGGAATGGGAATATAAAGGAGGTCCTCCCAGATTGCAGTTCCTAGGGCTTCCACTAGATGTCAACAGTCTTTAGAAAGAGTTTCAGGCTTGTTTTTTGAAAAATGAGCTAGAATTTGTAGTTTTTCTAAGTGGCTCCCATTTTGGCTGTAGTGTTTGTTGTGCGTTCCGGTGAGGGCTTGCACTTCATTATGTATCTCCGGTAATGGTCTCCGGTATTCTCCATCTTAAATGTTATCGTTTATTTACATATTAGGGTACCTGAGGATTGATTAGGAATGTTGTTTGATATGTTTGGAAGAAGTTTATTGGTAACTTACGGGATTTATTTGTATGCATTTTGATCGAGGGAAACCGGTGGATTACGGAGTCAAGCTCGCCAATGATACTTACTGTTTAGGGATATAAGGGACTTTATCGAACAAAAGTAAAAAAAATTATGTAGCTGGGACCCTTGTGATTGCAACCAGATGAAGATCTTCAAAGGTAAGTGATTTATTCTATCGCTATTTCTGACTTTCGTGATGCATCTGCTTGGTTGGAAAATGTATGTAATGCTTTTGTGTGCGGGGCGCTGTCCTCAGATAATCTCATGGTGTGCTTTTGCCATAAAGCCTTGACGAAATGGCTGGATTAACAAGAAGTTAAGCTTTTAAATGATGTATGACACTTGTATTTTCATGAATGTTTAATATTACGATTTCTGTCATTTGAATTTGGCACTCTGCAATTTCACCGGATGTTGTCGAGGTGGGACGCTAGAGTCCCAATGACCCGTAAGAAGTTAATGGTTCTCCCATCGATCAGGTTCCCACCTATAAATATCTGGGCTTTTGGATTGACAAGGAGACAACGTTTAAAAAACATACTGATGAGTTAGCTAAAAAGCTAAGATTTAAAGTGGGCTTTGTTTTATAAAAAGACCTTGCCTCTCCATAACACAGGAGGTTGGTGGCATCTTGATTGGGGAGGACGGGCCCGTGGTAATGGCTGGAGTGGAATGAGTGGTTTCCATGTGTTTGATGCCATTCCATTTGCTCTGTTCCAGACATTATTATGAGCTGTCTTCCCCTCAGCAGCCTCCACTGCTCCCTAAACAGCAGGAAGTAGATTGTATCATCAACTTTCCTGCCAGTTCTTGACTATGGTGACACAATTTACCAGAATGCAGCAGCCACTACTCTTAACCTTTGGAAGCCGTCTACCTTAGTGCCCTTTGCTTTATCACAGGTGACAGTTTTAATACTCATCACTGCATCCTCTATCAAAAGGTTGGCCGGTCCTCATTAAAGTCCCGCAGATCACTTCACTATTTCCTTATTGTTTACAAAGCTATCGACCTACCTAACTTTGTTTTTGAAGTATAAAAACATGAGCTACCAAACCCGCCAATCAGTCATGGGTGAACATGGAGTACAGGAGGGGGCTGAGCACGCACCCCTGTGGGGCCCCCATGTTGAGGATCAGCGTGGCGGAGGTGTTGGTCCAACAGCCTTGCGAGGGTTATCATGCTTAAATGACTTACTCACATTGGCCACGGAGAACCAGAGCACACACTTTATAACTGATTGTAAATAACAAACTGATAAATATGGACATTTGACAGTCTTTTTACCCTGAAATCAAACTGAAAGAAAGGTTATATATTTCCTGCTGTAAACAGCAAGTCTGAGTAAGAAGATGCAGACAAACCCAGTGGTCTGATAGTAATACACACACAGCTCTGCTCTGAATGGCCATTTATAAATTTGGACAGCAGTTCACTGACCTATTACTAACAAGAGACACACACACACACAGAGACACACACTAATGAGGCGCAAAGTCACTGCCATTCATCCAACCACTTATCTCCTGACCGACCGCACTTGACCACTTGAGCCTGATTACACCACAGTTCACTAACGTTCAGGCTGACTAACTACAGTCCACTGTACTTAGAGTAAGTATAACTACATACCATACTGTAGCTTCAACATGGAGGACTTTTTACACTTGCTCTATCCTCTGTTCAAACTGGGGGGGGGAGTAAAAAATGTCAGCTCACAACCAAATGACCACTTTAAACAGAAGGGACAGACTCTTTACCTCTTTTTGATTAAACAATTAAGCAAAATATAATTCAAAGCACACAGTGCTTCCAATAGGTCAACTCCAAGGAATTTTCAATGGCCCAGTGAAAATCAAATCCACAAAATATCCAGTACACACAAGCAGACCAACCCACAGACTCCTGCCTGAGCGAGTCAACCTTAATGTCTACGTTATGAGGGCGCGAGCCTCCACGTAGCCGTGATTGGTCTGTATCAGCACGTGGGCCTGTGTGACAACAAATGTAGTAGTCAGAATGGATCACAACTTGTAGTGAACTTTAAAGTAATTCACAGTGGGGATCGAAATGTATCATAATATTTTAGAGTCCAAAACAGGGTCCATAAAAAAATGTTGGGCCATTCTGGTGATCATAATTTACATAGGCTTCCTAGGTCAGACCAGGGCTTTTGGCACCACTAGGTTATTAGGCAGTAGACGACCAGCTGAGCTCCTGACTTCATGCTCCAGCCGGGCACTGGGGGCCTGTTTAAGACAAAACCTTGGATCAGTTTTTAGTCACCCTACTATGGACTACAGCTGACCACCACTAGTCAAGGGTTTCTATGGTGACTAGTCCAGCTTTGCATGAGAGAACGAGAGCGAAAGAGAGAGATAGCGAATTGGAGAGACTTCTCTACCACATTGCCTCTCAAGACAAGTGGTAGACCGTTCAAAATATAGTTGAATTACACAATATATGATGTCCCACGATATACGCTTGCTGTTATTCCAGAAAGCTCACCAGGCAGTATGTGGCTGAGCGATGAGGAGATCTTGATAATTTATTGTTAAAACGAGAGGCTGCCTGGATCTTTAACTTAAAGACCCTTGCTCCCTTCGGTCTCAAAGTAGACTTTGATCTGAAGCCATTTTTGTGATTATTGTGACTTTGCCATTGTAATTGTTTGTAAGCTTGTGTAGTCAAATTCATTTATGATCATATGCTATCCATTTGTTGTTTGTATGCTGTTCTTTGTATGCCATTTTAATATTTGATAATTAACCAATGATATTAGGCCACGCTTGGCCATGATTACAGACACCTGTGTCTTTTGACACTACAGAAACGAGTCATCCCGCAGTGTTTGTGATTATACCCTGATGAAGACAGCTTGGCTGTCAAAACGTTGGTAATTAATTTTTTTGCAGCTGAGCTCCTAGAGTGTGCGGCTCTCTTTTATTTTCAAGTTTTCTACTCCGCTAGCCAGCACCTCGCCTAAATAGGTGCGTTTCTTTTTCTTCTAGATTGAGCGATGAGGAGAAACTGAAATGTTTTTTTTGTCCATTGTGAATTCCCATTTGCATAATATTTAGATACCATGTGTTTGCCAAATAAACCATGAGTGTTTGATGGTAGATTTAAGTTGTCTGTGGTTTTTTTATTCTCACTGTTACTTTTTCACTATTATGATTTGCATGCATTTCACTGGTCATCCCCAAAGCAAACTCCTCTTTGGCCGCCTTTCCTTCCAGTTCCCTGCTGCCAATGACTGGAACTAATTGCAAAAATCACTGAAGCTGGAGTCGTATAGCTCCCTCACTAACTTTAAGCAACAGCTGTCAGAGCAGCTTAACGATCATTGCACCTGTACACAGCCCATCTGTAAATAGCCCACCCAACTACCTCATCCCACATTTTTTTTTCTTTAAAAAAAATTGTTTTTCTCCTTTGCACCCCAGTATCTCTACTTGCAGATTAATCTTCTGCACATCTATCACTCCAGTGTTTAATTGCTAAATTGACATTTCGCCACTATGACCTATTTAATGCCTTTACCTCCCTAATCTTACTACATTTGCACACACTCTATATAGATTTTTATTGTGTTATTAACTGTATGTTTGTCCCATGTGTAACTCTGTTTGTGTCGCTTTGCTTTATCTTGGACAGGTAGCAGTTGTAAATGAGAACTTGTTCTCAACTGGCCTACCTGGTTAAATAAAGTTGAAATATTATTTTTTGCTAGACTGGATTCAAATGCCTTCTGTTAAATTTGTGCATTTATTTATTTTTATGTTATGTATATATTTTTTTTACTGCTCTAGGGATATAATTGTTTTATTTACTATTATGTGTTGGTTTTTATCTTAAATTAATTCATTCTTAATGCAATGCGCACTGCAGAGAACACCGGAAGAATTATCACTGAATTATTGTAGTGTTTGTTTGTGTCAATTAATCCCGCAAGAGATGGGTTGCCAGCTGGCGATTTGACACGAAAAGAAAACAATATTCATGAATTCATACACACACTCCTGTCTATTACACCGTCAACATTTAACTTCACATGTTGGAACGATATGACATTCTGATTTAAGAGGAAATATACTATACTTGTGCTGAAAAATATCTTAACGCTGACTGCTTTGTTCTATTGTTTCTTACTATGCTTTAAAAAAACGCTTTTGGTCGCTCTGCTAAAATACTTTGTTTTACATATGAGTTCTGCAACTAATTCCAGGTTAGATTATCACGGGAGGGAACATTCTTCCTCTCCTTTTGGTCTTAGGCACTCCAGGCTCGAACTGACTGTTTATTCAAAATATATTTGTTCTGGACTGTCAATATTTGGTTGTCGGAACTAACACCAGTAAACCAAAAACGGGTGTTTAGTGATACCTCTTCACAGGGTCCCTCACCCACTATTCTAATCTCTCCCGTGAGTACCGCTTTGTGAATGAGCTGAAGACCTTGATCTGGGCCCAGTCACTGCAGCGAGAGGTACACTGACCTGGCCACTGTAGACAACAGACATGATCGTAGACAGGGGTTACAATATGATGTTATGAACAGCTGCAGGGGGTCTATGGTAGGCAGTGACTGGAGTGATGGCGAAACAAGTAACACGGAGTCCTGTGTGGTCATGACGAAATGTCTGACAGCAGATATTCCAGTGAACATTTATTCATCAGCTACGAGGGTGAGAATCAATTCATATTTTCTGCTCTCAAAAGCTACAATCACCCAGACACTTTTACAATTGAGCGCTTATTTATACTGATTTATAAAAACACAACAGTATTTCAACTGCTTATCCAGCATTCACAAACCATTTAAGGGAGACAAATGTAAAGTCTGGATTGTGCTGTACATACTTTCTCACATACAGCTCAACTACAGCAGAATAATGTTTACATAGGAGAGGCTATGGGCTGCAGAGCGGTTTAAAGCTACTGCAGTGCAGAGACAACCCCACAGACCTGGCCAGCGTGAGTAACCAGGATGAGAACGACGAGATAGCTGGTGACCCGGTGGTGTGGATTAGCCTGTACAGGACGTGGTCAAACTGGATCGAGTGACAACCCCAGTAACTGTCTATTCTGGCCACTGGGCGGAGAACTGTGTCGCATTTGGCATCAAGGGCAGATGGGTACTGTGACACCGAAAAGGCCTTCTTTTGCTGCGGGGGTGAGTGATCTCCTCTACAGTGAGAAACCGGGCTTTCCTGCAAAACGCAAAATAAATATACTCCTTTACAGAATATTAAGCATAGATAATCTCCCCCTGTAACACGAAATGGCTTAATGCCATAGATTCAAATCAAACACGACCTTTATCTGACTCATATGATGTGCTAAAAGATCAATCATATTCCACAAATCATGGTGGTGGTTAATTCATTCCATTTGATGCCATTTCAATGAATTCCATTTAAAACATTCCTGTTTATTCCTTAGCCTCCAAAAACCAAGAGGCATTTCATGAGAGTGGAGCTGACCCCAGACTCTAATCTGGAACTGAATGATCCTGCTGTGAAGGAGGCCATCTTACAGCAGGCAAGTCTCAACCTCTTTATCAACGGCCAGCTAACTAAGAACACATGCAGTCACTTTAAATAAAATAAGTGTCCAATATATAGACAGAGTAGACCTACAGTATAAAACGATTGGAAGTCACTGAATCATCCCACTGTATCCTCATACAGGGCTCAGACATCAATATAATTTTATTGAAATGGTGTGGAAACAATGTTGATTCAACCAGTGTATGCCCAGTAAGATGTAATTAGACACTTCTGTTCAGATAAAGATGACACTGGAAGATAAAGGGAAGACTGGTATCTGTATAGACACCAGTTGTTTCCCACATGATGATTGTATAAGGAATCATTGTTACTGTTGTGCAGTCTCTATTATTACAACTATAAACTGAAAATACATATGGTGAAAATATATGAAAAGGGTAATATTCTTTGATGAGGTAAATAGATACTCAAAAACGGTTTGAGTCAACATTGTTTCCACACAACAACAAAAAATATACACCATCGTTCAAAAGATTGGGGTCACTTAGAAATATCCTTGTTTTTGAAAGAACAACTTTTTTTTTTTTTTTTAAATAACATCAAATTGATCAGAGATACAGTGTAGACATTGTTAATGTTGTAAATTACTTTTGTAGCTGGAAATGGCATTATTGAAATGGCATATCTACATAGGCGTACAGAGGCAATTATCAGCAACCAACCAAGTTTATAATTTTAAAAGGCTAATAGCTCATTAGAAAACCCTTTTGCAATTGTTAGCACAGCTAAAAACTGTTTCTCTGTCCAGTGTCTGTGTTCTTTTGCCCATCTTAATCTTTTCTTTTTATTGGCCAGTCTGAGACATGGCTTTTTCTTTGCAACTGCCTAGAAGGCCAGCATCCCGGAGTCGCCTCTTCACTGTTGATGTTGAGACTGGACAGAGGAACTCTGCCTAGAAGGCCAGCATCCCGGAGTCGCCTCTTCAATGTTGATGTTGAGACTGGACAGAGGAACTCTGCCTAGAAGGCCAGCATCCCGGAGTCACCTCTTCAATGTTGAGACTGGACAGAGGAACTCTGCCTAGAAGGCCAGCATCCCGGAGTCGCCTCTTCACTGTTGATGTTGAGACTGGACAGAGGAACTCTGCCTAGAAGGCCAGCATCCCGGAGTCGCCTCTTCACTGTTGATGTTGAGACTGGACAGTTTCTTGGCAATTTCTCGCATGGAATAGCCTTCATTTCTCAGAACAAGAATAGTCTAACAAGTTTCAGAAGTAAGTTCTTTGTTTCTGGCCATTTTGAGCCTGTAATCGAACCCACACATGCTGATGCTCCAGATACTCAACTAGTCTAAAGAAGGCCCGTTTTAATGCTTCTTTAATCAGCACAACAGTTTTCAGCTGTGCTAACATAATTGAAAAGGGGTTTTCTAATGATCAATTAGCTTTTTTAAATGATAAACTTGGATTAGCTAACACAACGTGCCATTGGGACATAGGAATGATGGTTGCTGATAATGGGTCTCTGTACGCCTATGTAGATATTCCATATCAAATCTGCTGTTTCCAGCTACAATAGTCATTTTCAATGTCTACACTGTATTTCTGATACATTTTATGGATTTTTTTAATGGACAGAAAATGTGCTATTCTTTCAAAAACAAGGACATTTCTAAGTGACCCCAAACTTTTGAACGGTAGTGTAGATGTGATCATGCTGAATCAACATGGTAAACTGATTAGATTTTTTTTAAAGTAATCAATATAAGGGAATTTTGTATTTTTTTCAACCATCTTTTAACCTAAATCCAATGACATGGTGATATTGTTTGTTGGTTTTACGTTTTCTTTTTACCTTTACTTAACTTGGCAAGTGAGTTAAGAACAAATTGTTATTTTGAATAACGTCTAGGAACAGTGGGTTAACTGCCTTGTTCAGGGGCAGAACGACAGATTTTTACCTTGTCAGCTCAGGGATTCGACCTTGCAACCTTTCGGTTATTAGTCCAACGCTCTAACCACTAGGTTGGCTACCTGCCGTTAGTTGACAACTCAACCAAATGTAAATCAAAACTAGACGTTGAACTGATGTCTGTGCCCAATGGGTATATACAGTGCCTTGCGAAAGTATTCGGCCCCCTTGAACTTTGCGACCTTTTGCCACATTTCAGGCTTCAAACATAAAGATATAAAACTGTATTTTTTTGTGAAGAATCAACAACAAGTGGGACACAATCATGAAGTGGAACGACATTTATTGGATATTTCAAACTTTTTTAACAAATCAAAAACTGAAAAATTGGGCGTGCAAAATTATTCAGCCCCTTTACTTTCAGTGCAGCAAACTCTCTCCAGAAGTTCAGTGAGGATCTCTGAATGATCCAATGTTGACCTAAATGACTAATGATGATAAATACAATCCACCTGTGTGTAATCAAGTCTCCGTATAAATGCACCTGCACTGTGATAGTCTCAGAGGTCCGTTAAAAGCGCAGAGAGCATCATGAAGAACAAGGAACACACCAGGCAGGTCCGAGATACTGTTGTGAAGAAGTTTAAAGCCGGATTTGGATACAAAAAGATTTCCCAAGCTTTAAACATCCCAAGGAGCACTGTGCAAGCGATAATATTGAAATGGAAGGAGTATCAGACCACTGCAAATCTACCAAGACCTGGCCGTCCCTCTAAACTTTCAGCTCATACAAGGAGAAGACTGATCAGAGATGCAGCCAAGAGGCCCATGATCACTCTGGATGAACTGCAGAGATCTACAGCTGAGGTGGGAGACTCTGTCCATAGGACAACAATCAGTCGTATATTGCACAAATCTGGCCTTTATGGAAGAGTGGCAAGACAAAAGCCATTTCTTAAAGATATCCATAAAAAGTGTTGTTTAAAGTTTGCCACAAGCCACCTGGGAGACACACCAAACATGTGGAAGAAGGTGCTCTGGTCAGATGAAACCAAAATTGAACTTTTTGGCAACAATGCAAAATGTTATGTTTGGCGTAAAAGCAACACAGCTCATCACCCTGAACACACCATCCCCACTGTCAAACATGGTGGTGGCAGCATCATGGTTTGGGCCTGCTTTTCTTCAGCAGGGACAGGGAAGATGGTTAAAATTGATGGGAAGATGGATGGAGCCAAATACAGGACCATTCTGGAAGAAAACCTGATGGAGTCTGCAAAAGACCTGAGACTGGGACGGAGAAGACAATGATCCAAAACATAAAGCAAAATCTACAATGGAATGGTTCAAAAATAAACATATCCAGGTGTTAGAATGGCCAAGTCAAAGTCCAGACCTGAATCCAATCGAGAATCTGTTTAAAGAACTGAAAACTGCTGTTCACAAATGCTCTCCATCCAACCTCACTGAGCTCGAGCTGTTTTGCAAGGAGGAATGGGAAAAAATTTCAGTCTCTCGATGTGCAAAACTGATAGAGACATACCCCAAGTGACTTACAGCTGTAATCGCAGCAAAAGGTGGCGCTACAAAGTATTAACTTAAGGGGGCTGAATAATTTTGCACGCCCAATTTTTCAGTTTTTGATTTGTTAAAAAAGTTTGAAATATCCAATAAATGTCGTTCCACTTCATGATTGTGTCCCACTTGTTGTTGATTCTTCACAAAAAAATACATTTTTATATCTTTATGTTTGAAACCTGAAATGTGGCAAAAGGTCGCAAAGTTCAAGGGGGCCGAATACTTTCGCAAGGCACTGTACACGATGATTATGCAATGTAGTCTTTCTTTTTTTGGTCATTTCACAGATGCTCTTATGCAGAGCGACTTACAGTAGTGAGTGCATACATTTTCATACTGCTCCCCCGTGTGAGTCGAACCCACAAACCTGCCGTTGCAAGCACCATGCTCTACCAACTGAGCGACACGGGACAAGTAAGTTACAATTAACTTGAGAATCACGTTCTCAGCTCAAACGATGAGGACAGTTGATTTAAAGACAAAGGAGTAAAGGGTAACAGTTAATTCATTTGAATTAATAAAGGAAAACCCAGAATAGCATAGTAGTATTCCCCTGAGTGAGCTCTATTCACATTGCTACAATTAATAGTCAGCCGTTTTAAGGTAGCCACACACATACACAGCACGCTGCCTTTGTTAAGTTGAGAGTGTTTGTCTGAATGTGGTTCCAGCTGAGAGGGGTTCAAATCTGATTGAGTCGATATCACTGGAGAATTGGGCAAGCAACACAAAGCCTATAGGGACCGTCTCTCCTTCCCTGTCTGTCTGCAGCCATGAGTTGAAATAGAATTGAATAATCTGAATCCTCACTGGTGAATGTTCACCAACTCCATACTCACTGTATCGGTAAATCCCCACGCATTGCATTCAGATACACCGGGGTTAGGCAGGGTATTACCATCTCTAAGTTAAAAGTAATATGCCAAAATACCCCTAGAAAGGATCAAACAAGTATACCACATTGGGTGGGGAGGTATTAGGTAGAGCTGGGTCCAAATAGCATTTATTTTCTTTCAAATACTTTGGGTGCGTTCATTTCGAAAGATAACAAATACTATCTGGACCCAGGTCAGGGTGCAAGGCTAGAGTGTGGGGAGTGAGGTGGCCTGGGGTGGTGTTAGGGAAAGCCGTGTCGTCATTGTGATACAGTATATGTGTCAGTGTGTGTCGTCCAGCCCAGCCCAGTGTGCGTCCAGCCCCCATGTCAGCAGTCCCAGCCCCACTCATACATCATGCAGGTCGTTAGCAGAGGATCAGCCTGGACCTTTGGCCGCGGCACCACGGAGCACCGCCGACAGAGCACAGTGAAAGCCCCAGGCTCTGTCACTCAGTGTCACTTATACGACTATTTATCTGCTCTATCTGCCT
Organism: Oncorhynchus clarkii lewisi; assembly: GCF_045791955.1. Lineage (NCBI taxonomy): Eukaryota > Metazoa > Chordata > Actinopteri > Salmoniformes > Salmonidae > Oncorhynchus > Oncorhynchus clarkii. The sequence goes on from NC_092150.1 coordinate 42,866,351, forward strand.
TTGGCCCCACTGTCTCTCTGCCTCGGGGTCACTCTCACACACACACACACACACATGCATCCTCTCTGTCGTACTGGGATCCTAATGAATAATGGATGAGGCTGTACTCAGCGTTCAGATATTAATGGGGCTGAAAATAACAGGGAGGACCATCCTTTGTGCTGGCAGCCATACTGCTCTGACTTACAAGATCTCTCTTCCTCTTCCTCTTCCTCCTCTTTCTCTGCCGTGCTGATCAGACTGCCTCACAGGATCTCTCCTCTTTCTGCTTTTCCTGTGCCTGTCGGGCTGGACACTAATTCACACTGGCACGCTCTGCCCCCTTCTCTCACCTCTGTGCCTCTCACTCCTCTAACCCTCTCTCCTCCCATATCCATGTCTCACCCCTCTCCCTCTCAATTTCTCCTCTCTCTCTCCTCTTACTCCTTCCCTCTCCCCAAATCATATCTCACCGTCATGCACTTTTTTTCCCAGCCAGATATTGTAGACTTACAGTGACAACCCTGAGGATGTGGAGAAGAGTGAGGTCAGGGTTCATTGAATTTAGTTTTACAGGAGATATGAAAAGAGAAATGAAAAGCTGACCAGGGCTATAGATAAGTTGGCCATTGTCTGGTCTCTCTCGGTTTCTCTTTCTCTCATTCAAGGATTTTGCATTGGGTCATTGTCCTGTCTTTCTTCCAACTCCTCCATGATCTGTCCATCTTGGCCAGAGACAGCATCGTTGCCAGAATGCTTTAGTGGTGAAGCCTAAAAAGTAGAGTTTGTCATTGTTCTCACTGTCACTTTGAACCAGGATAGGCTGGGGTTGCATGTTCCAGGATGGGTCTGCCAGTTAACTCCAGCATGGCAGAGAGTGAGGCCTGGCCCTCTGTCTCTCTCCCTAACTCTTTGTCCTACAACCAGGCCAAAAAGCACAGACGAGTGGGCACAGCCTGGCTAACCCTAGCCTGGGTGCCAGTCTGGTTTCTGCTCTCAATAATGGCACACCGTTGTCACATTTGGCAAGTTACCGACAGGTTGGCTAAAGCAGGAATAGATTAGCACCAAAAGATACAGTATCTGCACACTACAGGTGAAAATCATTCACTTTTAAAGTCTCTTGCAGGAGAAATTCAGTTCACAAATTCTTGTCTTTGAGAAAACATTATTGAGACAGAGAATTCAATAATTTTGAGACAATTTGCACAGAAAGCTCATTAGGCTTCTTTCCCCAATTCTGCATGTTGTCTGATTGTTCTTTGTCAAGGTGACACAAAATGGATGTCCAGTCATCCACCTGTCTCTGAATTAGGCGTTAAAAAGTCAGAAATAGGCCTACAATAAGTTTCCGTTTGTTTTCTATTGGGTGAATAGGTTTTGAGCATTGAAGGAAAAAACTAGTGTCTTTAAAAATATATTTTAAATAAGAAGCCGAGTATATTTTCCAAAGTTAAAATGGCACAATTTTTGTCTCGGATGGGTATACATTTCAGTTAATTACGTGCAAAACCCCTCACGCACACATCTCTCATCCACCGCCATCTCCGTGAGGACAAAGAAAAAAAAACAAAGGAGAGAGAAAAACAAACATTAAAAAATGTAAAATAAAGATACCAGCTCAGCTGAAGCGACGGCATCATAGCGTCTAATCAGCCGGTTTGCCTGTGCCTTCAGTGTGAGCAAGCCGCATCGTGGCGCTTCCCTCTGATCAGTGCGCTCCCCCATCGCGCTCGCTCCCGCCCATGAGCTGCGGGTCAGTATTTGGTGAGTAGGCTGTCGCCTTTATACCCACAACCCTCACCCTCATTACCATGCAGTGGAAGTGTGTGTGTGGCAGGGAAAATGCACCCCAGGACTAGCCTAGAGGGGCACGTAGATTCATGGCCTCTGCTGGGATGCGGAGTGCAACGGTGGGGGGCTGCTGTTACTGTGTGTGTGTGTGTGTGTGTGTGTGTGTGTGTGTGTGTGTGTGTGTGTGTGTCAGGGAAAATGCACCCCAGGACTAGCCTAGAGGGGCACGCAGATGCATGGCCTCCGCTGGGATGCGGAGTGCAACTATAGGGTTTCTAACGGTGGGGGACTGCTGTTGCTCTGTGTGTGTGAGAGTGTGTGTGTGTGTGCTTGTGTCAAAGAGACAAGAGAAGCATCAAGTGACTCCTGTGTGCCTCAAGGTCACAGAGAGAGAGGTAGCGGGTGTGTCTCTGCTGAGCCACGTTGCGTTGCGGGGTAAACAACAAACTGAGCCTGTTAGATCTCATCACCCTCATCGCAATCCTCATCACAACGCTGCGTTATGCTGATTTGTTATGGAGAGGAGAGGATGTTTGCTTCTCTGCGCTGAACTTTCTTCTGGTTGTGCTGTGAGAGGGGTGGAGTGATGGCCTGTCACAGAGTGCATGTGTGTGTGTGAGCATGTGTGTTTATGGACAGAGTGCAGTGAGTGTGTTGAACTCTGAGGGATTGAGGCTGTACATAGTGATCATTAGGTCTCTGTTTGCTAATATTGGCCTTTATATGACTTCAACCAACACTTTTCCATCTTCGTTCATTATCATGAATGTATATTTCACTCATTTCACAATGCATATTTACTCAGCGTAGAACAAAATGTTAGATATGCAGTGAAATGATCAAGTTCACATTGTCTATTTATTATGTTGTGTCAAAACAACTTCTCACAACCGTCTCCATGTAAACCACTTCCAACTGCATCATGCACAACACTGAGTTAAAGGAGAAATCTATATATTTTCTGTAAATTATATAATAGAAGGGTCCAGACACTTTTGTTTTGATTTCACTTGTTTTTGACACACAAAAAAAACTGCAACCAGCGATTCATTTCCTTTTCCTTATTGTGCAGTACGGGGGCTCTGAAAAAAACAAATGAACAAATGCTCCAAAAACACTCAAATACATCCTTTGAAAAATGGAAACGCTGTCAGTATAGTGATGCTTTAGATGTTGTACACATGAAATGTTGTCATTCCGAACTTTGTCCGCAATGTTATATTCGACTTTGTGCGACTCAAGCCATTTCCCCTATCCAGTTGTTCCATTTTCCATGTAGCTTGCTGCTACAGGAAAGTGACAAAATAAAGGAAATACCAAGAGAAATGGTCTTAACACGGCGTTGGGCCACCACAAAGCGCCAGAACAGCTTGAATGCTCCTTAGCCTAGATTCTACAAGTGTCTGGAACTTCCTGTGTGGAAGCACCTGCTTTTAATACCTTGTAGCCCTAATTTACTAAAGTGTTGCCTTTTATGTTGGCAATTACCTGTAGAATGGACGGAGAGGTAACGCTCGAGTCGCAAGAAAATGGAATATTACATTGCGGACAAAGTTCAGAATGACACAATTTCATGTGTACAAGATATAAAGACCTGCATCACTATACTGAGAGCTTTTCAGTTTCTAAAAGGACGCATTTGGGTGTTTTTGGAGCATTCATTCATGTTCTTTCAGAGCGAACATTCTGCCCAACAAGGACGAGGAAATTAATCACTGGTTGGGGATAAGTTTCTCAAAAACAAGTGAAATAGCAAACTAATTGTCTCAGGACGCTTCTATAACATGTGCATCAAAAATAGAGCTTTGGTTGTAAAAAAAAAAAAAGCTAAGTTCACCTTTAACATAGTGCCCCAGGTCCTGCCTTTCAATTGCCCTTGTCTTAACTTCTTAACTGAGCATGTTCCATTAAGTATGGCTTGATGTTATTGATCAAATATAGTGAAACCTTTCAGCAGCAAACAATCACTACAGTACAATGTCCTCTCTCTCTTTCACACACACACATCCGCACACACATAGAAAGAGATGGGTACAGCTACGGAAAGCGTTGAAGCCAGGAAAAGGGTGTTAATTGGAGTTTGGGGGTGAAGGTAGTGTATGTCAGGCCCATAAGCACAGATCTAGGATCATCATACTGTAACTGCAGGCTCAGCCCTGTGTGGCATGAAATAAAATACAATAAAAAAATTAGCACATGCGCCGAAATACAACAGGAAATGCTTACTTACAAGCCCTTAACTAACAATGCAGTTTTAATGAAAATAAGAGTTAAGAAATATAATTACAAAATAAACTAAAGTACAACATAAAAGAGCAACAATAAAATAATAATAACAACGAGGCTATGTACAGGGGGTACCGTTACCGATTAGTCGAGGTAATATGTACATGTAGGTAGGGGTAAAGTGATTACGCATGGATAATAGAAAATAAACAGCGAGTAGCAGCAGCATAAAAGGGGGGTTTAATGCAAATAATCCTGGTGCCATTTGATGACCTATTCAGGGGTCTTATGGCTTGGGGGTAGAAGCTGTTAGGAAGTCTTTTGAACCTAGATTTGGCGCTCCGGTACCACATGCCGTGAGGTAGCAGGGAGAACAGTCTATGACTAGGGTGGCTGGAGTCTTTGACAAATTTTAGGGCCTTCCTCTGACACCTCCAGGTATAGAGGTTCTGGATGGCAGGAAGCTTGGCCCCACTACTCTCTATAGCGCCCTAGAGTCGGAGGCAGAGCAGTTGCCATACCAGTCTCGATGGTGTAGCTGTAGAACTGTTTGAGGATCTGAGGATCCATGCCAAGTCTTGTCAGTCTCTTGAGGGGAAATAGGCGTTGTTGTGCCCTCTTCGCGACTGTCTTGGTATGTTTGGCCCATCATAGTTTGTTGGTGATTTGGACACCAAGGAACTTGAAGCTCTCAATCTGCTCCACTACAACTCTTTCGATGAGAATGGGAGCGTGCTCGGCCCTCCTTTTCCTGTAGTCCACGATCATCTCCTTTGTCTTGATCACATTGAAGGAGAGGTTGTTGTCCTGGCACCACACTTCCAGGTCTCTGACCTCTTTCCTATAGGCTGTCTCATTGTTGTTGGTGATCAGGCCTACCACCGTTGTCGTTTGCAAACTTAATTAGGGTGTTGGAGTCGTGAGTCGCCATGCAGTCATGAGTGAACAGGGAGTACAGGAGGGGACTAAGCACGCACTCCCGAGGGGCCCCCGTGTTGAGGATCAGCGTGGCAGATGTGTTCTTGCCTACCCTTACCACCGGGCCAGCCCGTCATGAAGTCCAGGATCCAGTTACAGAGGGAGGTGTTTAGTCCCAGGGTCCTTAGCGTAGTGATGAGCTTTAAGGGTGCTATGGTGTTGAATGCTGAGCTGTAGTCAATGAACAACACTTTCACATATGTGTTCCTTTTGTCCAGTTGGGAAAGGGTAGTGTTGAGTGCAATAGAGATTGCGTCATCTGTGGATCTGTTGGGGCGGTATGCAAATTGGAGTGGGTCTAGGATTTCTGAGATGATGGTGTTGATGTGAGCCATGAACAGCCTTTCAAATCACATCATGACTACAGATGTGAGTGCTACAGGTCGGTAGTCATGTAGGCAGGTTACCTTGGTGTTCTTGGGCACAGGGACTGTGGTTGTCTGCTTGAAACATGTAGGTATTACAGACTCGGTCAAGGACAGGTTGAAAATGTCAGTGAAGACACTTGCCAGTTGGTCAACACATGCTCGGAGTACAAGTCCTGGTAATCCATCTGGTCCTGCATCCTTGTGAATGTTGACCTGTTTAAAGGTTGGCTACGGCGAGCGTGATCACACAGTTGTCCGGAACAACTGGTGCTCTCTTGCATGCTTCAGTGTCATTTAGCTCGTCTGGTAGGCTTGTGTCACTGGGCAGCTCGCGGCTGGGCTTCCCTTTGTAGTCCGTAATAATTTGTAAGCCCTGCCACATCCGACGAGTGTCGAAGCCGGTGTAGTAGGATGCAATCTTAGTCCTGTATTTACGCTTTGCCTGTTTGATGGTTCGTCTGAGGGCATAGCGGGATTTCTTATAAGCGTCCGAGTTAGAGCTCTACCCTTTAGCTCAGTGCGGATATTGCCTTTAATCCATGGCTTCTGGTTAGGGTATGTACGTATGGTCACTGTGGGTACAACCTCATCGATGCGATTATTGACGAAGCCGGTGACTGATGTGGTATACTCCTAAATGTCATTGGATGAGTCCCGGAACATATTCCAGTCTGTGCTAGCAAAACAGTCCTGTAGCTTAGCATCTACGTCATCTGACCACTTCCGTATTAAGCGAGTCACTGGTGCTACCTGCTTTCGTTTTTGCAGGAATCAATAGTTTATTCCCCCTCTTGTTGGACATGTAACATGCAGGTAGAAATTAGGTCAAATGGATTTAAGTTGCCCTGGCCACTAGGGGCGCCACCTCTGGATGAACATTTTCTTGTTTGCTAATTTGGCTTTATACAGCTCGTTGAGTGTGGTTTGTGGTGGTAAATAGACAGCTACGAAACATATAGACAAACTCTCTTGGTAAATAGTGTGGTCTACAGTTTATGAGATACTCTACCTAAGGAGTGCAAAACCTCGAGACCCCTTGTCTTTTCGGGGGCAGCTGTTCTGTCTTGCCGATGCATGGAAAAACCAGCCAACTGTATATAATCCATGTTGTTGTTCAGCCACGACTCAACGAAACATAAGATATTACAGTTTTTAATGTCCCGTTGGTAGGATATTCTTGAACAGAGCTCATCCAGTTAATTCTCCAATGATTGCACGTTGGCCAATAAGACGGATGGTCGAGGCGGGTTACTCACTCGCCACCGAATTCTCACAAGGCACCCCGACCTGCGTCCCCTGTATCGGCGTCTTCTCTTCATGCGAATTATGGGGATTTGGGCCTGGTCGCGTATCTCGAGTAAATCCTTTGCGTCCGACTCATTAAAGAAAAGTAATCCACTGTTTTGATATTCAGAAGCTCTTTTCGGTCGTAAGAGACGGTGGCAGAAACATTATGTACAAAATAAGTTACAAACAACACAAAAAAAAACACAAAAATAGCACAATTGGTTAGAAGCCCATAAAACAGCAGCCATCTCCTACGGCGCCACTGGGAGGGGTTTAGTTTACTGGAGATCATAACAGAGTTACAGAATGCACACCACGAGAGACAATGTGTATACACAAACACACAACAGGGTCGGGGAATAACGGATTACAAAGAAACTAACAACTGTAATCAGTTACGTTACCAGCAAAAATACTGTAATCAGATTACAGATGCTTTTGAAAAACTACGACAGCTTTCTGTTTTCTCAATGACATTCAATTTAGCATTGAAAAGTTCAAGTTTGTTTTAGAAAGTAACCTACTCCACCATGACACACACACAGACGGTGGAAGACAGGGTACTAAAGCAGGACCTTGAATTAGAGTTGGACAGTGTGGAGAAATTAGTAGGTTTGTTGTGCATTACATTTTAGTCAGTGAAAGCAACATATTTCTTCAAAAGCTCCGTTGTTCCTCCAGAGTAAACAAATAAAGACGCATTAAATTCAATCCATTTTAATTCCTTTTTACAGTCCTGTTACATGAATTTCAGATTTTGCATTTGATTGTGATGTCACCGGTTGATGTAGCCATTCTCTTTGAGTGTCTGCCTCCTCGGTCTTCCTCTGACTAACCTCCCTCCATCTTTGAACATGTGTCTTTAGGGCCATGGTAAGTCAGACTGACAGAAGTGGTTATTTTGGGACAGCTCAATAGCCAGTTTACGAGCCAACTACTTATTTTCTAGACCCAGACACATGTGACAGTGACAGTGAAGGAAATCCTTTAGGAAGTCTGGCATACAGGCTGAAATATAGGAGGCCTAAGGAGGCCGTAAAACTGCCTGATGGTAATAACCAAGGTTAATTATAGTTTTATGTTTTTATTTCTATTAGTTTTAAGATTTTTTTTATTTGAAATTCATTTTAGTTTCAGTTAGTTTAGGCCGTCATTGTAAATAAGAATTTGTTATTAACTGACTTATCTTATTAAATAAAAAATAAATAAAATAAAACGTTTTCAGATCTAGTTTTAAGTTTTTATTTAGTTTAAGTTTTCAAAAAAAATGTATATATATATTTTATTTTTATTTTTTTACTTTAACCTTTTTTTTCCGCCCCAATTTCATGGTATCCAATTGGTAGTTACAGTCTTGTCTCAATACTACAACTCCCCTACGGACACGGGAGAGGCGAAGGTCGAGAGCCATGCGTCCTCCGAAACACGTCCTGCCAAGCCGCACTACTTCTTGACACACTGATCGCTTAACCCAGAAGCCAGCCGCACCAATGTGTCTGAGGAAAGTCAGCTTGCAGGTGCTCGGCCCGCTACAAGGAGTCACTAAAGCAAGTTGAAACCCTCCCCTAACCCGGACGACGCTGGGCCAATTGTGCGCCGCCTCATGGGTCATGGCCGGCTGTGACACCTGGGATCAAACCCGAGGCTGTAGTGACGCCTCAGCACTGCGATGTGCCACTCGGGAGGCTCTATTTCATTTTTATGTGATTTATCTTCCGTTTAGTTTTAGTGTTTGCGATAGAAAGAAGCCGATGCATCGGAGGCTAGCCATTTGTGTTTCGTTTTTTCCTGTCACTTCTTGCAACTGCGGGTCAGTAATGCATAAGGTGATGGGTTAGGTCATAGGTTAGATTAGGTTTAAAGGTAGACTCAGCGAGAGGACGTAGATGCACAAAGTAAACAGTAGTAATGGGTCAATTTCCATAACAAACAGAGGGGTATACTATGATACATGCTAGATCTACTCAGAGTTTTCTAAAGCTAGCCAGCTTCAGTTAGCTTCACATTCCAGCTGAGGCTAGTTGAATGCCGAACTCTTCGTTGAGACAATGCTGCAACATCAAGGCATGGGAGTGTCAGTTCCACATTTTTATTTGTGCCGAAATCAAAGTGAAAGAAAACTTATTTAGCAAATTCAGCAGGCTATGGTGTGAAATATGTCTTTAGAAGTGCAGTCTTTATTTTAGATTCCATCTTTGGTGTGCTTATCAATGCACAAGCACCTTTTTTTCCCCCAATCCTATCGATAAAATCATTGTATTAAGTCATAGAAACGTTTTATTGTGCCTGAAGTTTCAAATGCATTCTGTCATTACTACATGTATAATGTGATAAGTAGTCATGTAAAAATACCGAACAAACACATTTTTTGTATTAATAAAATATTTCATCTGTCATTTCTCAAATGAAAAAGAAGATGACGCATCTTTGCAAGAGGCAGGGAATCTGATTTCATTGGTCCTCAACTCGCGGCTCAGACATAAATGGAGTTAGCCTTGAGTTATCCTGCCCTGGAGCAGGTTAGTCCTGATAAAAATTGCTGGTATAGTAATGTGCCTGGCTAAAAGGTGAGCCATTTGAGAGGTACTGGTTATCAAATAAAATAACATTTCATTGGTCACATACACATGGTTAGCAGATGTTAGTGCGAGTGCAGCAAAATGCTTGTGTTTCTAGTTCCAACAGTGCAGCAATATCTAACATGTACTTTAACAATTCCACAACAACTACATAAAACACACACATCTAAGTAAAGGAATGGAATAAGAATATATACATATAAATATATAGATGAGCAATAATAGTTGAACGAGTTGAAGTCAGAGTTGACCAAAGTCACCTCGCAAACTCCTCAAACCAGTTATGTAGTACAGGGCTCAGGAGCATTGAAGGGCGAGCCTAAACTTCTCCACTGTTTTGGTCCCGTAGCTACTACGTTGTAGCACCACCTTTTAAAGTGTGTTGCCTTCTTGGGATAAAAATGTTGACTGCATGAACGTTGCAAAAATGATATGATCAAAGGTCATGAACCTTCTAGTCGGTTGCTTTAGGACCCCCCCCCCCCCCCCCTAACTATTTTAGTTAGTTGTGGAGTCAAAGATAATAGTTTCAGAAGAGTTTTAGTTTTCATACTGATTTTTTTATTTTTTTATTTCAGTGAACTAATAATTGTTTTCATGATTAGTTTAAGTTTTAGTTTACTATAATAACTGTGCTGGACACATGACGTTAAAGTCACCTGTAAGAGGCCAGAAATTAAATCAAACACTTAGATTTTATCCTGATTTCTCAAAACGTAGTGTTTTTATTCAAAATGACCTCAATTGAAAGCCAAACAGAAACCAACATCCCAAAAATCCATGGTGTCCTTATCTTAGACTTACTGTCTCTCCTGACTGATCAACAGAAAGTGGGTTTGGGGTGAGTAAAGTCTCCCCCAGGAAGTGAAACCAGCTGTGTTGAGGGGTTGAGATGTGCCCCGCCACCACAACCACCTGTAAAGCCACATTGTGGATCAGGTTTCTTTTGAACCACTTTAACACAGCATTTGTTTCCAATAGTTACAGTTTGTGAAAACGCCAATTCCGGAAGGCTCCAGTGATGCTTCCGAATTCCGTTTACAGGCCCGGGGTTCTATAAACTCTGGTAGTGCTTCTGCACCAGGCCGTGCGTGTCTTTTAAAACCCCCTAACTGTTTTAGAGAGGTATTTGGCATTTTATTTTGGCAGCTTGTACTTCACTGTGCTCCCTCAGCGCTGGACTGACCACAATAGATTAAGGATAAGCAGTCATTGTGAGTGTGTGATAATGTTAGGGATTGACACCAGCTGCCAACTGGGCTATGCAGCTTATCAGTTAAAGGACGGATGTTACTGTACTGTAGATCGAAACGCTCTCTCTTTCTGTCTCTCTTTCTCACTCTTTCTACCCCACACTCTCTCTCTAACATGTTCCCCTTTAGAGCACTGAGACCGACAGAAATGTTCAATTAAACCTGTTTATAGTTTATACAAATTCATTAGGACACATAAAAAAAGACCTTTTAACAATACCAGCTTTCAAATAATAAACCAGGGTGTATATTCTTGAGGTTGGAGACATTTCCTGGTGAATCTTGTCAACTAGCACACTAATATCTTTAAAGCTTTGGTTGCCATTCATGCACCACGAGAATTTCAAATGTGTGAATACTATTGATGAATCAGACAAAAAAAGGCTTTGGCTTCCTCCAAAACAACGTCATTTCCTCATTTCCTCATTTCCTCATTTCCTCATCCACGTGGGACAAAATTATGAAAAAAAGCTCTGTATTTTGCAAGACACATACTATATACAGTTGAAGTCGGAAGTTTAAATACACCTTAGCCAAATACATTTAAACTCAGTTTTTCACAATTCCTGACATATAATCCTAGTACAAAATCCCTGTTTTAGATCAGTTAGGATCACCACTTTATTTTAACAATGTGAAATGTCAGAATACTAGCAGAGAGAATGATTTATAATGATTTTGCTTTTATTTCTTCAATCACATTCCCAGTGGGTCAGAAGTTTACATACACTCAATTAGTATTTGGTAGCATTGCCTTTAAATTGTTTATCTTGGGTCAAACGTTTGGGTTAGCCTTCCACAAGCTTCCCACAATAAGTTGGGTGAATTTTGGCCCATTCCTTCTGACAGAGCTGGTGTAACTGATTCAGGTTTGTAGGCCTCCTTGCTCACACACGCTTTTTCAGTTCTGCCCACAAATCTTCTATGGGATTGAGGTCAGGGCTTTGTAATGGCCACTCCAATACCTTGACTTTGTTGTCCTTAAGCCATTTTGCCACGACTTTGGAAGTATGCTTGGGGTCATTGTCCATTTGGAAGACCCATTTGCGACCAAGCTATCACTTCCTGACTGAGGTCTTGAGATGTTGCTTCAATATATCCACATAATTTTCCTTCCTCATGTTGCCATCTATTTTGTGAAGTGCACCAGACCCTCCTGCAGCAAAACACCCCCAACAACACGATGCTGCCACCCCCGTGCTTCACAGTTGGGATAGTGTTCTTCGGCTTGCAAGCCTCCCCATTTTTCCTCCAAACATAACAATGGTCATTATGGCTAAACAGTTATATTTTTGTTTAATCAGACCAGAGGACATTTCTCCAAAAAGTACAATCTTCATCCTCATGTGCAGTTGCAAACCATAGTCTGGCTTTTTTCTGGCGGTTTTGGAGCAGTGGCTTCTTCCTTGCTCAGCAGCCTGTCAGGTTATGTCAATATAGGACGTGTTTAACTGTGGATATAGGTGCTTTTGGTACCTGTTTCCTCCAGCATCTTCACAAAGTCCTTTGTTGTTGTTCTGGGATTGATTTGCACTTTTCGCACCAAAGTACGTTAATCTCTAGGAGACAGAACGCCTCTCCTTCCTGAGCGGTATGACGGCTGCATGGTCCCATGGTGTTTCTACTTGCGTACTATTGTTTGTACAGATGAACATGGTACCTTCAGGCATTTGGAAATTGCTCCCAAGGATGAACCAGACTTGTGGAGGTCTACAATGTTTTTTCTGAGGTCTTGGCTGATTTCTTTTGACTTTCCCATGACGTCAAGCAAACAGGCACTGAGTTTTGAAGGTAGGCATTGAAATACATCCACAGGGCCACCTCCAATAGACTCAAATGATGTCAATAAGCCTAATCAGAATCTTCTAAAGCCATGACATAATTTTCTGGAATTTTCCAAGTTGTTTAAAGGCACAGTCAACTTAGTGTATGTAAACTTCTGACCCACTGGGTTGTAAACGATTGTTGGAAAAATTACTTGTGCCATGCACAAAGTAGACGTCCTAACCGACTTGCCAAAACTATAGTTTGTTAACAAGAAATTTGTGGAGTGGTTGAAAAACAAGTTTTAATGACTCTCACCTAAGTGTATTTAAACTTCCATCTTCAACTGTACATGTGCACTGGAATGGCATGTGTTTGTTTTTTTAAAGTAGGTCTTAAATCCTTGCAAAAATTCTAGAAGATTGGCTCATAAGATATCGTTTCCCAAAACCAATCTGTACTTTCTGCAAAAAAAAAGTCCCATGTGTTTCTAAAAATGCACTTTCTGGTAAATGCACCATGTGCCAAATCTTCCAATAGAGCAAGATCAGCCATTTCTCATTCGATATTCCATTATCTCAGTCTTTCATTGTGTTTCAACAATGGTTTCACTTTCACACTTGTCTGTAATTTAACAAATTACTGAACTTTATATATATTTTTAGGGGGACGAGTGGGGGAGGTCTCGAGAGGCAACGGTAGTAGACACATTTGGTTAATAGCCTCATAACAATGCTTACAGGCATTCCCAGAACATTAGCTAAAATTCCCATTAGATAAAACCCTAACATTAGGATAACATCCCAAAAACATGCAGTTTTTGCTAACTATAGATACAGTGGGGAGAATAAGTATTTGATACACTGCCGATTTTGCAGGTTTCCCTACTTACAAAGCATGTAGAGGTCTGTAATTTTTATCATAGGTACACTTCAACTGTGAGAGACGGAATCTAAAACAAAAATCCAGAAAATCACATTGTATGATTTTTAAGTAATTGATTTTCATTTTATTGCATGACATAAGTATTTGATCACCTACCAACCAGTAAGAATTCCGGCTCTCACAGACCTGTTAGTTTTTCTTTAAGAAGCCCTCCTGTTCTCCACTCATTACCTGTATTAACTGCACCTGTTTTGAACTCGTTACCTGTATAAAAGACACCTGTCCACACCCTCAATCAAACAGACTCCAACCTCTCCACAATGGCCAAGACCAGAGAGATGTGTAAGGACATCAGGGGTAAACTTGTAGACCTGCACAAGGCTGGGATGGGCTATAGGACAATAGGCAAGCAGCTTGGTGAGAAGGCAACAACTGTTGGCACAATTATTAGAAAATGGAAGAAGTTCAAGATGACGGTCAATCACCCTTGGTCTGGGGCTCCATGCAAGATCTCACCTCGTGGGGCATCAATGATCATAAGGAAGGTGAGGGATCAGCCCAGAACTACACGGCAGGACCTGGTCAATGACCTGAAGAGAGCTGGGACCACAGTCTCAAAGAAAACCATTAGTAACACACTTCGCCGTCATGGATTAAAATCCTGCAGCGCACGCAAGGTCCCCCTGCTCAAGCCAGCGCATGTCCAGGCCCGTCTGAAGTTTGCCAATGACCATCTGGATGATCCAGAGGAGGAATGGGAGAAGGTCATGTGGTCTGATGAGACAAAAATAGAGCTTTTTGGTCTAAATTCCACTCGCCGTGTTTGGAGGAAGAAGAAGGATGATTACAACCCCAAGAACACCATCCCAACCGTGAAGCATGGTGGTGGAAACATCATTCTTTGTGGATGCTTTTCTGCAAAGGGGACAGGACGACTGCACCGTGTTGAGGGGAGGGTGGATGGGGCCATGTATCGCGCAATCTTGGCCAACAACCTCCTCAACACAGCCATTAATGTCTAAACCGCTGGCAACAAAAGTGAGTACACCCCTAAGTGAAAATGTCCAAATTGGGCCCAATTAGCCATTTTCCCTCCCCGGTGTCATGTGACTCGTTAGTATTACAAGGTCTCAGGTGTGAATGGGGGAGCAGGTGTGTTAAATTTGGTGTCATCGCTCTCACACTCCCTCATACTGAATGGTCACTGGAAGTTCAACATGGCACTTCATGGCAAAGAACTCTCTGAGGATCTGAAAAAAATAATTGTTGCTCTACATAAAGATTGCATGGGCTATAAGAAGATTGCCAAGACCCTGAAACTGACCTGCAGCACGGTGGCCAAGACCATACAGCGGTTTAACTGGACAGGTTCCACTCAGAACAGGCCTCGCCATGGTCGACCAAAGAAGTTGAGTGCACGTGCTCAGCGTCACATCCAGAGGATGTCTTTGGGAAATAGACGTATGAGTGCTGCCAGCATTGCTGCAGAGGTTGAAGGGGTGGGGGGTCAGCCTGTCAGTGCTCAGGCCATACGCCGTACACTGCATCAAATTGGTCTGCATAGCATAGCCTCTTCTAAAGATGATGCACAAGAAAGCCCGCAAACAGTTTGCTGAAGACAAGCAGACTAAGGACATGCATTACTGGAACCATGTCCGGTGGTCTCATGAGACCAATATTAACTTATTTGGTTCAGATGGTGTCAAGCATGTGTGGCGGCAACCAGGTGAGGAGTACAAAGACAAGTGTGTCTTGCCTACAGTCAAGCATGGTGGTGGGAGTGTCATGGTCTGGGGCTGCATGAGTGCTGCTGGCACTGGGGAGCTACAGTTCATTGAGGGAACCATGAATGCCAACATGTACTGTGACATACTGAAGCAGAGCATGATCCCCTCCCTTCGGAGACTGGACCACAGGGCAGTATTTCAACATGATAACGACCCCAAACACACCTCCAAGACAACCACTGCCTTGCTAAAGAAGCTGAGGGTAAAGGTGATGAACTGGCCAAGCATGTCTCCAGACCTAAATCCGATTGAGCATCTGTGGGGCATCCTCAAACGGAAGGTGGAGGAGTGCTAGGTCTCTAACATCCACCAGCTCCGTGATTTCGTCATGGAGGAGTGGAAGAGAACTCCAGTGGCAACCTGTGAAGCTCTGGTGAACTCCATGCCCAAGAGGGTTAAGGCAGTGCTGGAAAATGATGGTGGCCACAAAAAATATTGACACTTTGGGCCCAATTTGGACATTTTCACTTAGGGGTGTACTCACCTTTGTTGCCAGCGGTTTAGACATTAATGGCTGTGTGTTGAGTTATTTTGAGGGGACACTGTTAAACAAGCTATACACTCACTACTTTACATTGTAGCAAAGTGTAATTTCTTCAGTGTTGTCACATGAAATAATATATTCAAATATTTACAAAAATGTGAGGGGTGTACTCACTTTTGTGATATACTGTATATGCATTTGTTCGTCACAGATACCTTTAAAAAAAAGTAGGGGCGTGGATCAGAAAACCAGTGACTATCTGGTGTGAGCACCATTTGCCTCATGCAGTGCCACACATCTCCTTTGCATAGAGTTGATCAGGCTGTTTATTGTGGCCTGTGGAATATTGTCCCATTCCTCTTCAATGGCTATGCGAAGTTGCTGCATATTGGCGGGAACTGGAACACGTTGCTGTACACATCGACCCAGAGCATCCCAAAAATGCTCAATGGGTGACATGTCTTGTGAGTATGCAGGCCATGAAAGAACTGGGACATGTTCAACTTCCAGGAATTGTGTACAGATCCTTGTGACATGGGGCCGTGCATTATCATGCTAAAACATGAGGTTATGGCGGCGGATGAATGGCACAAAACTGGGTCTCAGGATCTCGTCATGGTATCTCTGTGCATTCAAATTGCCATCAATAAAATGCAATTGTGTTTGTTGTCTGTAGCGTATGCTTGCCCATACCATAACCCCAAGCCACCATGGGGCACTCTGTTCACAACGTTGACATCAGCCAACCACTCGCCTACACGACACCATATGCCTGGTACAGATGAAACCGCAATTCTTCCGTAAAGAGCACACTTCTCCAGCATGCCAGTGGCCATCGAAGGTGAGCATTTTCCCACTGAAGACGGTTACGATGCCGAACTGCAGTCAGGTCGTCCTCTCTAGGGTCTTGACGAGTATGCATATGAGCTTCCCTGAGACGGTTTCTAGAGAAAGTTTTCGGTTGTACAAATCTACAGTTTCATCAGATG
This sequence comes from Oncorhynchus clarkii lewisi, assembly GCF_045791955.1. NCBI lineage: Eukaryota > Metazoa > Chordata > Actinopteri > Salmoniformes > Salmonidae > Oncorhynchus > Oncorhynchus clarkii. The sequence continues at coordinate 42,882,724 of NC_092150.1, forward strand.
TCCGGGTGGTTGGTCTCATACAATTCCGCAGGTGAAGAAGCCAGATGCTGAGGTCCTGGGCTGGCGTGGTGACATGTGGTCTGTGGTTGGGAGGCCGGTTGGATGTACTGCAATGATTATACCATTTAATCATCTTCTTGATATGCCACACCTGTCAGGTGAATAGATTATCTTGGCAAAGGAGAAATGCTCACTTTTTGTGTGTATGGAACATTTCTGGGATCTGTTATTTCATGCAACCAACACTTTACAGGTTTCATTTACATTTTTTTTTTCAGTACAAAAAGACCAAAAATAACCTACAGAAAATAGTTACAAACAATGGAGAAATCCTTATCTCACCAAAAGAGGAAAATATTTTAACAAAGTTCTCTTGTCAAGTTCCTCCAACCTCCCTTGAGGATGAGTTTTGTGATATCCTTCTTCCAAAACAAGCATGTGAAACTACACTCAACACAAAACAATTATTGCGAATGCCTATGGTTGGAAATTGATTCCTTTCAGAAGGGGAAAACCCCTGGCCTCGATGGCATGCCAATCAAACCTTTTATGAACTACCAAAAGATCCATTAATATCATGTTTTAATTACTCATATATAAATGGCAACCTGTTGGACACACAAAAAGACAGACTGATATCTCTTCTACTGAAGGGCAGTACAAAGACCCAGTCTCTTTAAAAAAATCCAAGGCCCCTCACCCTTCGATGTTCCGAAGCACAAATACTGGCAAAATGTATTGCTCATAGAATTAAAAAGGTCCAACCGAACATTATTCATCACGATCAAATGGGATTCTTAAAAGGAAGATATATTGGCAACAACATCAGACAACTACAATAAATACTTGAAAACTATGAGAATGCAGGGAAACCAAGTATAATTTTTACAGTGGATTTTGAGAAAGCCTTTGATACAGTACGTCTAGAATATGTTTATAAATGCCTGGACGAACTTTGTAGAATCTCTTATAAGATGGGGAAAAGTAATGTACAACAATCCTTTAATTTACTGTTACTACTCTGAGAAGTTTGACTTGTTAAAAGGCGTTAAAAAACGGTGCCCTCTGTCACCATATTTATTTATTATGGCCATTGAACTATTAGCTTTAAAATTCTGATCTAATGAAATCTTAAGTCCTCCAACCAGGGGCGAGGGGGCCATTGGGCATTGGGATTATTGTGGACAGATTCATGTGGATGCTATGGATAATCCTGAATGAATCATTAATATTGATTAGTGAGAAAGTGAGACACACAAATATCATATGCCTCCCCTGTTATTGTAATGGAGAGAGGTTAGCATGTGCTTCAGTGACTTTCTCACTCATCATTATTCACGATTCATTCGGGACTATCCGTAATCATAGTAGAATCCACATTCATATAGAAGTGTTTAGAAATATATTATTTTCTTATTTACAATAAAAGTGACTCCAAAATGAAACAATACATTAATTTACCATGAATTTCTAATTGTGCACAAACTAATCTGAAACACAACCAAAACAAACAGCAAATGCATCCAACAAATTTGTAGAGTCACAAGCTTGATGTAATCATTGCATGCTTGGAATATGGGACTAAATACTAAACGTTTGACTACTTTAATACACATATATTGTAAGTGAATTTGTCCCAATACTTTTGGTCCCCTAAAATGGGGGGACTATGTACAAAAAGTGCTGTAATTTCTAAATGGTTCACCGGATATGTATGAAAATACCCTCAAATTAAAACAGACAGTTTGCTCTTTAACCTCATAGGCATTGTATCATTTCAATTTGTCACTGTCCCAATACTTTTGGAGCTCACTGAATATCAGCATATTTCATGATGCATCTATTAAGATACCTAAATATGAGCTCTTGCATAGCAAGACATGAATGTGCTATGGATATATTTCATTACCTTTTAATAATGCGGTTGGAACCTGTTATAACGTTCAAGAAATTCTTTCAGATGTGTAATAAATGTGTTATGGATACTTAGTCAAAGTAAATTGTTACCAGTTACATACAGTATATACATACAGTTTATTAGGTACACCAACCCGTTCATAAAATGTGAATCACGCAGCGGTGATCCGTCATTCAGGGCAGGTGGGGCAGAGCCCGACATTTAATGCAAAAAAATATTATTTAAAAAAAATATATATTTTTTGGGCTGGCCTATTTTGCCATTAATACGTGTCACATATCAGCAAAACAATGTAAACAAATATATATCATTGAGTTAATAAAGCCGCATAGCAAGGGAGCTCCAAAATGCAGGTGTTTCAACCTAGCTCAGTGTTTCTGTGGGGACAAGCCAGCAGAAAATATGGAGCGTTGCACTGTGATTGGCTCAGTGTTCTGTCACTCATGGGGACACTACGTAGCCGCCAAGTCTAAGGGGAGAGTTCGAAAATTCAAGCCCCTTGGGTGCTGCCATAGAGTTAAATCAGAAGTGCCCATCCAAGAAGACTAAAGGTCATTGGCCACAGATAAAATGACATCAAATCACATTATATATACAGTAGCTTTGATTGGACTGTCAACATCATACTTTTAAAATCTTAGCTAGCAGTCATCATCATAAATCAAGTCAACAATCTACTGGCAAATCCTTTTTAATCCTTGTCATATGAAGAGAAATAATGAATAGAAATTATAGATAAAACTTATCAGTGTTCATCGGCCATTGGACATAAATATTACACAAGTTGGAAATCACAAATTCCACAATGAGTGGTTTGGAAGGAATCAGTTGCTATTTGCAAGCATTGCAAAGCAATAATTTGCCTGCTATTCAGGGGAGTGGCTGTGTGGTCCCAAGTCTAAGACTAAGGGTCTCTTTTCCTAGTTTAAAATGATAAACATTCAACATTGGCCATGCTGTCAACGAAGCATGATTTGTGCCGTGCTCACAACAACTTGACTTGGAACTGCAAAATCTGACTTCAGTCAGTTCAAGACAACTGGGAACTCGGGGAAAACGAGCTACGGCTGGGAAAATCCATTTTTAACTTTCATCCAACTCGGAATTGTAAATAGGTAACTCAAGCCTCTTTCTAGAGCCACGAGTTGAAGATCACTGTCATCATGATTTAACTTCCCAGTTGTCTTGAAAGCACCATAAATTCAGAGAATGCCAGACTTTGATGACAAAGTTTGATGACAAAATTTGCTTACGAAGGATCGCCGCACCACCTTTCTGTGAGCACAGCACAACATGGTGAGTCCAAAAATGTCTTGTATGCTGCTGCATAAATGATATAATATGCCAGGGAGATATGTATACTGTAGCTAAGAAAGTAATTCTAAGTATGTTATGTAGTAAGCTGTTAGTAGCCCATGTGCCTCACCCTAATCATTTTAGCTAAATTCACTTAATTTCACCTACTGTTCTGACTTGGGGGTGCACATGTAGCCTATAACCTTAATCCAAGATGGCGTAGCAGTGAAGACGTGTTTTGTTCGTCCTCTCGTGTACTATTGTATTTTTTGCATATATATTTCAATTTTATTTTCAATCTCTTTTTGATTTTTAATTAGATTATACCTTCCGGTAACCTGCCTCACCCAATGTGATACGGAATCGCTATTATTTTAGAACACATTCAAGAACCTCCAGAAGCTAACCAGCTAATTAGCTACAAGTTATTTAGCCATTGTTTGCCACTGCTAGAGGCTTTTACCTTCTGCACAGGTACCAGCCCTGTTTTTAGCCTTGATACCAGTATCGGACTGTCTCTCCACAACAACGCCGGATTCCTGCCGTAATCCCTGGACCACTACTTCTGGTCTTCAGAGCTAGCTTGCACGCAGTACCGAAGCTTGCACTCACCGTGGCACCTAGTACCGAAGCTATCCCTGAGGCCCACCTCCCGGCCCACTCAGCTGTTCACCCGAACCCCACTCAAACACGGCTAGAGCCCAATACTCCACCGGATCCTTGCTGTAAACTCTGGACCTTGGCACCGGATCACCGCTCCTACCGATTGGCTATAGTGGCTAAAGCCACTGCCACACCAGTTAGCCGTGAGCCAGGCACATCTTCCGGCTAGCAAACTAAATTCTACAATACCTCTTTCGCCATCTGGCTTGGATTCTCTGTCAACACGGCGCCCCGCCGCACCACCATGACTGGTCTGCCGACGAATACTCCATCCGCTGTGTTTTACTCGCTGCTTTAGCACACTCTGCCAACCCTGATGTCCTTGCCGTGTCTGAATACTGGCTTAGGAAGGCCACCAAAAATTCTGAGATTTCCATACCCAACTATAACATTTTCCGTCAAGATAGAACTGCCAAAGGGGGAGGAGTTGCAGTGCAGAGATAGCCTGCAAAGTAATGTCATACTTTCCAGGTTCATACCCAAACAGTTCGAACTTCTAATTTTAAAAATGAATCTCTCCAGAAATAAGTCTCTTACTGTTGCCGCCTGCTACCGACCCCCCTGAGCTCCCAGCTGTGCCCTGGACACCATTTGTGAATTGATCGCCCTCCATCTAGCTTCAGAGTTTGTTCTGTTAGGTGACCTAAACTGGGATATGCTTAACACCCCGGCAGTCCTTCAATCTAAGCTAGATGCCCTCAATCTCACACAAATCATCAAGGAACCTACCAGGTACAACTCTAAATCTGTAAACATGGACACCCTCACCCCAACTGGCCCTCCAAATCCACCTCCGCTGTCTTCAATCAGGATCTCAGCGATCACTGCCTCATTGCCTGTATCTGCGGTCAAACGACCACCCCTCATCACTGTCAAAAGCTCCCTAAAACACTTCTGCGAGCAGGCCTTTCTAATCGACCTGGCCCGGGTATCCTGGAAGGATATTGACCTCATCCCGTCAGTTGAGGATGCCTGGTCATTCTTTAAAAGTAACTTTCTCACCATCTTAGATAAGCATGCTCCGTTCAAAAAATGCAGAACTAAGAACAGATATAGCCCTTGGTTCGCTCCAGACCTGACTGCCCTCGACCAGCACAAAAACATCCTGTGGCGGACTGCAATAGCATCGAATAGTCCCCGCGATATGCAACTGTTCAGGGAAGTCAGGAACCAATACACGCAGTCAGTCAGGAAAGCAAAGGCCAGCTTTTTCAAGCAGAAATATGCATCCTGTAGCTCTAACTCCAAAAAGTTCTGGGACACTGTAAAGTCCATGGAGAACAAGAGCACCTCCTCCCAGCTGCCCACTGCACTGAGGCTAGGTAACACGGTCACCACTGATAAATCCATGATAATCAAAAACTTCAACAAGCATTTCTCAACGGCTGGCCATGCCTTCCTCCTGGCTACTCCAACCTCGGCCAACAGCTCCCCCCCGCAGCTACTCGCCCAAGCCTCCCCAGCTTCTCCTTTACCCAAAACCAGATAGCAGATGTTCTGAAAGAGCTGCAAAACCTGGACCCATACAAATCAGCTGGGCTTGACAAACTGGACCCTCTATTTCTGAAACTATCCGCCGCCATTGTCGCAACCTCTATTACCAGCCTGTTCAACCTCTCTTTCGTATCGTCTGAGATCCCCAAGGACTGGAAAGCTGCCGCGGTCATCCCCCTCTTCAAAGGGGGAGAAACCCTGGACACAAACTGTTATAGACCTATATCCATCCTGCCCTGCCTATAAGGCCTTCGAAAGCCAAGTAAACAAACAGATCACTGACCATCTCGAATCCCACCGTACCTTCTCCGCTGTGCAATCTGGTTTCCAAGCCGGTCACAGGTGCACCTCAGCCACGCTCAAGGTACAAAACGATATCATAACGGCCATCGATAAAAGACAGTACTGTGCAGCAGTCTTCATCGACCTGGCCAAAGCTTTCGACTCTGTCAATCACCATATTATTATCGGCAAACTCAGTAGCCTCGGTTTTTCTAATGACTGCCTTGCCTGGTTCACCAACTACTTTGCAGACTTTGCTGCCTGTGACTGGAATGAATTGCAAAAATCGCTGAAGTTGGAGACTTTTATCTCCCTCACCAACTTTAAACATCTGCTATCTGAGCAGCTAACCGATCGCTGCAGCTGTACATAGTCCATCGGTAAATAGCCCACCCAATTTACCTACCTCATCCCCATACTGTTTTTATTTATTTACTTTTCTGCTCTTTTGCACACCAGTATCTCTACCTGCACATGACCATCTGATCATTTATCACTCCAGTGTTAATCTCCTAATTTATAATTATTCGCCTACCTCCTCATGCCTTTTGCACACAATGTATATAGACTTTTTTATGTTATTGACTTGTTTATTGTTTACTCCATGTGTAACTCTGTGTTGTTGTCTGTTCACACTGCTATGCTTTATCTTGGTCAGGTCGCAGTTGTAAATGAGAACTTGTTCTCAACTAGTCTACCTGGTTAAATAAAGGTGAAATAAAAATAAAACCTTGTTTTGAGAAATTTAATCATCGAATATTGTAAGATCTTTCATTGTCTGCTTAAATGTCCCCTTTATTTATCCTACGGTTCTGACTTGTCGTACAGGGAGAACACTGTAAGAACAGCCCATGTTCTGAATTCTGTCTATGTACATTTCAAAAGTAGTGTAGTGGCTTTGCTGGCATACAAAAGGGTAGTAGCTTTGCTGGCAAACATCCCACATGATTGTTTTTTGCCCCACCAAGATTTACATGCTAAAATCGCCGCTGGAAATACGTGGCCGTGGCTTGCTATATAAAGCAGGCAGACAGGCATTCAATTACTATTCGTTTGAACATTAGAATGGGCAAAACTAGTGACCTAAGCGACTAGGAGGAGGCTATGATCGTAGGTTCCAATATCTCAGAAACGGCCCGGCGTCCTGGGATTTTTACGCACAACAATGTCTAGGGCAGTAGTCTGTAAAAATAAAAATAAAATCTGTAAAATAAAAAATAAAAAAATGATTAAAGCATTGCATTCCTAATTATATAAAAAAAAATTCCCTGTTGGCGGTGGCTGCACTTGATTAACCAGCCGTAGCGCCGGGAAAGGCAATGTGTTTCCATTTTGAATCATTTCATGTGTCTGATGAAACGGCAGGCCCAGAAAAGCAAATCAAGTGCACCTACAGGCCTACCGCTGGCCAATCAGATAGCTCAGCTCACCGTGTCTGCAGCCATAGGCTGTAAAAAGAAACCTTGAGCGCACAGCAAAGTTGATACTGTGAGATTTCAAAAGTTTTAAAACCATGACTAGAGCGAGACACAGAATACAGCAAAGAGCTAATGTTTTTATAACTAAGTTCATGTTTAAGTTGTTATTCAGCACTGCCAACACTAACAATTTTGTAAGACTTAAAATGCGCGTTCTTCCTACTTCATCGTGCACTGAAGCTGCAATGTATGAGTATAGCAAAGTGTGTCAAACTTGCGTTGTTATTATTAGCGTCTTATATTTTTTTTAATCAAGGAATATTTCACATCATCTGGTCATAGGAGTAAGAACATGAATTGGTGTATGAGGCAGAAATAATGCAGTGCGACTTGAGTTTCTCCATCTGGAAGACTGTGTCCCCTTTTCTCTGCGGAGGGACAGTGAGCGGGGTGAGAGGTAGCCTCACTGTTGCTTCCTCCCCTCAGACTGACCATCAAATGCATGCCATCAGTTCAGTACAATAAAAAAAAGCTAATTATTGTGCACACGGCTGTGCCTCACAAGTGATACAACAAATTATCTATTACCAGTGTGATCATATACTGTACCTACAATTTTGAAATCTAATTTCAAAATGGTCTGAGAAGAACATTGGCAGGGCAAATTATGTGCAGTGATAATGTATTGGGCCTATAGCCTACTGCACAAACCTAATTGCTACAGAATCATTTTTAATAGACTTATGTTTAAGTCATGTTTAAAAAAAATCTTGAGAGGTAGATCTCGGTTAGCTTTTGGACTAAGAAATTGATCTAGACTTAGAAAAAGGTTGGTGACCACTGGTCTAGGGTTTACAGAGAATGGTGCGACAAACATCCACTCAAAGGCAGTCCTGCAGACAAAAACAGCTCATTGATGAGAGGTTGAAGGAGAATGGCAAGAATTGTGCAAGCTAACAGGCGGGCCACAAACAGGCAAATAACGGCGCAGTACAACTGTGATGTGCAGAAAGGCATCTCGGAAAGCACAACTCTCCAATCCTTGTCATGGATGGGCAATTGCAGCAGACGAAGACACAGGTTCCACTCCTATCAGCTAAAAGCAAAAAGAGCGGCTCCAATAGGCACACGATCGCCAACACTGGTCAATTGAGGAGTGGAAAAACATTGCCTGGTCCGACGAATCCTGGTTCTTGTTGCGTCATTCTGATGGGAGAGTCAGGATATGCATAAGCAGCATTGTGCCTTATGTCAATGGTACAGGCTCGTGGTGGTGTAATAGTGTGGGGAATATTTTCCTGGCATAGGTTAGGTCCCTTGATATGAATTGAGCAACATGTCCATGCCCCCAAGAATTCAGGCTGTTCTGGGGCAGAGGGGGTCCAACCCAGTAGTAGATGGGTTTACCTAATAAACTGGCCATGGTGTATAAGAGGATTTGAAATTATGTTATTTGATAGACTTCAATTCTACCTGCTAATTTCATAGCTGATCTATCCCCTTAAAATATATATGTATCCTAACATTCATTGAAATGTTATACATTTGTAACAACCACCACAGAACATCCTGCATAATTTCTAATTAGGTTTCCAGGTAATGTAATAACACAATGTACCAGTAAAGTTTTCCTAGCAAACCAAAATTGGTTCTGTGAAAGTTCCCAGAACATTTGTTAGTTTGTGGTAAATGTTCTCATAACACAAAAACAATCATGTTTATTCACTGAACAAAAATGCAACATGTAAAGAAACCATCCAGGCTGTATCACAACCGGTCGTGATTAGGAGTCCCATAGGGCGGCGTACAATTGGCTCAGCGTTGTCCGGGTTTGGCCGGTGTAGGACGTCCTTTAAATAACAATTTGTTCTTTACTGACTTGCCTAGATAAATAAAGGTAACATTAAAAAACATATTTTTTTTAAAATAAGTGTTGGTCCCGTTTCATGAGTTTAAAAAAAGATCCCAAAAAGGTTTAAAACCACCCAAAAAGCTTATTTCTCTCAAATGTTGTATACATCCTTGTTAGCGAGCATTTCTCATTTGACAAGCAGTGTACAGTATAAAGCATGTGACAGGATTTGATTGACTGTACAGTCAGGCATTCACTGATAGAATGATGTCTGAACGAGTTGAGATTTTCTGTGATCTATCTTCATTCAAAAGAAGTGTATGCGGGCGGACATATTATCATCCAGACAATGTTGCAAAATACTTTTAACTTTATTGCATTCAGTTAGCATACAAAGCAATTATGATGCACATCTTGAAAGACAGCCATGAAATGTTCAAAAACATGTTTTTCTCCCCAATACTTCAATAAGAACTTCAGGGGGCTGGTAGGAATAATATACACTCATCTACGTATTTATTTGGACAGTGAATCTAAAAGTTTTAATTTGGTTTTATACTCCAGCATTTTGGACTTGAGATTAAATGTTTTGTACGAGACGACAGTGCAGAATGCCACCGTTTATTTGAGGGTATTTTCATACATAGCCGTTTTAGCGGCTAGACATGAATGCACTTATAGTATTCGAACAAATTCACTTACAGATGCACAAAGGTTCATGACCCAAAAACAAACCTCTCACCATTACCAATAACATGGGAGGTTAGCATAATGTTTTCAGGGGTGGGGGATATACTATTCATGCCTGTAACTTACTTTCTCACTCATCAATATTCACAATTAATTCATGATTATCCCTAATCATGGTAGGATCCACATTAATGTAGAAGTTTTCAGAAACATATATTCTTATTTACAATTAAAGTGACTCACATGACAACCATTAAACATTCATTTCTATTGGTCACAACATCATCCCAAACACAACCAAAACAAACTGCAAATGCATCCAACAAATTTGTAAAGTCACAAGCTTGATGTAGTCATTGCGTGTAGGGATATGGGACCATATACTAAACTTTTCTCTCATTGTAATACACTATAAGTGAATTTGTCCAAATACTTACTACACCTTCAAATGGGGGGGACTAGATACAAAGTGCTTTCATTTCTAAACAGTAAAAAATAAGTATGAAAATATACTCAAATAAAAAGGTGACATCATGTGCTGTTGCCTCATAAAACATTTGATCTCAAATCCAAAAAGCTAGAGTATAGAGCCAAATTAAAAGTTTTAGCTTCACTGTCCAAATAAATATGTAGGGGAGTGTAGTATCCTCATCACACTACCAATGGAGCAGAGGTCATCACCCCTGTGAGCAATCTAATCGAGCGCAAGAACAGTGTGCGTGCGCCCTCAATGAGCATTAAAAAAAGAGCCTTGGTGCTTTCCTCCATACGACAACCTGTGAGTGTTTACAGGTTTAAAAAAATATTATTTTAAGGCAAATACATTACTTAAAGTGATCCTGCAGAGGTTTTGTATAATTATAGCCAGTACAAGCCAAAACGGATCCCGAAAATTGTGTACTACATCCTGCATTTTGTAGAAATGCTGTTTTTTTTGCAATTCATATATGTTACGAATTCAAATTTATACAATATCTTTTACGAATTTGTAAGCGCTTAAGATCCTAGACTGCATCTTTAATCTTCTACAAAGCAATAGGAATAAATTATGTTTTTCTTTACCAAAACAAGAGCCGAAAGAAAAGCAAGGTGGTGGGGGGGTTATAGAATAAAACATTTAAAAAGACACTTGAATAAACTGTCAATCCTCTTAATTGTTATCTGATCAAATAAATACCATTTTACATTTGGTATAATCTTTTCTACAGTTTCCATAAACTGATGATGGCGCTGTGCAAAAGCCATTCTGATAGTAGGACATTATTGATAAGGCATGTATTGTAACTAACAAAACTCCCTTACTGTTCAGCTAATTTTCCATTAGTTACAGACACTGAAAGATGAGTAGAGAAAGGCATCAAAGGTGTAATAATGGCGTGTACAGAGGACTGAGTTTGTAAAAGACAGAACTTGAATATTGAAATGGAATATAGCAAACAATCAGTTGGTGGGACATTGTGGAGAACTGTGGAAACAAAGAAAAACATCAGCAAGACGTGCAAAGGAAATGAGTTGGATCCTGTACCTCCTGCATTGTATCACTGTTGTTCATTTCCCCAATCAAACAAGGGCAGACATCAGCACAAATGGTGATTTGATGTGTCAACGTGATCATTGTTAAACTTAGGCATCAGTTCAGTAAACCACCCTACCACCGATAAAAAACTAAAGCACACACAAAAACAAAACAAAATGGTTGATTACTAGCTATCCTATTTCAAATCTATGGTGAGCCTACTCGTAAATCTAAGAGTGGGCTTATTTTAAAACTAAAATATAGGGTTGGAGTATTAGTTAGAATTATCACTAATATACTTTAACAGGCACTTCTGTTTTCATTTGTTTCTCATGTCATGGACTGCACTAACCAGACAAAGCTTTTATATTAGTTATTATTTCATTAACATTAAAATGAAATCAAATCAGAATTTATTGGTCATGTACACGGTCTGTAGATGTTATCGCAGGTGCAACGAAATGCTTATGTTTCTAGCTCCAACAGTGCAGCAATATCTAGCAATAAAATCTACATTACCAAGTACATACATGTATAACCTTGCTGTTAACTAGCGACGTCTCTCTACCTACTGTACCTCATTCCTAGTTCTCGCACTCTTGCGCTCTCTCTCTCGCTCACTACCCTGCTTTATGGTAAAATACATAGCACAATCCTTCCTGAAATACATTCACTGTCATATTACCATACCTTCCTATCAGTACCGGGGTAAAAAGTGCAACGCAGCAACATTTAACCATTAAAACACTTACTTCTTTTTTTCCTGTCTGGTTGTTGTTACGATTTAGAATCTAATCTACAGATAATCTACACTTAACAGTATTCTGTTCCTAAAATAACAATACTCAACATTAATATTTTGCAGATTCTGCTGTGTGTGTGTGTTTGTATATAGTACATATTCATTGATATTTATCAAAATGCATCAGTAACACAGGTGTCAGCAGACTACTTAATGTTGAATCCTAACTTGAGATCCTAATCCTCTGAAAGTCCTCCATCACCCCAGGGCAGGGCCAGGAGGGTACAACAGAAACATTGTACGTTTCTTAACCGCAGCAATCTTTAAACACAACAGGAACAGAAAAAGGATATATCTGGGACACAGTGCATTCGGGAAAGTATTCAGACCTCTTTACTTATTCTACATTTTGTTACGTTACAGTGTCATGCTGTTTATTATCTATGCATAGCCACTTTACCCCTAACTACATGTAGAAATTACCTTGACTAGCCTGTACCCCTGCACAACCTGCACATTGACTCGGTACCCCCTGTATACATCCTCGTTACTGTTATTTTACTTTTTATTACATTTTTTACTAAAGTTTATTTAGTAAATATTTTCTTAACTCTATTTCTTGAACTGCATTGTTGGTTAAGGGCTTGTAACTAAGCGTTTTACAGTAAGCGTTTCACCTGTTGTAAAACTAAGCGTTTCACCTGTTGTAAACTAAGCGTTTCACCTGTTGTAAACTAAGCGTTTCACCTGTTGTAAACTAAGCGTTTCACCTGTTGTAAACTAAGCGTTTCACCTGTTGTATTAGTCAAATGTGACACTTGTTTATTTTATTATAAAATGTATTTAAAAAAAATCTTTCCCCAATCTACACACAATAACCCATAATGACAAAGAGAAACCAGGATTTTAGACAAAATAAAAAACAGAAATACCTTATTTACATAAGTATTCAGACCCTTTACTATGAGACTCGAACTTGAGCTCAGGTGCATCCTGTTTCCATTGATCATCCTTGATTTGTTCATACAACTTGATTGGACTCTACCTGTGGTAAATTAAATTGATTGGACATGATTTGGAAATGCACACACTTGTCTATATAAGGTCCCACAGTTGACAGTGCATGTCAGAGCAAAAACCTAGCCAGGAGGTAGAAAGAGTTATCGGTAGAGCACCGAGACAGGATTGTGTCGAGGCACAGATCTGGGGAAGGGTACCAACACATTTCTGCAGCATTAAAGGTCCCCAAGAACAAAGTGGCCTCCATCATTCGCAAATGGAAGAATCTTGGAACCACCAAGACTCTACCTAGAGCTGGCCACCCAATCGGGATAGAAGGGCCTTGGTCAGGGAGGTGACCAAGAACCCGAAGTTCACTCTGTGGAAATGGGAGTACCTTCTCTGCAGCACTCCACCAATCAGGCCTTCATGGTAGAGAGGCCAGATCGAAGTCACTCCTCAGTA